>NC_072852.1:186815676-188054676 GCF_028858705.1 Grus americana | reverse complement strand
GTTTCTCTTGTAGCATTGAGTAGGTCATTTGATATCTACATATGTCAGAGATTGGTGGCAGTGTCTGCAAAATGGTGATGACAATGCTCCCAAGGGTTTTGCCAGGAAAAAAAGTGATTAAAGAAAGCTTGTAAGAGCACTTAAAAAATGTAAAGCAGGATTTGACTGGTAAATGGCTATTTAATGATGATAGTAATTGCACACAGTTTCAAGTGCAAGGGGACAACACAGAGTATGGGCAGATAGGATTGACCGACAGAATGAGGCAAAGGTCAACTTGTGGCTTTTGCATGAATTCATTTTAAAAACCAGAGAGGACTGAGATGCTTTGACTCATGAGGGCTCTGTGAGGACCTGGATTTGTGCTATTCACAATCTCCCACCACAGCCAGATGGTCCAAACCTAATGAACTGAAAATACATCATTCTTCCAGCTTCTGATCTCTCTTGCATAGAGGACATGGACCTGTCATACCATCTGTTCTGAATACATTTTAAAAAATCCTGCTGGATCTTCATAACATTGCTTCCGGACAGACTTCCACATTGCATTGTATCTGCTTTCTCCTTGCACCCTACCTTACAGAATATGATTCAGTTTTATCATGTCTTTATATATATATAATGAATTTCATCCATTTGCAGCAAGACTCATGAGAGGGTAATTTAACTGCAAGACAATATATACCATAGAATCATAGACTGGTTTGGGTTGGGAGGAAACTTAAAAATCATCTAGTTCCAACCCCCCTGCCATGGGCAGGGACACCCTCCACTAGACCAGGTTGCCCAAAGCCTCATCCAACCTGGCCTTGAACACTTCCAGGGAGGGGGCAGCCACAGCCTCTCTGGGCAACCTGTTCCAGTGCCTCACCACCCTCACAGTGAAGAATTTCTTCCTTAATTATCTAATCTAATTCTACCCTCTTTCAGTTTAAAGCCATTACCCCTTGTCCTATCACTCCATGCCCTTGTCAACAGTCCCTCTCCAGCTTTCCTGTAGGCCCCTTCAGGTACTGGAAGGCTGCTCTAAGGTCTCCCCGGAGCCTTCTCTTCTCCAGGCTGAACAACCCCAACTCTCTCAGCCTGTCCTCATAGGAGAGGTGCTCCAGCCCTCTGATCAGCTTCGTGGCCCTCCTCCGAAATTGCTCCAACAGTATATAACTATGTATCTAACTATATATTTAGCAGAGATCTACTATGTCCATCTACTATGAAAGCTTTTCTTGTAAATGAAAAAGAATATCAAGGTTTAAATATCATCAGAGTTGTTGAAAAGAGGTTGCAGAAGATTCTTTCTGTAGTACTTCTAGCTGCATCTTCAGAATCAGCTACTCGGAGGTAATACTTAAGTACTCATTTTTGCCTCTTCTGAATGTTGAGCATAATTGTTAATTTATGTTCAACTACAAATCCCCTTTGATATTCTTGAAAAAGATAAAGCTCAGAGAAAATAATAACTCACAAAAATACTAGGAAGCTTTAAGAAATGAGTAGTTTTTGCATGTTACCAAGAATCATGCTAGTCACTAAAGCCATTATTTCTCACACCATCTCTGGGGAGTTAGTATTGTAATTTTTATTATTTATCCAGGTCACTATATTCATAGAATATGTAGAAGTATTGCTTTTTACACATAATGCATCCTTTTTTTGAAGAATAAGAGCAAGGGCATCGAAGTGGGGCTCAGTGAGATGTAGTCTGTCCAATTCAGTAACACAGCCTGTTAAAATCACAGCTGATTCCTGAAACACCTTAAACTTTGTTCTAGAAAGCTTATCTTTCTGCTGCAACTATTTCTTCTTCCAGAAACTTTTCCAAACAGATTTCTCCTTATTTCCCTGAATGTCTGCTCAGATTATGCCTTGGCAGTCCTTGTTGTTGGCTGCGTCCCCCCCTCCCAAGCAGTATATTACCTCCATCTAAAACTCAAAACAAAGGAAAAAAAAAAGGGGGGCAAGGTGGGGGAGGAAAGGGGGTTGTGGCTTTTATAATATTTCTCCAAGTATCCTGAATTCTTCTTTCTTCCATAATATGGTGATTTGGCATGTAGAGAGACAGCTGCTCCCACCTGCAAAATAGGAACTTGTACAGAAAATAAAAAAAAGAATGTTGCAATAGCAAGAAATATGAAGGTGAGGAGCGGAGGAAAATATGAGCATCAGCTTAATTGTAAATGGTGACCAGAAAAGCATACACTTTGCTATCTTGTACACACTTTAATTTTGCTACATTTTTCTTCTCTTCATTAAAATAAAAAAATAAATGAACCCAGCAAAGTCTGGTGCCTTGTACACAGCATCTAGTATCTATATACATCAAGTGGCCTTCATCTGACAGAAATAAAGACATTTACAACAAAGCCATTCACATTCAAACTGCTTGTCTAGGCTCCCTTTATAGCCAGGATATGATTGTAATTTTAGGATGTGATTAATCTCATTTTGAAATAAATGCCTGTCGTCGATCACATGAACTGTGTCCTAAAAGTACCTGTTTCCCTTTGCTGTCTGTAAGAGGAGCGAGGGAGAATAGTTCAGGCAGAGACATCTCTGTGTTGCAGACTTCAGAGAGTTTGGTTCCTACCAACGCAGCTTTGGAAGGGATAAACTCAAACCACCTTCCTAGTCAAACCTGAGCTCAGGCTGAATGACCTGTCTACCAGATGCTTCAGATGGTTTTGGTATTATGTTATACTTCCAGACCTAAGCGGTTTTGTACTATTGCTGTTGTGCTCTTAATAATTGTTGTGATCAATCAGACACTTACACAAGAGGCAGCTCCATTTCAGTACTGGGTAAAGTGACCTCTCTTAATTAGTTTCCCTATTATGCTGCAAAATGTTGTGGGTTCCTTTGGGCTGAGAGTCATTAGACACATACAAGCTATTATTGTTCCATTACCATTTTTTTTCCTCATCATTCTCAGTTTTTCTACAGGTTTCCACATTTTAATATTTGTCCTAGTCACTTCTGAGCGCCTATTTTCAGTGCAGCTTCCAGCCTTGATTATCCCTGCCTATTATGATTCAGAATGGTTTAATTAGGGTATATGTCCCTGATCTTAGATGCTGATTTAATCAGAACTCTGTCCCACTGTGTTTCACAGTGATACAATATATGGTCAGGACAGATGCGTTCTCATCCCATGGAGTGGCCAGATCCATTTCTACACTTCTGCTGCTCTTTGGTGTTTGCTCATTAGCACCTTTGGGGTTTTGTTTGTTTGTTTGTTTGTTTGAAGTATTTTAACCCCTTTCTCTTAAAGGGTTTTTCTCATTCTTTGCTCTTTTTTTATGGTAGAATACTAAGTATCTCATTATAACATGGGAGCAATCAGATCTTATCTGAGCCTGACATTACCTACACATGACCTACCAGCCATGCAGAGGGAAAGAGAAATGGTGAATTTCCATCTAAAAGATTTGTTTAAGATAATATTTTACTAGTTTTCTCAAGAGTCCGGTGATTTCCCAGTACTTGAACAATGCTTCATTTCATCCTATTACTTTGCGTTACTGATCGATTATGTTCATTTAATACACGCAGGAGCACTGACAAATATTGGGGCCCAGCTTTGCTAGCTCCTGCCAGGGACATGGCAAGAGAAAGTCCCCCTTTCTGAAAGCTTCCTGCTTTTATCCTCCAGCTGTGGATGAAATTTCAGTGACAGCTTCTACTTTCTGCACTGGGCAGTGCTACCCAAGTCTGCGGCTGTCCGCGCCTGTGTTGTGGGATGCGGGTGCTGCCCACTTGGCAGGCTGGCTCCAGTTCATCCTTTCCAGCTTGGGGCGCCCAACTGGAAGATGTCTCCTTCCTTTCACCAAGGCGGCCTGTGCTGACCACGCTCCTGGCCGGGGCACCTCCGTTAAGTGCCCAACTGGAGGCGGGGGTGAATAGAGACCTATGCCTCCAGGTAGAAAGTTTGAAGCCCGTGTGTCCCCCTGGTGAAATATCCGGTTGTACAACAGCCCTTCTTATTTCCATGCCTCAGCTGGATCCATGGACCCCAGTTAACCCCAAGGGACCAATATTCCGCCTGGCTGGTCAGGATTAGGGAGTATTTCACTGACTGTTGCCCTCAGCCCCTGCTTCCTTCCTCACCCTGTCTTTGTTCCCACTCAGTCTCTGGACATCTGGGGGCTCCTTTTCTCTTTGGTTGACTTTGCTACTGCTGTTGCTTTGTTATTTAGGTAGCACAGCTGATGGCCACAAAGATTGGTGGTAAATAGGGTGTGACAGATAATAGCTGTGTACCCTGAGGGCCTTAAAGTGTAAAGGTAATGCATCTAAACCAAGCAAACAAACAGAGGAGAAAACAACAAGATCAATCACAGACTAGGGAAGAGTGTGTTGCAGTCAATATGCTTTTTGGAATGTAGGCCTTTGAAAGACTTTGTTGAAGCATGAAGAAACTTGAACCATTAAGTAAAACATATTTCAGACACTTGGGGGAGATTAAATATGGGTTTCCTTCCTTTTCTTTATTCATCCCTTCATAATTACTTTAGCAGAAGGTTGGTAGTCAAGGATAGAGAGCTCATTGTTGGAGCAGATGATGATGTGAACATTTTGTCCCTTCTGGAGAAGTCCACTCTCCAGGGACATGTGGGTCCAGGGAGAGCCCAATCTCCTGTGTGTGGAAGCATCACTCTATTACCAGATTGCTTCTAGGTCTAGGTGAGGTTTAGGCATCCCAGGGCCTGGCCATATGTTGCTGGTGGAGAAATACATTTGTTCATTCACCATTAACAGATCAGTTAATTTCTAATCAGAGCTTGTCAACAATTGTCAATGTAACAGCTTTCTGTCAGCAAATGCTATTTGAAAGAAATGAAATGAATTCATGGTTGCGTACCGTGGCTGTGTCAAAATATTTGTGGAAAATTATCAAAATATTTGTTTGATAAAAGGTTGTAACATTTCAGTTTCACTTTATTATGGCACCCATTTGTTTCAGAGTGAGACAGCTGAAACAAAATATGTAAGAACAGTCAAAGTGAAGTGCTTTTCTTGTCTTTCTTTTGTGATGTAGGATGAAACCAAATGCCAGTGCCTTGAAGTTCCCCCCCAGGATAAGAAATCTGAATTTCACCAGCTTGGATTATAATACTAATATCCCTTCCTACATAAGCAGCTTGGCTTCCTCATCTGTGCTGGAAAGCAAATGAGAACCAGACTTCCTAACATTGGATCTGCATACAGAGAAGAGAGAAGGGCCATTTCTAAGCAGGTACCACATACCCTCTCTCCTGCTCCAGGCTACACTTCATTAGCCCAATATTGTGATTAAAACCCTTCTTGCCTGCACCTTTAAATATAGTTTCACTCTAGGAATAGCAGGAAGAAAGCTGTCTTTGTTTAGGACATGTCTTCTCCTGCCAAATATATAAACTATCCAAACAAAATATAGCAATTTTTCTTTCATTTAATGATGAACACTTGCTCTGATATTTGTTCACTTTTCCAGAACTGTCTTAATTAAACTGCTGCAATCTATGTTTTCATACCAAACATGGCGATTTCATTATTCAAAAGACACAGAGCTGGCACGCATTTTGATGCTTCTGAAGTGAGGGTGTATTATGGAAATGAAAACTTATCTCATAATTTCTGGAGGCACATAAAAAGAACTAATTGTGTTTAATGCAGAATTAACTCCATCTGAAAATGCTGCTGTTTTGTCTCCAGTTGAAAAAAAATCACGATAGTATATGAACCACAGTAACATGCTTTTCTGATGTTTGACACTCACTGGCTAGAAAATTTCAATCCAAATGTGAAGTAAACACGTGAAACAAAATCCATTGCATTGACAGGAAAGATTCCTGTGTCTTTTTTAGCTTTTTGATTGTTGTTGGGATCAAGCTTTGCGTATCAAGGCAGGAGTGATGGTAAAGAAAACATCTTCACCATTTCTGCATCACTTAAAACAGGACATTAATCTCTAGGAACAATAACAGCCTAAAATCCACCTGAGCCTGCCTGTGTCAGACTTTTCTTCTCCCTACCCAGCAGGCCTGCCTGCTGCCTGGGTCCAGGAAAATGTTCTAGCACAAGTCTGATTTAAAACATACCCCTTTGAAATGGGATTCCTCATATGTTTGTCATTTCGCACACCTTGCCATTAGAGGCCTTGTTTCTCTCCCGGACATTATGAACATCCCATGTTCCTCTTTGACAGATGTTGTGCTAATGATATCGTTGCCATGGTGGATAGCACTTGGGTGTGTGTTGTCTTGCAAAGTAAGAGGGACCTAATTCAGCTGTTATTGCTCATTCCTGCCTTGCCCGTCTTTGACCCTTGTGTTCCCATAGAGGCTGTACTCTCATAAACCACAGCTCTACGCAGATACATCTGTCTGCACGGTGTACCACAGCTCTACGTCAGCCCCGGCACAAGAGACAGTGTCACCCTTAAGTATGACCCAAATGCTGTGGTGGGGCTCCTACCCTCACAGTCACTGAGCTGACCAAATGCATTTTATTGGTATGTGTTTTGAAGACTGTCCTGGTTTTAGCTGAGAGGGTTGATTTTCTTCATAGTAGCTAGTGTGGGGATATGTTTTGGATTTGTGCTGGAGACAGTGTTGATAATATAGAGATGTTTTTGTTCTATGGACTTATTGTTGAGCAGTGTTTACACGGGACCAAGGCCTTTTCTGCTTCTTGCACTGCCCTGCCAGCGGGATGGCTGGGGGTGCACAAGAAGTTGGGAGGAGACACAGACAGGACAGGTGACCCAAACTGACCAAAAGGATATGACCATATGACGTCATGCTCAGTTTATAAGGAGCTTGGGGGAAGGGAAGGGGGGGGGCGGCGGCGTTCGGAGCGATGGCGTTTGTCTTCCCAAGTAACCGTTACGCGTGACAGGGCCCTGCTTTCCTGGAGATGGCTGAACACCTGCCTGCCCATGGGGAGTGGTGAATGAATTCCTTGCTTTGCTTTGCTTGTGCACGCAGCTTTTGCTTTACCTATTAAAATGTCTTTATCTCAACCCACGAGTTTTCTCACTTTAACTTTTCCAATTCTCTCCCCCATCCCGATGCGGGGGGAGCGAGTGAGCGGCTGCATGGTGCTTAGCTGCCGGCTGGGGTAAAACCACGACAAAGACTAATTGTGTCAAAGATTATATAAGAAAAGCACTTCTCATTTAAACTCTTTCAAAATTACCATCAGCTTTGAGAAGTAGGGCCGTTACATTACAAACACGCATTTACTTTTGAGCCCCAGATACCTAAATCATTAACCCATAGCCATGTCTGGGTGGGTTTGGAGCCCAAAGCTGAACCATTAACCCAGAGCTGGTCTGAGCACAGTTTGGACTCCAGATTGCCTGGGACCGCAGTGCAGAAGTGCAGGAAGGCAGAGTCATTGGCCTGCGCTGATGCAGAGCTCATTAGACCTCCTGGATCCAGGCTGATGCAAAGCCATCCAGATGTCTCTGCTCTCCTCTGCCCCAGAGGCCAGTAGCCCAGGTTACTCAGGCCCAGAGCAATGAGAGCACAGCATCCTGCTCCTGGTGCCTGTGGCAGGGGTGCCATGTTTGTCCTGTCATTTCTCTGCAAATGGATTTTCATCAGGTTAACTCTGAACGGTTGATACTGATTGTACTTCTTGACAGTCTGGCAGAGACAAGCTCTTCCCATCCAAATCTCAGAGCTGGACTAAGGCTTCTGTTCTGCAATAGCTTGTGTGTTGCCCTGGCAGAACATCTCTTCATGTCTGTCTGCCTGCCTGCTACCAAACCAAGGGGAAATGCTTCAGTGAGTTTGCATGCAGAAGCCACCCCCCACTTCATAACACCTAACAGCTGGATCACAGGACAAAACTCTGCACAGATCCTTTTCTTTTATGTCTCCATACACATTCAGCTAAGGGACAGGATATTTATCTTCAGATGGATGACGATAAATGGATGGCTAAGTCTTACTCCTTGCCATAGAAAACATGCTCCCTTTTCCTATCCCAGCTTCCACTGTGATAACCGAGTGGTTGGGTAGTCCAGCATTTGGGGCTGACCAGGCATTTGAATAGCTGTGGACATAACCAGGCTGTATCTCGCTCCCATCTCCCTCTTACCGGAAAGACATTTGCTAAAGCAATTTATTGATGGGCTTTGGACCACATTCCTAAGGAGTTGTCTAAACTGTACTCATTTCAGTTACCTTTTCTAATTATATAGTTAATGATCTCAGTAGTTTAGCGCACAGGGAACCATGCAAGTCTGTAGCCATCATTCAAAGAATTTATCCTAATGACTATAAAGTGATTTCCTCCCAAATCAGAGCAAACCAGAGATGGTTCTGCTGCCAAAGAGGCCACAGAGAGAGTGAACACTGTCTGAGAACAGTTTTGAATTGGCTTGGGGGGAAGGGAGAGGAGTTCTTCTCTGATTCTGAGCCTTCAAGGCTAATAGGAGAGTCAAGTTTGGAGGAGAGAGAAAGTGGTGCCAAAATCAGGCACGTCTTAGTTGGGTAGTCTAAATCCACTGCTACTGTGGACACACCAGAACCATAGCCAACCTGCAGTTAGCTATTAGGTACCAAATGATTGTGGAAAGATGCACTTTTACACTGCTGGAAGGCTGGGAACTGGATTGGGTTTGGCCCCCTAGGTCTTAATCAAAGGACAGTCACTCTTAGCTTCTACTTTTGCCTTGTCTCTGGTTCAGTGCTCTCAAAATGTCCTCAAGATAAGTTATAACACGGCTGTGGACTGATTATGCACAGGTCCTTCTCTAGTATAATTTCTGATTTTTCCATACAGCAGATAAATCAAATGTTTTTTGAATGCTTAAAGACATTATTTTAAGTGAAGAATATTAGGATGAAAAAATCAAATTGAGGAGAATAACAAAAATTGTGCCCTTGGAACACTTCTAGATGTGTATCATGGTATGTCCCTTAACTACCTGCCTGGGACCTGCCTGGAGAGTACCCCAGCTTCCCTCCAACCTGAATGCCTCATATTTTCCTTGGAGAAATCAGTACATGCAGCAGGATCCAGTGTGCGTCCCCTGTTTAGATCACTATGAAGGCAGAATGTTAAGAGAAAAACCAAGGACAGCATAGGATGCTGGGTGAAACAAACTGACCTGGAAGGTGTCCTGGTTTTAGCTGAGAGGGTTGATTTTCTTCATAGTAGCTAGTGTGAGGATATGTTTTGGATTTGTGCTGGAGACAGTGTTGATAATATAGAGATGTTTTTGTTCTATGGACTTATTGTTGAGCAGTGTTTACACAGGGCCAAGGCCTTTTCTGCTTCTTGCACTGCCCTGCCAGCGGGATGGCTGGGAGTGCACAAGAAGTTGGGAGGAGACAGACAGGACAGGTGACCCAAACTGACCAAAAGGATATTCCATACCATATGATGTCATGCTCAGTTTATAAGGAGCTTGGGGGGAAGAGAAGGGGGGGGCGGCGGCGTTCGGAGTGATGGCGTTTGTCTTCCCAAGTAACCGTTACGCGTGACAGAGCCCTGCTTCCCTGGAGATGGCTGAACACCTGCCTGCCCATGGGGAGTGGTGAATGAATTCCTTGCTTTGCTTTGCTTGTGCGCGCGGCTTTTGCTTTACCTATTAAAATGCCTTTATCTCAACCTACGAGTTTTCTCACTTTAACTTTTCCAATTCTCTCCCCCATCCCGATGGGGGGGTGGAGCGAGTGAGCGGCTGTGTGGTGCTTAGCTGCCGGCTGGGGTAAAACCACGACAGAAGGCTTCCCCCAAGTATCTGCTTCCCAGCTCAACTCACGTAACTTTGCATTTACCAGAAGTTGACAAGAGTTTCCAAGGACAAGCATCAGCATCCCTTGGATGGAGGGCAGCAGCCCAGAGAACTTGCACTCTTTGTGCTCCCTGTTTCTGGTTTTGGGGGTAAAATGCAAATGAATGGCCAAGAGAAAAAAAACAGTTTCCTAAATTGTCTCTCAGCAGTGATCCTGTCTCATTTGAACTAGAGGAGAACCTGGGGAGGTTGTGGCATTGAGCTTTGAGCTTAGGACCTCCAGGACATACACTGGAGAATTGGCAGTGTGTGTCAAGAGTTTTACAGTTTGGAAGAGAAAGAAGTCCAGGGCTTATCCCTGCTTTGATATGCAAAGGATGTCTTGGTGAGTGTACTGGATCAGATTATCTCACCACATGTGCTTCTGAGAGTTTTGCACATGAAGTTGTGGTGCTGTGTTGACATGAGATGCTAGCCACATATTGATAAGCCCCTTGTGAAAAACAATAAGCTTCCAGTGTCGATGCCCCAAAATCTGTTTGACACTATCCAAGAGATCTGGATGGCTTGTGCTGATGCAACAAGGTGTCTTTGGCACTGCTGTCTGCTTGGGAAAGCAGTGTTCAGTGGTGCCTTTCTGATTGTAGGAGCCAATATCCTTTACTCACAGTAGGTGTTGCCTGTGTGGACCACATAGTAGGCAGTGGTGGTTTGCAGCTGGTGAATCAAAGCCTTTGGCTGCTACTCATGGGAAACAATTGCTATATACCTGTTTGTCCAGCGCTACCCCATTTTCCATGTTTCTCTTGTCAAACTACCTCATAGACCTGTTCTTTATGTAGTCTGCTAACTCTGTCCTTATCAGCTTGGCATCTGTCTCCTCTCGTGCTTCCCTTGGGGTCACAGCTTCTGGCAGTACTCCTGTTTTGCTTGCAGTGTTCCTGAGTCCCGACTTCAGCATCTGAGTGTCTTCTTTCAGAGCTCCCTTTTAGCCAGAATGGTAGATGGCAATTTGCAAATCTATCACCTTTTAAGTCTTTGCTGCCCATGCCCAAATTTTGCACTTCTGCACAGCCATCAAAATCAGCAGATCTAAGTCAGCCAGCTTGAAAATCATAGGCAAATTGACATAGCTAATTAGCAATTTCTGTCTCACCCAAAGATAGCTGTGATGATGTGTGTGCTTGAAATGTGCAAATATTGTTTACTGATATGTTGATATCGATGTACCTGCAAGAGCTTTTCTTACACCATACAGATTTATCATCTTGGAAATATCATCCTCCATGTTTCTGTTCTTAAGGTGAACAGGTGAACTTTTTTTCTTTTTTTTTTTTGGCAGAACCTAAAATAGCTTCTCCATTAAAAAAAAGTAAAGCATTATCGATCTATCTATCTATCTATCTATCTATCTATCTATCTATCTCACACTATATATATATTTAAAAGAAAAGCTTGTCACTCTTTTTCCAAAATTTCCTGTGGTGTGGTCTATGTTTAATGACTGGTTTGATGGTATAAGAACAACTATCAGTGTATCTACCCTGAGGGAAAACTGAAGGAGCCTGCACAGACCTTTGTTGCCCTTTGCAAGGCAGATGACATTTTGAGTTCTCCCTGGCCACATATATGAAGCTGTAAAAGCTTTCTCTTTATTTTTAAGTGCTCTTTGAGCATAAATGATTTCCCTAGAGAAACTGTGAAGGGGAGTGTGAAGGTGTCTGACTATCCCACATGGTCACAGACTGGGGTGCAGCTCCCTCCTGGCTGTCTCTGGGAAGTGATGCTGTGCTCCCTTTTGCCCAAGGCCTGTGAAGAGCTGCGACATCTCACTGGAATGAGGGGCTGCGTCTGTTCCTTGTGTCCTCTCTGCTTAGGGATTCTGCCTTTCCTAAAGGAAGCATCCTTTGCATGTCATTGCACCCATGCTTGCTTCTGCTCTGGCTGCAGAGGTAATCAGCCACCCCAGGGGACTACCAAGAAAGCAGGGAGCGAGCCCAAAGCAAACTGCTGTACAGCCCCTCTTGCTGGCGACCAGGCACACAAGAAGTCCTTGAGTTTGGGGAGATGCTAAATACTCATCCTTCTTCTCCTATGGGACAGTATGGTCTGCAGTTTTTCCTAGGCCAGCGAAGCTTTGCGATAACCCTGCTTGGTCTGCTGTTGAAGCTGTCACACACAAACCCATCACTATCACTACAGCCTGGAAAGGGGGGGTAGGCCTAATGGCCCTATTTCACCTGTGTGTGAATATTGAAGTTAAAAGATTTGCTCCAAGCCCATGGAAGGAACCAGAGCAGGAAAACAGCTGTACCGTATATATGGCATAACCCAAGAAAGTTTTGAATGTGCATGTACAGCTACAGTACAGCATGGTGTTTCTCCTGTCCTAAAAAGCAGATAGCCATTTTACCTCAGTGCTGCTCTAGTAATCTAATCCCTGACCCACAGCAGAGCTAACCAGCTTGGATTTGGTGCCTCACATTGTCCCAAAGCCAGTTCTAGCTAAGGGATGTCTCTCCTGACGTGCCCTGTGTGGTGCAGGTGTGCTCCAGCAGCATTTCCCGCTAGCAGCCTCCTCTGCACCCGAAGTGACAGTCCAACCTCACCGTCCTCTGCGCTCCTGCTAAGCAAGCTCGTACCACTTGGCACTCACAGCTTGAAAGAGTGCGTTTATGAGAATAACTGGCTTCCCAGAGTTAATGGGTCAGCGAGTGTCCTCATTTATGCACTTGCAACCTATCCATTACATTTCTTATTAGAGTCCCTCTGCTGAGACAACCAGAGAAATATGAAGCCCCCTGAAACCTCTTTAATCAAGTTTTGGTGCAGTATCAGTAAGGTCCAGCACAACCCTATGAAGCTTTTCATTTTCATTGCTCTTTTCATCTGCTTTCTGGGTAAGGGCTTGAGAGAAGGATTTCTCATCTCTCCACAGAGGTAGGCTGGAATTAGACTGTCAATGGCAGGCTTGCGTGTGCTCTGGCAATGTAATTTAGCAGGTCATCAGTCTATAACGAAGGCTTAGGTCCCTTCTGGCATTTGCATTCGTTTGAGATGGCTGAGTGCTTTGCCTCCTTTCTTTATTGCGTGATTTTCATATAATTGTTCCAACTTGCACATAATTACATTAGATCTGCTATTTAAATGCCATATAGTGCTCTTCTTTATTCAAAAGCCTGCTGCTGTTATCAAAGTTAAAAGAACGTGGAAACACTTTCACAGCAATAGTAGACTTCCAGTCTAAGTTACCCTTTTGTACTTTACTCACTCCATAACCTGAAGCACCAAGTGCACAATCATGTACCGCTCACAGCTCTGAAATCTTGATGCAGTGAGGCAAACCATAGCAAGGGAGATTAAAGCAAGAGAGTAAACACTTGACCTCTCTTTTCTTAGCTCTTATTATTTATATTCAGGTAACCACTAGCTTCAAGCTGAAGATATGAGTGTCAGCGTAGAAACTTTTCTCAAAGTAACTACTTTTAGGCTTGAAGGATGTTGCCTTCTCTTTTGAAAGTCCTTCATCTCACAAATTGTTTTGGAATGTACTCTGCTCATGGATCTTTATGGCACAAAGATGATGCCTGTAAGCCACTGGAACAATGCTTATCTTCTCTTGAACTTGCAGGCACTCCCGACTCTTCTATTGCTCCAGTCTTATTTCAAGCATCACATTATTAATTTGCAGAAATAGTTTTTCCCCTGAGCTGAGGTTATTGCTTGATTTCTGTTAATAATTTATTATTCTATCTCCTATTTTTTTAAAAGATATTATGAATGATGTGTCTCTGACTATATGTAATTTCTTTAAACAGATAATTTGTCCCAAGTACAGTTTCACTCTGTAGATTTCCTTGTCTGCTGCTGGGCACCAAAGCAAGCCAGGAAGCTAACAAGCCAACCAGGGCCCTGGTGAGAATGTATTAAGTTTTAACATTCAGCACTCTGCAAATTGCTTATTAAGGACTGTGGTCCCATCCAACATGGGATTAGGTAAAATGTTATTAAAAAACATTCAGAATGAACTATGGATGAAACATATAATAATGTGCCTTTATAATTTGCCTGTTGGAGGGAGAAGGATTAGAAGTGATGATTCTTCTGTATGTTCTGAATGGTTGCAGTCAAACTGGGCATGCATCAAATGTATAATTTTAGACAGGGCTGACTGCTGTGCAGGTTAATAAAAGTGTCTGATGTGTCTCATGCTTGGACCCCATTTTCAGTTGTTTCTCATGTTGCCAGCAATTAGCCATCTGAAGTGAAGCTTTGCCTGTCATGTCTATTCAGGTGGAATTACAAATAAGTTTTGTTTCTCCTTTTGATTGGCTTACAGTTTGTGTTGAGAATATGCCATTTACTTTTCTGGTGAAATTCTGTTCAAGCCTTGCCACTTACAGCATGTTGAAAACAAGCTCGTATGTGTTCAAGAGGCACTTGCTACAGTTTGATTTTCCCTGTCTTGCCGTTTCCAAGAGTAGACACTTAGAGTCTCTGAGGTAGACTTTGTGCCATTGGTGCTTTTAAATGGACTTAAATGTGTAAAGTGATCAAGCACCTCTAGCACAGTGTAGATGGGACCAGAGCTTTTGCTTTGACTGCTCCTTCTGAACCACTGAAGCAATCTTAGCCAAATCTGCTGATGTCCCCATCCTGTGCTTCATGCAAGGCTAAAGGACGGGGCAGCAATGTAGTCTCACTTCCAAGGCTTCAATGAGTCGAGTTCCTATTGCAAATCTATGGGCTAGTATGTTCCTTTACAATGTCGTCGGTGTCTTTATGGTAGCCAGAGTAGCTGGGTGGAGGAAGCTCTTAGGCACGTGCCCAAGTTCTTTTTTTTTTTTCCCTAAGAAAAAGGTGGGAAAAGTCCACCTGTAGGAGGAGCTCTACTGCCAAAATTCTTCAAAAGTCCATGCAAGAGGCTTTAGGCTCTCTGACACTACATCAGTGTTAAACTATCTGAATAGCACTGGGATCTATCCTCACAGACTAAAGAGAAAAAACTCCACCATATCTATTAATTTGCCTTCAAATATTACAATACTTTATCTGAAATCCTCCACTTCCACAAAATGAACAAAATTATAAATCCTCCTTTTCCTCCCCTCTCCCTCTGACACTCACGTTTTGCGTATCTCTAACCGAAGTTCACACTGTGACCACCGCTACATTTTCCTCCTTAGCATTAATGAGATTTTATAGATCTGCATTTGCAGTCAGATGACTCTCCCTGATACAAGGGAGTAGTTTGTTTCAAAATCTCTTAAGAAGCATGTTACAGAAGCTGCGCATGAGATGCAAAGAGAACTTTGTGTGAGACAAAGAAGGAAGATCTCAGGGTTCAAGTGCTTGGAGGATAATGCAGTGTCTCAAAATTAGACTCTTTGTTTGATATTGAAATAGCTTTCATGTGTGACAGGAGAGAATTAGTCATCTTCTTTTAAAATGCATTGATCGCTGGCCACCTGCTGTTCTAGCTGTCACGAACTGTCCTCTATTTCGGTTTTAAAAAACAAAACAAAACAAATCTGTTTTTAGACTGTTGGAGTTTAAAAAATAATAATAAAAATAAATACCTCTTGGCTTTCCACTGCCATAGAAGTGACGTCACTCACTGGTTCCAGATGTTATTGCTAGCCACATGTTTTTGGCAAGCTAGTCATTGTAGAGGGCTTCATGGCTCCTCTGGGGAATATGGGGTCTGTAGTACACAGTGCAGATTTGTCAATTTTCTGCCATACTTAGGCTCATTTTTAAGTAAAGTCTTGAGCTCAGGGAAGTGTGAAGCAGGTAGAAGTCTGAGTGCCAGAATCCCAGGTTTGTCAATGCACGAGATAGGGACTCCCCCTCTTTGTATACCTGGTCTTGCTGTGACCAACCCAAGACATCCTCCTTACAGGTGCTGCTAATATTTTCCAGTGTCTAGGTTTGTCTGCTGAGTCTTTAAATAGTAAGAATGGCCACATAATGCTTGAATGTTAAATAGTGCTGTGTTAGACAGACAAAACTAGTTATCTTCTACGGTGCTGCCAGAGAGAAGCAAAAAAACACTGCTATATGTAAAGCACGTGAAAATCAGAGGGACTTACTAGAGGGCATGTAAGGATCAATTGCTAGCCCATGAAGCACACAGTAAGTACCCTTTGTTCCCCTTCCCTACAAATAACCCTAATACTCTAGTATTAAGAAAAATGAGTTAATCTGATAACTATGGAAGATTTAAATAACTAATGTAGTTTGAAAGTTGTAAAAAATAACAGCTCTGCTGTGTTCCAGAGTTGGGGCTGTGCATGCTACAACTTACAGGGAAGGGTAAGAAGTGAAAGTACTCCTTATTTGCAGTTGGTCAGGCACAGCAAATGATCTTTCAACCACCGCAAGAGCTGGCAAGCTCCTCCAAGCATCGGCTGTTTATCATGTTGGTGTGAGCTGCTTCTTTGGTCAGAGGCTCAGAGCACATGCTGACACTCTCCTGGTTCTCTAATGCAGATTCTTCTTAGATAGACAGCAAAGCAAAACCACAAACCAACAGGATGCAGAAAGAAAATCACCTGTGATGGAAATAAGAAATAAAGTCTTGTATACAGGTGCTCTTCAGTATGTAGGTGAAGTTGATGGCTGTGGCTATATAGTGGGTTTCCTCTCTGTGCTATAGGTGGGAAATATCCAAGAAGAAGGGTCCCAGGAGACTGTGGGCTAGCAGCCATGAGGATAATCTAAATCATTGCTTCAGTGCTTTGTCTTGATTTTCTCTCATCCAAGACATTTTTAAGGCCCCCAAAAGAAGACAGGGATGACATTATTCCCTCATTGTTTTGCTCACTATCTAGGTCTAGTTTTTGCCACAGCTGTTTTGGTTTATTATTTTTCAGTTTACTGCTCCTCTTGTTTATCAGACATGATTTCAGTATGTTTTCTTGTGCTGTGTTTGAGCCAATTTGTCTTCAACCTGAGCTTCCCTCAGAACAGCAGGAGTAGCTGCGGCGGAGCTCAGCAGCATTCAGCTGCTCGAATATTATTGCATCTTCCCAGCAAGATTTTGAAGCTGTTGCTGAGTTCTCAGCTGCAGCAGAGGTGTTGTTATCAGTATCCCACCTAGCAAACAGAAAGCCAGTTGGGTTACATCTGCAGGGTGGTCGTTGGAGGGTGACTGCATGTAGACATGCTCTAAGGGTAAATGCCTCAAGCAATGGGGGTCCTAGCAGCCAAATTCTTTGGTGCTAGTGGCAGTCACTGGCACTGTGGGCAGTAACACAGGATGCCTTCTGCAGGGCTGAACCCTTATTTCCTTATCATTGAAGATACTGCTAACAATGAGGGGGATATTTTAACGAGTCCAAGCTCTTCCCCTTCATCCCACACATGTTGGCAAGCTCTGTGCATCAGCAAAGAGGGAAATCGACTCTGGTACTATGAAAGACAGAAAAAAAAAAAAATCAATGCCATGTAATTATCAGCAGTTCCAGCCCAACAGACAGCATCCTGCACTGCATCAAAAGCAAAATCGTGGAGTCCAATATTGGAACATTAGTGCCAGCTGAATATTGCACCTTTGAACTTATGTTGTCTTCAGTTTTCTGTGTTATTATTTTCTGTATCGTTTGTTTTAGTAAGGAGACAGCAAGGAAGATGTCCAGTTTGCCCTACTTTTCAGCAGTTTTTAATAAGCAACACTGCATGTTCGACAGTAGCATTGCAATAGCTGGAGCAGACGATAGGCAGGAAGGGCCCTCCTGAGTTTCGGAGCCACTCTCCCTTGCTGCAGCCATAACATATCAACTGGTCTAGCTCTGTCTTAGCTCTCGTTAGGTTTTGTGCCCCTGCTTTGACATTGTTCTATAACCTTCCTCCTCTAAAGACCTTCCCATTTCCATACTACATATGTGCACAGTCAGTCATTTTAATGTATTAACCCACTTGCTCTTAAACCAATGCCTTTTATATATATAAATACATAAAGATATATATTAAAAAATAAATACAGGTCTTTTCTCCACTGTGCCTGGGTTTAACCTACTTCTCGTTCTTCTCTCTGAAAGGATACACAAATAAGTTGTTTTCATTTTTTCCCCCAAGATAAACTACCTAGTGCTTTGACCATCTGAAGAGTGCTGCTCGGCATCTGTTTAAATCCCAACTCAAATTTTTGAATATTGATGACCAGAATTTTACCCAGTTCTCCAGTCTTTTGTACAATATTCCTAGCATCTTTTTATGTTCTTCTACGTCAAGAAGTAGTTAACTCCAAGTGAACAGCAGAAATATTTGCAATTAGTCACTATATAGATCTTTTCAGCATCAGGTGTTTTAATTAATTTCCTTAATTTCTAATAATGCTCTGTCTTCAGTGAAGAACTTGCAGACCTACTTTCACATGCTTTTCCATTTAATATAAATTCAGCTTCTTAGACTTTGGGATTTTATTTTTAATGATCAAATCTTCTAAAATGGTTTCAGAAATTACAAGACCAATAAAAATAGCACACAGTCTGTTGGGTTTTTTTGGCTATTTGGTGGAGAAATCTGCCACCCATCCCATCTAAAAGTAACTTACCCTGCTATTATTACTCATCACACTTATTGAACATTCTTTATGTAGGACATTAAAGTGTCCCTTAACAATGTGATTATTAGTAAAGTTCTCTTTCTAATATCATTACCTAAATATCTATAACAACCAGACTTCATGGTGAAATTATATCGTGGTTTCTCAGTCCAGTAAAAGCTCTTTTTTCCTTTTTTTTTTCCCCCAGTGAGATTGAGACAAATACTGTTTTACCCATGCCATTGTTTCTACCTTCACACTTTTACACTCAGTTCCTTTGTTGATGCACCCCACTGCCTTTATCTTCATCTCTGTCTTTCTGCAGACTGCTTTTTCTCGATACATCTGCTCTAAATGTGGCTGCTATTTTACCACATGCTGTTATCCCTTATAGTGTCTGATTTCACATCCTGTTCCAATAGTTTGACCTTGCCCGGTATGTTTGCCAGGCCTCCTGAATTAGTGTGCGATGGGGGAGCAGTTTCTTATCAGCCACACTCAATAACCCAGCTGGGAGAGAATCAGTCCCTTAGAAGCTCTATCAGCTACTTGACTTTGGTTCCTATCAGTATGAGCTTCCTTCCTCATGCTCCATCAGCTGTTGCCATAGTTTTGGTTACCTCATTTGTTATTCCTGAGAACTAAAACCGTGCCCAGTTTTCCCTTTCATTTTTTCTAGTCTAAAGTCCTTTTTTATGAGCCATGCCAACCCTGTTTTGTAGGAATTCAGTATTTCATTCAGCAAGCTGCATCCTCTTTCTATGACTGCCTCCCTGCAGCTAGTTTCTCCCAAATGTTCTCAGATCTGCTTTTCTCGGTCTTGGCTTTGTAACAAAAGCGTGAAACCTGGTAGACTGAACCTGAGGGTGTCCCACTTTGCAGGTAATGCAGTAACAGTTTGGAATTCAGTATGGGAGTGTTAACAAAAAATTGTATGATTTTCTCAAACACCGTGTGATAAACTATAATAAAGTCCCATTTGTGCAAGAGCCACATCAGTGGAAGTTAATTTTTCCAGAAATATCTTTTATTCAGATTATTTATTTTAGCCCCCAACCTACCAACATTCAACCAAATTTAGCTTCTCTCTGTATTTTTGAAAATTGTTGCTTATAAAATGACAGTCATTCATATTAATGACATGTCTTCACTGAAGACCGAGCACACATGGAATTCTACTTGTGCAGCTTTGTTCACTTAAGTGCTGCATAAACCTGTGCCTTAGGTTGAACTCATGGCTCTGCTCACAAACTGTGCCAATCCAAGGTTATACTGGTATTGTTGGAAAACCTGTTTGGAAGTGCCGTTACTCTTCCAGTTTAGTAAACTAAGACAGCAACAGAAGGGATATGCTGTTGTGGCAGTGAATGAAAGTCACATTCCAGGAAAAAAAGGATGCTGATGGCATTTTGCATTGATGCAGAAGCATGCCGTGTTGTGGAAATGCAGGCAGTGAAGACAATCAACAAAATCCCCCTGAGCTGGTCAGTTGCTATTTTGCAAGGCAGCCTTGAGCCCCGACTGGCAGTACCACACAGTAAATGGAGAATAATCATCAGTAATTCAGCAGAAGCAGTATCGAACACACACTACTGATCTAGCAAGTGCTGAGCTGCTTTATTTGGCCATCCTGAACACAGTCTTCAGTATTTTATTTATTTCCCATGCTGAGGCTTCTCTTTTGGGGGTCTTTTTGTTGTTGTCTGCTTAGAAATGTCAGAGTTTCTGATTTCTGGGGTCTTCCCAAACTGAGTCTTACTGAACTCCTACGAAAAGCCTAGTGCAGGCAAAGCCAGGTCCAGAACAATTCCTGTTCAAATGCAGCACTAGGATGGCAAAACCACAACCCAGCAATGGGAATGAATTGGTCTTTAAATGCTGCAATGATCTAGGCAACTTCCAGTGCCGAAAGGAGGAGTTAAGGGGGCAAGAAAACAAGGCCCTTCTATGAATCTGCAGGACAGGGTGGCAGAAGTAACAGCTTTTGAGTTCATTTGCAAGGTAGACAGCTGCCAGTTCAGGCCAAATCCAAAGAAAATCTTGAATCCTCAGCTGTTTTTGCTGCAGCCACCCGATACAGGATTTCTCTCCTGTGCGCATGGCAGAGGAAACCAGTCTTTGAGCGGGAACCCAGACTAACCTTGCAGCAAAGACCCACCCTAAAGCAACAGTTACCAGAGAGGGATGGGGAGAGGTCATGAGCAGAAGGCATGAAAGTGAGTTTGCAGACCTGGAGCTGGAATCTGAAATAACTCCCTTAAGATAGCACTCCCGTAGAATATTAAAGTGATGTATTGATGTTTTGTTCCCCATTTTCGGCATTATTACCCACTTTAGCTGGGTGAGAAGTGTTACTTAAGTGCACCAGTAACATTGTGTGTTTGGGGAGCCAGTGGAGGTGCGCACTGATGCCAGAGCAGGAGAGGGATATGTGAGTTGTTTGCACTTCTCTCACTTGCTCAGCTGAACTTTAAGGAGCAGCAGAAGCGATGAAACACAGTCCATGTAGACTCTTAAAGCTGGGTCCATGTAGACTCTTAAAGCTGTTTTGTCCTACAAGTCCTCTGCAAAAGAATAGAAGTCAACCAGCCTTGAGATTCAGGCCAGTGTCCCTGTGGAGAACTTGCACTCAACTTTCTTTCTGAACGAATAAGTGCCTTAAATGCTGCTCAGGGTACAGTGAACAAATCATCAAAATTGCTGATATTGATGCAAGGCAGTATTGCAGCTTGTTGGAAACTAAAAAGCTTCAGACAAGCTACTTCTGTTTCCAGTGGACTGTACTGAGCCAGGAGGATGCAGTCGGGCCATCTTGAACCGTTCAGGTCAGGTGTGGGAAGAGCAATGGATTATACTCTGCTGGTGATAAACTCAGGGTACCGTGGTGCTACTTCGTTCCCCATACTTACTGGATTGCACTACATTTTTCTGCCATCACAAAGGTCTTTCTTTCTCTAGCTGAGTAGGAAAAAAAATAAGTTTATGCTTGATATAAAAATATCTATTTTTCACGTCTTTCTTCAAGAGTGGAAATACTTTTAGTGTCATTCACCTACACTGACTTCAGATGTCTAAAACTTAGATACAAGGTTTGAACTAGTCCCATAGACATCCTTTATCTGATGCAGAGAAGGGGCACAGCTGGATGTGATTTGTCTTACTGCTGGAGATGCTGATTTTCTGATGAGACTGAGACAAACAGCTCTTTTCTAGGGAATGGTGGGATCTATATCCACTAGAAAATTATTAACCTCCCTAAAATCATTGTCATTCTTTCTTAATAACTGCATTTAATGGTGGCATAATGCACAGGGAGTAACTACCAACCTTGCACAAGCTTGCTACAATACATACAAACCTGTTACAGCAACAGGTAACAATAGGTAACAAGTATCCATATTTTTTAAAAATTATTTTTTATCTATAAGTACATATACTAAATTTTAAATCTGTTACAGAGCACTTGTGAATTTGTACCTCTTTAGGGTAGCCTTTGGTGGGGATTTCACTTCTTACTCTCCAAGTTTGCAGAGACGGGCACATGGCAACTTAGGCCAAACATGAAAATGGGAGTTTAGAACATTACGAGGTGCAGGTGATTTTTTTGTGTCCCAGTGTGTAACAACTAACTGTTCTTATCTTCTTAATTGCCTTGATAATTAATAAAGCATGCTATTTTTGTTTTGTACAAAATTATTCTGTTAAAACTCCATGTGCTCTGTGTGTGCGTGTGTGTGTGTACACACATGCATACAAAAAGCTATTAAAAAAAATTTCTGTAGAGATAGCCACCAGCTAAAAGGCATTAGAGCCACCAGCATGGCGATTCTTCACCAGCTGTGAGGGGAGCCAAAGGTAATCAGCTCATAATTAAATACAACTTTTAAGTGAGCAAGACACAGCAAAAGAATTACACCCTAAATTTTCCTGATTTACAAGCAAGCAGTTTAACTTTATTGATTTTTAATTAGTGCAGTACCTTTTCTATATTGATTCCTATATCGGAGTGTGTGGTGGTGTCTTTTATTCCTCTACCTCTACTTCGATGTCTCCTTGATTATGAGAGTTTCAGCAGTTAACCTTCATGCATGTCTGTATAAGATGGCTATCCTTTCCTTGCCATGTGAGGAGTGCACTGAATTCCTCCTTCAGTTTGTCAGTTCAACCTTTTGGCCATTTACGGTTAAATCCTGATTCCCTTTGCTTATGTCAACCTGTCATTAAGTTGCTCTTTCAACTAGCTTAAGGAGTGCAGAAAGCTTTATTTACGGCTCTTGTTTCACTGTTAAGTGAAGAGATTTCCAAGCATCTTAGAGTCTATCACTCTATATTTCAACAATAACAGTATGTTGGATGGTAACAGGGTGTTACCTGGAGCTGTGAAGGGGAAAATCCCAACACAGATACATGACTAAACTATGTGACAGTACATAAACTGCATCCTAAACTCATTATTATGTGCACCTCTCAAATGTTATGATACATATAGGTATCTTAAGTTTTCCCAAGCACTTAGACTTGAATCTCAGTTCATAGCAGCTATTTGTTGATGGGACTCAGTCTTTTCCCAGCAGGCCAGGAGCAGCCTGGTGCCCTGCTGAAAAGCAGTCCCATGGGTCTCTTCCTCAGTCTTTGCACTGGCAGCATAATTTCATTATTTTATGCTCTTTCAATGACTTGGATACACTCATTGGGTTTGACAATCTCTACAGAGATTTCCTGTTGGCACCATGGTCCTTGCAGAAAGGTGGCAGGTAACAGATTTCAGTGTAGCAACCCCTGGTTTCAGAGCAAGGAACTCCTAATTACTGCCATGGTTATATCCTGTAGCTCATGTGTTGGATTATTTTCATGGACCTGGTTCTCAGAAATGCAACAGAACAAATACATGCATAATTAGTGCATGAAATTACCTGGAATTCATTCACAGTTACTTGTGAGTACTAATACCTAATCAGGCATTGTTCGGGGGACATGGGTGCACTGGTACTTCCAATTAGGAAGCCATCACAAAACATGAACGCGCATTTCTGAAAAACTCAGTTCTGTAGTAAGTGGAGTTGGCATTGCTTGCTGGCATTGCACACAAAGCTGTTCTGAAAAAAAGCTAATTGCATTGTGCTTTGAATGTGTGGACTGATGAGGTTCATTAATGAAAGTGCCTAAGCTTATCACTTTACTAATATTAGTATTTTCTATTAATGACAATGTTTACAGCTGTTTGTGCAATATAGCTCTGTTTTTCACAATATATACTTAACTGCAATTTGGTTTCAGTGAGACTTAAGCAGATACTTAGACGTAAAGTATTCCAAAAGTGTGGGGCCTCGCTGTGAACAAAATTAATATTAAAGGACATTTCAGGGCATTCAAACCATCCTGAAGCAAAGCACTGGGAAGGTGACTCTCTGCTGGAGCAATGCAAGACTTTTTTGTAAGGAAAGTTTTTAATTACAATCCCACGCTCAGTGTTTTGAGAGGTTGTGGACACCAGTTTTGTCTGTGTTTATTTTCTGTGGAGTTCAGTGGCTCTTCTCTACATTCACACCCCTGGAAACCACGAGGATCCTGATTTCTGCAGGCTGGGCCAGGCAGACAGACCTCAAAGTGAGGAAAGCAGAGCCCTTATGAGTCAAAGCTTTCTGGGAAAAATATGTTTTCGACAATTTTTGCCTTGACAAAAAGAGTTAGCATGACTAACCAAGAAACCAGTCCAGAGAGCCGAGGGATTCATGTTAGACTCCCTTGATGTTTACAGAATAAATTGATGAGTAGGCAGATGAGGAAGATGAACTGCAGTGTTCAAGCCTACTCTGTGAAAGCACTGGGTAGTTTCCAATACGGTTTTCAAACCATCCAAGATAAAGAGACAACTAATGCTATCATTTTGTCCTCATAGGTTCAGCCTGAAGTTCAGACATCTATGTCTTTGTCTTTTTTTGAACTCTTACTGAAAGTTCTCTATTTCGGATTGATTTCTACTAGCATTTGCCTTCCTGAATATTTGATTATGATACTAGATTTAAAAAAAAATCCGAATTGATGCTTGCCTGTACCTGGAATGCTGTTAGCACAGTGCAGTGTGCAGGGGTTCATGTGCCGGTAGAGTTGATATATAAGAAGCATTTCTTCATTTAGCTTTCTGCGTTTCAAAAGGCTGTGGATTTCTTTGTTACACGTAGGAGCTGTCATGCTGGATCAGATCCGTGGTGATTCATTGGCTTAATGCTACCGGAACCTGAAGCAACATTTACATGCGAATTTCAATTAAAATCAGAAGAGATGTAAGATACACACTTTTAATGGGGAGGGTGACTCATCATTGGGAAAGAACTAGCCTAGCAAATTAGCACTGAAGGTCTTTCTGGAAGATATGTCATAGCCAAAAGCAAGTTACTGGGTTCAGTACAAGGATAACTGAGTGAAATTAGATGACATATGATAGAGGAATGGCCTACATGAAGAAACAGTCTTTTCAGTTCATTGGTCCTGCATGCAGAAGAGTAAAGTCCCTAAGAACAGAAAAGACTGGCTTTCTCGGGAGGACAAAGGCTACCTCTGACTTCTCCTCCTCCCCCAGTCATCTGAAGCTGAGAAGGTTTCATGCTGCTGGCTTGGTGCCTGCCTTTGACAGAGACCATTGGCACAGCTCTGGTTCAGCGCTGAAGCTGTGTGTTTTCACTGCAGGGCTGGCTTTAGAAAATATGAGGCCTTCTGCAAAATCAGCATATGTTTTGCATAGGAGAAAATGATGTGGCAGAGCGTGTGTGGGGGGAGGAAGGCATTTAGGAAGATTGAATTCATCATTTTCTGGTCCTAGCAACTGGGAAATATATTAACCTGGGGTTTTTTTGTAGCTTTGAAATGTTCAGTAAATTTGAAATAAGTTGTGTCGTACCTTGGATATGCCTTGGTACATGGTTCTGCGTAGGGGCTACAAGTAGCACATGTTTGGTTTTACTGGCCTGGTTTGTTTATGTCTCTGAATTTGTTATTCATGCAGCCAGATCCCAGCAGATGTTTTTGTTTACAACCCTTTTTTTTTCAGGACCATTGTGATCTCCTGTTGTTTTCTACCCTGGAAAGGATCATATTTCATCTGTGGCTGTAAAATAAATTCATATGTTAATCAGCGCCTGGATCAGGCCTCATTGAACTGCAGAGGGACAACATCTACAAGGTGATGTTCCTTCATGTCCTTATTTTTTTTTGCTGGGATGGTATAGACACTTTCATTCTGGGACCTTTTTTCTTTCACATTTTCCAGTCTTGCCTCTAATTTATCCTTCAAGATTTACACTCCTGGACAGCCACCAGATATCAAACTGAAAAGAGGAATCCCACAGTCCTGTCTGTGCTCTAGAGTTCATAACTCTTTCAATTAGCAGATTTATGGGAACCGAAGAAAAGATCAGGTGTTTGCGGCAGCTTGAAGCGCATACAGCTGCAAAAGTAATAGCTTTTGTCTCAATCATTTACAGGCTTTGGCCAAAGTGGTAAAAAATAGCTGCCAAAACTTCAGTTGCAAAATCAGCTATAAAAGCACACTACCAAAAGTGTCATGACTCTCAAAGTTAGTGAATATTCTCCACTAGGATTTAGAGTGGCTGTAGGACTGCAAAGGATGTGAAAGATTGCTTTGGGTATTGTGTTGTCTAACGTCATCATGCCAGATCCTAGCAGTGAAATCCAGCAATGTGTGTTCACTGTTTTCGTCCTGTATATGAAGAGGCTGAGGACACATCTGTATTATATTACTCCATGGCTCTGTTTTGGAGAATGCCAGTAAGTCCTCTTCAAGACAATGGTGGGACATTGCTGCTGGGGATGATTCGCTCCAAGCATCTCTTTCGGCATTCAGCAGGTATGAGATATAGCCCTTCCAAGTATCTCCAACAGCTTTACCTCCCCAGCACCCACAGCTACCTTTGTGCCACACTCCATAACCTGCTACACACACTTTTAGCTTCACGTTATAGCAACACCACTCAGCTGGGCTGCATTTTCAACATTTCAGACACTTTGCACTGCCAAAACACACAAAAAGAAGAAGAATTTTGTCTGAGTGTCACTGAGGTGCGACATGAAGACCAGTTGAGTGCTGCATTGGGTGGTTGTGGTCATTCTGCTCTACAGAGAGCTACATGGAGCAAGGATCCTTCTCTGGTCCTTTTTAATGAGTTTTATAGGCACAGACTAAGATGCATCAGGAGAAGAGCCAAAATAGCTGCATATTCAGCAGAAGCCCCCTCATTGCAGAATGCCTGGGATGGAGTTAGAGGACATCACAGGAAATGCTCAGACAGGAGCTGGCCTGAAAAGTTACACCTGTCTGGGGCTTGGACATCTGACCTCAAGCTTCAATGAAGCGCTTCTGCTGTACCGGTGGCCACAGGCCTAATAGGCGACAATATCCTTCTTTATAAGATGATGTGATGCGCATGCTCCTCCCTCAAGATGATGAGATGAGCTGGTGTTGCTGCTTTTGACTACATGGTGAGATATCAAGCTACAGGCTACAGCTGAAGTCCCAGGTTCAGTTCCACCTTGGCCTTGCAGGGTTCAAAGAGAACCCTGGGAAGGAAGGAAGTTTGCTCTACTTCTCCTCATGAAGATATGCCACAGTGCAGCTAAGACTTGAGGAATTACTGGCCTGGTGTCACTCTCTGACTTGAAGGTTAGAGCTTTTCCTTAGACTAATCCTAAGCTGAGGCGGTCACTAACAGGAAGGGGAGAGTCCTGTGCTGCATGTCAAATGAAGTCTGAAAATAAATTGGAAAGCTGGGACCATGAACGTCAATCTGTAGCTGAGCCATCCTGGCTTGGGGTAGCCTGGACTGCACAGGCGTGGGTCTCATGGAGGGAGGATATGAGAGTGCACACTGTCTCTATACCGTTAGCCTATAATCTTATATTCAAGCAATACCCTTCTACAAGATATGGCTTCAAACCTCTTCAGAGTTTCAAGGCTGGCCCAGCACTCTAATGCTAAATGATGGTACAACCGTTAAAAATTGCCCAAACCACTGACACTACCCTCTGGCTTTCGGTAGACGTAGAGCAGCAGCTAATTTATTTCATAAGAAATCTGATGCTGGCTGTCCAACAGGTTTTAAGAGTTGTGGCCTTGTGAGACACATGCTTGGGCTCACTCTAAATGTGAATTAAAGCTGTAGGTGCTATGACCTTTATTAAAAATAAGATGCAATTGGAAGTTAGGTGGCAAACAATATTTGGTCTGGCAGTGGGTTACTCCATCTCAATGTAAGTACTTCAAGAGCAGAAGTCCTCTCTTGGGTCCTGGCCCTAAGTAGCCACTTGTCTGTGAGAGAAAAGTGTTTGACCTATGGGCTTACCTTTCATTGGGTTGTTGTGCTGAGCACGTCTCAGACTACTTGCCTGCACTACAAAATTGGTGCTTAATAACTGGTCATTTTGAGTGAGGAACAAGTCTGTTCAGCACTAAAGGGTGTTCGAACATGAGAGATCAGGCCAAAATCTAACTAGTGCGAAAGAATGACACTTTCAATATGAAATCTGAATATTGAATGTGGTCATGAAAAGGAAGACTACATCAAAAAAACCTTGCTGCTAATTCCTCTGTGTCACTATTTTCCAGGAGGACTGAACAGGAGCATGTGGCAGTTCGCTGCATTTCCTTCACACCAGCTTTGGTCTATGTATGTATGATTTTTGAAGACAGTGGCTCTTATTGAATTACCAAGCTCATCTATCAGACAATATCCTGACTTATTGGAATTTCACATCCTGAATTTGATGGCTGTGTTATCTCCTGCCTAATATTTTTCATAAGGCTGTCATGGCAACAAAGGGACAGCGAAATTTTCTTTCAAGTCCTGCCCGTTTGTTATCCAGATGAAGTGATGGTGTGCCTCTGGTTATTAAATGCAACTGCCCTTATTAAACAGCTTCCAAATGTGCATGTGTAACCAGGTATTTTTTCAGCTTCACAATCTCCTTCTTCCCCTTCCATGGAAAAGTCTGAAAAGGGAGTTTGTTTTAAATAATCACAACTCTGTAATAATAGCTAACCCCACCACCTGTTTTGTCACAGGGTACTTCCGCTCTCTCAGTGGAGGTTCCTGCTGCCAAATTGTCCTTCTTCTATCTCATCTTGGGCAAGGTCAGCCAGGGGCTCCAGCATCCCTAGGATGGTGAAACCCCAAGACAGCAGCCCTTCCTTCGTGTGCTCTGCAGCGTGGATGTTGACACCTCGCCTCCTGCGTGAAACTCCTCTTTGTCCCACTTGCTGCCATTGCTGTCCTGAGCTATAGGAACTGCAAGCAGTAAATGAAACGTGGTTTGGGTATGAATGGATAAATTGCTGCAGGTTCAGGTCTGGAATATGCCAAATTAAAAAAGAGAGATAAACCACCCCTGCTGCCAAGCAGTGTAGTATAGGTGCCTGTGAGATTTTGTCTTTGCTCATATTTAGTTTGTGGCAATTTTGGCAGCTTATTTTTAGAGACTTCACAGTCAGCTGCTTTTTAATTTCTTCTCCTAACTTCTAACTTTTATCTCCTGTGTGTCTGAAGTAATGCTTTTCCCTCTTTGATAGTTAAACCCAAGGTATTTGGGTTGACGTTAGCTATACAAATCACCAAGCTTCAAAAGTTGTTCATTGTACTAGGAGAGTCGATCAGAAGTTTCCATGTGAGTTATTTCAAACTGATCACAACCTTCATTTCCTCTGCCAGACAGCCTTTTCTAGAATATGAACTTTAAATCCTAGTTCTTAATGATTTGCTATAACCATGAGACAAGGATCTGGCTATTGTGGCATTCAATTTATTTTAAGATTTCATATTACTAGTCAGGAAACATAGGTGCAGATTATGAACTAGAAATTTCATCTTGCATGCTGATGCTCCCAAGAGATTGCTTTTCTTTGTTGTATGCTTTGTTGTATTTGAAAGGCATTTTTAAAATTCATGCATTGAAAAATTTTCCATTATCCTGGGGTAATTCGGATCCAGCAGAGGATCTAAAATGTGTCGATAACACATGAAAATTGCCCAGAATTAATTAATGCTAAAGCTAACTGTAATTCCCAAGGCATTGCTAGACAAACATCATTACAGTAATGTGAACTGAGTTTATTAAGAATGTCATCACCATGGATTTCTCTGTTAAGAAAGGATGCACTTGCAAAGACTGTTTCTTGTTGTTACTTTTGCACATGCAAGAGCAAATATGCAACACTTGAAAAGTCACATTGCCCTTTTAAACGAACTTCAGAAGTTTGTCTGTAAGTAGTAATTTTTTATTTTGTGATAAATTGGTAATGTCCTAAGGTCCTTCCAGAATATTTATGCAAAACAGATAATCAGCCAAACAGGAATTTAGTTCTCTTTAACAATTACTTGCAGTCATCTCAAGAACAAATCTACATCCTTTGCCTACAGATCCAGTTTTTGAATAACTTTCATTTTCTTTTATTTTCTTGAGGTTCTGGTATTCAGGACTAAAACTTGCTTCATCTTTTGAATTCTCTTTTACCTTAATTCCATTAAACAAATACTCAGCAGTGATGCTTAATGATTTGGATTTTCTTTCACTAGTCATTTAATTTATATCAGCTCTTCAACAATTGACAGCTGCTTTCTGTGAAATTACCTTGGAATAACATCTAGTATCAGCTCAATCTAATATCAGGTTATAATATTTCTGTTACTGCCTTCCTCTGCCGCTGTCTTGCAGAGTTTCTGTGCCGCCTCTGTCTAAGAGCCAAGACTTGTCTCTCGCCCCATGTCCCTAAGTACCAAACGTACCAGGTGTTACTCAGAGCTGGGAATATGAATGCGGTATGGAATGATGGCTTAAATGTGTTTCAGCCTGCCTCCTACTCTCCTCATGTCTTAGGGCCACAGAGGAACTCAATCTGCTCCTCTCGTTTACATCATGGCATCCACTCATGCATGTGTGTGTTGGGGTGAAATTCAGAAATCCATGTCCTGTGGAGCAGGGGAACAAGAATAGCAGTTTAACTTGCTCCACTTAAGCTTGAGGGTTCTGGTGCTCTAGACCATGAATTGATACCATAAATTGATGCCAACTTGTCCACAAATCCCAAATTAAATGAAAGTCACCCAGCCACCTTGGACTGTGCAAATTACAAGTGTGTTCACACCGACATCACTCCAGAATGCAACTTCACTCTGCAGTTGCTATGATCTAAAGAATAATCAAGGTTTTAAAACAATAGTAGGGAGTTTGTGCTGTTGGCCCATGATCAGCTCAGGCTGGGCACTCCAAAATGGAAATGCTGAAAGTCCTTGAGCGCTTCTGAACCTTTTGTCCCACGTGACTCTGTGCTTATGCTCTGCCTTCCCTGCTTCCACCGTAATCTGATGTAGCCAATGGTGCTCGGTGCTACACGTGCCCTGCTTGACAGGATCATGTCCAAGCGGAGCAGGGAGAGATGGAAATGAGATAAAGCTAAAAGGGAAAGGAAGGGTAAATTATGGCACAGTCAGGAAAGTCAAAGCACAATACTGATTAAAGACATGGGACTTAAGTAATGATAAAGAAAAAAACAAGGGAATGAAACATCTACCTCTGAAAACAACAGAGAGAAAATAATCCCATGGGATTTTGTCTTTCCAGACAAGAAGGTCAGCAGCAGCCCAGTTTGCTGTCTGTGGAGAAGGCATGTTGGCAGAGGGAAAGCATGACAAGTGCGTTGTCATAATCCCTTCTGAGAAAAGTCACAAATGTGGTTCTGAAATCTTACGATGCAAAGCAGTGCGAGAGTATGAAAAGGTGGGAGAGTGGCATTCCCGGTCTCCTGACAATATGTGCTGTGAAGGAGCAACAGATGGAGCCTCCAGCATCACCAGCCTTTTCAGGCAGGCTTGCTCACATTGCAGGCTTGTTAGGTATTTGAATCTGTGGGAAAGGCTCTGATGATGAGGTTCTTAGCACCCATATGTAGCCTAAATCCTCTGAAACTGAGAGTGATGCTTAAGCACCACCACCAATTTCCCCAGAGCATTGAATGTTTGGCCTTTTGTGGCCTCTCCTAACACTGCATACATCCCTCAACTTGCTACATACAAAAGATTTTTTTGGGGAAGGATAGATGTAATGCATGAATACATGGTGCCACTCCCTAAGTTTTGATACGCCACATACATGAGGTTTCAACTGGAGTAGCGTGTCTGACGGTAACTGGAATCTGCGCCCTAGTGCCGAATGTGAGCTGTGAGTTGATTGTTCGGCTAATGTTTAAAATCTAGCAGCTAGTACCCATCATCCTTGCTGCAATTGTTTCTGTAGTGCAACAGATAGTAATCAGGCCAGAGTATGGAAGCTGAATCTGTCCAGAAAATTCCACATGCTCCCAAATTACAGATGACAGGTAGGTGGAAGGCACAGACACTAAGCTCCCTCAGACTCTCTGGCAGAACTGTTTCCCTTGCAGGTGATGATTTGTCGCCTTTCCCAATAAAAATGAGTGGTAGGGCCCATGGCTTGTACTGCCTTATTTTAAGCCTGAGGAAGGGATAATTTTGGCTGATGCGTCGCTTGTATTTTTTTTTCTTTCTCATTTGTTTTATGGGTTTAAAGGTTTAGAACTTTTCTTGATTTAATGGCTGGCTTAAAATTTATGCTTCTTTTATTCCCCAGATGGAATGTCATGGCTGATGGCTAGGATGGTATTTTAATGAGCTATCAGTTCTGAAATACCCCAAATATACACCATAATTAAAAATAAAAACATGATGCAGGGTGGGGAAATTATTCTGTGAAGGAAGAGGACTGCTTCTGATGCAATTATCTTTTCACCCAGTACAGTATAGCAGAAAGCTGTTTGACAGGAATATTAAGGAGACAGCTACTGCCCACAAGACATCTGCTGAAGTCAAAAGTAATAATAAAAATCAAGCACATTTGTGCTTTTACAGTTTAAATGAATTGTGAGACAAATAACCAGAACACCCTCTGACTTGTGGCACACTACTCAGTGGCTGCTGAGTGGGGCTGGCAGGACTTGGCCATGATGCTGCCAGCGGGACCTGCTCACCCAAATGCTCGGGGATTCACCGTCAGTGTATTGCTGTGCCGTGGCTGTCACCAGGCCATGTGTTTCTACAGCTATTCTCTTGCCTTTTTTCCTCTGAACATGAGCACTGCTGTGCCAAACAAAACAGAAGGAACAATGACTTTGAAGTGTTTGCTGAAACCCAAATATTCTTGCGGGGAGCGAAGTGGCAGGAGTGGGACAGGCAGCAGCAGGTTGTCATTCAGAGTAGTGATTTTCATCGCGTACTTGTGATTGCCCTGGAGACTTGTGCTAGCCTGTGGGAATTCACAGTCTTCAAAAACGTTATGTAGATCAGCTCTGGTTCAGAGCCATTCTTCACATGCTGTGTTTGTCTTTACACAGCATGGAAATTATTTGAGAAGCGCCCAGAGTCCTTCTTAGGGAGTGGAAAAGGGGGTTGTCTCAGGAGAGGAAGAAGCAGGCTATAAGGACCAGAGGCTTCACCTCCCTGCACTGAAATCATACAGCGATAGGAAGGGAGGGGAGTTGTGCATGGGGTGCAGCTGCCTTCTCCACTCTGGAAGCTCATCCTGTCCCTGGGGAAACTCTCCCCCATGTCAGCTGTGCTATTCTCCAGGACACCAGATCATGGGGAATGGAAGGGTGAGAGTGTGAAGGTGGCAGCATGAAAGTAACATCCCTTGAAGTCTCTTTTTGGTCAATATGGAAAAAAAAAAAAAATCATTCTTTGATCAGCAAATTCCTGTTCCCTTGCACCATCCTGTATGTGTAGACACTGTGTGTGTGTCAGCTCTTGCTGTCATACACCTATATCTGAACCTGTCACCCTGGCATTACCCTATTGTCGGTAGAAAGGAGAAGGTGCCTCCAGAGGAATATTCTTCTTGTCCAAGGACAGATGCTGAAGAGACATCACAGGAGTAGCATTCACTGAAAGTTAAACTAGAAGAATTGTATTCTTCATTCCTCAGTGACACAAAATGAGGGAATTTTTATTCCTTCTTTCTACAACATGTGGTCAAAGAGCTGAGAGGTTCCTCATCAAATACCTTACATGTTTGGAACATGCCTTTAAGTTCAGCCAATAGACATTATTTTGAGGCTGTTTTTCAAGTTCCCAGACTGTGTCTCCCTGGGCCATTTGGAATGACAAAGCGTGCCAGGGGAGCAGCTCACCCTTGTCAGACTTGCAGCCTTTCCAGGTGAGGTCCCGTGGGGACTGTAGTTATTGCAATAGCTCTATTTCATCTTGTTTAACCTGTAGACTCATTGCTTCTGGCAGTTCTGGGCTTGAACAGATTGGAAAAGAAGTAATGTTTTCAGATGAATTTAATTTAAGTAAGAAAAAAAGCGAGGAAAATTCATTTTTTCATTGTCTGTATAGTTCTGTACTGGCAAAACTAAATTCTGGAATGGGGACAGTGTCTTGAAAGAAAGAAAGAAAGGTAGATGATTCCTCATACCTTCACAGAGGATTTGTATTTGTATCATTTCTCTGCAACAAAGGCAGTGTGAATATCTGTGCAAAACTGAAGAATCAATGCAAAAAAAAAAAAAAAAAAGGCACAGCCTCTCCCATTTCTGAACGTGCTGCTGCCTCTATCATAGTGGGGTGTGCTGGGCACTGCAGCGGCAGGACTCTGGCTCCCATGGGGTTTTGCTTGGCAACACTGGAGCAATTTGAACATCCCCATGTCGGACAGTCTGGGCTCTCTGATCCTAGTTTATAAGTCCACATGCAAACTGGTTCAGCTTGTAGTAATCAGGAGAAAAAGCTGGCAGCCCAGAGGCTTGCCTAGGCCATCTTTCTGATATTCTGCATTTAATAACATCGTTCTTCAAATGGCACCTTGACTATGTGACCTGTGGCTCTGAGTCCAATAAGATAACAGATGTGTTTAGGTGTACTTCCCCGCTCTGAAGACAGTGTCCTTCCATAGACTAAAGGTGACATGTAAACTACCATATAATGTTCATATTAACATCCAGGGCCTCTCTATTATGTAGGGTTTTTTTTTTCCTGATGGTCCTCAGCAGTGAGAGGTGCTGGGCACCACACTCCCTTTGCTCTCTGTTCTGATTATGGGGATGCCATGGTGGAGTCACCTGGGCAAAAGGCACAAAGGGAGACACATCTTCATCTTCTGGTTAACATTGCCTGCTACGACATGTCCCACTTGCATACCACTTCAATGCAGCCCCATCCAACCATGTGTGACACCAGTTTCTACACCGTTATGCCAGAACTGCCTCAGTTATTTCCTGGTCTCACATAAAAGAAAAACAGGGTCCTTATGGCTAGATCCTGCCTTTTGCAGGCAGAGGCATGAAAATGAAGGGAGGAGGAAGCGTTCTCTGCAGCCCGCCAGCTGCCTCCTGTGCAATATCTCTTTACTGAATAGGAATAAATAGAACAGGGCCCAGATGGGCTACTTATGATTGACAGGTGTCAGGATGTGCATACAGCTTTGTCAGTTAAGTTGCTCCATGTCAACTGAACAACTAAATGGTTCGGGGTTCCACTTGTTTTCCCAATCTGAAATGTTTGCTAAAATCAAGCTAGAAAATATAAATTTCAGTATTTAGCATTTTTAACCAGAGCTATTCTCTGTGTCTTAGAAATTCAGCCAGATTCTCAGTAAATGCTCTTTGGGTTCATCTGTGTGAACAAGGATATCAGTGTGAAGTGTATTCACTAACTGCATGGGTATAATTCAGCATTTTTATTGCTTCTGCAGGTGATTCAGGAAAAAGAAAAACATTTTCAGATCACACACATCTTTCCAAACTGATATACCAATACAGCTCCGAACTGCAGATTTGTTATGATTGCCACTTTGAGAGTAACAACCATCATAACATTTCACTTAGACAAAGATGTGATTTTTGTAAGTGCTACTCAATCCTTATTTGAACTCTGTTTATCTCTAGCTGTACCAACAAACATGTTTTGCTAGCTATATTGTTTCTCTGGATTTTTTTTTTTTAAATTATCATTCATTATTCCTCTCTTTTAGAACATGAAGCTTTCCAAGTGGGTAACAGAAACAATGTTGTTATATGTATGTGATATACCACATTAGAGGGATCAGTGAATTGAGGTAAATATTTGTAAAGTCTACATAGACTTTATCTAACTTTGATAAACTGACGAGGACATACTCACAAGTAATGGCCCACAAATAGCCAATGGCTTTCCCTGTGTACCACATTCACAAGGACCAGGTTTTTTTCCACCCTAGATGTCATAATTTTGCAGATTGCTTTTCTGTTTGTTCTTTCCATGAAGTGAACAAAACACTGTAGCTGCAAACTTGAGTGTAAGCTGTTTTCTAGAAAGGAAGCATAGGGACTATCTCTATAGTCTTGGTAGGTTTCTTGCTGTCCATACTCTCTGGTTTTGTGAGGCTATATATGTTTTTGGTAGATTTTGCTTGTGCTCAGCAAGGTAAATAAAATGCTGGCAAAACATCACATCTGTTGTATTAAGAAGTTGTTTTTTTCATTCGAGTCTCAAGGCAAAAAAACAAGCAAACATTATTTTTCTTGTATGCAGCCAGTTCACAGGAACTCCCCTGTGAAAACATGAGCGCATACTTAAAGCTAGAGGATAAATGTTCTGACTCAGAGTCCTGAGAAATAAGTGGTTGTTGTTCCCACAGCAGGCAGCTGCTGCCTTACAGCTGAGATAGGCTCCGTTGCCTCCATCAGTTCCCTGCCAGACACATGTATAAACCATCTTCTGTCTCATGTCCCAGGTTTTGTTTTTCTGTAACAATTTGTTTTCGCTAGTTATGTGTTTATGACTAGGAGAAAGTTGTGGTTCCTTCACCAGGGGTGACACAGCTTGCACAATTACCGGCATATCTCATTTTACCCTCAGTCTCCTCTCCTTTCAATTTCATGAAGAAAGGTAAGAACTTAATACACATACTATTTTCTTTCTTTCTTTCTTTCTTTTTTTTTCAAAGAGAGAGAAGGATTCAGGGAACATGGGTGTGACTGAATTCTTTCACTTGATAGTACAAATCAGGCTTTCTGCTCTCTTCAGCTAAATTTGGGTGACATTTTCCTCTGGTATTTCTTGGTAATTTTCTTCTGGCTCCAGTGTTTCTCCAAAGCATTTTAGTTTTACATTGATGATCACTCATTCATTCCAGGAACAGACACAAGAACAATAACCATAGATCTCATATGCTAAACTGAGTCGGATATTGAAAAGACACGTATAAAGCTTAAAAGCTGTTCCTAACTGCAGTGCAGTTCAAGAAAAGCATCATCCAAAAGCCTTCCTACTCAAAAAAACCCCCATAACATGAAGTAACACGCAGCAGAGAGTTCTTTGTTCCTCATAACTACCACCATTCTGAGCTCCAAGTTTACAGGGTCTAATAATAAAGATAGGTTAGTGTCATCTTGCATCTGGGAAGCACTTTTGCTATAATAAAAGAGTAATTAGGTCAGCTCATCCTCAATATTAAATTTCAGTAACTCTTACAAGTTTTCAGAAAGATTGGCTAAGGAGCATGCTAGATCTGTTTGAACTATAACAAAAATAATTTTAAACCAAGGTGTACCTCTCTTTCAGTGAGAGAAGTGGTATGCTTCCAAAAACTCACTTGTCTATGCAGCATTTCCCTGCGGCTGTTCTTCTTACAGTTATTTCCATGAGCATGTGCAATTTCACCTTTTTTCCTGCATAGTGATATTCAGAGGTTTTCCAACTATTTTATTTCATAGAAAGTGATTTTTTTCAACATAGACATTTTTTATCAAAATTTAACTGTTGTTGATTAGGTTTACATTTTATGTAGAAATTAAAAAAAAACCAAACCAACCTACAGGTTGGTTTTTTTTTTTTTTTTTTTTTGAAAGACTAACCCAAATCCACACATTTCAGCTTTCTGAATTTCTGAATTGATCAGTTCATTCCATTTTGGTCAATAGGTGTTTATGTGTATTTGCATGAGATCCTGCAGTGTCTTGCAAAACTAATAAACCAGACACTTCCATGTTCTCCAAGTCCCATCATGATTTTTCTTCTTGGCTGGGCTATTCCTCCAGAACAAAGCATTGTGTACATATTATTTGACCATCCATAGTATAACCTCATTGGTGATCTAGTTTAAAGATGACTTGAAACCTTTAGGAAGAATAGGAGGCTAAGATGTCTGAATTACAGTCTGCATGGAGTTTGCTATAGCTTAAAATGGACATATAGCTGATAATGACGAAACAAACTGTTGAAACAGTGTTTTCACACGGAAAACTATATGGAAATAGTGCGCTCTGAGAAAAATAAATGCTGTAGAGTTCAGCGTAATGCTTCGATATTAAAAGCAACTGCTTAAATATCTGAATTTCCCACAGGATGAAAATTTTGATGTTTCTATTGACCCTACAAAAACACAGGAGTTTGAAGCTCACTTGGGAGAAAAAATTCCAGGCAAAGTATATTAAAAATACAAGCTATCTTTTCTGAAACTGTATATCTTCATCAGCTCCGTGGAGTTTTAGGTACATTTGAAAGTGAAACCACTTTTATAGGCACCTAATCTATGCTCAGAGGCCAAGAAGGAAATATCCAGGTTGGAAAGTCTTGCTTATTACACTTTGTAATGTTCCAATCTCATGCAAAGCCATGAAGCCTTCTGTAATAATGAGCCACTTTGTTACTCTGAAGACGGTGGTGTTTGTTTCTGAGTTACGCAGTACGTGGAACTGCTCAAAGCTACCATAGATCAGCCAGCTGGGATAATTTGGCTGTGTGAGTCCTGCCCTAGGACATCCCAATAATCTTCAGCTCCATCCTTATTCCTAAATGCATTCTAGGATGGGCTGAATATCACATATCTGGAATGAGGATGGCAGCAACACAGCTGTGTGTCCGGTAGTATCACACAAGGCTTGTCAATAAATGCTGTATAGTGCTAAGTTTTGATTTTGCTCTAGTTCAGTGAAGTATGGGGAAAATGTAGAGATCGAAGAGCATGCTGAAGATTAGGCAGGTATTTGAAAAGTTTTGCTGCAATGGGGCTTGCAGTGATGTCTCTGGTCACAGACATGTTTAACAGTGAGAAGAGCTTTGCAGTAAGCAAGTGAATGTAGTTGTCATAGTGTATTTGAAAGGTGAGTTTTCCCATTAAGCTGGCAGTGATGATTAACAAACTAAAATATTTTATGGCTCATTAATTGTGTGTAGAAAAGTTCCTTATACAAATAACAGCCCTTTAATCCTTTGCCCAAAACAAACCTCCTCTGAGATGATAAAATACTTTAAATAACTGAGCTGTTACTTTTCGTCTCTGTGTGCTAGTGGGGGTCTAGAGCAAACTTAGTAAGCGTACTGTGTTTTCCAGAAGACCAACATTCAATGTTATGTGCAAGTTCACTTTCCTGAGGTTTCCAACCAGTTTTGCAGGTCTGGGGTGCGGGTATATGCTGCAGAAATTCTGGCTATGCAGTTCCAGGAAAGCTGAGTGCCACAGCTTTGCAATGTCTGTAATACTGATGGTACTTGGGAAAGCATAGTCCAGGCAGGTGAATCATAAATTTCCAAAGCTATAACACAGTAGAAATTCTTAAAAAATAATTAGGTTTAATTTCCTAGTATTTTATTCACAATTTTTTAACATTTATTTGGTACTAGCATGTCACTAATTATATGTTTATCCAAGTCAGACACTTTCCACAGGCAGTTTGACACAGTTTTTGGAGAGGCATGCAAAATCTGTTTGCTTGCCAGAACACCCACAAAAAGGCTCACCTTCCACTAAGATGGAGGTTTCTTTTCCTCTCTTATAAGACAAGGTAACTGCAAATATTTTCTGTACCTTATTTAAGAAGTCTTTTTGGACAATAAGAAGTCTTTTTGGACAATACACTTGAATTGTTCTTTAAAGATGTCGTCCCTCAGCAGGATATGAGACTGCCTAGCAGGTAGCATGGCAGGCAATAATTCCTTCCATGTCAGCCACAGGAACAGAGTCCTGAAGGGAAAAAGAGACCTGGCCAAACTTTGTAACTTAACATTGACCTTTGAAACAGACCTTTCTTCCACTTCTGATGGAAGTCAAGAAGAGTGGGATATCTATCAGTCAAACTTGTTTTGTCCCTGGTTAGCCTCAATTTAACCAGCACATTAAAATACAGTATGCTCCCAGCCTTGTCCCATTCATAGATGCAAAGGAAATCAGTATCTTGTGTCTTCTGCAACAGGGAGCCTCTTTGCCCACCTTTGAAGTTATTTTGTGCCATACTAAAAGTCCAGAAGTAGTGTTATGAGCTGGAAACATGTAGCATTGTAACTGTGATTCACCCCACACTGGCAGCAAACTTCCATATAGCACAGCAAAAAAAAAAAAAAAAAAAGGAAAAAAAAAGAAAAAAAAGACTTTCACTGAACAGAAGAGTAAGCATTCATTAGATTTGAACTAGAAACCTATTTAAGGAAAATGTATCATCAGTAGACAATGGTAATACATCGGGTAGATCATTCCAAACCAGGAGCAGATATGAAGACTGCACTGGATACTGCTAAGCAGTTTCTTTCTTCAAGCAGCCCTTGCTCAGCACTAGCTTGACCCAGAAGCACAGGACTGCAGCAGGATGAGCATCAGGACTGCAGGTGTTGCCCTGACTCTTGTCTCCTAGACCACTCATGGCAGGGTGTGAGAAAAAGAGGCAGTTGAGGTATGTTAGACCAGTACCAGGCGTAGCACAGAAACAAGCCCCTTGCTACGTGTTAAAGGCACATATGTACCAGCTGAAGTTTAGGGTTTCTGTCTTTGCAGCAAAAGCCATCAACCAGAAATCAGAAACCAAAGGTAACGCAAGGGAGCTAAATGCCTCAGACTCATGGAGATTTGAGTTTGGACTACATTGAAAATCCAGAGTCATTGCTGTCCAGAACTCCAAATGCCTCATTGGGAGCCTACAAATACAGCTGAGGATAAAAGACAGCTAAACACCCAACATGCAGAGGAATCAAGGGTTGACCTTCATTTGTTTGCAGCCGAGTGCTTTTGCAGAGGCAATGCAGGGGATGTGCAGGAGCACTGCAGGTCCAGTGTGACGTGAAGTTAAGCAAACGTGCAGCTGGCAGACGTTGACGTGTCTCCAAGGCCGGCGCTGAACTGATGCCTTGAGCCGTACGGGGGCAGCACAGCCGTACAGTCATGAAGCAGCTCATGCTTCTCGTGGACCCTCACAGCAAACCAGCACTCTGGAAGTGGGAGAAGATGCCTTATCACTACATGATCCATGGCAGATGCGTTTCAGCCCATGTGGAGACAAAAAATGTTGTTTGAGAAGAAAGCTACATCTTCCAACACAGCAGGAGATGAAATAAGATGTTAACAGGCTCCTTACCTCAGCTACCCAGCAACTATAAAAGATTAGGCATTTTCTGAAAATCTTCCCGATAACAGCACCTGCTGAGATTTGGAAATTCCTGGGTTTTAGCTCACTCAAATGCAGACACAGCCTGTTTCTGCATTCTGATTTACAGTTGCAATACAAAGGGGCCAATCTCACAGTCTTTAATCATGCATGTAATCCTTTTGCTGCAACTGAGTTTGAATAACAACTTCATAACCAATCCACAGGGGCTAAAATTTAACCTGAAATGATTGCTCATGATAGACAGCCCTTGAAACTCCTTTGCCTGCTAGGCAGAAATGAAGGAGTCTCCACAAATGAGTAGAAGATTGTGCAAGTGGAACATAGTTGCAGGATTTCAGCTAAAACTGTTCTTTGTGGCTGACAGTATAAAGCTTCCTTCCACAAGTGGTTTCAGAGTCTCACAACAGTGAGCTGCTACATATCTGGGTGCCTGAACACTGCTTTCCAGCCTGTCTGAAGATAACTTTCCAGCTTATGTTACTCAGGAATATGGATTACATGATCGCAGTTGTCCTGTTCCAGTCTAGGAAAACTGCTCTGACTAGAAAGTTAATGCTCTTCTCACTGTTTCTTTGATTGTAAATGTGACTATACAGTTGTATCACATGAAGCGAGAACTGTTTGTACTGTGAGCATTACTTTGTATTAACGATCTGTTACAGGAGCCACATGAATAGTATTGCAGCATCTCCATCCACAGGGATTCTGAAAAATTGACAGGAGAAGGTCTTGAGCAACCTAATGAAACTTCAGAGTTGATCTTGGTTTGAACAACTACCTCCTGAGTTCCCTCCCAATCTAAGTCATTTTAGGATTTTATGATTCTCTGGTCTAGACTATTAGGATTTTTAGTCTTGGATTATTTTGGAGGATCTATACTCTATTAAAAACCAAAATAATTATTCCTTGGTAACGAGGTTGCGTAGCATATGCCTCATGTATCTACATCACTGGATGTGCCTCACATTCTGGAAAGGGAGCACATCTGAAATAACAGCTGAACTGTTGCAGAAAGAGGAAGGAAAAACTGAAATTCAGTTCCAAGAAAAGACTGAAGTGTCTAATATTGCTAAGCAAACAAAATAACCACAGCATTCAAGAATTTGCCTAGTAATTCTTCTGTACACAGAAAAGCTAGACTTTCTACTCATTATTCTGATACAAGGGGTTTCAGTTTTGTTTGTATAAACTTCTGTGCCTGAATTAAGCTGTTTCTATTATGCAGGGTGAACACTCTCCCTCACTCTTTCCCCCAAAGGAAGTGAGCCCAATGCACCTGAGCTTAATTTTGTGGATTGAAAAAATTAAAATCTTAATTCCTAGAATCTCCAGTCCTCTCTCATGCAGTCAGGATTCACTGCCATTGAACCAGAACTATCAGTACTTGCTCTCCGCTGTATATGAATTTCATCTCTATCCAGGGGATCAGCACAAATTCCATGTATTCCAAGTGAGTACCTGTGCTCCCAATATTAATACTGTGCAGAAATACTAAAACAAACCTGCAAATATCTAAGGCAGACATTCTTACAGGGATGCTGAGTCAGAGCTGAAAGATCTGGTTAGGGGAGGCAGATGTGTGTAGTAAAGCTGATATACTCATCCAAGAATCACTACAAAGTACTCATATTAATGAACTTTATCTTATTATTCAGGGAAAGTAAGATTTTTCTGGACAGGAATTTTGGTAGTGATCCTGTTAAAGTCAATTAAGCCTGTGTCCATTTTTTTAAAAATTATATTTACCAGTTACCAAAATGTGCTCTAAAGCTAGAATTGCTATCATTTCAACAATTGCTTTGTAATTTAAATGTCAATCCAAAACAAATCACTGTCACGTTTTACTGCCTACATGCACTGATGTAGGCTGGATGCATTCCAGAGCCCAAACACATACTCTGAATGTAATTAATCCGCTTTCTGTTTTCACCTGATATTTTACTGGTCATGGAAAGCTTCTGGCAAATTATGAGTCAGCACTCTCCTTCTGTATTATACTGCAAAAAATTCAACTCAAGTCAGATACAGACACTCGTGCTTTAGGCTCTGCGTTGCTACGGGCCATAGATCACTTGCACACAAAACGAGCAGCCTGGCGGCTGAAGCAGCAGTGTGCTCCAGCAAACACATTAGAAACAAATTTTCTTCTGGAGATTTTGAGGGGGTTACAGCACACTCAAGTTGCTGCCTCTCTGTAAGGGATGATGTGATTCCTCTACAAACAGTTCCTCCCAGTTGTTTCAGGCACTGCAGGGGACAGAATGAAAATCTTACCCAGCCTTTCCCAACTTCTTGGTGCTAGAGAAAGAAAATGCTGTTTGGGGCAAGTTTGTAGACAGTGTGGCTCAAATTCGCAAGTATTTTCATGCCCAGTCTCCCATATTTTGGTGTGCTTGATTTCCCTGTGAATGCTCTCTCTGCACACCTGCAAAAGTGACCAAAATCTAGCAGTGAATGGGCCAGGGATATTATTGCTTTGTTTTTGCTTAGATTCTGATAGCAGCACCTGGTGCCAGATCATGGACAATCCTCATCACATCTCTGAGCTGCCTGTGACCTGTTTCCGTACATTACCCTCCCAGGGAAGCTGCCACCTTCCTGTTTGAGCAACCCTAAACTGTGCTCATCCATACACCCAGCTGTGATTGATTGTTTAATGTTATTTCTTACTGTTGGGAAAACATAAGGTGAACTTTGAGAACATAGCCTACGAATTTCAGCTTGATCCCTGTTTTGAAAGGAATCCAGAATTGCAGGGGAAAATCCCAGTCTGATCCCATACCCATGAATTGCTCTCAATGCTTTGTGAATGTGTTGTGGGCTTGTTTGGACTGTGAGGCCTGCCAGTGTTCAAGCACGGTCTGAAAGATTCATGGTAAGAAACGAGCATTATTGCTCCTCACTAAGCTGTGCAGTGTTGTGTATTACACTCCAGTTTCCAGAGTCACATTTTCCTGGGACATAATCGATAAATGCTGATCTCCCTCCTTTGCCGTAGATCTTCGGTCTGGTGGATTGGAAAAGCTGAGCCTAGAGGGCCAGAAGATTCTCTTTTTCTATAGAAATTTCAGACAGGGTTTGGGCAGGAACTGAATGTGTGGGGGATGGGAAGGACACAAAACTATGATAGTTTTTTCAATGAGAAAAAAAAGGAAAATTCATAAAGGCAGAAGAAACCACCTATGAAAGTCTAGTGTTGGTTTAGAAGGGTCTAGCATTTTCTTTTTCTTTCTGTAGATATTTCTTAGGGCAAACTAAGTTTTTTAACTACAGTTACTGAACAACAGTCCTGGACAGTTTAACTACTTTAAGTAGGCTGTTTCAGGGGAAACAGTGTAGGCATGAGGAGCTGTCAACCCGGGGATATGTGACTACACCCATGTATGCATACACATATGCATTCATATATAGTGTGGTTGCAATAACCTCCCTCATGAGGTTATCGCACTTTTTCTTTCACTGTGTTGTAATTCACTTTTTGTTCTGGTCTTTATCCATTGTGTCCATACCTAGAATTGAATGAATAGTGCTACACTGAAGGAGTGTTAAAGAACTTGTACCTCACACCAGGCAGGACTGGCTGAACTCAAAAAATCTTGTGAGTGGCAAGGATTTTACCATTACCGCTTCGCATTTCTTCATCACAACATGTGCCAGATGTTTGTTTTTTTTTTTTTTTCCGTTTTCTTTTTCCAGGAAGAGTCAATAAAGTTGCTTAATAAAGGGTTAAAAAGAAACTGAGGCCGCTCAAAGAGCACAGCTAAAAAACTCCAACATAATCATTCCCTAGAGGGGAAGGATGGGAGAAACATGCTTTGGGGAAAGCAACTCATACAGCAGGGGAGATAATTCATTCCAGGTTCATCCAGGCATACCACAGAAATATTTCTGTTGGTGATTGTTCTGCATAGATGCCATTCTTGATTTGTGAATACCCAGCACCAGGGACTGGGAAAGTGTCTCATATTGACTCATGCATTCCTTCAGGGGTTATTCATAAATAAGTGGTGATATCTAATTCTGGCTAACAAAAATGCCTTATGTAAAATTAATAGAAGCAAAACCCAGAAGGATCTTTCTGCATTAAGAGCCTGTACCTCAAAAGCAGTCATCTGATAAAGCTTAAAAAGACATGTTCCTGACTACGCAGGGTGCCTGCTAAGGGAAGGTGCTGGGCACCCACAAGTATGAACTACTAACCTTTCATTCTTTGTTACTGAAGATGGAAGAAACAATACTCCAAGCAGTGAGATTCAGAACTTTTCTTCCTACTGTCTGTATGCAATATATCAGCTACTGAGACATTACAACATTTGCTTCTTTTTACTTTTATGTGATTTGCAAGAAACATTAAAGCACCCAGAATCCCAACGAGCTTTATCTTATATTAATAATACAGATATTCAGTGCACGTCTGAGCAAAGCTGAGGGAAAGCAGACGGGATGAATCAGACTTTGTGTAATACTAAAACTGGCATATTTCTAGGTCGAAGGGAATGGATTTCAAAAGTACAGACCTCATATGGGGATCATCTTGACAGCACCTCTCACTTTTGAAGATGAACTCAAATCAAAGCAAGTTATTTCCTCCAGATACAGGTATTCCACTGATTATAAAGGGACCCTAATGAGAGCAACCTCTGTGACTGGTGGTAGCCTTCAAGACTACTTCTGTGACTGGTTAAGACTTGTTTACAAAGAAAAGAGCCGTGAAACTAGAGATAGGAAAAGGCGCCTTAGAGGATGCTGAGGGCAGGGATCAGACACATCTCTGAGGTGCGGGAGCCCTTGGTTGCTGTCAAAGTGTGTGCCAGACAAAGAAAGGACACAAACTTAGGTCCTTCACACCCTGAAGAGGTGCCCTCAGTACTAGATGAGGAGGACATCCTCTCTTCTGTAGGTTTGTAAACTGAACTCATGTCCCATCCCTAGCCTTGTACACTGCTTTTACTAAAATGCTCAGGAAGATGAATACAACGCACAACTTACAACTCTTTCTCTTCACTTTCACTTAAAACTCCAGGAAGGTTTGGTTGTGAGCTAACATGCGCACGTACACACACACACATAGATTTCTTTTCATTCTACAGTTGGGATGGAAAACAAATGATTAAGACAGCTATTGTACAGATCATTTCCGTAGCTGGTAAAGCTGTGCTTTCTGCAAAGCATGTGGACTAATTGCAAATGAGGCAACTAAAGGCCCTGAATGAAGACACTCTAGGTACCGCTGTCATGAATTCTTTACCAGGCTGAACGTGAGTGAAGTTCATAACCTGAGAGTGTTCCTCCTAGTATCCATGGCATTATGTTACTAATAAACTGGGTGAACTATATGAACAGGAATGGTATTCATAGATGAGTTAATCCACTGATGGACAAATGCAGAGGGAGAGCCTTACCAGGGTATCTCTCTGAAGGTCCCATCTTGCCTTCACTGAGACCTCACAGTGACAAGCACAAATTCCCTTGCAATCGCTACCACCGGGATAAAACAGTCAGCCTTCCCTGCCCAGCTCCTGACCCAGCACCAGATGAACCAGGGGCAGCAGCCCACTGGAGTGCCTGCAGTCTCTGATGGGCAGCCATAAATTCTTGATCTGTCTCATAAAACCCCACCAACAACACTGCTCCACTGAGTGATTGCTGAAGTCAGTCAATGACATCAGCATTAGTGTCTGCAGCAGCACATTTTTGGGGAACTGCTGCAGTTTCTAGTGCAGCTGAGTGATGTGTGCTAACACTGGCTCTCTCCTGAACTCCAGATAAGCACTTGCAGATAAAACCCCATTCAGTGCCAGGGTGCTGAGCATCCCTGCTCCTGCAGATTTGGCTACTGGTGCTCATGGCCAGCCCAAAACCAGCAAAGAGCAGGGCTCTCCACTTCTCACTGGTGGCTGTGGGTAAGCTGAGCTTCTCCCATTTGGTTCCTGTCTGGTCCCGCTGTGTCAGGCTGTGGAGCACGTCGTGTGCTCCCAGTTGATATGGGGAGCAGAGACACCAGTAAGCATCCAGCTCGCAGTACTGCCTGATGCTATGCCACACAGCCCACCCATGCTGTTGTATGGCTTTCCTGCCCCAGTTCCAGCAGCCATGGTATTTGGATCATCTTCTGCAACTTGTGCTTCCTCAGTGATGACTCCAAGCCCGGTGAAGTTCCCACTGACTGGAAAAGAGGAAACATAACCCTCATTTTTAAAAAGGGAAAAAAGGATGACCCAGAGAACAACAGGCCCATCAGTCTCACCTCTGTGCCTGGCAAGATTATGGAGCAGATCCTCCTGGAAACTATGCTCAGGCACATGGAAAATAAGGAGGTGATTGGTGACAGCCAACACGGCTTCACTAAGGGCAAATCGTGCCTGACAAATTTGGTGGCCTTTTATGATGGGGTTACAGCATTGGTGGATAAAGGAAGTGCAACTGATGTCATCTACCTGGACTTATGCAAAGCACTTGATACTGCCCCACACAACTTCTCCCTCTCTAAATTGGAGAGACATGGATTCAATGGATGGACCACTTGGTGGATAAGGAATTGGCTGGATGGTTGCACTCAAAGAGTTGTGGTCAACGGCTCAATGTCCAAGTGGAGAACGGTGATGAGTGGCGTCCCTCAGGGGTTGGTATCGGGACCGGCACTGTTTAATATCTTTGTCAGTGACATGGACAGTGGGATCGAGTGCACCCTCAGCAAGTTTGCCAACAACACCAAGCTGTGTGGTGTGGTCGACACGCTGGAGGGAAGGAATGCCCTTGACAGGCTTGAGAGGTGGGCCTGTGTGAACCGCACGAAGTTCAACAAGGCCAAGTGCAAGGTCCTGCACGTGGGTTGACGCAATCCCAAGCACAACTATAGACTGGGCAAGGAATGGATTGAAAGCAGCCCCAAGGAGAAGGACTTGGGGGTATTGATTGATGAGAAGCTCAACATGAGCCAGCAGTGTGCGCTTGCAGCCCAGAAAGCCAACCATGTCCTGGGCTGCATCAAAAGCAGCGTGACCAGCAGGTCGAGGGAGGTGACTCTGCCCCTTGCCCCTCTACTCTGCTCTTGTGAGACCCCACCTGCAGTACTGTGTCCAGCTCTGGGGTCCCCCATACAAGAGAGACATGGAGCTGTTGGAGCGAGTCCAGAGGAGGGCCATGAAGCTGATCAGAGGGCTGGAGCACCTCTCCTATGAGGACAGGCTGAGAGAGTTGGGGTTGTTCAGCCTGGAGAAGAGAAGGCTCCAGGAGACCTTATAGCAGCCTTCCAGTACCTAAAAGTACAGGAAAGCAGGAGAGGGACTGTTGACAAGAGCATGGAGTGATACAACAAGGGGTAATGGCCTTAAGCTGAAGGAGGGTAGATTTAGGTTAGATATTAGGAAGAAATTCCTCACTGTGAGGGTGTTGAGACCTCATCTTACCCATCAGATGGCTCATACCCATCAGTGAAAAAAAAGTGTTCTCAGTTACTAAAAGGAAACACTTGTGTTTCAAAGAAAAAAAAAAAAAAGAAAAAAAAAAAGAAAAAAAAAGAAAAAAAAAAGGACTTCCTAATATCCTTACTTCTATTTTGGTTTAGCACAAGCCTTTCAGAAAAGAGTGCACAAAAGAGCTGTAGAAATGGGGGCTTATTTTTCAGGAAGGTGGTGGAAGGCAAGGGGAAAATTGCATGATGCGGTACATTTGAATAAAAGCATAATATTTACAGAGAATAGAATTTAAAATAGTGCTGCCTTAGCAGCAGTGACAGAACACACCAACCACTCCTCCTGATGAATTACTTGTTGTATCTATTTTTTCAGTGTAAATATATGTATCCATGGACCATACCCTGGGTGATAAAAAAGAAGTCTAAACCAAATAGTTTCTTAATTAATTCCATTCACTAACGATATATTACTGGAAAAAGTTTAGACTCATCAACCTTCTCACTCTTCACTTGAATAATCTCTCCTTATTAGGCAAAGTTTGAAGAGAACAACAACCCATTTGCTGAGACCGAATGGACAAACTCAGAACTGCAGTGAGTCTGAGGATGAGTGAATTCCCTGTGAAAGGTCTAATTATACCCTAGTGTCCATGCATGCAAATGAGGTGAATGAACGTAAAAGCAGCTCATCTTTCCCAGCAGCACAGTAGCACAACAATTCATCTTAGACATCTCATCTACCACAAGAAAACTACCTATCATTTGATGTTGTCATCATGAAGAGCACTAGAGGTAACTATACTTAATGGTGCCAGGTGAAAAGGCATAGGGAAGGCCAAGCCACATAATTACTGCTTCCGAAACTGCTTTTAGGCCCATTTCCAAACAAAGGTCTGATGGCATCTTCCGAAATGATCTAAACCTCAGTCTGTTCTGATTTAAACTTCCGTGATGGTGTTCTGCACCATAGCTCACATAATTGCTGTCTCTAGAGGGTAATTTTCCAATGCTCCCGGACAGGAGCTGGGCAAACAATTGATTTTTTTCAGCTCTTCAACTAACCTGAAAAACTGAGATTGAAATGAGTTTCAGTCTCTGTCAAATGGCAACTTTTTCTTTTTCTTTTTTTCTCATTTAAACAATAGACAAAATAATTGCAAAGTAAATCCATTTCAGGATTCAAATCTTTCTCCAATCCAAAATGCAATGTTTTCCTTTGGTTTGGGGATTTTAATTTGTTGAAAAAGCTTTAAGATTAAATTTTTAATGTTTTAATCTCTTTGTTTCCCCCTAGGAATTAAACTCCTTGGTGAATTTTACTCCTATGCGCAAGCAGCTATGCCAGCCCTTATCCCTTTGCCCTCATTGCATTTTCAGGGTAAAGAAATACTTCTCTCCCCCCACCAAGCTGCCTGTCCTCTTTAGGATGGCCGGAAGCCCATCACACAAGGCTGTTGTTCTCAGCAGTATGAATCTAATCCAGATCTCCTTGTTTTGTCCTCTAAACATGTCTCTCCTAACCCTTGTTTGAGAGAGGGAGGATGCTTTCCAGCCATAGCTGCTGAGTGTGTGTGGCTTACGCAGTTAGCAACATGATGTCTTCATAGCAGCCTTCACCTAAGGAAAGGACAGTCTTGGGCATAGCTAGCTGAGGAGGATATTTTCTGGTGAGCCAGGTCTGATGGACCTTGTGTCTGGGTGACATTAGCAATCAGGCTGAAGCAGTGCCTGAATGAGTCCATTATCAGCAACAGCTCCTGGACAGTGAGGGACCAGAAGACTGGAAAAGGACATATGTAGGGCCTGTCTTGAAGAAGGGCAAAGGAACTGAAGAATTAAAAGAACCCTATGGCTAGCTTAATTCAATAAGTGGAAAAACTCTGGAACAAAACAAGCAAAACCGAAACTCTCTGTAAGCCTCTAAGGAGAGACTGAGTGTGAATGTAGACTAATCAGGAGCAAACTATTTGAAACCAGTGTATTTAATGAATTAAGGAAACACTGGTATAACACTTTCTAAAAAATGGAACGATGGTTCATTGTGAAAAAGGAAGAGGTTTCTTGAAGACTTTCATGAAGTCTGAGATAAACCTCATTGTTCTGGTGCATGCTTTTGGCTGTTACTTAGATGGTAGAGGAGAGAATACAGATATTAAGCTGGCTATAAAACAAGTTGTGAGAGACTGTGAGACAGGCTCAGACTCCAAAATAAATGTGACAAATTGGAAAAGTGATGTGTGAGGGAAAAAAAAGAAAAAGATACCATCTAGGCAGAAATGCGTAAGTAAATACAGAATGGGGGACAACTGGGTGGGTCAATGGAGCTATGGTGTTTTACATCATCTCAGGATGTGACCTTTTAAAGACCTGAACGGATGGAAAAATCACATACACAGATGTGAGTATGCAAGGGGTGAGCAGGAGGAGCTATTAGTCATGTTTCTGTTGGATTCAAAGCCTGTAATTCGAACAACACTAAGATACTGACACTTCAGCTGGATTTCAGAGACCCACTTTCAGCAGTGATACCACAACGTAGTAGGAAATACTGCAACTGTTGGACTGACAGAGGCAGCGGTTATTTTGACGCCTGCAGATTTCCACCAGGAATTAAATGCCACCACATTAATTTTGTGGATTTTTGCTTTCCACCCTATTCAAGCCAAGTGAAAAGGAAGCTTCCCAGCTGCCAGCATGCAGGGGAACTTGTAGCCTGGACTGCTGCAAAGTTTATTCCCCTGCGTCATGATTGTGAATGAGATCAGCCCGTGCAGCAGTGACTCCATCCTCACCATCGGCTGCGGGAGCGTGGAGGATCAGACGTGCACCGCTCCCTCTGCCCCTGCAGCTGGCAGGAAATGCCTGTCCGTGGAGGAGCAGAGTGGGCAACAGTATTTGTGATATCTCAAACCAGATGAGTTTACAGCTGTCATAATATATTATTACACAGCCTCCATGAGAGGGAGACCCCTTCACAGTGGCAGTAGACAGCAGTATGCCTTCCGAAATACAGGTCCATAGACTGTCTTTTCTCCCTACTTCACTCAGCAGTAACCCTCACCTTGCAAAGCCCAGCTGCCTATTTTGTGGCTGCAGTGGCAGGATGGTTGCCACCCTTTGTCCCCTGAACAACCGACTACGCTGCCTAGAAATGAAGCCAGATCGCTTGGCTACTCTGAGTTACTCTCTGAATTTCTTGGTGTCCAGTGCTAGCATTGCTTGTGCCTATGCAGAAATGCTGCCTGAATACCTTACTGAGAGATATATACCCAACATGGGGAACACTGCAATCAAAACTGATAACATGAAACGAGTAGAAACTCCTGAGAGTAATGGACTTCATTTACTGACAATAGACTAGATGATAAAATACAGCAGCAGTAATGAGCAGTGAGGAATGCAAAGAAGGAGATAATAGCTAGTTAAAGGTACTGGTGAGAAAATGGCAAAAGGGGTTGTGCTGCATAGTATCTGTGGTGAGAGACTCCAGCGGTACCTAAGGCTTTTAGGAAAAGGTGGCACATGTTAAACAATGTGCAATAGTTTGATGAAATGGACAAATCCCATAGCATTCAGATGTCTACCAGACTTGCCTGAGTCTTTTGAAGAATTTCTCAGTATCTTTCTCCTTACTCTGATCTGTTACTATTTGTTGATGCTCTCCACTACAAGAACACATGTGGGAAGCCTTGGGGTGCACACTGGATAATTTCCAGAGGAAGAATTCACTCATCTTTTCTCACCCTTGCTGAAAAGGTCAGGAAAAATGACCTTGTGGTAAGACTGGTGACACAGTAAAGTTTCCTGATCTTGTAGAAAAACCTAGAGTATATCTTAAGACTGAAAGCTGCTGGATCAATGCAGTCCTAGGTGAAAGGGCAGCTAGAATTGTAGGCTGTTGTGTCTGGGACTTCTCTTTGCCAGGCCACACTGGGATAGACAGAGGGTTTCCTGCTGCTGTCTCAGCAGAAATGACTCTCAATTCAGGGACTCTACATACTTAGTTAAATGACCACTGCAGGTCTGGAAATAAAACTTAAATAACAAATAGCAAAGGAAGTTTGCACGTGGTAGCAAGTAATGTTTGGAGAGGAACAGGTGTGTAGAAACAAAATTTTTGGACAAATACCTTCCAGATGCTGCAGCTCTTGCATTTCTGTCACATGAGAGAGCACCAATCTATGCCAGCAATGGGTCTCATCCAGAAAAGACTGGGTGCTGTGCTGCCTAAAGCTGGGTGAAGCAGAAGGAGCCATTGCTAGAAGTGTCTTCAGCTGTTGCGTTCAGAGTCTTGATAAAATCGGTGCAAACCTGGTGACCAGGAGCCTCGCAGTGGCTGTCAGGTGGGAGCCTGGTAGTGCTCCCGCTAATTTAAGCAGTCATTTTCAGCAGAACTTGCTGCCATTAATGGTTTGCATGCAACCTTCCTCTTCCCCTCACTGCAGTATGGCATGGAGACACAGCCTGCCTTCGCTGAGGCAGTGCTCTTCCTCTTTGCCTTCATTTTCCTTGTGAGAACTGTTTGTAGAAGGTGAGGACTTTTTCAACCTGCTGCTTCTATCTACATTTTCAGAAGAAGGAGGAAGTTGTTTGGTGGTGCTGTCTGACAGCTGCTTCCCCTGCAGGGAAGGCACCCAAAGCACCCCTCAGAAAGGCAGGTCCCACTGGAGGTAGCATTTTAGCGCCAATGCAAAATATTAAACCCATGTTGTTGCTCCTCTGGACCTGAAACTTGAGTGTTTGGGGGACTGATGGCATCCACACACTGAAAGAGGCAAATCATTTTGCAACTCAGACCCATGCCATTCTTGGCTGACAAGCGATTTTGGAAAATCACTTGCAGCAATGAAAACCAGACTGAAGTTCAGGCTTTAGCCCACGGCAAGGCTCTCACTTCATCAGAAACAGGCTTATGTCCTCAGGGGAACATGATAAAGGGAATAAACAGACATGTAAGCTGATGCATGCTCTTATTTGTAAGACAATTTTTCTACATTTTTTAAGTGGATATTTAAAAGAAATTGGCAATTACCCAGCATCACAGTAAATGAGGTTGCATGCCCACTGACTGCAGAAATATGTTACTAGCCCAGTGACAAAAAGCAGCCAAGCCATGGAATAATGGAGCACACAAAGAGCTAAGTGAAGGGGGCAGAACGGTAGTTGCAGAGATTTTAGCTGGATGATGACAGGGTGAGGTATGTGAACTGGAGCAAATAGAGCTGGAGGATATGTTTGTGGGGCTATTATTTTTAATGCAATGCAGAATATCCAATGACAAGGAAGGAAGTTACACTTCAATGCAATAGAAGATGATTTAGACAGTAACAAAGGTCAGATGAGGAGAATCTGGGAAAAGCTAATAAGACAGATGCCTATGTGATGTCTTTCATCAAGTTCTTAGTTGGCTCTGAACAAAAAAATGAAGAAAAAGGAGCACCTCCTTTTGGAGTATGTGGTTTGAAAGGTTACTTAGATTAGTCTAAATCTGGAGCTGTTAGAAGGAAAAAACATACTTGCTGTGACATTTAAGCTTTTAATGAGTATAGGGCAAGTTCAGCTTAATGACTATATCTAATCACGGTAGCAAATCTATATCTAGAGTAGCCACTCTAAAGTTCCATTGTATTTAGTGGGAAAGAAGTAGATTAATTTAAGCTGCCAATGACATCATCCTAGGAAAGACATCTACAATGCATCAGAGAAATCCCACCTTTAAAATGCTGATGATGGCTATGAAGGGAATTTACAGTGACAAGTTTAGACACAGACATCACAAGTTGTGAGAGGAGAGTTACCCTCAAACAGACACTCACAGGAAAAGATTCAACAACTTTGTGGACTTCACATCAAAGAATCCTTCCAGTTTTCCCCAGCATTCAAGACAAGAGGTATCTGACAAGCTGGAAATTAACCATAAAAAATAAAATAAAGTTTAGACTCAGGAACAGAACAGTGTATAGATTCGGTACCACAGAATAAAAGAAACACCTGGAGAGAGAGATCTTTTGAGCCATAGATGGAGTGAGGACAAAATGGTGGATGAGGATGGCAATGAGAGAGAAATGGGTTGAATGAAGGTGTTAAATGTTGTCTTGAGCACCTCCTTACTGTGGAAGTCAGCAGTGGGACTTCAAATTTAGAAAACAAGCAACCTCAAGAGACTGTTGAGATGGGACCCAGTGAAATACCAGGGAACAGAATCACAGGCTGAAATATGTGAAAATACATGGTGTCTAGTTTACAAAAAGGGGCCCCAGTTTGAAAGTGGACTTACGCCCTGTTGGACGTCGTGGAGCCTCAGCACTGGAGCAAGCTGGGGGCAGGAAGGATGGAGCAGAAGAAGGAAAGTTCAGCAAACTCGGTGAACAGGCAAACTGCAAAGGTTTGGCAGTAAGGGCAGAATTGATGAGGATCAAAAGAGGGTCTATATTCTGGACTTTGCAAAGTCAGCTGCATGGCTCAGTGAGTTCAATAGGCAAGAGGAATAGGATTATTCCCAGATCTGAAGTTGTACCTCCAAATTCTCTTTAAAACTCAGGACATAAACCTACACTTTTTCAAACTTCAGGGAGATCACCCTGAATGAAGACTGAATTAACATGATAAGGGATTCTCAGCTCCTCCGGCAGCACCCAATCTCCTGACCCAGGGCTAAACAAAATAAATAAGCCTTTGCAATAGCCACATCACGTACAGTTTGAATTGTCATCCTTCAGTCCCTTTGCTACTCCAGCAAATTAAAAGTCTCACAGTTTCTCCAGAAAGATTGCATTCCCATTCAGCGTGCTTGTCACGGAGGCAGGCAGGCAGTCCTACATGCCAAGGAGCAATCTAGTTCTATTAAATAAATGCATTTATAATTTTGTATTATCCTGGCTGTGCCAAGTGCCCCTATTCATGACTTCATGCAATGTCCTGAGTCTCTCATCTCAGTATCTCTTGTTTATCAATTTTATTTTTCACATCCTATGCATTATTAAAAATTTTCATGACGCATAAATCTCACATCTGTGCCTACAACCACCAAGGAATTGTTTCACTTATTAGATGAATGCAAGATATCAGATAAAACCCTAGAATATAGTCTTGAATAATTTGTTGAGGGCATTCAGGTCTATACTGAAGAACAGCTCGAAACTTGCAGAAGCACATTTTTAAGGTTTTCCTGAACCAGGGTCACATTTCTCAATCTCCAAGTCATTGTTTTAAATCATAAATAACTAAAGCCAGCAGAAATCAAATGTTCCTGGGGAGGAAGAGTCCCATAAAGCAGAGAATGTGCTAGAAGTTGACTTACCTCTAAACTGTTGTCTTTTCAAATCCACTGTTGCTTTTTAATACATATAATCTCACTGCTGGTTTCGGAAGTTACAGACACTTTTGTTTTAAAAGCTTTCAATGCACCCTTGACCAGTAAAAATCAGAACAACAATACAGTTGTGTTCAGGGAGGCATTTTCTGGTTCTGAGTTTCAGGCTTTGCTTGCATAACATTGCTTTCTTGATTTGTTCCCCTCATCTGTATGGATGGTTTCATTCATCTTGTTCTGTAAGACGTAAGATGTGTGATGTGCGTCCCTGCTGAACTGGCTCCCCTTTCTCTGACCGGTCGCATCACTCTTGTTTACTGTCACTGCACTAGCAAATGAAAGCTCCCAGTGATCTCGGAAATTTTTCTTCAGTGCTTTGTAGGCATGAAGAGACAGTGGGAATAGCAGAGACATTAATGTTATGGCCAAAGGACTGCTCTCTACCTTTCTGAGTTTTTGCTCCCAGCAATGACCCACCAAGAATACCCATGCCTGTTTCTGTTCCACACAAATGGGTCACAAAGTCAACAACAGGCAGCATAATATTCTGGTTTATATTGGCTAAGAAGGATATGGAATATGGACAATGAAATTTAGGACAGACAAACAAGAAACAGATTAATAAAAACAAACAATCAAAAACCAGCCAAAGAACTGAAAGAACAGACAAAATCTGCCCAATGAAAAATAAAACTACAGTTAGTCAGAAAAGAAATGTTGGTAGAAAAGCAAGCTTATCCCCCATCAGGGTCCCAGAACAAGCTCAAAGAAGTTTTTTCTATTTCTTAAGACCTGTGAATACTGCCTGGGGGCAAAGAGAGGTGCTAAGCTATGAGTCAGGCAGGATCAGTAGGGTGTGACAGACCCTTTTTATGGCTTTCAACAAGTCTCTCATCACCTCTGTGAACAGTACCAATAATAAAAAGTGGACCTGCCATGAGCAGCAAGCATGGTGGCACAGCTCAGGCTGCTATGTTCAAACCCCACAAAGTGAATTTGAAGATTTTAAAGCTTTTTTTTTTTTTTTTGGGGGGGGGGGGAGACGGGGGAGGGGGATATGTTACTTCAGCTCCAGTGCACTTTTCATTTTCTCTAGCATGTTTGCACTCTGTTAAGACCCATGCCTTAGACAGCCTTTAACTCCATTCTTGGGTCCCACTGGCTTACCAGAGGGTCAAAGCACAACACACTAAAAGGTTTCCTGCTCCATCATTCTGTATTTTAGGTGGTAAAAGATATCTGCAGATGGGGATTTGGGGTTTGTTTGGCTGCTAGGCTGTTTGCTGAGAGGACTCTGCAAGTTGGTTGTCTGAAAGTGAATTAATTGGAAGGATACAAACTACTACCATGCTTTGAAATCAAAGCCATCAGATCCTGTTGTGGCTTACTGATAAAAGATAGCTGAAGGAGGACGGGGAAAAGGTCAAGACAGAGAAAAGGGCAATGATTGTTTAGGTATCAAGAAAGTGTGTGGGAGCAGCATTTGGGTTACTGTGGCTTAGAGAAACTGAAGCAGCAAGGGGGCTAATCAGCCAAGCTCATTAATGGAGGAAAACAGAGGGACGGCAAGTGTGCCTGCTGCTAGGAAAGACTTCAGAGAGAAGAATCTAGAGAGCCTGGAAAATGTCATGGTGCTACCGCTATCATTAGCTCCCTCCCTGCCTGTCTGCAGCTGTGGGGAACCCATCCAGAGGATCCCTAGGTTATCTTCTAAAGCCCTGGTCCTGGTTTACTGAGACCATGGGCAGTGCAGTCTCATTGGAGGAAGACGTGCAGGGTGTGCATGGTGCAAAAGGCCAGGGTACTTCTCTGTGCATCAGCAAGGGAAGTTGGTCCAGGTTCAGATCAACCAAGAATGCTGGGACTGAATGCAGAAGGAGCTTACTGAGCTGTGGCATGGTGAATCAGAGGTGAAAGGGCTGCCAGCAATGCTGGGTGGTGATGTCCCCTATCTGGTTAGGATGAGAGCAGCCATGTAAGTAGAACCATATGACCTGAAGACTGAAAAAGAAGAAGCAAAGATTATTCTGCAAAGGTTTCCTTCTGATCTGTGATCACTCTTGGAGGTAGTAAGAGGACTACCAAAGCTCCATGTGGGGTGCTGCTCCATAAATAATGTTTCATCAGAGTACAGCTGATGTGAATGACAAAACTGACAAAAGAACAGAAGATGGCCACAAAAAAAGACTTCAGATTAGATCTGGACCTGGATAGAAACACAAGCAAGGCCAGAGCCTTAAAAAAAATAGGAGTCTACTGCCATGGTTAAATCTAAAATTGGTGAAGTACTAAGCATTAGGCGTATTTGGCTAATATCATGAAGAATGAACAGGATCAATGTATGTTTTAGTATATAGTAATGCACTTGACTGGTGGATAGGACCAGGATGTGCCAGGAGGGCTGTCCGTGGTCAGCCATAAACACTAGCTGGAATAAATCCTAAGCCTGGAGCACTGGTGTGGAAAGGTACTGCTTCTTCAGGAAGGACTTGCAGGGGAAATGGAGGGAGAAATTGTTGCATTGAACATCATGAGTGAAACCCAAGGGAGTAAAGCAGACTTGTTGAAGAGTTCAGAAGAACAGGAGAGGGAAAGTACCAGTTGCAGTGGGGTGCAATGTGGTTGCAGCTTGGCAGAATGATTTCCCTCTTCTCTCCCCGTCTTCTGTGCCCCTCAACATCCACCTCCACCAACACAACATCTCTTAGTCATTCTCCTTGCTCTCTGTCTATGCTAAGGAGTGCAGTACCAATGGTATGAATGAACATAGGGCTGGGGCAAAAAATGGTGGCATGTCAATGTGTGCAAATCAGTATGGATTGAGAGGAATAGAAATTCATGGGAAAAGAAAAAAAACCCCAACATTGAAGGGATGAGCATGAGAGAAAACAGCACACAGAAGAGTGTGAGGAGTGAAAGATAATGAGAGCCCAGTGAAGGGGAAATAGCTTGGAGGGAGTTGAGTGGAAATGGGAAAGTACAGAAGGTGGGAAGCCAAGAAGGGAGTCAACAGAGAGAAAGCAATACTGCTGTCTGGAAAACAGTTTGAAAGAAATGAGGAGCAGGAGGAACATGAAACCCAGATATAAAAGTAATTAAATAGTATGAAAGCTGAGGAATGAAATGAACACAGGCAGTTTTTCAGGTATTTGTTAGCGTCTGTTAAATACTCTGAAGTCCACCAGAAGAGACTATATAAAACTCAGTGCACACTCTATACATGTGTGAGTAGGGTGGTGTTACCCTACTTTTACTTCTCATTTCCAGTTTTACCATCTGGGGTATCATACTCCTTATGTCATGCTCGTATGGTAACAGGTAACAAAATTATATATCTAGTTAGAAGATTGTGTATTTCATATTTTGCTAACATAACTTTCTCCTTATAAGTGCTTGTTTCATTTGGTAAAAGAAGTCTGGATGACTAATGCTGTAGAAGTCAATGATGAGGTGAGGCACAATGAATCCCATCCACCTTATAAGGTTCAAGAAAAGAAGCCTTATGGTGTAGGAAATCAAGAAAGCAATAGACTGGCATGGCAGAGCAGTGGGGCTTTTCTTTTCACCCTGCGCACAAGTGCAGAGAAGGCACTGTCAGTATCACGATATGTGGAGTCTGAGAGAGTATGTATCCATGAAAATTGCATGGGCTTACTTCAGAGTTGGTGTCACAAGGGCCAAAGCATTTTCTAGCAAGCAGAGAAAATCTCTGTGGCATATACAAGGGTAGCAAGCAGAACATGTGGATCCCAAAAGCTCTGAAGGAGTTTGTAAAAGTTAAATTTCAACAATCCAAGAAAAATAATGGAATAACAAAAAAAAAAAAGACATGGGAGGAAGGCATGTTTTCCAGTTGACAGCTCTGTAGAGAGGGCTTGATGAACAAGTCCGCTAAGACTTGGTAAAGGGCTTCAGTTACCAGCTCAGGAGTGGATTTTCAGCTGGTAGGCATCAGAGGCATTTATATTGGTGGAGGACTTAAGCCCCTACTTCTCTCAAGATCACAACGGATGAATGCTACTTCTTTTTCATTGAGCTCTTGCCTTCATTTCATATCTTTTATAAATGTCTCATCAAGTACCTTATCCTCATATGGCACAAGTGACACTTTCTGAGGTGTTTGGCAGTGTCTGCTTGATTAGAAAACATGTCATCATTTGAAGTACGATAAGAAGTGACAGGAAAATAGGCAAGATTTCATTTACATTGCTTTTAAAGACTTGAAACACTTTTTATTAAAGTGGAGAGAAAAACAACAGAAGAGGATGATCAGCCTGACTTGAAGTTCTGTGCAATATTTTATAAATCAAAACACACTATTAATTCACGTTATAAACTACAGGAACTGATGACAAGCCTCATGAGGGAATCAATACAGATAGTGTTTTTAATAAGGTCTTGGGAATAAAATAATGATTCTTCAGTGAAAAAGAAGGTGTATGGGGCGTAGAAGAATGTGTCATGAAGAACAATAGAAAAGCGAAAGTAGAAGACATTGTACTGGACTCAGAGAGTGAATAGCCCTAAGCATATTCCTTAATTTACATTACTGGGTAATAGATGGTTGGGTCAAAAATATCTTTCCTATTTCTTTATCTCCTTTCAGGCCCCTCCCCTGAGCTGAATGAATCAGAATATCAGTAGGTATGCTACAAGGCCATTTGTTCCCTTATAGGTGTGTGCAGAGAAGCAGAGGGTCTCATTGAGTAGGGTCTTCCATGCAGGAACTCCTCTGGTGGATATCCTTGCCCTGTGGAGTCCCATGGCACATGGCAATCAGTCAAAGGATGAAGATTAAAAAATGGGTGACTCTTATTCCTGTTACAGCCACTATTGACAGACTGCAGATGTTCTTATCAAGACTGTAACCGACCACCTGGTGGGAGCTATCTGTATTAGGACTCAGGACAGCCATTTCTATTTTTCTTCATTATGTCCTGAGAAGATAACTATAGTTGGAAGCATGTGGGGAGAGGGACTGTTTCTCCAGTCTTCTTTCTCCTATGCTCCTCAAAAGAACGTGAGAATGGGAAACATGAGTAACGATGGATGTGTTGTGTGGCTGTGACTTACTGTGACTGCTGACACTGCCCACATATTTCCTTGTGGCCCCTGCAGTAACATCTGCTCTAGAGGTTGAACCCTGCCGAAGTCTGGTCAAAGTTTATTATGAACCTTACAAGATCTGCTTTAAGATTTTTGTGAGATTTTTGATGACCGTGTAGGTCTTCACCTCAAAGTGTAACTTACTCCATCACTCCCTGAAGCTACAGACCACGTACATTTCTTTTGTTCCCAATGTACTGTTGGACATCACTCCTCTCCAGCACAGGCTCCAAGTGGCAGTCCTTTGAGCCCAAATCTGACTTGGTTTCTAATAAAATCTGGAACAATGTTTCAGCTGCAGAAGACAGAAAAGATGTTGTAGTCCAGCTGATTAGCTTTATCTACAAAAAATTAGTGCTAATACTTTAATTAAAGATTTAATTAAAAATCCTAGACGTTCAGAAGCTCTTAGTGTACTTGGAATTCTGGATCTTTAAGAATTTGTCTTACATTAAGGGAACTTTCTAGGTTTAAATATGTGGAAAAATATTACAGTGTTAAATGTCAGTATTACCTTGCATTCTTTAGTCACGAGAAACAGACACAACTATTTTAGGTCAGTGCTTTGTCTGATCTTATTCAACATATCCATCAATGACCTGCACGAGGGGACAGAGTGTAGCCTCAGCAAATTCGCTGATAATACTAAGCTGGGAGGAGTGGCCGACACACCAGAAGGCTGTGCTGCCATTCAGCGAGACCTGGACAGACCAGAGAACTGAGCAAAGAGGAGCCATATGAAGTTCAATAAGGGCAAATGTAGGGTCCTGCACCGAGGGAAGCACAGCTGTATGCACCAGTACAGGTTAGGGGTTGACTTGCTGGGAAGCAGCACTGCGGAGAAGGACCTGGCAGTCCTAGTGGACAGCAAGCTCTCCATGAGCCACCAATGTGCCCTCGTGGCCAAGAAGGCCAATGGTATCCTGGGGTGCATTAAGAAGACTGTGGTCAGCAGGTCAAGGGAGGTTATCCTCCCCCTCTACTCTGCCCTGGTGAGGCCACATCTGGAGCACTGTGTCCAGTTCTGGGCTCCCCAGTTCAAGAAAGCCAGGGAACTACTGGAGAGAGTCCAGCAGAGGGCTATGAAGATGATGAGGGGACTGGAGCATCTCTCTTATGAGGAAAGGCGGAGAGAGCTGGGTCTGTTTAGCCTGGAGAAGAGAAGACTGAGAGGGGATCTCATCAACACTTATAAATATCTAAAGGGTGGATATGTAGAGGAAGGGGCCAGACTCTTTTCAGTGGTGCCCAGTGACAGAACAAGGGGGAACAGGCACAAACCGGAACACAGGAAGTTCCATCTAAATATGAGGAAAAACTTCTTCACTCTGAGGGTGACAGAGCCTTGGACCGGGCTCCCCAGAGAGGTTGTGGAGTCTCCTTCTCTGGAGATATTCAAAACCTGCCTGGATGCCATTCTGTGCAACCTGCCCTAGGTGATCCTGCTCTATCACAGGAGTTGGAGTAGATGATCTCCAGAGATCCCTTCCAACCCCTACTAATCTGTGAATCTGTGAATCTGTGAGATCCTGTGAAAATGAATAAAATATTAACCAGGCTTGGAAATATAAATGATCACTTACGCTTTCTGTGAAATTTATCTGTTTGCTTATTCGCTTTAATATTTTAGCTACTGCATGTCGGAACATTAATGTTTATGCTTGTGTGGAAAATACAAATAAAAACATAAAGGAAAATAAATAGATTTTAATATATAGGGTAGGAGAAGCTGAGCAGAAGTGTGGTATTGGGAAAGAGAATAAGACAAATTCAGACCTTTTGCTGCACATTAGCCAGACACAAAAAGGACCCAATGTCTATTGAAGATATTGATTTCAGTAGATATTGGTTCAGGCCTAGAAACTCTTGGTTTGATACTAAAGAAATTTTGCACAAAAGCTCACCAGAACTCTTTGGCTTTTTCAAGAGCAGCCAAATACCTGAAAGGTGATTTTGGGGTTGGTTGACAATATAATATGTCATAATTTTTAAAGACCGGTCTTTGGGCTCAACAAAGATACTGCTCTTCTTCTCTTTGGTTAATGAATGTGTACAGCTGTCCTGACCACAGCTGGATTTCCCATTCCACATGCGTATTCAAGATGTTAAAGATGGTCCCTTTCTGCGGTAGGAGAAAATAAATATTTTTCACAAGGTCTTCTGAAAAGGCAGAGAGAGAGAGAGAGAGAAAACATGTCATGCTAAACAGATAACAGCCTAGTGGTTATGGCGTCTCCAAGATTGTAGATAAAAGTAGTTGAAGTTTGCTGTGCTTGCCTAAGTAGCAAATGAAGCTGTACTCCACTTTTCAACTGAGTGCCAACCCACTGGTTTATTGGTTCTTCTCAGGAGGAAGCAAATTTGTCCATTCTGCCCATCTTATTAGCTGTTCTGCTCTGCACAAAAAATAATTAAAAAAAGGCTAACAACACTCCCCCTTTCTTATATTGCTAAGAGAGAAGGATTGCTTCTACAGGAAGCTATCTACAGGATAGCTCTGTAATCCAGCAGGCAGGGGACTTATTCAGCCTGCAAGAAATAGAATTTCATTTTTCTCTCTCATCTGCTACTGAATTGGTTATACAACCTGTTAAAGACATTCCACCTGGGACAGCAGTGAGTTTTTCTTCTCAGAAAGAATGGAATGAAACAGAGTTAAGATTTTGGTGAAATGACATTTCTGAATCCTTATGCCCCTCAGCTTCCTTTTCTCCCATGCAGTTCCTTTTCTTCTTCACCAGATCTAACCAAATAATCAATATTTTGTCAGAATAATTTGAGGCCAAGGCATAGACCAAACTCAGCAAAACTACGGCACAGTAAAACTGAAATACTTTATCTCTTTTTATGTGTCTTCCTGCTGTTTGCTTGCTTTTAGGTTAGTACCATAAATGTGTACACTTTCAGGGCAAAAAAGGTTTTAGTGGAAAGGATAGGTCTTACACCATTGCCCAAATTCAAAGATGCAGTTAAAAATCTTGTTTGTTCTCTTCAGAAACATAAATGTCTCAAAAGAAATCAGAATTTAAAATAATGTGGAGGGTTCAAATACTGTAATTTGTAAAAAAACTTCTAAAATGGGCTTGTTCTGAGTTTTTCACCATCCCTTTATTCTTCATACCTGACTCACAGGGACCTTACTGCTGTCTTGAGAGGAACATCTTGAATTTCGGGAGTTGAAATATCCATGCCTTAAAATAGCATGGAGCATTTTTTCCTCCAGACTCCCCAGAATTCGTACTAGACAGCTATTTTTATGCCACCCGATTTGCCAGCTCATTCTCTGCTTTGTCAGTCAGTTTGTTGGTATTCTCAGAAACCCTGACACCAACTGAATCATTATAGGGAGGTCTGAATTACCCAAACCCTCCAATGTCCTTTTGGTAGACCATCACCTCCGTAGCAGGAGTGTCTAGGGTTTTTGTGCCACAGGAGCAGGGACCTTCCTGCTGTTTCTGCCAGGCAGTGGAGATCTCTGACCATCCCCCCTCTGCAGAACTTAGTGCTTTATTTAGAAGATGGTATTTTAACCATTACATTTGTTTGAGAACTCAGTTTGATGAGCTCGAGCCAGCCAGTCTGAAACACTAACTGTGCAGAACTAATGAATTCATGGGACGTCACCATACAACACACAGATAATTTTTATCCAGCAAAAAGTTCCTTATTTTTGGCATGGTCACTGTTGCAAAAATGATTGCTCTGGGCAGTGGGACACTGACCAGCCCTGACTGAGGAAAGACAGTCTGGCCTCTAATAGCTGGGTTTCATTAGATAAAAATACAATGGTGCCAAGCTCAGCAGTAAAAATTGGTCCCCCCAACCCCACCAGCTGGCTGAGTGTCCTCAGGTGCCTGGAAGCCCTGTTCTCCAGAGCTGTGTGCACCCTCAGCCATGTGCCAAGCACCATCAGCCTCTTCATACACCATTTCCAGATTTCTTAGTTCTCTGAGGCTGGTAATGCCTCCACTTACTTTGGTGGTTGCATTTCCTTCCCAAACTGTTTCATTCCTGTCATTATTCTTTCAAACACACCTTCCTCAGCTGCTTATATCTTCTGCTACTTTGCCCAGAGAATCTAAACTCATGTGGTGACAGCGACTCTTCTTGTTATTTTGGGAGATCACTCATAGGTTACCAGCATTTGCCAACTACTTGGCAAGTATGGGCTGTTTGATCTAACACACAGACGGGATTGCCATTGGAAATGGGATGAACCATATAAAGACTCAGAGCAATCATCTATCAGTGTGTCACTTGAGAGATTCAGAGTGAGACTTCCCTGCGAAGAATGACCAAGTATGTGAAAAGCAGATGGAAAAGCTCATTATTCTTCAAGAGGATGTGATCCCACACAGTTTATGCTGTGCAAGGTTGGGGAGCTTGATGGAGCAGCCAGCTGTGAATATGGAGCTGGAATATGTCATTCAGAAAAGTAAGGTCTGGATCCAATTAAGAGAGCTGATAAAGGCATCATCCTTCTCATCTCCTTCTAGCTTCCAGAACCTCTTACAGGGAAGATGACTCACAATCTCAATTTTCAAGAAAACCCAAGGGGGAATTATCTTGCTCAGGCTGCACTGGAAGACAGAGCTTTTGGACAATCTGCACATGCAGAAGAGTATTTTCATGTAACTACCTCTTCTGCTTCCAGTTGTGCAAAAAATATACAGTGCAAATCCATATTGCGTGGCCTTCAGTGAGCAGCACACATGAAAAATGAAACACTTAAAGGTGTGTAATCTATGAGTATGCTTCTGCCAATAAGTTGTCCTGCCTGCAATATCAACAGTAGCTGAAGTTTCTCAGAGTTCATAAAGGTCAGCAGGCACTTGGCAGAAAGTGCTTCAGACATTGATTTGGAAAGGCCCCATCTCCAGACTTGGCCCTTTGTGTATTTTTGTAATGATACTTGATATTCTTCCACTGCTTCAAGGTCTAGGATGATAATTCTCCAAGGTGAAGTGTTCTCTGCTCTTTTAAGCTACCTGTCCCATGTTACCGCTATTCCTAGACACACTGTGTAGCACATCCTGAAGGGATACGCAACATGTGAAGCTCTTTGTTTATTTGGTGTGAAGTTTCCTAGGCTGAAGTCTTTTATTCAAATAACACTACTTTTCCCTCCCTTCCTAATGTGAAAGTAACATATTTCTGCTTTATGTTCTCTTTTCTTGTGCCTGTAATTTTACCTTAACTGGAGGAAATTTCTGTACACTACTTGGCTCTGTGAAAGCAGTTGATGTACCAACATATACCATATTAAGTATTGTCAGCTGGGAGGCAAGAAAGTTCAAGGAACCAGTCCCTCAAACATCCCAAATACTCAAACCCCCCTAAATTTAAAAGAACTTTGCTGAACACTTTCGTTGTTAAAAACAGTGGGCAAATAAAAAAAAAAAAAAACAAAAAACCACAAAATCCAAAACGAATCCCAAACAAATATTGCATCAAAGAATGCATGTGCAGTGTAATTTAACAGAAAGAAAACAGTCTTAGTAGTAAAATTAATACACATTTTAAGTTCTTAAAACACAGGTCAGCATATAAGGGATAAATCTTGCTCAAGCATTAGAATTTAAACACAAAGTAGCAAGGTTTTGTTTTACCTGCAAGTAAGAACTTCAGCCTGAGCTCAAGTGCAAGGACAGAAGAGCACTGCTGAAGGGCAAAGACCATCTTTTATCTAATCACTGATATAACCCTGGTAGTTTACTAAATGCTCTAGAAAAGTACCTTGCAAATATAGAAACTAGAAAGGCTTAACCTTGTTTCCAGACACACTAGATCTAACTTTTAACCTCTGTTTTGTACCCAGTGGTGATGATATTCTGCAGTGAGTCCTCGCTGAGAAGGTGAAAAGCTCTCCTCCACAGTCCATTGTCTGTGGCCTATGCCTTATAAAACCGTGACTTATACATTCTCTGAGCCACTTAGAGTCTGCAAAAGTTTACTAGTGCTAGCATGTCACCTCTTTAAAATGGCCTTCTTTAAACACATTTGTTACTTGATATTTAGGTCAGGAGCTGTCATCTCTTGTGTGTGTACAGCCCCCAGTGCCACAGGGCTCCTGGGTAGCACTGATGCTTTACAATTGCTAACACAGCTAAAAATAACCTGATCAGGGTGGGACTCTGCTTCTTTGCACCCACCTGCATGCAGCTCAGCTGGGACCACAGGCTTATTCAGGTTGCCTGTCAAAGGAAAGAGAGAGAGGTATCACCAGAGAGGAGCCCAAATCACCATGCAGAGGAGAAGTTCTCGCTCTTACAACACCGTAGGACTGAGAACAGCTGGCTTCCTGGCTCAGGCACCTCACTTAGCTGCTTAGCAGCAAGGAATGAGCCTGATCCTACACCTCCCACGGAGTAACCCCACGTGTCAGGACTTCTGCTGTACTGGGAGTTTTTTCCCTGCAAGCTGGTGGTTCGTTCCAGGAAGTAAGAAGGAAATTCAGTGATGGATTGGATCATATTTCAAAGTATTTTAACACCATGTTCACTATTTGTACAGGCTTTTGATGTGAATACTGAGTGCATGAAGCATTTATCATACCAACTAAGGAACTAAGAATGACTGCGGGGTGAGTCCAAAAGCAGAGGTGGGTTGAGCGATATCTATTTGTCATGTCTGTGAACAGGCAACTAATACAACACACTTTGCTAAGCTGCAGAACTATGTTTGCATGACTGAGAATGAGTTTAAGATTGCTGTGAAAACTAACAAGCAATTCGTGATGGTAATCCAAATGCAGCATTGCGTGCCGCTAAACCAAAAGCAACGTCCTAAGTTAGTGTGAGAACAGGGCAAATGTAAGGAGTATGAGTTATTTCCCAGGCACAGCAGTACAATGGTCCTCTTTACCTGTGTTTAGGTTAAAATTAGTATTGTTAAGACTCTTTCAGCTCAGGAAGAAACTCAATACGCATCACTGAACTTGTGGGCTCCAGGCATGCTGGTGTACCAGCACCTGTGATCTCTGTATGCCCTGTGGTTATAAGGGCGTTGTAGCATTATACTTCTTCAGAGGAGAACATTCACCATTACAGACAGTCACTTATAACTAAACTTCGTAGACCAAAAGTTTAAACGATAAAGAGAACAAATGATCCACCCAAATGCAACATTTTTTTTTTTTCTGGAATGGCTGTTACCCTCACAAAAGCACTTAGCCATAATGGGAAAATTATCTTGCTAAGATTACATGTATTTAAATTTCTGCTGTATTTAATTTAGCTCTGCTCAGAGCTATTGTTGTGAGCCATTGAAAAGGTACTTATACATGGGAAATATTTTGTATAATTAAAAGAGCCAACAATGCAAAACCCTTGCAGCTTAAAGCCAAGTCCATGTCTTATGGTGAATATTTCCATGCTAGTAAACCATGACATCACCCTCAGAGAGTGCAAATTAGCAAATTTCTCTGAAATGGTTCCTCTATAGAAACTCGAACAGTGAGCCAATCAGTTATACTGCAGCTGGCATCATTAGCACTAGCTAATGCCATTACCAGTGGGTACAGTTTTACAACAAACTTTCCATTTTGATCCTGAAGGGTACTAGCTTAATTTGCAATGATACATATTTCCCAGCCACAATCAATTGCTAATTAGACAGCAGCACCACTGATAAAGAGTTTAAAGGAGCTGGTCTTGCTCTGCTGGTCCATTTACCCATCCTTGTAGCCGGAAAGGTATTCTTGTTACAGACAAGGGAATTCTTGTGCAGTGCAGAATGCCGACTCCAAGGCAACAGCACAGATTTGTTTCAGCATTTGCTATTAAAAAGTGCTATTTATGTTCTTCTTCTACCATTTTCCAAGAAAATTCACCAGGTAGATTTCTTTTCATGTTAGGCACAATTCTTGTTCCAGACTTTCATTTTACAGTCCTACACACTCTTCTGTGTAGTTAGAAAATGGGGTTTGATACCTAAACTGAAACCAAAGATCTGACTGGTTCTGGTAAGGACTTTTACAGGATCCATTACCAGATGCTTCAGAAGAACAGAAAAAAAATACTGAATAATACAGTCATGAGAAAACGGTCCTCTTCAAGTCTGTGTATGTCATACATATGCACAATGTATATATGTAGATCAGTGTTATTCTGTCACTTAAATAGTGGTTATACATAAAACCTCATCTATATATTTGCAGTCATTGTTACCTCATAAACTGATAATTCTGTTTTCAACTTCATGCAAGTCTTGGCCTTCAGAATAATTTCTGGGAAATTGTTGCCCTTTTGAATTATGCTTCATATCTGAAAATATTTAATCCAGATGATTTAAAAATATGTCACCCTTTAGTTCCAAAACACAGGGACACAGAGATGGGGATTTAAATGTTTGCAGGCTTTGAACTTGGACCTTTGTCTTGCTGGTGAGCATTTTTACCATGAGGATGCTATGTAGAAGCATGTAAACCACCAAATAGCACCATCTCTGTGACCCGTCGTAGTTTGCTGAAAGGGCTGCTCCTGTTGGAGTGTGTGAAACAGGCTGAAAGCGTCACCATGCCTCTGGGTTACGAGAAGAAAAGTTGGGGAGCCCAGCGTACTTTTCCTCTGTCATTAAATTGTGTTTGCACCCATGGTGCTCAGGTTGTGGCTTCCCCATGGGAAGGCAGCTGGGTGAAATGTGCTGAGATCTGGCCTTTGCACAGATGGTGATGCCTGAGCTCTCCTGAATTTGCAGCTGACTGGAGAGAGGAGTTAGCCAATGCCTCCTGATCGCCCAGAGCTCATGCCTGACGAGGAAATACTCACAGATGAATTCATGCTCCTCTTGCAGCTGGAGCTGGCTCTCCATAGAGGCACTCATGGTGTCATGCAAGACAGCCAAGAGCAAACCCAGAGTAAGCCCTTGCTCAATTCTACACCATTAGACCTTTCTCTTTGTCAATAAAAAAACATTAAAACAAGATAATGAAAGGCACCTCGGAGCAACTGTGGCTCCTATGATTCACAAAGTGTTTGCTAATTAATGCCATCTTATTGGCGATGCGACATGTGCCACTTCAGACAAGAGTTATGATGTCTCTGAGGTACAACCCAACAGGTGCTGCACTCCAGGCTGAAGATTCAATGGCAGATTAAAAGGTACCTCTTCAGGGCAAAATATGTGTACGTCTTAAAACAGTCATGAACCCTACTTACTATGTTTTACATAGGAAAAAAATGGGGAAAGATAGACTTTATCAGAATAAATTGCACTAGTTCATATATTTGTAGAGATATGTTTCTCTTTGCAGGTGAATCAGCTTTAGAGAGGGAAGTTTCCTTCTGGTCAGTTATCCATCTGCCATAATCCAGTGAGCTGTATTTTCTCTGGGTGTTTTATTAAATGATTTGGGCATACACAGAGAAGAATCTCTGAAGTGCTGCAGATGCTTTGAAAGATAAAGCTGCTGGAAACTCCACCTGTACTGAATGTAAAACTTCATTGACAATGAAAAAGCTTCCAGAAAACCCACACACCAATTTCAGCTACATCTGTGTTACCCTAATGATTGCTACTTTCCTTTATTTTAAAATGTTTTAAAAATATCTTCCAATCATTTGTTCCCAGAGAGAAAAATATATTGTGATGCTGTAACCTAATTTTCTGAAAATGTCTTTTCCACTTTTCTTCCAAGCTCTCCCTATCTGCAGAGGTGCCCCAAATCCAAAATGTTTTTGTCCAGAGCACTGAAAAATGTAATGAGGATTAAACCATTATTTGTTTTTTTGTACTACTGATAGCCTTTTAGGAAACCAGAGAGATGTCACACAGTATTTTTCAACCTTTTTCCTCAGAAATGCAAGCAGAGTCATAATCCTTAAATTTTGTTAAGCACAATCAGTCCTTTGAGCCTACGAAAATTAAGTGCTCTTCATGCTGTACACTATATTTTAAGAGATCTATTCTCATTTTCTGCCTCTTCTCCTGTTACCCCTTAATTTCTTCTGATACATACATAAAAGAAAGCACAGTCCTTCATTACCCACCCCTATATAGAGTCTGAAATTCCCTTAGTTAAAAAAACCCAAAACCAACCAAATTATTAATTCTGTAATAGAAATAAAACAAGGCTGAGTGATAATCTGCCAACTGTGTTAGCTTTTGCCTTTTCTCTGTGTGCTTTTTCTACTGTAAGATCTTTGAAAGCAGAACAATGTCTTCCAGTGTGTTCGTTCAGCACGCAATACAATGAGATATCGATTGTCAAGAGTAATTCTGGACACCAACATAACATCAGGCAGCAGCTAATGAAGGTGTTTCCTGAGCATCATTATTCATAGTGGTTCTAGGTTCTGATTGGGATTTTTTATTCTTCCAGTGCCCTCACACAGTTCATGACTTGCACTACAAGTCCTTTATGTTGGGGTTATTCAGCCTGTTTCTTCTTCATACTTTTTTACCCTCATTCATGGTTTAAAATCTTTTAATAAACTGATTTTGACCTGATGACCCAGTTATCTATCAATAACTTAATAATCCCAAGTGGTACAACTGTCCTAGAATAATCAAATCACATGGTGTAGAGCTTCACACTCCATCAATATTTCAAGATATTGGACAAGAGCTAGGTCATTGAACACAAACTTATAGTTTTCATTCAGTGTCTCTCCCATAATTACAGGAACTTTGTCTTTTAGAAATTTTACCTACTGCAACCAAATCATCAAGCAACCATAGTAAAGAACAGGATTTTTTCACATTATAGTTGGACATCTGCAGTTGCAGAAATGCCCCACTTCAGATGCAGTAAATCAATGAAACCTAATGCTAAAGCAATGAAGTTAAAAGAAAAATTAATCACTTTTTAAATAGGTTTGTCATTTAATGTTGTATGGGAACAGATGACACTGACTACTATGGCACCCTGAAAACATCTGCCAATTAACATTACTGCAGTAAAGATGGGTGATGGATTAAATTCTCTGCAGTTAAGACTCAGTGTACCTCCAACTCTTGCGCAGTAAAGTGAGAAAAGTTTGTGTGAAGTTTAGCTCTGAATGCCCGTGGAACGCACTTACCAACCTCTAACAGTGTCTTTGTCATGAGATGCTGTGGTAACCAAATGCAGTTTGTGAGTGAGACTTGTCCGCAGCTCTGGCTTCCCAGATCATCTGATTTTAATACAAGCTTTCACAAGGACAGGCAGGCAGAAGTGGAATTAAAGCTTTGAAGAAGTTTAAAGAAGCTAACCTTCGCCGTCCTTCTGCCATGATTTAGCAGAAGGAAGAAAACTACCAGAGTTCCCACAGCAGGCAACTGCGTGAAGGGATATGTCACAGCCATAACTCAGCCCCAGTTCTACACTCCACTGTGCCACAGACTCCAGAGGGTTGTGCCTTGACACGTCAGAGAGGCATTTCTGAGGAATATGGACTGAATGACGGCCAATATCTCAAATTTGAAAGACCTCTTCTAAAGATAAGGCCTTTAGAGAACGTGTACAAGGGTAAAAAACAATAAAGATTGTTGACTGAAGATCTGCAAAAGAGCAGATGACAGGCACCAGACTTTAAAGGATCTGAGGAAGAGAAACTGCTTGAATTTCTTACAAAGGCAATGACAGATGGGGTGGTTAAAGAGAGGGGTAGGTTCTTCTGGAAAGGCAAAATTATGAGGTATTTTTTAAAAAAGAAAACATAAGAATTGAGGAAGGGGGGGGGAAGAAATTGCTTCCAAAGTCTAGATGGGCCAGATAACCTTGGGCTGCGAGACAGATCTTTCGAAGCTCACTCTTCTCTTCAGTTTCTCCAGGTTTTCAAAGTGGTGACACGGCAAAATGGTGACCTGGGGGTGCTGCACAGATCTTCTCCTACCTTATGTGAGACATTCCCAGACTGCATTTAGATACAACGTGTTGGCTCAGACCCTCTTTCATGCACCCCTGAAAACAGAGAGCAAGACCAGTATCTGTTCCTACACTGATTACCTGCCTAGGTGAGACTAACTCACCCTGACTAGCATTTATTTGCCTTTGTAGCCCTGAAGGCCTCAAAGCTAACCCATGACTGAACAAGGCTCACACTGCAGAATTAGACTCTCATCCTCAAGGACCTATTTTTGTTTAGGACAGCAGGGAAACAGTCATCCCTTCCTTTCCTAAAGATTTGAGAACTTCCAATCTGTTTTTCTAGCAACACAGGTATGAAACAGCTCCTCCAGATATGCAGACATGTCATTCTGCTGCTGTCAAACTGTGTATCTGAAATTTAACTAGACATAGAGTGATGTGATTGTGGTCCTGCTGACTTGTGTAATTCTATCATGAGCCTCCGTGATATGATGTTTTTATTAGGACTCCAAACTATTTTTAGAGATATTTTTTCTTAATTCTAGTCCTGCAGTTTATGCCTTTCAAATAACCAATATCATGATCATCACGATGATGAGAAAGCTTCGAGAAGGCATAAATTAGAAGCAAAGTAGGATTTTAATGACAACGCAGAGGTTGTGTTAGTCCTCATGAGGCAGTTAATGCCCTGTTGACTTGTACAGATCAAAAAGCCCAAGGTAAATGCCATGTTATCTAGACTGAACTGTGGGCAGTGTGTGATGTGAAATCATTGCAAACCCATGCACTTCAGCTGGTGCAGGTGAGCATGTGGGTTCACTTCTTCAGACATGATCTTTCCATAACACAAAAAGCCAAGAAAACTTATAAGCAGATTTCTCTCCTTCAGTACAGTCTGAAATTATTGCAGCAAGAGTATGAGGCTGGAATAGGAATTGAGTTCTCAAATGCTATAGCTGGAACACTGAAAAAGTTGCCTGATGAAAAGAAGTCCTGAAAAGCAGAGGTGACAGAGGCCCTGATTGTCTGTTAAATGCATACTATACCAGCCGCGGGGAAAAAAAAAATAAAGATGAATCCCGACTGAAATTCTTTGTCTTGCATCCTGTTCCTTGGCTGGTTCCAGTAAACCAGAATTGCCACCTTTGATGTTTTGGCTGGAATTTTGCAAGATCTCATCTTGATTTTGTAGGTATGTTTTGACAAGTAGCCATCCATAGGATTTTGCTGGATAAAAATTGCAGTGGCGGCCACTAAAAATGGCTGCCAGTTAGCAGGTCAATATCCCATGAAATTGGTGATGTAACTGCAATACTGTGGGCAAATGCTGATGTAGTGTGGGACACTGGCTCCTATTCTCAAATACCAGAACAGAAAGAATTCACCTTCTAGAATTCACAAGGAAATCATAGAGGATATTTGGCTTCTCAGCAAAGCAGAGTTGTTTGCTATAAAATACATATGTGTTAGAATTTCCAGGACAACGAAACAAAAAATTCAGAATGCTCGTAGTGTGGTTGACAGAAAGCACTTGAGCAAAATATCTTCTGAACCCAGTTGCACTGATGATCACCGCATTTCTGTGGCAAAGGGAAAGGTAAATGGATATACAGAGCAGAATAGGTGGGTGAAAGCTACGGGACTACCTTTCCCTTGTTGTTGCAAATCCCTCTGTACCTTCCCTAGCACAGAGAAATTGAAATAGTTCTGAAAAGGTGATTAGAGGAAAGGAGTTAAAAGCAGCCATTCTCTGCAATATATTGTTTGTTAACAGTCACTCACAGATGAACTGACAACTTCATGTTATTTTCATGCTGCTCTTTGCAATATGAAGTTCCACTCTGGCTTCTCTTTTCTTTGGTGATGTAGCAAATGTCTAACCTTAGGATGGTTGTTAGTCAAATCACTGGCCTTCGGGATTGAGGGAGAAGATGCTGCTGAGGTCTTCACCTGTCACACACATGTCCTGAGATCTGGGCCAGGATTCCCAGTATATTCTCAGGCTCTGCTGGACTGTAGAAGCCAGCCCCATATTTTTTTCTCTGCTACTATTTATTACTCCTTCCAACCTGGAACAGAAACCGCAGCTTGAGTCACTAGAGCTGTCCATCCTCTACCTGTCCCAGCTAAAATAGCAAAGAAATAAGGTGAGAGTTTCCAGCTGCGAGGAAATGCAGAAGACAATGCTGAGAAATTTTCACTTATAAGATATGAAATCCAACAGTTCAGATTCTCAGTTAAAATCTGAATATAGACAAGGATACTCTTTGAAGCAAATCAGTAGATTTCTGAGTCAGTGTGATGGGTTGACCCTGGCTGGAGGCCAGGTGCCCACCAAAGCTGCTCTGTCACTGCCCTCCTCAGCGGGGCAGGGGAGAAAATATAACGAAAGGCTTGTGGGTCGAGATAAGGGCAGGGAGAGATCACTCACCAGTTACTGTCATGGGCAAAACAGACTCGACTTGGGGAAATTAATTTGATTTATTACTAATCAAATCAGAGTAGGGTAATGAAAAATAAACCCCAAATCTTAAAACACTTCCCCTCCACCCCCCCTTCTTCCCAGGCTCAACTTCACTCCCAATTTCTCTACCTCCTCCCCTCACACAGCAGCACAGGGGGATGGGGAATGGGGGTTGTGGTCAGTTCATCACACGTTGTCTCTGCCGCTCCTTCCTCCTCAGGGGGAGGACTCCTCACACTCTTCCTCTGCTCCAGCATGAGGTCCCTCCCATGGGACACAGTCCTCCACCAACTTCTCCAACGTGAGTCCTTCCCACGGGCTGCAGTTCTTCACCAACTGCTCCAGTGTGGGTCCCTTCCATGGGGTGCAGTCCTTTAGGATCAGACTGCTCCAGTGTGGGTCCCCCACGGGGTCACAAGTCCTGCCAGCAAACCTGCTCCAGCATGGGCTCCTCTCTCCATGGGGCCACAGGGCCTGCCAGGAGCCTGCTCCAGTGTGGGCTTCCCATGGGGTCACAGACTCCTTCGGGTGCATCCACCTGCTCTGGCATGGGTTCCTCCACAGGCTGCAGGTGGAATCTCTGCTCCACTGTTAACCTCCATGGGCTGCAGGGGGACAGCCTGCCTCACCATGGTCTTCTCCACAGGCTGCAGGGGAATCTCTGCTCTGGTGCCTGGAGCACCTCCTCGCTCTCCTTCTTCACCGACCTGGGTGTCTGCAGGGTTGTTTTTCACATCTCACTCCTCTCTCTGGCTGCAAAAACTGCTGCTCCTTTTTTTTTTTTTTTCCCCTTCTTAACTCTGTTATCCCAGAGGTGCTACCACGATTGCTGATGATCTCGGCCTTGGCCAGTGGTGGGTTCATCCTGGAGCCTGACATTGGCTCTATTGGACCTAGGGGAAGCTTCTAGCAGCTTGTCGCAGAAGCCACCCCTGTAGCCCCCTCCGCTACAAAACCTTGCCATAGAAATCCAATACAGTCAGCAAAGATGAAGATCCCTGCACTTAAGGACACTGATGAAAACCACCTCAGCTGATGAGGGGGAACCCTTTCATATCAGGGCCTCAAAGTAGAATGATGGTCGCTGGCTGCTGCCAGTGCTGTACCTTTGGTGACAAGCAGGAATGCACTTTCCCAGTGGTGCTGTTGCAGGAACTGGCTGGGGTCCCTCTTCCAGATCCTCTTCCAGCCTCCAAAGGAGAGTGCTTTCAAACGCCTATGGTGCCCGTGGTGTCTGGAATGGGGCTCTGCAATCCTCCCTTTTTGACAAGATATCATCTTGCAACCGTGTTGCATACCAGGCTGAAGAAGCTGGGAGCCTGTCCGCACTGAGTTTTCCTCCAGGGCTCTGTGAGCATAAATGGCATTGGGCTTACTCAAAACCAAGCACAGTTTATTTGTCAAGGAGAACATGGAGACATGAACCTGTAATAGGAAATCAGTGCAAGTTCTGTCTAATGTCACATTTTGACTTTCTGCAAGCTTCCTGATGAATGTGTGCTGAGTCTGGGTGTTCTCTCACCCTCTGAGGGGCCAATTTGTGCCTTCTTTACCTACAAATCTTGATACTGTCAGCCTTGAGCTGCTGTCAGCTTCCAGCTTCTTTGCTGCAAGGAGCACTGTAGCTGAACAGTTTCTTTGATCCCTACAGTCTCTCTTCAAGAAAGGTTTCATAACTATCATCCTATCTATCATATTTCTTAGTTCTGCCCTGTAGATTGTCTTTGATATAACTCCATTGCACTTAGAGGAATGCTGTGGGTGTGGAACCACATTACAACATCATTCTTTGTCTGGCAGAAAATGTTAGAAAATGACATTAAAACAATACCAAGCCACTGCAAAGACTGCAGAGGCAGTGTCTGATCCACACCAATGTTAAGCTGAACAAGGACCACATTGGTTATAAGGCTGTGACTTGTTCAGCAGAAAGCTAAACTAAAATATGACTGCTCTGGAGGAGACAGAACCATGATGCCTTGAAAGCTGGCTGGTCTCAGATAAAGCAAATCTGAAAAACTCTGTGTGGTCTAGTCTTATGAAAATGATGTTGTGCCTATGTCTGATGACAAATTAGGGTTGCAAATAGCATGGCACAAAAGGTCTACCTGGGGTCACAAGACAAATTCCAGGGACACACACATTACAGAACAGGTAGGTGGCTCCCATCATCAACCTCTGAAGGGAGTAGAGATAAGAATCAACAATGTATTGGTTTGTCTGAGAGTCTCAGACAAACAATATGCACAGAAGGGCTGAGGCAACTGAGCCCTGGCACACCCAGGGACATTTACGGTGCTGCCTTTAACAGTGGTAGTGTTATCCCCAGAGGGAATGTGCTGCTTTACCCAATGGTGAAGGGAGGCTTACAGAGTAATTAACCATTGCTTTCTTTAGTATGGCATGTTTAACATCTCTGTTATTATTATTATTCAAACATGAGGCTTGGGAAAGCAAATGTGGGGAAGTGCTCTTGGAAAAGCTCATGCACTGTGCCCTCAGTGCTGACTGTTTTGTTCTGCAAATGGTCTTTGTCAGAAGCTCATGTGGATCTACAGAATACATGCGTGGTCCGCACCCTCATACTGCATGCCAGACAGGTTTCCTGGCTATTTTCCTTGACTGTTTCATCAGTTCAGCTAGCTTTTTCTTTCAGACTATGCTGGATGCCACATAATGGTGTGACTAATTGAAGTTGGTTTTTCCCCTCCTCCTCCTCCTCCAGATCTCTTGATTAATATTTTGTTGTATACCTTAATTAGCACATTTCTGGCTTCTGGCTGCTTGTGTCTCTTAGAGCTTTCTGAAGAGACACTAGTAAAACTTTACACATTGTATTACTTCACACAAATATTGCAGACACAAACTCCTTACTAGATTTGTAATTATATCATGCCCACAGAATTCTATTAAAAACCCAGCATGACACCACAGATGGTGAAATGGGGAATGGGCTGCTTCCTGTATGCATAGAATTAATTCTGGCAAATCCCATCATAATCATGTTAAAAAGTTAGCCCATTAAAAGGAAAATAGCAATTGTTAGCCTTTCTAATACAGTTTGTATTTTCCAGGGGTTTTATTTTAGCGGCTCAGTTTCCTGCCTACTGAATCATGCTCTTAAATGGGGTTTATGTACAAAGACACAGAGGAAACCAGCTCTACCATTAATTTTTCCATGAGAAACATTTGTATTAGCTGTAAGAAATAGCCTTTACAATTTCTCTTAAAGAAGTTTAAGATGTCTTCAACTTCTGCTTTTGACCCTCCATGCATGCAAATTTATCCTCACTGAGACCCAGGACATCTTGGGATGGGAAAGTTGCAAGTTTTACACAGTTTTAAAGAGGGTTAGGAGGAAAATGGGTCCCAGACTTCTCTTTAGAAGCAATGAAGACTGCTGCAATTTTGTGCTTATTGATGTGAATCAGAAGAAAAGGGACTCATTCAAGACTCTGTGAACATGGCTACATAAAAGAGTGCCTACTTTAAACTCTTGGCATACAGTTTGCTTTCTGTTGGGGGAGGATGGAACACCGCCACTACATATTTATTTAATATAACCACTTTTCTTGACTTAAAACTATTGCTTTCACACTTTAGCTTGCTAGGAAAAATTCACATTTTATGGGAAAGGGTAAATTGCCTGTGTTTTCCTGTGGGGATCTGGCTATATAACTTCTGTTAATACTGGGATGAACCCATGTAGCTAAATACTTGTGAGCAAATATGCCTCTTTCATATGCCAAGACTTGGCAAATCAATTTCATTTCCACAAAATGGAGAAGGCAAATGACACAGAAAGACAGTAAGCTGAGTCCACTGCTCTGAGCATGTTATCCTTGAATGAATACTTATTTATTTTATTTATTTATATTTAATAGAGTTTAAGGCTTCAACTATTGCATCACTTGCTTGGAACAGGGATTATGGGAACTGAGATTTTACTGACATCAACCACAGTAATATAAAACATCCACATTTATAAAAGAAGAAAGATATCAGTAAGTGAAACAAGTGTGCACGCACTCTTCCTGCTGGATAAAGCCTGATTTTGAGAAAAGATGCTTGGATAGTGCACAATAATCATCTGTCTTTCTATAAAGACTGTCACTCTGTGTCTTATAAAAATTAAATAAAGCAGGCGTGTAGAGCCAGATGGTTATTTCCTGTTATTAAAGCTTTAAGGGACAAATTAATCTCTGTTGTAACTCCATTGACTTCAACAGGGTCTCTATTTACTTGAGTGAAATTACATTGCAGATGATTTGGATGTGGGTTCTGGAGGATGGGGACCATTTAGGGAGTCATCTGTGTAAAAATTCTGCATTACACTTAACTGTCAAGAGTTGTCTGTATATTTGGGTATGACTTCATCATGTAGTTCCTTGTATTACTAATGCAGCAGATTTGCACTATATCATGGAGCATAGAGCTTGGGTTTTGGAAACAGCATAGCAGACATAACTGGAATAAACAGCTTCGGTGTTGAACCAGCATTGATGTGTTGCTGGGATTGGAGCAAGTTCAAATATCTTTATGGAATTGTGCAGTGCAGATGTACTCCAAGTCTCATAGATGTCTTTTACTCCATTCTTTCCTCCCTTTTTCACTTGTGCACCCATTTAATAAAAAGTCTTTGGTTAAGTGCTATAAACAACTCAGTCAATCCTGCAACAGCAGACCAAAGGAGGAAGCAGCTTTACCCTACCACCGAAGCAGGTCGCTCTGCTGCCACATCCTAGCCCCACTCGGCTGCACTGTCACATGGACTGAGCAGACTGGAAGGACTGGAAGGAAGAACAGATAGAGGCTTTGGAGGAAGCAGGTACTCTCTGACTTGTTAACAGGTATTTAAGGACAAAATTGGTGAAACACTGGAACAGGTTGCCCAGAGAGCTGGTAGATGACCTATCCATGGAAACATTCAAGGTCAGGTGGGACGGAGCTCTGAGCAACCTGATCTAGTTGAAGATGTCCCTGCTTATTGTAGGGAGGTTGGACTAGATGGCCTTTAAAGGTCCCTTCCAACCCAAACCATTCTATGATTCTATGGTTCTATGATTCTATGATTCTATGGTTCTATGATTCTATGAAAAGTACTTCCTTTCTGGGAAAGAAGAATCTGTCTTACTACCAACACTAAGAGTGGGTTTATGTTAAATTCAAGTGTCTAAAAATTGGACATCTTGTCTAAGACAATCATGACCTCTTCAAACAATGGAGGCAGGCACCTCCTGTGCCTAATATATTCCATCCTAAAGCTTGTGTCTGAGGAAAATGGGATGAGTATCTCTCTGGAGACCGCTCTTTATCTCCATGGACTGTAGAGGGAACCTGCCTTTCCAGGTTTACTTGGCTGTAAAGCAAGTGAGATGAATCCTGGTCGATCTGGGCAAGATCATTCCAGGCAGAATGTTACAAATTAGTGCAAGCCTCTTCAACAACCTCTTGAAATGATACCACTTGTTCAAAAACAGTGAGAAAATGGATGCAGATGTTTCCTGTAGTTCATGCATCTTTATGTCTACTCTACTGTCTATATTTTAATGAGATTTAAAAGTGTAGTGATAGTACGAAAGGTAATGGCTTTAAAGTAAAGGAGGGTAGATTTAAATTAGGTATTAGGAGGAAAATCTTCTCTGTAAGGGTGGTGAGGCACTGGAATATGTTGCCCAGAGAAGTTGTGGATGCCCCATCCCTGGGTGTTCAAGGCCAGGTTGGATGGGGCTTTGGGCAACCTGGTCTGGTGGAGGGTGTCCCTGCCCATGGCAGGGGGGTTAGAACTAGATGGGCTTTGAGGTCCCTTCCAACCCAACCCATTCTGTGATTCTATGATTCTATGATTCTATGAATCTATGATTTCAGAGTCTTCTTAAGTGTTCTGGTTTTAAATCAAGCTTATTATGCTATTTATTAAACATTTTTGGATATTAGGGTAATTTATTTGGGAACATCGGATGCCAGCCAATTTCTTCTGAACGATACAGTGAGGACATTAAGGATAAAGAGACAATGCCTTTTACGCCTATGCAAAGAATTGGACACCCTTGCCTAGGACTCCTAAAATCAGCAAAGATGAGTAAGAAACCTTCCAGATAACGTGGGAAATGTTCCACCTATGAGGACCCTGCCTCATCCCCAGTTCTCAGAGTCAACTGGTCACTTGTATCTGTTGTAGAGACAGGAACTTGTCACCTTTTGGGCTTCTCAACTGTGAACTATCTCTTTGAGTCTGTAGGTAAATGTAATCAACCTTGTCTTGCAGAAACCAGGCGCAAGTGTGTTATAGCTGGCAATCTGGTGGCAACAGCACTCCCAGGGCATGTTCAGAAATTCCACTATGGGTGGTAGTTTAAAGAAAGGTCCCAAATCCAGCTGACATCCCATTACAGATTAGTAATCACAAAGGTCTAGGGGTCTTGCAGGCTTAGCTTGTCTCAAGTTCTGAAGCTGTGCCATCTTTTGTCTAATCATTAAATATTAAGAGAATAAAGGGCATGAAGTTTATTTTCCTGTGAGCTGGGGAACTGATGTAAAGATTTTGCTGGTTTTACATATGCCAACCAAACAGAATTTAAACTACTTTAGCACTGGTAGCTGCTGAGTGGGGGTTTTGAAGAATCACAGGGTTTGAAGAAATAACATGCACCCAGTGCAGCCTTATGTTCTACTAATCCCACTTTGTCGATGTTACAAGAAATGCTAATGAAGGATGAGCTGTACAGCTTTGACCAGCAGGCAACAAGCAAATCCCGGCACTGCAGACTAAGGAGTTAGATTTAGTTGTCAAACTCTGGGGCTTCTTCCTCATGAAATTAAAATATCAGGGATGTTACAATAAATCAGATGGTGAAAAGATTCTAGAAAACAGGATCCCAGGGTAAGAAATTGTTTTCAGTATTTCAGAGTGTTCTTAAGTGTTTTGGGTTTAAATCAACTTGTGCTATTTATTAAACATTTTAGGTTATTAGGGTCATTTATTTGGAAACATCAGATGCCAGCTGATTACTTCTGAATGAGACAATGAGGAGATTAAGGATAAAAAGACAACGCCTTTTACCTCAGGGCTTTGAAGGGTCATCTGCCATCAGAGATGAGATATTCACTTCAGGGAAGAGGTGGGACTTTGCAAAGTAAACTGCAGGAGAAGGCTTTGCCCTGCCCCTAGCACTGCACTGGGGTGCTCTGGGCATGGTCCATGCTGTATACCAGAGTACAGCCAGTGGGACTGGAAAGGGTCTAACCCGTCTCCACATCTGCCTCTCAGCACAGGCAACCAAGCCATGATCCACCTGGGATGCCTCTAACTGCTGTGGTCTCTAATGCTGTAGCCCAATGGAGGGAATAAATCTCAATGTAATGTGGGTATAAACCTACATTAGTTGAAGATCTGTCCAGACAGGTGACCAAAAAATCTCACAACTATTTTTTTGTACAACACAGTGCTGCCTTCCATCAATAATAAAGGCCATCCCGTATTGTCCAAGAATGCCAATGTCAGAGCATGTGTGACAATTTGAAAGGTAGTTGCTAATAGAAGAGCATGTTTTTATCCTATTTGCCCTTCTCTATAACCAGAGGGTATTTCTCTGTTTATAATGAAGATGAACAACTTCATGTCTGTGGTTTGGTCTACTCTGGAGATACTGAGAAGTGGGGAACATTATGATTCCTCTTTCATTACAAAAATTGCTTGCAATATGCTTAATTAGTCCTGGTAGAAACAAAAGTGACAGGAACATAAACCACAGAAGCAGTTCAATCCATCTTGAATTTGCTTGGCTTGGAAATAGTGCAAATTGTGGCCAAACATAGTCTTATGCAAGCAAAAATATCCGTCCGTTTCTTAGTTTGCCTTAGCAACTTATTTGAGTGGAGGAAAAAAAGAAAGAAACTTCCTTTCCCTTTGCCACTTGTAAACAACACTGGGAATCAGAATAGATTTTGCTTATCCACTTACTTACAGCAACTTAGTGCTTTGCTGAAGCCCTTATTACAGTTGAACAGAAATGTTGGAGGCAAAGGCATTAGCCACTGCCTGAATGTGCTGTACGTAATGCACCCTGGTTACAAATAGCTTGAGGAAAATTGAGAATTCATTAAGTATTTGGTATTTAAAAAAAAAAAAAAACCAAAAAAACCAAACCCACAAAAAAGTCTTTATTGAGCCTGGACAGCTACAGTTATGTATGTTTTTCCAGGATCACTGAGATAATGAATTTTGTTATTGTTTTTGTCTGGATGGTTTTTATTTATTCTAAGATATGACCTGAATTTAATGCACTTTGCCAATGTGATCAGACTGCCAACAGTGAAAGTGAACAATAGAAATAAAAGATGCAGGAATCTGACACTTACTTGGACCAAGATTTTCACCTCAGGAGTTCACCATTTGGAAAAAAACAAAGGTCTTGAGCCATATTTCAGATTTGTAGGTGTACCACTTGTTAAAATATAAAGTTGCAAAACTGAGGAATTGACATTATGGTGGCCATTTAACTCGGCAAGGGATTCAGTGTGCTTGAGCATGGCACAAGGAGGCCATTGTAATGTAGGTATTTGCCATTCAGAGACGTATGGGGAAGAACATAATAGGCAGGTAATATTAGAAAACAAGTTGTTCTTGGCTTGCTCAGCCATTAACGTGACCAATGCCATGGAGTGACTAACCTCAGGCCCCTTAAGAGATGCTTGTTTTCAAAAGTGTTGTAGTGTGCAGATGTTGAAACTCTAGCCATTAGAGGTATATTTCCTTCACTGCTGAAGCACAAACAAAAACTTAACTACAAACTCTCAGAATCATACCTAAAAGTCACCTGGATGCCGTGTGAGGAGTCAGAGCCCAAGCCAAAGTATGTGGCTAAGCATAAGGTAATTGTCCAAGGCTTTGTTACAAGGGGGAAATGGATCAGGAGGATTGCCATGATGAAGTCTTTTGCCTGCGCTGTCTCTTGCAGAGGAAGCTTTCCTGCCAACCCTCATGAAGTCACCACAAAATGCAGAAACTGGAAATCACTGGTCATTTTGGGACACCTTGACTTCCTTCACATCTCCCAAAGAAAACATGAGTTGGAGAGCTGCAGACTACTGAGGGGATAGAAATTCATGTTGTTGTTCTGTCGTTAGGTAGTGTGTGATTTCTACTCTCTTCCTCAGGACAGTTTTGCTACTGCAAATGATGGAATATGACAAATAAACTGAATTATGTTGTTTGCTTTTCTGAGATATAAGGATTAACATAAATCATGATGGCTTCTCTATGGTCCTGCAAAGTCAAGCCTTGGCATCACGATCATGGGATAAACATCAACTTCCACCATAGCACAATAGAGGAAATACAGATCGGTTGCAGAGCTGTTTTCTAATGACTCTCACATGTATAGTTCATTGAAAAATTGCACTAATAATTCTGTATGAATGCATCCTTTCCAAGAACTACTCAGGAACCAAGAAATGGGAGTTAACACTACTCTTGTTTAAAATATCAATTCTTGCATTTGGCCTATTTCGATTACGTGATCTGACAGATGAAAATATCTTTTGAAAAAAGTTATCTGAAAGCTATTTCCAGAAAGATATATGACAATCTTTTACCACCTCTTTTCTATCACCTCATTATCATTTGCAAAGCATTTTCCATTCAGATCTACATAATGATTGTTAAAATTGCGCAGAAAATCTTTCTTGTCTGAGATGTTTTAATCTAATTTTAGTTTTTCTTAGAACATGCCTTGAAACAATACCTGATGCTACGCAACATGCATTTTCCTTTCAAATCAACGTTGCCTTACTTAGGTGCAGCTCAGAGACTGAATTAGTAATCTGCGGGTGATTTAACAGCTCCCTGCTAAAGCCTACACTGTTTTCCTTACTGTGAAATGTTTATTTCAGCTGGGCACAGGGACAAAATCCCTCACAGTGAGAATGATGAAGTACTGGAAGAGGGACCCAAGAAGGCTGTGGAAATCTGCGTCCTTGGTAGTTTTCAAAACTTTACCGGACAAAGTCCTGAGCAGCCTGATTTAACTTTGCAGTTTGCCCTGCTTTTCAGAGCAGACTAGATGACTTTAGAGGTTCTTCCAAGCTACCTTATTCTGTGGGTCTGTATTACGTACACAAAGTTTTCTGTGACCTCTCTCTGACTTCTCTGGAAAGAAAAAAGGAAAACACATTATGCAGAAACATCAGGGATTATACCAAAGTTAACATATATATTTGCAGTAAGATCATTGCCAGAGTGTACAGATTCCTGGAGGGCATTATGAAAAGTTGTTTAAAATTCAGCTTGGGCATCCAACCCCAACACATGAACCTTCTATGCGAACTCTACTGGTTGGACAAATGGAGTAGCTGCTTTTGCAATGTGGCCTCTCATAACAAATTTCTTTGAGGGTCTATAATATGATCTTTGGGTAAAACCCACCTTTAACTCTATCCTGTAATGAGTTTTTCAGGTATTCACAAAGTAAGAACTTCTGACTTAAAAGTCAACTGATATTCTTAAACATCTTCTTAGAATTGCATAACTACTGATGGCATACCATTTTAGATTTTTTTCCAGAATACCTTTAAAACTTAATACCCTCTGCAGATATCTTTGAACTGGTCTCTGCAGATGTCATGACAGGTCTGTTGCACAGCAACTGAGTCCCATTTTTCCCATAACAAGACCAAGTCCTGTAAAAGCCTGAGCAAGATATCCCTTTTGCCACTGATGCAACTTTATACAGAGCCCAGACTTCATCTGAAAAGGAAGGGTGCTTCACTTTGATTGAGCTTTCCCTGTTCCACCATGCAGGCTCTCTGGGAAGGGTTGGGTAGGAGCTGGGGTTGGAGATGAGGCTCTGTCCTTGGCCCTGACAGGTTAGCAGCTTCTGAGGTAGGCATCTGAACTCTCTTCAGATCTCCAGCACCCTTCCAAGGTGCTTATGCAAGGACCCCAGTTGGGCAGCCCAAGTTAAAGGGATTTAATCTCTCTTCTAATTTCCTGGGCTGAAGGTCAAGCTGAGAAAGTTTCTTTGCTTTCTGTCTATGCCAACTAACTTTATTTGTTGGTAGAAAAGAGCTACTAATTTCAGGGGCTCATTTGTAGTCATTACACTACAAATCTGCCCTTAGGTAACCACTTACAATGAACTCCCATCAGACTAGAGTATATCTACATTTAGATAATGACCCAAAATTTCTTTCATGAGCAGTCACACCCCAGAGCCTTTCCTTAGCTGGCTGCCCCCAACACCAGTTATCAGCCTGTGCTGGGCACTGGTCAGCATCCTGGCCTTACTGATGGGTTTTACTTTCCTTGTCTGTTTTATAGGATACTAAGCCAAAATCTTTCAAAAAGAAAGTGCCCAGTGATGCTGGGGATGAATGAGCAGTTTCCCAGAATGTCAGGGCCCTGTGGCATAGATGCATTCCTCTGATGGCTAAAGCGTTACTGCAGATAACAGTCATGTTGGCTTGTGCTGTGTGTCAGGCAGCGTTTTTCAGCTGGGAGTAAGACAACAGTCAGAGTAAAATTGAAAACGATCTTAACTGGACAGATGTTAGCTTGGTTGCCAGGCTTAGGAGTGGGATTTCCAGGCTGCCAGGTCACAAGAACAGACATTTTCAAGGGATCCCTTGCCAGAACTCTAAATATTGGCACACCAGGTTGCCAATGTTCAGGACATCCCTTGTGTGTGTGTAAATATCAAGAAAAACATCCCATATGCCAATGGAATGAACACTTTAACAAAAGTTAGAAGTCACTAGGATGTCAAACAGTACCCGCTCTGTTGCTTTCAATGGCCTGTAACTGATGGCTAAGCTGGGCGCTGTCCCCAGGAAACCTCACACTTTGGGAGATAAAATGATGGCTTTTTGCTCTCAGCAAAGCCTCAGATTGCTTCTCCTTCAAGTCTTTCATGAGGACACAGAGCAATGTTTGAAAACATAAATTCTTTTTAAGTTGGAGAACAGCTTCTCTGCAGTGTAGGAAAATGTGTGCGTTGGCTAAAGTAGCATCATATTGTTCACCTGAAACCCTCCAGTGCCAAGAGAGTAGGAAAGAGGCAGCACCAGCCAAATCATAATTCTCTCCCTACTCAATGTTTTGAGCCCAAACTGAACTCTCTCCTGTAAATGTAACAATTACCATATAAAATGCCCCATGATATCCAATTCCACATTTGTTCACTACAGCAAATAAAATGTGCACGAATGTTTTGTTCTTTGTTTTTTACTTTTTTTAATAGTAAATTTCACCATGGATGTGCCCTAAAAACCCATTGACTACTCACTGAGAGACTTCATCCAGAAAGACTTTGAGCTCTTGAGTGGCATAACAAGAGGAATTGTGGTTACTTCAGTCTTCCTAATTTCACACTCTGGACATGTTCATTATTGTAGGCTTTTTTTTTTTTTTTTTTTTTTTTTTTTAAGAAAGAATAATAGGAGCTTGAATGACAAAAGGGCAGTTGGTCCCATTTCCACAAAGTTCTTAGTTATATCCAAGATTGTAGGCCTGCTGACTGTGATGGTATCCATCAGAGTCCTCAATTTAAGTCTGTGCTTTGGAGCAAGGCTCAGTGAGAGCTTCTCCTACATGTCCCATGTATTCAAAGCCTTAAGATTTAAACACATGGCTTTATGAAATATCTGGATCATAATTTTCCAAGGTCAGTGTTAAGTTGAATTAGTTGGCACTATACCAAATTAATTTGCAAGACAAACATAAACACTAGCCTAGACGTAGATGTAGAAATTATTTCTCCTTTTACACATATACATCTTGTGTTCTCTGTAGGAACTTTTTTTCCTCCTACTCAATCCTTATTATGAAAACCATACTTGAAATAACATTAAGGCTTGCATTTCTAATACTTCCTACTCCTCTTCACAGTCCAGTGATAATGAAGAGGAAGTTTTGTTCTGGGCTCTTTCTCAGCTTCTAGAGCACCCACTTAACAGACACATGTGAAAATTACTCAAAAAGTGATGGAAAATCTCATTACATCTGCATCTTGCTCCTAATCTCACATTTTTATTCATTGTTCAAGTTGCAATAACCATCTTGTCCCAAGATCATTACAGCCCTTTAAATATCCTAAACAAGTTATTTTGCAATATTCATGTTGTTCATTCAACCACAAGTCATTTTAAAATGGCTTTAACTTATGACGAGATGCTGGCAGAAGAAGAACTATCAAATTAGTATGTTTTAAGAAAAAAAATAAATTAGCAAGCATCAACCACAGGCCAAATTATCAAGACAAGGGAAACAACCCAGTTTTCCCAGTATAATGAACAAGTGCTAACAGTTTTGGAGGGTGAACTGTACATTCATCTGAGGTGCGCGCACCTGTGCAGGGTTGGTATAGGACAGCCCACTGCTAGCCCCCAGGCTTCGTTGCAAAGCTTGTGTAAGAACTGAGTTTAGCATCTGTTGTAAATCTCTCTCGGTTTGGGCATGTTTAAGTCACCTAGCATGCAAAATTGTCTGTTTTGATGATCAGCTGCTCAGCTTGACTCAAAGACAGGAACAATGATTATTGTCCTCTGATTGTAGTTCTTCTGTTTTCTCAGCCCAAAATCATGGATGTTGCCCATGTTCTGCCCTTGCAGGAGCTACTTAAATGTCCATCTAGGCACAGTCCCCATGTTCTCCCATTCTTCTAGCCTCTTCCTTTGTTCTTTTACCATTTCTCTGCCTCTTACTTTTTTTTCAACTCAGTTTTATGAAATGTCTTACTGCTTCCCCCATATCTCTTTCCTCCATTTACTTTGCCTCTGCATGTCCTTCTTCTTTTCCCCTGCATGCTGTTCTTTTGCCCTCTGCCTCTCAAATACTCATCTGCCACAGCACTTGTCACAGAATCATAGAATGACAGAGTCATTTTGGTTGGAAAAGACCTTTAAGATCGAGTCTCACCATTAACCTGGCACTGCCAAGTCCACCACTAAACCATGTCCATAAGCACCACATCTACACATCTTTTAAATACCTTCAGAGATGGTGACTCAACCGCTTCCCTGGGCAGCCTGTTCCAATGACTGACAACTGTTTTGAGTTTCAGATTTGTTGAGTTGTAAGTGTGCTAAGCTTTCTAGATGAAGATTCTCGAGGCCCATTAGAAAATGACAACTTGATTATTAAGTTAGATTATTGAATTCAAATATACATACAAAAGAAGATCCTTGCTAAGAACTAGCTCACTTTCTAAAATTGTTTGGACCAACAGGTCCCAATGGCTTGGCTAAACAAGCAAGGTACAATTTTTCCCATGTTTTCCCGGTGTCAGTAGACTAGGAAGTAAAAGCTCTTTCTTTATTTAGTATTGATGCTTACACTGCTGCTGAGTGCTGAACCAGATCTGATATTGTCCAATACACCTCTTCAGTGATGCATTCCACCCAGAACTGATTGAAGATTGAGTTCTTCCTTCCTTCCTTCCTTCCTTGATCTGAATAATACTAAGACCTTTTAAAATTTTTGTTTTGCAACCTGGAAATTCAGATAAAACACCAACTCATATGGGTTTCTAAGGGAAAAATTCCTTCCTGAACACGTGACTGCTGAGAATTCTTGATGAAAAGCAACTTCACAGCGAATGTACTGAAGCTATGAGGTTGGTGTTGGTTGAGGTGCTGGAGAGGAGAGATTGGGTGGGTTTCTCTCTTCACAATAGTCAGCTTTAAAGCTCTGGGATGCTTGGGTGGTGCAGAATCAAAGATGCTGAAATTTTGTGTCTCTTTTCCAAAGTCCATCTAACCTTACATGTTTTGAATAAGTTTTAGGTTCTACCAAATGATATTTTTCTGATGGAAATCTTGGAAGGTATTGACAGAATCTAATCGAAACCCATAAGTTAGGTAATTTAGGAGGTTTCAATAAACTCCTTGAAAAAGTAATGCAAAGTGCCTGGCACATCTAGAGAGTGCTTCAGAGCAGAACCGTAACATACAGACTCTGTGTTGTCCTCCTCAGATTTCTACATCTCTCTAAAGACCCCACAGGGAAACCAGGGATGCTGCATTCCTAAGTCAAGTCCCTGAACTTGGTGCTCCACTGACAGGGAAAACTTCTCCTTCATTTTCTGTGTGAAGTCAACAGCTTGGGAGCAGTGCACAAGGAAGCAAACTGTTTCAAGAGCAAGAGGGCAGAATATCACTGTGTTTAAATAGTGTAGAGAAAAAACAGGGATGCTTTCTGTAGCTTAAAAGTTGGAGAAATCTCAGATGTAGTGAAGGGATGAAGCTAGATGAGGCATTCTCAGCTTTTTAGTAGTCTCAGAGTAGGATGTTGCATTGCTAATATCTAGGTCCATTAATGGGATTAACTTGGATACTGAGTGTGAACATAACCTAAGGGTGATGGTGAGAACATGCAAATAGCTGCTGGCTCCCTACAAGGCATTAGTTTTAGGATGTGGAGAAATCTGAACTTCCAACAAATGGCTCAGATTAAAGGTCTGAGCCTATGTGTGACCACTGCTAGATAGAGAGACTAGGTCTGGCTGGCCTGGAAACATGCATAATATTATAGTCGGATGTATCCGCAAAACCCTGGGTAGCATTAGCATAGGCTTATCCAAGAGAACACAGTGTAGGGAGCACTTTATACCCACAAAGTTATCAGCTAATAAATATTAGGCAGTCTGAAAGAATACAGTGATACAGAACTCCTGAGAGCTGACCAACCTTTGGCTTGTCATGAAGGATAACTCTTTCTTTAGTTGTTTCTTCTTAAACTATCCTACTATCCTGCCTTTAAAACCCACTGCTTTTTCAGTTCTGTCATCCCTGTGCAAAAATACCAGTGATTATTGATTTGCAGCAAGGTTTTTTTGCTGGGTTTTTTTTTTTGGTTGGGGATTTTTTGGTGTGGGTTTTTGTTTGTTTGTTTGGGTTTTTTTGGCTTTCATAATACTTTATATGAAGAGGTTTATGTTCCAAAATTAGGAGTGGTACAAGGGAGGGGAAATTTCACCTGGACATCAGAAAAGAACATTACAAAAAATACTGGGAATAAAATGTTGTTCAGACAGCTGGAAGAAGTCTGAACTGAATTTGTAGCTAAGATAGATGAGTCTGAGGTTGCTGGAGTTTTCACTAGAGGAGGATCTATTACTTTTTGTAAACAACTTTGGATAGACAGCTATTTAATTTTGTTAACTAGATACCAGTGATTGTGTAACCTCTAGGGTTGCACATCTAGAACTTCTTGCCAGAATTCTTTTGACAACTTGCCAAAAATGAGCTATTCCCTAAATAAATTGAGAATTTTTCCTTGCTTTTGGAAGCAAGTCTATATTAAATGGTAGGCACTGCCAATGGTTCAGTGTTTGGTTCCCACAATAAAAGACATCAGAAACAGAGCAGAATGAGGAGTGGATCCATGGAGGCCATCCTTTCCAGAAAGAGAGCTAGATGTACAGCACGGATTTTGCCAAAACCAGAGCAAATACTGCATGCAGCTTTCTGCTGGATTCTTCTAAATGAGATTGAAAGCAGCAAAATGTTTGACATAATGTCAGAGGAAATGTACCAGAACTGGAATATATGATATTAGGATATTTCTTCCAGAGCTACAAATTCCAAGTTCATTTCTTACAGAATTCATTCAAAATGCAGGACAGAAAAACAACTTTCATTACACAAGGTTGAACCTGAAACTCTAAGAAACCCTTCAAACATAGAGATACAGAAGATGTTTTAATCCTTCAATAACAGACAAGAAATACCTGACTACCTATCTAAAATAGAGCATGGAAACAAAACTGGGGATCTTTTTGCTTTGAAAAACTTTAAAACAAACCTCAATTTTAATGTGTATCTTAATGTGTCACATATCTGCAAAAGCAAGACCAAAATTATTTTTAAAAAAGATGTTAAAATCAACAATATTCTAAGGGGTCCAAGTGGATCCTGAGTGTTTATAATATCCCTGAAAAATTGTACAGATAAACATGATGCAAAAAGTAAAATGGAGAGGATTTAAAAAAAAAAAAAAAGAGGTTTGATCAAGTGAAAGCTTTTTTGAGCTACTTCTAAAGTATTCTGCTATTCTTTATACTATCCTCTATCATTTTCAGCAGGGGAGGCATCTCAAAGGAATTGGGTTAATAACAGTAATTATACAGAACATTGGAAATAGCAGAGTAGAGAATGCTCATCTTGTTATTTCCAATGTGTGCTGTATGTTTCTTACTTGTGGTAGTGCTCAGATCCCTATGAAATAGGCAAGACGTGAGGCAAAAAGCTTTGTGAGAAGTCAGCCAGAGTGTGTGAAGGAAGTAGCACTCAGCTACAACTTTCTTCAAAACAATTGAATTCCAATCAGTCTTTTTTGTTTGCTTACACAGGAAGGATGCTGTGAAGACAAGACTCATATTCAGCCAGGTCCTGGGAAATGGAGCAGTGGGAAGCATTACTCTATGCTGTTCTTAGAAGTGTTGCTGAAGTCAATGAGTACAGTCTGATTCAGAGTTGACATTTCATGTTATTTGTTAACTGAACAAACTGCCTTCACTAAATTACAAGCTCTTTTCATTAAGATGTCTCTTTCCTGTCATACAGACAAGAGCTCTTTCCGATTTCTTAATCTTTTCTTTTTCCTTCTGATTTTTCTTTTTTAATTCATTGTCTAACACAGTCACATTGAATCTACTGGGGCCAAAATGAACTTTGATCTGACATGTGTAGAGCAGCCAAAAATATTTCCCGGTGGGACAGTTTTCTGCTGGAATTTGCCCACTATTTCTGCTGAGCAGCAGGGAGGCCAGCAGGCTGCCCTCCCAGCTGCCTCCTACCTGCTGTCCTTCCTCCCGGTCCCAGACCATACTGGCGTGGGAGCTGCCAGGGCGTGGGAGCAGCCAGATCATCTGCAAGCAGCCTCCTCGTTCTCCTCTTGAGCTCTCCATTTGGCAATGTGGGCTCCCAGGGTTCCCTAGATGATCGGAGGTCTCCATATTCTAAGTCCTCTGTGCTACAATGGGGCCAGATCCCTGTTGTGGGGTCCCCATCAACCCAATGGAAGTCTGGGTTCAGAATGAAGAAAACTTGTTTTTCTGGAAATTTTCTGTAGCTTATCAGGCCAAAATGCCTCATAGTGCAGGTATTAGGGGCTGCTTTTACTTTCCAGTTCACCACATGTTGGCTGCTGGTTAAAACACCACAGCTGCATACAAGAGGTCTCAAACTTCTAAACTGCGAAAAGGACCAGATCAACAATCTACTGTTCAGTTGCCCTAATGATAAAAAAATACATTAAAAAATGAAAAAAAAAAAAAAAAATTGCTGCTGTCTTCCAAACTTCAGAATATGTAGAAATGAAAGACTCTTGTCGGGAAGTAAGGATCTCTGTAGGTGAGTGAATCTACTAGAGAATTTTGATAGTTGCACTAATCTAGAAAGTTTGATCAATTTTGGGCTGTAGATCTTTCATTAATGATACACTCATATTTATACTTGTGTAAATCATCTCCTACATAAGCCCTAAGTTTACAAAATGTAGCAGAACCTGGAGAAAGCAAATTGTAGTCACGAATACATGGGATCATTGTATTCAGTGCCCTATACATTCAGATGCCTTTATGGATCTGTTGTGTCCGAATACAGTAATGCGTTTCCTCAGTATTCAAGCTATATTCTAATTGGGCTGGCAAACTGTGCATGCAAAATCATATAGGCACATAAATGACTAATTACAGTTAATATTACTGTGCTGTGGATCTAATTATTGACTGTTGTAGATCAGTAAAGCTCTAGTGATGGCAAATCAGGGGAATTATGCTGATTTATTCCTAAAGCATCAGACTGTATTTAAAATGATGACAAACTCTGCACACATTAGCCATTTCCCTGTGGTATATACCTCAAAGTGCTATCCTCTTGATGCAAAAATTATTTCTGAGAAATATCATTGCTCATCCTTCAGTGGATTTTATCCACAACTGTGGTACTACAACATAAGAGAAGGAATTTTATTTAGAATCTTCTCTACGTTAGCCATTCTACTGTGTTCATCATGAAATATTTGCCTATGTAGGAACTTTACAGGAAAATGGTAGTCATCATTGATACATTTACAAAGCCTACAACAATATTTATTTGTGAGACTGACACAGGCTAAAGGAATGTATTTGGCCAAAACCCCAGAAACCAGTTCAAATCTGTCACTAAAGAATTCAGTTGAGAACACATTAAGGATTAGTTTGTCTCCGTAATTTGAAATGACCATGCTCCAATAGCTCTTCCAATGCAGTTTGGATCTTGGGATGATTTTATTGTATGAATAATATTGGCCAAAACTTCAGCATTAACCCTTTCTCACCTACAGTGCCTTGGAGTTGAGCAGCAATGTGCAGGGATATATTTATTGAAGGCAGTAGGCCAATTTCAACCAGAAAATATGGGCCTGCATGTGAGCAGAGGCAAAAGAGATCTTTAGATTCTCATCTGCAGAATGGACTGAAGAATGTGTGCCTCAAACTCTGACTATACAAGAGAGTGCAAATTTAGATGAAGAGACACTTCAGATTTCCAAAGAAATTAAGCTTTTGCAACTAATTGAATTAGTTGCATAACCATGACGTACACAGGAACAGTAGAGCTCTCATCTCGGATCAGCTTTGGATGCATCCTGGAAAAGTCTTTCATATCATTTTCTCTCCTTGGGAAAGGTGTTTTGTGACAGGACCTAAAACCAAGGAAGTCAATCAACAACTAGGTGCTTGCAGCGAAAAAATAATTATTGTAATCAGATATCCAATATGTTTGTTAAATTTTCAAGGAAAGAAAAATAAAGAAAGGTGTGCAGAGATAATGCTGCTGATGAAATTACATTATTTCAGGGTGTTGCAAGAATGCCCAGTCTGCCTAGCTAAGCACAGTACTACTATCCAAATTTCACTGAAGGAATCTTTCTCAGTTTAGGAACTTCACTTCACTGGTACAGGATCTCCCTCTGGATATTTCCAAAGTACCTCCCTCTCTGCATTGCCTGCATATATAATACAGTTGCTTTTTTTTAGGCAGATTGATTGATTAGCCACCTGACACTTACATGCAAGTTAGAGGCATTGGAACCCATCATCTGTCCTCTTTGGTAGAGGCACAAATGTTTCTTATATTTAGACCTGATTAAACTTCCCCACTGAAATAGGGACATAAAAGAAGAGCTGGATCATCTCAGGCTGCATGAGTGTCTCTTGTCCCAGTTCCTGCAGTACCATTCACCAACATGCATTGCCTGTAGATGCTTCCTTCCCAGTGCCTGAGGAAAATTAGGTTTTTAGGAATGGTTTTCCCATCAGCTAGCATGCGGATCAAGAAATGCCATAGAAGATGGTGGATACAGGAGTCATCCAGTCATCTAGAGATGGGACCTGTAGGAATGCAGGGACAGTTGCACCACGCTGCAACTTCTGACTGTGATGTGCACCTAAGTTCCCCTTCCAGGGAAATCAAGGCACAGGAAGGTAGGGCTGGTTGTCATCCAGATCTCAGTCTGCTGTACAGCTGGGTCATGACTGGCATTTGCACCGAGAGGGGATTGCAAAAGGGCTCTCAGTGTCAAGAATACAGACGAATGGCAGCACAGTCCTGCACTGGTAACAGAGACTGGAGGGACTAGCTTCAGGGGGTTTATTTGCAGACAGGGACATGAAGTCACCATAGGCTGCCTTTACACTCACCGGAAGCATAGACATCTCCAGAGAGTGAGCCATCTGACCTATTTCTTATGCACGCTCCTGGCACCCAGTTATATGATAGCTCTGTCAGTCAGTGACCAAAAAGTTTTCAACCTTGAGACACATGATGATTTGTCAGGGGACTTGGCTTATTGGGAAGCTGGCAAAGAGATCTTTGTCCAAGGCATGTGCTTTGGCTTCAACCCAAGGCTGTTGCAGAGGTTTACTGGATGCTGCGGGTGATCAGATCCTTCTGGGTGTAAGCAACAATATGGAGCCCTTGGTTCTCTGTTGCTGAGAACAAGCTTCTCCTCTTTCTTCCCAGCCTGCTTCCTCCAAACCGAGATCAATCTATGAAGGGGGAAATTGGGACACAGTGACATCTCCAACCCCAATTGCCTTGAGTTTTAAAGAACTCCAGTGATAATTGTGCAAGATAATTAAACAACAGTAACAGTAATGACACTGTCATTTTGAGTAGTTAACAGGTAGTAGAAAGGATGGCAATAAAAAATAAATGTTGAATGCATACTCATCTGTACAGATTTTTAATGAAAAGCAGTGCTGTGGTAGAGTATGAAATGATGTTGCTATTTTCCTAACTCTGCAGTAAAGCGTGGGATGAAATCCTACCTGGACCTGAGCGAGGTTCCTCTGCCTTATTTTAGTATTCTTGTCCTGTACAGAGAAGTACTGTGTAAAAAAAAAAAAAAAAAAAAAAAAATTATAATATCCTATGGTCTTCCGCTGATGTCTCCAAAACTCATTGTGCTTGTCTATGCTATTTCCATTATCAAATACCTGATAGTGATTGGTAAACATAAGTCTATTCCTTATAATAAAAAGGAAAGTAAACGTTTGTTACTAGTAAAAGCTATCTCTTTAAAAGACGTTCAGCATTATAACTCTGAGATTTCCTTTGGTGACTGTTAAAGAAGTGGGCTGCCTAATGGCATCCACATTCCTGAGTTAGGGGTGTTGGCTGCCTGTACAGTGCACAGGAGCCATGCAGAGAGGACATCTAAGCCGGCAAGAAATGCTACGTTAGGAATGTCACTATTAACTCTCAGGATCAGAGGCACTAATGTTCCACTGGAAAGAGGTGCTTGTTTCTTTTGTTTTTTTTTTTTTTTTAACATTGAATTCATAGCTTGACAAAGCACAAGAGTGAGTTTCTAAATACCATTATTTAATGTACTGAAATTCCCAACTGAAACGCCCACCGAATCAACTGTCTCACATGGTGGCCCTAGAAACAAGGCTAAAGAGGATTTTCTTCCCTTTCCTCCTCCTCCTCAGCCCAGAAAAAAGGGATAATAATTCTGAGCCCACACAGGAGAGCGAAGCAGCATCCACCAAATACAGTTGCATCTTTGAAGCAGGTTCAGGTATTTTCAGCTGGAGGGGAGAAATGAACCCTAGACCAGCACAGCCTTGGAAGGTGTGTTGACCAGGAGATTATCAGATACAGTAGCAGCAAGTGAGAAGGAGAAAGCCTCACTTCCTCTAGAGGAAAGGGCTTCGTAGCTGCACTCTGAAGGCATTTGAGTCCTGAAGGCGGAAAATGTGTAGGAATATTTGTATATCCTTACTGGAGATTTAATCATGTAGCTGCTTAGCACTAGTATGGTGGGGAGTATTCTAGTCATGCCCAAGGAGAGGCATCTAAATGTTGTAGGACCTTTAGAAATGACTGAGAAAGTCTGTGCAATAGCCAGGGAAATAGGAATGTTAGGTAGGAGTCTAGCATCCACATTAGGCATATTCCATGTTCCTAAATCCTTTTTGTGAATCTGGTATCCTAATACAACGACAGTTTGCATTTCTCCATTTTAAAGTTTGTTTTAAATATGTGTATATTTATAACATGCAAAACCTACACACACACACACACACACACACACTCTTCTTGGCACGCTGAAAGTTTTGTCCTCCCATTTCAAATCCTTCCTCAAGTCTCCCTGCTTCTAAGTACCACAAATCTAGTAACTGTGACCCTTTCTCTGCATCTTTGGTTGTTGTGCTTAAGATCTGCACGTGCAGAAGATGCAAAGACAGCTGTTCTTTTATTCCCAAAGCATTGGTGACTGTTGTGGAGAGATATTGCACAGATTTCTTTTGTTGCTACTTTCATGCTGTTCTTTCTGCTTGATTCTTTCTTGCCTTAATCTTCTCTCTACAACAGCTTAAAATTAGAAATACTGTTTTTTCTCCTTATATATAGTAAATCTTATAAATTCCACTACTACATGATAGATTCTTCTTTATAGACAACATATATTTTTAGCACAGTGTAAAATAATGATACCAACAAGTTATTTAGTTAAAAGAGAGTGTAGGTAAAACAGTGTAAGCTCAGTTCTATTGCATCAAACTCTAGGATCTCCCTACCTGAAGCATATTTCTCCTTAACTCTCTCTGTAGGTATTGGAACAGGGTAGGTACATTCCCAGAGTGATTGATCTCCTCCTAAAATCTGAATTACTCTTAGAGATGCCTACAATTCATCATGGCAGCAACAAAGTCTTGGATATAGTACCCTCAGCTAGGTGTCTTACATTAGAGGAGAGAGTTTAGATTTTAGGTGCCCATGCTGCTAGCTGCTCCAAACAGCATCCTATGTCAGTGAGGTGCTCACTGAAATAGATAACGGGTGGCTTGCATTCAAACCTAGAGTCTCTGCACATTTTGCTGGTAAAATTATGCTACTGTAGACATAACAATAAATGAGAATAAATTAGAATAAACAAAGAACTGCAGAAACACTGTATGTTTTCTCCCTGTTGGACAGCTAGCCAAATTTTCTTTTCACTGCTGTTAATACCAATAATTTATTTCTCTCCACAGGAATTACTCTTGATTCAGCTTGATATAATTATAAAAGAATCTGTCCTGTTCTCCAGGGTCTCTTCAGATTCAGAGTTTTCAAAGAAATCAGGAGTTGCCATTATAATTTTCATACAATTTTTGACATGATATGCTATGTTCAATCTGATGAAACACTGCATCATTACAGTAGCGGGGAACAACATGACAAAATTATTTCTTACACAGTCGTGCAAATGACTGATTACTCTTATTATTGGGATCTGAAATAATAAAAAAGTATCCAAAATTTTGCAAGTAAATCAAATAGAAACTGACAGGTATAATTATTTTATATACTTGAAAGGAATTAAAAATCTCCAAAGTGAAGAATTCTATAAACAGAACAGATGTTTTAAAAAGAAAAAAATGAAGAAATCTGCTTCTTAACATAGTAGCAGCTGGTGTCCTGCAATTACCCTCTACACACTGTATTGTGTGAATGTTACAGCCTGCTTACAGATAGCTTTATCGTCGTGCAATTTGCATTTAATATTCTAGCATATTTTTATTTTTATATAGCAAAAGGTAGGTATGAGCTGAAACTCCAAAGCCGAGTTTTTTGCTGGTGTGTGCAGGCATCAGAAAAAAGCATTCCTGGTCCGTCTACAAAATATTGAGACTATTTGAAGACTAAGGGCTAAGATCCAGAAAAGCTGGATGCAATTCTTTCCGACTCCTGCATACTGTTGGGACACTTTGCCCAAAACAGATAGATTCTGAGGGTGGTTTGACCTATCTTTACTTTTGGTTAAAGCTAGTTTGCCAATTTCTGTTTTGACAAATGAGAATCAACTTGCCTTGACTAAGCTACTGACAACTCAAATGTGTGTTTCAACCCAGGGTCCTTATTTCCTCCTTAAAACCAGAACACTACCTCTTTAATGAAATGTGTATAGCAACTTGTTAGGTTCCAGTGTTACTGAGGACTGTTTGTAGGCTCTCCTGGTTTTGGCTGGGATAAAGTTAATTGTCTTTCTAGTAGCTGGTATAATGCTGTGTTTTGGATTTAGGATGAGAATAACGTTGATAACACACTGATGACTTTAGTTGTTGCTAGGTAGTTGTGTCTACACTAAGTCAAGGACTTTCCAGCTTCCAGAAGAGCAGAGCGGACTTAAGGAATATTTCTTCTTGGACAAGGAAGGGAAGAGGTAGCAATACTGCTGCCTTCTGCTTAGCCATTTCAACACAAAAGCAGCACTGAGGTTCCCTAAACCCAGAGGACCTGTCGTTTGAGGTACCCCATGATACGCAAGACATAAAGATGGGTCTGGCACATATGAAAAATGCCATTGGAGACTCATGTCATTCTGCAGTAGCAGCTGGAGCCAATATTAAAGAGCATGCCTAAAGGCACCAAAAAGGTACCCTGTTCTTTCCTGGTCACCATCATCCAGCAATTTCTTCCCACCCATGAAAATCAAACCCAGAATGCCCTGCCTGGCCTCTGCGAACTGCAGAGGGCTCCTCAGAGAAAAGGATCCAAAATGTGGCAGTGCTGGGGGACAGTGGTGAGCCAGGAGCTGGGGAACCACAGCCATTCAAGGGCATACTTAGGAAGATTTCCTGTAATTTCTCAAAAGGAGGAATTTTACTTTTCAGAAATAGTATAAATGCTATGTTGGTGATGCTTATGTGTTATTCAGACCTTTCCATGTCTTGCTCATTACGCTGCAGAGCTGGAGGATGCTTTGATTATATAGTGCTATATCAGATGCTTGCTTGAATAGTAATATTGAAATCATATTGATCTCCTGAAGTCTTTGCATTTCCCACTGCTTTGATGTACCCACCCATCAAGAGTACTAATTAGGGGGAAAATATAGCTCACACCAGTAATTTATTTTTATATAGGACAAGCTTCCTAATGTCCTTTTCTCTCATTAAAATCCAATCAACTAAAAGTATTCTTTATTAAGTGGCCCATGAAATAACTTTTTAATTTTAGAACAAAAGGATATGAGGGCTATAGCCTGTTTGAAATATTTTGTAACAATTTACTCTGGAGAAAGAAGAGATATGTGTATCTTCCACTCACTGGGGAGATCTTGAGAAAACAGCTCTCCAAAAGGATGCCTGGTGTTTCATTGCCTCAGTACCTGCTGCTCCTTTTCCACTGTGCCTTCTCCACATTTATGACTGCAGCTTTGGAAGAAGAAAGTGAAAATAAAGGACCAAATCACTGACAAGAAGGAGAAGTATATTAAAAAAAAACAAACACAAAAAAACAAAAAACAAAAAACCCCCAACCCCCACAGAAATAAGAGAAAATAAATGAGTCTCTGCTGATACCAGGTGCAGTGACAAAGTAATTGTTTCAGAGAATGCTCCTGTCAGAAAATCTCTTTGCTACAAAGGAAAGGAGAGTGGGAAGGCAACCACAGTACCAGCTGGAATATTTGCAATCTTATTTGTCAAATAGTCTTATTTATTTTCACCTACCTATGTAACGCATTCATTTAAACCTAAACCCCATTGTGGAAATGTGCAACACATCAACAGCTGGAAGCACTGGTAGGACTTGGCTTGCCAACGCTGACACATCATGCCAGCACTTCAAAGAGGTCACTTGTGTGGTCGAACAGTGAATGGGACAGCAACACGGAGGCATGTTTCCTCTGCCTCCCCACAAACCAATCCCTGTAAATACCAGTCTGTTTCCTTAAATCCCCTTTGAAACACTGATAGCAATCTGAAGAGGGGTCCTGTTCTGTGAAAATGAGGATTTTCATGTGTGTGCTTTGTGGGATCAAAGCCACCCTTGTTCTGGACTAGGAGAATATACCTTGCTTTCCCTTCATGTACATTCCTCTTTGGAGCATTAAAGGCTTCTCCCTGGTATGGCAATCACCTGGTGGTGTTGATGCAGAGGAGATGTCACCTGGATTTCCAGTTTTTCAGCTGTGTTTCAATAAATGGCACATAAGCCTGGTAGTGACTCAGTTGCACAAAGGAGAACAGCTGGACTGAAATACCTGTTTGTGCAGCAGCCTGACAAACAAGGTCAATTATGAAAACCAGAAAAGTCCATGTATACAAGGGCTGCTGTCACAAGGTGCAGCAATGGTGTCATACCAGTAGTGCTGATTTCTACCCTGTTTAAGAAGTTTGAGGTGGATTAAGGAGATGAATATTCTGGGAGACATTTCTTGTTGGGATCTCTGACAATAGGATGCATACAGCTGTTACTGCTACAATAGTCCTGCATCTTTCTTGTTTACCAAAGCAGCATCCTGGGCTAAACTATTATCTGGGAGAGGAAGGAGGAGTTCAGTTGTCACCATGCTTACAGACTATTACATTTTATAGAAGGAAGCTCTACGGAACAATATTCTTGTTACTGCAAAGAGCATGTTGAGATATGGGCCTCCTGGGATCCTCCCTGCTTAGATATTTTATTATTTTACTATCTTTTATCCTTTATATCAGATAAATATATATTTTTCATTGTCTAACTAGCTTCTTTTAACCCAGTCTTGTGTGACTTTCAGCTACTTCAGGAAAATCTCAAATAGCAGAAAAGATAGAAAAATAATAATAATTAGAAGGTGACCAACTGAGACTCCAAGAGAGCGAGGTGAAATATTGCTTTTATTTACACACGTTATGTCACAACAATTAATGGTGCTGCATGAGGCTGGAACTGTTTAAAGTGGAGGAGAGAATGCTCATGTGTATAAATACTTAATTGGGAAGTAAAGAATATGGAGCCAAACTCTTCTCAGTGGTATCCTGTGAAAGGCCAAGAGGCAATGACCACAAATTCAAGTACTGGATATTCCATTTAAACATAGGAAAAAACTTCTTACTGTGAGGGTGGTCAAGTACAGGATTAGACTGTGGAGTCCCCATCCTTGGAGATATTCAAATCTTGACTGGACCCAGACCTGGGCAACCTTCTCTAGCTGTTCCATCTCTGAGCAGCGGGTTAGACTGGATGATCTCCAGTTGTGCTTGCCAGCCTCAAGCTTTCTTTGATTCTGTGAAATATAGAGCACACTAAATATGCTCAATTAATCCTACAGGTGGATTTGCTTGTTCTAGAATACAAATATTTCTCCCTTATCTATACGGATCTAGATGAGACAGCCTAGAGTTGCTCCCTCATCCAAATGAGTCTTACATGTGAGACATCTGAGCCCCCAGAGCTGATCTGCTCTGAGTTCTGCCCAGTGGCAACAGCACATGAACAGTTAGTTTGTCCTCTGCAAAAATTTCAAATGGGCAAGTGGGCTAGAATGCAAAGGATGAATATCATGGCCATGACCCTGGCACCGGCCTCTGCACACACCACTCAGCTGCTCTCCATCCTCTGGAAGGCTGCAGACTGCCTGCGGTCTGACCTCCTGAGGTGGGTAATGGGTTCCTTCACCGTGCGGTAGGTGTGGGCTAGTCACCCCTGCCAGGGAAAGGGGAGAGCAAAGCATGGCTCCTTGGCTCTCCCACACCATTCCTACTCATGGGGCACTTGTGTCTAACTGACCATCCTCTCCGAGAAATCCTCATAAAGATGATCAATTTCCCAGAGATACCTGGGCACCTCTCTCCCAGGAATGTCACTGGGCATCAGGCACTTCAATAGGAGAGGAGGGTTAAATGACTCTAAGAACCTGCTCTCATTCCATGATTACAAGCATGGAGAAAAAGAAAGGAGAGACACAGTTCAATTTTGCTTTTATTAGATCCTCACCTTTTTTTTTTTTTCTCCAGGTTTTTAAAGGCAGGAGCCTTAGAGCAAAAGAGGGAATGAGTCACTGCAATAGCTTCTCATTAAACTAATGACAAGAGATATAAACAAAGGGAACTCACTTGGCTAATGTTCCTACCATCCGTAACGCTAAGCCATAGGAAATTAAATCAGAAAAAAGTCATGTAGTGTGCTTTGGACTGGGTGTTCAATTAACCTTAAATTGGAAATGTTAACATTTGATTTGAAAACAACAGTTAGGCATTTACACCAGGTGCCCTGTAGCTGGATAGGGTAAAAAAGAAGTACAATCAAATACCAGGCTCTGTTGTTTGCACTTTTGAGTGAATATGCACTGGGTAGTAGCACCTCTGTTGAGCCACATTTCCAAAGGTGACAAGTTCCTTGCTGTTCTCATTGCTCTCTTTTTAATATCAAGTCAATTACCCAGACACCTCCTTGGGTTATAGTAGGTGCTGAACGCTTCTGAAAAATACCCGCTCAGTAAAAGCCATTATTTGCCAGTCTGACTCCATAAAAATTAATCTGCTAGAAAAAATAAATTCTGAAGGACTCCACGCTAAAACCTCTCTTCAGAGAATACTCCATTTTCAGTAGAGAAGTAGATATGAATGATCCTCATACAATTCAAAGAGATTAAAAAGGCAATAAGATGTTAATCTGCAGAAAACTTCTTATAGCAAAATTGTTCCAGGTCTACAGCATCAGCCACAGATTGCAGGAAGAAAAAGATTTTTTGGTACTGAGAAAATAATACTGAAATTTTTTTTAAAATAGCAAACACTCAGCAGTGTTCAAACCAGATCCATTTTTAGCAGTGTTTCCTAACTAATATTTACTAATTTTTTAAATTGAAATTTTTAATTGAAATGAATGCAAAATACAATGATTATTTTGAAACATTTTAATAACATTTTATTTTAAGTGGGGATTGGCAGTTCCTGATATCCCTGACAAAAATGTGGATATAGCAGTATTAATGCCAACTAGTTTTTAAGCAAAGAATTGAAGATCAAGTTTTTCTAGCAACAAATCTATGTAACTGTGTAGGATCTGAGTCCTCTCTGCCTGATAATTTTAAGTGTTGGAGCAATTCATGTTGAAGCATCTGTTAGAACTTTGGCAAAAAAACACCACATACCCTTTTGTCTCATAAATACCTTAAAAATAGCTGAAGCTTCTTCAGCTCTGTGGCTAATGTAAAGGAAATGAGGAAATACGTCCCTTTCATTTCCTCTCCTTTGTGTAAAGGCCAAGGTTTAACAGAGAAAGAATAATAATTTAGAATTTTAACTATGTTTGTAACAGGCAATCAGGAGAACTGCTCTATACAAAGATCCTTAACAATAAAACCAAAAAAGAACAGTATGTTAAAAACACTAAAAACTGTATAGAAATGGAAGGCCAACACAAAAATGGCCCAACAAATTAAATTGCACAAATATTGTATGTGATCAGTCCGTTAAATTTATCCATTACAAACTGCAGAACATTTCTATATGATAAAACACGAGAGCTGAGCAATCATTTATTTCTGGCATTGCTCAGCATGCAGTAGTAGTACGAGCAGAAGAATGACTTTTACACTGAGTAACCCTCAATAATAAACAAGGCCATTATCCTGGCAATGCAAAAAATCATTACAAATAGTTGAAGTTGGGTGGGTGGCTGGGTGGGGAGTTGCCGATAGACTGTAATGGAGATTTTTTGAGCCTGGAGGTACAAATAATTTTCTCTACTGGTTTCTAAGAGAGCTGTTTCAAAAGTGGTAGCTAAAAATAAAAGGACAACATTATTATTAAACACCATCAAGCTGACAGCCATTTGTTTATTAAGATGCAAATAAACTCTTCATGTCACAGATGATGATCCCTGCTATTTTCAGTTCTTTGCCAAACTTGAATGTTTTGGACCAACAGTTTTCACAAGAAGCAAGTGCCTTAGTTTGAACATATTTGTTTAAGCACTGTCTAATGCTGTTAAGCCTTTCCTGAGAGATGGACTAAGGAAAAATATATTTTCTTTTGCTCATCACAAATCTTATAGTGCTTTTTAATTGAGAAGTTCTTGCACCTCCACTTGACACAGCCAAGACGACATTCACCTATGTAGACTTGGTGTTCTTTTTGCAATCCCTGTGCAACTTTATTGCCATGTCAGCTTCAGTCTCAGCTAAGGCTGATGTGTTCAATGCCTTCTTTGCCAGAGTCTTCACTATCTAGATCTCCCAGACCTCTGTGCTTAGTGAAGGGTTTAAAGGAGGAGAAGAAGGAACAGCAGTGCAGATGAGTCAGGGACTACTTGAGAGAACATAAGCAATATAAGTCCCTGTGGCTGATGAGCAGCATCCAAGCATGATGAGAGAACTGTCAGATGTGCTCACAAGGCATTTCTCTACCATATTTGAGAGGAGGGAGGTCTCCAACACCTGAAGAAAGGCACCCATCTTCAAAAAAGGTCAAAAGGAATTACAGGCTGATCAACCTCACTGCAGTGCTTGGGAAAATCATAGAGCAAATCCTTTTGGAGTATATTTCTGGTCACATGAGTGAGAAAAATGTGATGGGAAATATAATCAGCATGGATTTAGCATGCATAGATCATGCATAATCACTCCTGACCTACCTGATATCTTTCTGTGATAAAATGACTGGATGTGTGGGTTAGAGGAGAAGAATGGAAATAATTTATCTTGATTTTAGCATGTTTTTTGACACTCACACAATATTTTTGTATTCAAGTTGAGACATAAATTTTGAATGAGTGGGCAGTTAGATGAGTATAAAAATGGTTGGATGATCAAGATCAGAGGGCCACAGTTAATGTGTTGTACTCCACCTGGATGCCTGTGACAAGTGAGATACTGCAGGGGTTATTTTCTCCTGGGATCTGCCCTATCTAACATCTTTATCAGAGACCTTGGAGGATGCAACTGAGTGCACTCCCATGACAGCAGGCTGGGGACACCAACTGGTATACTCAAAAGCAAGGCTGCCATCCAGAGGAATGGGTCAACAAGAAGCTTGTGAAATGCAATGAAGACAAATGCACCTGGGAAGGAAGAAGCCCCATCAGTGATGCAGGCGGGGGCTGTCTGGGGAGCAGATCTGAAGGGACCTGGAGGCCAAGCTGGGCAGTGAGTTTCACAGGAGCCCTGGCAGCAAAGATGGGCAACAGCCTTCTGGTCTGTATTAACAGGAGCAGAGCTGACAGCTTCAGGGAATGGATCATCCCCGCTTTAATCAGCACCTGTGTACTGGGTTTGCAGTGCAAGGTTTTGGTAGTGGGGGGGCTACAGGGGTGGCTTCTGTGAGAAGTTGCTAGAAGCTTCCCCTAGGTCCAATAGAGCCAATGCCAGGCTCCAGGACGAACCCACCACTGGCCAAGGCCGAGCCCATCAACCATGGTGGTAGTGCTTCTGGGAGAACATAGTTAAGAAGGGGGGACAGAAACTGCATGACACCAATAGCAATTGCAGCCGGAGAGAGGAATGAGAGTATGTGAGAGGAACAACTCTGCAGACACCCAGGTCGGTGAAGAAGGAGGGGTGGGAGGTGCTCCAGGCACCAGAGCAGAGATTCCCCTGCAGCCTGTGGAGAAGACCATGGTGAGGCAGGCTGTCCCCCTGCAGCCCATGGAGGTTAACAGTGGAGCAGAGATTCCACCTGCAGCCTGTGGAGGACCCCATGCCAGAGCAGGTGGATGCACCCGAAGGAGTCTGTGACCCCATGGGAAGCCCATGCTGGAGCAGGCTCCTGGCAGGCGCTGTGGCCCTGTGGAGAGAAAGGAGCCCATGCTGGAGCAGGTTTGCTGGCAGGACTTGTGACCCCGTGGGGGACCCACACTGGAGCAGTCTGGTCCTGAAGAACTGCACCCCATGGAAGGGACCCAATGCTGGAGCAGTTGGTGAAGAACTGCAGCCCATGGGAAGGACTCGCTTTGGAGAAGTTGGTGGAGGACTGTCTCCAATCTCTGACAACGCCCTTAACAACAGGCTTTAACTTTTGGTCAGCCCTGAAATGGTCAGGCAGTTGGACTAGATGATCATTGTAGGTCCCTTCCAACTGAAATAGTTCTCTTTTCTCTTCTTTCTCTTCTCTTCTCTTCTCTTCTCTTCTCTTCTCTTCTCTTCTCTTCTCTTCTCTTCTCTCTTACTGGTATTGCTGTAGGTCAGCTAGAGGAGCAAGGTCATCAGCTTTGGCTTTTTTTGAACCTGGCAAACAAAGATGAAGATGATTTACAGAAGGATAAGAAAAGCAGGGTGGCAAGATGCAGGGAAAAAGGAAACAAAGGAAGGGGCTGGACTAAATATGGAGGGTAAGGCAGGGAGAAAGGAAGGAGATAGCAGAGGCAAAGACACTATCTGGGCATGTATGGTTGTGGTCGGAGTCAGGAGAGGTTGAACGAGATCAGTAACTACCAGATAACCCTAAAATATACAATGCTGTTTTTAATTTCTGGCACCGTTGTACTGTCATACAGTAACCATGGAGTGCAAAAATGACCTCAATGCAACATTTTGTGTGTTTGCATTACAGTACAGTAGGGGAGTAGTCACCATAAAGTTAAAGTCTGCTTCACAATACATGCAAGGTTGCATAGACAGTCATAAGTCCGGTATTTTCTAACTGCAGTGTGCTTGCCATTACACTCTTCATCATTTAAAAGTAATGAAGTTCAAAGATTGGTATTAAGAAGATAAAATCCCTTCTAAAGGAATTTTAGTTCCACCTGGTTTAATATGAAAGAAATTATGCTGCTATTACTAAAACCCCACAACTTTGCTCTCTTGAACACTTGGGGAAAAAATAATGTTTACCTCCTCTCACCAGGCTCAGACACTCCACAGCAGTACAGACCCTCTTCTCCAAAGGGAAAGGAGATTGACTGGTCTCATTCCAAAGGACACAAGACAGGCTAATGCTGAAGATAACGCACTCCTCAAAAAAACGCCACACTCCATTATGTAGTGGGGAAGAACAGAAAGATGGAGTTGGAGAAAATAAATATGGAAAATTGACTTGAAGGCCCAAATGTAATAAATCCCAAATCCACAATCTTCTGAATTCTGAGTTCAAGCACATATTTGCACACTTGCTAAATCCAGACTTTGTCAATCAAAAACTCTGATCTATGCAAGTAGTTTATTAACAAGAAGCAAAAAGAACTGACGCCATTCACTGAGTAATGCAGGTGCTCAATTACCATTCTTATTATCCAGTACCTCAAGCAGGAGAAAGTGTGAAATTGATAAAAATCAAACTCCCTTGTATGCAAATATCAAGGTAATTGTTGAACAAGAAATTTATGATCAATAACCTCAAATACAGCAGGTAGCTCAAGAAGAATCACTTCTTACAACTCCGAATGCAGTAACAATGAAAATGTCAAAAATGCTGAGAAAAGCTTTCTTCTACCAGAAAACTGACTTAAAAATAAATGACTGACAGAGGTTGAATTGAATAATAATTGCAGTTAAGTAGTCTAGTATGACTAAAGACAATATGTTCTTCAACTTTAGAATTACCTACTTATGCACTATTGTGAAAAGACAAATTGGATCCAAAAGCTGTTTTTCAACATTGGTAGTATTTATCTATAAAGAAAAATTCCCTAAGGTCAAAGTAGCATGAATAGTTATATATTTCCCTATTCTGTAGGGGAGTTCCACAGAGGGTTAACATTTAATGTACATGAACCTTTTAAATTCTGGATGTGCTATTTAAGGTGAATTGGTAGATAAACTGAAAAAAACCCCCCACATATCAAACACATTCTTGATCATTCATTAAATTATCTTACTGCACTTTATAAGCATGATCACCTGGTTTGAGACAATTTGTTCATGCACCTTATACTTAATCTCCTGTTATTTATGAACAATATATCCCCTGAAGTTTTTCAGGAACTGAAATGCTGGGATTGGAAATCTCCAGAAGTGGATTGACAAAAAATAATAATCTGAGCTACAAAACATACCAGTCTTGTGTGTGTCTATGCTGAGTTCTTACATTGACTCTTCAGTCAAAATATATCTAGTGGACTTGCAGGCCTGAGATGGTTCTTGGTTGAAATTTAATACCATTTCACAGATGGATTTTAAGAAGAAAAAGTACAATCAAGTTAATTAATCAATCATTTGTGGTGTAGTGGGTAAGGAAAAAAGGCCAGTAATGTAACTGGATTTCACATGAAGTTGTCCAGGTGTAAATCCCAACAGTATAATTACAGAGAGGCCAGGAGATCACCAAGTGAGGCAGCTCATCACACAACAGTCACTTGTCACCATATTTGAATGCAGATGTGGACTTCAAGAAGGGCAATGAGCTATTTTCTCATTTTCTCGGTTTTAGAATATTATAAATTCCTCTACCAAATTGGGACAAACCCCAAGAATCTCAAAGAGACTAAAATTAAACAAACAACCCCCCTTCCCAACAAATATAGCTTTAGAGCAGTGGAAATGCTTACTTTTAGATGTTGATCTTTTCATTAAAATTCTTACCTTTCACTGTAGTTACATTTCAGAAGGAAAGTATTTCTGAAATGAAAAAAGGAGTCTGTTTCATTTTGAAGGTACTGGAACAAGATATTAAACAAATGTCAAATCTTTTTTACTTGGAGAAAAATACTGAAAGAAATCCTTTGCCATAAAAAGTCTAGTTTTGACAAATTGGCATTTTCAAACTAAAAAAAAATTATTTTTTTCTTGTAAATCACATTCAGCTCCAGACATCTCCAGGATGCATTGCAATGAACTGATTCTTGTGTGATTATATATGTGCATTAGAAAAGAAACCGGCCACAGGCTGACAGCCAGATGGCCTCCCATGATCTTTGGAATTCTAAATGTGAAAAATAGACAAAATGAAGACCAGCAAAAGGAGGTCTCACATTGTAATATCCCTTTCAGGGAGTTTTGAAAATGTTTTTCTTTTCGATTCTGGCTGAAATACAACAGAGATGGCTACCAGAAAATATTCCCTGTTAAATAAATCAATTGCCTGAGTTATCCCCATTACTTTTTCAATATATTATATTCAATTACAGGTCTATTAGTAGGTGTATTTCATTTGTGGAAGATGATACCACAACTTGAAGAATTATGAACTGAGAGCTTAATCAGCCATCTAAGTACTTGTGAATATAATTTGTAAGTATAATGAGTTAATTTTTTCTCCTTACTTACACCTTTATGCCCCCAATAATTGCAGTGCTCAAGTGGAAATGGGAGCCGCATGTGGCCCTGTATCCCAACAGCAGTCAGTGAGTCACATCAGATTGCACAAGTGCCCGGGTTAGCTATCTCAGGGCAAGCTGGCCTCCGCCTCGTGCTGTTCCGTGAAACATTGAACATCTTAGCAAAATAGCGGCTGGATTGTTCTTGAAAAGGAAACCTGGGGCCAAAAACTCTCTTACTTTTCTTCCCTCCTGACCTTGGATCTCCAAGAAAGAGGTCGAAATACCCCAAACCCAAATCTATAGAACAGCCTAAATATAATGTTGATGAGGTGGTTTCACAATCATTTCTTTTCAGTTCTTCTTCCTGAACTCTGGTGCATCCCAAGGTAGACCCTCTTCCTCAGCAGGGATGGGTAGGGGCCGGTGCAAGGCAAGCCATGCCCGGGGCACCCCATCCTCCCCTGAGCCACAGAATAGTTGGCCCATTCTCTTTCTATACATGTGGTTTATAAAATTCAACCACCCAGGAAAATTGGATGTCAGTAGCTATTGCACTGCCTGTTTTCCTCTTTCTGCAGATAGAAATTTCTTATCAGTCTGACACACAAAATGGCAGGCAGGGCAGCGTGCTATCAGAGCTGGCAGGCTGAAGGAGCTGAGGACGTCTCGTCATATGCCATTTCGGGCAAGAGAGAAATGGCACACAATGGAGCAGTTAAAAGGTAATTTTCACATAAAGAACTTGGGAAAGGAAATCTGGCTGACAACAAATGGATTGGAGGTAGGAGGGAACACCAGTCACTCACCACAGACACATATTATCTTCCAGGAAAATACAGCCAAAGAAGAGGAGGAGGGGACAGAGGGCCAGAGCTTGCTGAGAGCAGAGCAGATGGCCCAGGCAGTGCAAGGGCGATGCCATCCAGTCACCACGTGTGTCACAGGAGGAGAATTTACAAGGTATTTTTAAAGTATGCCTTCGCATTTATTTGTCCCAGATATGTGATAAAATAAGAATAAACCTTCTTGACTAGTGATGCTTTGTTCTCATTTATTTATGTGCTTATACAGCACAGCTGACACAGCTCCATAAACAACGTTCTGTGGCCAAGTACGGCAGTGATGAAGCTGTAAAATGTGTGCCCAAGCTACAGGTGAATGATGTTTTTTAAATCACTAAATCTTCTCTGTGGGTTTTGAATTCAAAATAGATTTCTTCTCATTATCATTGTTATTATAGCCATTATCTTTATGACTGTGACATAGAGAGGTTGTCACAGAATAAAAGATGTCCTTTGCCCCACAGAAGGTCACAATTTAAATGTAAGACAAGAGACTATTAATAACACCAGAGACATGAAGAGGGATCTTCAAGGAAACAAGTGCTAACTGGCAAGATGGGAACGGCTATCAGGTTACCAAAAAGGACATGGTTTTCCAATTATTTTTTAAAATATATTATGTAAAAGAAATTTAGAAAGAGTATTCTGAATGACAGCAAGATAGAGTGGAAGATGTTTATGGCATTATCTCCCCAGCATGGGTGAAAATGGAAGAGAATAATCACAAATGTGTTTGGAATTTGGTAAGCAGGAGACCGGAAACCGTAGAGCAATCAAAGATAGCAGTGGTCTTTGAAGAACTGAATGACAGGTGACAGGCAGAGTAGGGATTTTCCATGAAAGGCTTTGAAAATAGAGATGTCACTTAAATTTACTGAGATAGACAAACAGGATGCAAAGACATGGAAAATAATAGGTAAGTGGTAGCACTCTGAACAGATAAGGGGGAAAATGTGTTTGTCAAAGCCAGAGGAAAATATGTTGCAACAACTAAGACGAGCTCATGACAAGAGCTGTAAAAGAGACTTAGCTGTGTGGATGGACTGCAAGCATGCCATTTACACAGTGATGTTCAGGGTGAACTTCAGGATGTTAGGTCACACAGAGAAACTACAGATGAAGTTGATGATCAGGGTAAGGACCCAGGAATGGGTACTACCCGAAGGGACTGATACCAACAGGAGAAGGCGTTGATAAAGCACTCTGGTAAGTATAAGTGATACATGGATATCCATGAGGAGGTGTCAGAGAAACAGGCTGAGATCTTGGTGTGTATCAATAGAGGAAGGCTGGTTTGAGACATGGGCTGTCTTGTTGGGGACTGGAAGAACATCCAAGGGAAGACAGTCACTGTGACCAGAGGAAGACAAGGTTTTCCAAAGAATAACACATCCATGATGTCAAAGCAGACATCAGGTCAGTAAGGATACTCTTGTAGCACAGATGCTGAGGTTCTCTGAGGAGTCACTGAAGGATTAGATGTGAGTGAAGGGGGCCTACAGGAAAGATGGTGAGGGACCGTTTATCAGGGAGTGTAGTGACAGGACAAGGGGTAATGGGTTTAAACTGAAGGGGGGTTGATTTAGATTAGATGTTAGAAAGAAATTCTTTACTGTGAGGGTGGTGAGGCACTGGAACAGGTTGCCCAGAGAGGTTGTGGAGGCCCCATCCCTGGAAGTGTTTAAGATCAGGTTGGATGAGGCTTTGGGCAACCTGGTCTAGTGGAGGGTGTCCCTGCCTGCAGCAGGGGGGTTGGAACTAGATGATCTCTAAGGTCTTTTCCAACCCAAACCATTCTATGATTCTATGATTAAGTGAACAGTGTAACAGATGGAAACCACCTTTACAACAAGATGCAATCAAAATGGAGGACTGAAGTTCTTGCCAAGGGGTAGGGCAAGAGGCAATAAGTAGTCAGAAGAGGCAAGAGGAGGTGAAAGGAATGTTTTAAGATGGACAAGGTGGAAAGTTTTCTGCATAGTGATGAAACAGGTGCAGGGAAGAGTGAGAAGACCAGAGGAAGTGTAAATGAAAGGATAAGAAGAGTTCTGGGGAGACCAGCAAGGCCTTGCCAGGAGAAGTGAATGTTAGCATTGTCTTAGGTACACTACCCTGTCTCAGTAACTTATTACTCACGGGTTTGTGAGCTGATTAACTTCACTGTTATCCAGTTTCCACCCTGCAGAGCAGAAAGGTCATAAAAGTTTAAAAGAAAAGTGAATGGAGAGTTTTGCTAACTCTTCATTCTTATTCAAAGATAAGGAACAGCGATGGAAGAAGATTCTAGAGAATAGTAGAATCAGTAGATTTGCTCGCTTGTCACAATTTAAAGGTCATCAGTGATGCTGGATTGCCAGAAGATTAGATCCTATACTGAAGGAATTGAAGTATTAAAGTGACTCTTTTAACAGCACATGATGAAAATGACAATGTCTTCTATGAGATGCAGTGCCATATACCATCACTTTGCTGTTGGCTTTATAAAAATAAAATATTTGGAGAAATAAATTATGAGGAAAGAAATTGGATCAATGACTGTGGCTCCCAAATTATATAAAGGCATAGCTCTCTTGCTCTTGAACATCCAGTAGTGCTATAATAAAATGAGTGGGTGATTTATCAATGACTTCCAAACAAATTTCTCCCCCACAGTCTAAGGTAATGTCTGTGTTTGACCAGATGGCTGCCAGAGAGATAGATCCAAACAAGAATGCTGATCAACCTCTTTCAAGCTGGGGTAAACTTCCACTCCATGACGACCTTTCTATCACCAGCCCTGGTTCCTTAACTAAACAGGAGGCCTTCAAAGTAGTTCCTCACGTCCTTTAATTTCAAAAATGTTCTGGAGGTGTTTGCTTGCATTACTGTTATTGATCGTAAAGCACTGTCCATAGACTCAGCTCTGGGAAAGACACACAGTAAGTCACAGAATCATAGGATCGTGGCATAATTAAGGTTTGAAGGGACCTCTGGAGGTCTTCTAATCAGCATCTAGAATAAGTCAGGGTGCTGAAACCAACATGATTTCTCCTATTAATGTCAACAAGAATAGGACTAATGGCATCTTCTCTGAATTGCTATAATCTACCATGTTTTTTTGACCTCTGATAACTTCCAAATTTTTAAAAGTAATGTTTTTGAAAGTTGCCTTAGGAAGTAACATGCTGCCTCAGATAACCCACAGAGCAATGGAGGTAGAAGCAAAGGTGATTAGAGACAGGAGACAAACATGTCTGTGGAGGGGCACGGAGAACAGGCCATGAAGGAGTAGCTGTAAAGAAACAGTTCAGGAAGAGAAGTCCAGGGAAAAATTTCCCTTTGTGTTATCCACCTACTTATGTCTAATTTTCATTGCTGTTGAACCACATTTTTTTACAGACAATATATACTGCATCCATATGATATGTGTGATATGTATGACAACTCTGCCTCCTCTTTAGAGACTCAGATTAAAGAGCTGGAGACTGCAAATGATCTGGGATCCCAGAGGAAAGTTCTTCTCTATGGCAGTGAAATTTTTCCATTTAGCTTTCTCTGATTATTCCTTCATGGGAAAGAAATTACAGTGTCTAAAGTTTATAAGAAACTATAGGGGACTAGGAAAAGGTGGTTTCTTGGCTGAATTGGAGGAAAAGGATTCCAAGCACAGAAGGAGGGATGAGTAGAATAATGAAATAAACACAAATCAGAGGTATATTTTGTTTGCTAAGTTGTAAGTAGAGAAAGCAGATATATATATATGAAGATTCATTGGAGCTGCTCTAAATGCAACTGTGAGGGCTTTGAGAGAGAAGCAACTAGTGTCTGAAAGAAAGTGAGAGTGTGGGAATGGGGTGGGTGCAGTCAAATTGCAAGATGCAAGAGCAAAGCCAGACAAGGCAGGACATACGGGGAGCTGGAACCAGGCAGATAACAGAACACACTAGTTTTTGGGGGTGGAATGTCTCTTGCCAAGCTCTAGAGCATCTAAAATACACATCCATATCCAAACCTAAACCTGCCAGTCTGACTCTTCATTTATAGTCAATGGAGAGAAAAAGGCACTTCCAAAGGGGAGTTGCAAGAGAAAATACTAGACAAGATCAAACTTACAGATGTCTGAATTAAAGCAAATATAACCTATACTGTGAGAGTAAATCACTTACCTGAACATGAATATGTGTTGCCATTTGAGATGCCCTAAAATATCTCTCTGGCACTTAGCTATTGCTATTGAAGGCATGGTCCCACATCTGCCAGCCCTGATGGAGATCTCTGATACTCTGTGATGCCTCAGATGTCTTTAGGGTCCTATTTGTGGGCAACTGAGCAGAGACTCTTCTGTCTGCAAAAGGAGGGGAATCTGGGCCTTTCATTTTGGAAAAATATCCACATTTATGAAATTATCATTTTTTGCTGTATCCATTGTCTCTGTCCTTTGCTGAAAGAAACTGGAGATTTCTACTTTCACAGACTGTGCTGGTTTACCCTGAAATAAAATGCTCATCAGGCTACAGAGGTAAGGGCCAAACTAGAATATGATGCTTGTCATTTCAGCACAGTATTCTTCTTCCTTAAGTTTAGACACCTAACTGGCCTTTCTGGAGTGTGAGTTACTTCATCCTCAGACAGGCCCATTCGCGGGGTAGCTTTCTGGTAGTGCCTATTCCTGTCACTTGGTCATAAAAGGAGCATAGATAGGCACCCATCTTGTAGATGCTTATATTGGAGCAGGAGAATTAAACCCATGGGTGGGATTGTTTTTTTCTTTTTTCTTTTTTTTGTTTCATCCATAGATATCTATGTCAGACATCTTTATTTCTGAGTTAATTATATTAGACTCCCTTTGTGCTCACAGGGGAGAAATAAGGACACAATTTATTTGACCTATTTTGGTCTAATCCAATTTGAATAAGACAAATTGTGTCCTAGAGGTGCCTATTAAGGGAGCTTATGGTGACAAGCTCAGATGTAAACGCTCCTATTCTGGATGTCTTAAAGTGCCACCCTTTAAATGTGTAAATAAATCTACCCTGTAGTCAGATTTCAGAGATTCATTAGGTCATTGGCAAGATCTGTTTTACTCCCACAGCCCGGGTGGTCTATAGGGCACAGTGATCACATCTATGTCCTTCACCGTGGGCTGGTGTTGGGTGTAGCTAACTTCTCAGGCATCCCTCCATGCCTCCCAATGGCACGTCTGGCTCAGAAGAGGGGAGATGCCTGGGCAGAGGGCACAGTGTCCTGAGGGCACAGGACAGCTGCTGCAGGAAGGTATATAGGGACCACGTCCCTGATGGCAAAGGGTTTGATTAACATTTGCAGGATGCTTACCGCTCACTGCCACAGCCCTGCCAGTAGTTCTTACCAGCCGAATAGGAAGTGCTGTCCCCCCACGGGTGGCATTTAGTGTGCCTGGGACAGTCAAGTAATGGAAAGGCTCTGGCAGGGGAGAGAGGAGGAAGGAAACAGGCATTTCCTAATGCAGATCTGACAGCTGCGGCAGACCCGCTCCAGGAGACTCTTGGTCTGTCCCCAGTTCCTTCCTCTCCCACCGGTTGTGCTGGAGATGCCACCTTTTCAGCCGCCCTGGCTCTGTTGTTTGTGTAGCTGCCGAGGGGCAGAAACCTCCAGCATGGCAGCAGCAGTGATCATCCTTTGCTGCTTTTTCTTAACTCAATTACCATTTGTGCCTACAAGGCAAAATTAACAACTCCAGCTGCCAGTGGATGCAAGCTGGAGAAAGTGATGAACACATTAAACTTTTAAGGCCTAAGCCTGAAACAGAGAATTGAAGCCAGACTTAGGAGATCTCTGCCTCACAGGGGACACGGGTTTTGATCTGGGTCTTCTTTCTGTGTCTTTGCTCCTTGTTTAATTGTAGGCCTTCTCACAGTAAGAAAACAAGAGTGGTCTTGTATGAAAGGACTTGTCTGGAGCATAGAGAAGCACTTTGGGAAAAGCAGAGGTTGTAGAGACCTGAACAGTGTCATTTGTCATGGAACTGTCCAGGGAACAGCTCATTAATTGACATAAATTGAAGTGTATGCTCTTATTGGTATATCTGTATAGTCAAATTATAGTAAGTGACTCCTACTTAATTACTTTATAATTTTTGCTGCTGGATTTAGTTGAAATGTGTTTAAAAGGGAGCAGTTAGCTATGAGAGAAAAGGGGAAAAAAACCCCCACCATCAAGATCTTTCCACTTTGAGATAAGCCAAGCCAACAGGGAAAACTTTTTGGTGCTTCTTACAATTTCTACATAATGTTTTTACACACTGTTACCTATATCTAGCAATCAGAGGCTTCAGATTAATTTCCTCAAATTCACACTTAGCAGAAAGCCTGCTTTTTTTCCCAGCTGGATCAGTTCCCTACACCAGGTCACTGCCCATGCTGTTGAGAAGGGCAAAGAACAAGTGCTAGGTTACAGCTAGGAATGGGAGCTGGCCTCATTTTTCCACTGCTAATTGACATTGTTAATTAGACTACACCCTCATGGGGTTATCTCATGGCAGATTAGGCCAACCTAAATGTGGGCTGCCCTTCACAGCCCCTGCCACCCTTCTATAAGCATATGTCCCCAAAACTGCTCACTACACCATGAATTGCAGGAGCAGCACTCTTGGTGTGTGGGAGATGATGGGGACAGGGAGCAAAGGGAGAGGCCGGCAAATCGGTGGACAGTAGCCCAGAGTCATAGAATCATTTAAGTTGGAAAATATCCTGAAGATCATTGACTCCAGCCCTTAAATATGGTGTTTCCGCCCGGTTTCGAACCGGGGACCTTTCGCGTGTTAGGCGAATGTGATAACCACTACACTACGGAAACTCCAGCTAAAAGCATTAAATTGCAGTGGATGTGTGCATCTGGGTAATCTGAGGGTTGTGCTCTGATTTGGAGACATGCATGATGGGAAATTATTATCAAGATGTGGAAGAGCTTTATTCTGAGATTTTTGCTTTATTTTGTATTGTCTCCAGCTCTGAGGTTTTGGTGGGAAGCTTTCTCTCTGAGGACGTTACTGTGTGGAAAAATGTAAAAATGACCAAGTTTGCTTTCATCATAATTAGAAATATTACACAAAATCACAGAATGGTAGGGGTAGGAAGGAGCCTCTGGAGATCATCTAGTCCAACCCCCCTGCCAAAGCAGGATCACCTAGGGCAGGTTGCACAGGATCACGTCCAGGTGGGTTTTGAATATCTCCAGAGAAGGAGACTCCACAACCTCTCTGGGCAGCCAGTTCCAGTGCTCTGGCACCCTCAAAGGGAAGAAGTTTTTCCTCATATTGAGATGGAACTTCCTGTGTTCCAGTTTGTGCCTGTTGCCCCTTGTCCTGTCACTGGGCACCACTGAGAAGAGTCTGGCCACTTCCTCTAGACATCCACCCTTTAGATATTTATAAGTGTTGATGAGATCCCCTCTCAGTCTTCTCTTCTCCAGGCTAAACAGACCCAGCTCTCTCAGCCTTTCCTCATACAAGAGATGCTCCAATCCCCTCATCATCTTTGTAGCCCTCCGCTGGGCTCTCTCCAGTAGTTCCCTGTCTTTCTTGGTCTGGGGAGCCCAATATTATTTTATTATTCTTATTAAATATTAATTATTATTATTAAGTATTATCAGAGCTTAATCAAAATCTGAAATTCCAAATGCATTTATTGTTGCTATTCCTATTTTTTATTTTCCTTTCTTTTCATTTAAAAAATAATCATCCAAGTGTTAACAAAGTAAACTGCAGTTTGTTTAGCTTCCTCTTCCCAAACTTGTCATTGACGGCTCGCCTTATTCCCCTAACCTTCTTTCTTTGTCTCCTAAATCACTTAAAGTCTAAGCAGCAAAATATGTAGACGTCACTGTGAATCCTCCTCAGGCCACTCTGGGGGTTGATGCGCACAGGGGGTTTATGTGCACTGCAGGCTGTCGTGCAGAATCAGGGTACCCCCGCTGACCTGGATTAGCTAGCTCAGGTACCAGACATAGTGTGACTGCACTGCAGAGGACAAACTGTTCTCACTGATTACATAATATCCGCACCGTCAAAGTCTGCTATTAATATTTGTGATTAATGACACTAAATTTTATTTATGCTTCAAAGAGTTTTGAGAGTGAGGAAGAGGAAGGTGGCAGGAAGTGTCAGGAGGCATGGCTAGGAAAACATTTAGGAACTGCCTGAGAGGAGAGGCTTGGTAGATTTTGCAGCTGGCTTCCCTCAGCCCTTGGTTTCATTACATTAAAAGGAAATTCAGAGAGAAAGGGGCTTTTCCAGTTCAATGGCTGCTTTGGAGAAGATAAATATGACTTTTGGCTTTCATTTTCATTCCCAAAGAGCGTAGAAGAGAGAAAGAAGAGCCTAAGAGTTACCACGGGAAAAGAAAAGAGGACAGATAACTCCCTTGTCACCAGGGCAAGTGTGAGATTGAAAGAAATGACCTCAAAACCTCCCACGTAAGTTATACCTATACACTTGTCCTGCAGCAACATAATTCCATTTTAGCAGATTTTTTTTTTTTTTTTAGCTTTCAATATCCATGAAATTAAGGATCCAAGTAGACCTTTCTAAAATAAGCTCATTTGGCTATTGGTGCACAAGCAGTTGGTGAGGCTTCTGGGGACATGTAAGTGACCTAACATGAAAAGCTCTGAGCTAGAAAAATGAATGGCTCAATGAACAGGATTAAGAGTACTGCCTAGGCAGGTATACATAAGCCTTCCTGCTCTCCTTTATTGACAAAGAGCATTTCCACTTTTCCTGGTGGAAGAATATTTGCAGACATTTCCCTAGAATGTTATTGTAGGCTGCTTTCATTGCTTTCATTAGTGAAGTTGTAAGTAAATGAGGCAGTGGGTGCCTTTAGCACAATGGTGGTACATTCCCCAGGAGCATAGAATGCTTGGCTAAAGCTACAGTGTAGACCAAGATCTTTCATCATGCGCCTTTCTGTTTAATGACTATATCCTAACGTGCATTCACTGCAAATCTAACCTCTCTTTCCTACTTTGATATTGAATCACTGGGCTATGTAAGCCAAAAAGCTCCTGAGTTTGTATACTTGAAGTAAAGAAAGGGTTTAATTAGTTAGCTTATCTCTGCTGTCTCTGATCCTGAAGGAAAACTGCCAGCTAAACAACTATCAATCACAGTTTTTTTAAGGGTATATAATATCTGCTTCATTTAAATATTCATGATTTAGTAAAGCGAAGTCAGCTGAAGGACAGGTTCTGCTTTCTAGCACTGCACCAGATGGTATATAAGGTATAGGTAAGTGACACCATAACAATAGGGTAATTGCCCATTTATTAAACTCTACCCATATTTTGGGAGGTCTTCAAGAAAGGCTGAACCTAATTCATTCAAATTACCAGTGTTTGCCAGTGATTTAGGTTATTTATATGCATTTACTGTGCAAAACTCATATGCCCAAAAGCCTTTCTGGTTTTTGCAGCTGGTATTGATCAGTCTAAGATATTACCAGACCTTACCAACCAAGAAATAAAAGAAGAACCAGCAGCATTTCTGGAAGACGTGCTGGCATACAAGTACTTTGGGTCATTTCCTTCAGGAACAAAACAGATACCTTGGCCAAGGAACTGGTAAAATATAACCTTTAAATAGTTCCATTTAAAAATTCTGTGACCAAACTTCCTTATCAAGGTGGGAATGCTAATATGAGCACGAGGGAGAGGTCTTGAGAGTACCAGAAATAGTCTTGAGGAGGTAGAGCTCCTCGTGGCCTCCACCATGCCCTTGCAACTTTTCAGGTTTGATGGACAACCAACATCCCACAAGAGCCAAAGGCACATGGTGCCTTGCAGCATCTACAGGACAAGCCAAGTTCGTTTTTTCTCATCCAAGCTGGAAGAGCAGGAGTTCCTCCTGTGAGAACAAGAAGCCCACAGAGAGGATGGCAGCAAAAGTTAATGGGAAATGGGAAAGTTCAGGAAAGGCTGAAGTTTGGGCTGAAGTTCAGGAGAGCCACAGGAGATTCACAGCAATTCTAAAGAAAAGATGAGTACAAATAACTGGATGCTTGGAAAGCTGCAGACAAAACAAGCTGTAAGACTTCCTTTTTTTCAGCTCAATCATTTTTGCGAGCTGGTAGTCTAGGGTGCTCAAAGCAATAAGGGCCTGTGGCCAGGTGTTATCTGACTTTGAAACTCAGCAGGTAAAATTCTGGTACAACAAATTTGGTACAACTGTGTTTTCTGTGACTGATGAACATGTAAATAAAACAATTATAAGGCCATAAAAATAATGAAGTGCAAACTTTGAAATTGTTCCTTCATACTTTTCTAACCTCTGGAGAAAGCAGCAACTTTTAAAGAATATTAAAAGAAAAAGACCTTGAAAATGAACTCCTACAGTATGTTAATCTCTCCTGACTCCCCAGCAGGTACAGCAATTTAAATACAGGTCTAGTCATTGTGATCACCAAAACTGTGGGTGGGAAAAGCGACTGCTATGTACGGATAGAAATGTCATTCTTATCCTTGCAGTTACGGCTTCATTAGGTTTATTCAACATATAAGTTATTGCACATCGGTCTTTTGCAATGTTGATGTTTACTCAAAGCTGTATGAGTACTGCTGCAGCTGCTTTCCTAAATGCTCACCTTTGCAATCTGGGCTCACACATGCCCTGCTGCTTTGTGTTAATACCATGGAAGTTCCATTTGCTTCATGCCACACCCGGACCCCTTTGCTACCTCCGGATTGTCTCTAGGTACCTGCTCATGGTCCAGCCATGGTACATCAATACCACCTGCCTTTAATCCCTGCTGCTGCCCATCCATGTCCTGAGATAGCCACATCCCATCTCCCTGTGGTCTGTCACTATGAACTTCCCAAACTCAAAGCTCTCTAGCAACTGCCGACACTTTCTTTTCCCTCATCGCTGGCACTGTCACTGCCTCGCCCCAGGGCATTCCTATTCGCATGTCAAATTTCCAACTTGGAGCCTGAGTAAAATAAAGAGCAGGCCCCAACTCCCTTGCAGAGGAAGGGCAGATAGGTAAAGAAAGGAAGAAGCTGAGGGAAGTGAGATAAGGTTTGCACAACTAGAGCAAAACACGCAGTCCTGTGAGCAGCAGAACAAATTAAAACTGAGCTTATTGAGGATTTACATTTTAAGGAAAGTATTCCTGTGTGGATGCTCTGGTTTCTAATCAGACCTGAACTCACCCAGCAGTTCTTCCCTTTCTAAAGTCCTTAAAAGCACCCCTTCACTTAGTTGCCTATTTTCATGAGATATGGGGAAATTTAATATCCTTAGGAACTCTGCTCCTCTTTCCCGTGTGGCTGAAATTAGCCAATTCCTTCAAAACATATTACCCAGGAAAAGGCAGACATATGTTGTGAACGCTAGTATGTACACCACGCTTTCCAAAGAAATTGGGCTAAAATAAATTGCTCTTTGCTGTGTTTGGATATTTTCCTGTTGGAAATCTGCCCTGTGATGTTTCAAAGTTCTCCTCTTGCCCAAAGACCAGAGCGTGCAAAGGGGTGTGAAAGTTTTTCAAAAGCTCAGTACAACAGCTTTGGAGTGTGTGCGTGTGTGTGTGTGTGTCCCACAAGAGGCAGTGCTCATGGCGGGGGGCTACACCACCTCTCTAAGTCCCTTATCTGCCTCACAGATCTGTGCCACTGCTCACACCTACTCTCTTTGTATTGCCTGTGGAGAACACACTCTTGCTCTTATCCTACACAGCAAGTGTGAAACCTGAACACTGATCTTCCCCACACTTGATATGCAGTCAGTATGACTCATCTGGTCTTTACAGTGCCCTGCATGCTTTTACACTTCCATGTAAGATGCTGAAATATTATTGGGGTATTTTGGATAAATTCTTTCTTCTGAGAACTGACAGAGAATTTATTCCAAGAATAAAGACTTCCAAGAGTTTATTTCCAGAATAAACTTCTAAATCATATCCAGTAACAAGAAACTAACTCCTCCCCTTAGAAACCATCGTTACTACATGGGGCAGAGAAAACCAGTAAGAGACCCATGTCCACCCTAAAGCACTGTCTGGGTTTAAACAACAGTATTTTGGTTCCTGTACTCTAAGAAGTTGCATCTTTTGGGACTTCTCCTCTGTCTTTGAACACACAAATAGGAGTTTCCACACAAGTTCAATGAATGTTTGGAGTAAAGTTTAAACCTGTTTTATTATGTTTCAGTAAGGATGCCATTCCCTACTAGTAATGCAGTTCACACTGCGTGCGCAGTAGTATGCACAATCTAGACTATGATCTTGCTGATATACATTAGACCAACATGTTGCAAGAAGAGTTGGTGAGACATGGTGAACATGACTCAATGAGTGGTAATTAGTCCAGTGGGAAATACAATCTCAGAAAGTTACTGGCAAGAGACAAATTTAATGGGGGAGGGAGAATATGTGGGCAGAGAGTGGGAGCGGGAAGGGAGTGAGAAAGATCTTTGAGCATGTTTCCCTTCATTCTTCATCTGGGAAATATCCCATTTCCACATCCAATCTGCATTTTCCAGGAATACATAAACTGTGTTTGATAGCAACAAGTACAGAGTAATTGTGGTTTTGTTTCAGCATGTCAATAATAAGCTTTTCTAAACATGTCACTGTACAAAGCTGGCATTGTATAATATGATTACTAACATCAGTCAAGCACATTTACATTCATTCTCATGTCATAGAAAATCACAATGGATGTGTCTGCAATGTAGGCAACTGCTGTGGAGCATGGAGGTACTTGAGCTCAAGTCACACGATCCAGTTCAGGTAGCAGTCCAGCACCACTGCAGAGAGCTCAGTGCAAACAAGAAGTCATTAATAACCCAGCTTCCCTCTCTGAAGTGTGAATTAAGTTCAAAGCAGTGGAAACAAGTCCCACGTAGTACTATAAAGCCACTGTGGTCTGTCTACAAGGCATTGCATCATAATCAGTATGGGTTCTTGGCAGATATAAACCATGGGGCTTGAAATATTGGCCAACCAATCTGAGCTGGAAAGGACAAGACTTATAGGCTAAATGCAGTGGAATTTTTGGGTTGACTGTACCTTGTTTAACTTAACAATGTTAACAGTGCAGTGTTTAGGCTCAGCCAATCATTTGTAGCATGATTCATTTGTCTACATATAGACATAAAAACTATGTTAGACACCCTAAGGTATCCTGCCTGACCTCCCACAGCCAGTTCTAGGAAATGTGGATCATCTGTAGCGTCAGACCCTCCAACCCTGTGCAGATATAGTGCATCTCATCCCTTCAGTCCCTCCAGTCAATGAAGGCAGAAAGACATCTCCGATGTGGGAGTAACCCCTTGGTGGAATTGGTGTCTGAGGCATGAGTCAAATGTAGGAACACAGACATCCAGTGCTACTTGAGATGTCCCAGAGTAACCCTACATCCTCACAGGACTGGTAGATATGACACAAGACCTGTATCCTACTGGAGCAACTGGATACTCAGAGGTACCTTAGGAAATCTCAAATTGCACCAGACCCCTGTGTCTAAAGAACTGAGTTGTGCCCAGAGAGGAATGGGATGAGTTGCTGCCAGCAGGTACCTATTTTCTCACCGGCTGGAGAGGGAGACTAAATGACTGGTTTAGATGGGTTTTGGATGTCTGAAGTTGGGTGAGATGAATGCATATGGTAATGCAGAGTTCGAGGGCAGTAGTGTGAATGCCAGAAACTGCACATAGCATGTGTGCAAGCATGGCAAGCCACATCCTCAGCTCCACAACTGCCTTTAGCCTTCAAATTCCTTCATATAGCACAAACTACTGGTCAAAGAAGGCACATCATCCCATGAGTTAAATATAAGGGACAGCGCTCTTGCCTTCTGTTGCACAAGCAAACATGGACACAACGCACAAAGATCAAAGTGTAAAGAAAGGGAGAATTGGGTTGGAAAAGATCAAGTCATTTCACTAATGAGGCCACTCCTCCATTAATTACATTAAGTGTTCTGAGGATTCAGTTGTAAGGATCAGAATCAGAGCTGAGGGACTATGTGTGACAGAGATGCTGACAGCAAGTCAGTGAAATTACATTTCGACTCATTTGGGCTCTGAAGCCCTTCTTTCCCCATCAAAGCATGGCATGAGCCAACCTATGGGGGACAACTTCACACCCACATAGGAGATAGTAATGAGTTGTATAGTTCCTCTGCTACAGTTCTCAGGAGTGTATGCACTATAATTATTCATTTTTTGTAATCATTCTATTTGTATTGCTGCCATACTACTCTGGGCTGTTATCTCACCATCCCCCTGAACTAAGCAACAGCAGCCCTGCTGGTCTCCATTTGGAAGGGAGCCACTGAGAGACATCTGATCCAGAAAAAAACCTGTCTCTAATCCAGTAACTGAACCGATGTCCTAATGTGACACAGTTCCGTCAAAACTCCTCTCTGTGGTATCTATGGACCATCTTTGGGAATTTGCTGTCTTTAACATGCACCTACCTGCCAGTTTACTTAATGTCTACAATATGGTCCTTCCTCTTGAAATAAGGGCATTAGTGCAGACCTGAGTGCGGTTCAGTGGTGAGATCCCAGCTTTGTACAACACAAACCTGCTTGTTTGCTGCTTTGATCATGCATTTTAGAGAGATCTGAGGGTGAGGGACCAGTATCTGGCCTGATGGAAGAAAATGCTAGCAACTCAGATTTCCCACGTCATCAGCAGAGTCAAAATGAGTAAAGGAAATAAAGGAGAGGCAAGGAGGCTTGGCAAAAACAAAATGCATGTTTCCCTCTGAATCTGGATTGGACTGGTTTATATGCTGGACATCACACAAACACCGGGTACTAAAGGTAGATTTGTTCAAGTGAAGCAGAAAGCTCCCATCCTGAGTGTTTGGTGTCATCTTCACTCCTTGGAGGCTCTCTGTCAAAGTCAACTCCAGTACTCTAGGTAAATTTTCATCACAGCAATGACACTCTGCCCAGTGTCAAGTTATTCTGCAGTTTCAAGTAGATGTAGTAATTGCATTCATTCCAAGCCTAAGTAGCTTTTTTGTGTTTCAGTGTGCCACTCATCACTTTAGCACTCCTCATTCAGAAATAGGGATGAGACTCCTGCATCTGTCTCTACATGCCTGCAGCCCATCAAGGCTCCTTTGGGATAAAGATCCTGCTGAAAACCACTATGTTTCCATTATTTCATTATATATTGATCATGCCTAGTTATCCACAGTGCTCTGATGTATGTCATGTGGCTGTGTGGTATGTTCCTGTGATGGTACCTGTCAGAAACATCCAGTTCACAGCTGTCATATCATATATGCCATCTGCTCGGAGAGCTGGGCATTGAGCTGTACAAGAGCAAAGAAAAGGACAAGAAAAACTCAGCGAGGTCTGGGGGAGAATGAGCTTGAAAGAATTTTCCCTCCTATGCATAGTATGATACAGGAATACAAAAAATCATTTTACTCTGTGCACCAAAACTGGAGTCATTCTTTCATGCCTTAAAGTATTTCGTGCATGCCTGTATCCATCTCTCTTCCTGAAGCATCCAGAAGTTTACTGTGAGCAATTTGTTTACTCTTCCTATTTGTTTACCTTTTCTAAGCAGATGCAATCAAAGGACTACTGCAATTTGCCCTTTAGTACTAGGACTAAAGTACTGATAACAAAAACCCATCTCAGCTACCTGCAATTGCTGGTTGAAAATGAGTAAATTCTTGAAAGAGTTAACCATAAAATGCAGATTCCTTATGGCTTTGGTTACAAAATGGCCCTCGGGAGGGGCTCAGCAGGTGTCAGGCGTATACAGAAATGACAGGGCACAACATCCAGGCCACTTTCCATGACAGCCTGCAACAGCAGACTGCATTAGCAGCAGCAGCAAGGCAGCACTGATGCAGTACAGGATCCACACAAAGTATTGCATCTTGCTTGTCCAAAGTGCTTCTGACTCCTTGTATGAGCTTGAGTAGAGGGAACATGAGGAGGTTTTTGCATGAATATGAAGCTGGGCTTTTTTGAGGAAACAGGATTGTGTTGGAAACCTTTTCTCCCTTCTGTCAGAAATCGACATCAGAAAATAAGTCAAAATAAAGAAGAAAAGCCTTGACAAAAATTTGAGAATTCATGACATTAATTTTCAGATAAATTTGACTTTGTAATTATTACTTATATAATTATTGCAATTAGCTGAACTTCTTATAAAAATAAATCTTCTGGATTTTTTTTTCTTTTTATGTCAGAAATATCTGACATTGGAACTATGTAAAATCTTCTTTCAAAGGGGAAATTAATAAATATTGACCTTCTTTCCTGAACAATGTTGCTTTTGCCAAATCAGAATTTTCTGACAAAATTGGTCATTGAAAATTTTTCCAACTAGACTTTCAAGGAACTTTTAAGGGAATAGCAAGTCTATACAGAAAAGAGGCCTCCAGTTTAATTGAATCAGTCACAACATCTGTCACTGAAAACTGTCAAAATGTAGTTTACCTTAGGGGGAAAGCGTCCAGATGCAGAGATACATTTAACTGTATAATGACATCTGTTATGCAAACCCATATTACAAACTTAGATCTGTATCTGTTAATGGGTAAGGCAAAAATTAAGCTGAAATAAATGATAAAGAACAATTTAAGATTACAGACTTAATTAAATGGAACATAATGGGTTTTACTCCTGAACAGTTGATTAAAAGCTGGGATCTGATCAGAACAAAAAAACCCCAAACACATCAACATACAAGGTTTAGAGGAAATATTAGGTGAATCAAGAAATGGGCATTACTGGCAAGGCAGATCAGTATGGATGCACCCTGACAGATCTCAATGATGCTATGATATTTGCCGAAAGCTTTGTTGTGGACTAGGTCATACAAATGGAGGACATAAGTTCTACATGAAAATTTTGCTAGAGTCTAAGATAAATAGGCAGATTTTTATGGCTATAAGTCTAAAATTACAGCAATGAAATTCTACTGCCAGATCAGCCTATGGAAAAAGGCAAAGACTAAAGCTGGCAAGATCCATACAGAAAGAGCATGCTTGAGATAGAAGATAACTAGCCTTATTTATATGGTGTCGTGGTTTAACCTCAGCAGCTTGCTCACCCATCGTCCCCCCAAGGGGAGGGGAAGGAGAATGAAAAAAATTTGTGGGTTGAGATAAAGACAATTTAATAGGATAACAAAAGAAGAGAAGACAAAGAATAGTAATAACAACAACAACAACAATAATAAAAGTGATGCACAAATGCAATTGATCACTACATGCAGAAGGAAGCAAAAAACAACTCCATGCCCAGTCTGTTTCCAAGCAGCGATTTTGCCTCCTGGCTAGCTTCCCCAGTTATATATGGTGCATGGCATTATATGGACCAGCTACTAGAAAGAAAATTATCTCTATCATCTCAGCTGAAACCAGGACATATGGCTTGCTTACCCTTTTCTTTAATAGTGGGAAAGATGAGAGGAGAATTAATATTCAAAAAGAAAAATTCCAACAAATAAAGACAAAAAAAAAATCTAAGTTCAGTGCGCGGAAACTTCTGGAGCAGGTTAATCTTCAGCCAGGAAGTACTAGCATGTGAAATCACAAGTCCCGCAGCAAAGCTTTTCTAAATGAACCTATTAATCTGTGACTAGTGCATTAACATTTTAATTTAGCAAACACAGCACTCGTATTTATAAAAGAGAAAAATGACCCATGTAGTTACAGAATTATTAGCCTGGTTTCCAGTGTATGCAAGGTGTTGGAACAAATTTCAAAAGAAAAACTACCTAACAAAATGGAGATAAGCAAAATTGGGATACAATACAAGCTGAATTTACAGCAATGGATTTTGACAGATAAACTTGGTATCTTTGTGTGATATATTTGTCTATGTTTAGATGAAAGAATGTGATAAACATAACCCACCTGACCTTCTGCTAAGCCTCACATACATTCCAAGGACAAATTATTAATGCTTAAGGCAAAGACAAGGGGGATTATTACTATTAGTTTTAGGAAGAGATCTGGCTCCAGGGTAGGTAACAACAGCTAACACTGAAGGAAGACGAAGCCAGCAAAAGGCAGGTCCTAAGTGGAATATGTCCAGGATCAGCCATTATGCCAGTTGTTCACAATACCAGGGAACAAAAAATAACAAATAGAAATAGTTAATGACACAAATTTGGGAGACAATGTTAATAGAGAGAAAAGTTAGAATATCATATAGGAGGAACCTGATAATCTTGAGCAACGAAGCAATAAAAATCAGATTAAATTTAACAGCCTGAAGTGCCAGGTCAGACACATAGAGACTAATAAAAAGATTTGCTGTAAACTGGGGGCTGAACTGTGATAATGCGAGGAGACGAGAAAGCCCAGACTGGAAATAATCATTCACAGTATGGCCATGAGTCATCAACATGATTCAGCCACACAAAGGTTGATGTAATTGTAGGATGTATCAGGAATGATATTTCCAGTAGACAGGGACAGATGAGAATGGTAAATCAAAGAGGATTATACCTGAAATATGACACAAACCCAGCCACTTATACTCTATATGGTCACTTACTATAAATATCGATGGAATATGAGGATCTAAATAGAAAAACCTTGTTGGTCAAAGAAGAAAGAGGTAAAAAGGGTACATGGAAATTTAGGCTGGAGATGAGTGTCGTGGTTTAGGCCCAGCCGGCAGCTGAGCCCCACACGGCCGCTCATTCACCCCTCCCCCAGTGGGATGGGGAGGAGAAGTATAACAAAAGGCTTGGGTCGAGATAAGGACAGGGAGAGATCACTCACTAATTATCGTCAGGAGCAAAACAGACTGAACTTAGAGAGGAGATTCATCTAATTTATTACTAAGCAAAACAGAGTAGAGGAATGAGAAAGAAAATCAAGTCTTAAAACACCTCCCCCCACCCCTCCCATCTTCTCGGGCTCAACTTCACTCCTGGCTTCAACCTCCTCCCCCCTCAGTGGCACAGGGGGGTGGGGAATGGGGGTTGCGGTCAGTTCAGCACACATTTTCTCTGCTGCTTCTTTGTCCTCAGGGGGAGGACTCCTCTCAACATTCCCCTGCTCCAACATGGAGTCTCTCCCACAGGCTACAGTCCTTCATGAACTGCTCCAGCGTGGTCTCTTCCACAGGGTGCAGACCTTCAGGAGCAAATTGCTCCAGCATGGGGTCCCCCACGGGGTCACAAGTCCTGCCAGCAAACCTGCCCTGGCGTGGGCTCCCCTCTTCACGGGTCCACCGGTCTGGCCAGGAACTTGCTCCAATGTGGGCTTCCCACAGGCCACAGCCTCCTTCAGGTGCCTCCACCTGCTTCGGCGTGGGGTCCTCCACGGGCTGCAGGTGGATATCTGCTCCACTGTTAACCCCCATGGGCTGCAGGGGGACAGCCTGCTTCACCATGGCCTTCACCACGGGCTGCAGGGGGATCTTTGCTCTGGCGCCTGGAGCACCTCCTCCCCCTCCTTCTTCACTGACCTTGGTGTCTGCAGAGTTCCTTACATATTCTCACTCCTGTCTCTGGTTGCAAAAGCTCCTCCAACTGTTTTGTTTTCCTTCTTAAATATGTTATCACAGAGGCGCTGATGGGCTTGGCCTTGGCCAGCGGTGGGTCCATCTTGGAGCCGGCTGGCATTGGCTCTATCAGACACAGGGGAAGCTTCTAGCAGCTTCTCACAGAAGCCACCTCTATAGCCCCCTCCCCGGCTACCAAAACCTTGCCACGCAAACCCAACACAATGAGTAAGGTTCAAATATGGTAAGATGCTGAAGCACCTCGCAAAAGATCTGTCTGCCGGCCTTTGCAAAAAAGTCTCTAAGGCACTCCTTGCAAGGAAAACTCATGGGGCAGAGTACCAGGTAACACAGGCACAGGTAATGCAACCCCTTCATGAAGAAGCGTGATGTGCATGCCCAGGGGATCTTGTAATGTGGCTTCTTGGGGTAGCAGGAGATCTCAAGGACCTTTCAGTCTCTTCTAGTAAATTATCGATCTTTACTCAGCTAAATCCGCAGGTATCTGGAAAGAAATGTCGCCAGAGTAAGATTTGCAGGATTTTGTTTAAAGGTGGATAGGATATGGAATTTGAAGCTCTAATTCTCATCTCAGATACTCTTCTGTGAGCTTCCTTAGGGAGGGAACATTAGCCATTCATTCAGTCTTTTTATCTCCACTATAAGTGAGGAGAGCAGAAATTGTAGGTCAAATTGGGTTTATCATATATGAGGGAGTTTTAAAGTTTTCAGTTCTTACTCTAAGAAAGCCAGGTATCTCCCTTCTTGCTTATGTTTTGAGAGGAGGAGGAGGTGTCAGGAAGGAAATAGGATATAGGACATAGGGCTCAAAAGAGGCCAACAGACCCTCCTTCTTCCACCACACAGAGTGGCTGATGGGTGGGAAGAACCATGAAGCCGTATATCCCGGTCAGAGATGGAGGTGCGGTGAGACCTGCACACAGGGTAGCACAGCGTCTGGCTGGCAGCCGTGGCCCCGCACGCTCAGCAGTCCCCTGCCCGTGTGAAACACATACAGCGTCGCAGTGCACACCAGGCAAGGAATAAACGCTTCTCTTATATGACCTAGTTCAACCCAAACAAATATTCTTCCATCAGCCAGAGACGGGGACAAGCTGGGTTTTGGACTTATCAGAGCAGCTTTTCCTCGCTTGAGGAAGATTTGTGCTCCCAAACTTTTTCCACAGGTGCCATAACCCTCCTCCTAGCTTCTCAGCAGAAAGTTTGACACAAAGTTGCCATCAAATTGCCAATAATTAATTTTACGTTGTGTTTCCTGGACGCATTTTTACTAATTTTACTATTGCTAGGAGTACATTTTGAGGCTCATGAGTGACAATTCTTGTCACAAGGAGCAGATCTCTGATTAATTCTTTCTGCTCTAGATTAATTTGTGTGACAATCATTTGTGACAAAGATAAATCTTTCAAACAATTGCTGTGACAATCTTCTCCACAGAGACAAGCCATCACACTTCTGCTGCTTTACTCTGACTTTGTTTTTTTGATTTTGGAAGTTATTGTTTCCTTAAGACTTATTTTACCCATCTATGAAATCTATGTAAGTCATCTGCATGGAGTATTTACTACATATCTCAGGACATGGGAACTTAATAAACTGTGAAACAATCAACGGGGAAAAGGTGATTGGAAAACAATCTGGGATCTTCAATAAAAAAAGATAATAGCCATAACTTCACAAATATTGCAGTGAAGAGTCAACAAAAACATTTAAAAAGAAGCATGTATTTTTGTGGAAGTTTTTTGTTTGTTTTCTTCTAAGAACTAAGGGTGTTTTCATAAGCAATTTCACAATTTTTGATAAAATTGATATCCAAAATTTCATAAAAAGATTTAGTGAAGTGATCAAAGCTGTATCTAGCAAGTAAACAATATCAATAACACTGAACGAAGTTAATCTGCTTTTTTTTGGCAGGATTGCAATGCTGACTATGCAATCAGTATTTTGCAAAAATATTAAGCTTAAAAATATTTCCTTTTTATTGAAAATTTTGGCAACCTCTCATGACCATGGGTCCACATCGTGGCTTTTGCAGCATTCAGAATCTCTTCTCTGCATGAAAAATTCATAATGTAGAGACAGGGTTATTCTTAGAAAGACACAGATTGAATGTGAGCGGCATGGCGGCGAAGGCAACTTTTTCTGTTAACAGACTCCTGCTCTCTCCCTTATTTTTCATATTTGAATAAAAATATACTGTGCAGCTACCGTTCCTGTTGACACCTTTGGTGTCTAGGGGGGTACCCAACTGCCTACAACAGGTGTTGGCTCTGCAATACACTACACAGCACAGCAAAGTGGATAGGATTCTTCTTTGAAAATGACGTCCACAGTGTTAAGGACTCTCCACTGAGGGCTCCCACTTGCCAGCAAGGGGCACCCCGTAGCTTGCAAGTTTGAACCTAAAATTATTTTCTACAGCTGAGTTTCCAAACTATTTTCTGTTTTATTAAAGACAGACTTCGTCAGACTGCAGGGTAGAGGCAGCAAGACAGAAGCTCAGATTAAAAACAAATTGAGAAGAACCTGAAGAAATATAGGTGCCCAAAGCCAAGAACGTGATCTCTGCCTTTCCCCCTGAAAAGTTGTACCCAGGGTGGGGGCTCCCGGGGGCCTGGCCTTCAGGAGGCCCCCACTGGTGGTGAGCACCCTGAAGGTGCAAGGCTTGGCCATGGTGGTTTGGGGGAAGAAGCTGAGCAGGAAGGAGCGTGCTGCCTCCCGCTCCCAAGCAAGAACCCAGGTCCAGCCCTCCTGCATGACACACCAACCAGGCAGGGCTGCCGACACCTCCACTGCAGACCCTGCTGCTGGAAGGTTTGGGCTGCTCCGCTTGTAGGTGGCTGCAGGTCCAGTCCCAAGGAGCTCAGCTCTCCCAGCCCTGGGTAGGGAGCGGAGGGTCCTAAATCAGATCAGCAGCCATTCCACTGGCAGAGGCACCTGAATGCAGATGTTGCACATGTGTCTGTGAACCCAGATCTCAGCAACTTCGCCTTGCATGGAGATGAGAGTCTTCTCTGGGATCCTGGAGTTACGGGTTAGTGCTCCTTGCCTGCAGGCAGTTGTTAGCACTGCGCTCCTGCAGGTTTTTACTGGTGTAAGGCTATTACTTCCCAGTAGTACAGTGTCATAAAGCTGGACAGGTACAGCAGTGGATCACACTCTGAATAGCTACAAAATACACCAGCGGTTTTGTGTTAGTTGGTTGTGCAGCCTCCTCCTGGGTTACATATGCTCATGCAGCTAATGGGACTGTGATGAAGTCAGAAAATCATGCCTGATTACAAACCATGCAAATGGTATACTAATAAAAGAAAATAATGTGATTTGTATGATAGAGCTCACACACACACACAAAAACCATTTTCAATAAACTATGATCAGAGGGAAGCAATTTCCGTATTTGGGCTGAAAGTTAATGAGCCTGATGCAAAGTGTGAGCAAAGAAACATGGTAGGAAATTAAAATCTTTCGAGAATCATTAAGTGTAGACATCTGGGTTTTCTAAAATTCATTTACACTAAAACTAATTTTCCAATGTAAAGATTTGGCAAATTTAGCTGTAAATTCAGGCAGTAAAACATTCAATGCTGCTGATGTAACAAAGGCACTCAAAATGAAAACTTTTCCTATGAAATGTTGTTTTAATCTATTTCAGTTTAAAAAGGATAAGCAATACATGTCATGCATCTGGACTTCTGCAAAACGTTGGATGCAGTAGTTAAGCTAGAGACTGCAGATTAATGCATCAATTGACAGGAAAAAGCTACATGGGACATGGTGAGAGGGATACTGCAAGAGGAAATTTTGGCTGGATGGAGTTACTGATGGAGGTTCTCAAGGACCACTCAAGAAATAACAGAGTGATCAGTGAGGTGCCCAGCCCCAGGGTGACTCTTAGGCCATTTGTGAGGCAGCCATTGAAAGACAACTTCAAAGCTAAGCTGGATTCAAGTGAGATGTCTCCAGAAAAGGATAGAGAAATATCCCTTCCACAGTTTTAGGCAACAGTGACACCCCTCTTGAATCTTGTATATAATCAGAACATCCATGCTTAAGACAGGAAAAGCAGAGCAGATGCTGGAAATTGTCCACTTACAGACTTTACAGGGGAAGCGACAGACTGGGACAATGCTCAAGGTCCTTTACAAGTAAAGTATCTTTATCACCACATCCATGCAAATGCAGGCTTTTTACAAGCTACAGTTCACGTAGGACGTGTGCTGGACTTAGACTTTGGTCCTACCATACTCCTTAACACAGACCTCAGCATGTCCTAACCTGCCGAAGAGACTGGTCAATCACGTCATGGCTGATACAAGGTACTTACGTCGATGGGTTCCTTCCCAGACAGTGGTGATCTTGTTTGGCACAAAGTGCTATAGGTTTCGTTTGAAGCTGAGCTACATGCATCCTATATTGTCACAGTGATTGTGCAAAACTTAGAGCAAGGAACACACCTTGTATTAGCTGTACTTCAAGCCGTGTTTCTAAGCTTGGAAAAGTCTGGCATGCTTAGTTTGACAAGACAGAGGCTATTTTGCTTTATAAAGGAGAATACTGAAATGTAAAGACAGAGCTGGGATCAGCCAGACCTTTTAGCCTCCCAATAAATCTTAAGAGGATCTTCAGTGACCAGAAAGGAGAAATTTGACTTAATTGTCATCTAGAAAACGGTCAGAGCAAAAGTCATGCCTTTGTCATGCCATGCAGCCCTTCTAACAGCCTGTCTGCTTTCACTGTGCAGCTGTTAAAAAGTCCTTGTGTAGTTGTTACTGATCGTACAGGGAAACAATTCCAGTCCTGTTAAAGTCCCTTGACACTAGACTATGATTTAAAAAATCAATTACACCCAGGAAAAGGCTGTGGCTGACCTAAAAAATGCCAGCCAGGCACAATTTGCACAGCCCTGGTTTCCCTTGGTCTCACCCAGTGTCTGGGTGTGCAGTTTCCTAGGCTGCTCTTTGATTCTTTGCCATTCTGAGGATTTTCAAAAATATATGCCAAATTCAGAAGGGATATGATACTTGCTACCTTTTCATCAAAGTCTATGAGAAGAAGGCAGGATCACTGCTTATTAGGCCTGCTAATATCCCTGTGAAGAAGGTCCGCTGTGGGAGACCATACCTCCAGAAGGTTTGTAATTCGCCATGTGACAAATGCAGCTCCATTGTGGCAGTACTTATGACAGCTTTAAGGTCACCCTTGAGCCAGTGACTAACCATTTGGTCTCCAAAGCAGTTCAGCTGTGCTTGATTCCTGCCTGCACCGTTTGGAGCTTGTCTGTGCCTGGTAGACCATAGGCAGCAAATCCACCATGCCCCAAATTAGCTTTTCCAGGCCTCTCCTTTCCTTTCTCTAGCACCCCTAAATAAAGACAAACCCAAGGGAAAAGAGAAGCAAGGCACAGAGTGCTGTGCAGGATGGCTCTGCTCCAAAAGGCAACCAGGGAAAGCGGGGTAGTTCTCAGTGTTCTTCAAAGACCCCATCATTCCTCCTCAGGCTCCTCTTTCCTGTCTCCTCCATTGCCCACACTGATTCTCTGAGGGCCCGGGTGCTCTAAATCAAACCAAGGAAATGTTCTCTCAAATAAAAAGAAAACAAAAAGTTTAAAAAAGAAGATGTTTTTGAGTTTGTTTTTGTTTTTGTTTTTGTTTTTCCTTCTAGTTGCTATTTTAACCCGAGCTCATTTTGCTGATCCGGTTTACAGTACAGCCCTCACACAATACTGTCGTGAAGGGGTTGGGGTCAGACCTACATCAAATAAATTTGCCAGCAGGCAAATATTCATGTAACTGTATCTTGATGTTATCTAAGCAATTAACATAATTAAGATAAATTCAGAGCAGTAGTTCCCTACCTGCAAAGAGCTTAACTTCTTTCTTTTTTCCCTTTCTAATCCTAAGAAAAGACATACTCTGCAGAAAAGCTTGTATATTTTTTCCCAATTATACTGGGTAGTCTAATAAAAGAATCTCCTGCTCAGTAGAAAAGTGACAGAATTGCAAAAACATCCCAATCTTTAGAAAATCTTTAAGCTTGTTTTAGACCTTTGTACTCATATTACTCTATGAGCTTTGTAAGACATTACAGTAACAGAACTCTGCAAGAGATCTTATGGAAATAAAAGTAATTTTGCAATACAAAAACCTCTAAGCAAGTCACTTTTACCCACTCTTTCTCAGTCTCTCATAGGTTTCACTCACATACTTTCCTCTGATCCATATACTCACAAGTACCAAGTGGCAGGTGCCCAAGCAGTCTTGGACCACTGGTATGCAACGCGGAGGACAAAGGACATCAGCTGCTGAGGCCTCGCCATCTATCTTGGGTTTTGGACTTGCCTTTTGTATCTGTTAGGAGTGGATGCTGTTTTGGATTGTTTGCCTTGTGATTTTGACTCACCCCTTGTAACTGTTAGGCAAAATTCCTGAATTTCACAACTTTTATTTTCCTTGCCTGATAAGCTCTAGTCCTGTTCTTCATCCACTTGACAACTTTAACTTTACCTCAGTTTGTTCCTCCTTTTCATTAGAATGAAATCACAGATACCAAGCTCTGTGGTGATTAACATATGCCTCTCCTTTTAACCTTTGTTCCGCTGCTTCCTCTGGTGCTTTTGCACACACATTTCCATTCTTACTCCATTCATACCGATCTTTATATTTCTATTACAAATTTCTGCAGCACTAGTGGGGTCTTTCCTAACTTGGGACATTAGAATGGACAACTCATTACAGTCCCCCCAGGAATACCAAATTCATGTGGTGAGAACAGGTCAGAAAGCCACTGCTTTTATTTTTTGTTCAAGAATTATAAAAACATTGAACGTGAGCAAAATACAAAGAAGAATCCCATGCCTTTGATTTCACATAACACATTATTTTAACATGGGTACAGCTATTCAGATAATTTGCCCTTGGTTAACATTGTAAGTGCTATTGTCGTCACTTTTAAATGCAGCCATACCTTCTGCATGGGATCTTCCAGGTCAGCTGCACCGCAGCCCTGCTCAGCTCCAGTGGAGGAAGATCACTGCTGATGCACTTCTGCACTCACTGGTTCAACCCTCTTCTGCATGACGCGCAAGCAGGAGTCTCAAACAGCTCTTCTTAATCTCCGACAAAAATGCTTTCTCCTAAGAGCAGACTCATCAGCAAACAAAATGTCATTGACAAAATGATTATAGCGGGATGACAGGATGGATCTCCATAGTAACAAGTAAGTGGGGCTAATGCCACCCCTTGCATCATCACAGGCAGCTACCCAAAGTTTCTTTTAGTTTCTCAGAGAAGGTGGTATGGAGGACCTCAGTTGCTGCTCGACCCTGGGAGGTAGACAGCCAGCAAATACCTCTCATTGCCTGCCTGGAATGGGTAGTCAGATATTGTCACAGCTATGAGCAGCACCTGCTGTTCCTTAAAATTGTTTTAAAGGAAGCAGCAGGACATAATAGTTCCCTCCAAGAGCCCTCTTCTGTTCACCCTCAATAGAGCAAGCAGAGCCAGATCCCCTGCAAAGTGCACTTTGTATTTGCATTCAGTTAATTTTAAATAATTCTGTGTTTCATTTTGGAAGTGAAACATATTGAGTGGTGAGGAGGTGGCCAGGGAGCTTTTCCTATCTTCCTAACTACGTATTTTATTACCATCAACATTTTGACAATTGCAGATATACTAGGCTTCAGCAGCATTGAATACTACTAACTATTTATTAATTCCTTGAAATTTGTGCAACGTGAACAGGATAAAGTTTCAGTCCTTAGTTTAGCTGAGGTTAGAATTTTGGTGCTTTTTAAATGTGCTCATCTCCATGTAAGGCCTTCAGCTAGTATAAACCAGACTATCTTTACTGATTTCAGTGCATCTGTGCCATTTTCCCCCCTCAGTACCTCGTCCTACTGTCTGTCTTGTTAGCTTTCTCTCAAGGATCCTTGCAAAATGGAGGAAAAGGAAATGTTTCTTGCAATTCCCACGACAAAGGTGAGAAATACATGCATGCATTTAGGAGGAAACATATCCCTAGCACGCAAAATTCTCCCCTGAACAGCACAACCAACCTCCAGGTGGATATTCTGATCTTAACACATACAATTTCCATAAATGTCACTGCTAGGTGCCTGACTCATCCCTCAGGCACAAAGCAGCCCTTCCAAAGTGAAGCCAGGATGACACTGAAAACCAGCACAATTTTTCTACTAAGTACTTTTCTTTGTGCTTTTCTGTCATTATACATGAAGTAAAGTTGCTGCCTTGAGACTTGATTCTCCATCAACTTGGTAGATACCTGCTGGGGCTAATTCATGTGAAGTCATGGCATATATATCTTGAAAGGAGGGTATGCTCAGGTCTCCTTATGCCCGTGGCTTTAATGGAGAATGCGTGATGTAAAATGATTAACAGTAGTCTGTGAGCTCTTAATATAACTCGTATCCACAGTTTATGGTTTCTTCCCTGCAATACATTACTTCCTCCATTTCCATGCAGTTTTTCAGGCAGAGAAGCCATGTGAGGAAGTAACTGACTTTCCTTTCAACATGAACTTTGCACTAGTAAAAGCAAGTCTGCTGCTCTGCATTTGCAGAAGTGTTTTCTGACACACAGCAGATAGCCATAAAAAATAACAGAATAGATCTGAACGATAAAAGTTACAAGTGATGACACATAGCCACTGAACTCAGTGATGATATTCCTTACAAATATGTGATATTCCTAATCTGTATTTAAAACAACGATGTTCTAAAGGACCAAGAAGATAGTAAACAAATATAGATCTTTTTGATGTGGTGTTTCTACATTAATAACAGTCAGATTTATTTTGTAGGCAGTGATTTTCACCTTAATAATTGTCTGATTTATTTAATGGCCATTTTGCGAGTGTCAATTTTGTGACTGGTATTAGAGCACTGCTTCTGGAAGTTAGACTACCTGATATCCACTCCTTCACACTACTGTGGGCACATCGGGTCATTTTCACGAGGAAAGCAGTGCTCTTGTAAAAGAGATTGACTCTATTACATCTCTTTTACCTCAGTTTCCTGATGATAAAAGTGTACATGCTTACCTTGTTTCTCTGCTTCTATTTCTGCCAACATACACTTAGTGAACCCCCTGGCCAACTTCTACCTAATTTGACAGCAAGATTGACATGTCAAAGCTATACAGTTTTTGAGACCTTCATGGACATTGGTGGCTGGATAAGAGAGGATCACCATTTAGTAATGTCTGCTTTCAGGGTACCAGATAAAGAATTCACATGTGACCCCTTCTGCCTGGAGCCAACCAACCCACCACATGGTACCTCCAGCACCATCACGGCAGTTGTTGACTCTTTATTCACCTCCACAGAAATCCAGGAACAGGTAAAATTGAAGAGGTGTACAGGGTGAATGAAGTGGGAACTGGAAGAAATAGAGGTGGGTTTAGGAGTGCTGAAGCATAGACAGAAAGAAAAAATGGAAAGGACATGAAAGTGCAGTAAGAAGGGTAAGAATATGGAAATATTGTAGGGGCTGGCTGGAAGTTGGAAGGGTGAGAACAACAAGATCTATTGTGCTGGGTCTGATAAAGGATTTGGGGGAGACTGAGGTTATTGGTCGGCAAGGGCACTTATAAAATGAAGCTGGAAGCCTTATTACAGCCTTATTCATGCTGCTAATCTGATTCTTCCCTCAAATTTGCCTTCCCAGGAGGTAAAGTTTGAGGATGTGTGGAACAGAAATCTTCCTTTCTCAAAGAACCACTCTCCCTGAAGCATTGTCTTTCCTTTTTAAAGCTGTGATTCAACCGCTATGGATGCCTAGCATACTCAGGTTAGCTCCCATGGCTGGTCCAAGAAAGCTGACTTTCACATAATCTTGGTATTGTAGTGCGTCATTGAATTATGTGGTTGCCAGTCAATAAAGCAGTAATTTATCATCTGTTATTAACACATATCAATATACCAAGAAGCAAGAGTGGAAACATTTTCAAGAGAAAGGAGAGAGCATATTGTGAAAGTATAATGCAAAATTACAGCCAGGATAATCCTTGCTTGTGAGATTCTCCAAGGAACCTCTCTGCATAAAACTAGCAATTTATGCAAGCATGAAGTGTTCTCAGTGTAGCACATCAGAAGCTTTTTAGGTATTCCGTGCCATTTTAAAAAACAGGTGCATGTCAGATTTTGTAGATACTATTGACTTAGGAAATAAAAAACATCCCAGAAAAGGTTCTGAACCAGAAAGTCTCAGAAGATTATTAGAAAGACTTAGTAGAAATAGACAGTGTCTGGAAGATAACGAGTAAAACACTATGAGAAAATATAGAATACAGAAATAATAATTTAGACTAACTATAATCTGTCACACCAATTGTTAGATGTCTATACTGCCCTTTTAGTAATATGATCACTATTCCTGGATAAGTTTGTTTCTCCCAGACAAACTATTTACATGGATCCACATAAATCTGTCATCTAATTATAAGTTTAGTTTCTACAAGATCTCATATTTGGGAATCTGTTCATTGGTAGTAGTGGGAACAAAAATACAGCTTATAGAAACATACTGAAAGAGGAGTAAAGGATAGGCACAGAAAGTGATTCCTTGCCACATTGGTATAAAAAGTGAACTAGCTGTACCTGCTAGCAGGCAACAACCTAGAGCTGGCATCTCATAGCTAGACCTTTAAATTATTGTCATCCAAAGTTGTTTCAAATAAATAAAATTTGAAGGAAATACTCTCACAAGAAATACACGTTTTACTTCTCAGGGGTCTCTGCGGGATGTTTATTTGCCAGTGCCCTTACGGAGTTTTCAGGCAAGGCTGGAATGACCCCAGCTCATTCCCTTCAGCATGGGAAAAAGTTGCTCCAGAGCTGCCTTATCCCCCAACTCTGTCCCTCTGACTCTGAAAGAAGGATTTGGCTATCCATGATCTTACCCCAACTTTCTTATCAGGTTGAGAAAACAGAGGGTTCTCAGCCCTACACTGCTGCGCTTGGAACCAGACTAAACAAAACCACACTTTTGGATTTTGTCCAGGCTTCAGATGTTTTATGTGTGCTTCTCCACTCTCCCAGGGTCTGCCTTTGCCATTCCATAGAGCTCTGTCTATCTCGGAGATCTGGGATGAGGTCCCGTCTGACCTTAGGGGGCCTGTGAGCCTGACATCAGCTAAAATTTTAGTCTGGTGGACCTCACTGAGATTGCTAACTCTTGCTTCTGCGGGAGCAGTGGTGTTCATTTTCTACCTTTTTGTTAAAGCTATTGTCTTTATTTTCAATTAAAAAGAGAAGAGCTGGATACACCATTTGGTACTGAAACAGAGAAGAGGAAAGAAATGTTAATTGAAGATAGCTCTTGAGCACTGTATAAATCCTATTTTGCATGTTAAAGTGGGACTTTGGTGGAATAAAAGCTTTGTGCGGCTCCTCAGCACCAGGGAAGTTCACCCAGAGTGATCCACTTCTCTGTCATCTGCATACACAGCTCAAAGTGTCTTGGGAGTGTGTTGTGGTTTAACCTGACAGGCAGCTAAAACAACCACACCAACATTCGCTCCCCCCTCTCCCTCCCCCTCCCCCCAGGGATGGGGGAGAGAATCAAAAAGAAAAAAGGTAAAACTCATGGGTTGAGATAAACACAGTTTAATAGGACAGAAAAGGAAGTTTGTGCCTGTTGCCCCTTGTCCTGTCACTGGGCACCACTGAAAAGAGTCTGGCCACTTCCTCTTGACACTTGCCCTTTAGATATTTGTAAGTGTTGATGAGATCCCCTCTCAGTTTTCTCTTCTCCAGGCTAAACAGACCCAGCTCTCTCAGCCTTTCCTCATAAGAGAGATGCTCCAGTCCCCTCATCATCTTTGCAGCCCTCCGCTGGACTCTCTCCAGTAGTTCCCTGTCTTTCTTGAACTGCGGAGCCCAGAACTGGACACAGCGCTCCAGATGTGGCCTCACCAGGGCAGAGTATAGAGGGGGAGGATAACCTCCCTTGACCTGCTGACCACAGTCTTCTTAATGCACCCCAGGATACCATTGGCCTTCTTGGCCACAAGGGCACACCGCTGGGTGGTTGAAGACCCCCATGAGGACCAGGGCCTGCAATCATGAGGCTCATTGACTTCCTCATCCTGATCAGGTGGTCTGTAGTAAGCACCCACAACAGTGTCACCCATATTAGCCTGCCCCTTCATTCTTACCCATAAACTCTCAACTTGTTTTTCATCCACTCCTAGGCAGAGCTCGATACGTTTCCGTTGCTCTTTCACATAAAGAGCAACTCCACCACCTCGCCTTGCTGGCTTGTCTTTCCTAAAAAGTACGTAACCATCCATGACAGCATTCCGGTCGTGCAAGATATCCCACCATGTCTCTGTAATTGCAATGAGATCATGGCCCAATATAATAATAATAATAATAATAATAATAATAATAATAATAATAATAACAACAACAACAACACCACCAACACCACCACCACCACCACAACAACAATAATAATAATGATAATGATAATAATAGAATACACAAAACAAGTGATGCACAGCACAATTGCTCACCACCCAAAGCCAATGCTCAGCTAGTTCCTGAGCCATGCTGCCTCCCAGCCAACCCCCCAGTCATATACTGAGCATGACATCATATGGTATGGAATATTGCTTTGGTCGGTTTGGGTCAGCTGTCCTGGCTGTGTCCCCTCCCAGCTTCTTGGGCCCCCTGCCTTCTCATTGGCAGGGCAGTGTGAGAAGCTGAAAAGTCCTTGACTGCTTGGCAACAACTAAAACATCAATGTGTTATCAACATTATTCTCATCCTAAATCCAAACCACAGCACTATACCAGCTGTTAGGAAGAAAATTAACTCTATCCTGGACAAAACTAGGACAAAATGGTCAGAAACATCCTCTGGATGTAAGGAAAAATATTAATTGCATGGCATTAGGAAAATAATCTCTCCATCTGTACAGTCTCTATTTTGTATGTAAGTCAAAATGACCAGCACTATGCCAAAGCTGGAACAGAAAGTTAAAACTGTCAGATGCTGCTGGATCTTATTCCCTTCCTGAGTTTGCATAGGTGGAAAGTTGGCCTCAGCTCTGTTCAGCTTGAGGTTTGTGGACTGCTGAGCTTTCTTGCCCACTTCTCTTTTCTCAGTCTCGTCTGACTTATTTTTACTCTATCAAGAAAAAGCTTTCCTTGTTACACCAGGGATATTCTGAGTAACAATCTCCAAATATTCACATTATATATGTCCTGCAGTAAGTGCATAGGAAGCTGTGCTTCAACCCTTTTGTGGCATGTAATATTAAGCCTGCATTTTTTAAGAGTTTCTATAGGCAGGTTTCACCTCTTCACTTCTTCCTGATTTACCTCTGAGCATGATCCACAAAGGCTCAGAAACAGCTGAGCCACTTGGCTTCAGCATTTACTATTTATCATGGGACCCCTTAGAGCACGCACAGAGAAGATTTATCACCAATCTACCTTTCAAGTTTTTCAGTGCTCTGAAAATCAAACATTTTTGAGGCTTGGTTTCCTCACTTAGACAGGAGAAAAAAATCTGGATGTTCTTCTAAATCAGAATTCACATTCAGTGTGACAGATACATTTCGTGCTGGCATTATGCCATTTTAACAGGTGGGATGCAAGTACTTCGCTGCTCAGGCAGACCACTGTGAAAAGGCTGATTCCCAGCCAGGGACATAGGAAAGCTGGTCTTAAAAGCCGCGTGCCGATACTTAGTGACGAATAGGAAATGAGAGTCTCTAATAATCCATCTCTGATTTGGGTTACTTTTCATATTTCTAGTCACCTCAGGCATGTTTGAAGATCATTCATTAAAATGAAATGTCCCACTTACATTGACCTGCATTACTTTGCAATAAAATTACAGCTGTTAATGGCAACTTGTTAGCAAGTCTTCTCGGCCCACCTGAATTTCTGCAAGCTGGCCAACTGGTCTGCAGGTCATGGCAGTCTGTGACACAGCTTGTAAGAGAACAGCAATGGGAACTGGGCAGATATCGAATATTAAAGAAGTTTGTGGAGCATTAGGGGAATTTTGCTTCTCAGTCGAGGAGGGGAAAAGTTTATAAAGCTCTTGTTTCTATGTAGGCTGGCTCCAGTTTTCAGTATTGAAATGAGTTAGAGACCATCAGCAAATGCATCATGTGAGTAAGTGAAATAAGCTTTCCTCCTGGCCCCATCTCCTGTCCAAAGACACACTGGCAAAAAGTGAGCTACAGAACTGCTGGAAGAAAAGAAAGGGACCCGGTATCTCTAACATGAAAGTCTTTCAAGTTAGTAAACACTCTTTGTTAGGATAAAACTGTGAGTCCTGTGTTATTTTTCTCCTGAAGATACATGAGGAGAGCTTTCATATATAATAAATATGAGTCTTTTTACTAAAATATATTGTAAGTATTAAATATATTTGCACAGTAAAAGAAATAATAGCAACCCACCAATATACATCATCTATCACTCTTGATTGCTCACATATCTGAAATTCTTGCTTTTACTTCTCCTGCCTTTGGTGCTAACATGTCTTTCTGGGTGAGCATTATTTCAAGTGGCATGGAATTACTATAATTCTAAAAATAATTTATTATCTTCCAGGAGCAAAGGTCATTTTCATTTTGAACAAATAAATGTCAAATAGTGGATGATATACAGGATAATAATGCATGGGCAGCCAGCCAGAGGAGGTAGCTGTAATTAAATTCAAGTTGAGGATGACACAGAGAGCCAGGAGACAAAAATCTGAATGTTTTAAGGCAAGTTATCAGAGTCCATTTTACTGCAGGATGTGCTGTTATCTGATCCCCTAATCCTGTCTGTGCCCTGAACTGAGCTCATAAACCACAGAAAACCTACAGGAAGAGGGGTCCTATAGAAGTCTTTTTTATCTGAGAGCCCAGGGAACCAACAGGCTAGCTTTGTGTAAGGCACATGCTGGTGCTGGTGATTCACGCTCAATGGAGCTGCAACAGTTTCCACCTGCAGAGAAGCTGCTCAGGGTCTGTGGAAGTAAATGCAATAGGGAGAGACACATGAAATGCTCAAGTGGACAAAAGCTCTTCACAGGACAAAACTTGCTGGGTACTGTAGAACACATAGGCAGCTGTTTGTCTCTTCTGTTTTGTTCAGGTTTTAATTTGCAATTACTTTGCTTGAGACTCATTTCACGACTAAGACATCCAACTGTCATTTTGATAGGTAGATATCCAAGATCCAGTGGACAGCAAGGCTTCCAATGCAGTTGGCCTACTTTGACTGAGCCAAATCATTCTCTTGAATTCATTGACTATGGGCTCAATTCACCAGCCTAAACCTAGGCATTTTCAGCGCCACTTGGGATGCCCTCAGGTATCTGAGATACCCAGCTTGACCTGCCTCCCTGTGGCAAATATAGCAGAGGATCTTCAGATGACCCGCAACCTTTAAAACAGGCAGCTGGAGGCCGGGCAGCATACCCTAGAGCATGTCAAAGCACTACAGACTCCTGGGTTTTAGGCAACTGAATTGTTACCTAGATGTCCCTTGAGTCTAATGAGAGCATAAACACCTAGCTCACAGAGTTACAGAATCACAGCGCTGCTGAGGCTGGCAGGCACCTCTGAAGATCATACAGTCCAACCCCCTGCTCAGAGCAGGGTCAGCTACAGCAGGTTGCTCAGGGCTGTTGACAGTCAGATTCTGAGTATCTCCAAAGGTGAAGACAGGACAACCTCTCTGGGCAACCTGTGCTAGTGTTCAACCACCCTCTGTTTGGGCAACTGCACACCGCCTCTGTTCAGTATCACCAGCAGAGCCAAGGGAGCGATCCAGCTCACACAGCAGGAGATCCCTCCTGGAGGCACTGTTTTCCTAACAGAGGGATCTGCTCCCCTTCAAAATCTCCTCGTGTGTCCTGCTGGACATCCATCTCCCAGTTCCAAAGGTCTCTTGTAGGTCCCATGTGATATCTGTCAGCCCCGTGGGAATACCTCAGATATCTGAAGTATCCCTAGGACATCTCAAATGGTTGTGGATATCTCAGCTGTCTGAGATAACACTCCGGTGCCTAAATTTAAACAGTGTTATTGCACTCACATCTTCACAGACTGTAAGCAAGGGAGCTTAGGCACAGAGGTGGCCACATGCATAGGCACCTCCATGTTGGTGTAATTCTCACACTCTGTGCCTGTCACTGCACCTGGGAGCTCAGGTACCAGTGCACTGTTCTGTGCAGGCATATTCTGGGACTTCAATTCCAATTTACTATTACAAAGCACAACTAAAGTTGGGAAATAAACTCTCAATATCCAGGCCATAAAAAGCATTTAACAAAGAGTTATTTTTCTGTGATGTACCTGTTCATTTTTTCCCCTACTTTTTGCTCAAGCATCTAATATTTGTCAGTGCCACAGACAGTATCCTCAATGAGACAGTTGATTTGCCTAATTCGAAATGGCAAATGTTATGCTGCATAGCCCTATTACTACAGGTATAATAGATGTCTACATGCTATTATTAGAGCTGCAAAGGACCATGAACTGGAAAATGCAGGTTCAGATAGTGCTTGCTCAGGCATTTGGAGGCTTTTGGAGCAGGGAGCAAATGAGCATTTTTTTACTTTACTATACAGAGAAAGGCTGTTTGTGATGCTCGTGTGCGTCCAAGATTTCTTGCCATTTAAGGATGCTCTGGTCTAGGTTTTGATTCATGCCCATTCATAGCCACAACTTGAGTAACAGCTGTCAACCAATTAATTTCAATGAGTAATTCACAGAAAGGAAACAAACAAAAAATAAATATCTGTACTCATGCTATAACAGGACATAATTCTTTAGGCACACAAGAATCTTTTCAGTAAATCTGACATGACAAACTCCCATATTGGGGAGGAAAATTAAGAATTCTCAGCTTAAGTGAAGCAAAAAATAACTTTCTGAGAACTCAATAAAACCAGATTTTTTTCTTTTATTAGAACTCTGCATATTATAGGATTGAAGTATTCCCAGGACAACAGAACTCTGCATATGAATAAGAAGACAACTGCAAATTGCAAAGCAGATGTTCTACTGACCTCCTCCCACTGGAATCTGCTAGCTGAACTGGTTGGATTATTCTCTCTTTCACCCATCAATATATCAGCATGTCAACTAGACAGCAATGGAGGAAACTTTTAACTAAGTGGGCAGAAATATAATTACACAATTCCCAATGGTGTTGCTAACAACTGGTAGTTAAAATGGAACCACAGGCACTGCAGCTTAATCTTTATTAATTTTTGTATGGTGTTCATTATTACTTTGTTGTCATTCAGCACTTGGTACTATGAAACTAGAAAAAAAGAATTTGGGATGTCAGGAAATAATGTTTTAATGGTGAATTTCATTAGGCTGAGGAATAATGTCCTAGAGAAAGAAGTGTAAGTTTTATTGTTTAGCAATATAGAAATTGCCTCAACAGAACATCAGAAAAATGCAGACAATAATTGTGAGTTCCTTACCCTGGCACTCCAAAAGAAAAGGGAACTGTGTGAACATGACAATCTAGTAAATCCTTTTAATCCCTAAATCCTATGATACTCTTTTCCAGTAAAATACTTGTAAATTAAGCAGATGGCTAAAAGTTGTGTTGGATATGTGCCTATCTGATTCCACAATTATTCAATATTGAACGCAAGAAAGTACCACAATCTATCCTGCTTCTGTCCACTATTACTAGATAACCCTTGCAATACTGTAAGTATGGGAGGTTTTTACCACTTTGAGATTCATGCTAATTTGTGCTACAGATTGATTCAGACCATATTAGCAAGGAATCTTTTAAATGCGCCCTGAGGTAAGGCATCTTCTTTTGTGTTGTATGTTAGTCATAAAGATCCAAAGGTGTTAAATAATTGCTATGAAACGGAGCCACAAACCCACCATATTAAGGTGCAGTGTTGCATAAGAAAAAGATTTTGTAATCTGAAGCAATGCTGGTAAGGGCTTCTAATCATGAAGGCAGTCCTAAGGATGTATCACCTTGCATACAAGCAATCCTAAGAGGGTATATTTAACAGATATCATATTTGCATACTTGCCAACTCTTGCCCTTTCGCTTTGCGCATTGAGCTTTAGCTGACTTGGCACATCTGCTTTCCTCTTGCTGTAGGCATTTTATCCAACAAGGTGTCAAAGCTTGTGTTGCTGTGAGGAAGACTCAGTGGGAATATTTTTGAGGTACCGAGACTTAATAAAATGTTTTTGAGAGTAACATCTGTGAGATGTTAATTTAGGAAGTTTTTATTCTGAATAAAGAGATTACAAATTGCCCCAGGAAAACAAAACAGTTTGCTGTTTTGGTGATACACATTTCAGACTGAGATTATGTGTTGGAGGGGTATCACACAGTAATATTGACGATGATTTTCTTTCTTGGAGGAAGGATATCTTTATTTGTTTCAAGAAGGTAAACTACACCTATGACTCATCTGTGCTGCTTCTCCTTCTGCCCAAGGACTTCAGGCACCCCATTAAGTGGAGAGGAAGAACTCTTATGCTGAGCATTTCAGGGCTATGAAAGTTTACTCTAAAAGTTGCTTTCTTGTCAACCTTTTTATCTTCTTCAACACTTACAGGGTACAGAAATAGCCCAAGACAGCACAAGCAATGGATTTTAAAGCCTGGTGTTGCTTAACTGCACGGAAGACATCACATTATGCAAATATTCCCTTTCATTTGGTTGAACTATGTACAGAGAAAAGTACACTGAATGTTGGTAAAAATGTCAGAACCTGACCTAGAATTAATTCCTCTATTATTGGTCATGAGATAATATAAAGAGTTCTGGAATTCTCTTGCAATGAAGTGCTAGAAAACTGTCACAACACAATTAACATGTTCATTTTATTAATGCCAATTTTTCAAACCTACATGTTTATGTTCCTTACTTTGGGCTTGCAAAACCTGTGTCCTGGGGTATAGGAAAATAAACAGGTTGTTAATGAATAGGCAATAAACCCTCCTTGCTCGGTGAAGAGTGCCTTCCTGTACATCCCTGAGCTGCAGCAGCTCTCAGACAGCCTTCCTCTCCCCTTTTGTACTGAGTTCAGCACTTAACCAGTAACCTGCTACAGGCCCTTCTGTGGCGTGACTGTCGTACTGGTGAGCACTGAAAAGTGGGCAGACCTCTCTCGTGTCCTGTCTACTTGATCTCCTCTTTCACCAGGAGGAATGCCTAGGTGAATTGTTCCTCCATCTTTTCTTCTGCAGCACCTCTCTGCTGTTTTTTTAGGGGGGGTGTTAACCCCGGATATCTGCTGACTAGAATGAACCTTGCCATGGTTTCTAGAGGAAATCATAGAAAAATGAAGAGTAGGTTTGGACTCAGTACTGGAAGATGTACTTCTGAGTTTTACAGTGATCAGAGTTGGAAGAGACCATTTAATCTTCTACAATGATCTGTTTCCTGAGCCAGTATCTTTAACACTGTTAGCTCCATGCTAAGCCAGATCACTTGGGTCTGATTAAACATACCCTTTGAGAAGGGCATCTAACCTTGACTGCAAAAAATGAGGTGACAGAGAATTTATCAGCTCCTTTGTACCCAGTGGCTAATCAGCCTCCCTGTTAGAAGTTTGTGTCTAATTTCTCATTTGAATTTGGCTTCACTTCCAGCCACTAGTTCTTGATGTGCCTTTCTCTGCTAGATTAAAGAGCCATTCAGTAACTGGTATTTACTCCCCATGAAGGTTCTTACACACTATAATCAAGCTGTCTTTTGATCTGTTTGATAAGATAAACAGATTGAGCTCTCAGTGTTGTCTCTTTTTTTTTTTCCCTTCCAGCCATCAAAACATATCTGTGGCTTATTTCTATATCCTCTGTAGTATTTCAACATCCCTTTTAAAATGCTGACATCAGGACTGTATACATTATTCCACATCAGTCCCAATAATGTCACACAGAAAGAAAAGTCAATTTCCTCCTCCTACTCACTATTCTGTTGTTTATACTGACAAGAATCGAATTAGCACTTTTTGCCTGTGTATCATACAGGAGCTCATGCTCATTTTCCCTTAGAAGCCAATGCTATTTTCAGGCAGTGCTTTCCAAGGTGCAGAACTCCTTTCTGTAAGAACGGTCTGCGCTGCTTGCTTTTAAATGGATAATTTGGTTTGGCTAGGTTTTAGCCTACCATACCATTAGGTGAACCTCTTTCTGGTTTTGGCAGTCCTGTTATTCTTGACCATATTTAGTATTGCATCAGTAGGGATTTTGTATGAGCTTCCTAAGCAGGTGAGACTGTTAAACATCATGAAATTTCTCACCAAATTCTTCTACAGCTTCTACAGAAGCTCCTAGAAGTAACACTGTCTGATAAAGAGGCCTGATGACAATAATTTTTTTGAGATATTTGAGACAGCCAGGTATTAAGCTACTGAATATGTACGTTATTGATGCCCAAGAGAGCTCCTTTGTTAATCACCATATTGTGTGATACTAAACCAAACACTCTGTAGAAGTCTGACTAATACCACATTTTCGCAATTAGCATTGCCAACAGAACTTGTAATCTCATTTATAAAAAGAGAAATCAGGATTGTCTGATAACAGCTAGATCCTTAACACATGTTGAGGGTCATTAATTACATTCCTGTATCTTAATTCTGTATGTAGACATTCCTAGGTCAGCTGATCTGTTACCTTGCCTGCAGCAGATGTACTTAAATGGCTGCACAACTTTCAGGTCAGCCCACTGCACTTTTGAATATTGGCACAGAAGAAGCACTTTCAGGATCTTGCACGTTTCAACTGACGTTGCAAGCTTTATTGGGAAATTACACTGCTGACGAACATGAAATACAGTTACCATCTCTTGATTGCAAGTAGTGCAGGACTGACAGTTATAGAAATATTTGTCATCTATCATCCAGTAAATAAGACAATGCGACATACTTCAGCAACATACTTCATAATTTAAAGTCCTCATTCTGTTCCTTCTGAACAGAGTCTGTAAAATTTTTGTAGCATCTTTACATTATCAACACCACTATTAAATTCCCATCTAGTATGTAATCTATACCAGTGCCAGGGCTTCCTCTGTTCCAAAAATATTAGTTCTTTGATACTGTCTTCTAACTCAGACAGCTATAGATTTTCTCCAACGCCTACCGCTTTCTACTGGTTGCCTATTCTTGCCACATATTGCATATTTTATCAGTGGCACACATGAAAGCAAATTTCAGGAGCCCATAGAACCTCATGATTGAACCTGTTCTTTCAACAAGGTAATGAATGATTGCACATCAGCTTTGAATGCATACTAAAGTTATCAGACAAGTGCTAGAGTGTGCTACCTATGTATGTTTTGTGCAAGGAACCACAGCAAATGCTTTGAATTTAATTTAGTTTACCACCTTATGACAGAGAGTTTAGCTAACCTGCAACACATTGCCACACAGAATTTTTAGCTTACTCATTACACCATGGTAATTTGATTGAGGGCCTGAACTGAACTCACAGCTAGGGTGGGATTCAGTTGACAAGCGTGATACTCCAATGCATGCACCCACACAGAAGTGCCTGAAGGTGAGCAAGGCATCAAAGCTCCCAGCACCATGGGGGCTGCCCATGCATTAACATCCAGTGCCATTTCACAGGCAGTAGCTGAGACATCTCCACAGACGTGGCCCAGGACCTTAGGGAGACTCAGCCCTCCCACACCAGTGACCAGAGGCTGACAGTTCACTCCAGCCATCCCAAAAGGCACCAGGTGCCTCCATTCAGGTAAACGCATGTGGTCCACCTCTGTTTAGTACTGCCACCAGAGATGAGGACAAGACCCAGCTCACAAGGCTGGACATCTCTCCTGGATGGACTCAGGTGTCTCAACAGGGGTGTCTAGTGACATTTGAAATTCTCTTGTGTGTCCTGCCTGGTATCCATCTACCAGTCCCAAAGGTCTCCCATAGGTCCTGTGTGATATCTGCCAGCCCCATCTTGGATACCTTGGGCAGCTCAAATATCAGTAGTTCAGGCAATTGAATCCTCCCAGGTAGCTGGTCAGAGGAATCACTCTCTAGGCTTCACCAGCTGTAAAGCTTTTCGCTGACTATAACAGGAGCTTAGACAACCGACTTATGTGTAGACATCTGAATTAAGGTGTTTTGGACATCAACGGCTAAATTAAGGTGTCTTAATTTTGAACAGAATCCCATCCTGGTTCCTTCACGACGGCCTGGAACTGAGTCTTTTTATTTTCTTATCTTTATTTTAGAATCTTGTCTTCTCATACTGAATTAATTGCCAAGATGGGCTAGCCCTCTGAGGCAGAAGTGATGCTTTTTAACTGTGTAGGCAGGATTTAGAAACTTTGGTTGTCAGATCTCTGCAGTCCCTTGAAACTCTTCCATCTCACAGTGATGGTATGTTTTTTGCTTTCACTAAAAATTCCCATTCCCAATATGCTTTGAAGTATTTTAGCTACTTATTTTTACCCCAAAGATTAAAGCAGTGTTAATTTTACCCTTCTCCAGCTCTACTCAGTCATACAGTAGCACTTAAGAGATTGAGGCAAAGTCCCGTGACTTTAAAAATTCAATTCCATCTTTGTACCATGGCAGCAGATGTAGCTCAAAAAAGACAACTCTCATTAAAAGAGAAGTTTGGTCTTCAGTCCATAAGGCCACTGATTTAATGAAGCTTTCTCCAACACAGTCTTTGACAATTCTTCAATTGTCAAACCGTAAGTTTCAAATTATCTCCTATAACAAGATAATGCACTAGAGGAGGGTTAAATCTAAGTCCATTTGATCTTCTTGATGCTGAAAATATCTTTTTCAATTTCTTATACTAGGCATCATTCTCATGTGTGATGGTCTACTAATAACCCATTAGACGGTGTACTTTCATTCTTTTTCTCTTGCTAGTCCTCCTTTTTGTGTGCTGTTTGTTCCCATTAGTAAAGCAAGAACAAAGAATTGTGCTTTGCACTTGAAATAGAGTGAGGTGTCCTGTGCAGTTACTTTTATTTCCTGCAGACTTTGATCTCTTGAGACTCCCTTACCCAATTCTTCACAAGTTATATCTTCTGTATGACAGAATATCTTGGTCTAGACACCTCCACTGAGCCGTGAGAGTGGAGATACCAATCACATAGTATCTGTTTTGGAGCATTTTGTGTTTGGATCTCCCCCAGCTCAGGGGACTGAGCTCCTGGAAGGTCAGAATGTGAGACTTTGAATATAGTGGGACCCTCTGATGGGAATGTGATAGCCCATGTTGTGGGCAAGACGTGTTTTAGCATTTAGTATAATTGTTGCTATTGAGGGCTGAAGATTTCGTGATCAACCAAAATATCCTGCTATGCTGGGATCACATGTAATACAGCAGTGTATAAAAGGCAGGCTGTCACCACTCAGATGAAATGTGGAACATGTTATCTTACTGCATTTTCGTAAAACAAGGTGTGACACTAACTTTTCACTTACAGGCAGATTGCTTAGTCCTTTATATTGAATTTGTCATGTGCACATGAAAGAAATTTCAGCATAAGCCCCTGTGACTGCAAGGTAACACCAGTTTCTAGTTCCTTCTCCCAAACTCTCCACCTCTGGAAAATATGCTTTGGCAATATAACTTCTATTTTGGTCTTGAACAAAAATGAAGCTACTGGAATTATCTAACTCTGCATCCCTCAGAATCAATAGGACTAGTGATTGGCAGAGTTTAGTCTATAATTTTGTGTTCAGATTTCAGTTGTGCAGCTCTGAAATGATATTTTCATTTCATGAGAGATCCATTGAGTAGTTCTGCAAGTAAACCACAGTACTGCTATATATTACTCTGCAACAAAGTGCTCTTCTCTATGATGTATGACTCTAGAGAAGAAGTCCATATAATATATAAAAGGGACAATAATTATGTCTCTCATTGATTTACAACTATAACACCTTCACCTACATCTGTACTCCAGACAGGAGAAATGTGTGAAAACGAAAAAGCCCAGTATGATCAATTCTAACGTGCAGAAGATAGAGCTCTCTAGTGATACACTGAATATATGAAATGAAAGCCGGTAAATCTCTGTGGGGGACTATTTCTAGTAAACCTCACTAACCCTAATATATATTCAGAAGGTTGGTCTTCTGGAATCCCACGGAGAAGTAACTGTTTCTCTGTCCCTAGGGGCTAGAGTCAGAGGAGAAGTCAAAAAATCTATTTCAGGCAATCATCTTTAATCACACATTTTATCAGCATTCTAGCTGGCTCTTCCAGAAACCACTGCAATTTCACCTTTATCCCGTTACATTTTAAGGCAAGTGATTTGATTTTAAGGGTTTCTCTAATCACTTTGCATGGCAACTAAGGCAACTAACACCACACCAGGAAAAAATTTGATCACAAGAATTAAATTATTTGTTAAACAGACACATTTGACCACTCATTCTTCATTTCCATTCTACTCTCTCCATAGTCATAAAAGAGAAGGTTATAAAATGTAGCCATCTAACCTTTCCTTTTATACTGACAAAAAATGGTGATTCTGAGGCTTCATTTGGCTCTACACTTGAATTTTGCTTCAAATGGCAAATTTACTGCATAATTAGCAGCACTTCAAAAAACCCTCACCTTTATGATTGCAAACTAGGTGCTACATTCCCCATAGAAGTGGATGTTAATTAGGAGAACTTTTAACCTCCCAATTACACAAAATCAAAGTTTACAGGCTTGCTGGAGGAAACATGCCCACATGAGAAGACACTGATTAACACAAACTCTCTGCCAAGCATTTTTTAATCTTTTATTCATTATTTGCAGGACTCTGGTAAATCTGACCTTAGAGTTTTTCCTTTACTTTCCAGGCAAAAAAGCAGACTTTTTCTCTGTATTTCTCACAGAGCTTGACAATAATACTGATTGTTTTTCTCGCTTGAGTCATAGCATTCTTTGAGGATGTGTAAAAATGAGGGAAATTCTAATCGCTAGTGTTGATACATGCCTACAAGTGATCCTCATCACAAGTATTTTTCACAGATTTGAGGTTAATAATGAATGGTTCAAATGTAACAGTCATGATTTCTTATATCCCAGCCATGGTCCCTGGGAGAAGGAAGGGACACATCCTTGTGTACTGCCCATTCTTCACCTTTCCTTCTTTTCTTCTGTGCTGCAAAACTGTTGGCGGTCTTTAGGTCACCCCCTGCTCATTTTTTGCTGTTTGCACTCACTTCTCTCTTTCCACCCTTCATCCAGACCTGCTGCTGTAATGCTTCACAGGCAACATGAAATGCATTCATGCTGTTTCACACCTTTCAGCACAGTTTTTAAACAACAGAAAATCAAAACAAAAGCTCTTTTTCAAGTGAAAGAGAGCTAAGTAAACTAATTACATTTCTTCTTTTCTTATCTTTTTATTGCTCATGCAGGTTCTTTCTCCTCTCTTTAGCTCTCTCTCTTGAATTTGTCCTTTCTATCTATACTACCTTATATTTAAAACTTAGGAAGACAAATTACCCAAACTGTTGGGCTTGTTCGTGGGGATGACTTTGCCAAAATAAACTTTTTTCAGTCTTTCCAGAATATAAATGATTCAAGCCATATTTCAAGGCCTGGCCAAGAGCCAGCAGAATGTTTACAAGTAGTCAGATTGACCCTCCCTTTAAGTAAACTCCAGTAAAAGAGAAATTTGGAAAAAGGTACCTCTAGCAGCACCTCTGTCATCCCACTTGAGATGATTTCCTTATGGCATTCCTTCCTCAGAGACCCACGGACAGAAGACCTTCCCTCTCCAAACCCTTGCAGGTGGAAATACTGAAAAAGCATCTCTTACCCCATGATGATGTTGTGTTAATCATTGTGCAGTGGTAAACTATGACAGACATGAGCAGTTCGTCATAGTCCATTGCTATGTTGCGATATTTTCGACCTATTCTTAGGCTTCCTCATGCTACTGACGCATTTTACTATAAACTCTTTCTTTGTTTTAAATTTATACTGCAGTTCTGGCCTGCATCACGATCAGAGACACATGGTGCCAGGCTCTAACCTGAAAGAGTTTATGGTCTATGTATGAAAGAATTTATGGTGTAAGTTAAATATTTCACTTGTAAATCCTGCCCCAGCACCTTCAGACACCACACCGACACACGACTGTGTTCTCACCAGTGCTGTTCTCTGACTTCTTTGTAATACAACACTTTGAACAGAGTGGAGAGATGTGACAAGCCACACCTTCTTATAAACAAGTAGCTGATCCCGTTGGGTGGGATGAAACCTGTGCACTGTGCTCCCACTATTTTGGGTTTTCTCATGCAAAATTAAAATCTATTATAAATTGTAAACCTATTATAAATTTGGCATCAAGAAAAAAAATTTAGAAATTCGGCTTTCCTACTGCTTCCCTGAACTGCTGAGTGATTAGCTTCTCCTGTGGTGGTGAAAATAATGTGTGAAAACCTGCTAAACTTTCTCAGGGAAATCCCTGAGCTGTTGAAAGAATCACAGGGACCCTCCACAATCAAAAGAGCAAGCCATGAGCTCTCCAAGCAAGGAGAGCTCTTTCCAAAGGTAAAAAGAAAGCACCACAGTGCTTACCAGGGAAGAGAAAGTGCTGTGAGGCTGCTCACAGTAATTTTGATCAGTCGAAATTGCAGCCAGTGAATAAATCACACTGAAACCTTGTGCTGTGGCTGACAGCAACAAAAAGGACTGAGGGATGAGTATCCAGGATCTCTCCTGAAAACAGCACAGCCATCCCAAAGGGTCCCTTTCCCATCTCTCAGCATCTAAGAAAATGAAATGCATTATCTCTGGGCACCCTTAGCAGGCAGAATCTCTCCACTCACAAGCATTTGAAACTTTCTGCAAAACAAGTGAAAGATAGCACAGCCAGAAACTGAGGAAAATGCAACAGAACATGCTGTGTAAACAGCAATCATATCCTGATCCTTTGAGAAGGCTTAGCAGAAGTCCATGTCACACCTTTCTCCTCTATCCTAAGGATGTCCATGAGATAATGGCCCATGAGCTGTTCTGTGTTTTCCCTTCGCCTGTGGCTTGGATCAATAGTAGCAGCTGCTCACATCCCTCTGAAGAGCTGAGCAAGGCTCTAAGGAGCCTTTTCCCTGGTCCAGCATGGAAACACCAATTTTAAAACACTTCAGTGATCCACATTTTTAATTTAAAGTTTATCTAGCTCTTCTCCAGTGAGCTGCATTCTCCTCAACACCTCTCAGAGCACAGAGAAGGTCTGAAACCACTAATATTTGCCACAGAATAAAAAATATCTCAGTCCTTCTGGGCATTTGTTATGCCTCTGAAATATAAAGGTGACTAGTCAGATTGTGAGTACAGAGCCTAAGCTGAAAAAGCTCTGTAGAGTAGTTCTCTTCCCTTTTGATCGTGCGGGGAAGTACCACAGTGCTTGCAAAGCAAACATTCAATTTGCATTGTCATCCATAATGCCAGTAATTAACTCACTGGCTAATTTGTTAGAAGCTTAACTAATGGATGCAACATGAAACTTGTCCTTGTTAAATAATCAGTTAGTCTTTGATATACTTCCTTTTCACACAGAATCTGAGTCATTTTACACAAATGCCTATGTATACAAATTCCTTAAAGGACAGAAATGATATTCCCACTTTTCATAAGCTCTAATGTGTTTCTACTGCAGCTCAATTTTCATTGTATCTATTATTGAATGTTATGGATCCTCTTTTCCTATTCCAGTGGAAAATTCTGAATGGCTTTGAGAGAAAGGCAATTCAGTTGCCATGAACAACCCAGAATTTGGCTCCTCTTATTAAAGAGCACAAATGGGTAGCAATATGATTTTTAGAAGTGCAAGTAGGTCGGTAATACTCAGGGACAGAATGCAGCAAGATTTTCTAAACTTACTGGAAGAGGGTCTTGATCCCACTTTTCACAGTATGACATTCCTTGGAATATTTACTTCCTCCTTTTTCCTGTCCCCCTCCCAGATAAATTTTACAATCAGCTCAATAATTTGAGCCATAGCAGCAATCTCCCTTCTGCCCAAGGCCAGTGGGGATCCAAGGGAGGGCTGAATGGATCCTACCAGCATTATTCCCAACAGCGTATGGAGCCAGTGCTTGTTTCAGATGAGCTCAGGAAACTCAAAGAACAAGTACACTAGTTGTCAGAGTCTTGGATCCCATTGCAACAGACAGCCATAAGAAGTTTTCTCTTTAAATGCCACTTGCGTGCCTTACAAATTAATTAACAGAGGAGCTTGCTTGCACTTCATTTGTTCACTTCTTTATGTAAGTGACCTTAGAGGGTTGCATAACCCAATACAACACTGTGATTCACTGCAATGCTCTACCATATTTAGTCTTATTAGCAGCTATTTGAGAAACGCTGCTGCTCACTCTGGAGAGACATCATTTATAGTGCTATATAAAGGTCTCTATATTTTTCCCTCATGAAAAGGATTACTGCAGCATCCTTATCTGTAATGCAATCCAGAATAGGAAACACTCATTGATTTTTGAGGAGGCGTTTTCAATATGGTGACCTGTTCCATGCTTTCATTTGAAGTTTAATTATAGCACAAAATACTAGGATGGGAGGTGTGTGTTGTAGGGGGAAAATCAAATACATGTTTTTTCTTGGCATTTACTGAGAAAAAAACCTTGCCCATTTTCTAAATGTTAACGAACAGCATACACAAGAAGAACAAGTGCATTTCTTCACAGAGTTTAAATACCCACCACGCTTATACCAATTGCAAGGGTGGTATTCTGAAAAGCAGGGTGAGGGTTGAATATTCACTCCTAATGTTAGCTCTTTGAGTGGAGAGGAACAACCAGAGTACAGATCCACACTGCACAAGTATTTTAAAATTAAAATCAAGGAATAGATCCCTTGTCTCCTTGTCCTCCAGCACTATGGTATGTCTGTCATTTTCTGGATTTGGACACAGCTACCCCCAGTCTTCTCAGTGCAAGTGGCAGAGGAAAAGCAAGACTGGTGCTAGTGTAAGCCTATTTGCCAAAAAAGAAATAATTTTTGCTGCTCTAACCTGCGCATTTTATAATTCCTTCTCCCTCCCAAAACATGAGAATTAAATTAGTCAGTCTTGCCACATTACCAATTTTAATACAAAATTATTTTTGCTGGAAAAAGTAAACCTTTCATTCTGGTCAATCTGATTTTTTTTACCCCTATCTTCTCCCTGGGGCTGGGGAATGCTAGTTTCCTACCCCTTCAAAGCGAACCTCAACCAGACTCTAAAGACTTCATCAGAAACAACATCATTTTCCACCTGGGAAACATTAGGAAAATCCTGAGAAGTGCACCGCAAGTTTCATATAAGGCACAAGGCTCCCATGAATACCTACTGCCAAAAGTAATATTCATGGGCATAACACATCTCCCAAGAAGAAGCCGGCACCTTTAAATATTTGGGCCTATTTTCTTTATAACTTTTTTGTTCTCTTGAAGAAAATGAAAAAAGGAGGTACCTATATTGGATACATATTTATATTCGATGCTTTGAAAATGTTTTTTTTTATTCTGTATGATCAAGTTATACCTTCTCTTCTGCTAGATATGATGCACATAAAACCTAAAAGCCATAGAAATTGCTTGGTGGTTTTATGAAACTTTTAAAATGCAATACTTATATTTTACAATTATTATCATAACTTTGGAGTGAATTATTCATATAGTTTCCAGTGTCACTGTTTTTTTTCTTTGCCTTGTGGAACAAAACCAGAGAAGTTTAATGAAAGGGACTGATTTTTTATTTATTTTTTTTTTTCTGATAAAAGAGGTTGATCAATTGCTAACAGTTTATTCTCAGGATGAATTTGCAGTAAAAGATTATGGGAATTTTAGTGTAAAGACCTCAACGCTACTGTCAATACCATGAAGATCAACAATGCCACTCTATGATATGATAGAGAAATGTGAAATACTGCTGGAGGGCGCACATACAAATATATCTCGGACTTTAAGCCCCTCTGTCTTTAATGAGAATTTTGCATCTGGAAAACAGATATGCTAAAATCAGGCAACAGGGTTGTCACTGTCCTGAGCCAACATTACAGCTATCTTCCCTACAGCTATCACTTATATGTTGCCCTTGTTTCTACCCATCAGACAACTACCAGATCTCATCTTCATAGTGTTATGAGCTTCCTGCAACCAAAGATAACAATGTGATAGCAGGTCTAGATGAGTCAGCTCAGGGGCTATAGAGATGATAGATAGGATGGAGCAATGCTCAATCACCATCTTTCACCACAGAGTCCTATGAAGCAACTTGCCCTTGTTGTAACAGCTGCTGTTGCATCTTTGACCCTACAAGCTTTTACCATCTGTGGATATGCTGGTTTTGTTCAGAGATACCAACACCCACCTCCATCACGGTGTCCTTGTGCTGTCTATATCTCAAGTGGAGAGATCAACTTCATAAGACCAAGTAAATGGAACTGGACATTAGCAAGTACTCTATTACTAGGAAGATGTCACAGCGCTGGAACAGATCCCTGAAACAATTGTGCAATCTCCACCCTTAGGGGTTTTCGGGATTTGGCTGGATGAAGCCAGAAGTCCTCATTCTGCCTTGGTGTAGGTCCTGTTTTGAGTGGGAGGCAAGGCTGTATGACCTCCTGAAGTCCCTTCCAATATTTCTGTGATTCTGTGAATTGTACCTTAAGTGTCATGTAAGTAGCCAACACCTCCTTTTTCCTACCTCTTATTTGTAATGGAATTGGATCTACTCAAGTACCCATCACATGTTGCCCATCCAAACCTCACAACATTGGGCTAATACTTTCAAGCAAAGAACAGGGGTCACATCAGACTGCTGTGTCCTTTTAGATTTCAGTGGTGACTTTACTTCAGTGAGGATGCACAACTGCTTTATTCTTGCTGCAGATCTGCTTGTTTAGCAAAAACATCTGTTGAACTTCACTGTTAATTCAGTGCCCTTCCCACCATTCCTTAGACCTGCATATGAGACAGAGCAACCTATTAAGAGAATGGCAAATAAAATGACTGTGAGGGTTGGGGCAGGGGCGGAAAGGTAGCTGCAACAGCAAGCTGAAAGAATACACATTTAAACTGAGTTGAGAGTAGTTATCAGTGTCTTTTTGTCACAATGAAAAGGATGGAGGCCTGCAGAAACCTGTCCTGACCCCACTGATTATGTATTTTTTATGGACTGTTAATGAACTGAAAGTACATATAAATTTGCAGATGACATGAAGCAGAAAAGTGTGCAAGACAGGTTCAAAATTAAAATTAATCTTGATAAACTGAAAAAAGCAGTCTGAAATCTGAAAGGTGGAATTCCGTGAAGAGGAGAGCAAAGTGGTCCATTAAGGAAGACATTAAATGAATGAGTCCAAAATGGTAAATGATGTAGCAGGCAGCAGCACTACAGGGTATAATGGATCAGTAAGAAAATAAGAGTCAACTATGTGAACCTGCAGGGTGAAAAAGACAACTCTAGATACTTATTAACAGGGGAGTTACACATAAGACAGAGGAACTAATTGTTCTGCTCTATTTGGTATGGAGGAAGCCACAGCTGGAATAGTGGGTCCAGTTGTGATCCTTATACACTGAAGAAGTGTAAAATTATTGGAGCTTACAAGAGGGATAAGAGACTTAGAAAACATGATTTAGGCAGAAAGAATTGGGTTTGTTGCAGGAGTCTTTGATTATGCAAAGGATTGCTGTAGGGATGGTGATGATTCACTGTACTGTTTGCTATGCATCCACCCAACAGCTACTGAAGAAAATTTAAGATCTGATTCCCCCCCAGTGCAGATGGATGGACTGCATGATATCTTTAGAGATCCCTCCTCTACCCTTCTAGAGTGCGATGAGTCGGACACGACCGCAATATGTTCTAAGGAGTTATCTTGCTAATTGTCTCTGAAATCCCTTAGCCAGTTTTGTGGATAATTGTGTGAGGGCAGTGTGAACGAAGCAATTAAAACCGAGGGCCAGAGGGCAAAGAAATATTGCCAGAAAGCCCTGCTCAGATCGATTCTACTGGCTCTATTTAAATCCTTCTTCATTTGACACCTCGTACCAACATCCTGCATCAGCCCCAGGACACATTATGTATTTCTGGGAACTGCTTTATTCAGACTGTCTAACTCCCTTCTCCTCACACAAGCAGCACATACTTGCCACATGGTCTCTGATACCACTCCTGCAGAATTCTTTTGCAGATCCTCGAGTGGCCTTAGAAAAAGGGCATGTTCTTGTCAAAAGGTTTTCACTCTGTTGAATAAGAGTTCATTGCTGAGTAGCCTTGGGAACGTGGCTTCCATCAACTCTGAGACTGTATAAGTGTACGTCTCATTGTTCTAGTTCATCAGCAATGAGTTATGATTCTGGAGGTAGCACAGAGAGTAAGAAACCTCTGGGAAATAAAGCTCTTTACAGTAAAGATGTAATCTAAATACTTGCGCAGACCTCATTGCTGTGGTATTTCAGCAGAGCTTTTACTGTATTTTATACTTTCAGTACCTGTCTTTAAATTGCCCCATCCCACGAGGGAAAAAGCTTTATATCTTTTTTGCAGATTGGAATTTAGGTTGGAAAATTGAGCAATGTACATGACTCAGAAAATGATTACGAGTCTCCCCAGCTGCAATGCTCTGCTAGGGTGCACTACTGGTGATCAATATTCCTTCCATTGTGTTGTGCAATTCTGACTCCATGTAAAATTTCTTCCTTGACCTATTCTGTACTTACAGGGGGCATTCTCTGCATGTGTTGATGGCTGCACATAGTATCTGAATGATGTTATTATGCACCAGATAATGAAGCCAAAAATGTTCTCAAGCTTTTTCATTTTTTTGATTGATATGACTACGTGTTCAGTACCAAGAGGCAACAGGCCAGTTCCAGAACCCTTCTGCTCACTGTTTACATGTTCATTTTCTCACTATGAAGCCAGTATTCCTCAATGCAAGCTGAAGATTCCTAGCGACATGCTCTCAGCAGAAAAAGAGAAAACCAAATGCATTTTGTCCTTCTTCGGGTGAGTTTTAGGGATCACATCTTTACTGATTCCCTGGCAGGTTTGCGCCCTGGTGATTAGTGTTGCTCTTTATTTTGGCCACTAGATTGTCCATTAGTTCACAGATGTTCCAAAAGCACAAGTGACTAGGGTCCTCAGCATTTACTTTTGCTTGTGGTAATGACAGATCTTGTCCAGCATATCAAGGGAGGCAAACTTTAGGACAACTTTTCTACCTTTTCTACTTCAGGGTGAGTATTGAGGCACCCCAGAAAATTACTGAGTGCTGTTGCCTTTCTAGATCAGAGAGCTTGGGTTGCTTATGGGAGCAGCCATAAAGGTGACCTGGTTATAAGGGGGAAAATATTGATAGAGAAAATACTTGCCAGCCTGGGAACTAGGTTTGTGCAAGCATCCTTGAGAAGCACAGATGGCACCTTTGAAGTGCAGCTGGGTACCTAAAAACCAGAGACACCCTGAGATACTACTGATAAGCACAAAAGCAAGAAACTGTAACAGTAACTTATCATCTGGAAAAGTGAAAAATAGTCTGGAAAAGAAGGAAAAGATACTGAGGAAGTAGGAATCAGCAACGGCTATTGGCTGTTCTAGGTGAAAGAACAGGAAAACTCTCTGCAAAAATAAAAACTGGTCTGTGACAATAGAAAACATCATTGTCTATTGGCTGTTCCAGGTCAAAACCAGAAATTAGCAGCATCTATTGGCTGCTCCAGGTGGCGGTGTCCTACACTCCCTTATATCCCTGTGATATAAATTTGACCTGCTTTCTACCCAAAATGGAGCCTTTTTCTCTGAGAACTCCCCCTGCATGAACTTTACTATGACATCTCCTGGACAAGTTGGACCAGCGCTGGGGACACCTGGCTGACTCCAGATTTTGTGACAGGAATCATTTTTGAAGTGAGACTTCGTTCATCATCAATTTTGAGGTTCTACTCCTGGGAGCCATACTGGTAGTATTTTGAACAATATATATAGGCATGCATATATATAATTGATCATAACTGTATTTGCTGCTTTATTAGTGATAATTTCCTAGTAACTTGTAATATTTAAATATACTAGCTGCTACTGTTGATTACTGTTGCTATTGAAATACATATATATACACTTGCTTTTCTGGTACTGAATTTGTAATAACTTTATAGAGATATATATATAAACTTCCCTTATTAATCATAAGTATACTTGCTTTACTAGTAATAATTTGTAGTAATCTGTAATAATGACATTTAGAAAATAAAGCTTCCATGTCCTTGGATATTATGAAATCATGCACACCTAGTGTCACAGTAAACATTTAAGTCACGACAGTTGCCTAAATGCAGGTCTACAGCATTTACTACCAATACCACCAGGCTTATAATTTTGACCTTTCTTACTTTATCCTCTGATGTATGTCAGAAAACTATGACTGCCAGCATTGGAAGAAGAGAAACATCATGAGATTACAGAGTACAGTTTGGCTACTGTACCTCCCAGTGGCTGCAGCTGTCCTGATTAATGTGATCATTTGCAGTACGATGCTCTGTAGCCTTTACAGGACAACTGGCTCCCAATGTGGGATTTGAGGGGAAAAAAGTAGAAGAAATGTATGTTGAGGGAAGGAGAGAATTTGTGTGAAAAGGCAAGCAACTCTTGGAAAAAGCAGCCAAATACCATAGCTTCAAAACAGGCATCGAAAGCAGAGAAGAGGGAATTGAGGCAAACATGAGAGACAGGAGAAGGTAGATATGAAGTAGCAACCATTCAAAGACACATGAGTGGGAAGAACAAGGAGCTTGAGACTAAAGTACCGGAAAGTACAGTTGTGGCCAAAGGCAGGAGGAGCATCGCTGAGAGAGGGACTGGGAAAACTACCTCCTTCAGTCCGGCCATTGTTCCATCCTCATTCTGGCCTGGGAACACAGTGGAAAAGCTTGATCCATTAGATCAGTAACTCATTTCATCGCATACAACAGTGTGGTTCAGTTATTGGAAAGACCTGTCCTCCTGGATCTCCACATCTAGCTGGAGATTTGCATCAGCATTGCAGGTCATAACACACTGAGACTTTGTACATCTCTAGAGTTGATGTCAAACAGCTGATTTCGTATGGTTAAGCATGCACCGTAACTAGTTGTTCCATCAGTAGAGATCAGCTTTTCTTCCTGCCCACTTTGGCTTCTTTCCCTGGCTGTAGTGACACATCTGCACACAATGTAGTTCATTATACTGCATGGAGGTTTTGATATAGTTGGGCAAATAGACTATTACAATTGAGTATTTGTGCCTGTTTGTTCAGAATCACTGTCCCACCAACAATGCAAAGTAAGGGCTTGTAAAAATAGAGGAGATTGTTAAGACACACTTTGATTCCCAAGTTGTTCTGTCTGGATGAGAGGAGCCTAGGTGTACATGACTTTTCAGTATGGGCACAGCTTTTCATTTACTCATTCATGCGTTCTGGTCCCAACAGCACTATAACCCTGTCTGTCAGGACATATCCTGGGCTTTCCTCTTTTTCAGTGCAGTGTGGCTAGTCCCAGTGTGCCACCAAGGTAAACCAGAAACGTTATGATCTTAGCATGCAGAAGCCCACTCTTCTTGCCATCAGACAGGTAGTGATACGCTTTTCAGTCAGACAAATCTCCTTTCACTGATAAGTGCTCATCTTCCTTCCTACCTGTGCTGGTTTTGGCTGGGATAGAGTTATCATAGAATCATAGAATTATAGAATACCAGGTAGGAAGGGATCTCAAGGATCATCTGGTCCAACCTTTCTTGGAAAAATTTCCATCTAGACAAAAGCACCATCTAGACAAATGGCCCGGCGCCCTGTCCAGCTGAATCTTAAAAGTGTCCAATGTTCAGGACTCCACCACTTCCCTGGGTGGATTATTCCAATGGCTGATCTCACTGTGAAAAAGTTTCCTCTTGTGTCCAACTGGAATTTCCTCAGCAGTAACTTGCACCCATTACCCCTCATCTTTTCCATGTAACTCCTTGTAAAAAAGGAGTCTCCATCTTCTTTGTAGCTACCCTTTAAGTACTGGAACATGGTGATGAGGCCTCCTCTAAGCCTTCTTTTCTCAAGGCTGAACAAACTCAATTCTCTCAGCCTTTCCTCATATGTCAGGCCTCCCAGTCCTTTGATCATCTTTGTTGTCCTTCTCTGGACCCTCTCCAGCCTGTCCACATCTTTTTTGTATAGTGGGGACCAAAACCGAACACAGTATTCCAGGTGTGGCCTGACAAGTGCTGAGTAGAGCTGGGCATAGCTGGGACAGCAGACCCCAACTGACCAAAGTGATATTCCATACCATATGACGTCATGTTCAGCACATAAAACTGGGGGAAGAAGAAGAAAGAGGGGGATGTTTGGAGTGATGGCATTTGTCTTCCCAAGTAACCATTACATGTGATGGAGCCCTGCTTTCCTGAAGATGGCTGAACACCTGCCTGCCCATGGGAAGTGGTGAATGAATTCCTGGTCTTGCTTTGCCTCTGTGCATGGCTTTTGCTTTATTTATTAAACTGTCTTGATTGCAACCCACGAGTTTTCTCACTTTTACCCTTTTGATTCTCTCCCCTCATCCCACCACTGAGGGAGTGAGTGAGCAGCTGACTCAGTGGTGCTCAGTTGCTGGCTGGGGTTAAACCATGACACTACCTTACCTGCTGGTTTCATGCTTAACCTAAGCACTTCCTACGGTCCAGGCCAGTACATACAGAATGATATTTCCACATATTTCAAAGGAGTTCACCTGGTAGGGCTCATAATAAGGAAGAATACACTGACTTGCATTCACTGAGAGCCTTCAGCTGCTCTTTCTTCAAATTATGTCACCAAAACTAATGAAAAGTTGATCTGATTTCCCCTAGCTTCAGCTGACCTCACTTCATCCCCGAATAGTGCTAAATCATCCACAGAAATTGGTTTATGTATTAGTATCTCCGGAGGACAAAACTGTTTTGCAGTGTTGTCACACTGTACTTGCTGTGGGGGGGAAGCGTGAATGTGTATGTCTATCACAGGAGAGCACTCATGGCTCCTCCACGAGGTCTATAAGGTCCTGTCCCTTCATCCTCTTTCACACGGCACAGGACTTTATAGACACCACATACTCCAGCATGTTAATCCAGGAAAAAAGCTTCAGAGCTCTTTCTCTGCAGAATCTGATCTGCCTACACAGTCGGTGAGAGATGGTCGTTGGGGCACCAAAGCGAGACGTGCAAAACAAAGATCTGAACGTAACAACATAACACCACCAACTTCTCTCAGTCCTGCGCTGTCAGAGGCCACAGTTCTGCAGCCCTGGGGAAAAATGGCTTAACAGGTCTCCTGGGTTTAGGTTTGGGAGTAGGCAGCTATGTTTGGTGTTGTCACTACAGCCATGGGTCTCAGTGCAGTCACTAAGTGGTTGTTTCTAAAAGGCAAGCACAAATGTTCTCAGGTAAACCTTTTAATATGAAATTGTCTAGTCAAGTTTTTTTCTATGCACAGGGGAAAATGGTGGGGGAGACTAGCAGAAAATTGTTTTAAGGAGCCCATATTGAAATGCTAGCAGCACATATATTTGCAAAAACCTCAGGTGCATAACTTGATTTTGTGGACAAATTACATAACTGTCTGCATTCTTGCTCAGACAGAGATTTCAATCATATACCTAAGCCCTGCTTTAAAGTATTTGCATATGTATTTGTATTTAGAGGTAGCCATACCACTGTGATAGGGAATATAAATGATATTTTAAATTTTTACAGCGTCCAGTTTCACTCAAATTGGACTTAGCTGCCTGCTCACATCTCAACAGATATAAATTTTGCTGGCAGAAATACATGCAGCTTAAAATTGTGTGACATGAATTTGTCTTCTGCTTCTTTTTATTCCTTGATTTTGAAAAAACAAAAACAATCCACAGAGTGATCATTAGACATATCTCTATGCTGATTATTAGGGTGAGCTTTGAAGTTATCTGCAAGGACTCTCCAGGTACATATCAAACCTTGTACCCACATTACAGCTATCTACACAATACCCCTTATCAATGTGGAGTTGTAATAGGGCTTTATCTGCAGATGCCTTTTCTCTCCTTCTGGACAGGAAAGGAAGCAAGAGGGGGTTGGAAAGGTGATGCTGGCAATTTCCTTGTGATAAATCCTACCACAGGGAGGCAAGTTCAACACACCTGCAGAGGATAGCGTGAAAGTCAAGGATGGCCTACAGCCTGGCCCTCAGTACATAGACTATCTGAGACCAGTCTGGATGCCTGATGATGATTACCATGAGCCCACCTACAGGTCTCTGAGCCCAATCTTATTCTAACCCTAGGAAGGAAGAGGGGATCTTCTTCACTTGTCAGAATAGGATTGCATGTCAGGGGAGGATGTTTAAACCCACTTTGTGGGCACACAGGAAATAGCAGCTTCTGTCCAAACAAGGATTTTCCCTTTCAGCCCTTGTGGAGGCTGAATGACTACTAATAGGGGAAAATAAACGATGAGAGGAGAATAGGAGGAATATCCAATCCTTAATGTGACTCTTGGTTTTCCATCCCTGGGTGGCTCAGGCAGCTCCTGCAGCTGGGACATTAGGCACGTACTGCACTACTGTTTACACTGTAGTGACTCTTCTAAGGATGCTTTGCATCACTACTGTTCAGCAATGGAGCCTTAATCTCTGTGTTAAACCCAAGCCCATGGGTTTCTGGCTTATAAGCAAGATTTCTACAAACTGAAGAACTGACACTCATTAAGATGGCTAGTCCCTAAAATAGGGTTGTGAAAATAGGCTTACCCCTCAGCTCTGGCTATATTAGCTCAAGGAACTATTAAGACTTATTTACTACTGCTGAATCTTTCTGAGAATATTAGGTTATCACTTCATACAGATTAATTGATTACTTTGCTTCAACCTACATGTCAGATTGTATTACATTGTCATGTATTTCACATCAGTGAATATTTGAAGGAGGAAAGTACCTAAGATAACACAGAAAGAAGTATATGTCCAGCCCAACATACCTCAGTGCTACTGTGCCCTGTAAACAAGCTGTTGAATAAAACTGAGCACTCAGCCAAGCTGAGCGGATTTGGCCTGCATTCTAGGGCACAAACACAAGACCAAATAGGAAACCTATTCACTGCCAGTGTAATAGTTACTTACCTTAATATTAGACCCAAATTCTTTGTACTTGTCTCATTAGGTAAAATAAATTTAAAACCATTTATAATATGACAGCAAGAATAATGAATCAAATTATATATTTTTTTTTAATTCAACCGACTGTTCTTGCATTTTGAAAAATTAGAAGGGAAGGATTTAAGGAAAGTAGCACAATGCTGAATCACACCAGTTTGGGACATGACCACAGAAATGAAACTGCAATTTGGTAAAAGATCTTTCCATATTTGTCTTCGTAACATTTCAATTCCAAACAAGTCTTTTACACAGCCAGTTGTGTTGCTCTCAAGGTGGAGAAGCCAACTCATAGACAAGTGAGATTTAGGTTTTCAATGGGTAATTACTGGAGATGCCAAGGGAGCCAGGACCTAACTTTCTAAAGGTACAGATAGGACACCAGCTTGTGGAGCCAGCACAGGCACAGGGCTGGACCAGTGGTACTGTTTGAAGCTCAGCCCTACTTGCTGTCTTTGGGACAGCTGGCAAATGCATCTGGCCCTTGAACAGAATGTGCAAGTTTGTGTATGGGAAATCCTCTGAGATTCCCTAGAGCCTCCTAGAAATTTTGCACAGGCATCAGGTAGGATTAGCTGCAAACCCTTAGTTATCAAGCTGTGTGCACCTTTTCAGAGCCTCTGCAACTGCAGATTGACACACAGAGTGGAAAGCCTCAACCACGCACAGGGACTTACCAAAGATTATCGCAGCTCCAAAATGGAGATTACTTGGAAAATGCTTCCCCAGATTGTCTCCAAATAATTAGACAAAGGAACTCACATTTTTTAGAGAGTTTCTTCTATTCATTACTTTCCAAAGATTATAAACAATATTAGTATGATTGGATAAAACCTAAGAAATAGATAAATTTAAGTATCGCAGAATCACAGAACAGCTGAGGTTGGAAGGCACCTCTAGAGATTGAGTGCAACCCTCTGGTCAAAGTAGGGTTAGCTAGAGCAGTTTGTTCTTGACTGTGCCCAGTTGCAGTTTTAATATCTCCAAGGATGGAGACTTCTCAGCCTCTCTGGGAAGCCTATGCCAGTGTTTGACCACTCTCATGACTGAAATTTTTTTTCCTATGTTTAAACTGATTTTTCTGTATTTAAGTTTGCGCAAGTTGCCTCATGCTCATTCACTGGTTACCACTGAGAAGAGTCTGACTCTGTCTTTTTTGTTCCCTCCCATCAGGTATTTATCCACATGGATGAGATTCCTCTGAGCCTCCTCTTCTCAAGGCTCTCTCAGCATCAACTCATATGTCAGATGCACCATTCCCTTAATCACATTTGTGGCCCTGCACGGGACTCACTCCGGTATTGTCAAGCCTGTCTTGCACTGGGAGCCCAGGACTGGACCCAGCACTCCAGATTTGTCTCACTTGTGCTGAGTAGAGGGGATCACACATGTAGCAAGTAACAGAACCATCTTAAAAATCAGGCTCATCAAAACATCTCTGCGGTTCACAAAAATAGGAGACATTTTAATAAACATCTAAACCCCATATTTATAATTATACATGATTAAATTTATTTTTGCAACACTATAGGTTTGGAATAAATACTTTGAGGTTATTTATGTCAGAAGCAAATCTCATACTGAATGCTATTATATTATTATCATGAAACTGAAAGGTCAGTTTTGCATTGCCTTCCTTTTTGCATAAACAGGATTTTAAATATAAATCTACTTAAAATTTAGTAAAAAAGGTGACCACTGGGAAAGAAAAGCAGAGAAAAAAGAAAGCAAAACTTCTACATGATTTCCTAAATGTTACTAAATCTCTGAATGATATTTGTCTGAATCATGGTCAATCAATTTCACAGCAGATGGTCCCTGACAATTTACATCCTGTTACCAACAGTATCTCTAAAAACATTCAGTCTTCTATATTCTACAAAATGTAGCACAGAGAGATGTTCCCAAATCCTTAGGTATTGTCCCTGCTTTTGGCATGTATAATATTTTTGAGACCACAGGGCAAGAATTTACTATGGAAGTTCATGATCTTTCTGTACTATGGAACAAACTAATTCCGGTAAGTGTTTGTCTACAATAAAGGACCATGATGTACTGAAAGCAACACCATAAATAGCAGAAAGCTGAAAAACTAGTGTCAAGAGGGTTTCATTTTAGCCAGCAGTAGATCAATGTCGTACTTAGCACTTTAATCTTGATCAAAAGACACGAGACATTAGATTTCACTGTTTTTCACCGGGTCAGAAGAGAAGAGAGTTCAGATTACTGGCCAGATAAAGGAGGTACACTTTGTAGCACTGTAATCTACAGGAAGTTAGATGCTAACCTCCACATTAGCACTGAACACACTTTTCCTGAGCCACTATGTAGTAGCAGGCAGCTCACATCTTCAAGCAATTCAGTCTACTGATGTAGCTGAGGAAGACTCACGCATATTTCTAGTTAGCTTCCTGCTAATGTGGTGTTAAAGCAATCCCTCCAATTTTATGTGTCATTGTGAAGCTTAAAACAGAAGGTAGGGACCAATCATTTAATTGAGACATTCCTGAGCAGTGCCTGGAATTTCTCTGGGGCTGAGCTTTGGCTTACAACTATAAAATCCTGTCACTCATTTTTATCCCAAGATAAAAGAGCAACCAGATTAAATGACGATGTGGAATGGGCATAATGGTGCTGATTTAAGTAACTGCAATGTCGCAGAAAGAAGCTACTAACCATATCTTTGAAATATTATGAGACATTATAGAACACTTTTAATACTGAAAATCCTTTCATACACACTTGTTCAGAAAAGGGAATTCACAGGTAAATGAAGATTTAGACAAGCCTATTCATTGTTGGAGATCTAGTGTCATTAATATTGTCTAAGTAAACAAAATGAGAAATTATTAAACCTTCAATTAAGCACTTTCAGATATATTACAATTATGTGGAAGAAATACCACGCAAGATGAATTGTTAAACTGCTAATAGAAACAGTGGATAAAGAAAAATTATTTAATAGAGATTATTATGAAATTACAGATGATTCAGTCAATAGTAATATGTAATGTATGAGAAAGCAGAGATGGTCAGATGCTCCCTAAAAAGACAAGCTGCTCTTGTCCTCCCCAATAAAGGAAAGAGATTGGGCATAGGGTGCAAATATCTACACGTGCTTTTAATTGTTATTTTCCAACACCTGTCTATGTGTGGCATATTTAATTCATTGTACAAGAATTTTAGAATTTCTATAAAAATAAGACACTGATATAAATCCCCAACTGTATAGTCTGAAATCAAACTGCTCTGACTTGGAGCGATAGTGATATGATTTTGCCAATATTTCTTTATCAGTGAGACATAGACAGATGTGCATTCAGCAAACAGCTGTGTCAGTGGCATGTAAGAGTGCTCAGGATCTTTCCTCCAGCTGTTCACAACTCTCATCCTGCTGCATCACATCTGCCAGCAGAGCTGCTCCCAGCAAATTTAACAAAGGTCTGTAATTTTATTCTTTGTGCATCAGACTCTTTTGGCATAGCCATGCCAGCAATTCTGCTGCCACAGATAAGGTATCAACGAGACAGGGAAGAGGCAAGAGGAAGATGAGGCAGCTACTTCAGACTTCAGTAGACACAACTGCAACATAAGGAGATATCCAGCATGCCTTGCCTGCCTGCCCTTTGTTGACAAGCCCTGAGCTTCATCCTTGTACAAATGTGACAGCCCTTTGCCTAAGAGCAAGGAAAGACAATTAAATGGGTCACTTTATTGAGAACTGAATCCAATAATCAGGGTAGTTATCAAGCCATCTCTTCTCCATGAAAATAATACACTTAAAAGAGATGTCCAACAGCTAGGATTTCTGTTCTGCAGAATACCCTAGGACTTTGGACAAATGACTTGAAGAAAAGTCACATAACTGAAATTTTTAAATATCCCCAAGAAACACACAGCCTGACATGTTTGAGTTTTGTCAGGTTTCCTATCTTTTAAAAATATTTCCTAGGCCCCCAGTCAGCCTTGCAGGTAGCAGATGGGCAGTCCAAAGAAGCCCTGAAGCAGTTTCAGCAGGGATGGGGGAAGATGGGTCCCAGGCCTTCATGTTGCTAAGAAGCTGGGGCAACTGGAAGCCATCAGGTTCCCCATCTCCATGGCAGACAGACAGATTTGCTGCCTCCAGGCCCTGGGCATTGTAAACCATCTTGACTAAAGTGGAGGGACATCCCCAGCAACCTCCTCGCCTTAATTCACGGTGGTTCACACCCTGGGGGAAGTTCTCTGACCTAGTGTTGATGTTTAATTTGTAGTTGACTGCCTCAAAACAACTTCCTTCTTCATAATTAAAAACAGAAACAGCATTCCTGTGGTGTGATTCATCTCATCGTACTATATGCAGATGCGATGTAAGATGCACTGTGCCCTAAAACGGCTTATTTCTCTCCATTGACTGGAAGGAGAACCTAGAGTGCTCAGACATACTAATCATATGAGATGAATCACCCTGCACATCTAACAGAAGCTAAAATGTAGATGGCACAAATCTATTATTGCGTTAACACTTGATGCAGTAAAAATTATTTTTGTTTTTAAAATGAGGCAAAAAGCCCACCTCATCTCTCTCCCAACCACCAGAACAACATCTCTTGCTTTCTTTGTGGCCCATACAGCTGACAGTCTTTTTTGGTATGTGATACTACTTCTGGGAGGTGAATACAGAGGCTGGGAACACAGGTTTTCCTGTCACTGGTAAGTGCTCTTTTTACCCTGGTATTCCATATATGAGGTTGCATAGCAATGCCCACAGACCACAGGAGGCCCTTAAAATGACCACAGGTCCCTTTGCAAGGGAGCTGGCAGTGACACCCGTAAGAGAGGCTAAAACATCCCATTCTAGCTAGACTCTTGTTGCTTTTTAAAGCTGCTCTCATTCATCTTCGCAGTTTGCAGAAAAACCTTCAAAATTCAGCAGGGAGAAAGCCCTCAAGCTAAAGAAATACTTTGTCCCATCAAATTCCATTTAACTTTTAACAGGGTCAGGCACCTTTAACCAGCCTTGAAAGATATGGCATCAGACACCAGCTGTCCATCTCCCGTCTGGGGTGACAGTCTCTCTCTGGCCAACAGCTAAAACAGCAACTGGAGCGCTGGATCACTGAGCGAGCAAGTCTGTAAGTCCCACATGATAACCTGCTCCTGACGAGGAAATTATTAAGGTTATAGAGACAAGGGTTTCTTTCAAGCTTTTCCTTTAAAAGAAAAAAGTTACATTTATAATCCCCTGAATTATCTTGGTTCTATGATTAATTCTCCGTATCCATCATGATACAGTCTACTTCTATTCCTCTGTGCTATTTTTCTCCGCTGTTGTGATCCGATTCATCCCACACAGTGTAATGATATTCCTTGCAGAGAGGAGAGAATAGTGATTGCACATGCAACCATGATATGATTTTTTCCTTTATATTTGTGGCCTTGTAATACTGATCGGTTTTTTCCCCACATATAACATACATGAAATATTGGTAAACTGATGTAGATTTGATAAACATTCTTTTTTACTTTCTGATCTTTTTTTCTAACTTCCTGTTTGTGATGGTGCCACAGAGTTATTTTGTTTCATTTAATTTTGTCTAAAAATTTCATTACAGTCAGAAAAACCATTGTGTCATTTAATCAATGCCCCATCACCATAAAAATGTTATTGCTACATTTTTCTCTCTACTAGCAGACATAGAGTTGTTGCAGCTGTCTTAAGTGATGAGCTAAGAGAATTTATATTGTGAGATTACTCCCCTCTCTCAAATTTTACCGATGCAAATTTTTGCCTGACAAAAACAGTTTGTTTTTTTGGTTTGTTTGGTTTTGGGTTTTGGTTTGGTTTTGGTTTTTGGTTTGTTTTTTTAAATAAATATTCACCCGTCACATTTCTGGCTTACAATTCCATGCCTTTGTTACTAAGTATGTCTTTTTTAAACACCTTCACCAGCTTCACTACTTATAATAGTCAAATATTTACCAGCAGTAAAGTTTTCAGCACATACACAAGTAAAAACATTTAGCTCCCCTTATATTTTATCTCAAGTATCAGGTATTCTGACAGTGATGTTGCAACATCTCAGACACTGCTAAGTTCTAGTGAACAATTAATCTGAACTGTATAATTTAGCTTCAGAGGATACAAAAATCTGAATTCGTCTATAGCTGAGTACCACTGCAACTTGCTACGACTGTTAAAAATGTAAAGGCAGATAGAAGATTATTACAGGCAACTGTAGGATGGCTAGTGAGCCCTTATTTTAAGAGAGTTTTTTTTTCTTTCCTTTCTTGTATGAATGAAAGGAAGATTGACTCAATCGTCACTGAATCCTGGCCAGACCAACACAGAGCCATGTAACTACTGATTAAATACTGGTTTCAGAATAGAATTCAGCATCAGAAAATGTAAAGTTTTAATGAAAAAAAACCCCACAGACCCTCCAAAATGGAAATCTGTGTTGTTCTAATACTGCTCTGAAATGCACATTTGAAATTAAAAAAGCATAGACAAGACTTCATGTCTGAGAACCTTTAGAACATTATATGGCGTTTGTGTATATAACATCAGTTACAGCTCGGGTAGATTGCACACAAATTAGAAACTTCTAGAGAGGTCAATGAATGCTTATATGAAGAGCAACAGTTGCCCTACATAGATTTTAGCATATTTTATTGCAAAGATTTAGTGCGCAGTGTGTGCAAGGTAGAGCTTTGAAACTGGGAATAAGCCCACTTACTTGGGTAGAAGCTAGAGGTCCTTGGCAAATCTCTTACCAGAAATCTCTAGATATTTTCATCCAACTTCTTCAGCTTATGAAGAGAGAAGGACTCCAGCCCCATCGGGCTCTGTATGCTGAGTGTCAGCCTGTCCTTTGTTGATGAGGAGCCTGGAGCTAGGAAAAGAGATGAATTCCCTTCACATTCAACATCAAGGCAAAGCATTTGAGAGAGAACTGGGGTGGAAGATGCCATGAAGAAGAAAAAAGTTGGAAACTTCCTCAGAGTCTTGCTGGCAAATCAAGAAACCCATCAAAGAGGTGCAAAGAGCTGGGGGAAGTATCGCACCACAGGGATTTTGTACAGCTGGAGTAGAACTATTTTTTCCTGAAGATGGTTTTCATTCCCTCAAGCCACATTGATGTCTCAGGGAAGAACCTGTGGACAGGTTCTCAGGCATCAATTTACATCTACAGAGCACACTTAAAAACAAAGGATGTAAAATTTCCTTATAAACTGTTTACAAAACTTATTCCACCTGCCATAGCAATGCAAAAAGCAAAGAACTGCAGCTGGGATAATACTATACATGGAACGTTTTAATATCTGAAGAGGGTTTTATCTAAAATGTTGATCAGAAGCAGAGCTAACTACTGGCTGTATCACAAAAAGAGTTTATTAGCCCAACACTTTGTGGGCTGGAGTGACTGATTATATCCAAGTGGGAATCTGTGCATTACTGATTTAGAATACTTCTTCACGTGGCTGATGATATAGTAGAGATCGTGATAATAGCATTTTATCAACAAATCAAGACACAGACCTTAAAATGAAACAGAGGAATGAGCATTCCTGGAATGAGTACAGACATGACTTTTCATGGTTCAGTAGAGAAAGCAACAATTCCAATAAGACTTACTGTACTTTACAGAGACATATTTTCTCAATTGCTTCTAAGCATGTAAATGATCATAATAATTCCTAACATAAGACAAAAGAAAACTTTTGAAGCATTCCTTCCTAAGAAAAGAAAATGTCCACTACAGCACTCTACTATATATTACACACCATTTTTTAATGCAGATCACTCTAATTTGACAGCAAACTTAATAGTGTTATTCCAAGATTTCCAAAGCTAAAATGTCTTCTCTTCTTAAGACAACAGCTTCAGACATCATTCATAAAATATTAACTTGCCTTTCAATTGAGAAAGACTTTAAAGCCAATGTAGAAAATGACAAACTTTTTTCTGTAGCCACTGATGATGCTAACCATGGAGACACAAAAATGTTTTTGATAAACTATTTGTTACTGCATGGTCAAAAAGGGAATAATCCATTTTTTCAAGACACCAATAAAACTGTAAGAAATGCTTGCAAAAGTAAAGTGTATACTGCAGTCATGTAGCTTGAATTTGGCAATGCATCATTTGTGTAAACATATCACTGTAATGCTAATGATGACTTTGGGATACACCTTTCTGCCCACAGATAAATGGACAAAGATAGTGAATAGCTGCTTCTTGCTAATTGTCTTTGTCTATACAATACAGCAAAGCATTCAAAAGATAAATCAACAGATAAACTTGGGGGCTGTACAGCAATAATTTTGACTTTTTTTCTGTATCTTCCAGGTTTCAAAACTACTGAAGATCCTAAATCCTGTCAGTCTGAACCAGTGGGATAGGGTAGCCTGCACCATGGCTCTTTCCATGTCTTGTGATTGAAAATACCTTAAAATGGTTTTCTGTTATGAAGTTCCTACAGAATGGTTGAGAATTCCCCAATGAAACTTTAAAGTTCTTTAAAAACGGTAACTCTTGGGAAGATGGAGATGTACTTTTGGAGACTTATTTCTCTCAAAAGCTGAAAACTTTTTACAATCCTCTCAAAATTAGAATACTCAGTATGTGCAGAAGTTTATGACCTCACTGAAAAGTAAAATACAATAGAAACAACAGGTTTGTTGGTCAAGGATGCTATTATTATTTAAAAGCATGACATGACAAAGCAGGTAAAAGTGGAAGTGGGATATTATTCAGAGACATAAAATTCATATGAATTTCTGTTTGAATTGAGGAGCAACAATATCTTAACTTGATCTAGCTTCCTTTTTAAAAAAATACGTTGACTTTTTTAGCAAATCATAAGTATTACTAAAAGGTTGAAACCTGACAGAAGTCTCGATCATAAAAAATATATATGTATAAGAAATTGTGTACTAAGCAATTCAATAAGCTATTTATACATATTTCAGGAGGTTTATATTAGGAAATAGGTAATATTCAACTTTAAAATCTTGGTTATATTTCAGTTTATTAAACCGTATGGATTAAGAACCACTTTATTATGTCCAGACTTAACTCACATGCAACCCTGGAAATAGTATTTTCTTTATGAAAAAAGACTGGGCAGATTGCAGAATCCTACTAAATATTGATAATCTTCTGACAGAGCTTCAAATTAAAGTTGTTCATATTGTTAATAAGCTTATCTCAGAAAGCAAAGAAATATTGAAACATATTAAGCATGTTAATAAGCACCATTTTAATAATAAATTGGGTCTTTAACAATTTATTTTGATATTTAAAAATAGTAGAAATGTGCACTTGAGTGAAAAATACATGACTTGCTGAAGGAAAATGGTATTTCTGTAATGTTTCTTTAAACAATAAATTACCCTTATTTTTCATGCTATTTCTACTTATTTCCCCCAAAGATGGTAGTTGGCATATACTGGTGCCCTGCAAAATTGTTACTGAAAGGACAGATAGTAGAGAAACCGTGTTTATCTATCACACCTGCCCTCAAATCCCCAGGGCTAGGTAGATAATACTCAAGACCAGTCTGGCTGAGTTGAAACTTTCTACAAGAGCAACAAGGCCAAAGATGGTGACCAAATAAAAGTGTTCTATTCTGCCCATCTGTGCCATCCTGTAGAATTCCCTAACCTCTAAAAACCATTACCCAGGTTTGTTTGCATCTGAACTTGTTTACTGAGACCCTCAAATTCTATTATTTCATTTCTTTACCCCTCTGATAACATTTCTGCATTCATAATATCAAACAGAACTTGACACTATAGCTTCTTTTTTTCTTAAAGTTTCACCACTCACTCTCCCATCATCCAACTTTCTCTGTATACCTGCCAGTTCTACGTTTTTTTTTTTCTCTCTCTTCCAAAGCTGAAGTGAAAAACCTAAGTTTTATAAGCAAGAGCAATTTCCTTGCTTGATTTAAAGATTTAAGTGTATGCAGTGAAATTGAGTAGAGGTATCTACCAAAGATACGTTCCTGGTAAGTACAACACATAATGCCACGTGTGCAGGGACCTATATACGTACAATTTAGTAGACAGGGACTGTGTATATGATACGGAGGATGGAGATGAAGGAGCAGGATCATCAAGGTCATTAAGTGGTGGAGATGCTGGCTTTTTGGAAGAGATCACTGTACTGAATCCTCTCAGCCACTGCCTGCATCAGACCAAACTGTCAGTGTGAACCTCCCAATGTGCCTCTTCCTGTATGGCTTTCACAGTCCTGATCACATAAATCAGATTCAAACAAACGAATCAAGGGTGAAAGACAGAAAAACAGAGCAAAGACAATGGTTAGCGGAGTAGGGTACCAAACTGGTGATGGGACTCCAAAGTGATGGATAGCAATGTGACAGATCTTTGTTGCTGTATATACAATCATCAGCTTTATTTGTCAGAGAGAAAATATTTTTGTTATACGAGACTACTCATGCACATAACATTTCCTTTCTCTCCAGTATGTTCTGAGGGAACCTTTGTTTGCAGACAATTATTGCTGCTTTCTTACTACATCTACTAAAAAGGAGGTAGGCCTAACTGAGGGTGATGTGGTAGTAGTGGTGCCTGCTATTTCATACTACTTAGTACCATAAGGCCTTGATAAATATGCAGTGGTGGACCACCCCAGTGCCTGGCACTCCTATTCCTAGGGCAGAAATGAAGGAACCGTTGGTGTATCCATCTGTGAGCTGCACAACTTTGCTGTCTAGCTCGGCGTTTTGCACTAGTACACAGGGCTGAAGAGTCACTACGCTTCCAGAGCCAATTCAAAAGAAGAGTAGGTTTTTCTGCCTTCCTTGTGGGAACATGCAGTAGGTGGGATGGAAGTAGGAACAGATGTAGTCCTTAAATCTGAATCTGGTAGCACAGACCTGTCAGAACCTTTAGCGCTGACCATAAGCCTCTCTCAGCCGGCAAGTCCTCTGACAGCTAGGTATGTACATCCGCTCTCTTCTCGAAAGAATGCCAGTCTGTGGGTGTATGTCCAAAGAAACACCTGTTAGGCCAAGCACTTTCTGAATCAGGCAGGGTTTGAGGGAATCTAAACTTTAAACATAACTATCTGCAGATCCATTCCTCTTTTTGCAGATGTTTGCTGATTCCTTGCTCCCATTCCCCAGTTCCTGACCCATTGCAAAGGAAACAGGATCTAGATGCAATTCAGCTAGGGGAGCGTCATCATGCAGTTCCAGCATGCTCCAACAAGGTAGTTCGAAACGTAATTTCCACATCTCAAGAACTGGTGAACTGGGCACAGAAGACTTTCCTTGCTTCAAAAGAATCTGAAAATACTTATGCTAAAGTTCATGAGGCACTGAAGAATGAGGACAACATGAAAATCTTGTACGCGCAGAAGTAATTGACACAAAACTAGGACTTCAATTAATTGCCTCAATGCAACCATTTATTATCACTTAAAATAATCTGTTATATCCAAGGTATTCACATAGGACTGGCAGATCATTAGGGGACTGGAGCATCTCTCTTACGAAGAAAGGCTGGGAGAGCTGGGTCTGGACCCTGGAGATGAGAAGACTGAGAGGGGATCTCATCGACACATAAATACCTAAAGGGCGGATGTCAAGAGGATGGGGCCAAACTCTTTTCAGTGATGTCCAGTGACAGGACAAGGGGCAACGTGTACAAACTGGAACACAGGAAGTTACATCTGAATATGAGAGAAAAGTTCTTTATTTTGAAGGTGACAGAGCATTGGAACAGGTTGCCCAGAGAGGTTGTGGAGTTTCCTTCTCTAGAGATATTCAAAACCTACCTGGATGTGATCCTGTGCAACCTGCTCTAGGGAATCCTGCTCTATCAGAGGGGTTGGACTAGATGATCTCCAGAGGTCCCTTCCAACACCTACCATTCTGTGATTCTGTGACTGTGATATGACACTAGATCTGCAGCTGGAGATAAGACAAGATATCCTTGGGCATCCTTACTGGCAGATGACCTATGTGTGGGCTATTTCTTCAAGTCCCTGGTCACTATAGTCAATGGAATCTACAGGGAAATACAGCCAACCAAACATAGGTGCCTGTCTAGGGAGAAACGACTAGCTTTCCAAACCACGCTGACTACAAGGATTGAACACAGATGTAGCTTAGGACCATGCTCATGTTAGACAACCAAATGTAGGTACCTGTGTTCTTGAGCTGTATGCCACACCAGACGGTCCAGCCAAGCATCTCATCACTAGCACAGCTGCTGTCATATTTGTTGTGCTCTGGCAGATCCTGTTCTTGAAAAAACATGAGTTTTGCACCTCCTGCTCACTCATGAGCACACACAGTTTAAGCTGTACCTAGACTAGCTCTCCCGGTGTTGAGAGGGTTGTTTCAGTGAGCTAGTCTCTTTCTGGCTCTTAGATATCCATTTCATAAAGCAGCCTATCCTACTCTGTTCTTCATTATTACCATCAGTAAATTTTTCACTAAGATGCCAGTTTCTCAATTGGAAATGTTGTCTATAGAGTTAACAATTTTTTAAAGAGAAGCTATCTATTTATTTCTCCCTGTAACGTATCCTCATTAGCTTTTCATTGCATACGGGGTAAAAGAGGAGCTTTTATGTTGACAAATTTCATACAAGGTACTGACAGTTAATAGAGTGTGAAATGCGCAGGCATAAAACCAAACTAATGTTAATTGAAAATGGCTCCTAAACATGTGTGTTTATTTTGCTAGCACATGGTTGCGAAAAATGTACAGTCATTTCAACTAGCTGTGCACAAAATCACCTGTTTCCGTGCAACAATCTTTTAATCATTGTTTACAGCAATTGAGCTTTACATTTGCTAGTAACACTATCATATTATTACCATAGACAGTGTAACGGCCACACAGACGCAGAAAGGAGAGGAGAAAGGAGCAATTTCTGTGGTAGGAAACAGAGTAAAAACAATAAATAGGGTAATTTTCATTCTCTCCACTCTCCCTCCTCCTTCTTCCTCTCACACACATTATCACACTCCTTGTATATACACATAAACATACATATATGTATTTCTCAGGAATAAAAACAAATAAAGGACCCAACCTTGGATTTAAAATTTTAGTTAATTTAATTATTTTAATTTAGTTATTTAATTTAGTTATTTAGCAAATTACTTTCATCTAAGAGCAATACTCCAGTGCCGACTGGTCAGGATGGAGTCCAGTACTGTGCGTTGGTCCCTGGGAACACGTCCAAAGAGGTGTGGGGAGGCTTTTCTGCCCGCCTCTCTGCAGATGCCACAGAATTATAGCAAAAGTGGCAAGAAAAGCAAGTAGCACCTTGTAATCATCCTTTGTGAGAGGCTTAACTTGATGATAGCCTCATGGTAGTAGGTTTTCCATCACGCTTTTTCCCTAGCAGAACAGTTCTGGTACTACTCCTCTTCTCTTAGCTGAGCTTTAGTTTGTGAGACTCCTGACAGCCAGCAACATCATCCTCCAAGTTCTTGACACAGTAAGTTGACCAAGGAGAACTCATTACCTGCGCGGAGGAAAGTCATGAAGAACTGAGATTTCAAAGCTCTTTTACTTCATATAAGCATTGAAGAATTTTCTGTTTGCAGTTGGGTTTTTTTCCCCCACAGAAAATGTAGAAGGAAAATAAGAAATTCATTCCCAAAACCTGACAGTAACCATATCTTGAACTTACCCAGAGGCAGACAACAGATCTGTGACTTCACTTCAAGTTCAGGCCAGGTTCTGTTTAATACACATTTTCTTGTGGAGCCATGGCTTGGAAAAACAATACCTCCCAGGCCTTGGGATGTATGTCGTTGTTCTCTGTGTATGCTTACTGAGGTTCATTTGAACTGAAATAGTTGTGTCCTTTAAAAGATCCTAGCTAGTCGTACCCCTAAACTTACTTCATTATAACCTAGGAAATGCTGCTCAGCTGAAGAGCAATTAAGAGGTAAGAGAAAGAAGGACAACAGACAGTCAGGAGAGCGATGGCGTAGGCCAACAGCCTGTAGCTGGTATGAGAAACCCAGTTATTATCCAACAACAATAGATATATTACTATTCTCAATCTCACCCTCAAAAGGAAAACAAAGAGTACCTGCCATAGTGTGATTTACCATTCCCTAAACAAGACAGAAGAAGAGAAAAAAAGGAACATAAAAGTTGGCAGAGGAAAAGCAGCTGCTTTTCCTACCAGCCTCCAAAGAAGAACTGGAAAATTTATAAAAGTGATCAGCACAAAGAACCTGTGCCACCTGGAACAGAGAGCTGAATGCATGCACAGCCTGCGGCTCAGTAGCTGTGTACCCTTGGGCACCCTACGTACCCCAAATACCCCCTGCTCCCTCAACAGCAGAGGCTGGGTGGTATTAAAAAGGACTACACATCACTGCTTAGTTTTGTACAATTTTGTTTGTTCCCAGTAAGTTTCTCCGTTAGACTTGTACCATCTTTACCTTCACTGCCAACTGTTTGATCGCTTGCTGTCTGGGTTTATCCCTTCAGCTATGGTGGTGGCAGTGAAGCAGAGAAAAAATGGTGAGGGACCAGGAGAGGAACAGCTTAGGTGACGGCAGAGTTTCTTTCTAAAAGAAAAAGTTCTAAGTGAGAAAATAGTAATAGTAAGAGAGTATTCAGCCGGTGGAGTGTAGTTTTAAGTGCAAATTAAAGCTCAGAGGAAAGTGTAACTCTGAAAGTGGGCTTTACGCTAGGCTTGATGCCAATTAAATAGAAATGCAGCCTGAAACTCTATACAGAAGAAACAACAGTTCCACAGCTCTGTCACAGAAGTCTGCTTCCTTCACTGGAAGATGCCTTTCTCATTAAAAAAGCCACATTGTCTTGTTCTGGTCTCAAAATAACTCAAAATTTTCTTCCTTTGGTTATGACTGTTCAGTTCCTTGTCATGGCAGGAAACCGAGTTAAACTGATGGGCTGCAGTTGTAATTTTCTGGAGTCAATTTGAGGTTCATGCAAGATCATCAGGGAGAAATATATAGAGCTCCATATGGGTATTAGCGTTGACTCTGTGTGTGACATCCCCTCTTCCCCACACCTATCCCAAAATAGTGCAGAAACACTGCCAGTACCTACTACTATTGAACTGGTTACTTTGATTTCTCAAGTAATTTGCAGATTATTGAAATATTATTAACGGCTCCAAAATCCAGTCTCTGAAATCATCGCTGCCACTCTTGACCATATGTAACCTAAATATAACTTTAGCATGATTAGGAGACTTGGTGAACCTTGTATTTTAAAAATTGACTCCAGAATTATTTCCCTCTGTTTGCTACTTTGCAGCTTTTAGAGTTTCCTGTGGCATGAATCCCCATTCCCAGTCTAGGGGCTTTGTTATAGCTTTGACTTTTAAGATCCTGACTGGAGATTACACCAGGATATACAACCATGTAGACTAGGGAACACCTTGTAAACAGACCACTTGTTGGTACCTCTAATCCGTACCTCTGCTAGCTGTCTCTGGTAACAAAGGAAGGACATTACGGAAAAAGAAAAAAAATATCTGGAGGTTATGGTAGATTAGAAGCTGGCTATGAGTCAAGAACATGCTGCTGCAAGAAACTTTAATGCAATTGCAGGATGTACAAACAGAGGTTTCATAAGTGGCAAAGAATGCAATTTTTCTGCCCCACACAGCACTGCTGAGGACCTATCTGGAGTACAAATGTGCAAAAATAATGGGAAAATCCCAAAAGAGAGTAACACTATTTCTGAGAGTTTTAGAAAACAGACTGATGAGAAACAGTTGTCAAGAATTTTCCTTCTTCCATCTAGAATATAGGGACTTGAAGAAGGACAAGACAACAGACCTGTCATTAATAAAAATACTATTAAAAGAGAAACAGAGGCCAACTGTTTTCCATGGCCATAAGGTGTCTTCTAATATAAACAGAGTTTTCATAAAGAGGACTGTAATCAATGGTTCCGTTTTGCACCAGGTGTGGAACAGGAAGTTCTTTGCCACAAGAGACAATTAAACCAAATATAAGAAAAAAACCCAAAACCAAACAAAAAACCCACTCACAAACAAAATGTCTAAAGGTAGTGATATGCAGAAACATGGATCTTAGGAATATTTGGCACTTTTAACAAGGCTACAAGCACTGACAAGGACATACACTTATCCTTCCACAGAGAAGGGAGATGGCTAAAATAACTTCAAGTCCCTTCCAGGATTAATAGTTTCTGTAATTCATAAACTCATTACCTGTGCACAATAGAAATCCTACACAGTCAACTTTCAGAGTCTCCCACCAAGCTGCCCTGACATGGAAACAGCATGCCAAATGCAAAATAATGTTACTGCCATCATCAGAGGCTCCTAGAGAGATTTCATTCATCAAATATCTGTTGGTATTAGCTGCCAAGTAGACAGTGAAGTCCTCCCTTTCATGGTTTGTCTCCTTTTACTGTTAATGTTTCCTGCTAGTCTAGTACACATTATATATAATCACTGTTCTCTCTCTCCATTTCTGCTTATAGCAATTTGCTGTCTTCATAGAATTCAAGCACCTTTTGTTTTATTTTATACTGTATATGATATAAATATATGATCACTATAAACCATATGTTAAGCTGACTTTTACAATGGAACATCTGTCTTGGATTTAGTGGGATGGTTCAAAGAGCTCTCAAGAGCACTTACTCTAAAATCACTGGAGCAGGTTTGTATTCCTCTGACAGAGTCCCCAGTGAACACTCAGCAAGCACATGCCTACTAATGATGTGATATGATCCAGGTGTTAAGAGGAAAGCAGGATGGACATCTGAATGGGGAGGTGCTGTTTCAGCGGCTGAGACTTTCCTGAAAAGAAATGGGGTTTTTTAAGTAGGAGGTGTTAATTGCTGCTTCAGTCCCAGCCTGGATTTTAACAAAAGGTGAGACAGAAAATTTTGTCACGTGCACAGTGTTTTCCCTCCCTTAGCCTTCTGACTGACAATAAGACGAAATGGAAAAATAATGTGTAATGTACTCCTAATGATTTGTCCTGTATCTGAGCTCAGCTGAGATTTATAATCATCATCTGAAACCCCTTATCACCTATAGTGTTCGCATATAAATTATATTCCCTCCAAAGTCTCATAAATCTTAATTAGCTTTAACTTTGATGCCCTAGAGTCTCTGTTAAGATCATAGTATCTCGCTTTGCTGCAGGATCCCTCAAGCAGTACAGCATTTGAAGAACAGTCTGACATAAAGTTAATAACCTACGAGCATCATGTTCAGACCCGATATCTTTAAATAAGAAAATGACAGTTGTCCCATTTGAAAGTTTAGAAGGAAGAATAGGACAGATAAAAGGAAAACATTTACAAGAGGACAGTGGCAATTTAGCAATGCAGTTCTTGTGACTGCCTCTAAGAAATATTCATATCACAAATGTATATTATACTGCTGTCATTTACCATAGAACAATTAAACTATACCCTTATAGTTTACCTTACCTTTAAGGTAAACTATACCTTACTGGTCTGTAACTGGAAGAGCACTGAAGGACTTACTGCATTGCTGGTATGAAAGGTTGCCTGCAACCTGGGGAGCCCACTTTCCCTTGGGTTATTGTTTTGTCTTCCTATATCTAATGCTTCTTTAAAAGACACAAAAGTCAATTGCTTCTCATACTCTACAATTCTTGCCTTTAAAGGTAATGGTCTCTCATACTCTGTGCTTTTTTCCCTTTTGTTCTAGGCTTGTCCTTTATACCCACAGCCTTTATGGCATGGCTATCAATTTGCTTTTTATTTCCTGCCTGCAAACCCACACTCCTTGTTCCTTTTTTCACATATGCAGACTTTGTTCTTCAGATATGCTTTTTGAGTGCTACCTTGCAAATTCAGTTTGAGCTTCCCTGCATTAACCTCAGTTTCACTTCACTTGTTGACTGTATATCCCCAAATATTTTTTGCAGCATTGCAGTGCTCTGCCTATCTTCTTACCTCAGAGAGACCTATCTGATGTCAACAAGAATAGCATCCGTTTCCACTAAAATTTCTTAAAGCTAGACTTCTTGCCACATCTGCCAGCACTGAGGCAAACTCTTCAGAATGATTTTGTCTTCTTGCAGACATGCAGAGTGCCATATACACAAATAACAATGCCTGACCAGCAGAGCTGGTTTTAAAAGTATTCTTCCCATAGGAAATGTTGACCAAAAATTTAAGAGCAAAGCCTGTAATGTTTGCATTCCTTGCCACCGCCTTCCTCACTTAGTTGTTTTCCTTCCCTCCCTCTCTCTTTCCTTCTGCTGGATAGAAGTACGAAAAAAGAGTGAAAAGGAAGAATGGGAGAATTCCCCAAATTTTCCTCCTTCTAAAGAGTCTCATTCTTTGTTTTCTTCCTCTCCCTTTCTCCCTCTTTCACAGACACACTTTTTAAATAGAACGCAAGAAAGTAAAATAAACTCTGAAAACTCCCGAAATTTTTCCTTTTCTTCTTAATTTTCCCTCTCCCTTCCCACTGGGAAGGGGAACAAACCACCAAGATGCATATATGAAATGAAGGGAATTTCCATGATTTCAAGGCAATCTAGTCCCAAGTCTTCCCAAAGGAAAGCAGTTCATTCAATTCTGATCATGAATGTCTATAAGGTGACAAGGTAAAATAAAACGGTTTTCTCTTAGGTCACAGTGAGCGACTTGAGATCTTAGGTTATACCAAAAGTTTTCCTTTGACCTTGCTGCTGGTTAAAGAATCTTCCACTTCCAGAGGTGACAGAGAAACAGCAGCTGTGGGCAGTTGAAGTGCTGCTGAGTCTGCAGTAATGTCTTCCGCAGAAATCCTCCTGCCTTACATATTCATGCAACTTTTACCCTCTGCCTGTCTCTCTTCTTAAATTCAGTTTGCCCTCAGCTCTTTGCAGCACGACACATCTCCCCAGGGAGTTTGCCTCTGTAGTTCAGAAGGATATTTGGCTTCCCTACACGCACAGAAATTGCATCTGCTCTGCTGAATCAGAAGATAGATCTGTGTGTGAGACTGGATTTGCTGTGCATTCAGCGGTCGCAGCATGAAAACTTCTGAAGCCACAGAAGAGTGAGGGTCAACAAAGAGTCCGTCTTTGTGGCCACAAAGAGCACGAAGCAGGGAATGTCAACGGGGCCACACAGAGTCTGTGCTGTCCTTTTCCCCATGAAACTTGCATCTCTGCCAGGCACTCACAATACGGGACGAGCACACGATGAAGACCGGGAGCACAAAACCACTGAATGAGGAACTCCGGCTATTTACGTTCCCCATTGACTGCAGCAGATTTAGCGTTGCGCGATGCAGGTGTTGGTACAACACATAGAGGGGTGGGTGACAGAGGGAGGTTTGCGCTGCCAGGCTGAAGGCAGAAGTACAGTTTGAGGTCACGTCTTCACTTTTCCCCCGGGCTTCCCACAAGATGACATCTGCCATCTCCCAGCCAAAACACAGGCATATGTTCTGTTAGCCAGTGTCAGCAAATCACGTGGTGATGGCTACATTTCTCCTTACACAAGCAGAGGACTTTGTCACAGTAAATGACTACAGTGCTAAATCTAAAAAGTGCCATGATTTGGTTCAACACCTCTGAAAAATTAGATTTTAGTTTCTATTTGTCTTCTTACTTGGGGGAAAAAAATAGAAAACTAATGTTATTTCTTTAGCTGTGACAGAAAACAGAACTGAGAAAAAAAAAATTGGAAGCTGAGAGGTTTTCCTTTTTTATAATATTGCACCAAATCTTCTCAAACTAAAAATTTTACAATGAAAATGTAAGGTATGTGCTTCTGTTTACCATGTAATAAAGAACAGTAATTCCTCCCAGGAGAAGACAACAGGACTCCAAGAACTTTTGCTGTCCTAGACACAGCAGGATTTCAGCTATCTACTCCCTGACACCAGAGATATATTCCGAAACATATTCATTCCTATATTCAGAAATCTTTGCTGGCAGGGTAAGAAAAGAGCAAACAAACACCTACACCTTCCATGAGCTGCTGTTAGGACTTGTTGGGATGAATTAATAAGAAGCGATTTGATCCCACAGCTTCTGTACTCCAGCAGAGTTGTCTGTGGTTTCCAAGAGCTGGTGGGACTGCATGTCTGGAAGGTCAGCTTTCGATTCACTCTTATTTTCAACTCTATTAGTCTCTTAAGCATTTTCCCAACAGCCTACCTTAGACCACTGCCAAGAGGAGTATCTTCTGCCCAATAAATACTGTCTGGTTCCAGATGCTAGGATACAGATTACAGCCAGGATTAGGGATTTGGGGTCTAAAGCTGAGCAGGTCAGAGAAGAACAGCCACCCACTGAACCAGACACTAGAGTTGTATTTCTTGGGAGTGGGGCAGCAGCAGCAGCAGGGGAGCCTGAGGTCCTCTTGGACCTGGTGGCAGTCAGTCTCATAACTGGCTGCAATTAACAGCCAGCTCTTCCAAACTGCCTCTAGCGCAGCTTTGATTCTCACCCGGACCTGTGACCTGGCGATTCAGTGGGTGGCTTTTCTTTATGAGTCAGAACTGATCAACTGCCTTACAAGAGTAGGTACAGAAGCTGGTATAGTCATCTTTCAGTTGAGCTCTAAAATAAAGACTTCAATCAATCACAGAGATTTCACAGAATCTTCTTAAATGTCCTGGTATTGACCAATGTCTGCATACTGCATCTCTGGTAGTTTTCTTTTGTCTGCATGAATTCCTAATGTAATTTTCTCATAGAATGTACATTGGGCTCTTATATTTTTAGGGTAATATCTCTTAAGACAGAAGATTACCTCAATTCCAGAGAAAAATGAAGAAATCCTTTACAAAGATAGGGTAAAAACTCCCCAGAGCCACTAATTTCAAAATTAACCACTAAGAAATATTTTGCATGTATATAAAGCATGCACATATATTCTATATATAATAGATATATAGACCTATACATGGGAAGTAGTAATAATATAAGTAGGGTACAAATTTGATATGCAACTAGGAAATGTAAAATTAAATTTGCAATACTTCATAAAATTCAATGTTTGAAGAGATTTGACTTCCTTATGAATTAAATTCTAGTCCAGCCTTTTTGTTAGACTTCAGTTATCTTTTTTTTCTTTTAAGCAAAATGCACATAGTGGTTACATAACGAAACATTTCTTTTGTTGCCATTTCAGTTTCTCAGCTTTACCAAACCCTCTGCTCTCAGATACTATTCTCAGTCATACTCTATATACCTATGTATGTTATTTGGCAAAACCTATTTGACAAGCAGGGTGTTTTTTGGAAAATAAAAAATAAATCAAAAAACCAAACCCAAGTCAACCCCCAACCCCCTGTATTCTTTGATTTTACTAATAAAACTTCAATACCTTGGTTATGACCTTTGCTCTGACTCTGTGTATTATTCAGAGCATATCCATAACAGCCCAATTCATGTGTAAACAACTGGTAAAAGTTAATGTTGCAAAAAGTGCGGAAGGATTAGATGCACAGTAAGTGTGCTCTTTACTTTAAGGGGCATTGCAATTGCCCAGCATTATGCAAAGTGTGAATCAGCATAAAGTAGGTAAGAATTATTTTTGTTTTCACTAACACTTGAAGCTCTAAATTGTGTTGAGTGCAGCTAATTATAGTATAGTTCTTTGAACAGGGAACAACATATCGGTGCACAGGAGTGCCTTTATTAATTATCAGCTCTTGACAGAGGTTTCAAAAGTCTGCTTATAAAATATTCGCTAGTTTCTAGTAGAAGACTATTAAAACTGTAAGAGAGTATCTCTTTTATCCCAGTGTGAAATTCTGATAGTACCCTCCTCTTGGTAACCTTCACAGGATGCCTTATACCTGGGAGGAGGGACTGCCATCAGCAAACCCAGAACTCTTCATCATCTTTGAAGAGAAACAATATACCTTAGTGAAGAGAGATCCAAAACTGGGGTGTCCCCAGTTTCATGAGACTGTGCGTGGGGAAGGAGGTAAGTTCTGTGGGTGAGGAAAATGTAATACCAACCTAAATTTAGCTTTGGCCACCAATCTGGGAAGGCATCTAATGAAATTTGTCCAATGTGAAGTCGGCAATATTGCTAGAATAATTGCTGGGATTGCAGGTTTTCACTGAGTTTTTGTACAGAGTGTCCGTGTCCTGGCTTTGCCGGGGGAGGGAGGGGGGGGCTGCACGGTGGCTCCAGTGGGCCCACTGCAGGGCATGGCTGAGCCCAGCAGCCAAGGTGGTGGTGCCTCTGGGAAAAAGTATTTAAGAATGGGGAAAATTGCCAGACAGGGCGGTGAGGAGACAAAAAAATGTGAGAAACAGCAGTGCGAACACCAAGGTCAGAAGAAGGAGGAGAGGAGCTGCTCCAGGTGCTGGGAAAGACTACACCGGAGCAGATATCCACAATGCAACCCCTGGAGGACCCCATGCCAGAGGAGATATCCACCCTGCACCCCATGCCAAAGCAGGCGGACGTGCCCTAAAGGAAGTTGCAACCCGTGGAGAGCCCATGCTGGAGCAGCTTTGTCCTGAAGGACTGCAGCCTGTGGGAAGAACCCACGCTGGAGCACTGGAAAAGTGTGAGGAGGAAGGAGCAGCAGACAGGAGATGTTACAGACTGACAGTAACCCCCCATTCCCCACATCCCCGGCACTGCTTGGGAGAGCAGGAGGTAGAGGAGGTGCAGATGAAGGAGCAAAGCTGAGCCCGCGAAGAAGGAAAGAGTGCGGGGAAGGTGGTTTAGTTTTTGCCTTTGTTTCTTACCATCCTATTACATTTTTAACTGGCAATAAATGAAATCAATTTTCCCCAAGTTGTGTCTGTTTTCCCCATGATGGTAATTGGTAAGCAATTTCCCTGGTTTTATCCCAACCCATGAGCTTTGTCACATAATTTTCTCTCCCTGTCCTGTTCAGGAGGGGGAGCGAGTGAGCAGTTGGGTGGGTGTTTGGCCCTTAACCAAGGTCAACCCACCACAGCATTGCACAGCTGGACTTGGGGAACTTGACCCATGGCCAAGAGAAAATCTGCTGGAAAGAGACCGTCTCCTCTCAAAAGTATGCAAGGTGATTATCAACATACATCTGCTCAGAAGCAGTTCATCCTTGTAGGTGATGACTAAGCTAATCATGCAAGTATTTGCAAGTACAGATGAACCCATCAAGGAACTACATGGAAATAGCCAAGTTTAAATTTAATCTGAGCTGAGCACTCAATTCCCAGTTTACCTCAAAGGTAGAAATTCTGTTTCCGTCCACTCTTTATTCAATAAAAGTTATTTTGTTTTTCTGTCAAATGCAGCAAGCTATTTAAGCTTCAACTTTAGTGGAAGGGCAATTTAATTAATTCACAAAATTATTCTTTTAATTGGATTTGAGTGAATCAACTTTTCGGAAACTCAAGAAAGGGGGGTTATTGGCTTGGCTTCACAGACATTATTCCTGCTTGCATTTCAGTTAGCATTAGAAGCAAGGTTATTTCTCTCTGAGGATGTCAGTCTGACACAGTGGCATCCACTGCAGTTTTATTATTTATTAACATAAAAATGCAAGACAATGGAATGTTACAATCAAACTCTCCCCTTCTTCACACATTTTTAAATGATGGAAATGTTAATTAGACTGACACAGTCTTGGTCATCAAGTTGTATCCTCAACTGTCAAGCAAAAATAACCAATAAAAGGGGAAAATATTCACATTTTTGTGAGGAAGGATGTTTGTCACCTTCATTGTGCAACTGTGGCACTTGATTCACCTGAACACAGGTTGGTAGATGAGACAGAAGTGATGTCAACAGAAGTGTTGTCAGTTCCTTTTGCTAAGTAAAGCAAATTCAGTAAAACAATGAAGAACAGCCAGACTAGTCTACACTAAAATAACAGGAGGCTCCTCCTGTATTCTAGCTAATTGAGGGGACACTATAAAACCTGGCCTGAAACAAATCAAAAACTCTCAATAACAACTTTTTAACCTAAAGCTATCTTGTTTTCAGGTGGAATCAGCCCTCTTATCAGCAAGATATGTCAAGGGAAGGATTTTTCTTTATCTTTTTTTAGTTGCAGTGAATTCTTGGGTCATTAGGAAGCGCATAGCTATCACAATCTCAGCTCCAAAGAGTAGGAGCTTCTAGATGGTGCCTTAGTGCAAACAACGTTCCTGCTTCCTCTCCCCTCTTCTTCCCAGTGCATGGGCAGACAGGAGCGGGCAGTGTGTATTATCAGTGTTTGTGTTTATGTACCATGTGCAAGCCTCAGTTGAGCCTGGGGCTGAGCACGTGGTCCCCTGATGGCACCAGGCAAGGTATAAAAGCAGAGTAGGACACAGTTATTGCCTCCAGGAATTTCTAAGCCCAATGAGACAAGAAATACTGTAAAAGGAAACAGAACACAAAGAGGTGAAATGACTTGCCCAGGCCACCCACTGCCAGAGTTGGGAACTTCCATCTCACACGTGTGAGACCCTGTATTTGACACTGTGCTTCTCTTCGAACCATGCAAGTTGGTTTTGCACCTGCTTCTACAGGATCAGCAGTAAACAGTGTCAGAGAAAGTATCTCACAAGTGCGACATTCAGCGCTACCAAAGAGATCATGTATCTGAACTTATTTTTTTAAAAAAGTCCCTCTAACAGCAATATTTACAAAATTGGAATTCAGGTAAGGCAATGAATTCACATGTATGGCTGCACTTGTAAACACCAAGGTAGATGTTGACATTTAATTTTCTCACATTTATATTCCTAAGAGGAATTATACGTTCAGTTTACACAGATTTATTGCCTTAATTGTTTAGCAGCATTTGGTATAATATTAAAAAGGTCAAAAAATGTTTTTAATACCTATTGTGAGGTCCTGAGCCCCTGTGGATTACAATTATAAAGCCTTCCCTCTAAACCAAAAAGCGGTCTAGATGTGAATATGCACAAATTAAATGGCTTCAGAGGCAGGGAAAAGGAAAAAGAAAAAAGAGGTAAATGCTGTTTTAAGCCATATGCACGAAAGCATATTTATGGAGGTGAATACTATCTTCTCTGATGGGTAGAAATATGTGTGCGCTTTTGTATCTGAAGTCCTCAGCTGTGATTTTCTCATTGCCTGTTCCTCAGCAAAGTCCCTGGAGGGAAGAGGGCTTGTAGTTCTGCTTGTACAGAAGTCTGATAAGATCATCCACTCCCAAGCACTGGGACTCATCTAGCGTTTTCTATTCATGCTTTGCAGTAATAGGAAAATTAGGGGGTTTATTAAACAAAACCATTCTGCAGAAATGTTTCCTCTCTTTTAAACACTTTCAGATTCTGTGGGAAAACCTTTGTCTTAATCAAATACATATTCCTTTTTCCAACAAAATGTCAATATTTTTCTAAAGAATGTTTTCTTTTTCAAACAGCTCCAGTAGACATCTTATGTCAATGAGTAATTATGTAACTGATTATCATTTAAGGTCAAGGTATGACCTTGTGCAATTCCAGTTAGTTCTGCTGAAGTCTGAAGACTTAAAGCTAGGCAGTGAATTTTCCAAGATACTGTGAAGTCTGTACCACCGCACCACACTGTCCTCTCTCCACCCACGCCAGCAAGTGAACCTGCAATGATTAATTAATTGAGTCTTATACATCTCCTTCCCCGTTCAGATCAGGGCTGAATTCTCCACTGGCAATGCCATTACACACTGGATGAGGGTATGGTCATCACTGTATTCCTTTTTCAGTCCCACATTCCTTTGTATGTTTGCCATGCGCAAAGCCCTGAACAGCTTATGAGCTGCCCACTGTGGCTAAATAAGAAATTGTTTCAAACAATTCCCACCCTGTGATGATGATATGTACTGTAACTTCAGTGCATGACTTCTGCTGCTAATTTAGCTTAATATGAACATGCAACATCACAAAATCATTTGGCAACAGCAGCGTTAGGATGCCAACCAGAGCTGTTGCCATGAGATGAAGATTAGTTTAATCTTCTAAACCAGGGGATGATATCTTAGCTGCAAATGTTACAAACAGTGAACTTAATCTGAAAATGTGGATATGGAATTGTACAAAATTTAGGCACGTACATTACCAAACCAGTATGACATTACAGTGACCATACTGTAGGTTTTTTGTAAATCATACCTTAATATTGTAATTGGTACCTCTATTTTGAATTCAGCATTTCGGCTGATTTTGATGGAAGAAGAAACATCATAAATTGGTATTTGCTGTGCTTCCTCAGACAAATATTGTTCTGAGCAAGTTTCACTGTGACTGTACAAGTAAAAATTATAGCAGGATTTAGGGTTTTGTTGCCATCTTCTACACTGTCACAGTTAGAGCTGGTTGCTAGAGATGACAAAAAAACCTTTCCAGACATTGAGTCTTATTCAATGCAAAACATTTGCTGTCATCTATGTATTTTCTAAAATCTTTCTTCATGAAGTTACCTGTGGTGTATTTCTCCAGAAACAGAAGGAGGTAAGACGGTGGAAGAAAAATTGCCTCTTAGCTTCAACCTGTTTCTGTTCCATCCTTTTCCTTGCTTAGACTTTGCTACTTCCATTTCTTCTGTGTAGAATTCTACAAATGCGTCCTGTCTTTATCATCGCTTCTTGAATACCTGCACTAATAGTCAATTAAATGGAATCTCTCCTGTTAAGTCCCTATACTTATTTGTTGCTTTTTTGGACTCCTGATATGTTCTGGTTTTATTGTACAGTAACACCAAAGTAGGATATGTCTGCAGAGGGATACTCCATCTTCACTCTACACTGCTTCACTGGGCAGGAATGGAAACCAAACACAGAACACCCAACTATTTCAACCAAACGAGGGTGAAAGAACTCTACCAGCCCTCAAATCTATATACGATTTCCATCCTGCTTTCACTTTCAGTAAGAAGAGGCTGTGGTGGACCTGCCTTTTACATAGCTGAAAATTAAAGCAGTCCTGTCTAGACACTTCATTCCTAACCACTCGATGCTGGATCTGCTTAGAAAAAAATGCCTCACTGTACCTTTGCATCAAATATACAGCAGGGATAAGCCATTCAGAACCTCTCAAGGCAAGTCCTCCTCAGATTGCATCCACTCAACGTGTCCTCCCTCAAGGCATGTGTGGTGCTTTAGCGCTGCTGTTTCCCAATGCCTTATATCCTTCTCAGTGCTTCTTCAACAGCAGCACTGTCATCCCTACGTGGCTTCCAGTGTGGGCCGCTGCTTGGCTGATACCACTGTAGGGAGAGGAGGAGGTGGTACCTCTCTTTCCAACAGTGCTGCAGCCAAAACAAGTCACAGCTGAAGATCTTGCCTTCTCCTAGCCTGGTTTCTGTCTCTGCTGCTCGCAGCAGCCCACTACCTGCCATCCTTCCAACCAGGTTATTCTAGAATGAAGAGATTGGGAATTTTAAATCCTTAAGCAGACACCAGTTAAACTGATTGCCTCCCAAATAAAACTTTATCGTATAATAATATAATCATAAAATATCTCAAGTCGGAAGGGACCCATAAGGATCATCGAGTCCAATTCCCTGCTCCTCACAGGATGAGAAAGGACTTTAGGCAGAAAAACGTTCTCTGTGACTATCAAAGCTCTGTAGCTTGATGAGTCGCCACAGCTGACAGAAGAATTACTCCTCACCTTAAGTGAGAAATGAGATTTTTTTTTTCAAACCAAAAGGGATTTTTTTTTTTATTTTGAGACAAAACTTAAACTATTGAGCTGTTCCAGTGTGGCTTATAAAATATAGCACCAGATCCAATATAATATTTGTTTAAAGAAATCTGGAAAGCAGAGACATGGGACTCCTTGCAATTTCAGATCATTTTCAGAAGCAATTTCTCAAGACCCTTCTTTGGCAAGGAGTGCATGCGGTCAGAAAACCAGCATGGTGACCGAATGAATGAAGGAGTCAAAGTTAGGGTGGCTAACTTCTGCAAGAAAAACATATTCAGTAACTTATAAAATATACTGAGAGGGCTGAGATCAGCAGGTGCATCAAATATAGATAGACACATGCCACTGGTCAGGCACCCTTTGGGCAAAATCTGCCCTGTAAGTCTACCCAAGCATAGGTTCATTTTTCTTCCCACAAGGCAGGAACAGTTTGACATTTCTCGAGGTACTGGGGTGTAAGCAAGCTGACAGAATTATATTCATGGGCAGTCCTGCTTTGTTTTGTTCCTTTTCTTATGTGTATAGGACAGGGTAAGCACGTACAAATATTTTCCTGCTCAGAACAGGAAAGGGGATATTTGCTGGTTTGCAGTAATCCCTCACAGATCCTGAACTTTGCTGAATTGCTTCACATGGAGGAACTGCCTAACCCCTTGCTCCTGTGCTCAAGCAGTTAACCCATATGAAAATGCGTGTCCATATACCATGGAATCTCCAGCTGGACTGTGAACACAAAGCATCTTGCAAAGTGAGATTGCTTGCACTGTCCAAAACCCTGCCCAAGCACATGCAGCTGGAACAAGGGATGGTGACACCACTATGACTAATGAATGTGGGCCATTAAATAATCAAAAAAGGAGCTTCCTATCTCACGCTCACTTACTGTTTGGGAAATTCTATCATTATACTTTGGGAAATTATATTCACTTTTTGCCCTGGATGCTTATGGGTGTGGCAGTGGCAAAGATTTAAAACAGGAAGACTCAAGCTTGCTTAACAGTCAAGCACTTGTTTGCTGGAGACTATTTCCAGCAGGAAAATCTCGATTGCACACTTAAAGAAAAAAAAAAAAAAGCAGAAATGTGGCTAAATCCTATGAATAAGAGAGCAGCTGAAGAAATTTGCTCAGAAACAAAACAAAACAAAACAACCATTATTTTTACATTCTAATCTGTTCCAGTGGGTTGTCTGCAAACCCCAGTAGGTTTCTTGATACTTCTCTGGCTGTGACCCCATGGGAAATTTCTCTGAGCATTGAGCATCATGGAGTGTGGTGGGTTGACCCTGGCTGGAGACCAGGTGCCCACCAGAGCGGCTCTCTCACTCCCCTCATTCACTAAACAGGGGAGAAAAGGCATAACGAAATGCTTGTAGGTCGAGATAAGGACAGGGAGAGATCACTCACTAATTATTGTCACGAGCAAAACAGACCAAACTTAGAGAGGGAATTCATCTAATTTATTACTAGGCAAAACAGAGTAGAGGAATGAGAAAATAAAATCAACTTTTAAAACACTTCCCCCCACCCCTCCCATCTTCCCGGGCTCAACTTCACTCCCGGCTTCAACCTTCCCCCCCCTCAGCGGCACAGGGGGACGGGGAGTGGGGGTTACGGTCAGTTCATCTCACGGTGTTTCTGCCGCTTCTTCATCCTCAGGGGGAGGACTCCTCTCATCGTTCCCCTGCTCCAGCATGGAGTCCCTCTCACGGGGTGCAGACCTTCAGGAGCAAATTGCTCCAGCGGGGGGTCCCCCACAGGGTCACAAGTCCTGCCAGCAAACCTGCCCTGGCGTGGGCTCCCCTCTTCACGGGTCCACCGGTCCTGCCAGGAACTTGCTCCAGCGTGGGCTTCCCACGGGCCGCAGCCTCCTTCAGGTGCCTCCACCTGCTCCGGCGTGGGGTCCTCCACGGGCTGCAGGTGGAATCGCTACACCCCCTCATCCTTCCTCCATGGGCTGCAGGGTGACAGCCTGCTTCACCATGGTCTTCACCACGGGCTGCAGGGGGATCTCTGCTCCGGCGCCTGGAGCTCCTCCTCCCCCTCCATCTGCACTGACCTTGGTGTCTGCAGAGTTTCTTACATCTTCTCACTCCTCTCTCCGGCTGCAAAAGCTCTCTCTCTCTAAGTGTTTTTCTTCTTCTTAAATATGTTATCACAGAGGCGCTGATTGGCTTGGCCTTGGCCAGCAGCGGGCCCGTCTTAGAGCCGGCTGGCATTGGCTCTGTCAGACACAGGGGAGCTTCTAGCAGCTTCTCACAGAAGCCACCCCTGTAGCCCCCCCTGCCACCAAAACCCTGCCACGCAAACCCAACACATGGAGTTAAAACCAAAACCAACTGATATACAGGCTTCCTTATGCTAATTGCAACAGTGAATATTTTTTTCCAAATACCTGTTATCCTGGAGGAACAGGCAGGATCCATGAAGATGAGGTTGTTTTCACAACTTTATCCAAATATTGTCGTTCTTACCACATTAGATGCATACCCCTGGGCTTCTCCTCTGGAGGAATGATTCTGTAGTAGCAGAATATTCCCCTTCTAGTGCTATAAACTAAAAGAGGAATCTTTGAATAGAGATTCCCCTAGAGTTTGGGGTCCTCTTGCTCCCCTGAGGGGAAGTTTATCATTAAAGCTCTTACCTCTGCCATTCTTTTTTATTACAGTGCCCTGCTATGTCAAGCACATGGTGGTGGAAGACTTTTCTTCTTAATGCCTATTCACTCTGCTCCATCTTACAGTGCCACATCATCCTATATCAAGACCTACTCTCAGTACAGAAGGTTCTCCCAGAGCATGAGCTCTTTTTCGAGGTTACAAATACAGCTTTCTCATGTTCTCTGCTGCACTGTGAAGTCTGCTTTTCTCACCCTATACATCCAGAAGGCTATAAATTTAGCTGTCAGCAGTACTGCACCATTTCTCTCTCCCCCACTATCCCTCTATCCCATCAGCTGCCATTGGCATATCTCTTCCTCCTGCCAGCTCCTGCCTACTTAGTCTCCCCTGTTCAACCTCCCATTGTAATCCTTGCTATACCCTCTGCAGCCATCCTCCTCAAAAGTGCCCTTTTCCACTGATGCTCACCAGTCCTCCAAAGCATTTGCCTTGCTTTATCCCCTTTGCCTGCCACCAGCTTGCCCCATGCTTGACTTCTCCCAAACGCTTTCAGAACTGACAGGATTAATGATGGAATGAAAACAGCAAAAGCTCCTAATTCACTTTCTCTTTTTTCCCCCACTGTTTTTAAGGGGAAAAGCTGCAAACACAATTTCAAGGACTGAATGTGGCTGGAATTGCACTGGAAAGGACAATCTGTACCAGCCCACAAGGTGGTGGGAAGACAGTCCAAGCAAAAGCAAATTGTCTATCTCTAATTGTAAAATGGAAGAACAATAGGATAAATTATCTTCCACTTTGGATGCAAGGGTTTGCCAAACCTGTCCTGAGTGCTGTATTACCATCAAAGCTGAAATGCTAAGACTTATGCACAGTGAGAAATTGTAAAAGCAGAGCAGCAAAAAGGACGCGGGGGCTGCAGGAAGAAAGATTTAAATGGCTAAATATGCATAGAGCTGGGCTTAAACACATCTGCAAAAGAAAAGGGACACAGCGATTTTCTTATCAACATCTGAAGAGTCTGAACACCAAGGGGAGTTACCTCCTTCAGCAGAAGAGATGCAATTAGGAACAGTGGATGAAATCACAAGGTGAATTTAAACTGCCCATTGCGGAGGGGAAAAAACCAAAAAGTCTTTTCATAGGAAGATATTCTAGGAACCGGGTGTCCCATTGCTTGGGGTGTGGAGAACTAGACGGATTCAACAGAAACACACTGCTTGCAGCAGTCCTGCACTGCCAGGGACACACAATAGATGACCTAATGGATTTTTCCATCTGTTGACTCCACGTTCTGGATTAAATGACCACAAACTCAGGATTCGTATGTGTTTATTAAAACATTTTAAGATTGCTTCTTTGCACCATGTCCCACAGGTTGGCATCAATTTGCTTTCCTCTGTTGCCAGCACAAGCGCAGCTTCAATTATTAATGAAGGAGTGCTTTTTTAAAGCTTTTCTTATCCCAATATGGTAAATCTCTCTTGGAGTTGTACTACTGTGTAATTAAGTTTAATGCATTTGAATTGGAGGCACAAATAAGGTGGATGCTGTAGTAGCAGTGTAATGATGGGATTTTTTCCTCCAGCTGATTATACACCCTGGAGCATTTCTGATTTTCAAGTTTTGAATCTAATGGCTCATTCCTGTTCTTTACCAGCGAGCATGCATGAGACAGAGAGTGCAAGCACTGAGCTGCTTATCTCATAAGTCAGCGGCTACACAGTGTATGTGAACCCGGACCAGTAGCTCATCCCAGAAGCTGTGGGGGGGACACAGAAAGCAGACTTCAGGCAGTAATTTGCTAGTTGATTTGGACATTACAGAACTAACTGCTCTCACTTGCCAGCACACATGGATGCCAGGGACCTTACGGGAACTTAAACCAACATATCTAAACATCTAAACAGCAACAGCAGGATGGGAAAATGGGGACCTCTATCCCAGACAGCTGCAAGCAGGAGGGATGCACCATTCTCCATCTACACATTTGCATTTTCCTGGAGCTCAGTGCCTCCTGGGATGGCCTTCCTAAAGTATCAGGCTGATTTCTAGTTTCTATGACTCTCTGTAATAACTAATTTTCCATAGCCTGGATAGTGAGGTGGGTCACATTGATTTGTTTATTTTGGAGAAGCACCTACCAGTCCCAGAAAGTATTGTATCCCCATGCCAGAAAACACTTTGCAGAGTGCAGCCCATAAAATATGCCTGGATAATTTCTTTTTAGTATTTAGAGTCACTGAGACAGTTCGTGCATTTTGATGCAGGCACATCTGCCCCACATTCTCCAGCTTACATTTTGTGGGAGCCTGATTCACTTGGTTTCAGGGAGTTTGCTGTTAGGAAAAGGAACTTCTTCCTTTTACAAAGCCTTTCATTATTTGTCTTGGATCACGCTATTTTCTTTGTTCACCTATCACCAGCACAGGATAATTCAAGCCGGATGCAGCAGTTCAGCAGCCTGGTGTTTAAGCACATATTTACAGGAAAAAGGTATTCCATGAGCAGCCCTTGACTCAGGACTCAGACTCTGCCAGGCTGGCAGGGCCCAGGGGTTTTGGCCATTAGAGAACAATACAAGGCTCATCTCCTGTCAAGCATTTGGGTGGATGCCAGATTTACTTTCAGAGGCAAAATTCTGGCTTGAATCTTGCATTTTAATGCCATGTGTTATATTAAACACCACACAGGGAGCATTAAAAAGCAATTCGGTGCAATGCTTGCTGCTCTCCTGTGTGATGTATTGATTCCATCTAGCATGTGTCAGGTATGTCTCATAGCTTTGAAGTCTTCCAGCACCATAGAACAGTTTGATTTCTGTTCGTCTCCCAGTGTGTTTCTTGGGGACAAGGTATAAGGCTCAAATGGCAGAAGCGACTTCCTTATAGCAAAAGTCGCTCTCCAAAGTCAACATGCTGTAGGCACTTCTGTCCTTTTCATTTCCAAACTACCCTATGCACAACTCCTGACTGTAATAAACAATACGTTGTTGATAAATGAGTTGTGTTCATAATAACTCTTCCTGCAAGGCAACCAGGAAAGGAGATGCACTTTTCCCACTGCCTTTTCTCCTGTGGATTGTGCAATCCAAAATCTCCCTATAAATAAAACCAGACACATATAAACATGCAGCCTCTAACCTCTGCCAAGCAGTCCATGGTGGGACTTCCAGTAGCACCAGGAGCCTGCCTCTGCAAACAAAAGATCACGAATCCCTATTCTGAATTTGCTCCCCATTATAACCTGTGCAACTAATTATGACTTCTTGCCTACACATAGTTTCTACTGAAAGCTCACATGTCCATTCCAAGCCTTCCTTTAGAAAGGCAAGTTCTTTGCTGTTTTCTCTCAGACTGTCACTGGATTTCGAGTGTCAGAGGTATTAAGAGTCAGTCTCAGACAGGAAAGCGTATTGGCACACCACCTTGTGAAATCGCAGTAACAAGATCTCTACGGACCAGATTCTGCCCCACTGCAGAACCTGGCTCAGATAAGCTGTTTCCCTCCCACACCTGGAAACACACTGGAGTGAAAACAGGAGATTTTCCATTTACATTGATTTACCAGTGGTTTGAAAGATACTGTACTGCACTGCCAAGCTCTGCTTTTCTTTGTCCAAACAGAGACATGGGTCTAAGTTACTTTGAGAAGTTTTTCTTTCTACAGCATGTCTGACAAACACATGGAGATAAAGTGGTCTGAGAAACACTGAAGGATAAAAAGGGCATTAAAATAAGGACTCGACAGTGTATGAAAGCCAAGAAAGGATTAAAACTTTAAAGAGAGCTCTCCAGGACCCTAAAGACTCTTTTGGACAAAGATATAATCTTGTTGAGTTTTTTTTTTTTTTACTTTGTCAGTTTTTGCATTGAAGTAACAAACTTCAAACCGTGGATGAGGGAAAGGGTCATTTCTGGGCTTACAAAGGAATCTAGCTGGCCACAGGAGGTGGGAGTTTTTGTCAAAGACTCATCTGACTCTATATACCTGATACTTGACTCTTATGAATCTGCAAACCATAACTGTTAGATTCCCTCCCATTTCTCCCCTTCACCCATGAAACATCAAACATCAAATCCTTCTCCATCCTCCTGTACAGCTCTCACTTTCTGTTCTGCAGGTTCTGCCGCTTTGCAGCAGCCCCTGCTCCTGGTATCTCCCCTCCTTATCACCCTGAACATCTACTTTCACATCTGCATTAAAAGTGCCTTCCTTTTTGCCCGTGCTTCTGCTCACCATGTGGTGGTACAGGTCCCAGTTAGTCACTGGAGCACTGGGGCTATCGCCACTCTGTATCTGCCAGCACATCCCAGGGAACGCTGTCAGCACCACTCCCGGGTGCCTCCCATCCACCCCATGGGCAGCCCAAGGGTGCTCATGCATCCTCCCTGCCCTTGCTGCAGTAGCACTGGCAACCTTCATGAAGTCTTTTCTTGCTGGTGTCTCACAAGGACATATACGTGATAGCTGCAAAGGCTAGATAATACGCTAACAGCCATCCTCATAAGGGATACGTATGCTGTGAGAAGTACTCTGATCTGCCCAAGTCCTGGGACTCCTTTACACCTACATACATCTTCCTTGCAGTGGGTCATGCCACTATGTCTCTGTGGACTTTCTCATAGATGACCAGAGCTGACCAGCAGCTAACTGGGATTAATTTGTGTGCAAGGGGATGATCTGTGTGTCAGTTCAGTGACTCTGTGTGTACCACAAAAAGCTGCAGTGCCCTATATTGTATTAATAGACATTATAAAAGCTTGTGGTTGGAAGAAAGGCAATGACTTTTACCATTCAACACTTTAATACTTAATGGTAATGACTGTTCCCTCATTCCTGCCTCTTATCAACAGCTTTCAAGGAAGCATCATTAAAAAGGCATATTCCAGTACAAGAGAGACATCAGGCTCAATTCATTTAAAAGCGATATTTCAATAAAGCCAATTTAACATTCAGATCAGAGATGCCCTCAGAGATTCCCATGCCTGCCCCGCACGGCTCTGATGCTCAGCTGTAGCCCATGTTTGTACAACACCAGTGTGTAAAATACGGACATGCTCAGTAAGTGTGGATTTTCCTAAAAGATTATAACATAAGAAGTCTGTCTTTTATTGGACTCCACAATACAGTGGTGTTCAGCTGTATATTAGAGTGTGGGAGGGTATAAATTGCACTACATAAAGTGATCAGGTTCTCCACTTGTACTCCAACTTACCGTACCTGCATCCCTGGTGGAAATTGATAGAATAGTTGATATTTGGATCCTTGGTGGACTGAAAAATGAGTAGGAAGAAAATGAAAGCCAACATGTTTACTGAGATATCAAACCCCACTGGAAAAACATTTTAGCTTTCAGTAATATTCCACTTGTTTCCTTAAGTGATTCAGTGCTTTAAATAAATAGTTTCTATTGCCTTAAGTGCTCTAAAGAAAAACATTTGGATTCCAGTGATATTCAAGAACTAGAGTACAGATAAAGCAGTGTCTATTAAGCTAGGTAAATAATAACTGCTTCTTTTACAAATCAAGTTGTAAGTTTTTTCTGACCTCCCCAGGACCTTCACAGCAGAATTTTACAGGCTCTATAGAGAGTACCTGTTCACAAACTACATCTAAAAAAGAAGGTGGAAACTAGTTGTGCCACCAAGCCAAAAGGATGTTACGTTTCCTCTGGAACACCTTAAATTATAGTAAAATTATTCTGCAAGAAATACAGCATTTAAAACATTGGAAGTAAGCAGCAAAATCTCAGAACAGTCAGTTGAGCTGAGTCAACTAGTTCAGACAGTGCTGCATCTAGATGTAAAAAACTATTTACATACCTGGAGGTAACACGGTTCTTTTAATATATTTTGTAGATCTGTCTTGGCTTTCATTGTTTTAAGAACCAGATGCTACGAAGATACAATTTGTAGCTTTATATGTGAATCGCCGTCTTACATGAGATGTTATAGAGTAGGATCCTGCACAGCAGTCCGGTGAATGAGTGCCCCTAAATTTACTGACACAGAATCAACAGAAGCTTTTCCATTGACTCTCAATGGAAAGACTCCATTGCCTTTCCATTAAGGCAACTGTTTTTCTATGCACCTACAATTTAGGTAGATACCCGTCTCAAACAGGCAGACTGGATCCTAGCCTATGATGTTAACTGACACTGCTGACAAGCCACAGTCACAATATCATGACTATTATTTAAGGACCCATTCGGCCAGTGTGTCTCTGTTACAAGTCTGCACCTTCTTCCCAGTCCACATTGCCCAAACAACCTCGATTTAACGCTGCACTGTGTTTGCAAAAAGACCACAATTTTGCCTAATTTCACACAAAATTAGACCTACTGGGGACTGGCCTTTATAGAACTCTTGCATGCATCCATTAAAGCTGTTCTAATCAGTCAAACATAATTAAGCAAAACCTGATAGCAAAAATCTTAGGTTTGCCAAGGAGGAATAACTGCATATTTCTAGAAATATAGCACACATTCAATAACAGACATTTATGCTGATGCTAATTCATGTGCTGCATAATGTTTTCCACTTTGATGGTTATAAATTACATACTGTAACTTAACAAGTTGGAAAATGTGCTATCCCAGGAATAAGAGAGGGAAAACATAACAGCAGTCACCTGCCAGTTTTAATAGAGAGCTGTAACAAATAGCAACCATATATTTTTATTTTTTTTAAGATCATCACTTCAGGGCTGCAGCTGTTTGGTTCTGTCATATTTAAAGAGCAAGAATGGTACACAGAGAAAAAAAATGTTTGTAATCTTAATTCCTGCAGATCCCTACCTATTTCACAGTTCTCCGGTATTGTCTGTCATACACTGGTGAACCCATGAGCTTCTGGGGAGATGGGAAGTACAAACATATTTGGGTTACTCCCTGCCCCCACGTAATGCTGCTAAACCAGCAGAGGAGACCCACCTCTTCGGTTCAATATTGATTTTTTTTTTTCTTATAAATGCTTCTCAATCCATCAATGTCCAACCAGAAATGTAGCAAGGTCCTCACGGATTCAGCTTACTCTTGCTTTTCTGCTTATGTGCTACTAGAGAAACAAGAAGGAAAAAAAGCCCAGAGAAATCCTGACAAATCAGTGCTTGGAACACAAAAAATCAAACCAGATTTTGTTTTCCTTTTGTAGTATTGTACTGACCTTGAGGAGGAAAATATTCTAATTTAAATACTGCAGGATCTAAAATTACAAGTAAGCATCAGCAATAAATAGGGGGAAAAAATTAAAAACTTTGTCATCCTTTACAAAGTGATGGAAGTTATCGGAGGAGGGGAAAGGAAGGAAGGATGAAGTGCACCCACCTTCTTCTGCAGCGTATAGCACCAGATGAACGGATAAAAAAGCTTTTAACAGGCATGTAAGACTCCTCACAGATGATATTGGCTTGGCAGAAAGTTCCCACAATGCCACCTCTGCAATATGGTGTATGGTTTTGATCACCTCATTAAAAAGATGTTATTTCACTGGATAACAGCTGAGGTGATACAGACTTTGGATGATGACCAGTGTTAATTGTCAGCAGCAAGAGGAGACAGTGCATCTTTAAGCAGTAGACTGAAGCAAATCAAGTGGAAAATGCTCACTACTGAGGGCAGTTTAAATTGAGGAAGCAATTAGTGGAAGAGATTCTGGTACTAACGCTGGAATATAGAGCTTTATGTCATGGGACTTGCACTGATGTGTGTCTGGATGAAATAAAATTTTACGTACAGAGGAACTGGCCAATTTGTAACTCAGATGATCAGAACACAGCATAATATTGTCTCAGAACAAGCCAACCTGCCAGCTTCTTCCTAGCAGAGCTGAAATGAAAATATCTAAAGCCAAATGTGTTATAGTAAATCAAATGTCTGTAGAGGCCTCTGGTGATATAAAAGCTATTGTCAGATATATAAATAGTTAATATTTACAGCTGAGAGAAAGACATGAAGAAGAACCTGTCCCTTCAGGTTTCACTAAAATAAAGCATAGATTTTTAAAGGTTTCCTTAAATAAGGCTGCAGAGTTCCTCCTTAAAGCATCACAGGCCATTGGTTGCTTCAGCACAAAAGCTTAATGGACACTTCCCAGCAATGTGGCCTCTAGTGGGAAATCAAGTTTCACAGAATCAACTTTTTATGCAAGAAAAAATTAATTTTGCCCAAAGCATTCAGGTTTCCTATGGGAAAATCAAAACAAAATATTTCCTTTACTACATTGGCTTGACCCAAATCAAATGTTTCAGTTTATTTTTTAACTGAACAAGAATATTTTATTTCAACTCAGTTCAACTTGAAACTGCCTCCGGGCTTGCCGTTATGGTGGATATAAATTGTCCAGGAGAATAAGGGAATAAGACAATTTGCATCTTAGCCAGTTAGCTGGTGCACAAGAAAACATTTTTAATTCAGCAACATTAAAATGTTACATTTAGATCAACAACACTGGAGCAAAATGCTTGGATAGTTCCAAACTGAAGTTCTTCAGAACTTTTCCTCCCATGAAAAAATTCTGATATGGGAAAAGAAATGTTTAAATAGTCATAATTGCACATGAGGAAAAAAAAATCCAACTGGAATTTCCAGTCAACTAATCATTACATCAGTTTTTGCCAGAGCAATTCCATTGAGCTCCACTGGAATCACACTGGAATCACTGGAATCACATCAACCTAAAAGCGGTTGCAGGTGCAATGATACTGACCTCAGTGCAACAGTTTAGGCAGCTAAAAGGTGTGCCTTAAGGTGCTCCAGGTTCTCTCTCACGTTGACCTCCTTGTTGGGACTGTGAGTATGCGGAGGAACTTGCCGATTCTGAGAGAGTAAAATGTGGTTAGAAAGGAGGACACTCTATGAATCACCAGGAATACTGCACATCTTTCCAAAACTCATGCATGAATGGGACAATCGGGCTTTTAAAAGCAAGAGATAAACCACAGCTTCACCTGGGATTGAACGGAGACTGAAACTAGCATTTGTGCGTGGGATAGGCATGAAAGTTTAGAGAGTTTTAGGGGGTTTTATATATATTTTTATGATATATATTTGCTTGTTACAGATTGCTTAGTATATATTACACTTAGAAGTTGTAGTTAAATTGAATTATTCCAGCTTCCCTTTCAGCCTCAACTGCTAATATTCAGTTCTCATTCAAAAGCAGTCCAGACCAAATCAATACGGACAGTTTCACATCAGAGACCCCCACAACAACACACCAGTTAATTACCACAGGTTTTCAGTCACCAAGACTCGTGGTTCGTGGGAGGACACAGAGTGCCGGTGCCGCAACACCCAGCTTGCTCAGGATCATCATCTGTGGACAGCAAGGGTGATGGATGCTGCTCCCACGTGGATTTGGGAAAGGTCATGTCAACCTGTTCTCACCTCACTGCAACGGCATGAGTCGAGAAGGTCGAAAGATCCAGAATGAGCTTGACTGCAAGAGCGCGTGTCAAACAGAGCAGCACTGTTTAGTTATTTGTGCTGGTTTGTAATAACTAGGCTCTGATTCACGTCTTGAGGTGCCACAGTATTAACTGCTCCAACAGCCCCTGATAAATGTAAACAGAGATGCCAAATAGTAGTAGTCTCAACCACAACACAAATTATTCACATTCCCCTTGCCTCGCTTTGAGATGTCAGAGTGAAAGATTAACCTCTGCAGTTTATACATTTACTGATTACACAATATACTCAAAACACTGAGGAGGGTAATGACAAACTGGAGAATTTTGTACTTGAAATAATCCTGAGAACACTAAGTTTGAGTTATGTAAACTGGGTTTTTTACTTCTCCTTGTTCAGATGAAATTGCTGAAAAGCAGCATTTCTAGGAAGCAGTTATATGCGCCATGCCAAGCATAAAAACCCTGCCCAAGAGGACAGATTAATGTCCTACAACATTTCCAAGGAGAGCTAGGGAACAGAGGAGGGGGCCCCATGAATCTGCTATGTCAGTGCCTTCCAGAAATTAAAAAGCAATATGGAGACTGTTCCAGTGCCAGCTGTGTTTCTAAAGAATGCTTTCTGTCTAATGCAGACCACATTATCACCATTTTAAGCTAAGATTTCACTTAATTTACATAGACTGGGACAGACTGTAGCTGTCTTTGTTTTTTAGTGCAGACACGCTGTCTATTATTGCAGGCTCTGCTGCTATCACAGTGCAAGCTTGTTTGTTTAAAAATGGAAGATCATGGGATCTACTGTTTTCCAGAGCTACTCACCTTTAGGAAAATCAATGGTCGAGGTTGGCTTTAGACATGACAAATCATCTAGGAGTTGTACCTCACTGTTCTTTCAAGGCAGATTGCATGTTTAGGTCTGCAAGAAGACTAAAGCACCCATGGAAGCCCTGATACCTTCCTTTCACTGGGTTCAGCACAGAAGGTTGGATGATTTTTGTTGCTTGACACCTGTAATGATACCATATGGAGAGGAAACCATTTTCAAGTTCTTGGGAAGGTTTGAAGGGGTGTTGTTGCAGTGAAAAACAATGCCTGAGATAAATAATACAATATACTTGTGCTCAGTAGCACATCCAAGATATTTTGCTAGGAGACATCGTAAGATCACTGATTTGTTTCTGACATACTAGGCTACACGAAAGTGTTTTCTGATTCATCCATGTTTCATGTGCAAACCTAAAAAAAGACATTTCATCTACTTGTGCCTCAGTTTCACACATGTCAAATAGTTTTTGGGGGGTCCAGAGTAGTGCTCAGAAGGCACTCAAACCTTACGGTGATGTGTCTACAACTAGACCAAAGGAAAAGGTACAGTGTCTATCTGAAGAGCTTACGACTGCACCTGCAAAGGTCTTAGGCAAGGCAACATGCAGCCTGTTTGCACTTACCTTTTATGTTCCTGATGTCCAGAGCAGAGCCGCAGTCTTAAATGAGTCATTGGAGCAGAGGAAAGATGAAGTATCTGAGTGAAAGTCACAGCACTGCAGTGAAGGGGAGAGGAAGCTCCTCCGTGAGGGACAGGAGGGTGACAGACAGTGTTCTGCCTCTCTCTACCCTTCAGGCATCTGCTTCAAGCCTACACGAAGCTGCAGATGTGAAATCAGGATTCACAAGCTTTTTACGCACAGCATATTTCTTAGTGTATTCATTCAGGAAAGTAGAAGACCAGGTCTTAAACCTCCATGCCATCCTTGGAGTGCACAGCTCTACTTGGTGAAACTGGCCTTTGCTGGCAACTACAGCCTCTGACCCACAGTTCGGGCTGAAAAAAACATACCTCCCACCCACCACTGTTACATTAGAGTCATTAGGGCCCAGAGGGAGCCATCTAAGAAAGTAACAGGACACCTGGGTTCCTCACAAAGGGTTATGTGTACCCCTAGCCAAGGGGCCTTGTGCCCAGTTTTGCACAGTAGCCATGTTCAACAGAAGCAGAGCCCAACCTCTGCAGCAGACCTTAACTCTCACATTGAGGGCACCTCCACGGGGACGGCTACCAAACTTTCTGGAGCACGAATGCCAAATTCACTCGGTGAACACAGTAACCAATTTGGTTACCATATTAAAGGAGAGAGAAAGGGCCTCTTCTGGCTCCTGGATGGGACTGCCAGGACTGAAACATTTCTTGCTAAACTCAGCATTATCAGCCTTTTTTTACCAGCTTGTGTTGCCTGATAGTCTTCTGGCCTCACCTATGGGATTGGGAAATGTAAGTACTAGGATGACTCATTTCCAGCTCCCATGTGGGCATCAGGAGGAGTTACTGCCTGGCTGCTCCGTCCTGCCGTGACGGCTGTTGGTCTGGGCTCAGCTGGGAGCAAAACTGGCTCCAGAGGAATGCTACTGTGAAAGGCTTTCTGTAACAGTGCCTCAATAATCTGGACAGGCTTTGACAGGTGCTGAGACTCACTTTGACAAGGTTTTGACCCCTGAAGAGATTAGCACCCGTCAGCTGAGCTGTAGTAACTCTCCATGTGTTTGCAGACCCCCAGGATGTGCAGCAGGGTTAGCGGTGCTGAATGTAGAGCTGAGCTATGGGAGCACACTGCAGCTCCCGTGGGCACGCCGGGACCCACCGGTGCCCAGTGACACCTCTCTGAGCTCACACTGCAAACTGCCTGAGCCTGCCTGTATAAAGTCATTGCCTTCTACATGAGGGAAATCTGCAATATATTTCAGGATGGGCAGGGGAACAGCGGACCCACTTAGCTGAAATTTTGACAACTGTAAGTCTCAGAAAATCTGGGAGTAGCTTTTGTGTTAGGTGACAAATTGAAGAGTTGGCTCGTTCTTCATCCGTGTCCGGGAAGCAGAGGTACAGGGCAGAAACAGTGGAAGGCTGTTGTGTTTCCCCCTCTGCTGTATACCGCTTTGCTTTACTGAACTGCTTCATTTGGGACACTTGCTTGGGACAGGCTGCTGGGGTTAGTTGTTATATCCACCTCCTGACAAATAAACGTGACATCAGAGTGACTTCAATTTTTTATAAATATCTATTGCCAATTTGATTAACATATCAGCACAGACCTGGAGTTAAAACTGAAGGGGGCTGAATATTACCCCTTCCTTTTAAGGCTGGCATAATTTCCCCTCTACATGGAAAAAGCTTCACACTTACATTTTTCACTAGTATCTACCATCGCGAGCCTTAGATTTTGTCTCTTTTAAGCCTGCATCCTGTAAAAACACTGTAATTGCATGCAGCTGTGTTTGCAAGCCAGCCTCTGCAAATGGAAAGCGTGCATTGAAAAAGCACCCAAGCAGAGAACCTCCAAAATACACACTGCAAAAGCTGCTAGTTTACCAAAAAGACCCTCTTTGGTTTGCCCTCCCCTGCCCTCCTCTGCTGTTGCTACCTTGCAGTTTATGACATCCAGATAGTGGGAGGTCTGACAAACCGAACAAGGCAGCGAGCAAGAAATTCCATTCCTGTTGAAATCAGTAATTGCTCCGTGCAGGCTGCTTTCTCGCGCGCGCGCGTGTGTGTGTGTGTGTGCTTTCTTTTGTGTCACTTCGAGAAGGGCTCTGATATTATTATTACTTTAAATATAGCTTGCCCTGAGGCGGGGAAACGCACAAGGAAAGAGTCGGCAAGCAGCCTATCTCTCAGAAGAAAAGAGCAAGCCTCGCAGCACAGGAACTGGCTTCACTCAAGTGTGCAGTTTAGAAGTCAAAAAACTATTCCAAATACCACCATTTTGGAAGAGGCTGAAGAAAAAGGACACAAAACTGGCTAAACACAGTGAAGAATATGGTAAATCAGGGTACAAAGCGCACCTAATTGCAGTTTGAGAGTGGGCTCTGAAGTACAATGTAAGTCTTCCTTAAATTGTATGTTTTTATCGTAGTATCTAGTCGTTTAATTTCCATTCTGAAGCCAGGCTGGGCCAAAAGGCACGATTAGCTACAAAGATCAGCATGGAGCAGAATGTGTAATCTCTGATATGTGGCTGAAAATGATACTGAAATACAACAGAAGTCAGAGACTATTAGCCGTATTATGGAAGAAGAACTATAAATAAGAGCATATCTAATTATTTCAAGAGAAAGATGCTGGATGGAATCTTTAATCAACTTTCTTAATAGGGAAGCGTCAGCTCTGCTGTTTTGTATGGCAAGCTATTTTAATACTGCTGTGTTTAAAACTGTGTGATTACAGTTACCAATAGCAATAAGATGTAGCTCCAGAGGGGAGTCCTAGTGGCTGCAAAAGTTTTCTCTCTTCTATTTCTCCAACATTTTTGCTCTGTGAAGCCTCAAGTCCACATTTTGTATCCTACAGCTTGGTTTTGCTTTTCAGCTGGATTTTCAATGTATGCCAACACTGGACTTCCTATGGAACTGAAAACAAAACATTTCAGCTTTTGGAGTAATTCTGATATGCTTTTCTATATCATGCTAGTGGCAAAAATAGAGTTGACAAAAGATTCTGCTCCCTCAACTTCTGGCATGGACAGCTGAGGAATATAAAGCCTGATGGTGACAAAGGGTGATAATTTCCTATTTTTCACTATTTATCTTGCTGGTTTCGGACTTAGCAATGGATATTCTTTGTGATGAGGAGAGCTCTGTGAACCCAACTGCAAACTCCTTAATACAAACAAATCATGAGAGAAGACTCTACAGAAATGTTTATGGAGCTGGAGAGATTAATATATCACATCTCTTTAACTTGACTGCGGACTCTGAAAACCTAACCAATCTTTCCTGTGAAAGTAGCATGAGTCCACCGTGCTACTCTTCCTTGTTTCAGCTTTCACAGAAAAACTGGCCAGCTTTGCTGACAGTGATAGTGATTGTTTTAACCATTGCTGGAAATATTCTTGTCATCATGGCTGTGTCACTGGAGAAAAAACTACAGAATGCCACTAACTATTTTCTAATGTCACTTGCGATAGCTGATATGCTGCTGGGTTTCCTTGTCATGCCTGTGTCAATGTTAACCATACTGTACGGTGAGTATAAACTGTGTAACCTACTGCATGTATTGAGAAGCTTTAAACATTGCATGCACATGTTGTTGTTGTTATTATTTCATTCTCTTATTAGAAAAAATTGTAGTCACTCCATACAAGTTGAAATATATGTAATTGATTAATGGATGTAAGAATAGGTGAAGTACTTGAATCTTTTCCTACTTTATATTTCTAGTTACAGGCATTTTAAACACAGTCCAGAATATTAGTTTATTACTCAGTTGCTGGATGAATTGTTTCAAAGTGTATATGAAGATGCTTTGTTCTCTCTATTCTTTCAGGTTTTTCCCCGGCTCATAATTTTCAGTATTCCTAATGAGAATGTAGGGTCCTGCCAGTTACTTTGCTTTGCAAATATGCACAGAAGCACTAATGACTACCTTTAGATTCAAAGTAGGCAACCCTTTCATTTTTTTTTAATGAAGTAATACAAATGTAAATAATTTTCTTAACATAAATACCCTGCTTAGACATTTACTTAACAGCAAATGCTGGAATAAATATTGTGGGAATAAAAAAATGAATGGGAATTAATTCTGCCTGCTTTTTAATAACATTTAAAATGCAAAGCTGTGATTTCTTAAGAGAAATTTTTTAAGAATTAAGTGAATAATGACTCACAGTTCATACCCTTGTAGGTGATTAATAGCAGATCTTTCTTCTCATTTTTCACCAAAATCACTTGCAGCACAGCTCACGTAGAAAAAAGCAGCAGCCTACGTGTTCAGTACCAATATTGCCAGGCTGTTGTAATCCCTAAACCTCAAGAAATGAGTTTTCCAGTGCCACAACTGAATTGCTACAGTTCAAGGAGAAGCCAGACAGTCAGGAGGAAAGTGAGACTGTCTGCAAAAATTTCTATTGCTTCACTATTTTGGGACTAAAGGTCCAAGCATGAGCCTGTGACTTAAGAGAGACTTCATCCAGAAAACTGGAGGTTTATTTCCCAATGTCAGTATTTCTACACAGATTGCCCTCAGAAGCATTTGCAAACTGTATTTGGCATCAGTGATTTATTGTATTAGTGGTGCAATTACCTTTGGTGGGAGAAACAGCGTAAGAGAGAGCCGGGGGAGCAGAAATTGTCCGAAGTGTGAGATTAGCAAAACCTTTTTAAATCCTGCGTGATTCCCTGAGACATGCAACAGGGACTCCTGCTGGCCGGGCTCCGATGCTGAGGAACGAGGCGTCCGAAATCCACGGCTCGGAAGTGATTTGGAGGTCGGGACGTGGGATTTCCTGCACGCAGCAAAGCCGAAACCCTCGTCACGGGGGGGAAGGCTGTGTCGCAGTCCTTTGCGATCGCTGGCGCAGAGGAGCAGCAGGGCACCTAAAGCCATAGGGGAGGGAGTGTGCTGGCTTTGCCTCATCCCTCCCTGCTTTTTCCCTTGCAAGGTCAGGAAGGGGAGGCCTTTGTGGGTAACTTGGGGTGAAAAATCACCCGGTGGTGCACGCAGGTACCAGAAGAGCTGTCTCAGCGTGGTGCACCATCAGCTTCCAGGATAACCAGTGGTGGTGCAGAGGGAAACCTCCCCTTACACCGGAGCATTGGCTTGGCCTCAGCTACCCAGAGAAAGACCAGGATGCAGCTGGCATCAGCCACATCACCTATGTTGTCAGCCCTATGGTGGGGCCTTTGCACCCACCTCGCTCTGCCAGGGTACCCCTGAGGCTGTGGAACAATAGTGCTCCACCACCTGCCTCGCAGCCCCTTGAAGGAGGATTGCGACAGTTTTGCTCAAAAGAGAGATGATTTCCTTCTTGAGAGCCTCGGGGCTTTTATGGGTAATTCCCATTTGGCAGCCACACCAGCCTACACCCTTTGGGCCAGGCAGGCTTCTCCATCCACCCAGCAGCACTAGCCTCTGCTGGAAAAAAGACACCCAGCAAGTCCTGCCGAGGTAGATGTGCCCACCGAGCAGAGAGCTCACAGTGTTGAACAACAGCACTGGTTCCCACCCAAAAACATACAGGATGATGGATGCCTGTTGCTCCTGCCTCATCGACTCGTCCCACGCAGTGGGGTGACAGTAACAGTGTGGAACAGCTGTCGGGATTATTGGCAGATGCTGTGTGACTCCCTGCTGCAGTGAAAGGACCAGTTATTTCAGAGGGCTCCTGACCCCAGACACGGCCTCAGCTGATGTGCTTCTGACAAGGCAGGATGGTGCACAGGGCCTCCTCAGTACTGCCTGTGCCTACAAGCTCTCTGACTCTTCTTTCCTTATAGCACTTTGTTAGCCTTTCACCCTAAACAATTTCCCATAACTCCTGTCACCAACAAGCAGCAGCCCAGCCATCCTGGCCAGCTTGGCTTATTTGCCTTCTTACCTGAAAGGCCTTGTGAGAAAACATTTCTCCTCTCCTGGATGCTACTATCTAGCTACATCAGGAAGAAAATCTTAACTCATCCTAGGTGCTACCTGCCCTCCCTTTCAGCCTCTCAACCTGAAAATGTATAGATGCACAAGCATCACTTGCCTATCCCTTGGATGGGACTCCCTCATATGAGCCCCTGGACTTCATGAGCTCTAATGGACCACATGAAATCCTGGACCTTCTAAAACTTTCCCTGCCTATCCAGTCTTTAAATTGCAGCCATCTTTTGGTTTTGGTTTGTTTTTTTGTCCCCTTGCATATGTTGAGGGGTGAATTGGGCAGTGCCCAGGGCACAGCATGATAGGATGAGAGTAAATGGCCTCAAGTTGCACCAGGCGAGGTCTAGATTAGATATTAGTAAAAAATTCTTCACCAAAAGGGTTGTCAAGCACTGAAACAGGCTGCCCAGGGAAGTGGTTGAGTCACCATCCCTGGAAGTATTTAAAAGACGTATAGGTGTGGTGCTTAGGGACATGGTTTAGTGGTGGAGTTGGCACTGTTAGGTTAATGGTTGGACTTGATCTTAAAGGTCTTTTCCAACCTAAATGATTCTATGATTCTAAGGTAAAGATACGCTGCACCATATCCCACATAAAATGTCCCAAGGCCTGCCTGGAGGATGTTACCTACACCCTTCCTACTTCCTATCGTATCCACAGTTGGCTCCTCTCATGTACTTTCCCCTTTGTTGGTCCTGTAGTCTCCAAGGTAGTTTATCTGAGGGATGCTGTTTTATCCCTGCCCCATCCAGGTTTAGAGCAAGGACAAGCGGTCTAGAAGGATATGACATATGCATTCCCAAAGGCCACTGAAGCAAGAGAACAAATGCATGTTGTCAAGTGTAAAAATACTTTATTGCTTTTCCCTGTGTAAACTGTCCTGGCCTGACAGAGAGATGCTGCTGGAAAGACATGCCCCTGAAAGCCAACCCTCAACATGACACACTCCAGAGACCAGATTCCCCACTGAAAGACCAGAAAACAAGATAAAACCTATCCATAAGTGCTGTATGGCTTGTCAGGGTCAGCTAATATCATAGCAGTCCAAGAGCACCAAGAAGCAGGTCTCCTCAGTGCTCACTGAGACTAAATTTAATTAGGCATGGGCTCAGCTCCTCTGCCTCTCCCTCTGTTCCTACTGTTGCAAATCTCGTACTGTATCTCCAAAGGAGACAGGCACCCCACAAAACACTAGCATGTTCTCACAATACCAGCTTCGGCATTGCTCCATGCCTCACTGTCACGGGCAGCTCAGGTAATATGGTCTAAATCAAATCACCACAACATAAGGACATGGATAACTGCAAAACTTGCTCCAAGAAGAGTTATTTGTGGTTCCCTGCAGGACTAGAAGGGCCTTTGAATGGGGATTCTGCAGGGCTCTGCTTAGCCTGGGTCTGCTCCTAACAACTTGCATAGTGTATAGAGTGTGAGCTTACACAGCTTTCCGAAAGCACCAAGCTGGGAGAGGTTACAAGCACTCTGAGAGACAGGATCAGAATCATCAACAATCATCTGGACCCCTGAAGAGGAAGTCTGAAATGAACAAATAACATCCAGTGAGGATAAATGCAAAGATACCAGCTTAGGAAAAAGATAGAAAACCAACTACTGCTGGGAAAATTTGTCCATGCTTCAGGAATGTTGAACAAGATCTAGCTGTCAAAATGGATCATAAGCTAAGCATGCCTCACTAGTACGATATTTTTGTACAAAAGGCACTCATCATTCCAACTTGTGTAAGTAAGGACATTCCCTGCAAGACCTGTGAAGCAATCTTGTATTTCACTTAGTCAGGAGGCCTTTGCAAGAGTACTGAGTCCTGTTTTGGTCACCAAATGATAAGCAAGGTGTGGATAAATTAAATAGATTCCAGGGCAGAGAAACAAGAAGCACAATAGTTTTAAAAGCATCATCTGTAAGCAAAAGATAAAGGAATTGGCTTTGCTTAGTCTGGAAGAGAAAAAGAAAAAAAAACTAGACGAGACACGATAGCCATCTTCCAATAGCTTCCAGAAAGGACAGCAATCAATTATTCTTCATGGCTAGTGGAAAGAACAAGGCAAAGGGAAGGCTTAATTTGCAGCAAAGAAGATGTAGGTTGGATACTGGTAAACACTGATGCGCTTGCTTTGGATTGCTCTCTCTGGAAGAGCCTATCAATATTCATTGATACAGGATAAATATCCTTATTTAAATATGTGGTAGGTGCCTAAAGACAGGTGAGAGAAATATCACTGGTATGCAACAAAATACATTTCTTTCTTCAGCAGCCGCTAAATCTAAAGTTTCAGTTTCTGAATTTAGGCAGCTTTATATATCAGCAGGTGTTAATAATGCAGTAATTACGTGGATAGAAAGTCCTAAAACAAAATTGAGAACTCGCAGGTTTACAATATCAAAATTGCTTCTCTTTCCATAGATTTGCTGCCAGAAATGGTTAATTATAACATCAAGCATTAGCATTATGCAAATAGAATTAAAAAGAAAAAAACATACACTGCCTGTAGGCTGGGAAAGAAGCAGAGTTCATCCCAAAAGCTACAGAGTTAGAAGGTTGCAAGCAAATAAAAAAGGCTTCTTAAAACTGTGTCAGGCAGTTTCTGTTGAACGCATCACTTACTACCAGCTCCTCCTAGAAGGATACATGTGCTAAGACATATGTGTTACAACAAATATGTATGCTGCATTCTTAGCTGATGTCAACTTTCTCTTGTGCAGGATACACATGGCCTCTACCTACAAAGCTCTGTGCAGTTTGGATCTACTTGGACGTGCTTTTCTCCACTGCCTCCATCATGCATCTCTGCGCCATCTCACTGGATCGCTATATTGCCATTCGAAACCCCATCCATCACAGCCGGTTTAACTCAAGAACTAAGGCTTTTGCAAAAATAATTGCTGTTTGGACCATATCAGTTGGTAAGTGAGGCAATATTTCAGCATGTAATTGCAGATTTCTAGCCTTTGAGAGGATTTGACATATATATTGCAGTATAGAACTGCATTCTCTGCCTGCAATATTTTGCTTGCCACAGTCTAAGAAGTGCTGCAATGTAGTAATTATGCAATGGAAATCAACAGCGACAATGGGAAATGGAGAACTGAGCAGCACTGTCACTGAAAGAATATGCATCAGTGATAGGACTGCTGGGTTCAAGTTTGTTTTAAAGATGCGTTTATTTCTGTTATTGATTATTCATCATTACCTTAACATCTGAAAATAAAAAATCACCTCAACTGGAAAAAAGAAGATTTCCCTGGTTTAGGTCAGTTGTTCCCAACTTCTTATTAGGATAATTTGCTTTGAGATGTTTCTTCTGGGCAGATCTCTTCTGCCTTTCTTGGTGCATAGGGTAGAGTATGTATCCCATTTAGCAGGCATTAGATACTCTGCGTACACCATAAATGAGAGAAGTTTCCCCAAAGGATGGTTCAGAGTTGCAGCCTAAAATAGGTGCCCTGAATGACTCCCTCAACAAATCTCTCTTTGCACTGGCAAAACCCAGGGGCTCAAAACTAGGCATGGGAGTGCCACTCTTCCATTCCTGTGGTGCAGCACCTTCAGGCCAGAGCATTTTCACAGTGAGGGAGGTGGAAAGAGCTTGGTGTCTGATGCCATCAAGGATTTCCTCACACACCTGGGGCAATGGTTTTCCAATGTGTTGAAAGCACAGTTCCCTTTCAGCTCAGCTGGTTTTATAGTCCCCCCCAAGCATTGGCAGTTCACTTATTCAGAAGGAGGAAAAATTCACTCTCTTGCCCTGGAAGAGATGAGTGTTGCCAGCAATCAAAGGCAATTAGCAACTTCCCTGGCTAATATAAATTATTGCAAGTGGTAACTGTAATCCATTACCATTCTTCCAAGGGGAAGGAAAAGAGATGATGCTTAACACTGCTGCCTGCCAGCCACTCTGAATTGCCTCCTGGCCTCCCACTTGATCTTGGCCCTGAATCTGAGAAAAAGCAGTCTAGGATATTTATGGCTTGAATTAGCTGTATCTTCTGCAGCACAGCAATAGTGGGAGCCCTCTCTCAACAGGACAGATCTGCATCCTCCAAGACCTGTCGAGGTTCAACAGCATCACGTGTGGCTCTGGGGTGTGTTCGGCCGATGAGATGTAGATGTCTTGCACAGGCCAGGTGAACTCCACTCTAAAAATACCTAGCTCTGAACTATAAAGGAAGCCTAGAGCAACTCAAACGTAGATGTCTTAGTTTACATGAAATGAATCATACCTTATATCTCTACAGTCACTTTTCTTATTGATCCAGTAGAGAACATATTACTTAATCTGTCCAGTTTTTCCAATCTTGGACATTGCTAAGTGGAAGCATTTTCAGTCCATTCTTCATATAACATAAAAAAGTCAAGCATTCCTTAAATTTGTATGTACTGTGTTTGTCTGCATTTGTGTGTGGTGCCTGTATGAAATTACTGTGCTTTGCTTTTTAAACACTAATAAATTCACAGAATGATCAGAATGACCATTCCAGGGGCAAACCAGTGGTCCATGCTGCTCAGCATCTTTCCTTATACAGTGGCTCAGTATTAAAATGAATCCAGAAAAAAATATTATTTAAGCCCTATTAGTTAGAACATGGTTTATGTCCTCTAGCAGGAGAGGTTAGTTCTTTGATATCTTGACATTTAATTTCAAAAGTTAGGACTACTCTTTGCAGTAATAACTGATAATAACTTACAGATTGTAAAAACACCTTTTCTGCTCTCTAGAGAATTTTCTTTTAACTGTGATCAGGTGAGACACAGATGTTATTTGTTATAACTACAGCAAGTGATAGCAACACGGTCTCTATTTAAATAACTGAAAAATACAACCCCTTATTTTATTGGAAAGCACTCAAGTGTGGCATGAGTGAAGAGGACAGAGTTCTATTTTACTGCAGCTGGATAAAGACACATGTAAGGGAATGGTGGATGTTAGGAAAATAGGTGGGCTGATAGGGTAAAATCCATCTCATGCACACATCACCATCAAAACAGTGAGTATTGATGGTCAACAAAACAGCGAGTAGGTTAAATAGATATACGTGAATGCAGGCAAGCACACTGAGGTGTGCAGGAATGAAGTGGTGCTGAGCTGGTTTGCTAGTCCTGTGGAAGCAAGGGGGCATAGGGAGATGAGCAGAAGGAAAACAGGTATGTTCCCAGCCTGGCAACTGTGTTGTGAATGAGCTCTGGCAAATGTGATGTGCTCCAGAGGACAGACAGGGAAGCAAATACACAGCAAGCTATAAAGAAGATGCTGACCTAGTCACTGCCAGGCTGGGCTGAGTTTGCACCATGGCATATTGCTATACTAATAGAATAAAGAAAAATCCCAGTATTATAAGAAACCTTGATAGATCCCAGATGACCCACACAACTTGCTGTCAGTCAGTTGTTGACCCTGTCCTCCTGATTTGCCACGGTCCAACTCAGAATAGATAGGAAATGGTTTCCAAAGAACGAGGTGCATCAGCATTTACTAATAGGAAATGGTTTCTGAACAAAGAGGCGCTCTGTGTGTCATTTACCAGTCTCCAGGCTCTCAGTACTACTTAGAGTGGCAGGGCTATAAATTATTTAACTCTTTGCATTTTCACATAGCTATAGCAGGCACAGGCAGAGCTGGAGTTGGGCACAGCACACTCTCTGCAGCGCACAGTGTGGCTGCCATCCCACTGACAAATTCGGAGAGGTGGGAGTTTCTCAAGGTTTTGCCCTCCAGCCTCAGTTAGATATCCTTTGGCTTCCCCTTGCTCCTGCAGTTTGCAGCTGAGCTGATGCCCTGTTCATTTTCATGATGTATGAGACAGAGGGTAAAAAGCAAGAGGAAGAAATGAAAGACATCGTGTTCCCTGTGTAGAGGCTCATTTTATCAGGGGAAGAGGGGGAACTTGCTGATCAGTGATCCTCAGTAGCTCCCTCACTGTCAAAATCCTTAGTCCACCCTCTCACATAGCCCCCTTCAATGACTGCTTTATCTGGCTGAGTCCCAGTCTATTTAGGCTCTGTTTGTGTGGCAGTATCCCATGCCCAGGTCATCTTCGTACCCTCCTCTGAATCTTTCCTAGTGCTTCTGCATCCTCTTGGAGACATATATGGCCAGACCACAATATTCAAGACATGGACACACCATGAATTCCTGTGGTGTAGTAATGTTTTCTGCTTTGTTCTCAATTCCCACCTTAGTAAGTCTTGCCTTTCTTTTAGTCTTTAGGACCATCCCTGCACACTGAGTTCAGTGGCTCCAAAATCATGGAATCGCAGAATGGTTTGGGTTGGAAGGAACTTTTAAAGATCATCCAGTCCAACTCCCCTGCCATGGGCAGGGACATCTTTCACTAGACGAGGTTGCCCAAAGCCCCATCCAACCTGGCCTTGAACACTTCCAGGGATGGGACATCCACAGCTTCTCTGGGCAACCTGTTCCAGTGTCTCACCACCTTCATTGTAAAAAAAAGTCTTCCTTATGTCCAACCTAAACCTACTCTCTTTCAGTTTAAAAGCGTTGCCCCTTGTCCTGTCACTACAGGCCTTGGTTAAAAGTCTCTCTCCATCTTTCTTATAAGCCTTCTTTATACGGTGAAAGGATATAATAAGGTCTCCCTGGAACCTTCTTGTCTCCAGGCTAAACCCCAGCTCTTTCAGTCTTTCTTCATAGGAGAGATGTTCCAACCCTCTGACCATTTTCATGGCCCTCCTCTCTTTCCTGAGTAATGACAAATAATTTTGCATATCTAGATAGAGTTCCCCCCAACTAACGTACAACTCTTTACTTCTTCGCACTGAATTTTATTTGCTACTTTGCTCTCCATTAGCTGAGATTTATGAGGATCTTCTGCAATTCTCTACAGCCAACAGCTGTGTGTTGCCAGCACATTTACTCAGTTCCAGTGTCCACGCATACAGGTCACGGATGGGCTGATGAACACAGAGGGCTGTTGGACACTACCTTCTACTACCCTCACTGTGCAATCAAACCATTTAATCCTACTCCTTGTTTTCTGTCTTTCAACCCATCCTTTTCCTACAAGAGGACCTTTCTTCTTCTTCTGCCATTAGAGTTTAATTTCTTTAACAGCATTTGACAAAACAGTGTTGTCAGAGCATTCTGGAAATCCAGGAATATTATATCAGCTGGATCACCTTTATCCGCCTGCTCACTGACTCCTGCAAATACTTCTAGCTGATTTGTGGAGCATGAGGAAGTTCTCCTAGAGCTTCCAAATCTATCCTTGTCTCTTTCATTATGACTTCTAATTTACCTAATAACACTTTCATTCACTAAATTTGTAATTTTCCTTTTATTCACTAAATTCACAAATTTATTCAGTGAATGTGATCCAAAGACCAATCAGTGGTCCTCCTTCCATTGGCTTCAGTGATACATGAAGTATTTAAAAAACAGCATAAAAAAGGACAGATAATCTGATTTACTTGAATTCTGGTATCCTGACTTTCTTAGATTTTAAAAAAAAAATTGTACTAACATTTGTTTTTGCATTTAGTGGAAGAAGAGCATTTAGCCAGCAGCCTTTCTTTCACTAGACCATGTAATGCCACAGGCAATTGGTTTAAAATGGATTCTAATTACTGTAACAGATTCTAATCGTGTCTTTAATTCTTAAATCATCCAGGACCCAGAGTGGCTAGATAATTAGATTATTTGTAGCTGTTGAAGGCAAAAGCCCATTAAACCCTGAAAATTATTTCATTTGTTTTAAAGCACAGAGGTCATTACTGAGAACAGGTGTAAAAAGCCCAAGCATTTCCCCTTCCTAGAAAAAATAGAGTTGAATTTTGAATAGCGTTTAACTGGAATCTATAAAAGTGTAAACAGAGCCTATGCTGAAAAATGCAGGTAAAGCACCTTTGAGTCCTAAGTGGGCCTAAGAAACGTCTTGCTCTGCAAGAGGCCAACAACCCATCATTCTCTCCTTTAAAACTCCTTGAAAGAGCCACATAAAAGGATTACAGTCATGAATGTTAAGCCCTTATATATATCTCATTCCTCAGTCCTTATTTCTCTCTATTCCTCTGTTAATGGTCTAAGTAATGTGAAGTTTGATGAAGCCCAAATCCTCTTAGCTGAGTTTTCTCTTCTCTTATCATTTCTCACTCAGCCTACACATCTGTTCACTGCCTTCAGGCAGTCTCTGCTTTCCCCAGTCACTAACAACTTAGATTTATTCAGTACTTTTCGTGCAGAAAAAAAGTCCAAAGTGGAGCTGGATGAAGCTGGTGAAGCATCTCCCACCGCATAGCACTCTTAAAATTTTGCCATTGCTTCCGAGGCTTCAAAAATAGAGAAATACTGTACCATGTGAAGATGCAAAAAGTTACCTCCAGGTGCACGGAGCAAGCCCAGCGCAGCTGAGCCCTCTGATAATTTGGCAGTGGGAAGCTTTATGCTGACATAGCCCCTTCTCAAGCAGCCTGCAATTTCTCTGTGTGACTTCTTGCTGTCCTACAGAGTACGAATGACCAGGGAAGCAGCCGGGGTTTGGAGAGTACGCCTACCAGTGTCTCTGGATTGTGGCTTGCTGACAGCTTTGGCCTCCTTCAGCTCACTTCTCCTTCTGCCAAGAACAGCCTTCATTTGAAAGTCCCTTTACTATTTTCAAAAGGCACAAATAGCCAAGAGTTTGCAGGTTGGGAATCCCTATTCTGGATCCACCATCTCCTTCATTTCTTCCAGATGACACACTTCTAATTTGCCAGTTAATTCAAGTCTAATTTAGGGATGGCTTGGCATAGGAAAAAAACACTTGTTATAACATAGAATATACTGCCAAAATACATAAAACTGCAAATAATTGCAGACAGCACTGTACTCCAACAATATAGATTTAATGTTGAGCACCTAAATTTGGAAGTGCTGGAGCTAAACTTGAAATATGTGCTACACTATTCTCTTTACCATGTAGTCATTCGCTTCCATTTCTTCTCGGGAAAACTTGGCTTTGCATTCTTAGTAGTATTTATAATAATTTCCTCAATGTTTCTTTCTTTCTTCTTTTTTAATCATACTCATGAAATCATCTCCCAGAGAGTGAACATGCTGTTTGCTCTTTCCAGCTGGAGGATCTCAAGGGCAAACATTACAGTTTTTGTGTTTGGGCAATCCCCTGGGACCTTTCCCATTTGTGGATGTAGATGCAACTAAAAAATAAAATGCCATAAAGATGTTGTCAAAAATTGTAACACAACATATAGAGAAATTTGCATTAACTATAATGAAGGGCCATGGCACAAAATTTCATAAAACTATTAGAGCTTCATCACCATCTCACAGAAATAGGGTCTTCATTGTACTATTTTATAGAGACACAATGTATGAAGCTCTGTAGTCAGCAACAGTTATGCCAGTAGAAAGTTCATTGCCACACTAATTACCCCACTGGCCCTGACAACTAATGAGTAAATGTGCACTTCATGCGCAAGTTAACATTCAGTGCTGTGATGCTGGTTATGAGACATTACTTAAGATGGTTCTGAGAAAGAGACATAAATATCGTATTTGCTTTCCGCATTGATGTAAATTATTCCCATATTTCCCATGTAACAGAATCCTTTGCTTGATTTGTTCTTCCCAGAAGAGTGAACACATCTCATCCACCAGACCAACAGCTTACCATGCATATCTCCCTCTCGTAACTGTGAAGGTTAAAAAAGCTCGCATTTTGAACTTGTATATGGTTTTTTCAGTATCTGACAAGGAGGTGGTAATGATTGAACTGCTTTCTAAGTTATGCAAATTTGGAAACACAGAGAGAAATGATGCAAAAATCCATAGGTCTACATTTCCAAACCAGAGACATTGAGCAACGTGGCATACTTCTGGATGGGAAAGAATACATTATACCAGTACATATGTATTGTCATATGAATAATAATTGTTAGGTATACATTTACCATTTTCTTTGTGTAATTACCTGACTGTCAGGAGGAGATGAAGGTTTTTGCCTATGGAAAAGGCACACACCCATTTTGTGAGCTCCTCTTCTGCAAGAAACATTCTGCTTTACAGGTGAAAAAAGGAATGAGGAATGGTCACAACACTGATGTGTGGCTTTTCTTTCTGCTTTGGTTTTACTTTTAAGGGCAAGCCTTAAATGATAGAGCTATATTTTTAATAGCGGAGCTATGTGGAAAGAACGTGATTAGCCAAGGTACTGATGACAGAATTTGTTCATTGTCTTTTTCTTCTTTTTAAACTTGTCTTTGCTTTGAAGACCACAAGGACCATGTTCTTCCCCTTCAAGCTACTGGCAAAAAAGCATTAAGTTCAATTGGACCAGGCTGGTCCTATTATCAGGTTTCTATGAATGAATAAGTAACTGTTCCTGGTTGGCAATATGACCTATAATCAGCCAGTCTCTCTTTGTAGGATACTTCAGAGTAAATGGAATGTTTTAAGAAAAAAGGCAGTGGCAGTACAGTGCCTATGATAAGTTATTCCTCTTTCTTTGAAAGCCTATATTTTTTTAGCCAGTCGTGTACTCAGCACAGCGTGCAATACAACAAAGAATCCAGAATGGGTTCCCCATCCAGAAGTGGAAGGATGAGTTTAGGTCCCACCAGAAGATACCCCTCTCTGCAGAAAGTGCTATGTCAGATGTTGCAAAATGCAGAAAGGACATGTTCATGGGCCTGCTCTGATCTTTTTCTGGCAGATCTCTATGACAGTATATGCTCAAAAGGGGATCCTGTATTGACCAAGAAATTACTTGAGCATCTCTAATCAGAGGATTTGGGATTTCTGCTTAGCAGAAGCCACATGCAATATAAATGAGCAGAAAAGAAGTGCACAAGAAATCATATTGGGATTTATAAACTCTGTCATCTGTACGCTGTAATTGCATTTAATCGCTTCTGAATTAAAAATTGTGTTGTTAAAGTAGCACCATATTGCATAAAAGAAAACATCAAGAACAAAGAAGTTTTCAGTCATTTTAAAATTATACAGAGCAATTTCACAGCTTCTTTTATGTATTTTAAAGAATTAAATTTTATTTAAGCCAGATTTTGCATTTTATAATGTTAAGAAAAAGAAACATATCAGAGAATTCTGCTTTAAAATGAAATCCTTACATTTAGCCAAATTAGCAGGAACATTGCAAACTATTGCACACTCAGGCTGCAATTAACTTTCCCCATGCATTTTCTGGCCCATGCCATTGGCATCATTTCTAAGCAGAAGCCCAGCTAATAAAAGTCAGGGGTTTTGTCAGAGCTGAGACAACATATTCCTAATTACCTACAACAAATTTAGAAATACCTGTCAGCTGATTTTTCCTATGATGTCCTCCAGAGTCATTGATGGAAAACAGCCTCTCAAACTCCTGTGATGTTCTGAAAGCAGGATGAGGCATCGCAATGAAAGCTGTCTTTTCTGGCTGATCAAAATTGGAGCTGTGTTTTTCACGATATTCAGCCCTGCATTTATGTTCCAAGTAAATCACACCCACTGGGAAGACTTGTTTCCTCTCAGCAGAACATAACCTTCATTATGATTTTATATTTGACCTGAGTTTTAAAATGTCAAATTGACCACTATTGCTACGGTAATAGGCTGAGATGAACTGTGAGTATCCTGAGATAAATACTGTGTGGTTTTATGTCTCAGGTGCACTGAGTGAGCAGCGTAACTTTCTCCTTACGAGCACGTGCACAAAGTTTTAGGTTGAACGTTCCTGGGGTAAAACGAGCCCTGCCTTGCATACCACTGCAGGACATGAGGAGCTCCCTCCAGCATTCAGAGTAGCCATTTCTTGTTGCAAGGGCAGTTCATGTATTTATTTTTCATTTCCAAGGTGCTTTGTGACATTTAGCAGAAAGATAAGCCTAGGGATTATGCTATAGCACCTATGTAGACACCTGTAGATGGGAAATATGGGCAGATATGATCTATTACTTTTTCGTCTCTTCTTCAACTCTGCCATCTTCTAGCTGTGAGCAGGGCACTGACTGACCTGACAAAAGAGCAGTTCAGTCAGGGTGAAGGGCATTAACCACTGGCTGGGCAGTGAAGCACGTAGCACAGGATCCCGAATCATGATGTTCAGACCTGTGCAAGTCTCTAAGCTGCTTCTCATCCTGTTTTTCCTTCCAAGTTATCCATCGTATCAGCCATTGGTGCAGTCTCCTTGTGTATCTAGTAAGAAGCTGACCATTTGCTTAATCGGCAGCCTCTGCAAGCAACCACAAAAGGAGACACGGAGAGACAAGACAAGGATCTGGATTAAGGAGGGACCTGGTCTGAGCTCTAGAAAATCTGTATGAACTATAGTGTTGGTTGTCTGTGCCCTTCAGGCCTCGTGCAAAATTGTTGCTAAAAAATCCCATGTTAAACAACTTATCTGACAGTTACATTCAGTCTCCTGTTAAACTACACAACACTGCTGGAGATATCTCAAAGATGGACCAACAGAAATCTCTGTTCAGTTCAGTGGAGGATTAAGGCAGAGTTAAGTAAATTACCAGCATTCAACAAATCATACAAAGTAATAATTAAAATCCCAGAAGTGTAAAAACCGGGATAGTAGAGGATCTTGTCACCTAGACTGCTCCAGGAGCTGTCACATTAGTTGCTTATAATAATGGAATATATACGATCTTTCCATAATTTCCAGCTTATTGCTACTATTTTATTTTTTTTTAAGCATTACTGTGTATGTAGCATGTATAGCATATAATAAGTTAGCCTTGAGGAGCCTTCAGGAGCTTCATAGCTAAAAAGGCAGACTGATAATGTGTGATCTGGGAAGATCCTGATACAAATGTATGGTATTTCTTCCTTTCTCAAAGCACACTTATCCTCAAATATTCTCTTAGGGGCCTGAGCAGTGAACACTGTGAAGCCACCTGACACGGAGGACAAAAAGATCCTCTGCTAAACAAGAGGGATATCACAAGTGGCTGGAGTTGATCCCACTTAGACGCTTTTTTCCTTTTCAAATTAACATGTTTACAAAAGCCAGTGACAACCATGAATTTGTAACTTCTTTTGGGTAGAAATTAAACCATTGCTATAGGGAACTTACACCAATGCAACTTAAATGACATTAACTGAGTACACAGAAAAGAAAAATTATGTTTGACCTCCTCTGCTGCATTTTGCTGAGCCACAGAAGTAGCAGGTTTGTCCATCCAGGAGCTTTAAATAAGAATGAGCTGCACCTTGTCCCTCTGCGCAGAGCTAAGCTGCATACCTATGGCACCTCTTGCAATTTTTCAAACTAAATATTCAGCTCTTTTTCATAAGGTCAGTAATTTCTAATCACTTCTAATCACCGTGGATGAAGTGGTTACACAGCCGTCATCAGCCTGTGTCCCATGGAGGAGGACGTGAAGCCCAGCTCCCCCCTGACTCCCAGCTGACAGCAGGACTGTAGCTGCCGCCTGGCTGCCTCAGACTTCGGTTCTGCTCAGCCAGCACCCCCCAGGCAAGGTGCTTCCTCAGCCTCCTGTCCACGCTTAGCCAGACACCGCCTTACTCTCCACTCTTTCCAGACTTGGGGGTAGCGACCAGTCTCAATCTCACCAAAGATCAGACTGCAAATAAATTGGTATTCTAAATAATAATGCATTTAAATTATAGGCTGGCACATGGGGCCAAGTACCCTGTCAACCTCCCTTGAAATACAGAGCCACCGTCCCAGCTGGGAGTGCTGGGATAGAGATCAGGGTGATGTGCAAGCAGAGGAATCCTCCCAGGAGTCTTCACCAGACCCATATGAAAATATAAATGCTATTGACAAACTACAGGGCTACAAAACTTGCAGAAATCTCTACTGCTACCCTATGCCCTTTCTTCTATCCACTTGAGAGTGGGTAGGACATCTCCTTTGAGCTAACAGATAGAGCAGCACTGATGCATTGCCAAACTGCAGGCTAAAGGTTCCACAGCACTGGCCTTGTTGGTCTTCAGGGAATTGTCAATGTTTGTAACGACGTACACATCCAGTTATCAAAACAAGGCTGATATATAAGTAGTAAAAACATTAGTGATGAGTTCAGATCATGAAAACATGGCTTGTAACTCAGTTATTTAGAAAAGCTGACAATCTTAGTTGAGTAGGTATGTGGGCACATGCAGATGGGTATGTGTCCATGTGAAACTAGTGCTTATTTTCAGCCCTGCTTCTTTTAACGTGACATGTTGTGGTATCCACATGCCTCTGAGCTGAGGAGGATATAGACTACTCGTGCCTTTCCACTCCTTGTCATATTCCATACTCTCAGATTTTAAAATGCACCTGAGGTTGCAGGCAGGTCTCCCTGACCTCCCCTTCTTCAGGCACTTCCCCATGAGAACTTAGCTGGCCTGAGGGAGGGCTAATGAGAAGAAGAAACCTCTTACCAGACACAAATCTAACCTAGCCTAGCTCACAGCAGAAGTTAGTTACGACATCCATACAGATGGCTGTATGGAGTGGGGTTTGCCCTTCTTTCAGTGCTCCTTCAGCATTGCCACTCTGACACTAGTTGTCCATGTGCCCTCAGCATCATCTGGGAACCACGGGACTGAGCAGGGTAAAGGAGGAGCAATTTCATCTTGGTTACGACGTGGCAATGTGGTGCCAAAACACTTCTGAATCATCCCCATAAACATCTCTTTGTCCCGTGTCTAAGGATGGGCTAAGTTTTCACCTGGGGAACATAGGGATGGTGCTCTCTCAGGTGAACAAGTTTGCTCTGTGTGGCACAATGGCATGCTCCTTACTGGAGATCAGGTTGAGTGGGTTCCTCTGGACCAGTAAAGAGGAAAAGGATTTTTAGGCTGTGTCTATTATTGGCTTTTAACCTCCTGGACATCCTGGAGCTAAACAGCTCTGTCCTGCCTTCTGCTGCAAAAGCAAGCCCAGATGCCTTCTTGCCTCCCTCTTCTTCTCTGTAGATGCATTTATAATGACTTTTATGCACAGTAATCTACACAATGCAAAGACATTTACTTTTTATCTAAAAGCTGACACACTTAACAAGTCTAGGGCTGGGGTCTTTTGACATCTTTCTCCAGGCTTAACATCACTAAAATATTCAGAATCAGACGGCGAGATCTAAGCAAGCACAGTAAAAGGAGACCTGTGAAAGAATCAGGCATGTGGTACGCATTATTTTATTCTCTAGCCATATTGTGCAAAAATTTATTTACTGGGCAGTTTGGTATTTCTTATTTATTTATTCTGTGCCTCAGTAGATATAAATGTTATAGTAAACAACCAGCTGGAATTCAAGAATAAGTGTCATCTAAAAAGAAAATTTCTGCATAAATTGATAAAGTCTTTCAGTTTTCTGAGCTTTCCACTGATCAAGAACATACTCTTTCTATATGCTGGCCCTAGAGGTGAAAGTTTTACCTGCGGGTGTCCTGTACTGCAAGTCACCAGTATGCTAACTCCAAGCAGAAATATTTTTACTCTACAAAGACAGAAGCACTGCAGAGCTTCAGTTAAAATGAGGCAACTTGCAGTCAAGGGACAAGGAGGAGATTACATGGGAATAACTGCAAGCACATTATGAAAATCTAAAAAAAAAAAAAAAAAAAAATTAATATTCAAATGAGATACCAAGACTAGCTTTAGGAAGTGTGACTGCCACCCCACTTATGGAAGACCAGACCAGGCAGAACAACTTTGTCCAGCAATTTCTTACCCCTTGGAGGCCCCTCTGCCCACCGCAGTCGGCAGAAAGTGGAGGCAGCCTGTGCAAACCTGTGCTGGCACTAAACCAAGAGGGTTTGTTTGCAATAGCAAGACTCTCTGTTCCACCTTTTTCACTTGAAACCACTGGGGTCTGTTCACCATTGCTCCTTGCTGCACACATGAATGGCATAGTCTGAAATTCCCAGTCCCTAAATCCTTTTTCAAAAACATTTCTACAGGACATTTATAAATCTTTCTTTCTTTCTAGCTATTTGATAAATGCAGACTTCTATATGTCTCTGTTTGTTAGTCCCTTTAGTGACCAGGTAATCATATTTCACAGGGGGATAACAACTTCTTTTGATTTGAGGTAACCAATAAGCACCTTGGCAGAAGCCTCTGACCAAACCAAAGATAATGTCATTAGCTGAAAAGCAAAGACTGTATTGGTGGAGAGGCTCCACTGAAATTTGCTATGCAAAAGGTTGTGCCTTCCACAGATACTCAGAAGAATTAGAAAATCCAGCAAGGAAATAAGAAAGACCAGACACGAAGGACAGAGAAGTGCTGTAAACAAGTCCTGCAGCACAGCTAAGGACAGGGATTTGAGGTGTGCGTAGGCAGGAATAGCACTTAAAGCCGAGAGCAAAGTAACTGCTTCCTGCTGTTGGATTCTTGCTGCCTCTAGGAAATAGGGCTGCATCCACATTTTGTAAGTGAAAAGGATCATACCAAAGCACTAAGCAACTCCATCAGCAGTTTTCTCTCAGCGCGCCCTGGAGCCCTGGGTTTCTAATCAGTTGGGTCAAAAAGGGGCAACTGTCCTTCATTTCTTGCCCTGTCCTCCCTGTAATGCTCCTCTAATTCTGTTTCTATTTAATTTATTATCACAGTCCTACAAATTAATTTGGACAGACACATCTCTCTACTTGTAAGAAACGGGTTTCAGGACTGAGCACATAAATGAGAAACATATCAGGAAGAGACTGAGACCTTTCTGATGTTGTTTTTCAAAAGTGAAAGAGATCACTTATGGCATTATATTAGTATAAATGATTGTTTACAATGATTTCCTCACATAAAAAGAATTGAATATATCTCCTACTAGGCTAAATGATATGTTTCCTTAGAGATTTTCTGAGCTGCCAAGAACAAATCCATTTCAAAATTTATAGAATAATCCAGGTATTACCTGATACCTGCTATGTGAAGTTAAATACAAAGTAGTTTTCCTTTCAGTTGTACTAAATAGAACATGTGTGACCAAATAAAATGTTCCAAGGGAAAGCTATAGAAAACTAGCTCTGTGCGTGCCCTCGAATAAAAAACTAGATTTGGCCTATAGCCAGAGATAAGAAAAATGCCTTGGACCTGCTCTGACGCCAGTCCTGTGAGGATGGCCTCTTGGGATGCAGAAAGGAGACAATGCTCCACCAGCACTGTGACTCATTTTATTCTTGAGGAAATCGCCCTGAAAGCCAACATTAACATGGGGATTTGTGAGAGAAAGCTCCTCACCCACTCCTGCTCCCACCCACAGGTGTACATGGCATTAGGGAAGAGGTTCGTGCTTGTCTCACATGCAAGGAGAAATTCTAGCCCAGGACTTTGGGGACACTGCTACGCTGACTGGGAAAGGCAGACAGTTTTTAACATTCATGCTAACTAGATGCAGATTCAGACTGTGATTCTCAAACCACCCAGAGCTTTTCAACATCCCCTCTCCCCAGGTGGAAATTTCTGCTTCTGCACTGCCACCCATCAGCAAACCGCACAACCTTGCTATTGGCAATGTGGCTGGCACTATTTGGGTAGCAACAAAATTATAACATGAAAGGTTTGTCATGACTGGGAAATAACATTTTCAGGTCCGTGCAGAAATCAGCTAAGTGTTGGCAACTCTGGGGAAACAATGACTCCCATAACGGTGAGTGCCACACACGAAGCTGAGACATGGAGCCAGGCTGAGCGGCTCCTCTGCAGATGTTTAAGTGAAAGCGTATAAGTAGCTGTCGCTAACCTCCAGCTCTCGATATAAGATCTAAACACATTTGCATCCTTAATACTCAGAGAAGGACATGGTCTATGGCCCCCCACCAGTGGCTTACTGTGGTTTGTGTTCCTAGAGCAAGCAAACATCCACACAGGGCACCAAGGTAGCCCAAAGGAATAAATATTATGTTGTGTGGTTATTTCAGTTCAAACTACTCAAAATGATGTGATGGCCATGTTGCACCAAGAGAATCTTTATAAAACATGAAACTGAGGGTATGCATTGTATGCCTTGGGAGGTAGCATGTGAGTATACATGGATGGCTGCTCGTTGTTTGAATGTGTAGATTTACCAAAGGAGAACATTGTCTGAGTACAGAAAGGCACCAGATACCAGGCTTGGGCTTTTCTAAAGAAATGAGACACTATTGCCACATTGAGCTGCTTGAAGGACAGATTGGCCTTCTCTGAGCAGCAATCCTCTCAGAGGTCCCAGTGTCACAGCGCATCTCTGTGCAGTGGCCCATGATCTGGCCCATAACCTGAGTGTGTCTGAACCAATGTGACTGCTAAAACTTGAGCTGGGTTCATGCAAAGGTGAACAAAGGTGCCGAATTTTGCTGAGAAACTGTAATGACATTTCTAAAAGGTATTTCCTATCCCTTAGACATTTATTAAGGCACATAGTAGTGCTCATTTGCATTCCAATCGATTGAAATGGATATATGTGAGGTGAAAGCATGTGACTGACAGGTTCTGCTTGAAGGACACTTCACGGAAGGAACCCTGACTTTATCAGTTCACTACCCCTTCCTTCTCTTCATCCTAAGTAGCCCAAGTGTGCCATACTGCAGGGCATATTGTAAATTCTGACTTTGATTCATTGACAGTTTCAGCAGCTCAAGACAGCTGCAAACACAGTTTACCTGTCAAGTTAAAGTGGTTTTATGGCTGCTGTACATCTCTGAAGATTTGCAAGCCAGCAATGTGTACCATTAAATCAACCTTTGTCAGTTTTACCAGGCTTTTTGAGAGAACAAGAAGAAGGATGCTATTGCTTTACTTCTTAACCTTTGGTTTTTTCAAGGGCCTTTTGTCATTCTGAAGTTGTGCCCAAAGGGTTGAGGTTTAATGCAGGATTTATTACTCACCTTTATTGTTTGGGTTCTGTTTTGCAGTTTATTAAAGTCCATAGAGTTTGAAACAGCCACCTGTGTATAAATCAAGCTATACATATAAACCTTCTACTAGAGGAACATAGTATTTAGGGTTTGTCCGCAAGGGAAAATGTTCTGATATAAGTGGGAATGTCAACTGGAAACGCAGTGGCTAATGTACCTCCAGTGCTTGAATGGATGCTCCCATTCTGTGCTGAGTGCTTCCTTTGTCTCAGCTTAGTTTGATTTGGAAGCGAAGTAAGATAAACCATAAAAAAGCACTCAGGGGATATCAAGACTTTTTCCAGACTGACCTTAAGCTAATGGGAGCCAGGGACGTGGAATAGCTGTTCTGCAACAGCCCTGCCAACTTGTTTCCCTCAGATCTACTGCTTGTACATGGTCCATTTCCCAAATACTTGCTCGTCCCTACCTGGTAGCACTGCGTGATCCCTTCTTGTGAACTGCTTTTCTTCTCCTGACATTTGAATACATAGGCACAGCCTGTGTCTTGTTAAACATCCACAATCACCAAGAGCAGGGAGCTGGAAAGTAAGGACAATAAAACCAGCAAGAAATGATACATCTGAATCATCAAGGAGAAGTAGATCAGTCAGGTTCAATTTTTAAAGAATTAATTCACTCAGCTGCAATAATGCTAATACAGCTTAGATCAGGACTTTTTATGTGTCTACAGTACAAGCTTGATCTTGACCAAACCCAAGTGACATAATGCTTCCTAAAAATCCTGTCAAAATAGGGGTTGTGGGTTGCACATGGAAGTTCCTCTATTTACAGTTTAAACGTGACTGCCTTTGAATTGGTCCCTGTGCCCTCGCTAGGATTTGCTGTCCTCATGCTACAGAAGCCAGAAGCTACCTGTTGAAGATGGACAAACTCTGTTCCTTTGGGGACAGAAGCAATAAGTTTAATCCCTGTACAGATATGAAAAGAGAGAGTTGGGCTGGAAGTTAATTTATTCCATGCAGGAATGCCACAATATCATTTGTGGGTTCCCCTACATCAGCTGAAATAGGGTGTACACAAAAAGCAGATTATAGCTGTCAATGTTCTCTGCTACCAAACCAGTGTACCTCTGGTATTTTCAAACTATATACAGGCCACTTACCCGTGGCTGTAGGGGAAAGATGTCTTGAGCAGTCATTCAGAAAAGCTTACATGACTAGCAGTGCCTGCTACAGCTCTGCTGTGAACAGCACTTCCGTATTTTCCAAAGGAATCACAAGAAAATGTGGAAACTCCAGCCACAAGCTGAAGCTCATTTCCATTTTTTAAAGCCAGAAATCTGGATTTAGATGCCAGTCTTCCAGAAGATGCTAACAACAAAACAAAGCAGGTGCGGAATTGCTGCCCTTGTATTTTGGGTGAGGAGTTGTAACTGACTTTGGCCTTTTACTTGAAAAAGCTTGCAATTGCACTAAAATTTTCCTCTTTCTAGTGCTGTTGACTCTCCTCCCATGCCTCCTGATACAACTGAACCATGAGGTCTGTAGTTATGAAAGGCATCTTTTTACCCTGTCAATACCATTGTTTATTTTATCTCTGCAGCTCACACTAGGTCCTTGTATGAAATGAAAAACCAGCCCTGCTGTTATCGGTACAGGGCAGAATTGGACGGGAAACTCGTGGTATTGCTCTGACTAGTGCTGTGTCTTCATGCAGCTGAAGTGTAATGCTGGGAGGCAACGGGTGCCTTCAGTATCCCTTCAACTCATCCAAAAAAGAAAAGGAGCTTCAAAGTATTCCCCGTTTCCCTGGAGGTGTTTGGCACCCCACATTACTCAGTCGTGGCTGGGCAATGTGGCTCCTGCAGGTGACCTCTCCCCCCGCGCCGTCAGTCGGACTGACTCGGACCATTTTAGGCAGCAGCTTTCCTGGAGTCAGTGGAGGTTTCCATCACCTCAAGCCAGGAGCTGCCACACACTGCATGAGTTTGCACCTCACCCATCGGCTTCACGTAGCCTAAGTTCAAGCATTTAGGGCTTGTGCAGTCTTGGAACAGAAAGAGAAAGGGCAATACCACAGGCTCTCCACCAGCTTCTGCCCTGGGCAGATAAGAACGGTACTCTTGTAAATTGGCCCAAGGCATTGCCATGACTCAGTTCAAAGCTGTGCGGATAAAATAAGCTACAGTGTTAGAAAAATAAAGAGCTTTTTAGAAGCTCCAGAAGCACCAAAAGAATTGAACACTTGTAGAGAATAATAGTCTAAAATTATTATTACTGTTATTGTTTTGTACTGTGCCTGGACTCCCCAGCCTCCCTCTAGGACTGGAGCTGTTATGCTGGGCACTGGAGATATGTGGAATGAAGAGACAGCCTGTGCTTTTAATGGGCTCCCAGTCTAAGTACCAGAGTGGGAAGAAGGGAAAGGAAGGGAAGTAGAGGTACCATTGAAGTGCTGGTATTGAGAGGATGAGTTTCAGGACTCATCTGTGAACCAGTAGGGACATTCTTAGGTACACAGGGGTTAAGTTAGGGCACAGCATCATCCTCACATCATAAGAAATTCTTCTCTAATTCATTTTTTCTTCCTCAGAAGCCAAATGCAGAGTCTGGGATTTCTGTTCAAAGATGCAAAGGGGACTGAAGCTCCCAGATTATGCTAACTTTCCAAAGGAGTCAGACTCCTAGCTGCTTTTATCCAAACAGGGCTGCATTGTTGCTCCCTGCTTCACAACTCCACTTTTGCTGTCTTCACAGCACATCATCCCTTTTGCTGTCTGAATGTTGCCTCTCTTGGAGAGACAGCATCCATTTAGGGGGAGGGGAGGAGACAAATAATGAAAAAAACCCCAAAACCAACAACCAAAGAAACAGCAGCTGTTTGATTTTTATCAGACGCTAGCAGCATTTGCAGAAGTCCCCAAGGAAATGGCTGAGTGGGCTTGAATCAGATGGAGCAGTCCAAGGCGAATGGACTTCATCACCTGGCCTTGCCGTTCATGACAAGGCAGTGATGTAGCACATGCTCCAGGGGATGGCAAGGTTTGCGTGGCTGTTGCCTTCAGGGATCTGCTTTGAGAGGGCAGCCTGTAGTGGTTGGCAATACAGTAAAGGGACTTCCACAGTCCTGCAAGGTGAACCGCATCTCAGGCTGTCTCATATTGGTGTATCTCAGTGCTTAATTTGTCCCCATGGTTCCTCCAGCCGTTGCTATGGAAAGTTTTTTTAGCATTTAGACTGTGTCGACTGTATGGAGATTACAGGGAGAAAAGAAAAAAGACTCAATGAAAGATTACTCTCAGGCCCACCACAAAAATGTATGTTTCCTCCTAAAATCAGTATTTCACAACCTAGCCATAAACCAGTACCCAGCACACTTTTAATCCTCTTACAAAAAGCAGCCCAAGACCACTCTTGAGCCATCCCAGAAAAGAAAGACATGATATCATCTTGATCATAGTTGACAAAAGCCTCTGCCAAGGTGGCAGGAACCAAGGAGCAAGTCTGGAGATCACTACAGGCGTCCCAAGATCCAAGAACATAAGGAGTTATGCTTTTGTTGCTACCAGGTGGTAGCAAATGTGTTCTACCTGTGGCTGAGGTTTTTTGAAGGAGAGAGGGAGTTCAGATTAGAGCAACTGTAAAATCCCATGTGATGCCAGTGCTGCTCTTCCCCTGCCCTTCTTTGCTGGGAGCCTGTAACAGTGGTAGCAGCCAGAGCCTGGCAAACCACAGCTTAGTTCACGAAACTCAGCTTCTGCAAGACCAATGTTTCACAGAGCATCCTTTCTCAGTGAGGCCCCAGTAAAATGTCACAACAGGGTTAGCATTGTGCTGCTGCTGAAACATGAGACGCAATATTTTTCCTTCCCCTGTGTATATTCAGTTTGCTTTGGGATGTCTACCAATCGCGGCTCTATGTGTTAGTGTTCATTTGTGTCCTATAACCATTAATTCTTTGAGAAATATCTGCGTATAGCTAAGAATGTTTTGTTTATTTTTTTCTTGGAGATTGGAAATGGTGTTTTTTATTATTGTGTTTAACTTCTTTCTCTAATCCGCCTTCAGGTATCTCCATGCCTATACCTGTCTTTGGACTACAAGATGACTCCAAAGTGTTTAAGAAAGACAGCTGCTTACTTGCGGATGACAATTTTGTCCTAGTAGGCTCTTTTGTGGCATTCTTCATCCCTCTAACCATCATGGTGGTCACCTACTTTTTAACTATCAAGTCACTGCAGAAGGAAGCTATGCTATGCGTGAATGACATTGGTCCAAAGACCAAGTTTGCTTCATTTAGCTTCCTCCCTCAGAGTTCCCTCTCCTCAGAGAAACTCTTTCAGCGCTCTTTGAACAGAGACGTGGGGACTTCTGGGAGGAGAACCATGCAATCCATCAGCAACGAGCAGAAGGCTTCCAAGGTTCTTGGCATCGTCTTCTTTCTGTTTGTTGTGATGTGGTGCCCGTTTTTCATCACCAATGTGATGGCCGTAATTTGCAAGGAGTCATGCAATCAAGACGTCATTGGAGGACTACTTAACATATTTGTTTGGATTGGCTACCTTTCTTCAGCTGTAAACCCACTCGTATATACATTGTTCAATAAAACCTACCGCTCAGCTTTCTCTCGTTACATTCAGTGTCGCTACAAGGAGGAGAAGAAACCTTTCCAGCTGATTTTAGTGAACACTATCCCAGCACTTGCGTATAATTCCAGCCAGCTCCAGCTAGCACAAATGAAGAGTTTGAAAAAAGAGGCAAAAATTATGGCTAAGGATTATTCGATGGTCACGATAGGAATACATCATTTGGATGGTACCTCCAAGGGAAGTATCAGCCCAGGGAATGAAAAGGTTAGCGGTGTGTGATGGTTGGCAGCTGCCATGACAACTGCTGTGCGTACGCTGAAAATTTCACCTGGCTGTGAGAAGCTCTTACAGCTTAGGAAAATCAGCCCTGTTCAAGAGATCCATCCTCCAATAACGTCACATACGCCTCACGTTATCCTGTGGATGAGAAGCAGGGTTGCAATGGTATCAAATGTGCAATTTTTTTTCATACAGTACTTTGGCTGTTTTAAGCACGGGCTTTATTAAACTTATTTTTTTAATATTCTAAAGGATATATTTCTTAAAGGGAAAAAAAAAAAAAGCAATTTCTGGTATTATAACATGGGCTGTGAAGAAACCTACGCATTTATTTTCTCTTTGCAAATGAAAGTTAAGCTGTCCTTTGATGTCCTCACAGAGTAGGCTCCAGCTAGTTTGTCTTGCTACAACGGAATTTTGTTATGATTAACTGAATGAGCACTTTATGGAATTTTAAATAAAATGATGGTTAGTTTACTAATATATATTTAAAATAAATTTTAAAGTATTAAAGAAAAATCTATTAAAACCTGTATAGATTAATTATATGGACATTTTGGTAACAGTGTTTTTATGGCTATTTTTTTCTTCTGAGTGACCATTCTGAAATGTTACTGGGCTTTTGTGCCATTTGTTCTATAGTTCAAATTAGCAATCTTCAAAGGTAAATTATACTTGAATGATCCTTTGTTTCTGCCACCATTCTTAGTCTTTATTTCATGTCTTGTACTTTATTTCCATTCAAAAAGTTTCATCTGTTCAGCTTAAAACTTGAAAGTAATTTTTTTCAAGAGTAATTATGGGGCTTGATTCCCTGCTCCTTCCCACTGGTGTTGACAGGGAAGTGAAGTGAGAGAAGAGTGGAAAATCAGGCACAACATTGCTAAACAATTTCAGGAATGATTCCACATCCATGCCTCTGTTCGATTCCAACAGAGTCTGATTTAAGTAATGTCAGTGGAAGTTTTGCATGAGTGAATCCTTCAGTAAAAGGTTGCAGCAGATTCTCTGTCACCATTTCTCTTTGGTTAAAAAGGTCATTATGAAGATGTCCTTCTGGTTTTGTTTTAGTGCTTGTAGAGCCGGAATTATGAGAAAACTCATACTTGCTCAAAATTGTTTTCCCTGGTTTCGCTGTTTTGCTGTTATGGTAGATTGCTCAGGAACGGTAGGTAGCTTGCACTATTAGGACTCAGCCTTAATGAAATATGTATGGGCAAATGGGGCCCACTTGAAAAATAACAGGACTTATAAGCGGCACTGTTATTTCACCCGCATAGCTCCAAGGGCAGAATACATTACACAAAGAACATCAAATACATTGCCTGCCAGAAATGCCTAGACATGAAACGTTTTCCTTTGGGCATCGTAGACAATTTCTCTGAAGCCAGTGGGACACTGCTGGAGAGCAGAAATATAAATGTTGCATCCACCTGCAAAACCTAAATCCAAACATTTGATTCGTTCCATGAATTTTGCAGCCATAATCATCAGAAGCAGGATAGATTCCAGCTTCAGATCCTGTCCACTCTGAAAAAACCCACTACCTGCTCAGAAGCCAAACTCCAATGCCTTTATCATTCAGTAAGTCCTTCTCTTGAAGTTGTTCATTTTTCACAGATCAATTAAATATTCACTAAGGCAAAGAAAGAGAGAGACAGAGAGAAACTGAATCTGATTTTAGCCTACCAGTTGGGGTGTTTGGAAGAGGAAGACCTTTAGCTTAAAATACTGGTCTGTGGTAGAAAAGGATTTAAAACTTGGCTGTTTGTTTTTTTTTTTTTTGCTGATTTCCAAGCAACCACTTTTATTGCTCTCTTGCCAGTATAACTAAATCTGCCAGTTTTATGAGCAGTTTCCTCCAACATGAGATAGGCCAGAGCCACCATGCACAGGTCACAAAAAAGCTCTGCATGCACACAGTGACACTGTCTCACTCCACAGCCCACAGCCTTCACGTGCAGGTCAAAGCTGTAGATCCACTGCAGCAATGCCATGCACGTCATCCATCGGCTCATGCCAGTAATGGGTTTCCCCAAAAAACTGGGAATTTAGGATCACCTGCTAAATCAAGTGGGACAAATGCTGTGCTCACCAAGGTGTTTTACACGGTGTCTCTGACTCTGGGTACGCTTGGTCACCAGTTGAACAGCTTCAGCAGAAGGAAAAATGAACTCGCTGCTCCCACCTCCCTGCACACACCCCACTCCCACACAGCGCCATGCAAGGGGTGCAAGCCTGGACCTCCATGCAGGTACGGAAGGGATCTCAGGGGGAATCTGCTAAATGCAGCTGAGCGTGAGGACCACTGCAATAGTAGGTGGGAGCAGTGACTTTCCACTGTTTCCTGACAAGTTTGATATAGACCCTAAATCAGGGGGGTTGAGCAAAGGACAACCTCCAGCTCATATCACAGAGGCCAGCCCAGCAAGTGCTGGCACTGATGGAGCACAAGTGGTCCAGGGCATCCCATGAAACAGGGTATTCAGATACCTCCTGGTGTCCAGATGTCTCCAGAACTGGAGTGATGGTTTTGAGGATTCACCCTTGGGAATGGGCACCTCAGGGAAGAAGTAGGCAGTAATAAAACCAAAGGTCTTTTGTGAGTAGAGGTCCGAGGCTCGGGATCTGGCACCAAACCAGGTTGCCTTCACATGATGAATACTGACACAGGATCGAAGGACTCTAACCCTGTGTGAGGGGAAAGGAAGCGCAGGTCCTTCCACCAGTGGGGAGAATCGCCACATTTTGTGCAATTTGTGCCCATCTTGATGCAAGCATCTCTGGCCTTGCAAGAGAAAGAAGCAAACAGGATGGACAGCTCAGGTCCTATTGCCCATTTGTGCAGGGAGCAGAGCCTGCCTGCGTACTGTACGATGCGCATGGGCACCCTGCACTTCTCTGAAGCTCAATTCCTCCCAAAACTCCTGAGGGTCCAGTTGTCGGTCTGCGCAGTCTCCTTCACCAGCTTGCACTTGATAAGCTGTTACTGAGCATTTAACGTTCACTGCTTATGCTCTCCACTTACCGTCTGCATTTCGCCCACGTGGCAGAGCAAATCAGCCCTCCCTGTTTCTCTTTCATTTCACCTTCTGTTCCGCTTTCTCAATATCAAATTGCTCAGGTTGCAAATACTGACAGGGAATGTTTCACTACAAACAGAGAGGGTTTCAATTATTTGCTTGATGTTTCATGAGAAGATGACTCCGAACAATATATTTTTTTCCAGCTTATTAAAATAAAACCTATGTTTTGGACCTAAGAGACTTGACAGCATTTATTTAATTGACAGCTGAAGGTAACATAACACTTACTTTTTGCATGGAAGCAGGGATATCTGATGCCTGATATTTTAATTCTGTGAGCACTCAGATAGGTGGTTTTACTGAGTGATCAGCAGCTTTTTTCCTAAGAAGCCTCTCAAACTCAAAAATGTACAGCAGGGAAAGACCAATATCTCCAGCTCTTTATGGACATCTTTGACAGTTTAGCAAGGTCTGATTCTGCCACCTTGCACCAAATTGTTAATAGATTTTCATGTGGTTTGCCTTAGTGGGGATGACAGAGTCAGCGTTTGAATTTTTTCTACCCACCTTACCAGATCTGTGGGAGGTCGTTCATCAGTAGATAGCAATTCATAGAGTCATTATGCTGCTGACAGATGACAAAGTTCAGCCATTTTAAACCAGAATTTATAGCACTGGACCCATGCTTGGGATGAACACTACAGTTTAGTATGACCAGCTTCAGAGCAGCACTTCCATCTTGCAAAAATTGTGAGTGTTTTCATTATGCATCAGACTGGAATGGAAACTTTTGTAATTTTCCAGAGGAAAAAAAAAAAAAAAAAAAAAAAGACATTCACACAGACTAGCTCGGAGGTTAGGGCCTTCCCTTACCTTACAGGAAAAGCATGCTGAGTCAGTCTGTCATATCTGCATCCAAAAAACCCGCTCTGCCTGAAAAAAATGTTTCAATCAACAATTTTTCAAGTAGATCAATGTTTTATTATTGTTAAGACTGCATCTGAAAAATGTCCAAAGACATAAAGCTCACCATGTATCTCCTAAGCCGGTGTGCATACTTTATACACTTCAGGGTAAAAAATCCTATGTATCTATCCCATCCAGCCAACCATGCACTGTACTTATGTAATTATTGCCAAACGGTGAGATGCATTCTATTTTGAATACCTATATGTTTGCTTATGTAAATACATAGAGAAAAACATTTGCTGTATTTTGTAAATGTTCCTGTAAGATGGTGTTCCAATGCTTTATTGTTTTGTCAGATCCCACTGCTAGTAAAGCAGATTAAAATATTTAAATGCCATCAGTTGTTTTATAAACTGGAGGTTTGTCTTAAGTAGTTATTCTGGTTTTGTTTAATTTTTTCCATACATATCCATAGCACAGTATCTGCTGAAGGCTAAAGTAATTTTAAATATCTTGATGGACAAAGAGAAAGAGCATGTTGCAGAATTTAAGTCCCTCAGTAAACTCGTCCAAAATGAGCCATTGCAATCATTCTCTTTTTCTAAGGACACTCACCTTTTACTGAAAAGGTATACTCTTTGGATAAGTACATATAGCTTAAAACATTTCAATCTCAGAAACAACATACTTGCAATAGTAATAAGCCAATTAAATTAATTTCACTAAGAAGTCCCACTATAAGATTAAAATTAATAAGCAGCATAAATCAATCGCATTGCACAGTTGCACAGACATAAATAACACCTGAGTCACGGAACCACAGTGCCATCTATTGGTGGTAGTCCCTTTCACAAAGAGTATCGCAATAAGAAACCAAAATGGATTTTGTTACCTTTTTCCTTTCTCCATCTTAAAACCAAAATAAATTTACTCGTCCAACTGATCTTACAGCATACACGCTCCTGTTCACAATGGCAACGCATATCAAAGTAGTATGGCTGTTAATAAGAAAGCCCCTCAAAACCTTGCTGTAATCTTAAGGTTTCATTAAGCTTTATAATGTGTAGAGATAAGCAGAGGCATATTTTTCAGAAGTTATCAAACGAAGGGAAACAGACTGTTTTAGCTACAAACCTGTGAAGCACCATAGGGTGAAATGTGCCAGATTAGATCCCTGAATTGAAAATCCACTCAGTTCTACCTCTGTATTACTGGACTGCTGCACGTAGGCTCCAGGGTATCACAATTTCTTATGTTCTTTGGAAAACTCCTTGCTAGATTTACCCATTTTGACATACCTTGCACTGACTGTTGAAAGAGAATACATTTAGCTTATCCATCTGGCACTACAAGCCATAAAAGCAAAGATATGTGGAAAAGAAGATATTTGGTCTTCAAATTTATGGTATAATCTTTCGAGGACACTCCTTGAAATATGGAAAAAGGGTCTTTGGAAATTTTATATAACACAGTGGAGTTCTTTGATATACCTGCAGCTTTGACATGTGAGACCTGGAAAATAGGTACAGTGATTTGAAAGCCTCCTTGATTGAATCTTATTATGTTTGGTGTAATTTAATCACAGACATTCCACGTTATCTGACTGTGAAAGTAGTTCTAACAATGGTTCTGCAAACCATAATTAATTATGTCCAAAGTTATTTGACTACATAAAAGCTTAACATTTTTCAGTCAGATTGAAATCTTCATTTTAGGATAAAGAAAAGCTGACGAACTCAATAGTTTTATTCAAATTCAGTGTGTCAGTTTACATGTGTAAAGTTACTCATATTCTTAGTGTTTGCAGGACATCAGTTGGGAGTAACTGCATCTGAATTGCTTGGGTTATATCACTGTGTAACCAATACAAAGCCATGCAAAATAGGTGATGGTTATAGTTGTGTTAATATTTTAACTACCAAATTCCTATCAGAATGGAAAATTAAAAACTAACACAACAAAGAATTTTAGGTGGTTGTGGAGAAAACTTACATTTCTTCATGGCCAGGCATTGTAATTTTTCAAGTGCTGGACTTGTTCAGGTTTTATCTAAAATGTGCAAGGTAATATATTTTAAATACGACTACTTTGCCACCCTGGGTGTGAACAGAGTGTGCGGAGAATCAGACCTGGGATCTTTCCTTAGGAGATCTTAATACATAAGCAGAAAAACTTTCCTTTTTTAAAAAAACCAAACCTATGTTCACACTGGGGAGGCTTAGAAGGTTCCTATGTCAGCAGACTTCCTTATGGTAATGTGTCCAAAGATTTGCCTCAAATCAAACTGTTATTAAAAAGGTAATGAAACAAAAGAGAAAATCATACAGAGATTATGTAAAGGACATAAACCGACTGTGGTGGGTTGACCCTGGCTGGGGGCCAGGTGCCCACCAGAGCCGCTCTCTCACTCCCCTCGTTCACTAGACAGGGGAGAAAAAGTACAATGAAAAGCTTGTGGGTCGAGATAAGGACAGGGGGAGATCACTCACTAATTATCATGAGCAAAACAGACTGAACTTAGAGAGGAGATTCATCTAATTTATTACCAAGCAAAACAGAGTAGAGGAATGAGAAATAAAATCAAATCTTAAAACACCTCCCCCCACCCCTCCCATCTTCCCGGGCTCAACTTCACTCCCGGCTTCAACCTCCTCCCCCCTCAGCGGCACAAGGGGGACGGGGAGTGGGGGTTACGGTCAGTTCATCTCACGGTGTTTCTGCCGCTTCTTCATCCTCAGGGGGAGGACTCCTCTCATCGTTCCCCTGCTCCAGCATGGAGTCCCTCTCACGGGGTGCAGACCTTCAGGAGCAAAATGCTCCAGTGTGGGGTCCCCCACGGGGTCACAAGTCCTGCCAGCAAACCTGCCCTGGTGTGGGCTCCCCTCTGCACGGGTCCACAGGTCCTGCCAGGAACTTGCTCCAGCGTGGGCTTCCCACGGGCCGCAGCCTCCTTCAGGTGCCTCCACCTGCTCCGGCGTGGGGTCCTCCACGGGCTGCAGGTGGAATCGCTACACCCCCTCATCCTTCCTCCATGGGCTGCAGGGGGACAGCCTGCTTCACCATGGTCTTCTCCACGGGCTGCAGGGGGATCTCTGCTCCGGCGCCTGGAGCTCCTCCTCCCCCTCCATCTGCACTGACCTTGGTGTCTGCAGAGTTTCTTACATCTTCTCACTCCTCTCTCCGGCTGCAAAAGCTCTCTCTCTCTAAGTGTTTTTTTCCTTCTTAAATATGTTATCACAGAGGCGCTGATTGGCTTGGCCTTGGCCAGCAGCGGGTCCGTCTTGGAGCCGGCTGGCATTGGCTCTGTCAGACACAGGGGGAGCTTCTAGCAGCTTCTCACAGAAGCCACCCCTGTAGCCCCCCCACTACCAAAACCTTGCCACGCAAACCCAACACACCAACCTATGGATGTATTCTCTGAAGGGAGTCAACATGGATGTGCATCAACACGTCCCTCATCAAAGACTCAAGAGAAACTAACCCCAAGTTAAGACAGAAGGTTCTTGCATGGTGAAAGAATCCTTGGCAGATAGGAAACAGGCAAGACAGAATAATTAGTCTTCACCATGGAGGCAGGACACCAGAGAGTCCTATAGGGGCCTCTAGAAAGAAAATATATCAAAAGTGACAGCATGCATAGTGGAGAACTGACTGCAAAGACCACGTGATACTCTGTGATGGCTCTGGAAATGGCAGGTAAAATTCAAAGTAGAAAAAGTAAGGTGATGCATTTTTGGGGGAAAAAATTCACCTCTAGCTTTACACACAGAATAACACGCTCTAAACTGACCATCACTACATGGGAATGACATCTTTGTGTTATGGTACTGTGAAAAAAAATGGTCAGCAGTAGTTAAAAAAGTATTTGAGGATAACTGTAAAGGGTACAGAGGAGGGCAACAAGGACAATCAGAATTATAGGATGGCTTCCATACAGGTAAATATCTAAATAGATTAGGACTCTTAAAAGATTGGGCAAATTCATGAATCCAAAGAGAGGTCTTTAACATAGAAATGAAAGAAATTTCCAGCCAGAGAAGTGAAGGGATGACAGACTGCTAGATGTTAGCAGGTAGTCTCTGGAGCTGCTTGCCAAATGCTTGTGCTCTTCCTTCTACCGGTTTGTGCTACAGCTCATCTTCAAAACAGGGTGTTGGGCTGAATGGACCTTTGCTCTGCACAACTACAGCTGCTCTGCTGTTAGATTTCAAACAAAAAACCTAATCTTTTCATTAATTTAATTAAGCAATTGCCCATTTTTCTGTTCCTACTCTTCCATAAATATTTCTGCAAGTGCATTTGCAATTGACCTAAAAAATCTCAAGGAGTTAATTTGTAAATTCTTAGGTCACAATTCACTGACAATACAAACATTAGCATTTTGTGAGTTCACTGTTATTCTTCCTGTTATATGATAAGTGTTCTGCAGCAATAGAAAAGATTGCTGGTCTGAAAATCCTTAAACACTTCTTCAGTGCTCTCAGGAACCCAGTAATACAAATTATGTTCATACAACCACATAAATGCCACAGGAAATGGAAGCAAAGAAAACAGTAGTTAAAATGATGGTTGCTGAGTTTCCAAGAAAAACTACAACATGCTTTTTTTGTAAAGTCTCTGCTGCTGAATAATTTGAAATGACAAAGATGTTTGGGTGATCCTTGTCTCTTTGCAGAAAAAGCAAAAGGGGTGTGAGCTGAAAAACTCATTTTTCATTGAGTCATTTAGTCTGGGCACTGCTAGGGGTCTGCTAGTTAAGTGTCCAGGTCTAAAACAGTTGACCCAGCTCCTAAAGGCAATGGAGAAAGAGAGGCAGTCTAAAATGAATATTTAAGACAAGTGGAAAGAATCACCCTTTAGAATTGCCTACTGGAGAAAATGCCAGCCTTCAAATTCCACGAGTATAAAATAGCTTCATTCACAACTGACAGCAGCTATAATATAACCACATAACATTGCTTTTCAAAACTAAATACTTGGGGCTGATGTGGCTAAGGCTAGGCCTGGAGATGTGGTATAAGGGATAAATTTCCCATTGTAAGAGGACTATTAACAGTCACATTTGGGGTCCTTGAGGGAGAACAGAGACTGTTTACTGGATGGGTCTTTTGAGCAACAGTCACCTGGGAGAAGGTGAAAAGATTGAACTGTGCCATTTTCTGATCTGCCCAAGAAGCAGGTGGCTGATGAAAGAGGAGCACACTGTGCCATTTTAAGTGAAGTTTCACCTTATAGATTTACATCTATGGAAAAAAAAAACGAGGAAAGAGAAACTTGTTAACCAGATTACTGCAGTCACTGTCAGGCAACATTCATATTTATTTATGCTTACAGTTCTTTTGAGGAAAAGGCAACTACTGCTGGGACATATTTGCTGATGGGCAACTGAGGTACAGTGAAATAAAATCAGCAAAAGAAGCCACTCAGTGAGCCAGGAGCAGAATCCAGAATTTAAAAGACATGGGTGAGGGTCCCTCCCCAGTAAACCTCTGCTTCCCAATGCTGAGGGAACAGAGATTTCCAGAGGACATCTAGGAATCTGCAGTTCTTACTGACACATGAAAAAAAAATTCCTAGCAATGCAGTTGAGATTTCCCTGTTTGAAATGAGTCAGGTCTACTTACTTTAAGCTTGAGGAACCAGCAAAAGTGGGAAGCAAAAGCAGTTTACAAAGGCACTTTCTAAGCTAAATTACAGCAGTTGTGAGACCCTGAATGACCCAAAGAAAGACAGATTATCCCAAAGTTCCTCTTTGATACCTTCCATGAGAAATAAGTGGTAGACATTTGGGATGCAGCACACAGGGGCCTGAAAATTAATCCAAGGCAGGATATCTGCTTCAGAAATCAGCTTGTGAAAGAGATGGAACTATTCAGGGTCAAATGAAGGTGGAAAATCTCAGGATTTAGACGCAAACTAGTCCAACAGACACTCCACCAACGTATTTTCAATTGCTGCATATAACTATGCATAAAGTCATGGATGAAGTTTCCACATAAGCAATACTCATCATGCCTGCACTCAGGAAATCCATATCTCCGTTCTCCATGTGTGAAGTGTAGAAAATATTTTTCTGCTGATTTTTGTCTGTAGACAGTGAACTCTTCAAGTCAACCTATTGCTTCAATAGGTTTTTGTACAGTGCTTTGCATTATGGACCTGGTCACTGTCAATGGCAAAAAGCTCCTTCCTTTTTTTTTCCGATGACCTATATTATCAATAGTGCAGAATAGCATCTCCCTTCCTTACTGCAACTTAAGATTTTTTTCTAAACTCCAAAATACGTTTCTGAACTGATGCCTCTTCTTTTCACAAGGATCTATTATCCTTCTCTCTTTATCTCTGTTACTGCAGAGAATACAATAATCTGACTTTTTTCTTAGCTATCTATCTCAGATTGCACTCCATCTCATCATCCAGGTCATTAATAAAGACTAAACAGTCTTGTCCCTCATATCTATCCCTAAGGGGTGTCACTCTGCCAGCTGGACTCTGTACTGCTGACCAATACCCTCTGAGCCCAGCAATCCAGCCAATTTTCCACTCATCTTACTGTCCCCTAATTGAGCCCATATTTCACCAACATTGCTAAAAAGAGACAAGAAGACTAAGAGAAGTTGTTGCAAAGCCCTTGCTAAAGCCAAGGGATACAACTTCCACTGGTCTTGCTTTGTCCGTTGAGGCAGACTTCTCATCAGAAGACTATGAGACTGGTCAGGTGTGCTGTGCTCTTCGTAAATCCACATTGGCTATTCCCAGTTTTCTCCTCCTCACGCACCTCGCCTTCCCATGTACCCCTGTGCAACAGGTACGAGGCTCTGGCTGTGGAAGGCCACTCGAGCGAGGATACAGATGATAGTCAAGCTACTCCAGAGGTAGCACCTAGCCCCAAAAGGCCTATGCCTTGGGTCGTGGCCACCCCAACAAAGAAGAAAAGGAGAGTTATAGTTGTAGGGGACTCCCTTCTGAAGGGTACAGAGGGCCCGATATGCAGGGTAGACCCTCCTCTCAGAGAAGTCTGCTGCCTCCCCGGGGCCCGTGTCAAGGACATCGCTAGGAAACTCCCCAGCCTGGTATGCCTCTCTGACTATTACCCACTGCTGCTCCTCCATGTGGGTGGAGATGAAGCAGAGACACGTACCATGAAAGTGATCAAAAGGGACTTCAGGCTCTTAGGACAGTTACTGAAGGATTCAGGGGGCGCAGGTAATATTCTCCTCCCTCCTTCCAGTTAAGGGCAGCAGTGTTGGGTGGAACAGGCGGACACAGCCCATAAATGCATGGCTCCGTGGCTGGTGTCAACACCACAACTTTGGGTTCTTTGACAATGGGACGGCCTACACAGCACCAGACCTGATGAACCCTGATGGGATTCATCTCTCTCAAAGGGGGAAGAGGATCTTTGCCCAGGAACTAGCGGGGCTTTAAACTAGGCTCGAAGGGGGAGGGGGATAACATCAGGCTTGCCAGTGACATGTTGTTGGATGATGTGCCCAGGTTGGAGGGACGGGGTGCTGGTGAGGGCCCTCAGCCTACTGCTCAGAGACGTGCTGGATGCACTACAGCACGCTCAAAGCCTAGAGGAGATGAGCCAGGGGCTCCGGATGCAACAGGAACCGACAGAGTAACACTGGGAAGATACGTCAAAAGAATTCCAGCCACCCCAGCCAATAAGTCAGTGTCAACGGGGGCACAACTGAAATGCCTCCACGTGAACGCATGGAGCATGGCAAATAAACAAGAGGAGCTGGAGACGTGTGTGTGCCTGCAAGGCTATGACCTTACTGGCATTACAGAGACATGGTGGGATAGCTCCTATGACTGGAGTGTTGGGATGGAAGGGTACAGGCTCTTTAGGAAGGACAGGCAGGGAAGGCCAGGAGGGGGCATCGCCCTCTATGTCAGTGACCAGCTGGAGTGCATGGAGCTCCACCTGGGGATGGATGAGGAGCCCACTGAGAGCCTATGGGTCAGGATTAAAGGGAGGGCTGGGGCAGGGGACATCATAGTGGGGGTCTGCTACAGGCCACCTGACCAGGGGGACCAAGCAGATGAAACCCTCTATAGGCAGATAGGAGCAGCCTCACGCTCACAAGCCCTGGTCCTTATGGGGGACTTCAACCACCCTGATATCTGCTGGAGGGACAACACAGCAGAGCACAAGCAATCCAGGAAGTTCCTGGAATGTGTCGATGACAACTTTCTCCTCCAAGTCATAGAGGAGCCCGCGAGGAGAGGTGCCATACTGGACCTTATTCTCACCAATAAGGAGGACCTGGTAGGGGACGTCAAGCTCAAGGGCAGCCTTGGCTGCAGTGACCATGAAATGGTGGAATTCAGGATCCTCAGGGCAGTGAGGAGGGTGCGCAGCAAGCTCACTATCCTGGACTTCAGGAGAGCAGACTTTGGCCTCTTCAGGGATCTGCTTGGTAGAATACCATGGGACAAAGCCCTGGAAGGAAGAGGGGCCCAAGACAGCTGGCTAATATTCAAGGGTCACCTCCTCCAAGCTCAGGAGCAATGCATCCCAAGAAAGAGGAAGTCAAGCAAAAACACCAAGAGGCCCCCATGGATGAACAAGGAGCTCCTGGGCAAAGTCAAACAAAAAAAGGAAGCCTACAGAGGGTGGAAGCAAGGGCAGGTAGCCTGGGAGGAATACAGATAAACTGTCTGAGCAGCCAGGGATCAGGTTAGGAAAGCCAAAGCCCTGACAGAAATTAGTCTGGCCAGGGATGTCAAGGACAACAAGAAAAGCTTCTATAGGTGTGTTAGTGAGAAAAGGAGGACGAGGGAAAATGTGGGTCCCCTCCAGAATGAAACGGGCGACCTGGTTACCCAGGATATGGAGAAGGCTGAGGTACTCAATGACTTCTTTGCCTCAGTCTTCACTGGCAAATGCTTGAGCCACACTGCCCAGGTCACAGAAGGCAGGGACTGGGAGAATGCAGAACCGCCCACTGTAGGAGAAGATCAGGTTTGAGAATATCTAAGGAACCTGAAGGTGCACAAGTCCACAGGACCTGATGAGATGCATCCGCGGGTCTTGAGGGAACTGGCAGATGAAGTGGCCAGGCCACTCTCCATCATATTTGAGAAGTCCTGGCAGTCCGGCGAAGTTCCCGCCAAGTGGAAGAGGGGAAACATAACCCCCATTTTTAAGAAGGGTACTACAGGCCGGTCAGTCTCACCTCCGTGCCTGGCAAGATCATGGAGCAGAACCTCCTGGAGATTATGCTCAGGCACATGGAAAATAAGGAGGTGATTGGTGACAGCCAACATGGCTTCACTAAGGGCAAATCATGCCTGACAAATTTGGTGGCCTTCCATGATGGGGTTACAGCGTTGGTGGATAAGGGAAGGGCAACTGACATCATCTACCTGGACTTCTGCAAGGCATTTGACACTGTCCCGCATGACATCCTTGTGTCTAAATTGGAGAGACATGGATTCGATGGATGGACCACTCGGTGGATAAGGAATTGGCTGGATGGTCGCACTCAAAGAGTTGTGGTCAGCAGCTCAATGTCCAAGTGGAGGACAGTGACGAGTGGCGTCCCTCAGGGGTCGGTACTGGGACCGGCACTGTTTAATATCTTTGTCGGTGACATGGACAGTGGGATCGAGTGCACCCTCAGCAAGTTTGCCAACGACACCAAGCTGTGTGGTGTAGTTGACACGCTGGAGGGAAGGGATGCCATCCAGAGGGACCTTGACAGGCTGGAGAGGTGGGCCATGTGAACCGCATGAAGTTCAACAAGGCCAAGTGCAAGGTCCTGCACGTGGGTCGGCGCAATCCCAAGCACGACTATAGGCTGGGTGAGGAATGGATTGAAAGCAGCCCTGAGGAGAAGGACTTGGGGGTATTGATTGATGAGAAGCTCAACATGAGCCGGCAGTGTGCGCTTGCAGCCCAGAAAGCCAACCGTGTCCTGGGCTGCATCAAAAGCAGTGTGACCAGCAGGTCGAGGGAGGTGACTCTGCCCCTCTACTCCACTTCAGTGAGATCCCACCTGGAGTACTGCATCCAGCTCTGGGGGCCCCAGTACAGGAGAGACATCGAGCTGTTGGAGTGAGTCCAGAGGAAGGCCACGAAGCTGATCAGAGTGCTGGAGCACCTCTCCTATGAGGACAGGCTGAGAGAGTTGGGATTGTTCAGCCTGGAGAAGAGAAGGCTCCGGGGAGATCTAATTGCAGCTTACCAGTACCTGAAGGGGCCTACAGGAAAGCTGGTGAGGGACTGTTTATGAGGGAGTGTAGTGATAGGACAAGGGGTAATGGGTTTAAGCTGAAGGAGGGTTGATTTAGATCAGATGTTAGAAAGAAATTCTTTACTGTGAGGGTGGTGAGGCACTGGAACAGGTTGCCCAGAGAGGTTGTGGCTGCCCCCTCCCTGGAAGTGTTTAAGGCCAGGTTGGATGAGGCTTTGGGCAACGTGGTCTAGTAGAAGGTGTCCCTGCCTGCAGCAGGGGGGGTGGAACTAGATGATCTTTAAGGTCCCTTCCAACCCAAACCATTCTATGATTCTATGATTCTATGATTCAATCACCTTCTTGTTCTTTGTGTACCTGGAAATGGCTTCCAGGAGGATTTGTTCCATTACTTTCCCAGGGATGGTGGTAAGGCTGACCTGCCTTTAGTTTGCTTGATACTCCTTCATGCCCTTCTTGAAGGTGGGTGTCACATCTACCTTTCCCCAAACATCAATAAGACCTTGTGTATTGTTCTGACCTTTTAAATATGACAGAAAATGGCCTTGCAATGGCATTGGCTAGTTCTCTCAGCACCATCTGGTTCCTTCTGGTCCCAATGACTTGTGCATATCCACATGAGTTAAGTGCTCCCAAACATTGTCCTCTTTTCTGGCTAATTGAGAGTGGATTGAGGGCAGCCCTGAGGAGAAGGACTTGGAGGTGCTGGTGGACGAAAAGCTCAACACGACCTGGCAATGTGCACTTACAGTCCAGAAAGCCAACCTTATCCTGGGCTGCATCAAAATAAGCAACGTGACCAGCAGGTCGAGGGAGGTGACTCTGCCCCTTTGCTCTGCTCTCGTGAGACCCCACCTGCAGTACTGCGTCCAGCTCTGGGTTCCCGAACATAAGAAAGACATGGAGCTGGTGGAGAGAGTCCAGAGGGCCAGGAACATGATCAGAGGGCTGGAGCACCTCTCCTATGAGGACAGGCTGAGAGAGTTGGGATTGTTCAGCCTGGAGAAGAAGAGGCTCTGGTGAGACCTTAGAGCAGCCTTCCAGTACCTGAAGAGGCCTACAGGAAAGCTGGAGAGGGACTGTTTATCAGGGAGTGTAGTGATAGGACAAGACGTAATGGCTTTAAACTGAGAGAGGGTAGATTTAGATTAGATATAAGGAAAAAAATCTTCACTGTGAGGGTGGTGAGGCACTGGCACAGGCTGCCCAGAGAAGCTGTGGCTGCCCCCTCCCTGGAAGTGTTCAAGGCCAGGTTGGATGGGGCTTTGGGCAATGTGGTCTAGAGGGGGGTTGGAACTAGATAATCTTTGAGGTCCCTTCCAACCGAAACCATTCTATGATTCTAATACTCATCTGACAGGCCAACTTTATCAGTGAAAACTGAGGCAAAAAAAAGCCACTGAGGACCTTGCTCTTTTCCATGTTCCTTGTCAGTAGCTCCCCAGCTCCATGGAGAAGTGGTCCCACATTCTCCTTAGCCTTCTTTTTGCTGTCAATGCAAAGAAACCTTCCTTGTTGCCCTTCACATCACTTCTAGTTTCAGTCCCAGCTGAGCTTTGGCTTTCCTAACTCCATCCCTACATGCTTTAGAGATGTTTCGATATTCTCCCCAGGTAGCCCACCCCTGTTTCTACTTTCCGTAGGCTTCCTTTATGCATTTGGTGCAGTCAGGAGTTTTTTCTTCATCCATGCTGTCCTGTGCTCAATTTTCTGCAAAGTGAATGGACTCTTCTTGTGCTTTGAAGAGCTTGTCCTTGAAGTTGAACCAGCTCTCCCAGGCTCTCCTTTGCCTGCCAGGGCAGTCTACCTTTGGATCCTGCCAATAACCACTATTTGCTCTCCTGCAGTTCAGGGTTGTGACTCCATTTGTTTTGCTTACTTTTAGACACTAGTTATAACTAAATAATCCCACATGAGTGAAAACTTGTTCTCTTCAAGGTTTATTCTTTTCAGTGATTTCAATTACTCAGCCTGAATCAAATTAAATGAGGACATTCAGAAGACCACTATCTTTTGTTAAAATTCAGATCAATCAAGTTTTTAGCTATTTCTCTTGGGGCAATGTGAGCATCTACTTTTACTTTTTCATCTTAAATGATGTTTGGAATCTTCTGACTCTTTCATTGCCTGTACTTCCCCTAGGAACCATACATATTATTGAAATAAATGTTCTTCCTGCTAGGGATCTCGTCAGTTTTTCCAAAAGCCATCTAGGCATGTTACCATACTCAGTCTTTGACAGCAATAAAATACTGCCTTGTCCTCAGCATTTTTAAAAGCCATGCTCCTTAAAATAATCTATTAAATAAAGAGCAGAAGCAACCTCATGTATTGTAATTTTGCATGACTCTGTCTTACATCATTATAGATAACAGATTTAAATAGCCCTCACAAGAAGAGTTTATGATACACAACTTAAAAGCTTCTTTCTGCTATTTGGATTCTAAATTTGACAAATGAGTTCAAGTCTGTGGCCTGAATTGCACCCCAAGACCAAGAAAGAAAGAAAGTCCACTGTACTTGTATTACTTCAAGGTTCATGTAGGAATCAAGAAATCCTAGGAATGCCAGATGGTGTTGCTGATCTTAACTCATTCCCTCAGACCTAAAGAAAAGCCTGTCTCCCAGGAAAGAACAACCATAAGCCTAAACAAATAGCATTTATGTCTCCACCTCTCCTCAGGGCTCCCATTCATAAGGCAGCCCTAATGTTCTACTAAAATATTTATTGGCTGAAATGGAATTAAAATTTGTGCTTTGGCGTTCTCTAAGTCAGATCTTAACTATTACATTCCTGTCAGCCAACACCTTTCTTTAGCTGCAATTATACTTCAAATTTTACTTGGATATCTGAATTCATAATATCAGCTTCAAAGGCTCAGTAAACCCAACATGAGGAATTTAAAACTGTATGTGGAAAAATTTCTCAAACAAGCAGACTCTAAGTTCAAAATTAATCTGTACTAAAAAGAAATAGAAAACAAAAGACATAATATAAATATGTACAGTCAATTTACTATAAAAAAAGCAAGACTGCTTTATTTTTAATTGTAAAGCATTAAGAGGAAAATACTTTCTGTCAGAACTATCACACACATATACCTCACTGGATTCAGCACCAGTTGTAATGTCTGCTTCATTTTGCATTTGTCTGAAATGATAAGAAAGTATTATTCACATTACTGTAATAAAAGAAGCATGCTTGTTTTTTCCCTGGAATAGTTTTCAGTACTTTAGCTACTCCAGAAACAAAGAATTTATTCAAAAAACATTAACCTTTTCTAATTTCTTATCACAAATGGCTTATTTCTGCAACTGCGAATCTGTGTATGTATCTCCTGCAGTCTCTCTGCAAAGAGGATTCATGAACATGCCCAACCTCATAGCAGCTCAGAGCTGCTGAGGCCATTCCAGATCACCAGTGCTGCGCTGCAGAAACACCAGTACAAGATATGGCCAAACTAAAGAGAGGCCAGGGGAGCTATACTGATAATCAGAATGATGAAAGACAACTGCTGATCTAAAAATCATCTCTGGCCACAGAAGAGATTGTGTAACTTGACCAAAGACATATTCACAAAGCTGCTGCGGGAAACTTCTCCATTTGCTAATTTGTTTAATCAAATTAGGTTCTTGTTACAGACTGGATTTTTCCTGTAGAATTAGAAAACTTGTAAACAACACAAAAAAAGGAGACTTTGACACCTTTGTAACTTGCATTACAGTGCAAGCAAGACCAAAGGACAATGCTGCTTCCCAAAAAGACCTATGGACTCAAATGACACACTAAGTCTCTAATGAACAAAAGGGAAATAATGAAAGCAAGAAATGGAGCAAAGAAAAAAATAATCAGTGTAGGCAGATAAAATAAGTGAGGGTGTGTAGTCCTTAGCCTCTGCCATGGGTTTTGATGGCTAAGCAGCACCTTGGGCAAGTTGTAGAAAAAGAACTGCCTTGAAGGAATAGCAGTTAATGACATGACAAGTTGTACAATATGAAATCTTGACAGTACGGAAGGAAAGAAAAGAAAATAACCTTTGGAAGATCTAACTTCCATCTAAGACAAAAGGTAAGATAGCTGGATGTAGTAAAGAAGGGGAAACAGAAAAATAAATCAGTAACAATGAAGTGGCAGAAAATTCTCCTCCCTGTGTAAAGTTTCTCCCTTGAAAAGCTAAAGACTTGAAGCAGATTTGAAGCAGATTGTGTCAATACGGTCAGCATGAAATACACTGAGGGATAATACTGTTACCAGCCACATATGTTGCTTGGAAAAGACCGATAGCATGGTATAAGACAGTTTAAGACAATTTAGACAAATATGACATTAGAATCATAAAAGACTAAATTATGAATAGTTACTATAAAGAACACTGAAAAAGTTCTTTACAGAAAAGAACCACATACAAATAATCTCCTGGCAAACTAGATAGTGAAGTGTGAATTCAGTGCTCTGAATAATCAAAGTGAAGATGAGATCACATACAAAAAGTTGAGAAAGAAGACGACTGAAAAGCACTAGCAGGAGGTGGAATCCACAGCTATTAGGTAGAAGAGGTTAGCAACTACCATCCTTAATTCAGACCACCGCAACAAAAACATTGGAAAAGCATGTACCCAGATGCATGGCTGAGGGAAGGACTGTACTTACTGAAAAGAAAATGGGAAAGGAGGAATTTGGTACTATAAGCTTAAGACATACAGGCTGCTTGCCTACAGCGTGGAAGGTTCTTGCTGGAAGCTTTATAGCAAATGTGTCTGAGTGGGTTGAAGCTAATGGTATGTTTCCCCAAGTACAGAAAAGATGGTGAAAATGTGGTGAAAAGGCAAAAACTCTTCTGACAGAATACAAAGCCATTCTCACAGATGCCAAAAGAAATGCTAGGTAGATGATGTGAAATCGTATCTCACCACTGGATTAGATCAGCAGTAAAATGGTTGAAAGTACTGTCTGTGTAGGGGGAAGATACAGAAAGTAGGTTGGAGAAGTATGTGTTGTACTTGGAACACAACAATAATATGTAAGGCAAGAGTACATAAGCCAAGAGATTTTCCAAAGTGAGTACCTGTCACTCTTTTAATATCCTTGTTTCTATTGGTTGCCCTGCTGCACCACATAAGGAGAAGCCATTTCATGATGAAGGACAGGAAGCCCATTTCACATCTTTTTTTTTATAGATAATCTGAAATGATATGCAGAATGATACCAAAACGAATTCACTGGTGAAAGCTGCAGACACGGTCTCAAAGGATACAGAAATGGCATTAAGGTTAAACAAATGTACACAACCAAAGATACTAGAAGTATCTGTACCTCAGCACAGAAGAGACTGCACCAGCTTGGCTCCCTCTACCTTACACTGTCCTCAAGACTATCCTGGTGTGTTTTCTGCTTACACACAACACACACTCAACTGTGTATTCTCTGGAGGGCTGTGACACAGCTTTCACATTATTTACCAATGCATTTACTTCAGTAATTTTTGACTGAAAAGACATGCTGAAAAGACATATAAAATAATTCTTATATCTTGACATCAGGGAGATGTGGGGAGGCCAGGTAAATTAATTGGCAGGCTGCCAGTTGGATCCTTCTGAATATGTCACTCTGAAATGGGAGCAAATTGGATAGAGGTTATGTAAAGGATTTGGACAGGAAGACCAGGAACACGTCAAAATATTATCAGCATCAGTGCTGAGGTAGGTAGGTTTTATACTGACAAGAGGGTAGTTAAACTAAAAGAGGGTAGATATAGATTAGATATTAGGAAGAAATTCTGTACTATGAGGGTGGTGAGGCACTGGCACAGGTTGCCCAGAGAGGTTGTGGATGCCTCATACCTGGAAGTGTTCAAGGCCAGTGGAGGGTGTCCCTGCCCATGGCAAGGGGGTTGGAACTAGATGACCTTTGAGGTCCCTTCAAACCCAAACCATTCTATGAATCTATGATTACATGAAAGTAACAGGGGGACGAAGCGGTCATACTGCGCCTTGCTAGAATAAGGGATTAAAAATAGAAACGAATTATTGTCACATTGGCAAAGTAACAGATGATCAGACTGTAAAATGTTATGGGCAAAAATAGTTACTGCTAATGCAGTACATGGTATGAGACTAAAAAGAGGGAGAGCACTTTGCTGAGGACTTTTTTGGCAACCGATGGGCATGTTCAATTGCAAATTAAAAAAAAAAAAAAAGAAGAAAAAAGAAAGACCCTTTAACAGCAGGAGGTGGGAAGAATTTGGGTTATGAATAAGATGAAAGCACTGCCAAGTAACTTCTTTCCTTTGTGATCTCTCAAGTGAAGTGTCATGACAAAAACCACGTAAACTATTACTTGGTTTTAAAATAAAATCAGGAGTCCATGAGGTAGCAGCTGCTATGAAGAACACTTAAATACTGAGACAAGGTAAAACATCTAAAATTTAATGATGTGGTGGTCCAAGTTCAGGGGATTCACCAACTTTTCTCCCCCCTTGAGGTCTCGGTGGTCGAGGGAATATAGTGCTAACAGAAATATTTGCTGCTTTGAATAGCTGATTATTATCAAATTCTCTGGATCAACTTTTTATTCCTTTCTTCATTTTACAGTTCAAGATTTTCTTCTTCAGCGCTGGGAAGCCGACCTCAGCAGCACCGGGACACGAAGGTGCCCAGGCCGCACACAGCCGCTCACCGCCGGCCCTGGGCGGAAAAGCCGGAGAAGCGCCTGAGGAGCAGAAGGAAGAGGAGAGAAGCACCCGCGGCTCCCAAAGGCACGGCAGACCCCTCATCTCCCCCCGCCAAGGGACGTGCGTTCGAATTCGGCGGCAGCCGCGGCCCAACAATCGCCGTGGCGGGCAGGACGCGGCCGCCTGAGGGCCTCGCCGCGGCGGGTCGGGGGCGGGCCGGGAGCGCGGGCGGGGCGGCGGGAGGCGGTGCCCGCATAGGGGCAGCTCCTCTCCCGCGCCGTTCGCCGCTCGGTCCTGCTGTTCCTCCGCAGTAAGGGAGCAGGGGAAGGGGGCGTCGAGCTGGCGCGGTGGTGGGCGGCTCAAGGCGGGGAGCGCGGCGGCCAGTGGCCGGGCCGGGGCCTCGCTGCGGGGAGAGCGGGGCAGAGGCGGCGGCAGGTCTTGCGGGCCGTCAGGCCCAGCCAGCGGGCGGCCGAGGGGGAGGGATCGCTGCCTGTGGGTATACCCGCGGGCGGGAGGGTGAAAACGGAGGTACAGGAGGGCGCTTTGGTGCCGCGGGTAGGACTGGTTGTGTGGAAATTTAGTCCGGGAACGGAAGTGAGCCTCTGGAGCCCAGCCGAGGTGGGGCCTGGGCCGGGGCCGGGTGGGCGGCCCCTGCGTGCTGCTCCAGCAGCCTCTGGCTTGAAGGGCGAAACGCGCTTCTGTGTGGGCCCCTGTCGACTCCAGCCCCACGGGGGTGGTAGAAGACAATGAGCAGGCCCTGAGGGCTGCCAGTGGTGCGTGGCTTTTCTGCCCGATGCACCATAGGAGTGCACACATACGACGGACGAAACACTTTCATTTTGACGTTTGTTACCTGCTCTGATGTTACCTAGTTTCTCATCAGGATTTTCTTGCGTGCTGACCCTTTAGGCTCCTTCCTCTTTCAGCTGCCTAGTTGGCCTTACTGTCTGTGCAAACTGACAAGCGTCTCCATTTGTGTCAATCTTCCCGAGTTTTCTGCTATAAGTGCGCTACCAGCTGTTTTAAAACTCCCATGACTCTTTCCTTGCTTGCATTTTTTACACTGTTTCTTTCCCCATGGAAGTAAGCCTTCTGCTTCTCTGTGAAGCCTGTGTTTCTCCTGGCCCCCAGACTTTTAGAACAAGGTAATTAATTTCCATCAAAGATGATTACAGCCCTCAGTATTGTGGTAACTAGTGGCTGGATGCTGACACACATGGTGAAGAAAAAATGGTACAGGTTTATCTCCTGCACAGCCATCATGGAGGTGGCAGGCTACTTGGCACACACAGCTCCAGGCTGACCACAGCACTTGAGATTTGTTGTCCAGTACCAGCATCAGTAGACAAAGAGCGAGCTACAGTTACTGCAGAGGTAAAGGTGATTGGAGATGCAGCTCGGTAGGAAAGCAGGAAGGTTTTGTCAGCTCTGCTCTCCAGAGTTCAGCTCCCCCTCCCCATTTCTGTGGGGAAATAGAAAGTTAACGAAAGATCAGAAAGTGTTTGCATGATTCTTTCTTCTGAAAAATTGCAATGTTAAACAAAGATGCTTTAAGTTGTATTGAACTTTTCCCATAACTCACTATAAGTTAAGTCCAACAATGTTTTATTTTCAAATTTAACTTGCTCCTTTTTTTTTTTTAACAGTTAAGGCCATGGCACTGAAGCAAGTTTCCAGCAACAAATGCTTTGAGGGTTTCCAGAAGGTGTTTGAACATGACAGGTAACACTACAAAAGCAACCTAGCTGTTTAGCATGGGACGGTGAATCCATACTATCATTGCTGTTAGTGTTCTCAGTCTGCAGGAAAACAGCATGTTCTCACTAATATCCATATTTCAGTAAGGAATGCTGTCGATTACTGTTTTGGCTGTGTTCTTTTATTTCTGTGTTAATGTTTAACATGTGTAGTAGTAACTTAGTGCTGCAGACTTCAGACAGAAAGCCAGTATTTTTACCTTTTAAGATGAACCTCCATTACTTTGGATTATCCTGTTTGCAGCACAGAGAACTGCCATGTGTACAAAATTCTGTTCACTTTACTGGATATTTCGTTTTTATGCACTCTTAAAAAATGCTGTCAGCAGACAGATGTTGTAGGTAGGTTCTTGCTGTTTGATGAAGGTGAACAGAAAAATACTCCAAAGGAAAAAAATCATTAGTTATGCTTAGATAAGCTTTTATTGGCAATTTTAGGCTTTAGTAAAAATTAGGCAATTGGTTAGTCTGTAGATTTAGCAGACAGAAAACACACCTCTTGGTGGGGTATTCTGTGAAGTGTATGTTCTGCGAGTCACGTGGATGCGTTTTTTAGTAAAAATTACTTTCCAAATTAATAGGCAAGAGTCAAGTTAAATATTTCTAGGGTTCAAAATTCAGTTTTCAAACTATTGTCTGTTAGCAACATTGCAAAAATGGGGCTTATTTGTACATCTCTGTTTTAAATATATTCACAATAAGGTAGGAAGGTTAGCTTTTGTCAATTCAAGAGGCTAAAGATGACTTTTTAAATAGCTTTTCACTTTATTTAATTTCTTAGTTGTTAAAATTCACTGACCAAATCTCTCTTTGAACAACATGCATTGATTCAACTTTCTTTTTTTAACGTTAGTGACCTTGTTAATTAAGTAGTGGTGATAACAAAGAGTATTTTATTAATACAGTGCAGAACTGAAATGCAAAATGAAATTTGGAATCTACTTGCCTCCAAAAGCAGAAACCAGAAAGTGTCCTGTGCTGTATTGGCTCTCAGGTAAGTAACATGAATTTTAGTAACGTAAAAAAGATAATCTTAAGCATGTTTAAGCTACTGTGCTACGGTTACTGAAAACCTGACATAAAGGTACTGCAGTGGCAGCTCTTGCATTCTGCAAAAGATCATCTTCTGGAACACGCGTTTACTTTGAGTGTATTGTGATAAAGTTGGATGCAGCTGGCCTCGGGGGTAGCGTACCAGATTGTCTTCTAAAATTCTCAGTGTTGAAAATGTTTTACCCCTTCGTTCTAAAATGTACATACTTTTTGTTCTGAAACATATATAAAGGTTCTCCTGAAAGGCCTTCCTGTTGGGACACCTCCTGCTTCCTGCTGTCTATGACAGACTGCTTCAGCTAATAGTATAGGGGGCAAAATCTAGCCCCTGGGAGCCAGAAAATTTGTCCTCTGGACCCCACCTTATTTTGAGTGCTATTTTGCAAGGAGCAGCTGGTGAACTTGGTAAGGGAGGTGCTGTTAGCTGCTGTGGTGCAAGCATATCTAGAGTGAGGTAACCCTGTGGGATCAGAAAGGGCCAGGGGCTGAAGAGGGTTGTATGGCAGGAGTGAAGTTATCTCATCCACAGCATTATTTCTTCATCTCCAGGTCCTGTGGTGTCCTATCCAGCTGCTGCCTTGCTGGACGTAAGGCAAGCTGGGATTAGACTGTATCCTGGCTTTGTTCCTCCACCCTGTTCCTGTCATCTCCCACAGAGCTGAGTCTTGCACCAAAAGTGCATAAATAATGTTAAGGCATTGCTTTCAAAATGGTCAGATTTATGTTGGTGGTGGCTCCAGGATTAATTACATCTTTTTTTTTTTCCTATTATTCAAAATGAAAAGCAGAAGCTCTGTCTGTCCTGTAATTTTAGGAGTTGCTTTACTGACACTTGTGTTTAGAAAGTTGGAGAATTGACTGGTACTGTAGAGACTATATTCCTTGTATGTATTCATTTCACAAAATAGCTAGTAGGTCTGATTTGTAGAATGACAGTGGACTGGGTAAAAATGTTTACCCTTGAAGTTGGAAGCATCAAAATTGTCCTAAGAGCTCCGAGTCATGCATCACATTTAGTTTTTGAATCTAAACCGTGCTGTCTTGGCTAGTATATCAGTCAAATTAGGTCACTTGCAACTTGTCCTCAGAGAAAACTAGAATCATTAAACCCTCTCAGATGGCATAGTAAAGAAAAATTGAAATACTGGTGCACAGAATTACTTATTTGTAATTGGACTTCAGCTGGGCCTGCTGCAGTACAAAAGACATGGATTGCTGTGGGGTTTTAAGCCAGAGTGCTTACGGGCTCCTATCCTGCCTAAAGGATGCAGGATTTGTCAGACCACGTATAGAATTCTGTAATGCAAACAGCTGAAATGGCGGTAGAGAGAAAAATGTAGTTGCAGGGCTAGATGTCAGAAGTTAACAACGTTAACCTTAACAACAGTGTCTGTGGTCAACAGATTTAAATATGCAGTACTTGAGGAAACTGTATATGCCACATGAGTAGTCACTCAAGGGGATACAGAGTACGCGTTGACCTGTTTTTGATCAAATGTTAGTGTGACTAGATGTGAAAGTGCAACTGTGTTTCTGTGGGCTTTTAAGTGTTGTTAAATCTAGCGAAAAGACTTTTCCATCTTATGGAGATAGGAATCGCTCTTATTTTTCAAAACCTTTTCTGTCAAAAAGGTTTTTGAAACTGGTGTGCTGTAAGCAATGTGTAACCAATGGTATTTTTATTTCTCTAGGCTTAACTTGCACAGAACAGAATTTCATAACGAAAGCTGGTTTTCATCAAGCTGCAGCTGAACATGGCCTTATTGTAGTTGCGCCAGACACAAGCCCACGTAAGTTTTAACAAGAGATGTGATAACAGTCGTTACACTGAAGTATACTGTCTGTATTCTCAAAGAATGGAGCGCTGCAGTTTGCTACAAAGTGTGTTGCCCACTTGAGTCAGAATATGAGCTCACTATCTTGCAATATCTTGCATTGTTTGCTAGATTATATTGTCTATATTCTTAATAACATGGTAGTGAAGGTTGACATTTGAAACTTTTATTGTCATGGCACTAAAACTAGAACAAAGGGGACATTGAGTTCAGCACGGAGGAGGAGAGGGAAGAAAAGGAAAACAAGAGGCATGTGTTAGCAGAGATGCTTGCCTGTACTTTGTGGCTTGCTGAGATTTTAAAAAATCTGCAGAACTGTGTTGTCACACAAAGATGTAATGTTTAGTCTTTACTGTGTTCTGTCTTCTAAAGCCTATTAAGTACATGTTTCCAGAGGATTCCAATACTTAGAAAAGCGAACCAGAAACCCTTCCCCCCTGCAGCTGGAATAGACTGCTGATGAATGGCTTTTTAAAATGATGTGCTGTTATTTGTATAAGGCTGAGCTTATGTGTAGTATGGGTAACCTGAAAGTGGTGGATCTGCGGTTACTGGAAATACAGTTTTGTGGGGATTCAATTTATTATGTTTAGTATTTGCTGATTTCTGCTAAAAGTCTCATGAGTGCTGTATACAAAGATGGCAGTCTTCTAATATTTCCCAAGCTTTAGTAGGTCAGATGTGAACATGAGTAATAGGGGAACGAAGTGATGTTCTTTCCAGAAAATATTTTTCACTTCTAGGTTTTGAAGTTGTGTCAGGTCAGAGAACAGAAATGCATGTTTCTAATGAAGAGGGACAGAAGAGCAAGACGTGTATTAATGAACTTTACACTTCATTGTTGCCATCTGCTGCAGACTAGAGATGGGCAGCTAGCCTTTACATTATTCATTCACATTGGGTAATTATACTGGGAATTGTTTTTAGTCTTGTCTCTGTAAGTTGTCTCTATCAATGTGAAACTGCATTTGCATAGTTGATTGTTTTGTCCATTCTCTTTTAAAACCATCTCTGCAGCTGCTCTCTTGCCTTTTAGTCTAGTAACTGATCAGGATTGCTCTGCTATTCAGATGAATTTCAGTATGTGTTTCATATTGTACTCTTGGATATTAGCTCAGAGACCCCAAATGTTCTTAAATCTCTTTAAGCTGTCTGGAGAAACAAGTGAAGAGGAGTTCAAAGGTAATCACAAATTAAGAGATCTGAGTGTATGTAGAGAAAATGCTTATATGTGCTTTTTAGCTGTGTAGTTATGACTACATGAGAATTACCTTCCAGGAGCTAGGAGAGGTATCTAGATGGGGAAAAAGACTGCATGAAAACATGAAATACCCATTATTACAGACCCGCTGTCAGGCCCTGATAGACTTTGCTTTTCCTTCTTTGTAGGGGTTTGCTTTTCCAGACAGGTATGCTGAGCAGTATTTTGCAGGTTACTTTTCAAGTTTCTTTTTTCAGGGTTTTCCTTAAGTTTCTTTTAGCAGAATCAACATTGCCTCCATTGCTTGGCAGGACTTTCTGAGTTTTTGTCCATCTTCGAGGGACAGACTTTTTAAATCCAGCATGTTGTGTAAGCACCCCCAGTTCCCGTGACTGCTGGACTGTTAAGTTACAAAATCACTCAGTGTTTGAAGGGCATGTCACTGGAGCAAACTCAACTTTGATCCTTGTCAAAATCTGATTTCACACTGTGACAGGGTGGCAGGTATCTCTGCACAAATTGTCAGGCACTGTCAAATTATGCATGGGTTTGTCAGATTACACCGCAGTGGTGAAAGCCCATGTAATTTTGGATTGCAGAAACTAGGAACATTTTGGAGAAAAGGAGGCCATTGGCTCTTGTCACATATACCTTGAAATACTACATTTTGTTCTGCAAACAAGGCTGGTAAAACACAGGCTAATAGAAGGGAGAGTAAGAGACGACTGGATGGGATGTATTGACTTTCAAGGAGACATCCGCAAATTTAGTTTGAAAGTGTAGCCGTGGAAAAGAGGATACAACTCTGTAGTTTTTCAAAGAAGAAAATACTTAAGTTTTATGGGGAGTTATAGGTGGGAGCAATTAAATGAATTGCAGAAAAGGTAGAGTTACATACTTCAAAAATGATAGGAACAGTAAGTGGTGTTATGCTGTTGAATCTCCAAAAGGGAGGTGTAGCAGACATTATTTGAAGCAATTAAACTGGTCTGGATTCTCCATTTAGTGATGTAAGATTCTGTGCTTCTGGGGGAAAGAAAATTTTCTACAGTTTCTGTTTCTCACATAGTTTCTTGTACTTGATAGGATGAGGTCTAATAACTGAAATAAACTGATAGAACCAATTAACAAGTGCCAACTTTTGAATAAATCCCTGGGTAAATTGGACAAAGCTTTACAGAAGCAGTTTAGGAGAGGTCTGTATGTTATGTTTATTTATGAAGGGATACTGAAACAAGTTAGAAGTTGGATACGTCTGTAGGTAATATGTAAGTGTTATTTTGAAAGTATTGTTGAAACACTTTCAACTTGAAAACACTACTAATGAATGAAAATCTGAATTGTCTTATAGTTGGAGGGATAGAGGCATGTTGATTGAGAAACTCGTGTCCCGAGTCTCTGATTTGTATGGCAGGTCCTCCAATTCTGAACATCTAGTGAAGGAAAGAGTAACTATAGAAAGAATTTTCATGGTAGGTGGCTGCAATATTGAAGGAGAAGATGAAAGCTGGGATTTTGGCACCGGTGCTGGTTTTTATGTGGATGCCACTGAAGATCCTTGGAAAACAAACTATAGGATGTATTCCTACATAAACGATGAGGTAAATTTGCTGCTGGGTTCTCCTGGTGTTGTTGGGTAGGCTAAAGAAGGGGTGCAGTTCACCCATGCTCTTTGTTCCTGGCACCAAAGCTTGCTTAAGGTGATCTTGTTAGCTTATGGATTGTTTGTTGTTTTCTTGCTTTCTTCTTTTATAAAAACTAATTTGTTATTTCTTGTTTAATCCTTGATTATTTCAGTGATTGGATTTATCCAGTCATTAGGCCCTTCCTCACCAAACAGATATTGTCATAGAACTGAGGAGGGAGAGAACCGCAGCACAGAGATGATAACACCTGGCAGGGCTCGAGCAGGAGCTCCTTGAGTGTGCTTTCCTGCTGGAGATGCCACAGGGTTGGCCTACACTTCTAATCTTGATTCGTTAGTTGTGCAATCTCTGCTCTTGTAAGATCTCTGCTCTGCTGCTTCTGAAACAATCCACTGCATTTCACTGCTCCAGCACTTTAGCTGTACTGCTTGTTTCACCATCTGTCTTGGGAGGGTGGGGTGGTGGGTTTTGTTGTTGGGTTTTTTTTTTTCTTTAACTGGATGTAAAAGGAGATTCTTTAGATATATTTTACACAGGTGAGGGTCCAGTTTACTCTGCATGTGCTTTGTGTGATCTAGCTTAAAACTAAAGTTGATGGGAATATGGGGAGCAAATAATCTCCCAAGAACAATTTGCCATTCCGGTCACTTACAGGAGCACATACATATTTATGAATCTATTAAAATCATAGAATCATAGAATGGTTTGGGTTGGAAGGGACCTCAAAGACCATCTAATTCCACCCCCACTGCCATGGGCAGGGACACCCTCCACTAGACCAGGTTGCCCAAAGTCCCATCCAACCTGGCCTTGAACACTTCTAGGGAGGGGGCATCCACAGTTTCTCTGGGCAAGAGATACGACTGTTTATTAGGAAATTCCCACATACTGTGTTACAAGATTGTGATAGATTTCTGTAGAGATACTTCGAGTTACTTATGATCAGATTAATTGTTTCCTTTTGATTTTGCAGTCCCATTCAAGTTGCTCTCAAGCCGTGATCACAAATGTCAGGCGAGAACCAAAGATGTGCCTTTGGTTTCAGTGGCTTCCTGGCATTAAAATGCATTAGTTATTTGTGCTGGTTTTCTTCCTAAACATACTCGAGTTGCTTTAATGTTTTTATTCCACTGTTGTTCCTTTGCAGCTGCCTAAACTAATAAATGCCAATTTTCCAACTGACCCTGAACGGATGTCTGTTTTTGGGCATTCCATGGGAGGTCATGGAGCTCTTATTCTTGCTCTGAAGAATCCTGGAAAGTACAAAGTAAGATATAAAACAACTTATATGAGGTATACTAAAGCTTATATGCATTTCTATAGAAGTGAAGAAAGAAAACATAACACCAAGTTCTGTTATAGTGTTAAATATATAAATAGGTTTAGTTTTAGCAGTTCATTGATACCTAGTATTAGAATATGGAAAATTGCCAGAAAAAAACACTATGGAATGTGAGTACGAGTGAAATAAAAAAAAAATGCAAATTTTAAAAGTTAAGAAAAGTTCCATTTCTTTTGGATGACACTACAGCTGTTCCAAACCAATTGTATTTAAATATAAACAGGCTCCTTCTAGCTCTGGAGTTGTGTGGTTTGCTGTATCTTTTCAAATCTGGTCTTATTCATTTTGGATCTTTTATTACCAGCAAACCTTTTCATCACCATTATCTGTGTGTTTGCTTAGAATTTACTATGGAGTCTGTTAACTCCAACTAATAGCAAGTGTAACTGTAAGCACCTGAACTTCACATAAAATAGTGTCTGGAGGGCATTCCCCTCCCCTCTTTCCCTTGAGATTTGCACGTCAGCTTTCCTGAAGATTGATTTTTGGAGTATTTGAGGTATCCGAAGTTGTGTTTATTTGTATTGTACTTGAACCTAAATCAAACATGCTGGAACTGATTTGCCTTTCCTTTATATTCCTGAAGGTTGAGAGAAATGTTGTTGTTCTCTTTGGAGATACGCTTGTGTAAAATGCATTTCTGAGGGAGAATCAGGCATTGGTGTTTGAGAGATGAGGGGCTCTGCCTTTGTGGATCAGTCATTTCATGGGCTGCCCTGGCCCTGCACTTTGTGGTCAGCTGCTGCAAAAATGCAACTGCCATTTTGAAAATAGCATAACATTTGCCCGGTGTCATTAGCTTGGTGTTAGAGTTGACTGTAAGATAAAACTTTATTTTTATCTCTCCTTTTTAGCTTTTGGAGCCAGTAATTCAGAAGTTTCCATTTTCACTGTTGGCACTTAACTGTTAATTGTATTATCTAAAAGAATTAAACATTAAATGGAAATTACCAAAATCCAGGAGAACTGGCAGTGGCTCGGATAGTTTGTTGCTATTTCTTACAAAACATGAGAGTGGAAATACTGATGACCCAGGGCCAAGTCCAAAAGTAGAATCTAAGAACGGGGCTTGGACTTCCGGCACCAATACCTGGAGTTGTGATCTGAAATGTGCTTTTCTTGACCCTTAATCCTGGGGGTACCTAAATCCATGAGACACTGTTGCGTGCTTAGACTGGCCGAGCAGCCCCATGCCTCAGGCTTTTGTTATGCTCTGCCAAAATCCAGTTGGAGGTGAAACGATCCCACATTCTGACTATGCTGACCCAACAGTAGACTTGAGATCCTCCTCTGCTGCTTAAGGGGATTCAAGCCAACGTCTCCCAGCAAGGAAGGGAACAGGGCATCTAGCCCTGCCTTTTGAAGCTTGGCTGATGTGCAAAAAGGAAAGCAAAACCGTAGGGGTGGAAAGAACAAATAAGAGGGAAGTAGGATAATGGTGAGGGCACCTAGCTCAGAGAGTTGGTGGGGGAGTCCTGGCTGCTGGCAGTAACTTCACAACAATTTTTGAAAAGGCCTTTTTTTTGCTTGTTAGTTGGCAGAAATCACTTTTCTTAATTCATACTTCTTTTTTCATGCTTTCTTTGTGAACAGTCTGTATCGGCATTTGCTCCTATCTGCAACCCTATTCAGTGTCAGTGGGGGAAGAAGGCCCTTGGTGGATATCTGGGATCAGATGTAAGCAAATGGGAGGTACGTGTTGCAACTCACAGTCCTTTAATAACGCACGAATGAGTGATCTGTAGATATATCGCAGCAGGAATCTGGAACAAAACTGTGGGGTGCCCCTGAGCTGGTTCTGCTATTTTACTATACCCCTAAGCATGGATTAGTGTTGTGTGTTTCTGGTGGGTATGGCTTGCTGTTGCCTGATGGTGCTTATAACAAATGTAATGAGATAGAAGGCTGTCATCAAATTGACTAAATTCCTCCCTGTTTTATGAGGATCTTAAAATCTGGGCTAAGAAGAACTATGAGCCATCTGAGACTTTCTCTAACACATGAAAGCAGTGAGCAGTTTGAAAGAAAGTTAGGTTATGGCCTGTCTCTCAAAAACTCAATTCTCAATATACGAAACATCTGGGGTTTTTGTAGTAGCCTGAAAAGAGAGACTGCTACAAACTGTTCAGAGACTGATGAGCCTCATGGCACCTGCAGGAGCAGCCTGTTGGAGGCAGCTAGAAGAGGAGCCCATTTGATACTTGGAAACTGGTATCCCGTAGAATAGGATTAAACCAGAAAAAGTTAGGGTTTAGCACCAGAGCCCTAGTTTTGAAATAGAAGTACTTGTATATGAATGGCTAAGATACAAAAATATTTGTGTGCGTATTATTTGGGCAGCCCTTGAGTATTTTTAATCTTAGCATAAACATTATGTTGTATTTCTAGAATTAAGTTAGAAGGGATCATCATGACCCATCAAACCAGGTATTCTGGTTTCCTTGTAAATAAACACAAACTGCAAGTTAAATCCTTTGTAGATTGGATTAAAGTATCTCTTAGGAAGACATCCAGGCCTGATTAAAACATTACAGGAACAGAGAGCGCTAGCTGCTTTCACAACTGTTAACAGAGTAGTTTGTATATTTAGAAATCACCAGTTAAACTTGCTTACACTTAACATAATGAATTTATTTTGCAAAAAAATTTAAGATGTTTTCTGGCCCCTTAACTTGCTTTGGAGCTCTTTTGCAAACTCAGTCCAGTAGATCAACAGCAGGCGTCAGGAACAGACTTAGACCTGCCTTTGGCACAGATACACAACCTCTGATCTCTGTATTTATGCTTAAAATTGCCATGTCAATTTGTGCCAGGATCATTTTATACCATGGCCACAGTGCTTGGCTGAGTCCAAGCTCCCATTTCCATTGCAGTGTCATTTGTTGGATCTGGTGGCATCCTGGAAGCATGGCTCTGTAGGACTTCGCTTTTTGCTGTCTGTTGGTGATCTGTCTTCTCCACTGCCTTAAAGGCTTTGCTATCTTTTTAAAGGATTTCTTTTTTTGAGCATGTACCAAGCACAGGACCCCACAGGAAGCGTGTTCCCCATTCGCAATTCCATTTTGATACATGTATGTTAATAGTCTTTAATTTATGCTGTGTGTGCCATTTTTGTTTCTCAATTGTACAAAGTTTTCTTGGTCAAATTATCCTGGTAACCTTCAGGTTAAATGCCTTCCATGAGCATAGTTGTGTTACACCAGTGTTTTGACCCTTAGCTGCTGTAATAGTTCCATCAAGATACCACATTATTTTGGCAGGATCTAGTTTCTGTACGTGAGTCAGTACTAGATTATATTGCTGTTTGGTTCTGTATGAATTTAGCCCTGGGCTGGATGTTCTCTTTGGTCCAGAAATGATGTCAAACTGCCAACTTGGTAATTACTGAGATCATACCATTTGCCCTTTTTAAAACATGGGCATTACTTTTCAGTTGTCTGGAATTTCCCCAGTTTTTTCCTTTTCCAAAGTGTAATCTGTTGTGCTGATCAGTATCACCCAGTATATATGCCATTCTTTTCTTGTGGTCAGCAAATTTGACCCAGTCTAATGTATGCAATTGAATGTTGTTTCTCTTTTATTCCTGCAGGCATATGATGCTACCCAACTTGTGAAGTCCTATCCAGAGTCTAACCTGGACATATTGATTGATCAAGGCAAAGATGACCAGTTCCTATCAGCAGGCCAGTTGCTGCCCGATAACTTCATCGCTGCCTGCACAGAGCGGAAAATCCCAGTGGTCTTTAGACTGCAGCAGGCAAGTCACTTCTGCAGTTGATGACTGTTGGGTTGTTGCTTTGTGATTTTGGGGTTTATGTAACAGGTAGCACAGAGGGTGTCTCTTCACTAGGCATGCTTTTACTTACCTGTGAGTCTGTCCGTGGCCACGTGAGGAAGAGGGTGAGAAGTGATGTTTTCCTTAGTATCAGCTGTCAAGGAGTGCCCCGTATCTATCGGTTTCAGCTGCATTTCACCACTAGGTGGGGGTCACGATTTTAGTTTCAACAAGATGATCATTGATGGTAACTCAAGCTGCCAGTGGTCAGCTGAAGCAGCAGCATTAATGATTTTTAGTAACTATCACAGTCACTGTACAAGCAGTGACAGATGTTGGCAGAAAAGGACCTGGGGGTGCTGGTCAACAGCTGGCTGAATATGAGCCAGCAGCGTGCCCAGGTGGCCAAGAAGGCCAACAGCATCCTGGCTTGTATCAGCAAGAGTGTGGCCAGCAGGACCAGGGAAGTGATCGTCCCCCTGTACTCGGCACTGGTGAGGCCACACCTCGAGTACTGTGTTCAGTTTTGGGTCCCTCGCTACAAGAAGGACATTGAGGTGCTGGAGCGTGTCCAGAGAAGGGCAGTGAAGCTGGTGAAGGGTCTAGAGCACAAGTCTGATGAGGAGCAGCTGAGGGAACTGGGGTTGTTTAGCCTGGAGAAAAGGAGGCTGAGGGGAGACCTTATTGCTCTCTACAACTACCTGAAAGGAGGTTGTAGCCAGGTGGGTGTTGGTCTCTTCTCCCAAGTAACAGGAGAAGAGGAAATGGCCCCAAGTTGTGCCAGAGGAGGTTTAGATTGAATATTAGGAAAAAGGATATTTCTTAACCAAAAGGGTTGTCGATCACTGGAAGAGGCTGCCCAGGGAAGTGGTTGAGTCACCATCCCTGGAGGTATTTAAAAGACGTGTAGATGTGGTGCTTAGGGACATGGTTTAGTGGTGGAGTTGGCAGTGCTAGGTTAATGGTTGGACTCAATGATCTAAAAGTCTTTTCCAACCTAAATGATTCTATGGTTCTATGTACTTTTCCTGGATTCCTTATCTGTGTTGTGGGTATTGTTTTCAGCATAAAACTTTGTGATTTAGTTTGCATGTATTAGTGTAAATCAGGAAAGGTGTGGAATTGCTTGAAATCTTAGATTCATTTAAACACCCAGGTGGAAGGATTGTCCTTTCCTATAGTTCAGTGACCCAGAACAGCACTGTCCTGAGAGCCCTGGAGTCGTAAGAGTCTGACAACTTCAAGCCAGACCCAGTGAGGGACCCAGCCGTGGAGGGTGAGGGAGTGTCCTCTCTGATTTATCATAAGCCCAGCACCAAAAGATATTGTTAGTGCTGACAGAGCGAGGTAGTTCAGAGGTTTACATGGCATTTTAGCGTAGTGCTGGAGCAGTAATTCAGACCTGGGCTGTGTTCTCCTTACAGCTGTGTTTTACCAGTATACTGGGCAACTCTTCTCTCAGATTGCATCTCGCTCTGTAGCTGACACTTGCTGTTACCCAGCTCTAATTTACATGCCCAGATTAGGGCAGGTTAGGATATATTGTATTTGTTTAGCTTCCTAGTGTTCATGTATACTTAACCTCTTAGTTAGGTATCCTTTACAGGTTTTGTATATAATACAGGTATTTTTGATTTCTTAAAACGGATCAAACCAGAAGAGTCATAAACTTTCCCAGAAGAGAGCTTGGCATGATTATGTTATCATGAACTATTTGTCTTTGCTGATTTCTTTGTTGTTGTTCTTTTCCAGGGTTACGATCACAGCTATTTTTTCATTGCTACATTTATTAATGACCACATCAAACACCATGCAAAATACCTCAATGCTTGAACCATTTGGATGGGAGTGTTGTCTGTCCAATATGAATCACGGGATAGAGGTGAACTAAACAAAAATAATTTGAAGTAGTGTCTGTAAAGTGGAGCTCTTCTGATTGTACTGTTAAGAAAAATAAAAGTCCCACTTAATTTGCTGTGTGTGCTTTAGAGTAAGTATTTTGAATGTTCTCGCACACTTCGAAAAGTCTCTCAGCACGGTGAAGGTGCTAGGTTTCTAGGTCAAAATGAAAATAAGCAGATGAGTTAGGCTCAGACTATAAGTGTAGGTACATACTTGGGACCACAAGACGGTTTCTAGCGCAACTACACAGAGATTGTGAATAACACCAGCATGCCTCTTCAGCTAATTAAATACCAGGGTTCACTTCATCACTTAATGCTGAAGGAAGTTGTTAGTTGCACAACCAATCAAGCTGCTTAATTAATCTGAAGTGTTTGGTGTATTTTTCTTTGGCCTGTCTAAATACATTCCCAAGGACAAAGTCTGGTAGCAAATACAGGCAGAAGCTTGCTATGCAGAGGTTTCCTGTCCTGTGCGTTAATAACATCAAGCCAATAATTGGAAGAGTTTTTCATGAATGATACCTGAAGAAAAGACCTCTTAAAAACCATGTGAAGGAAGCAATCTGTAATAAAAGAGGTGGGTTTTTGTTTTTTTTTTTTTCCCCTCCACTTGCCTTTGTTGCTGAGTGTGAAAGGCTTAGGGTGTGTTTCTGGGTTTCTTAGACTTACCAGGACTGAGAGGAAACTGATACATAGATCTGAAAAAAGCATTCTCTGTCTATAGATGATCTGGTATCACATTGCTGTGGTTATTTTACCAAAGATGACAGAATTTAGGCCTGACAGTTGTAGATCTTAATAGTTCCCAGTAGTATACTTCTGCCACCTACCTTGTGTGGGGCAAGAAGGTAGATCATTCCGGTGAGCTGTTTATCTTACGCTCAAGCAGCCATTTGTGTAACCTCTGCTTTCCTGTGGTTCAGCTGAACCTGCATCACTGCTCCAACCTTGGTTTGCTCTTGCCAGAGGAAATACAGGGGTAGGCACAGGAGCAGTTTGCTTTGTAAGCAATGCTGAATGCTCTCCTGTTTCTCTGGACCCTGCTGGGTTCTAGGTCACAGGGAGGCGGCTGCTGGGAACTTTGTGATGGTGACTGGCCGAAATACGTATTGACTGTTACCAGTCTTGCCTCTGCCTCTGGCTCATGTTTATAAGGCTGGGACGAGATGGCTGTGCACATTGCAAGAGTTCTCTGAAATGCTCAACACAAGTTTTCCACACCAGGTAGATTTACAACAGACACTAACTCCTCCTCTCTCATACAGCAGGGCACTGACATACAAATTGTAAGCTGCAAGTACTAAACATTTAGATTTTTCCACTCCTGCAACAGCAGAATTGGCTCAAAGGCTTGTTTAATGTCTGGCAGCTTCTAGTTGTTCCTCCCCCCCGCAGCGACCAGGCACCTGCCCTGCCAGAGCCCACACATGACTTCTGGGCTGTAGCCAGTACTGGGCGGGAGCAGCAGTGTGCTGTGCTTGTACTGCAGCCCTGTGCCTGCTATTACCAACAGAGTAGCAGTGGAGTGGGGTGTTCACCTTGGTGCAGGTACTTCTGATGACAAACATTTCCATTTGTTACCTGTCAAAGCTAGGACTTTTTTGCCTAATGCATTCTGATTATTGTATTTAAGGGAAAGAGGCTTTTTTTTTTTTTTTTTTTAATTTCCTAACAGGAGTGTGTGCACCTGCACATTGTATTAGAGGTGATTAAAAAGGAGGTTTAACCCTGTAATTTACTGCAAGTTCTTTTAAACCACCATTTTGAAGCTGCTGGGTTAATGGTGGGAAACAGCTTGCCCTGGGTGGGAGGAAAAATGCTTTTAGACTTGATAAATTTCTGCGGCAGAATTCTAAGTTTCCCATTATACTGTGGATAGTTGTGGGGAGCTTTATTTCCTGTATCCTTAATTTGCAGTCCAGCAGGAGATCAATTACCATATCAGCTTTCCCAAACAACTGCCCAGCTACAATTCTGGAGCCAAAAACACCCATCATATTTTCTGCTCATGGCTCCTAATAATTGACTGCCCTCCTGCACCCTTTGCTTTCTGGCTAAAAGAGTGTTTACATGCACTGCTGCCTTCCTCTCAAGAGGGACTTCCCACTGCCTTGCTTGTGAGGAGGAGCAATTCAGGTGAGCAGCTGATGGGCTCTTGCAAGTCCAGAACTTGCTTCGAAGTCAGTAACCTCCAGGCTTTATAGAAACTGCCCTGACCAAGCCTCTCTGCACCATCTGAGGTGACTTCAGAAACCTGCACGGGAAAGAGAAGGCTGCATACTATGACCTACTACCTGTTTCTGCAAGGACAGAAGGGCAAAGCAGCTTGGCACAACCCTTGCACATTGGGTTGTCCCCAGGTCAGAAAGGGCTCTTGCGTTATTGCTTGGAATCGCTGGAATAAAGAAATCGTCAGGTTTTGTTTGGGAAAGCAAAAGCCTGCAGAATCATCTCTGCAGGAGGGGAGGGAGGGAAAAAAAAAAGCTGCACTATACAGTGAAGTGGGAAGCAGTAAAAAGAGCGACTTGTACAGTGATGCAACAGGAGCAAAGTGCAGGTGTAGTCTCCCTTCCCCCTGAGCTGGGGTCGCTTCAGCTGCTGCTGCTGCGACTGGCAGATCTGAAGCAGCAGGAACAGCAAAGCTGCAGGAAGTTCATGTGCAGGAACCCCAACAGTTACTAGCTGGATCCTAGTCCCAGTTCAGCTGCAAAATTCCTTTATTTGGGTCACAACATTATCCTCGCCCTCCCCCAACCCTTCATCCATCATTCCCAGTGCTGAGCTCTCCAAATGCCACCTCTTTTACAAGAAACTGTCAGTCACGGGGGTAGTCATTAAAGGGTTTCTAGAAATAATATTCTTTAATTGTAACTACAGTAAAGATTTTCTCTATACATTATACTCACTGCTGAGGGTATTCGAGATTTGCCATGCATGTTTTATTGCACATATAAATAGTGTACAAAGATTCATGAAGATTCTTTTTTTTTTTAAGCCGTACAGGTTAAGACTGCATAAAAAAGCCGTATTACAAAATATTCAGAGCTATTTATTTACAGCCAACCAAGCAAATACTGAAAGACACTATCAGGAGAAAAAACAAAATTTTAATTATGAAAAAACCCAAGATTTGTCAAAATAATAATTACAAAGCTACATGTTGCCATATATACATTGTAAAAAAATACTCAGGAAACCTGCATTTTATCCCTCAAGATGCAGAAATCAATATTCCTATTTTTATACTCAATCTTTGAATGCTTTTAAAATTTGATAAACTCTGACTTGAAAACTTATTCTCTTTACATTGCTCGTGCTTTTTGACAAAACAGATATTTGTGCAGCTCTGTAAAATATTAAAATACATTTTAATTTAGTGTTAAAGTGCACAGTACATTTTATAGGAAACAATATGCTAGCTGCCAATCAAAATTACAATTTAAGTCAATGTTCCCTCTATAAAATAAATGCTTTTGCTTTGGTTGAAGTAACTGGATATCCATGCATACTGTACTTCGCAAGTAGTCCTAACAGGCTGCCAGTACATTGGCAATTTGCGGTGGCAAAACGCACAGTCTGCATTCAAATATTAACGATTAAATGTCTGCTGGTTTTAATATTCGCAGCTTTAAATGCAGCGTCTGTGAACACACCTGTAACTTTGCCTTAGTAGTGACAAGTATGCATCGTCCTTCCAAGAAGTCTTTACGCAATAGCTCTCTCCACATCCTCTTGCTGAAATATTTATTCCTCCCACCATGCTGCCTTTTTTTTTTTTTTTTTTGCCATGATGCATTTCCAACTCCCTGCTCATGCACGGCCCCGGCCCCAGCCCCTACCAGCTGGCCTTTTCACCACATGCACCTTTCCTGTCCTGCGTGCCGAAGTTACACCGCTAGCTTCTCGTCTGAAAGAAAAATGGACGTTCCAGATACTGTGAGAATCGCTGCGCTGGAACTTTTTGATCTAAAATGTCTGATGTTTTAATAATAAATTATGCTTTCAAAAATCTCTTCAAAAAATTTAAAGTAGTGATAAGGAAAAGAACCTTATTTCCTATTGCTGACAAGGGATTAGAGGTCTGATCCTGCAAATGATTGCTACAGAACATTGTGCTTAATTCTGTGGGAAACTGATGGAGACTCCAGCAGGTTGTATGGGGGAGATCGGGTCTTTGAGACTGCCTTTGGCAATGTAATAATTGTATCTCCTCTCGAAGGAATCGCTGAGGAAAGCAATTACAGGTTTTTTTGGCTACCTGGTAAATCTTCTCGCTAATGTCCTTGTGCTATTTTTTGTTATTTGTTCTGTAATGCTGTAGTCTCTGAAAGAAATCAAGTTACAGTGCAAAATTATATTTCAAGACACATGATCCTAATGCACATCATTCATTTTGTTGTGGCAAAAGTTAAATGTCTTGTGCATAGTAAAATAAGCAATCAAAAATATTTGTTCACATTTATTTTTCAAGTTTACATCTTCCCTTTTTTTTTTTTAAACATCTATATACAAATAAAATGGGTGTGCTCTCAGTTTCAGCCGATTTAGTTTAGTGTGTGGGGGAAAGCGCTACTGGAATGTAGGAAACTCAATGGAATGCAGACAAATTTTTACCAATGTTCCACAAATTCAAGAAATAAAGAATGCCATTCCAGCTAGCTGTTCGTTTAATAAAAGCACCTATTTTGTTTGCTTTTTATCTTACATATTAGAAAATACAATTTACGGAGAGCTAGAGCTACTGCACACCAAGTGGAATAAAAAATAACTAAATATTTATATTAAAATAAAGTGTTTAACCACAAAAAAGCAGTAATAAAATACAGTTTCCTAATTTACATTTTGCATCCAAAGGATGAATAACAACTCACTAATAAATAATATTTATATAAATATTTTATGTCTGAATATTTTTAAAAGGCAATAGCCTGAAGCAACTGCAGAAAAAACCTAACGTGGTAGAAGTTTGATTTACTCTCCCTCCTTCCCCCACCCCCCCAAATGATTACAATGATTCTTAGTTTAATAATACGAAGGTATCTTGCTGCAAGACGGCTGTGTACTCCACACATTTTTAAGTGGCAGAGAGGTGACGGTTTTAGTAAGTACTGTACAAAGTGAGCTATAAAAGCAGTGAAGCGCCAATTTGCTCTAGAAAATGTTTCTGTTTAGTTTCTGGTTTGTAGTTTGACGCACATGTACAGTCTGAAAGACAATTTTAAAATCAGAACTATGAGAATACTCTTGGAGCGCTGGGTTTTTTCAATGCGGTTTGAAAAGATGGGCAGTATTTTGACTCTGATGGCACAGTGGAGCTGGTAACAGCAGAGAGAGTAGTTTCATGTGAATAAAGCTTGTTTCACTGTGGTTACATCTAGCAATGCTTGAACTGTTACGCTCACTTTTACCAAGCCCTTTTCTTCTAGGATGTGATGTGGTAGGCAGAGCTTCTCCTAGAAAAAGACAAACAAAGGAGTAAAGATTAGGATATTCCACACTCACTGCAAACCTTTGCTTTACATGAACACAGTTGGAACAAAAAGTCCAACAAGAAGAAACCATTTTCTATTTTCAATTAGAAAACTTCCTGTGATTTTGACAGAAAGTCTCTGATTTTGCTCTCATTATACCTATGAATTAGTGAGAGATCTGTTAATATTCTGGGCCTCAGAAACCAACCCGTTCAGTGGTCGTTACAGTATGTAAACACCTTAACTAAGAGTGAGGGCCAGCAAGTACACACTGAATTTTCACCTACAAAGTGAGGTGACATGGCATTTGCCCGTTATTACCTCTGAACGAGTTTGGGGACAAAAGGCTGGGTTTATCTGTCACCAGAAGTTCTACCACTGAGCTCTAGACAGGTAGGTCTTGGTCCCAGGATACACACCTTGAAAGCCACCCATTAGCGTTTACAGAAAACCGTGTAATGTGCGTTCGATGGGCGAAGCGTTTCATTCTGAGTAATCAGCAGCTTATTTTGAAATATCCAGGAATCAACTTTATTCACCATAAGGACACAGCAATGGTGGCCAGGATGAAACCTACTGGCTGTCCACAAAGGCTGTTACACCAAAAGACAGTCAAAAAGTAAATCCTGTATCTCGTACAGGTAACAAGAAACCCCCCACTGAGTAAGTACAGAAAGCCTTGCTGAGAGAGGTAGCCTTGTGTCACAGTTGGCTTGCTCTCTAAAAAGTTTTTCTTAATGTAACTGGGCATTCCTGTTAATGAAAGCCATGAAATTGTGAAATCAGGCAACAGGTTTATAATAAATAAATGGAAAGGCTAGACTGCATCACATAAACCATAATTACAACTGAGAGACTCATTGCCACAACATGGAAGCCAAAAGTGTAAGCATGATGACAAAAATATACAGATAGGAAAAATCCCAACAACGCAATTAAACGCAAACACATGGATACAGCGTCTGGCTCACAAAGTCCTGAAACTGTGCGTGCCAGATTGCTTAGAGTTTGAAAAGGCACTAAGTGATCTAACCTGTTCTTTCCCTAAGCATCCATACCTGGCCGTCAGCAGACTTGTGTTCTGGTTTCAGCTGGAATAAAGTTAATTTTCTTTCTAGCAGCTGGTATAGTGCTGTGTTTTGGATGAGAATAATGTTGATAACATACTGATGTTTGTAGTTGTTACTGGTAGTTGTAGTGTCTACGCTAAGTCAAGGACTTTCCAGCTTCTCATGCCCTGCCAGGTGCACAAGACTGGCATTGGGTTGTTTTTTCCGGGGTGGTAAACAATTGCATTTGTGCACTTTTTTTTTAAAAAATATATATATATAAAAATATATTATTATTATTATCTTCCTTTGTAATCCTATTAAACTGTCTTTAAGTCAACGCATGAGGTTTTTTCCATTCTCCTCCCCATCCCACTGGAGGGACGGAGTAAGGAGCGGCTGCATGGTGCTCCGTTACCGGCTGGGGTTAAACCACAACAACATGGGATACTGATTTTTTTAGAAAGAGAGTGTTGTTTGGATATTCTCAGTATTGAATGTCTTAGCTGTTCAATAAACTTTTAGCTTCTAAAACTACTGACACATTTGAGAGTATACTTATATTAATTGCCTGTCTTCTAGTGAATATTTTTCTTGCTTCTGTAATGTGAGAGATGTCAACACAGGGTCCCTTATTTTATTGTTATGTAATGTGAGGTCCTTTGTCATTGTGGATTCTGATTCACATTGACCAAACCACTGCAGCAACTGCCTCCCATTCCTGCCTGCTACCTGCCCCTCTCTGCTGGAGCTGTTTGCCCAGTCGGCACAAAGGAATATCCCCATCTTGCAGCCATTCCGGTTCATCACCCAGATTTCCACTCCAAACCCACCCTAAGCAGCTCACTTAAGACACAGGGTTCTGCACTTCATTCTTGTTCTTTTTTCTGAGATATTGACCTGCAAGCTGTCAGAGAAGGTTCTCCCCAGCTTTTATTCCTCTGGAAAAAAGTGTCTTTTCCAGAGAAAAGCAAATATATATTTTAGGATGCAAACTCCTAAACTGATACCTGATTAGCAGTGGAGTAGCTACAAAAGAAGGGAGATAGTGTTATCAAATAAAAGGCGAAAAACCCAAAACCCGAAGCATTTCTACTTCAAATGTATGATTTTACTAAAAAAATTTTGCCAACCGCATGTCTTGGGACACAGTTCATATAAAAATCTACAATACTCTGATTTTTTTTTTATTAAGACTGCAAATCAGACATCTGAAGTGTTACTCTCTCCGCTCTCTTCTAGTTCTTTCCAGTGCACCTGCACAGCAGGCTCTTGTTTCACAGATTTGGTGGCCCACAACAGGCCAATATTTCATTAGTCTTCCTTGCTAGACCAATAGCATTAAATAATAATGCCTGCTGAATCCAATATCTGAAAACTAAGTGATTAGTGTTACAAGGCTAAAGGGTAGGGACTGAATCAAAAAAAACCAGCCCCAAAACAACCTACCTTGCTAGATAATTTATGTTTGAAAATATTCTACATTCTTCTATTGAAGCCAAGTTTGCTGGAAAAGGCAGTTAAGGATGTTTCTTAGAAAAACTTAAATTCTACACTTACCATTTTTGTGGCACCTTATAGCACTCAGAACTATTCTGTCACGCTTTCTTGATAGAAATTTTGCAATTGTTTATAAGTACATTTTCACCAAAAGCATAAAGGAGCGCATGCCCCATTTTATATAAAAACCCCAGCCAATATAATTTTTCTCCTTTTAAAGACAATGCATTATCTAATTCTTTTAAATACAGTATAGTACTCCAGTTTGTATAAAGCAACCTCTCTCCCTCTGCTGTATTTACAAGATGAATACTCAAATTAAAAAACTATTTCAGGAGGCCTACAAAAAATACAACTGTCCAACTGTGTTTTCAGACTGAAGTTTCACAGCATCTTACTTTTATATTATACATCATTCTTCGTTAGTGCTTGGAACATATACAATTGACAGCCTTCTCTTATTAAGCAGAAGGGGGAACTCGGTTAATATTTTAGAATTCTGCAGTTAAACATGTGGCTATGGTAAACTTTCCAAAACTGACAATGAGACCTATGCCATCTCCTAAAAATTACAAACTTCATCTTAATGTGTCACGAATCAATTCTCTTATCTAAGCCCTAATCACTATCTTCAAAACTTTGGAAATGGCTTTCATCAACCCTGTCTCACATATTACTCTAAAGCTGTGATTTGAAAAGTAATAGACTTTGGTAATGCCTTTGACATCATTTCCCACAGCATTCTCCTGGAGAAACTGGCTGCTCATGGCTTGGATGGGCATACTCTTCGCTGGGTAAAAAAGTGGCTGGATGGCCAGGCCCAAAGAGTTGTGGTGAATGGAGTTAAATTCCAGTTGGTGGCTGGTCACAAGTGGTGTTCCCCAGGGCTCAGTACTGCGGCCAGTTCTCTTTAATATCTCTATCAATGATCTGCACAAGGGGATTGAGTGCATCCTCACTAAGTTTGCAGATGACACCAAGTTGGGTGGGAGTGTTGATCTGCTGGAGGGCTCTACAGAGGGGTCTGGACAGGCTGGATCCATGGGCCAAGGCCAACTGTACGAGGTTCAACAAGGCTCAGGGCTGGGTCCTGCACTTGGGTCACAACAACCCCATGCAACACTACAGGCTTGAGGAAGAGTGGCTGGAAAGCTGCCTGGTGGAAAAGGACCTGGGGGTGTTGGTCGACAGCCAGCTGAATATGAGCCAGCAGTGTGCCCAGGTGGCCAAGAAGGCCAACAGCATCCTGGCTTGTATCAGCAAGAGTGTGGCCAGCAGGACCAGGGAAGTGATCGTCCCCCTGTACTTGGCACTGGTGAGGCCGCACCTTGAGTGCTGTGTTCACTTTTGGGTCCCTCACTACAGGAAGGACATTGAGGTGCTGGAGCGTGTCCAGAGAAGGGCAATGAAGCTGGTGAAGGGTCTAGAGCACAAGTCTGATGAGGAGCAGCTGAGGGAACTGGGGTTGTTTAGCCTGGAGAAAAGGAGGCTGAGGGGAGACCTTATTGCTCTCTACAACTACCTGAAAGGAGGTTGTAGCCAGGTGGGTGTTGGTCTCTTCTGCCAAGTAACAAGTGACAGGACGAGAGGGAATGGCCTCACGTTGTGCCAGGGGAGGTTTACATTGGATATTAGGAAAAATTTCTTCACTGAAAGGGTTGTCAATCACTGGAAGAGGCTGCCCAGGGAAGCGGTTGAGTCACCATCCCTGGAGGTATTTAAAAGACTCGTAGATGTGGTGCTTAGGGACATGGTTTAGTGGTGGAGTTGGCAGTGCTAGGTTAATGGTTGGACTCAATGATCTTAAAGGTCTTTTCCAACCTAAACGATTCTATGATTCTATGATGAAACTCTTCTCAGAATAAAAATAAAATCCTGCCAAAGATGGAATCCAGAGCACACTGACAATCAACTCAGCTTTCTGCATAACAGCAATTGCTGTGGGCCAAGATGCCAGGTGTCTCAGTCCTTATGTTCAGCCGCTGTGCCTGCAGCACAGTCCATTTTCCATGCTCTGCCTCACTTTCTAACCCACTGCAACTGCTATCTGGAAACCACTGACACTAGAGTTGTGAAGCTGCATACCATGAAGATTTAGAATCACAGAATGGATTGGGTTGGAAGGGACCTTAAAGGTCATCTAGTTCCAACCCCCCTGCTAGAGGCAGGGACACCCCTCCACTAGACCAGGTTGCTCAAAGCCTCATCCTCGGGCTTTTCTTAAATCCTGGCATTTTGAGACAATGTGCCTGACCGACCAAGAGAAGAACTCACCCATAACTCTGAGGAAACTCAACCTCACTTGCTTCTCTACACCTTTCATAAGATTTCCATCCCTTTTACATTAGCATCAACGCCATAACACTTCAACATATTAGTGTGAGTTGCCTCTCTAAAAATACCACTGCTGAAACCATCACTGAACCAAACCCAGACAGACAGATAGAAGAACTGGCTACTAATTCTCAAAACCAGTCTAAAAATCTTTAAAAAAACAATTGTGGAGGGAAGGGTTGCCACTCCACTCATAGCAGCATGAGTATCTCTCTCTTCTCTATCTACTATAAAAACGAAGATCTAAATTTTTCATGTATTTTTTCTCCCTAAGAACACAGAGGAACTTAATTACTTGCTGCAAGCAAACCGCTTTCTACAGACACATAGCCATTTTGAATGGGTAAAGACGTTTTCAAATTAATCGTGAAGGAAAAGAACAAACTTCTTTTGACGGAGAAAAAAAAGCAAAAAAGAAAGCACAAAAAGGAGGCAGCAGCCAGGAGGCTTACTCACAAAGCAACACAAAAAGACAGTACAACACAAACGTATATGCGTGCATGTGCTTGCCAGAGCAAGTTTCCAATCCTGGAACTAAATGTCTGATTTACAGGAATACGCAAGGACACTGATCCCACAAGGATACGTGACACGCTACATATACACATCTGTTTTCTTTGACATCAGATGCCTTCAAAGTAAAGATAAATGTTGGAATTGGTTTATGCTAGGGGAAACAGCTTGACAGTTCAGATACAGTAATTCATTATAAAAACCTAATTGTTGCTGTTATATCGTATGGGCAAGTAGCAAAATGACCACATCATGACAGCATCAGGGGCCAACTACATTTGCTAGCAAAAATACAGAGAAATGGAATTCTACAATTTTGTATTTGTAGACTATGAGATTTCAGATCTACAGGGGAAAAAATATTCAGAAAATAATGAAATACTGGAATGTGTAGTTTCTCCAAGTACAAATTCAAAAATAAGTCCATGTAATGCCCATCATTTAAATTTTGGAGCCAACTACTCTGAAATAACAAGTCACTAAAAGAAACATCAGGGCCTTATGTTTAAGCAAACCTATGTCAAATATATAAAACCATGACATTTTGTTAGGTCAGGGCTAATTTTTCTTTCTAAAGAGTTGAAAAAACCCTATAGCAAACATTTACTTTTTCATATATCTAAGGCAATTTGAAATAATGTCTTTTAATATATTTTTTCCTTATCCACTATTACTGATCATGTCTGTATGTGCCCAAATGCCCTGAAGTTAACATTTGAAGTACAAAAGAAAAGAGCAGAAGATCAAAAAGCACAGTAATTCAGGTTACAGGTATATTTTGTCATTTTTTTTCTTTTAATTCACAAAGGAAAGATTAGTATGTTTTGTGAAGTATACACTTATTACCAGATTTGACAAAGCAAAAAACCCCCCAGTACTTCAATACTGCAGCTGCAATTCTGTATTTGGAGTTACAGCTAGTTAAATATTTAAGTATGTGCATCTTCTGAATACGTAATAAATTACAAATATTTACAAAACTGTATTTGTAGATGGTGGGCTTTGGACCTCTTTACAGATTCTGGCCTTGAGCCATAAAATTTTAAAAGTAGACCATATATTTCGCCAAAACACCTCACAGTTTCATTCTAACTTGCTACAGAAAACAGTGACCTGAAACTGGAGGGAAGAGACAACTTAATGAAGACAGACACACATGGAATAGTAAATGTATACTTACACTTGAAATATCAATTATACCATAACCTTATACATTAAATTGTGAGAGATCAAGTGAAGGAATGAGAGGGTTTTGTATCATAGTAGAATGGGTCATTCCTTTAAAGTATTTTTATACTACTCTTTCTGCATAATGCAGCTTATGTACTAGAAATGAAGGAAATGGCAATGGTCAACAAAACCCGCTCTACCGTTTTTTCTAAACCTGCATATATGACTGCTTTAATTTTTTTTTGTAAGACTAAGATGCCAAGAATACTTCTTTTTGTGAAAAACAATTACATGGCAATAATTTGGAAACTTAATGTCTATGGAGTAGAAAACTGGACTGAATATTTGCTCAGGTCTAATTCAATCCCCATTCACAATTAAGTGTAGCCTTTCAGAAACTTATTAGGAACATAATGGGATCCATATACAGCTTCCAGTTGTAAAAGTTTGTCAATATACACTGGAAGAAACAGGCATTTGAAGGACTACTACACTGCATTACTCTGCACTTGAAAATATTTATCTGTTTTCTGGCTCAAGGAAAAAGAAAGCCAAATCCTCACATCAAAATGCCCCTTGTAATCCAGTGCAAACACATTTTACCTGCATGCATAATAAATTAATTCACTACAATTTGTATTTATTACTTTACTGCAGTAGGGATGCCAAGACCTCCACAGTACAGATTGGAATAAACCAATTTATGAAGAAATCACAGTTTGAAAATCTCTGATGATCACTGCAATGGAAAAAACTGAATGGGGAAACAAATGGGGGAGCAAATATAATTCACGTTATCAATTAGTATGTGGGTGAACTACAGCGTACATTGTTTTTAAACCCAAGTTCATCAACTTAATCATGTGACTGGCTGTGAGCAGCAGGTCCCACCTGTATATAATTGAATGTCTCGATATTGGGATCTCCTCAGAGGTGAAGAACCACCAGTCAGTTGAACTGTTGGTTTCACAAGTACTAAAGCTATAGGAACAGGATTCTGAATTTAGCGAAAAACCAGTTAATGAGCTACGTACGTTTTAGGTTCCACCTCCTCATTTAGTGGGAGAATTATTGGCTTCAGGGAAGGGCAGACGGGTATTTTTCACATTTGCATTATGTTTGAAATATATTTTGAGAAACATTACTACATTCACACTTAGAGAAATGTAAGGCTACATTTTACTATTCCTTTCCTTGTAAGATTTATGTATTTGAAGTGTTATCAATAACAACCAGGAAAAAATAAAAAAAACAGATAAGCTTTGGTAGTAAGGCTGTGCTTGCCATGAAGCAAGTACTGTCACCTTTCACAGTCTGGTTCAAGATGGCTTCAACTCCATAACTAAAGAAAGTGTTGTTACACTTTAATTACTGTATATTGTCATAGTTGAGAACAGTGAGAAAATGTACTTTAAGTAACTAAAAGACAACGCCATTTGCATGGTAAGCATATGTAAAGTTAAACCTTTGGACAAGTTTGAGAGTTACATATCATTATCACTGGGATATGCTCGGATACGCTCATAAGTAAATACCCTGGAGGTATTTAAAAGATGTGTAGATGTGGCACTTAGGGACATGGTTTAGTGGTGGAGCTGGCAGTGCTAGGTTAACAGTTGGACTCAATGATCTTAAAGGTCTTTTCCAACCTAAACGATTCTATGACTCAGTCTACTTTGGCACAACACAACAACTGAACAATAGTTCAGTTTCTGACCCAGTGTCTAGTCTGACAAAACACTCAAAAACACCAAAGACATGAACTTCCATTTCTGCACACTGGAAATGCAAAACACACTGATCTACTACCTCTCTTACCTCCCTCCCAAAGCTATTGGATACAGTGGATAATCATAAATAATATGAGACAATGAGACAGATGGGTACTATAGGACGGTAGCAACAATGTTCACTACCTGATTTTCAAAAAATGTTAAAATATACTCATACATGCAGATAGGTACTATACAAGGAGTGCACAACACAAAGCATTGACAGGAGACCTGTTTACCGCTTATGGCAGCCGAGTAAAATCCCAGCCCTAGAGAAGACATCACTTTTGTCTCAAATACCAACACCGGATTATGAAGAATCATACAATTAATAGATTCTGAACTGATTCAAGCTTTATGTCACTTTATCGGTTTCACTAGAAAAGCAACGTCGTTAAAACAAGACAACCAAAATCAAGACAAGTATCTGCTGAAAGTGGAAGCTTAAATGTCAAGCTGCGACTCTAAGTAAGCAAGTGTCCAGTGCTGGAATCACTGAAACTAGGCACACAGTTAAAAGACAGGCCTGTGCAGGATGAGAGTACAAGTCTACAGCTACACACCCAAATAACTAGTACCTTTTCTTCAAATATAAAGAACCTAGAAGCACTCACTGAACTCATGCCTGGTTGTAGAAGACACTCTTTACAACAGAGTTATACGTATGCGCTGGAAGCTGGTAGACACTAAACCCTTAAAAAAAATGGATTTATCCAGTGTCTGAAATTGATTTTTCCATCTCAAAATACATATCTAATTATACATTTCATTCTTTTTATATATGTATGTAAATATTTCAGCCATGGAAACCAGGAATAGAACTGCATTTAGAAGTTTTTTAATTAAATTTTACAAGTATCTATGGAATGGGGATATTTATAGTGTAGCACTAAATCATAACCATATGGCCTGAATAATCAGTAACACACAAGTTCTTATACTAGTTATCCTCTGGAAGTCTATAGGTTGTTGGGGTTTTTTTTAATATACTAGGCAGTGAGAAATGAATGTATTTATTTCACAGCCATGAAACTGAGGAGCTTTGTTTAGCTAGCCTGAGACTGAATTACAAATTCAGTCAACAGCATCTAGGCCAATACTGCAATGTCAATATAGGTTTATATTCAAGGTTTTATATTTTTCAATCAATTTTCATTTGTATATTTATGTTGATAAACAAAAAAAGGTCTTATTCAAGTTTTACAATAGATGACTAGAACACAGAACTGGGAGGGAAATGGAGGTCATCAGTCCAGTGCTCTAACCATAGGCAGAGTTCAAACATACCAAAACGCCTCCTGGCTAATGTTTGTCTAACCTATTCTTTAAAGCCTCCTAAGATGGAAAATCTAGAGTCTTCCTAGACGATCTATTTTCCTAGCTACATTGTCTTTGTTACATTCGTTACACAAACAAACAAACATTACCTGCATTTTCACAGGTGATGAAACAGAGACAAGATAGTGATGTGACTTGCTTGACATCACACATAAGATGACAGATATAGGAATCTAACAGCTTATTCTCAAACTATCTTATTGTACTGCACTGTACTCCACAATCTTCATCCTGAAACATTCTAAAGTCCCTGGCATATTATGGGTTGCTCATACCCACTGCTTATTTACAGTCATCTTTGGGGTGTAACATAGCAAGTGTTTAAAAGCAGTTCAACGCTGCTTTGTGCGACAGAAGAAAAAGATTATTCTATGGAATCAGGAGGAAAACAAAATATAAGTAGGAAAACATAACTACTCCAGTACAGAATTTAATCGGAATGGTAGAGATGACCAACAATCTTTAACGTTACAGTACTCTTGTTTATCTAAATTATTAAAAAAATAATGGTAACTTGAAAGATAGTTTTCTAAGTGCTCTTAACGTATGTTGAGATAATTGGCAGCAACTCAGAAAATACTATCATCTGTTGAAGTGCCGCCTCAGTTGCTTCAATATCTGCAGCATTCTTGGATTTTCACAAAAAATAAAAGGCTCAGTTCTTTTTCGCTTGTGATACACATCTAGCCTACACCCAAAAGTGGGATAAGAGTAGCTTCTCTGCTTTAACACCTTTAGTGTGTAGTCTAGGCAACATAAAAGAAAACAAACTATAAACAAAGAGGTACATAAGTTCTTTAACTAGAGCTGGAGGGGGGGAGAAGAGATGGGATGTGCCTTCAAGATGCTACTCCCTCTCTCCACTATTTCAAGAGATTAATAAAGATATTACAAGGAAGGGAAGCGAGGGAAAGGGAGAAGTTTGTAAGACAAAGGAAGGAAATTAAGTACCTGTAATTTGTCAGAGACAAAGCAGAAAGTTTGTGTGCACATGCGAACAGGTTATGCTGTTAGCACATTCCAGTGATAAGTTATATACATCAAGACTATAAAAAGTATGTGGAAAAGACAAAAGCCTATTAGATCCCAGGAGCGAAAGGTAGAAGTTGATTGTGGGGTTTTCTCCCCGAGGGCGAGCAGAGTGTCAACAGTCTTTCGAATGTGACGAATATCCGACTGCAGGATGTCATACGGAGAGCAGAGGTCAGCCTATCCCGAAGGGCAGCCATTAGAACAGAAAAAAACAGTGCATAAAATTAAAAATACAAAAATAGAAAGATATTGATAAATAAATAATCACAATATTCTAGCATAAACATGTACGAATAGTTTCTTCCTAGTATTACACCTTAGTCCCTACACACCCCAGCCTTCTTTTATTTCCTCTAAATACTGAAGCTATCATATAATATCAGAATATTAAGATAGAAGAGCTCAGGCCTTCAAATCCTTCCGAAGTTATGCCCAGATTCACAAGGGTGAGGAGGTGCACATGGTCCACTTATTCCAATGAAAGCTGCACACCTTTGTCCATCTGGGCCTCATTCAAATGCTTAAATGGAACCAGTTGCAAACTCTCTAACTTATACAATAGCAAACAGTGGGTTAGAAAACTGTTAAAAGCACAAGCAGCAATACGAAGTCTCAAGAAAAGGTACTTAAAGAAATCGTTAGAAGTATACAAATTTCTCTAACATAATAAATAATCTAAAACTCGGTGTTCAGATATCTTCTTAAATGATACCCTGGGATAGAAACTGAAAAAGTCAATGTAGCACTAACTATTCTTAATTGTAATAGTTTCTAAACTGAAGAATTTGACACTAAATTCCGTATGTAGCATTTTAAAAATTATTAGCAGGTTAGATTCCCATACTTTTTTTTCAAAGTATCAGTGACTTCATGTAGCAATATGCTCTAGACTAGCTATACAAAATGTACTATGTAATAATAATATCAATATGCACGCACAATATTTAACATTCAAATCAAACCAAGCAACAACTAGTACTTTCAAAACACAATCTGAGATATATACCATTTTACATTGCAAATGAGGCCTTACTATCAACAAAGATGGTGAATATTTCAGGAATAAAATTATATGAACTAGGAAAGAGATCCCCTGTTTCAGAGGAACATTATGTTTCTTTAGAAGCTCTTCAGTTTCACTTAATGAACTGACAGCACACCCAATAAACGAAGATATGGAAGTTCAAATGTCTGTTTTCTGTTAGTGAAAAGTTTCAAGGTCTGGTTGGCTATAAATTAAACTTTAAAATATTTAAAAGGCCTTTCTATCCTCAAAAGTGACTAGTGAAACTGGAAGTCAGAACTGTCATTCATATGCAAATAAAAAAGTGACACTTTTTTTTTTTCTTTTCCTTTTTCTTACCATGCCTGGTTCTAGCTATAACAGGAGTTGAAAGCTGCAAAAATTTCAATTTTGTTACTTAGGCCAGCAGATACACAGAGGGGGAAAAACCACCCTGCCTAGCAACAACACTGCCATTTTTACAGTCATTTTTCAGAATTTTTTCAACTCAAAATTCTAGCGTGATAATAAACTTCAATGCAATTGTATTTTGCTTTTTCTAAAGGATGAAAACTCAAGAGACAGAGCAAAACATGCTGGTCTTTTTTAAAAATGGGATAGGACTAGTACTGCATTCAAGAACATGTACACCCAACAAGCTGCTTACCAGAGAAACTAATTTTAGGGCAAACAAACTACTCACGACAACAACTGTGTAACATATTGCACTTTTACCAAAGACCCCAATAAACCCCATTAATTATAAAATAGCATGCAAGACTCAATTCCTACTTGTTGCAAATATATCTCAAAAATAAATAGCTAAGATACATTAACCTTAATTTATACAAAACATTTGATAGAACTTTAAAACAAGGACCTTTTTTAAAAAATTTTGTCCAAAAAAAACCCCACCCCAACAGTCCATACTGCAGTCAAATGGACAAAAAGAAGCAATTTCAGAGTTAGAGAATGAGAGCTGGTAAGAGGCTGAATTTTTACAGAGACTGAAGAGCTTGCTAACAGGAGATTAACATACCAAGCAATATATAGAAGAAGCCAAAGCGTACAAAACCAGCCAACACATGCAGAAAAAACTTCCTATGGGAACCGCCATGCTGTGCTTTATTGAAATTCAGTGAAACCTGGGGAAGACTGAGAAATGTCTGATCATTCTTGCTTATTTTTGTGTGTTCTGTGACAATGGATAATTCGGTGTTACATTCACACCTTATTAAGTAAAATGTTTATATTGTATTTTAAACTTCTGTAATGTAACTCTAAATAAAAAAAACATACAACTTTTCAGTAATGGTGAACGTATTTCCACTTAGGTTACCAGAATTTTACAGAAGCTGTGAAATGAAAATACCAAACTAAAACATGACATCATGAAATAGTGAAAAAGTATATGACCCTCCACCCAAAGTCTCCAAAGACAACCAACCAGCCACTCATTCATCGCAAGCACTGCCCTTCTCATTTAGGAGACTGAAATTATTACTATAAGAACTAAAAAGATACACATACTTAATCATTACATTTATGGACTGACTTATGTCCATGAAGCTATATGATTAAATCATACAGCTGCCAAAATCACGCACGCAGAATAAACACAGTAAGACAGAAGTGGAATGAGAAAAACATAACCAGCTGTTTGTGTGCACAAACATTCTACATGCTCCTGCAGTGACTGTGAACACAGACAGCATTTCAAAACCAACCTCCTTCAAATTTTGACTCTGGTAAAAAAAGTAAGTTTGCAGAAGTGCATTCAAGAATGAAGTCTATAGCACAGATGCACTATGCTAAAAACACAAATGAAAGGAACCTCAAAATTATACTTTCAGTACTCTAATTAACAGCATACAGAACCACTTAACTCCATACTGTAGGCCACATAGTGCACATTACTGAGCACAGCATGAAAGGGCAGAGAAAGGAGTCATACCTGATAAAACTTACTGCAACTTCATGGATGTCTCACGATGAAACTATGGAGAAGTAACTGATTATGTGAATTGATCAGAAAAGAAGTGTGAGTGGCAATGAAAATATACCTTGCATTAAACTGAGAAACATGATTACCAGCTGAGCAACTAATAGCTGGATAGAAGATAAAGCACTTGACACTCTCTCTGCTTGGATGCTTCTTTGTTTACTTTGTTCTGCTAGGTTTAGCCCACAAAAGTCTCCTGGTTTTTTCTGTTTGTTTTACTTAATTAGCAATTCCTACACTAACACAAATCATACTGATTTTTAGAATAATTCTGGCTGATGCTGCAACATAGTGGAATTAGTTTTGAGCGGAGGAGGTGAGATGCAGTAATAGCTCCCATTTGCAGGACTCGAAAAATCACAGGAAGGGGCACAGCTAAGCCTTTTGTAATGTGACTCTTCATATGATGATACGAGAACAAAAACCCCAGGTCTTACCATTACTCCTGTGTGCTCAGTATGTGTGCACCAAGTAGCTCACTGAATATTTGAGAGACATGGCAGAAGTCTCATTCCCATCTGAAAAATAACTTGTCCCACTAAACCTTGCTGCACCGCTACTGACATGCTGGAACACAGAAGCTCAATAAACCTGCTGTAACAACTGGCTGTGTAAGATTTCTACCTTTTATCAACAGAAATTACCATTCTAGTATTAATCATGATAATTAAGTCTATCTTTTTTCAAGCTATATGAAGATCAACAAGGTGTATCTGTGTATATGGGGAAAGTCTTTCTTTCCTCTTTTTTAAAAATAACTCTACCTAATTTCTCTGACCTGAAGAGACCCCATAAAGGGCCAAAAGATGCTCAGGTGTCTAAACTGTTAAGATATTACATTAGTGTAAGTTGCAGATCATAAAAATTAATTTGTGTCTTTTTACAAAGATAACTTCTGCATTTTGGCTCACAAACATCGAATATACTTTGTTGAATTTCCTTTTTTGACAAAATGCTAGAAGGTCCTACTTCTGATATGCCATATTTGTTCACACTTGTGAACCAGAAGAAATGCAGACCAAAACTTGTAACTTTCGTGTTTCAAATAACGCATTGCATTTACAGCTTTGTTTTGATCTAAATCTCGTTTATGATGAAGTATCATTCAGCCCACCATAAACCAGTTCTGTTTTTTTTTTTGATGGGAATATTTGTTAACGTTACTGAAAGTGTGTAAGAAAAAAATGCTCTGTAATATGCATTACCAAGAATAACAACTACCAAGAATGAAAGCTAAAGTTTTAAAGTTATTGATTTGCAGATTAAAATGGGAAAGTCTATTTCTTTGCTACTAGTATGAATACTGATTCTAATGTGGTAACTGACAAGTTGAAGAAATGTATATGAATATTTTTGTTTTCATTTACATACATTTTTACTGGTTTTATGAAAGAACAGTTGAAACCAAAAAACTTCCATAACTTTACATACATACTCATCTGATAATAAATCAGACTCTCCTGATAATTTTTAATACCTCTGGGATGAGATGGCACTAAGAAGAGTAAAACTGCATTAGAACTGGTACATTTGACACTTTGGAAGCTACATTTAAACACAAAGAGAAATAAATAAAAAAAAAAGCTTTATTTTTTAAACCCAGAAAGTGTGAAAGGGTGGGTGCGATATAGGTGGACCAACACTATAGGTGGTGTCAGTAGTGGCTTCATATGACACTAACAATCTACTCTGGTGCATGAGGAAGTTAGTCAAGTTGACAGTTTTTAGTTAACAGTGTAAAATAAAGTCATCTTTTGTACTTTTCTAAGTGACAAAGAGTGTACCTTTACCTCCTGAGGGGCACAGAAAAGACGTGTTCTGAATCTTCAGGCTTTCAGATGCTTACCTGCCACCATCTCTTTCTCACATCAAACAAAAATTTTGTCTCAAAAAATTATCATTTACAAAGATCTCTGATACCCTGGAATGAAAAAAGGCTCTACAGGAAAAATTACTGGCAAAACTGGACACAAGTTGCTTGTCTGACAATCATCACACTTTTGATAGCCTGGCAGTGCAATAAGTGCCTTGCTATTTCGTTTCTTATTTAAGGGTCAGAACCATATGCTTAAAACATCCCGTTTACTTATGACCCAACACATCCCCCTTCCGCACATAATCAGGAGCATCATATGGCCATTAACAGAAAGTGATTTCAACATGGCACCCCTTGTACTGAAACCCTCATCTGGCAGGTAATGGCTTTCTGATGCCCGCTGGCACACAATTCCAGAATCATCTACATACCAGGTCATTATAAAGAGATGCTTGTGGTCCTGAATTTTTTATTTGCGATTCTTTGGTCATGACACTCACTCCTGATGCTTATTATGACACATTTGGATATGGATACCAACTGCATTTTTCTACACTTGGATTAAGTTTCCCAGGATTATGCTGGGGAAAGCAATTTTGACCCAAGAGTTGAATGCTGAAAGCCACAGAAGTAAGAGACCCTGCACATCTGCACAACACAGTAATTACTTAGCTAATTTCTTGTTTTCGTTTTACATGATTTGACAGGATATTATTCTAAACCTGTGGAGCTCAGGAAATAGCACGTACTCTATCCCATTCCATAAATAACTGAAACCAAACCAACAGGAACTATGAGAATTTTCAATCCTTAAAAAACCCATGCAGCAGAATTTCAAATTAATTCTCAGGATCTAAACACGGATGTAAGTATCACAGAAAAGCCTAGGACTCATAAGTGGAAACTATCACTTTCCCATAAGATGCTTGTTTTAAAAAAAAGGAAATAATTCACTGCATTCCTTTTACTGGTTTGTCCAGAGGTAGTCAGGCAACGTACAACTCGCCAACCCAAGGCAGCATTAAACACACCATCTGTAGTTCTTTAAAAACTTGGACAGTTAACTGCCATACTTGCTGTCATACAACTTTGTACTCCTAATACACATCCCTCCAACATGCAGTAAAGTTCTATCATCTACCACCCAGTTCCACAACACGATGAACTTCCACAATATATAGCAAACATACCCCTTTGCAAATTACTGACAGCTAATCAAAAAGAATATCCTCAGAGTACTGAAAATCTATCGTAAATTTACAATTGCAAGTCGTTCATTTAATGTTTAAGTGAATGAATTTTTCCCCTCAAGAGAAGTTAATGCTTATTTAGATTGATAAGGATGGTTAGTTTATAAATCAGATTGGTAAGATCAGGCTTGTGCTTAATGCTCTGTGCAACTCTGCAACAAATATATTTTAATAAAATACAAAAAAAATCCTAAAAAATTCTACAATAATTTCAATGGAAGCATTAAGGAGGAGGGATAATAAATATATAAAAATGTCTATCCATAGAAAACAAAAAGGTATTTTTCCAGAAAGATTACTTCTAGAAATCCAAAATAAAAAAACTCAAGAGTAAAAGCTTAGCTTACTCATCTGCAATATGGCACTGCAAGGATCTTTGTAAATTTTTCTGTTTTGTTTTCATTTCTGAAAGATCTCTTGACAACAATGAAAACAGGTCTTGCTATATCCAGAAAAACCTGACTTGTATTCTAATTCACTGAATAATTTACAATGCATCAGAAGACAATGAGTTTTGGGACAGCTTAAGAAACACTCCATGTCTACAAGCCCACAGCACTGAGATTTTGATCTTCTCTGAAGTGAAATTTAACTTTAATATGAAATCATTCTAACAGAATAGATTACATAATTGCAAGAACTAAATCAACCATTACGACTTAGAGGCCCAGCCCATAACATTGAATTCTCAAATTACATTTACAATGAACCGTTCTCATTGGAGTTGTAAGAAAAAATCTCCCTCTCAAAATTCCTAAAAATGAGCTGTTACTTCTGCTGTCCTCCAAATCAAGTGCTAAAATATAGATAAAATATAAAGAATTCAAACTAGAATTCTTTCCCAGTGTGAAATTTTTGCATTACCATCTGCTTCCCAAGTGGGTGGTGGGGGAGATACGCACAAAATATCCTTTTGTTTCAGCATTCTTGAAACACATACTAAAAAGAACTCAGTCTTAATTATATTGTTACACATAGGCAACAACACAGGGAAAATACATCATGCAATTTTCATGTTTTCACATTAAAAAGACCTTGTATAACACTTTTACCTTCTTTTGACGGTCATGAATTTGAAATTAACTATCTCTTAATAGGTACTTCTAGATCACAAAGGAGTGTTTGAAATATTCCCAATGAAACTCCCGCATTCATTACATTTGTTATAAATATATTTTTCCTTATCAATATGAGAACAAATTACATAATGAATGCTGCCATTCTTAAATGAAAAACAGAGAACACCAAGCACTGCAATTTCCTTATTTCCAACTTCTGAAACACGTGTATCTACATTCTAGAACACACACTCATACGTACATTCCATACTTAACACACAACAGTTTTCTTCACTTCTCTGCAGAAGTGTTTCAGTACAAGAGTAAAATTGTTGTTATTCACTTCTACAATGCAAACTACAGAGTACTTAATATTGTAAAAAAAGGAAAATCAATCATTAAAAAGAATGAAGTCCATATTCTAAAAGCACTAGGTAAAAATGCCGTTATATTGTACAACAAAACAAAAAAAAGTGCAAACTTTTGCCTAATTACATATTACCTAATTACCATATTCCTTATTTATTTTCCATGGCAAAGATAAGGAGATATTGGGTTTAATACTGAATTAATAATTTATGACAAAAGTTGCAATTCTTAAGTGCTATGACACGAGCCACTTAAATGCACTAAAGTAGTATTAAATCACATTATTTAAATCAATTTTTTTAATTTTATGTATTTATGGCTGAAAAACAGTAGTTCATAACGGTATCCTTCAGCTTTAAAGTAATCCATGTGTTTTGCATTTTTGATCATCTAGAAATGACAGACTTAATTAAATTACCTCTGGTATCCCCAGTTTTCTACAGGCATCCAGAAAGTTTTCCACATTTCTCCTGCATTTAGCCATACTAAGTTTAGGCTGTAAAAACAAGAAAAACAGTTTCTGGCAAAAGAAGTCACTAACATTGATTCAGTCAATAAATTCATATATTGCATTATTCTTGTACCAATGCACCATATCCGTATTTCTCCTGAAAACAAGCATAAAACTGCTCAACTTTTTTTTTTACCACTCTAAAAACATCATGCCTACAAACACAATCTGAGTAAGTTGTGGATCCCATGTGCTTTTACTTAGTTATTAAAGTCACCAGCACATATAGATCTCTACTTGTTCACCTCCAGCTTGTGAGGTTCTAAAACCCGCCTCTCACAATAATTTGTGATAGACGACATTGCTTTTTTTGGACAGCAAGTAAACTGATGAAGGATTTCAATATATATCACGGGAACAGACTTAACTGTAATTAACAGGTTCTTACTTTTAAAATATTTTATGTACTCACAAATGTATAGTAATTATACACAATTTTAATGTCTCTGAAGAAGAAATTTCCTATTAGTGTAGAATTTGAAACACTTCCATAATTTGTCTCACTCTGGACTATTCAGCAAATAGTTACAGAAATATCACATTACAAAAAAACTCCCAACAACTCATTCTTTTACTTTTTCCAAGCAACATGTGAAATAACGTTAATTCCCGAATATCCACTTAAACCAAGAATTCATTATAGTAGCAGGGACTTTAAAGAACTATTTTCTAGGCTAAAGTAATTTGAAGGCTGTTTCAACCAAGAGAAGATCATCAATATAAAGTTGAAACAAAATGAAAATGGATTTAAAATATTTGCTTTTTGTTATAGAAAACACCACAAGATTTTTATCTTTAAAAAAACTCTGCAACAAAATTTAAGTTTTTGTCCCAGAAATTTGAGTTTGCATATTTTGGCAATTTCAAATTTTTATCAGAGACAGAAATAATTTAAACCTAAGCAACAGTAAAAGAAACTCCACTAGAGCATCTGAGAAAATGTCTTTCTCTTAACATCTGTCTTCTTGGAAGTTCTTATAGATTGGCTCTGAAATCCACATGCTATTCTCAGAATCAAGTATCAGGCCGTACATGGCAAATATTTACCAATACTTATATAAAAAAAGGCAGATAGTCTAAAAACATACAAAACCTCTTCAGAACCAGACTGGTATCAGAAATCTGGAACAAACATCTGACCAAAAAAGACACATCAATAAATAAATAGAATACTAAGAAAATTAAGTCTCGAGAAATGCACACACAGAGATTACATAGATTTTATGTCCTTAAAACTTCAGGTCATTAGGTTTGGCAAGCCAATATTAAACCATGACAGCACATGTTTCTATTCCATTCTGTCTGCAGGTAAAAGGAATAATTTCTACACTTAACCCAACAGGAAGAAGATGCTAATAAGTGCTGTTTAGTTACATGACATCTGCTGAGCCAGACATTGCTAAAGATAACCTCATATTTCTTCAATCAATAAGCAAGGGGCTACTTTTCTATTTAAAAGGGTTGCCTATAATAAAATCCTGTAATCATAGAATTTTATAGTGTACTGAAAAAAAAGGCCAGTATGAAAAAAATCTGTTGCTACATCAAAGAGGTAGGATAATTTTATTCACATATAGATGTGCGTGTGTATATATACACACATATATACACTATATATATAGAAACACTATAAAATATAGAAACATTTGTGAACATTTGAATTTGTAATAATGTAAACATTGCTCCTAACAGTAAGGAACATTCATTGAACAGCAACCTGTTTGATGTAACCGAATATAATTTGGAAATAAAACAGTAATTTTTTTAAACATTCCTCCCCGCCACCCCAATGTAACCAGAAACATTCAACTTACAACTGCTGGTGAAGGTACATGAATACTTCCTACAGACCGAGGACGAACATGATTTACTAAGTGGCAGAGAACTACACCATCCATCAGAGCAGACCCCAAGTCTTCAGGCAAACAAATCTTTAGTCTTGTTTCAATGTTCTGCAAATGGAGAACACATACACACTTTAATATAGAAACAGATGAAGGGGAAAAAAAGGGAATATATATTCTCATCTTCTCCCTTGCTGTAGACAAATAGCTACTTTTGGAGTTTTTGGTTCACCAAGAAACACACTAGCTTTATATAAACATTTCTTTAAAAACTAAAAAAAACCCCCCTCTACCTTATGTTTGCCACTGAATTGCGTAAACTTCTTTAAAAGACCTCAATACTTCAAATGCTGCTGTCATAATATGCATTTATTTTTATATATACATATAAACACACATATACATGCAATTAACCATGTGACTGCACTACATGTGGCTCCTTCCTTTCACCATTCCCTCAAGTCTTCTACTTACGCATCTCAAATTTTTTTTATCAGCAGCACTTTAAATCAGAACTGCATTGTGTTAATCACTGTACAAGCAGAGAGTAAAAGGCAATCTTTCTCTAGTAGCTTAAAAATTACTTAGGAAGCATTAGAGTGATCAGAAAGACAGGTAAGGCAAAGCAAAACGTTCAAATTTAAATGAGAATTTTTGGATACTTGTTAAGTAAAACTGAAGTCTCATTGAAAAGAATTTGATATTGGAAAATAAAATACTTTGAAAATATTTGATAATTTTCTAGAAAAAAACCTCAACAAACCCTAAAATAAGCTTGTTACATATGACAAGTTTCCTAAATTGCGCTCCAATCTTGAAAAACATTTCAACACTACACTTAGAGATAACTCTTAGATTAACTCTCAGAGATTCCTTTATCTTAAAATAGATATTTCTTATTCTTAGTTGAACCTTGTTAATGTCATTATTCTCTATAAATACATTACTTCTATCTATGCTGAGTGTTTTAGATGAAAATAGATTATTCTCTTTAGAATCAAAGGAGAATATAGGTTGGAAGGGATTTCTGAAGGTCACCTGCTCTAACAAATTCGAAATGAGATCAGCGCCTTGGTTAGTTAAGTTCTGGATATCTGCAAGGAAGGAGATTCCACAACATCTCCAGGCAACTTCGTTCAGTGTTTCACCACCCTTATTGCAAAGAATTTTCTCCTTATAGTTACTTGAAATTTCTTTCTCTGCAATTTGTGCCACTGCTCCTCATTCTCACTGTGCATCTTTGAAAAGCCTGGCTTTATCATCTCTATTACTACCCTTCGGGCCGCTGAGGACAGTCATATGATATTCTCAGTATTCTTTTCTCCAAGTGAAAGAAATTCAGCTCTTAGTTTCCTCCTCATACATCCTTTGTTTGGGTGCCCTCACCACAAAGTAGCCTCCACTGAACTCACTCTGGGGTTTTATTATATTTTCCCAGTTTTTATTTTACTAGACACACTACTCAAGTACTTGCATCTATGGTCTCACAAGTGCTAAATGAGGGAGTGCATCACATGGACTAACATGTTTTGCTTTCACCTTGGATTAATTCATACATTTGAAAACATTTTTGGTATATGAGATATGTACAGAAAGTTATACATTAAGAATACATTTTGAGACTTTTTTTTCCAAATACGTTACAAACAGGTTATGGAAATTAATGAATTAAAAATTCCTTCTCTTAAAAAGTGATTTGCCTGTTGGGAGACAACTCAAGTATAGATCAGGATGCTTTTTTTTAAATGAGCACAGTACACCTACAACACTATTTCAATGCCAGTTCATGGTTTGAGACTAGATTTAATTAAAATTGAAGACTTAATGAAGTGGATCAATTCTCTTTCAATTTCATCACCATTGAAGAACTGCTCTCCTTCAAAATCACCCATACTACAGCAGCAAACAATTTGTTCCACTTAGTATGTCAAAAACATCAAAAGCTTACCCTTTGAGTGACAAAAATCAACCAGTATTTTCTCTATTGCTCAAGAAGTAGTGGTGAATCACTCTTGAAATGACAACTGTCTGAAGTGACCGTGGATGTAGCCAAAATCAAATGGCTCAAATGGAGGAAAAGGAAGTATACCTCCGACAGAAAAGTTTTATGAAATTGAACAATTTCTGTAAAAACACACCATTCTAAAGAAAAGGGGGGAATGTATGGAAGAAACACCAATGTTCTTACTATATATGGCTCAGGTGAAATGGCTGAGCTAAAGGTAACTGTGTATTTAGATCTAAATAAGGAACCTGACTATTCTAACAGTTGTTCCTTCTTGTTCAGGGCCCAACTTGGTTAAGACTGCAGGTTCTGTGGAGCCTCACTAAATTCCAACACACCATGAAACAATTCAAAAGCAAAATCTACTAACAGATATGTTTATTCAATAAGTAAGAATTTAATGACTTACATGTTCTGAGCTATTTTCTTGTACAGTATATAATGAGATGGTCTGGAGGTTGCTTTTTCACTAAAGGACCCAACATACCAGAGTAAACTTTATTAATTTGAAAAATCTCACTATGTGCTTTCAAACAGGGCCAATCTTCTAGCTTCTGTCACCACTCCTTGACTTGTAATCAAACTTCTCACAAGAGACAACAGAACTTTCATTTCAGGACACAGTGCTTCAGGGTGAGGGCAAAGAAGGACAGTGCATGGAGCTGAAGGTCAATAACACATTAAACCAGTATTACTTGTAATACCTAATACTAATACAGTGTAGAGAGATCCTTAGTAAGTCTCAATGATCATGCCTGATATGGTGAATGACCTTGTTCTACTTTTCACGGTGAGGATTAGCTGAACTAATGCACAAGGCAGGAACCTTGAGGTCATTATTTTTAGGAACAATTACTTGGGGACTTGCTACATGCTTGTGGTAACTCTTAAAAGAAATGCAAAAAGTCACACTGACGCTGCTGACTACACTATGCTCAGAAGAACTACATCCTACTGCAGTTTATTACTGCTACTTCCATTTTCTTCTCCACTACCAGAAGTCTGCCTCATCTAATTCGTGCATCTTGTCCTTTTGGCACCATGCAAGTTTAGAACTGGTAATATACTACATTCAATCAACTACGCTGAATCTCCAACAAGATCTGTTCTGTTCAAAAATTCTGCAAGACAAAGTAAGATTAATCCAGACTTAAAGCAGGTGAGGGTCTGAGGTAAGAGAATGAAGATCTAAAAGTCTTCATAGTTCTACATTAACCAAGCCGCCTTTTAAACACTATTTGGTAAGGAGAAAAAAGTTAACTCTCTTGCTTTAAAATTAAATAATACAAACCATGTTATTTAAAATAAATGAATAACTTTTGAATTAGTAGTTCCATGAAGCTAATGACATAAGAACAAATAATCTTGTATTTGGTTGTGATAACAAAGTCAACTACCACACTTTCAGGATTTGTACTGCGTTTAGGAGCGCAACGATAACATCTCTTCTGTTGGTAACATGACATGACTGGAAACCTTGACAGGTTCAGGCTCTTAACATTCCTGCGGCAAAGGCTGTCATCTTTTTTGCTTTTTGACACAAATAGGTGTCACAGAAGCAGCACTACGTAGGTATTAGCTTTGTAACACTGACCCTATGCAATCATATAAAGCAATTTTTGCATCAGGCTCTAGCTTCTATATTCAAGACAATATATCAGGAAAACATCTTGTATATTCAGATCTTCAAGTGATTAAATATTCATTTCACTTCTAGGAAAGTTGTTTCAAGCATTACTTATCTGATTTAAATAAAAAGGTTTCAAACTTCAGCTTTATCTCATAGATTTCATTGCACCTTTTACTTACTAGACTGAAGACTTCTCCAGCTGTTAGGAAATAGTTTCTAATCCTCTCTACCTCTTAAGTGATCACTTCATTCTTTCTGATGAAATTAAATAAATTCTTAATTCCACTAGTAGAAGACATGCTGTTTAACTATATGTCATACAGGTAATTCGCATGATTATTTCCCATTTTTATAAAACCTTTCCTGAAGTACAGACGTCTGACCGTGATAAAGCACTTCAGGAATAGTCTCATCAATGTGATTTGCAGCAGTAATATTGCCTCGTTTAACCTTTTTAGTATTCTCCTACTGAGACAACTTTCCCAAAGAAAAATTAAAAAATACATTCTATTAGCACAAATTAATTCTACCAACACATACCTCACGTAGCTGTTCCACAAGCTCTCTCTCTTCTCTCATCTGCTCCATTTTCCTTCGAATTGTAAATTGTGGGTCTATCGATTCCAAATTTCTTTGTGGCCTTAAGAACACTATGATTTTAAAAGAGACAGATTTTAGTTTAAAAATGAACACCTTGATTTATTAATTTCTAAATTAAACAAAAATCTTTTGGCGCTGCCTCCAGCAAAAACTGTTAAAAAATTTTGTCCTCAGGAGGACAGAAAAATCTGATCTTGGATTACAATCATAAATGGGTATTTCTGGATATTGCTCGGAACAGCGTCATGCACTGTCAATGGAGTGGATAATTTTTCAACCATATCCTAATCTCAACAGGCAAGTTTTGTCAGATGATTAAGCACCAGCACTGTCCCTTAGAGATTCTGAATTGTACAAAACTTTGTATCTAACATGACAGGAAACACTTCTTAATCTTTTAAGCAGAACCCTCTCCTACAAGATGCTGAACTGTGTAACAAGCTGTGACAAGCATCTTCCTAAACAGGACAAACTGCTTACTAGATAAGGTTATACTAAAAAAAGAAAAACCTCACCCACCCACTAAAGACTAATGTAGGCAGACTCAGCCATTCAGTGAGCCTGCCTACATTAAAAAGTTGTATTGCAAATGTAGCATTGCACAAACTCTTTGCAGTACTCCCACCAATCATAGTTCTGTCAACTGTATCACTTTGTCCACAGATAGTTCCTTGAAATAACTACATGAAATCTCTGCATATATGCACCTCTCCACTTCCTTTTTTTTGTGATCAATGACTGTTTTGAATGGTCTGGAAGGACAAGATGTACGCTCAAAATGCAACTGTCACCTGTTTGCCACTCAAATGATAGGCCAACTTGATTGTTATGGAAAATGATACTGCTTAAAAGAAAGAAGCATTTTGTATTATTACTTTCCCACCTCTCTCCTCCTGATGCAACATGACACCCTAAGTACCAATTAATTGGGTGGAAAGTACAACATCTCAGTTTTTACATACAGCTACTGCTCAGTCTCAATTTTGTTAATTTAAGGCTATTAAAGGGAGGATAATTTCCAGGTCAATAAGTGGCAGGATAGAAGAAAGGAGTCTTTTGTTTCCTAAAAGGCAGATCAGAGAATTGGAAGTGTATGAATTGCCAATAGCATCTACTAGAGGAGTGAAAAAATGATGAATTATTGTTGACTGTAAGAAAAGGTACACATGGGTGTAATCACAGTAATTCTGATGTTCCACTAAAAATTGTGACGTCGGTCATTTTATTTAGGTTGTGATCTGGGTAACAGACTGAATTTTAAAAATCAGTCCTCAAAATACCTAACAAATTAAAAAACTGTACTCCTGGTATAAGGAAATTTCATCTACGTTCTGACCAAAGGTAAACTGTTTAACAAAGCCCCCAAATCAGTTCAGCATCAACATACAAAATTGTACCCTCTGACATCTAGGGCTCAGACAAACAAGACAAAGTTTCTGTACAAGAAATACTTTGAAATCTCAGACAAGTCTAGTCACGAGGAATCTCACCAAACTGTACGCAGGTTGGTTAAGTAACGAAATTAATAATCTAAGCTACTTCTCTAGCCAAAGGGATGGACAGACGCCACCTAATGCAGTTCAGCCAACAGGCAGTAGCTCTTTCCCTTATTTACTAAAAAAGGAAGCTTAAGGCAACAAACTCCTTGCATATCCCTAGGTTACTTATATGAGGCATTAAGACAGAAAAAACTATGGGCAGTTACTAAACTTGCTTCCTTCCACTACTTGACTCACACAGTCATCGTTTTAACTTTTCACAGGCAACTAAAATTTGCTACACTGCTGTTAAATCAGTAATTTTAGGAAATGTCATATTAAAGGCTATTTGTTAAACAAAACTGCTTTTAAAAAGAACACCTAAATATTACGGTTTTATGTTAGTAAGCTTTATCCTTTTTAACGTCATCAGAAATCCCACTGGGAGAGCATCCCAGAGGGAACATGCAGGACAGAACTACAGATACCACCTGCAGCTCAGTTCCCCTCTCCATGTGGACTACATAGCTTCACCAGTGTCACCATTTAGAAGGATCTACACACAGGTGCACAAATCATAAAGAACATTCACTGTGCTGAACTCCCATACATAAGGTGAGACTAGCAGATCCATGCCTTCAGATGCAATAGGTCCACAGTTGCGTTGTCATTCAACCTTTGTAGAAGGCAAACTGCAACCTCGGAAGAGAACTCTGTTTCCAAAGCACAGTGTATCAACAGTTATGTGCTGCTTAATATTTTGTAGTGAGGAGTATGTATAACAATGACTCCACATTACCCAAACATACAAAGGCTGTTAAGAGCTGTTAACAGCTGTTAACTACTGTTGTTATGAAGTATAACAATCCATACACTGGATTTAACTATACCATTTCAAAAGCATTATCTACCAATTTAGATAATTTTAAACTAATTAATACATTGGTAAATTTCTGACGAAAGCACTTATCTATGGTGAAAATTGAACAATTGAGACTGAGATGTTATTTAATAAATCATAGAATCATAGAATGGTTTGGGTTGGAAGGGACCTTAAAGATCATCTAGTTCCAACCCCCCTGCCATGGGCAGGGACACCCTCCACCAGACCAGGTTGCCCAAAGCCCCATCCAACCTGGCCTTGAACACTTCCAGGGAGGGGGCAGCCACAACCTCTCTGGGCAACCTGTGCCAGTGTCTCACCACCCTCACAGTGAAGAATTTCTTCCTTATATCTAATCTATATCTACCATCTTTCACCTTAAGGCCATTACCCCTTGTCCTATCACTCCATGCCCTTGTAAACACTCCCTGTCCAGATTTCTTGTAGGCCCCTTCAGGTACTGGAAGGCTGCTGTAAGGTCTTCCTGGAGCCTTCTCTTCTCCAGGCTGAACAACCCCAACTCTCTCAGCCTGTCCTCATAGAAGAGGTGCTCCAGGCCTCTGATCATCTTTGTAGCCCTCCTCATATCACATACTAAATCATATAGGTTACGATGGCTACAACAACAACAACAAACCCCAACTCCCAAGTTTTCAAAGTGCAGGAACTCTTACCCAGAACTTGTATTAAACACCAGAATTGTACTGAATTAAAATTTCTGCATTAGTAATTCTAGAACAATTTATTGGCAACTGCTCCTAAATTTTAAAGGTGAAATTAAAATCTCTTACCACATTCATTAAAAACTGTAGTTGCAAATTTTAAGATTTTAATTTTAGAAATAGTTCATTGTACAACTCTAATAATTGAGCTTTGCTGCCTCTCACAGATGAATTACCTAGATAATAATACTGTGCTTGAAGAGCCATATTTACCATGCCATATTTAAATGGCATCTAAATGCCAACTGTAGCTTTATTAGCAGCAGCAACATTTCAAAAGATTCTCTACAAAAGCATTAGTTTATATTTATGTTCAATTTTCCAAGTATTATGTATCAGAGTATTATCATGGACTTCATTCAGCTTGGCCACAGCTATCTTTGTTTAGGCCTTCGCTAAGTCAATATGAATGTCCCAAGATCTACTTCCTTCTGATTTCAGACTACAAACATCTGTTAATGAGAAGTAAATAACATTACTTAATCAACTCTATTCATGAGATGTACATTCCACCATGAGGAAAAAGGCAGGCTAATCTCAAGGCAGTGGGAAACTACAATTAAAAGTTTCTAAATAAAATAAGTTTAATTGATTAAAGAAACAAAACAAAACCCACACACACTCAAAAGCACTAGTTATAAAAATGTTAGTTATATAATGAATTTAAAGAAAAATGTTCTAACACAGGAAGATTTTGGAGTCCTGAGTATTGCTTGCTACTCTGCATTACACACGTTTTCCAGCAAGGGGAGCTCGTACCTCACACAGACCTGAAGGTCTATTTTTAACTCTTTCCAATAGCAAATTTATGCTTTCTGAACCCATGGTCAACCAAGGTTATTACATAATGCTTGCTCCAGTAATTTTTTGAAAAAGTATTTTGTACAAGTCTCAAGTTAAATGTGTAATAGCTAATAACACAATATGTATTTGACATACCACAGTCAAGGACAAACTTCCTTGTGAAAATTTTCATTTTTGTACTGAGTTACAATGCACATAGGTGCACTACTTTTAGCATATCAAGGAATTCAGTGTCCTGAGTACTTGGTTCAACAACATTATCCTTCAGGTAAACAACAAAATGATTTAACCTGACTCTAGAAGTAACAGACAAAAAGAAAGTTGGACTAATGACAGGCAGAGATGAAGTCAGGCTAAAAGTTTATAGTTAGATTTCTCTTTGATTGATTTATTCAATCCAAATTTAAGTAACAGTGGAGTTATTACACAGTCATTTACTAAACCAAAGCCTTCACAATGGTCTTGGGAGACCTGTCTGTTCCAAGCCTCAGGACCTCCCAGAAATTCTGGACTTAGCCTCCTCTATTACAAAGCTGTTGCCAGATAGTTACATTAAAGATTATATGAAGTATTAACATACTACATTCATGCATGGCATTTCTCTATCAAAGGCTACACCTCTACTAGCAACCTACACAGGGCTGGTGCATGGATCCTCAGCACTGGCCTGCACACATCAATACTGTTAATGTTGTGGCTTCCTGGTACAGTTTTGGTCTGTGCAAACCCACTTCTCTTTTACACACCATCTTGCTATAGCTCGAGGAATAGCACAGGCAAAGGACATTCCCCAAAGGCACCTTAAATGCAGCCATCCTGTTCTGGAGAGTGCTCAGGTATGGATTTGAATCAAGCTGTGCCACCTAACCTCAGTGCCAGAGAATGGCCTCTGGTCCATTTTATTTCCTACCATAGGAAGATACACCTTAGATAACACACTCTAAACAGAAAGGCAACAGTCCTGATCAAAAAATAGTTGTAAAAGCAGTTTTCTGTTGGAACAGCCCAAGGTAATAAACGCTAGTATTTGCATTTGGCTTAAGACTTGAATGACATGAGACACCTATCTGTTCCAAATGCACAAGCACATGCTAGTCCATACTGCTCATTTCATTTAGAAGAGTAAAACACTAACAAATCTAGATGCACATAGATCAAATTTTGCACTGCTAGAAGTACCTCTAGCTTTCCCTTTTCTCTACTAGAATATTAATCAGTGAAATGTCAAGTTAGTTTCATACCATCATGAACTAAATTCAGTTTTTCAACTTACCGTTACCACAATTCTTATATTCCATACTCATTTCCCTTACGGAGCTGATTCCTTATATATGCTCTCTTCTATGGTTTTATAATTAAGAACACTGTGGCAATAGCAAGCATTGTCAAGTAATGAACTGAACTAAGAATGTAGGTGTTGTCAACTAAATATTGGCATTTATCACTCAAGATTTGTGGTCTTGGTTTCAATGTGATGCTTTTCACAGTTTCATTGCCTTCCAGTACCTAAACACCCTTCTAATTCAGGGCAAGAACAACAGTCCTACTTTAAAAAAAAAAATACATCTGCCTATCAAATAGTTATACAGGGTTTAATTGTCTAGGTTCTGTTTCTTCTGTCTGGCATTTAACTATTAAGGCAGTATATGACTCTGATAGCCCAAACATGGCCAGCTTTGCATATTAATGCCAAGACTCAATCTACTATGACAATAACACCTTGGAGAAAAACACAACGAAAGAAGCAGTAACAACATCCACTTATGTACCTGACCTTCACTACGCACAGAGAAGTTTGACAGCTTACTAACAGTTTCTGTTGGACAGAAATCACTATTTTTGCTTAGCTGATTGTTTCAGATAAGTTTCTTGATGGATTCCTCTTCTAAGTTAGTTAGTTATGCACTGCATCAATAACTGCAGATGGGAGCAAGATACTTATATTAACAGTCAGTATCTATCAAAAAAAACCCCCCATGCACAAAAGACAGTAGCCACATTAACTGCTGTTTGAGTACAACTTTTATAAACCCTTGAAAGTAAAGCAAGTAAATAAACCTATATTGGAAATAGTTCTTGGAGTGGATATCATGGGAAAAGTTGTTTTGCCAACTTGAAAATAGTGACACTCTTCATTCCTTTACTTTCCTACAGTACATTAATGTGCATCCTCTGAGGTATTTAGTCTTGTAAGTATCCCCTCAAGAGTACTGTCTTTCATCCTTAGCCCCATGGGGGATTTGCCATATATTCAGGTTTCCGAAAACACAAAATTAAGCAAATTATATATGGAACACCTACCATTGTCACTGTCTCCTTCAGATGGGATACTGTAGCTAAAGTTGTCCCATGTTTGTGCCTGTGTAAGTGTGTTGAAGGAGATAGGAGGAAGACTGAGGGATGGGTCTGCTGGAGGGGAGTGATAGCCAGTCCAACCATGGTGGTATAAGGACCAGAGGGGGGATAAAAGGGGGCAGCAGTATTTCATATATGGCATTAGGATTATATGGTAATGACAAAGATGTAATTCAAAGGTGATTAATACAAAATGCATAATTTTTGAGAAAAGAATGAAAGATGGTGCAGAATAAAAAGAACGAAAAGTTACATGTTAGTACTTGCAAATCATACATTATATGCGTAGTTAAGGCTGTTAAACTTAGCAACATCATTGTAACCATAGCACTTCACACAACTTGTTTACAACCAAGTTTTAAGAAAAAGTACCCATAGATTTTACATTATAGCCTGACAAAACCTTGACTCTGTGAATCAGAAGGTGAATATATCAGCTGTGAAGTTTCAGCAATGAAAAGTTCCAAGAATAAGAATTTTGCTATTTTTTGTAACTATGTAACAAGAACACTTCCTCCCCAAAAGACAAAGAAAATTTACACATCTATATGAACATATTAGTACATTACAACATCCCGGCTGATTTTGATAAGTAGCAACTACATTATCCCTTGGATTCTCATTCTGTTGAAATACGTTCAGTAAGTGCATGCACTACTGATGTTTTCCTTTTGTTTTAATTCACTTAATAGTACATGCAGCACTACTTTTATTTCTTGCTGACTCCTCCAGCAGTAAGTCTAAACCTACAATGGGCCCACCACCCTAGGAAAGTTCTGACCTCCACAACTTTTACAAACTTCCCAGGGACAAGAACAGAGATACAATACCTCTGAAGGGTGATCCTGAATTTGCACCACAAGCCTTGGAAAATCTGCACTGTAGACAGTCTTGTAACAAACACAAATTCAGTAATGATCCAGCTGGGCTCCCTAAAGCATACAAAAACGCACATTTCCATAGAAGCTGCAACAGAGGCTGAAGACTGTCCACCAGATGACTGTAAAAGCATGTCATGCCTACAATTCACGACCACTCATCAACTCACTATGGAGCTAAACTTGTACAGCAATACAGTCCCTATCCTCTACCCATTCTGCCTTCTCTCCTTCAACTAGTCATGACAACACCTCTTATTTGTTCCTCAAATCCTTCAGGGAAATTTTTATTCTGTGCCCACCATATCTACTCTGCACTTCTGTCTCCTGCCTGGATTGTGGCAAGGATTTCCACCCAAGCCTTCCTCAAACCTCCATTCTACAGTGATTCAGAACTGGACACTGACATCCTTTAAATATCTCCTCCCTGCTTATCTTCAGCACATCATCCATCCTTTCAAAGCTTCCCACTACTTTCCTATTTTCTGACACAGAATTTCTCTCTCTCCTTCTCTGGCCTTCACAATGATGTCACTCCTTAATGAGTTTTTCCTGTATCTGATCACAATGTTCCTTACCATTTCTGCCACAAAAATTACCAACTCACTCATTTCCTACATATACTTCCTACATACATTTCCATGTTTTATCTACTGAATCCCACACACAAGCAACATTCATGCTCCTCAAACTAAACTGGAGATTATAAACTACCTCTACTCTAAATGCTAGACCATAAATCTAAATCAATTTAAAATTACTGTGTAGATCAAAAAGCAGCTAAAACCATTTAATATTAGAAGAAAGTCCAAGATAAAGTTTCAGTAAGCACAGAAAGTCCCTATTTTATACCATTCCAAATTAATAATCATAAGGAACTTAATCACATAGACTTTCTCCTTCCCACAATTCTGGAATCTGTATTAACCTGATGATAATTCAGCCAGTGTTGTATAAAACTTCACCTTAAACTTCTCTTCATACTCAACTGTTCAAGAGCTCGCTCTCTTCAGGCATGCCTTTTCCCAAAGCCAGTTTACTGTTTCTGCCTATTGGGGCACCAGATCAGCTGAACCTCAGACTTAGCCCAACTTAAACTCTGAGCAGTCAACACCAGGTACCAGAATACAGATTTATGGCAAAGGATAAACAGTCTGTAATTATGCTGGCAATTAGGATTCTCATTATTTTCCAAAGTACACAGATAATGCGGTTAGGGAAAAAAACAAATGGAAGAAATAAATATCCAGAGATTAGAAAAACAGTAACCAGCACTCAAAAGAAGGAAAAAACCTCTCAAGTTCTAATGATCATTCTGCATTCCAACAAGCTTGAAAGACAGTGAGGCAAGCATGTCCACGAACACTAACATTGTGCTACAAATCCTCTACAAGTTATCAAAATAAAGACACTGGATTCACAAGCAAGACTATGCTAAGGAAACAGTTGCAAGGGAACAATTTTTCACTTCACAATACCAACTGCTTTGTGATTCCGAGTTTTGTCAGTGCTTCTTTTAGCCTCTGAAGGTACAATTTTTTTTGTTTGTCTGTGTCACTGTCACTTTGTTCAGCAGAAACTATGAAACACAGTGGCCTCAAAATGGCACAGAACAAAACCAAAAAATATTCTTGAGTACTGCAAGATGTATTAGCAGATGTTCAGGCTTCAAGGTCTGGCATATTAAAGATACCGTGGCAAGAACTTTGCAACACTCAGTTTCAACAGTTAGCAGCACTCTGAACATTATAATCAATTCATTAATCAAGCACAAAGAGTTTAAATTTTTAACTATTTTGAGTGATTCCTTTTCAGAGAGCCAAAGCACTTCCCAAGAGCAAAACTATGGTTCGAAGAAAACTTGTCATGATTGTAATTTTTTTAAGGTTTTCAAAATTAATGCAAATTTGAGAAGCCCATACTCTATGACAGTACTTAAAATACAGGAGGAAATATTCTGAAAAATTAAAAAAAACTGGTTTTACCTTCTATGTAAACATCTGACCCTTGAAAATAATCTGTCAAGAAGTCAAAATGCATTAATTACCTTTCAAAACATTTTCTTTGGGTACCATGTCAGTCATCAGATAGAAGTTTTCCCAATGTTTTGCCTAGCTTTAAAGCAAAAAATAAAAATACCTTCAGTCCTGAACACATATCAGTATGTACTAACACATAAGTTTATGCCACTGTGGTTTATCCTCTGGAAGCACTTCCATTTGTGTGTACTTCAAAAAACTGGAATCCTTACCAGAAGTCTAGAACAGTTTACTTTCATCTTTCCAAGAGACATAAATCATTATGAAATGAAGGGGGGGGGGGGGGTGGTGAAGTCAAATAGAAAGCAGCATTCATTCAAAATAGATGAAAATAAACACAGTGAAAATAAACTCTCAAATTTCAGAAGAGGTATGGTTGCATATATTTTCACTGACTATTTGCCACTGTGTTCCACAGAGCACAATATACACATTTTAGTTAGAACATTTGAATGTTCTTTTAATCTTGCACTCAGATTTAGAAGATTTACAGAAGTAATTCAAGTGTAAGCTCTAATGAAGTTAAATAGCTAAAATTCATTTCCAACGAGTTTAAAGGTTTCCCCTAAGGCCACGAAGAATTTAAATGAAAAAAGCTATTAAAATAAACTACAAACTGACCTGAAAAAACTTTCCTGGACCATAGAATTGCTAGACCCCTACGCTAGCTCAGCTTTAGTGCAATAAAGCAGTATATAATTAACCAGCAGAAATTCAGACAGCGATAGGATGGTTCCAACTCACAAAACTTGCACAAAGTTTTAAAAGAAATACAGTGAAGAAACTAGAGTCATGGCAAGCTAACCAGCTTTAACAGGAAAAACATGCAGGATTCGCAAATATGCCAGTACTTTCAGTATATATGTTAGCAAAAGAAATTTCAATACTACTTTTAGTAGTATTCTAGGGTGGGAGCAGGAGAGGAAACAATATGCAGCTTCACTACTCCTCTGCAAGGTTTCATTTTGTTACATTGTGCTACAGAGCTAATATACTGTCTTTTTATCTGAAGCTGGACCTAAAGTTTTACTATCGCCAAATTCCCCTGCCTTACCACGGTATAAATTCAAGGTAACATGACTGAAACTGGATGTGATGAGGTGAAAGACTGTGCAGTAATGGCTCTAGGTTGGTGACCATAGAGTATGATATAGAAAGGAAAATAAATTCATATTATCAAGTTTTCTGCAACCCATAGCTGTGACCAGAAGTCACTGTAGTATTGGCATACCCAAAGCAATTCAAATATATGAATTTGAATTGCTACAGTGCAGAAAATCAACATAGTATAATCAACTGACTTTGGTATTTAATGATGCTATACACAACAGCAATATAGACAGGGGAAGAACTGTAGGAGTTATGCACATGTGGACTTCCATCATGTTAGGATTTGTTGCAAAGAACTGCAACTGTTGCAATCTAGGCTTTCTAGAAATCCTCTAAAAAAGATTCCCTAGCCTATTTTGCCCTGATCAATTACAGTCATTAAGTATAGGACATCTTGGCACACTGATACACCAAGATTTGGAAATGCATGTTAAAGTAACACTTGTACAAAGAGTCACGGTCTTGTATTGTCTCCCACAATGCTGCTTCCAGTTCCCAGCAGCAGAATTCACTGGCAGCTCAGCAGAACACAGGCTACATCCTGTGAAAGCAGCAAGATGGCATGGGCCCGTTTGCCCTCACCTGGCTTTCTCCTAAAGGTGTTGTTACAATGTTACCACTGGTCTGTGCAAAATTAGTCAATGTTTTATTTTTTCCAAATCCTGAAGGATGCATTTGCTCATTATTTAACCCATACTTTAAATATATAGAGAAATAACAACATCTCTAAAGCATCAGGGACACGCAAGAATACAGCCAGAATTTAACAGTCCAAAAAACTGAGAAATGCAACTGAACAGATATGTCAAACTCTATATCATAACTACATGAGAAATGTAAAATATCCTTTTCAGGAAAAAAGGGTGGTTCCACACCATTTTCTTTGCTTTTTAAAACTTTTTTTTTAAAAAAAAAAAACAAATCTATGGGTACAATTTCTTAAACATTCAAATGTGAAACTGCTGCCATTATTGCCAAGATATTTTGTTATGGAAACTACAAGCTTGTAGTGGTTTACCAGCATTTGATTAAAAGCATTTGTGGTGAATGCAAGAAACCAGAATTACAGTCTTATGACACTGAAATATACTGTAAAACCTACAGTTATTCTTTAGAGGTGATGTGAGATGACTTAATATTGACTACTTCAGTGCAGAGAAGATAAAAACTGAGTTTAATCCTGTGGCTAATCCTGTTTTTAAGGGAAGCTGTTATTCAAGCCCTCAAATACATCTATAAGGGTTTTTTGGGTTGCTTTTATTTAATACACAAACTGTTGCTTGATAAAAGATTGATAGTTATGCAGATTTAATGCATTGCAAATTCATTAAACTCAGCTGCTGTCTGAAGTAAACATCTAATCTTCCTATAACGCTTGATCCTTACACAATCATAACTACTGAAAGACTCACTGCAATGAGCAATTTTCTGAGCAATGCATAAGCATTGTCCAAACAAGCCTAATTACCCACATGTTATTCAACAAAATCTAAACTACATACCAGTTGAGCAAAAATCATACTTCAATCAGTATGTCAGCACAGATGATATATATGCATATACGTATAAAATATGTGTATTTATATACATATACCCATATTTTTGAAAAGTACATACATATTATTTTATAAAAGAATTTATTAGTAAGAGATGAAAACTGATCCATGTATAATGTACCAAATACATACTTGTTACAAATTCAATCTTGATTCAAACCTATAAACTTAAAGTGTTCTAATTTTCTTCTAACTGTTGTACAGAAAATGTTTCCTCACTGCCTTCTTAAGGGAAAAAAATACAGACATATATTAATAAACACAGATGTAAAAATAAAAAGTACACACGAACTGGTTAATTTTCTTTCCCACATTACCTGATCGTGGCTTCAGGCCAAAAGGGATTGTGGTGTTTGTAGTAGGAGACACTGTCGGACTTTTGTCCTTGTTCTGTGTAATTCAAGAAGATAAATCTAAGTAAGAGTAACATCCAGAATATCTCAGCATAACTGACTGTATAAAATGCAAAAGTTACAATACTTGCACGCTACAACTACTTCACCATAACCTGATCACAATATAGCCTCAAACCTATGATAATCTCCCTTTTTAATTCCGTCCTATTCCTCTTCTGGAAAAGACAAGTTTCTGACCAAAGACTGCAGGATATTCCCCCAAGGTATAAAGAAGCTCAGTTATTTCTCAGTTTTCTCCCATGTAATCACTTGCTTCCATCAAACATACATTTTTGTGGCACAGCACATTTAGAAAAACAAAGAAAAGACATGTTTTTTCTTAGATAGTTTATTTCTTTCATGGAATTAATTACCATTCTGCATGGTATTCTCCATGCAACACCGAGTTTCTGCCTAAAAAGCAGAAAAGAGGAAGTTAAGCATACACCTCAGAGCAGGACTGCCCTTGACCCTGAACTAGGCCAACAGTTGCAGCAGGAAGAATGGACTAGCAGCATACAGGAGAAGGTGAGGTATTACCATCATACCACCAATGGTAACACAGAAAAAGTCCTATAACCAAAACCCATAATGGGAATCCTATTTAAAAAGTGATTCCTTGGGGAGCCAGGAACTATGGAAGTCCCATCACCAGGACTGGTGGAAGGTGGCTGGGTGCTCATGAATTTGAAGATGCGTTACATGGTGCAATGTAGAGGGAGAAGCCCTGTTTCTGCACAGAAAATATGAAGGGGAAAAAATCGCCATAAGGAACTCCCTACAGTTTCCCTTTTTAACCTTCTGCTGAGATTCACACTGTGAAAACGATAGGATCAATAAAATCAGATTCCTCTGAAAACTAATCAAGGACATGACACAACTGTGCAAAAAGAAATTGCACTGAAATCAACAGAACCTGTTGTGGAACAAGGAAGAGTCAAAAAAGAAAATGTGGCAGAAAGAACAAAATGTAAAAAAAATAAATACAATGTTTTATACCAAACTACATAACTCAGAAACAAGCTTATCAGAAAGTATATTTTTATACCCTAGTAAATCCTCTAAGACAACAAGACTAAACCACATCAAATAAACCAAGAGCCATTACTGATGAGCTCAGTCATATTTTCTGTGATATTCTATTACGTGTTTCATTTAGTATATGAACCATTCATATAGAACAAATGAGACAGAAACAAATGGCACTAGCATCTTACCTCATTGTGAGAGGTTTGCCCACTTGTATTCCAAACAATTAGATCATTCTGCGTGTTTGGAAAGGGAAAAAAAAAAGATCATTTCAGCAACTATATTAGCGATGCAGTACAACAGGATATTTTACTCATGACACTCAGATACACATTCATACTTAATTCTTTTTTTCACTGAAACAATTCGTTTTCATGAATAATAAATACTTTTATGGCTAGTTGAACAACATTTTAAAAAAAAAACTTGTGGAAATCATTTGCACAGATTTGTCATTCATTTTTTAGTTTCAATCCTAAGTGATTATAACTGCATTTATAAGATTTTAATGTTTGTTGGTTCAAATGCAGTATCCAATTTTGTAATTAAACCATCACCAAGAGTTTAATAGGTGAATACAGACTTTTAATATAGATTTGAAGAGTATTCCATAAGCAATTCATTTTATAATTGCAATATAACATACCTTTTGTTACCACTTCTGCTTTAGTTAAGCTAGAAACATGTAAGCCACATTAATAAATATGAAATACAATCATTAATCCTGCATCAGTCATAATGCAGCAGAAACACAGCTGGCATAATTAAAAACAAATTATAATTCAATTAAAAAATCATTTCCTTATGGCCAAAAATGGAAACAAAAATAAAAGACGGCACTTGGAACACTTGGTCCCAACAGTCACAGAGCTTTCCAAAGGTTAGCAAGATGGGAAGGAAGATTACACACTCATTTTGCTTCATGAACCTTCTTGGCTACTTCTCAAGCTTAAAAAAAATTCTTCAGCTTTAGACATCTTTCATAATATTACCTCAACCACTTTATTATGTAGAATAAACAGAAAGAAATCTTACTCATCTGATCCCAGCCAGTTCTACCTGGGGACTTGCATGCTTGAGCACTCCTGTGCTCAGGGACTATGTTCTTGTGACAGACCTTCTAGTTATGCCTATGTTGCAGGTCTAATCTCTTTCACAGCATGCAGGTCGCTAGTCAGAATTTTGTATTTATACTAAACTGAATTAATTTAGTAATACAAGTAGTAACACAAGTGCTTACTGTACTACATAGAATGCAGCATGATTAAAAATTTGCTCTTGCAAGATGTGTTTCCGTTTCATGGAACGTGCCTTGTGCTTTCACCGGCATACACAGTCCAACAAGTGCTTAGGAAGATTTATTTCTTCTTTTTAAAAGGTTCTTAAGAGTAAATTCAGCAGTGTCCTTGTTAAACAGTTCATCGCAATACAGAGACCACACACATTTTGACAGTGAATTAGCCTTATCTGTTAATCTCAGCAATGTAATAAGAACTGTTCCAAATAAAGTGTGATAACCCCAACATACAACAATGTAACGAAAGAGATGAACCAACTCAATGTTTCTGAATTTGATATTTTAAAGAAAAAACAAAGACAAAATTAAGACTAAAAGTCACAAGCATATCAAAGGAATATTTGACAGTAATGATGATCATACTCAAGAATATTTGAAAAGCACCAGGATAAACCAGATTCAATCTATGTCTGGATAAGATAGACCATATTCAGGTACTACTAATTTAGTCAGAACATTATGTAATTTTTTTCTCAGAATCTTCTTGCAAGAGCAGTCACAAAAATCCCTATACAAACAAGTTCTGAAGTAATAACATATGCACCAAATATTTAAATTAGATTTTTTTTCATAGTTCTTAATTTCTGGATCATTGCAATGTACACAAAACTTAAAGTATTTTTGAAACTTTAAAACTATCATCTCAACCTGTAAACAGTCTGTAATATTCAGCACATTAAAAATACTGCTGTTAACAAAATCTTAGCAGCTTATATAACTACAAAAGTATTTGGGGTGAGGGGAAAGAGGAACCAGGTGTTTCATTCTATTGAAGATCTAATTTTGAGGTGACTTATTTTTTCCAGGGGAATGCAACCATTGCAGCTACTATAGTGTCTACTGGAATAAAAGACTTTTATTAATTTCATTATATCAGTTTTTTCCCCCATGAGATAGCTCAATCAACTTCCCATTTACAGCCAAACTTTGAGATTCATGCTAAGGAAAAAAAACCCAAACCAAACCCAAACTCAATGGCCTAGACCCAATATTATCTCCACACACAAATTGACAGAATGCAATGATCTATTCCAAACATTTCCACATGTACTGCATCTAGACACCTCCATACCTGACTCAATAACCATTTTTCACCCTGCTCACAAGTTCTCACTTCAGGCTTTGCTTTCTCCATAATCAACTCCCTCCTCCTCTGAAATTCTAGTTCCTCTTCAGCATTTTCTCTCTGTAAGATAAATAACTCTTTAGACTATCACTGGAAATAGAACTATATCTTTTTTTTGCATAACATTACCTCAGAAGTATTTCTTACAAATACTTTGATGAAAAGTGAACACAGAAATAAGCAGATACTATATGTTTGCAGTTCCAATGCTAACAAGCAGATAATGTAAATCTAAACATAATACATCATAAAGAATACCAGTTCACCAGTCAGGATACAGATCAAATAATAATCACACTATAAAACCACATACCATACTTTATATACGCTCTGTAACTATAGTGACAGTGGCCTGGAAAAACATTGTTAGCCTACAAAATATTTTTTGATTATTCTTAATGAATGTACTCTTTTGCTACACCAGAACAGGGAGATAGGGGAGGTGGGATAGTAGAGGAATATGCATGCCTTAACTATGAACCAGCATACATGAAAGCTGCACACAGGGTGGGGAAAAATAAGATGAAAAAATAACCGATAAACCCAGAAAAATTTTATATATACACATATAAAAACAATTCCATGAAAATATTAAATAATTAGTTTTGTCCTCCAATCTACTAAATTTTCCCTTCCCTACTTGGTAGATTAATTAACGATGAAATTGTTGGCTCCTCTCCTGTCGCCCTCCACCCCCCAAGTATTTTTTAACAATACACTCATTAACGTACCTGACCAAGGGAAGACGTCTCCATCTGCATTTGACTGCTATGTATAAAGATAAACAAATGCAAATATGTAATTCATTGTGTAGAAACTTGAATATGATGAATCTAACAAATGCATTATTGTTTTCTAAAAAAGGTAGATAAACACACTTTACTGTAGACTCCTGAAATTCTAAAGCTGTTGCTGGTTCCATGGGACACAGATTCACACCACTGCTCTCTGAAATATCCATGCTTAATCTGCAAGGTTTGAAATAAAAACATTGCACTCGGGTATAGGTTTGGTAATCATTCTGTTCAATATTTAATTTAAAAGAAATGGATACATGAAATACTTTTATAATCATGGTTCTAATCTGCTCAGCATTCTCTCTTAACTTTTTGAAACACCTCCTGATGCTTCACTATCACCAGTTCAGTCAAAGCAATGCTAATGCTTTCTTCCCTCTGCAAAATGTCACCCTGAGCAATGGCTTGTATCAAAACAAAAGGACCTGTTTACTACCAACCACCATGTCATTATCTAGAAGATTATAGATTTCTGTATCCAATCTAGAAGATTATAGATTTCTAGCACCCTGTGTTCAAACAGAAGCCACAGCTCTGGTTAGATCTTCAAATCTAATTTAAAGTGGATGAAAATAAAGCAGTGCAACAATAAGTTCACAGCAGACAATGATCTGAAAGCAAGCAGTGAGTATAGGAAAGAGAATATAGGAATCTGAAAATACCGAAAAAGGTTGAGTCTGACATCTTTTTCCTGTCCAGAACTGAAATGCTGCTTATGTGCACACAGGGTATGCAGATTGGAAACTCTGCAGAACACTGGGCAACAGCAACTGGACAAGCATTTTACAAGGTTAATAGCCACATCCGTTGGCAAAAACAGCTGCAATTGATACGCTCTATGCTGAACTCTAGTGAGTGCGTGTCAGGCATGTCAGCATCACCTGCTGGTTCAGTGTCTACAGTAGTTTCTCCTTCTAACTCCTAAATGGCCTTCAGTGTGAGATAAGGATAATTCTGGCTATAGTTATTTCAACTAGGTTATTCTGACTAGGTGATCAGAGTTATACTGATGCACAAAGGAAACCTCTTTGGGGAAAGTTATAATTGATCTAGGTTTAAATTAAAAGCACATGAAGGCTTTTGTACATCTTAAACTAAGGAGCAATGGAAGCATTTACATTCATTTGTGGATCTGGATAAAGACACAAAAACTATTCAGTATGAAAACCAACATTTTCTCACACTGCTTTATATAATGCAAGTATACAACGAACTACTTTGTAATCCAGTAATTATAAAAGTAATGATGAGAAACCCATGGCCCAAAGGATTGGAAATCTGCAGCATCATTTGGCAAGTATTAAGCACCCAGGTGTATCTTGCGGGGCAAGTCTCTATGTTAACATACAGGAGACATACACTGAAAAGCTGATATAGCGCTCAGTAAATTAGAAATAAAAATTCATATTTTAAGGTTAGAAAAAGAAAGTGCGGCCACAAAAAACCCCACAACACTACATAAAAAACAGTAAAAAAGGCATGCATGATATGATTAGCTATTTTTAAAAGACACATTTCCAATTTAATATAGTGTTACTAATGAAAGCGCATCTGAATATGCATGGAGAAACAGATTCATTTTCTGTATTTTATTGCCCTTTTTAATTTAATGAGAAAAACTAAATATGTAGGAAATATTGGGGCAATATTTGACAAAACCTAAAATTACAGAATTTAAGGCTAACAACTGAATTTTTTTTAATGTCACTTTTTTCCCAAACCAGACTTTTTCCTTTTTTAATTGCAACACTTCTCCCCTAAAGTAATAAGCCTCACAGAAATAACAGGAACTAAAAAGCTTTACTAATTTGTATGACTTTTTATTAAGCAAAAATACTTGTGATTCAAGTATTTAATATATGATTCAAGAATTCAAGTATTCTTTATATGATTCAAAAATAAAGCCAGGTAATTGTCTCTCTGGAAATACTAACGGGAGTGAATTTCTGTCCTAAAAATACAGAGGCCTGCTAGGTGAAAAAGCAGTATCAGAATAGACATTTAAACTAAAGAACAGTGTAGTTGCAAGAACAAACGGCTACGATGAACTGGCCAAGGGAGGAAGGAGAAACAAGGATACTTTAGGCTGAAAGTGACAAGGAGGTTTCTAGTCTTCAGAGAAATTAAGCTCTAAACCAGCTACCTCATAGAAGTAATGAAGAAAAATGAGTTAAATAGGTTCGAAATGAACTTAATCAATTTCTGAAGGTGATTACACAAAGCAAAGCAATAGCAAGCATCTGGACAGAACTACCTACACCACTCTCATCAGTCCTTTTCAGTAGGACAAGCATTTATTTTTCTTTTAAATATTTATTCCTTTGTTTATTCAGAGATCTGGAGTCATTCCACCTGACTTTAGCCACTGACAGCAGGCACCTAAATTATAAAACCTTGCCTTCTGTAGTCAGGGGAAATCTAAATCACTTTCCTTAGCTGCCTCTTCCTCCTTTTGATTTCAGAGGGACACTACAGAAGCTCCACTACTAATTCAGGCACCTCCTTTATGAGCGCCATTGAGGTGGGATGAAGCTGGGCCAGAAGACCTTCTCCAATCCCCACAAAATACACCAAGCATTAATAAGTAGAATTTATAGTACCTAGAAGAAATGTGACTGTCCTAGTCAAAACTTCAGAAAAATCACAGTAATGTACACTAAATGAATGGTTAAGAGGTGTCTCCACCCCTAAATTTAGGTTTCTTTTAAACCTGAAATCCTTCTTAATTTACTGGCAATCTTGTCTAGATACCGAGAGAGAAAATGCAAGTTTCGTTCTTAACTATCTAAGTGCCTCCTGAAAAACATCAATATGCTAATAAAGCACTTGGTAACTCCAGAGATCTTTCAATTATCGGTTAAAAAAGAACTCTAAAGTCATTCACAAAAAATTCTAATACATTACATTAGCACATCAGCTATTGTAAGCGTACCTGTTGGGGTCTTGTAATAAATCTACTGCTTCTCTTAGTTGTTCTATCATTGCTATATCAATAGTTTGTTCTTCTGATAAACTTATTCTATAACAGAAAACAAAAGCATTCAAAAAAACAGATGTACAACAGCAATTATCAAGGGTAGTCTGAATTTCAATTTGTGAACTATATCTTCCAACTGGCACGCAAACACTATAGAGGGGAAAAAACAGCCTCTGTGCACACTAGTACGTGCTGGATTTATGGAAAGGGTTTCTTCTGAAAAAATTCTCCAGCACTTGGTCCTTGACAAAGGCCCCCAGATCTAATACAAACATACATAAACAAATGTGATGAACTAAAACTTTTAGCATGCAATTAAACAGACTGACTTCTAAAATTGAAAATTTATCTCTTTATTAACTGCACTCATCACATATATTAACACAAGTACTAAATAGAATGAGTCTTTTAATGGACCGGCATGCTTTCTTTTGCTTTTCAACATTTGTAATTGTTTTTGGGGTTTAGAAACACAATCACCTGTTACTTCTGCCAGTAAGGCTCTTTTAGAAAGCACCTATTCTTCCCTTCCTTCAGTTTTTGTTCTTAAATCCTATATGACTCCACTGTTCTGAAGAGTGACAACTCCACAGTACAGACATGCTAAATCCTCCTTTCTTATGCACTCTCCTCAGCTACTGATGTTCACTTGCTCTGCTCCTGAATTAATGTCTATGAATTAATGATTGCTTCATTCAGGGTTAAAATTATGACAAAAGAAGAAAAAAGACTGAGGGATTTTTTCCAATTAAATTACATTTTTTTAAATGTACATTAAATTTAGATCTTACAAGTTCTGATAAAATTTTTTTTTACCAATGCCATTAACAGACTAAACATCAAAATACCTAATTAAAAAGCCTGCACTCCTCATAGGTAAAAATATTACAGCATTATTGGTGCACACGTATCATTTAGTTGTAATACAACATCCACGTTATTCCACAATAATGTGTAAAATATTAAGCACACACAAAGTGCAAGGCTGTGCCTCTGTCATGCCTCCAAGGCTACAGAATTATTAACTGATAAGGAAATGCCAATTCTGGTCAATCTAATGAAATGACACAGCTAATTACTTATAGATACATGAAAAATACTTACATTTCATCCGTCTGCCATTGTGTGTCCTCTTCTATTCTCAATAATTCATCACACTCTGCTCTGCTCTGCAAGCAGACAAAGCGATATTGAGAACTGAACTTTGCAATTAAGTAGGCAGACAAATTTTGCTTTCAGACTCAGCTCTGACCTAATTTATGTAACAGTATAGGGTGGCTAGTCAAAGCAATCCAACACTTCTGTTCCACTCCTCACTCTAACCCCTTTTAAGATACTGATTACAAGATCTTCTATTCACTGTTCAGATTTTATTGAGGTCATAACAGTCCTTACCCTCCTTTAACTGTAAGAAGAAAGCCAAGCAGCATGAGAATTCTTTATTCTATGTCCCAGATTTCAGTTGTGCCTTTCTAGTGTATGCAAACAATGCTTCAATTAAGCACGACCCTAACTCTCCTCTTACTTGCTCTCCTCCCACAGTCAGATTTGTTTACAGAGTAAGGAAATTACAAATATGCAAACAGTGGCAATTACATACTTCATCCATAATAACAGGATTTCTACTCGACAATTTTAACAGCCCTGAATATTTTTTTTTTTAAACAAATCAGAACAAAAACCACGTGCAACAATTCATATCAGTCAGCTGGTTATTTTGGGTTCAGCATAGGCATAAATTTAGAGCCCCCACTGTCCTAGCTATAACTATGAAGTGCTACTTATTAGAAAACTTGACTTTCTTTTATGCCCCCATTTGGTGCTTTGCAATTTTCTTTTCTCTTTCATCTCAGATAGGCAGGAACACTGAAGTAGTTCAGTTGTCAGTAAAGACAGAAGCTTTCTGAATGGACGTGTATTTGTGCTAGTAGAGAATGAACAGCAGAAAACACAGAGGCTTATCCTCTTCTGTGTCATGCGTTTGGCACATCAGTCGCATCACACTGTACCAATAAACACTATCCAACTCTGCCAGATGTGTCACTGAAGAGTGTACCAGTTTCTCTAGCGTTCCCCAAAGATGGCCCATTCCCCAGCAGAATGAATAAAGACATTCTTTTTTCTTTTTTTTTTCTCCTTACAGGAATGAGTATGTGATTTTTCCTGTAAGAATGGCACATATCATGAGATGACAAAAATGCAGCAGTTATACTGGAAGGTGATTCTCAGTCTTGGGGCAAAATTATATAGATATGATACAGTCATAAAAATTAGGACTAACATTTGAAAAATTACAAACTCCTCCAAGTCTAAGCTCCTCTTTTGTACTGCAAGTTGTACTGATTTTATATATGGTTTGGTTAACCAGAATTTCAATGTTAGAAGACCCCCACTGTCCCAAAAGGCATTCTAGTACATGACTAAATATAACCCAAAAACCACACAGACTCAGAAATGCACACAAGGAGGAAAACACCCTGAGTTCAAAATCCTCAGAATAAAATGCATGTACTACCTGTTCAAGTCAACAGCTGCTGATCTCAACTGCCATAATGTAAAGATGATATCAAAATTAAAAGAAAGTAAATTGCTCACTCTAGCAATATTCTTATACTGAAATTCAATAAAGTAACCTGTATTTCCTGAACCACTGTCTGCAACACATTATTTCAGATAATATTGTCTTATTATGATAGAGGACTTCAAATGGTACACTGCTGAAAATCAAGATGATGAAGTGAGAAGAACAAGGAAAGGAAATACGAAGTATATACATAATATAATGTACAGTCAGCTTCAGATGCGTGTACCCCTTTGTCAGGGGAGCATGAAAGTATTCTATCCCCTTTTACCTAGTTTATTCACCTCAAATGTGTGCACTCGCTGAAAATTCGTATGCAGGAAATCTACAATCATGTGTTAATATATTAACTGTTTAAAAATACTACTAATGTTAACATTTTAACTATCTAAAAAACCCGTCCCTCAATCTTTTTTTAGCATAGAAGTCACAAAAGAACAAGCCAATATAAGATAACCTGTAGTGTCCTAAACATCCACCAACTATAAATAACTCTTCCTAACAATCAACACTACTGAATTCACATTTGTAAATAACAAAACACAGTGCCTCTTCACACCACTTAAGAATCTCCACAGAAGGAGAAAATTAGTCTAAAAATATCCACACCAGATAATCTCTTTTGGCCTCTAAGTCAAGAGGAGACATCACGTCCACAGGAATGTCACAAAATACTATTATTTCTCAAATATCTTTGGCATTACAAAGGATCTAGCACAAGTATCCAGCAAATAAATTTTCACAGAAAAAAACCAAACACTTGCTCAAAATTTCTCTAGAATCTTGCAAAAAATCCCCAGTCTACCTAGCTACATTTAATTTATAAATTCATCAGGCAGTTCTTGCTATATAATAAAGCAAGTGAATTTCATGAGTTACCACACAGCAGCAATCACTAATGATTCATAGTACATTTCTATGGATTCTATTGCAGCTTTCTCAAAACACGTATGCCTAGACATATTGCACTAAACCTAATGCCATAAATAGAAAAAAATCAGTAAATGACAATACGAATGTGGAAAATACGACTTAAACTAGACAAAAAGGCACAACAGTACAATTTCTAAAAGATCATTCGTTATGAAAAAGAGTTCAAAAAGAAAGCATGTTTGATAGTTCCCCGACAAGAAGCCACATGCCAGTAAGATACCACGTGACTGATAAGCAAGTACTCATTATAATGACAGAAAGACAAGATTAATACTTTCACATAGATTAAGCAACTACCTATGATGTGTAACCAGCAATCCAGAGCACCAGTGTTCAGTAATGAACATCTTAAGGAAACTAAAACAGCACCCAGACCTTTACATACAAAAAAGACCGATGGGTATGATCTCAAAGTTTCTTATTGTGGATAACCTGTGTTTTCTTACATACTTCATTACATATACACAATTATTCAAATGTACTTTCCTATCACCTACAGCATCTACAAAGTTCGTAACAGAGTCAGGGTATAATCCCAAAATCCATCAAGAAAGGAAGTTGCCAAATCTTGTAAAAGGTAGGTTCCTAGAGTAACAGATTTTATTTTAGATTTGATATCATTTGTCTTTACAGATCTCTCAATTTCTACTATAATTTTAAAACATTTAAGAAAATTTATTTTAATACTGTAACATTATTTCATAACTTGAGCCACCACAGTTAACACTGAAAGTTGTCTTGCATTTTACTAATGTAACAAGTGCAAAAACTGCTCAATTCAAAATATAAAGCAAATTGTACAGAACACACTTGCTATTTTTTCTTAAAGCTTTAAACATAGTTAAAGAATAACTCTCACACATACTAGGAAGAGAGTTATGTGTAAATTCACCTCCTAGATTAATGATAATCACTTTAAACTTATTTGATTATTTTTGCCTTCTGTATCTTTTATGACAATGAATATCAATTGCAGTCTCTTATTCATTAAAAACGTCTGCAGTTAGTATAGAGCAAACAGGAATGACAAACAAAAGTAGCAAAGACATGTCCCCCCCAATTAAAATTGTCACAAACTTACCTTAATGTAACTCATAAATTCAGTAGTAAGAGTATCCGATTCATCAAACTGGTTTCCTGTTTCTCTTGACTTATCATTGACAATCAAGTGAGAAGATCCCTGATGGAATTCCACTAATAACAACAATAAAAAAAGACAGAGGAATGATTTCTGGTTCAGCTCAACACTTCTCACTCAACATAAGTGTATTAAATTATAGAGCTCAAAACCAAAGTTTAAATTCAAAGCATATTAAAAACTTCAAACAAGTTAAGATTTTTGCATTTTAATGAGAGATGCCAATTCATTTCAAAGTTGTAATAAATCAAAACCCTGGGCTCATACAGCTGGAGATCAGAGGCATCAGAACAGGCACTGATGGAGTCAGTTTTGAACTACACCAAGTATGTCTCACTGAGTTCATCCCGCCACTCATCATTAGTATGTGCAGACCTTGGAGAAACATTGTTTATCAGTATGTATACATAATTTAGGAAAATGTAAGTTACTTTAATAAAATTTAGATAAAATTACACCTTCTCTCAAAATCTGAACAGATTTATTTCTTTCCAGGGGAAATGTTACCTCTGAATAATAAAGCTTTATATATGCATTAAGTCCAACTACAGAAATGGACTCTGCTTTTGTAAAAGACTGATGCTTGTTGGGCTGTGATTTTTGCAAATTGAATTTAGTCTTATACATAATTGACAGAATTTCCCCATATTTAACTTTCACTTCTTTTACATTCCAACCTTTTCTTGAGTTAGCATGGTGACCTGAATCTTCCTTTACAACCTGATCTTCTTCTACGATGTCAGACATTGGAACATTAAAGCTGATAGTATCTTCATCAGATGGCTAAGAAGAAGTAAGAGAAACACTTGTTTCAGCTTAAACCAAGACTGATAAAAATGTATGTATTACAAAGAGTGCTCACTAAAGAGTGGCAAACTAATATGGGAAAGGATACCAGAGCATCTAACATGACCAAATCCTGCTGTAGGAAGCTGTAATCATGCTGAATACATCCTCACGGGAGGCTTGCCAAGCAACAAAATTCATCTGTTGTCTTTTCCTGTCTTGCTCACTGCACTAGTCCTCTCCTTGTAGTGACACCATTGCATTGTGCTGCTCTCTACGTGCCTTCCTGGAACAGCTGAAAATAGGGACTCCTTGTAGCCACCAAAGTCTGTAGAAAAACTGAGCCTCATATCACAATCCTTTTTTCTTTCCCTCCAAGACTCTTCTCCCCTGCATTATCATGCGGCTTGTTAATTTAATGCCTAAAGTAAGATGAGCTTTCTAGGCCCAGGCAGTATCTTTTATTAGATTAACTGGTGGAGCTGAAAAAAACCTATAAACTCTAACTCTCAAGTACACTAGTTTTTCCTCACTGGCTTAAAAGCTCATCCATTTTTTTCAGCTGTATTAACTGGTACACTAAGACACTTTTATCTACAAGCTTATCTTCTGTATGACTTAACAGATAGTGGCTACACAAAGAAGCACTGACACTCTAGCCTTCACTTCTGTCCCATGCCACTAGGGCTCTGCTATTCTGTTGGACTGGCAGCAACCTGCTCACAGCAGGACCTGATAACGTTCTCCCCAGAGGTGAACTACAGAAAAAACTTGTAAGCCTTTGACACCTTTTCCCACAGCATTCTCCTGGAGAAACTGGCTGCTCACAGCTTGGATGGGCATACTCTTCGCTGGGTAAAAAACTGGCTGGATGGCCGGGCCCAAAGAGTTGTGGTGAATGGAGTTAAATTCCAGTTGGTGGCTGGTCACAAGTGCTGTTCCCCAGGGCTCAATACTGGGGCCAGTTCTCTTTAATATCTCTATCAATGATCTGCACAAGGGGATCGAGTGCACCCTCACTAAGTTTGCAGACAACACCAAGTTGGGTGGGAGTGTTGATCTGCTGGAGGGCAGGAAGGCTCTACAGGGGGATCTGGACATGCTGGATTGATGGGCCAAGGCCAACTGTATGAGGTTCAACAAGGCTCAGGGCTGGGTCCTGCACTGGGTCACAACAACCCCATGCAACACTACAGGCTTGGGAAGAGTGGCTGGAAAGCTCCCTGGCAGAAAAGGACCTGGGGGTGTTGGTCGACAGCCAGCTGAATATGAGCCAGCAGCGTGCCCAGGTGGCTAAGAAGGCCAACAGCATCCTGGCTTGTATCGGCAAGAGTGTGGCCAGCAGGACCAGGGAAGTGATAGTCCCCCTGTACTCGGCACTGGTGAGGCCACACCTCGAGTACTGTGTTCAGTTTTGGGTCCCTCACTACAGGAAGGACATTGAGGTGCTGGAGCGTGTCCAGAGAAGGGCAACAAATCTGGTGAAGGTTCTGGAGCACAAGTCTGATGAGGAGCGGCTGAGGGAACTGGGCTTGTTTAGCCTGGAGAAAAGGAGGCTGAGGGGAGACCTTATCGCTCTCTACAACTACCTGAAAGGAGGTTGTAGCCAGGTGGGTGTTGGTCTCTTCTGCCAAGTAACAAGCGATAGGACAAGAGGGAATGGCCTCAAGTTGTGCCAGGGGAGGTTTAGATTGGATATTAGGAAAAATTTCTTCACTGAAAGGGTTGTCAATCACTGGAAGAGGCTGCCCAGGGAAGTGGTTGAGTCACCATCCCTGGAGGTATTTAAAAGACGTGTAGATGTGGTGCTTAGGGACATGGTTTAGTGGGGGACTTGGTAGTGCTAGGTTAATGGTTGGACTCAATGATCCTAAAGGTCTTTTCCAATCTAAATGATTCTATGTTTTTAGGAAAGATGCAGTTTCCAGTAGCCAAATTTTTATTCTTGCTCTCCTGAGATAGAGAGCTTACCACTACAATAGTCTCGCAGAGCTTTGCAAATCTATTTCCCAACAAACTCACTGGTGTAGCTCATTCTTTAGATGCTCTGTGTTTCTGTGACTTCCTTCTCTGTGCATACATATTGCATACATGTATTCTGTAATTATAACTGCTATAACACATATATAGTAGTTTGCTCCCTTTCCCTGTTTATCAGTTCAGTCCATTGTAACACATCATCTAAAATGGAATAGGAGATTATTTCATATAGCCAGTTATTCAATTCCATAGTGACTAGCTTCCAGTAGAATTATGCCATTCTTGCCACCTTTAGATATTCAAATTCCATGCAGAAAATATTTTTTTTTTTAAATCCTGAAGCTAAGGCTTATGATAAGGAATGGAACAAATCCGCTCTCCTCTTAAAAAATCGTACCAAAAGATACATGTGGTTACTCCTATTTGCCAAGAATACCCTGGACTTAACACGTTCTGTAAATGCGGACCACCATAAAGGTGCTCCTTTATGAGTAAACCATATGTTATTAACTCTAGGAATTCACTGGCTGTATTTTTCTGCTGAAAGACAAAAAATTCAAAAGGATATTCAGGGAACTGGTAAAGCCTTATCAAAATGATGAAGCTTTATAATGACATGAACTAACACTGCAGTACTGTTCCTATTTGTCAATTTTTAAAATACATGTAAAATTTTAAAATAAATTTTATTTTAATCTGAAACTAATTATTATCTCAGACAGAAAATAAACAAACCACAGTCCAAGCAGTCTAAGCACAAAATTCACTAGTTCTTTTAGAGCTGAAACAATGACAATCCAGCAGCATTAAAAAAAAAAAAGACATGCACAATATAAATTCATTCAGACATCCAAGGTTACAGTGAACTTCCTTCTCTTTCTTTCAGGTTGTATCTTATGTGACATTTAAACACTAAATTTAGTTATTCTAGTTCAAAGATTCATGTTTGTTAATTTTGCAACTATCATTTGAACATATTACAGTAAAATGTTCTTATATGCATTATTACAAGTTCTGAATACTAAAACAGGCAAGATTTTTTTCTCAGCAGAGTAACACACACAGCTTTTAAGAAAATATTTTTGAGTGTTGCTGTAAAAAAAAAAAAAGCCATGGGCCATTCACTTCGGAAACAGAAAATCATTCCTTTAACAGACTATGTCTCACTTCCAGGGCCTACAGAATTTTGCAATTGATTTTCCAGGTGTTTCCTGCCAGTATACTATGAAATAGAAACTATCCAAAGCAGCTTTCAATAATACAAAATTATTGCTCCTTCACAGGTGAAATACTATATTTCACTTCCTTCGTCCACAGTTTTATTTTTGTTCAGCTAGCAACAGAAGACAATAGACATGTAAGAATCAAAAATACCTAACAATATTTCAACACTGAATTCAAATGATGTATTTTGAAAGAATCTTCATATACATTCTTGCTGGTACTAATGCATCACTCTTATGGGTAATAAAACAAGGACACCCTCTGGATCTTAACAAGTACCCTCTTGTTCTAATGAATTTTAATTAAGGGAAAATAAGGCCAAAGGGAGGTGGAAAATGAATCAAAATGCTACACTGTTCCTAAAAGATGACATACGTGAGTATACTACCTTAAAGCAGAATTTGCCTTCAAGTTGCCACGATCAGATTTACAGCAGTACTGCAAGATAGCTTTCACTTGAAATGCACAAGATGACTATAGCTATAGATGACTACAGAATTGATCCTGTAATGACCCTACCAACAAGCTAGACAAATACATTAATTGTTCATTTAATCAAATACTGTCTGCTATGTGTATGGGTCCAAAGGTAACTAACAAGCTTCCTTCAAAACACATTAGTATTCGAACAAGTGATTCATTCAAGTTAACGTTTTTAAGTTACACCAATGCAAAACTACCTTGTAGTATTTTCTGTAAAAGAGCTGAAACTCAACAGCCACTAGCCTTCAGATTAAACTGTAGTTTGTTTTTATCTGAGGTATTTATAAAAACCCTCCAAAAATGTGTTTTAATGATCATGTTATGACTGATGACTATTTAATGTTTGGTATGTAGATTTCTGATTGTAATTAACAACGTACGTGAATCTGTTTTTGCAACATGCTGATTTCTTGCACAATTCTCATGTGTAACGCAGGTATTAAAGGTCGCCTCAGAAGGAAATTGAGTGGTGAATTTACTACCAAATACTTTTGGGATTACTGATCTCAGCATCTATTTTCTCCTTAATAGTAGAGCAGTAATCAGGCAGTGATGGAATGAGTAAATAGTTCTCATATTAAAAGCCTTTGTGCTAATAAAAATATATTGGCTCACTGTTGGTTGTCTTTAAAACAATTTTTTTTTCCAGAATTCCTATTGCTACATTTTGATTACAGGAAAGATGATCTGTTTTCAAAATGTGTTATTTATAGCTAAAGAGGAAATTCTGGAATAACAGTTTCTTTAACAAACTCAGCTTCAGGAAGTGTAAGAATGGCAAAACAGTTTGTAAGTGTCTCTGAATGGACTGCATGTTCTTACTAGCAGAGGGAAACCATTAGAAGGGTGGTTAGAAATTATAGTAAATCTGCTTCATTTTTACCTAACAAGAAACTTGCCCAAATACTTGGAAATCCTTGTGGGGTTTTGTTTGTGGGGTTTTTTTTAAGTGCTTCTGTATTCAAAAAGACCGATCAGTGTGTAAGTAGATTAATTTTCAATTTACTTTTTAGTAACTACAAATTCAGTACCTAAGTTTGATTCTTCATACATTTGTTCCAAAAGCAACAGAATCTCTTTTTCTAAAAGGAGGACAGAAACACTAAAGAATCAGTGTAAGTAGTAAGAAGCACATTCTTTTATTGTGACCCAAACATTTCCCATTAGGTCAGACCACAAATCCCATTATTTGTACAATTCAGAAAGATCATCACCAAATTATATTGCCAATTATCTACTGATTTATCATTATCATTCCCCCTCCCTGGAAGTGTTCATGGCCAGGTTGGATGGGGCTTTGGGCAACCTGGTCTAGTGGAGGGTGTCCTTGCCCGTGGCAGGGGGGTTGGAACTAGATGATCTTTGAGGTCCCTTCCAACCCAAACCATTCTATGATTTATTCAGTTGAAGTCCAACTAGATTTAGTACCCTGTTCAGCTGAGCAGTGCCTCAGAAAAAAGGTCTAGGGAAGTCAGCTGTAACTGCTTAGGAACAGCACTAGTCTCACAAAGCCATCCTTCGTCTTTGCCAAGTCAGACAACATAGTTCAGAAAAAATTCTGAAGGCTTATTTCCAGCACTGCCTAAACTGCCAGAGCATGTAAACGCATTAAGATCTGCAAAGTTTCTGAGTTTTCTACGCTATAGCAAACTGCCATAACCATGACACCACAGAACATACCGGAACTGGGTACAGTGAACTCCTATTAATTCCCAAGAGGAAAGAGTCATCAGTCAGATAGAAAACACATGAGAAGCAGCCAGGTGTGTAACCTGTTAGGACATTTACTTCATTGGACATGGCAGATGTGGATTCTGGTTTGGTCCTCATTCTCTAGATTATGTAAACTGCCTGAAAACTGTAGTTAATTTTCACTATTGGTAGCTGGTTGACCATTTGCAGGCAAGTATCTCCTTCTCCAGAAAGCATACGGACACACAAAAAAAAAATCCCAGTCTCCTTTTATCTTTGTTTTAGCCATATCTTAGCAAGCAATTCATGTGAAGGATGTTGTTGCACAGTTTTGATGGCTAAAAAAGTGTATAGATTGTTACCCAACTTAAGGTATAGTCAAAATATGGCTGCAGACAGAAGGGGAGCTGGACACAAAATTCAGGCAACTTACCTCTGTTGCTGACAAACGTTTATCGCCATTATCACTACCAACACCTGAATCTGAGTCTTTTTTACTTGGGTAGATGTCATCAATGCTAGATATGAACAAAAATCAATAGAAAGCTATCAGAGCATGCAGTTAGAATTCTGTCTTGTTTTCACTTAAAGCAAAATTCCAACTAGTCTTAACGATAGCTTAGTATTGGTTACAAACTACACATCTGCAGTCTGGTTGAGAACAAAACAGATCAGATAGAATGGCTGGTTAGCCTAAGGATTAATGAAAACAACAGAAACAATCTGTTATAAAGCTTGCTTTTGTCTATACACTAGGTAAAAATAGTTATTAGCTAAGTAGCACAGGAGTCTGACTGAAGTCATTAAGCCATGGGAGAAGCAACTAAACTAGTTGAAGTCAAACTGGAATCAACTGATTTAATTATAACCACTGATGCATTAAAAATGAACTGATACGTCCCTGCGGCTTGAAGTAATTATTAACACAGAAACCTCCTTTTAGTGCTTTAAAATAGACTTTGAAATTTAGGTTTTCTTAAAAATGACTTTAATAATGGCAACTGCTCTCTCTTCTGGTTTCATTACCTAGTATGACCTCTACTCATTTTAAAGTACACTATTAGATGCGATACACTCATCACCTACTTTTTTTTTTAATATGCTTTATTATCCTCTCACTTGCAATCCTGAAAGCTGTAATCCTGAATTCAGATTGGCACAGCAATTTAAAAAATAATTTTATCAGTCTTCACATGAATCCTAATCTTAAATTATCTTTTATCAGTAAACACTAGGGATTTTTTGTAGAAACTGCTTATGGAAATCCTAAGCAGAATATGTTTTCCTTTAGAAGAGAGAAGTTATTCTCTAAAACAAAAATCTGGTAATTATTATGTGATAGAGCATTAGGCTGTTCATTAAAGACCGGTACCTACTCTGTCCTTAACCTTACCCTAAACTGTATGTTCCTATATGACCAAAATATCACACAGGACATGATATTCCTGTCAATTATCTTGTAGCCTAAAAGAACAAAACAGAAACCCAGCAGGTGTTTCCCAAATGGAAAACTTCTTCGTTCTAGATTCTTCCCACTTTTGGCATTTACCTGATAGAAATCCACCAAGGTGTCTCCAAACATACATGGCGGAAAACAATTTGCTTGAAACCTTATCTGACAGGGAGATTCCGTAACAGTTCTTTTTTTTTTCTTTTTTTTCCCCAGGGTGTTAGCAGCAACATCTCTATTTTTATTTACACCAACACTTTGTTATTCTCTCAAAAAATAAGGCATTATCATACTTTCTCTGATTGGTTACACTATATTTCCCATGTTAGCAAAGAAAGAGCTGGCTAAAAACTGGTTTCCAATTAGCTATGGAGATTCTCAGAAAAGGGACCTGCTTTGTATCTAGTTCCTGTCCTTAAACCACCATATGACATTTCTTAGATGTTTGATGTAGGATATTAAAGATTCTGTCTTTCATTTTGCTAAAAAATTAGCACATTTTACTTTAAAAGGGTCTCAGCATTCATGCAATTCTCTTTGTTTGATGGATAAGCCTCTGGATGAATAAAAAAGCTTAAAACAGCTATGCAACTCTAATGTATAAAACATATAAATCATAAAACAATGCAAGAAATTATAACGTAATTAATGTGTTACTAGATTTACAAGAAAGTTCCAACACCTAATGATACTACCATCTCAATTATTTTCAGTATATTCCCATAGTCTACTAGTAAGAGGTTAGATTTAAACTAAGGTTCACTTCTAAGCTCTTTCCTAATGTGCTGCTAACTTCAATCAGAACAGATTGTTAAAAATATTCTGTTCTAAACTCTTATAGGGATTTCATTAGAATAAAATATATTAAAGTAAAACAAATCTCTGTTCAAAAAAGTACCCTCTAAATACCATCTAAACAAACTAAACTCTGGAAACTAAATATATAACATTTATTTAACTTTGTTCATAAGTGTTACATGAAAAAACTAAGTGAGATTTTCATACATACCTCTCCTCCACGGGTTGTGGCAAATGCTGTTGTTCTATGGCATTAAGATACAGCGAGTCTGCTGTTTTAATTTGACAGGCCTGTACAGTCAGATATTTGAATATATGCACCTTACCCTTTGTACAAATCTGTTAGACAAGAAAAAAGTTAGGTTTATAACTAGAATGAAAGTAATAATTTATTCCCAATGTCACTTAGTGTAAAACTCCCTGAAAACCAACTCATATCATCACAAGAGGTAGCATGTAAAGGAAAATGGGTTTTATTCATTTAAAAAAAATAAATTACTAAGAACTGCTTCAGTTATCCAGTCAATTATTTGTGTGTACTAGTATAAATAACCTCAGAGAGTTAAGCCAGAAAACAAGAAAATAATGTATTCTACCTAAAAAAATCCAAATGAGCTTTTCACTCAAAAAGCATTATGATAAAATATATCGTATGGCCTATTACTAACCATAAATTGAATAATTATTTTCCAAAATTAGTCAATAATGACATTTAATTAATCACCTTTATACTCTTAGTCACATTATTCTTACTAGTGTCCAAGGATCTTTATGATGCATGTCACTTGCATTTTTGCATTCTAGAATTATTTGTCTTTAACTGCACATTTCTAGCTCAAGTGCTTGCTGAAACTTGCTCTGTATTTTCTGAATGTAGTAACAGCATCGCCGTGGGTTAAGAAAAGCATTTCTCCAATGTAATAAAATCTCTCAAGTATTTCAACAGCTGTTGGTCTACAACAATTGTAGCTTTCAGAGATGTAGTTTGAACCTACTGTCCAGTAAGTCAACAACAGTGAAGTTGTCCTTAAGCAGCAAGCACAGGTTCCATTCATTATCATAATTTCTCCACATGGCCTACAGTTCAGACCAGGAGTTTGACTTCTTTGTGTATCACAATCTATAAACTTACACTATAAAGTAAAATAAACTTCACATGGATTACATTGTAAACCGTCTGCATATTTAAGTTAATAGTAAATCACTGTAGAAACTTCTAGAGCTGGGCTTTTATTAACAGAGAAGATTTATCCAGGAAGTTTCCCAATTCTCTTTTTCAAAATTACATACATATTTCAACATTAGAGTTTCATGGCAGATAGGAATGACAAAAATAAACAGGCAGCTAATAGAATGGAAAACTTCTAGATTCATACTGTCTTATTTACATATCAACAACTAATGTCTGTGATAACTGATGTTCAGAAAGCTGCAATTGCGAAGGTGACTTTTTATAGCCTATAAATTGTTATCATCCACCCAATATTATGGCACAATTTAAATTACTGATGTTACTTACTTGTGCTGGTGGAGACTGCAAAGGATTATTCTCAAGCAGTAATACTTGTAACTGCACCATCTTTCTAAAACAAATTGGAATCACAAGCACTTTATTGCAGGAAAAGTCGAACTTTACCAAGGGAAGCTGTACTAGTTCTAAAAGTAACAAAAAAGAGAGATGGTGTTATATCTGTATTTATTTTTGTCATAAAATAATAATGTATTTCTGAATAAACTTTCTTTTGCACTCAGAAAAAATACAAACTCAGGCAGGAATACTATCAATATTTACTCCATTCTATACTGGGAAATGAACAAAGTGTTATTGTTATACAAGTGACAATAAATTTTTAAATAAATACTTTTTTTTTCCCTGAAACTCTTCTGATGTTCCCATACTGCATTCACAGAAAGTGTTTCTGCAACTTAAAAGATGCATAGAATCATAAAGATAATTCATTAAAAAACCCTTGTACTTTAGTGAGTACCAAATATTATACTCTGCAAGCTCAAATGGAATAAATTTGAACACAAGGTAATTACTACATTTTTAATCATATTTACTTACAAGATAAAAAAATACTTTCAAAATGCTAATAAAAAGAGCTATCATAAAGGTATTAGGAATTATTTATTTTTTTTTACCTTGGGGTAAAACTTCGAGGTAATTTCTTCTGACATTCAGTTCTTTTAAAGATTTTAGCTGGCCTATCTGCTGTGGCAATGCTGTGATTTCATTACAGCTGACATCCTACAGTAAAAGTAATAGAAATAATGAACTTTTGTCTCTTAAATAATACAGATGTGAAATTGTAGATAATTTGCTATTACTATTGTAACATTTTATTAAACTGAAAACATGGAACCATCTAATTTCCATCTACACAGTCCAAAACTAGATACATGAGAAAATGTTTACACATTACTAAAAGCCAGAGAAAATACTTATTTGGAGAATAAGTTGATTTTGAAAGTTAATTTAGTTTCTACAGAAACATTCAAACCCACTTTCTTAATATGTTCTACCTTTTTATTCTTAACTGTTGTTCATATTAAGAATCCAGTAACATGATTATATAACCAAATGGTTTGAATGAAGTGTAAAACTGCTAGTTTGTGGACCTGATTTTTTTTAAAAAGGTTCCTGTTCTTCTAGAGGGAATATTTAGGCAATAGTAAAAAGAAAAGAAAAAGGAAAAAAAAAGAAAAAAGATAAAACAGCAATAGCATTCTGTAATGATGTGCTCAGGAAAGGCATATGTTCGATTATCACATCAAATAAGAGGACATAATACAGACAGGTCTTGCTTAGTATTTTACAGATATTCAACACACTGTTGTAAAAGGTACTCCTTAAGAGTCTAGACTGGTTCTAAGCAAGTCTGATTTTGATGGTTAATTCAACTGGTTTTAAAATCTGGATGAAACTGGAATCTATTCTCATTTCAGCATTCCTAAAACTGCTGTAAAGTTGAGTTGAAAGTATAGGGTAGTATAGGGAACGTATATGGTAGTATTACTGTAATAAATATTATACTTCAACACTATTATTAACATGAAACTGCTATGAATGTGTACTAAAGATCAACTTCTTGGATTAAGTCAGTCTCAAACAAGACAGTTTTCAGATACTAGCTGTCATTTTTACTGCCAAACAGTCTAAACTCAATGCAAAATCAAAAGGAATTGAAACCTCTGCTTACATCCCAGGTAACCTGTAAATTTGAGTAACATTCCAATTATGCTTCCATTTATGCATTAAAAAAAAGGAAACAGCACTTCATCGTTATGAGAGCTAAGTGCAGAATTTTCCTGAAGATCCAAAGGAATACTTTTAGGATGTTCACTCCTACCCTCTTCAGTTTCAAACAATGGATTTATACGGTATCTGGGAGCTCTTAGACTACAAAATTCCTAAAAGTCAGTCAGTTTTCTAAGTCATCTCTTTGAAGACTGTTACCTTAATACTAGTCAAAAGTGTTACATTAACACTATCATCAAGTCTAAAAACTAGTTAACAAAAAATGACAGTAAAAGCAAAGTGTGATCTGGCAATGCTGCTCTCTGTATTCAGACAAGTTGCTTCTCATAACAGAATCTCACTGCTGCCAAAACTTCCTTCCCTTGTCAAAACAGAGTCAGGAAATCATTTTAGCTTTTAGATGAGGAAATTAAAAATCCCAGTTAATGAGTGCATCGTTTGCTCAAGTTGCCATAAAGGATGGTTAATTGCACTGTTCCTAAATCGTTTATTTTTAAAGCTTTACTGTCCTATTTTTGATTTACAGACTTTAAACAACTTCATAATTGGATACTCAATTTTTAGAGCATGGAATTTAAATTTAACGTCACCTTGTGTCAGAGAAACTCTAGACCAAGTGTGCACACACATCAGAACAAATCAGGGAAAGAGAGTATTTGAGAGGAAATGGGGGGGGGGGGGGGGGGGGGGCGCGGCCTGGCAGTGTGTAGCCTCAAAAACAAAGTCCACTTGCAACCTTTCAAAACATCCTCAGTAAGACTGATCTGTTATGACAGCACGTCAGCATTCACAAGATCTCTAGAGACAGTAGTATCCTTTATCCTACTAAACACTGCAATCCAACTTTTTTTATTACTGTGTTTGACTAGCTGCGGAAAACAAAGACCTATAACATTATTTCTAGCTATACTTATGCTCTTGACTATTATTAGACTTCGTGAGTGTGTATGTGACAGAGACTGTGTTTATCTTTCCTATTACTTTGGCAGTAATGGAAGCAATACAATCAAAGTCAAATGTCTATGGTTTTCAGGCATATAAATTTTTAAAGGAACTAAACAATCAGCAGTTTTGGAACTTTGTTTTATGGACTTCTGCAGACAACTGAAGTGAAGCCCAAACACGTACTCAAGTTCCAGGGACTAGTGTTTGCTGAAGGTCAGACTTCTTGCATTAATTCTATTTTGTCCTGCCATGACAACACAGACAGTTTCTCAAGATTAGAGAAACAGAAGGTGTATTTAAATTTAACATTAATTTCTGTGGCATGAAGCTCAATGGCATGAAAAAAATAAACAAAAATCATCAACTTTTTTTTAATGGTACAGTTTAAATAGTTTTAAACCAATAAAATTCAGCATAACAAACAGAAAAACAAATATGGTACTCTGGCTCCACATTAGCATATTTATTGATACACAGGAGTTTATCCAAACCATCCAAGTTGAGGTAAACTTCCTCCTTCCATCCATTTTAAAACCTGGGACTCCTGACTGAGCTGTTATCCCTAATAAGCACATGGATTCTGTCAGAGCTTGTGACATACAAGCCATATGTTACATGGTGCACGAGCACATGAATACTTTTAGGTAACAGAAGGCGGGAGCTCCCGCTTGGTCAGGCTGCTGGCCCAGATTAGATGAATGAGGTGAAGGACCTAAATTCCTGTGCTGAGATTAAGAGGCTTCCAACATGAGACAGGAGCGTTCCAGAGATGGAGAAAGCTGTTCCCTGAAGAAGGCAGAAGTGCTATACTGCCTGATAGGAAGGAGAACAGAATTTACTGTATATCTGATAGTTTTGGGTACAGTTGCTGAGCAATTTCTGCCCAATTGCTTTTCTTTGATGGAAAGTGAGCTTCAGATTATCTTCACACCAGTGTTGCACTCATCCTCCTGGCTGACAGTAGAGGTATGATAGAGTTACACAGCTGCAAATAAAATGAAGTTTCGCAACCAAATTTTGCAAATAATTGTAATGTATCCTATGGGGAGGATAATTTCTCTATTATTTTGATATTAGATCTATATAACCCAGAACCCTAAAATTTAAAAGAATACCTGAAAATTTACTGCATGTAACATCTAAGTCATTTTATACAGCAAGTATGAAATTTATATAAATATATACATGCAATAGAAAAAGAACTGCCTACCATATTTTGGAGGAGAGAGGGGGGAAAAAAAGGGCAGAGTTAGTTGGAAAGATCTGACCTAATCTGCATCAAACTACACTTACATCATTCTAGAGTGGCTATAGAGGTAAAATTTCTTTCAAAAAATGAATGATAAAAAAAATCCATTTGCTATGTAGACACAGATTCTACTGCATGCAGCTCATGAAACACTTTGGGAACCTGAGGGTGCTTGGCAAAGTCCCAGTAATACAAGAACTGTACACAACCAGGTGGCATCTGTCACCTCTCAGGATCGATGCCCTGGGCCAGCTCAGCACCAGCACTGCGTATATACCAAAACAACAGCGTGCCCTGCCAGAGGGCTGGGTGATGGTGTTGCTCGGAGGCCACATGCTATTCAGGCTGGCATTGCTCTCACCCAGCTCAATGTTTTGTGCAACAACTGCAGTATGACTTAACCTTTTTTTTTTTTTTCTATTTACTCATTTTAGAACAATGATCACCTTATTATCTAAACTGCATTATATTATATATGCCAATACAGATCCTGGCTCTCAATCCTACCACTATTTGTCTTCCCAATACATCACAGTTTAGTAATTTCCAGCTAAATGATGCAACTCATTTCACTGGAAACGTACCAAACACTCACGGTGGCATCAAACTAAGTAACCCGGTCATCTGAACAGAACCATGCCCGATTTAACAAAAACTTGTTATTCACTTTCCCACCCCCCTCCTCTAATTACAAAGAACTAGCATCAGACCTTCTTCAGCTTTCATAATTCTTCCAGGCTACCGAAGTGACATGTTGCTACGGCCTCTCATTTGAAGTATTTTTAGAGCAGGAATTGTGTTCTTCATGACAAAGAGTAACATTGAAATTATACTATTATACTGTTCACCAACAGCCAGGTCAGTTGTAATAAATAACAGAAGCCTGACACAACAGGATGCTGTACCAAAGGAACACTAGAAGGAAAAAAGCCCCACAGTTGCCACTTCACATATGAAGATCCAGTAGCAGGACTGGGGCCTAAAACAAGGTCAGCTCAATTTCTGTAACATAATTTAGTAGAGAAACTACTGTTACAGAAATAATAATATGATAAGCAGGCACTTCCAGACACCAAAAAGGTGTGCAAGACAAATGCTCCCAGTGGAGATACGAGCAGTTGGAAGAAAGTTCAAGTATCATTGTTTAACTATGCATAAATTAGCAGTGTCAAAATGTAGTTTATTTGTCAATTTATATCTTAAGAGGTCAAGGTGAACAGAAATAACCAGAAGACATAACACATATGCCATAGAGAATTGAGAGTCTCAGCCTACAATATACGAAAGAGGAAGAGAAAGGGAAAGAAAGGGAAGCATCCTTTTATAAACATTTTCCAGAGACAAACTTTAAAAAAAGACAATATAGACAATATATTATAGATGATCTACTGCTTGCAGAAATAGCAGTCGTGTGGACAGCTTTGAAAACAAGAGGCATATAATAATTTTGTAAACCTGTTTAGATGGGTGTTCCAGGAAAGGAAGGTTGCATGACAAAAACAGTGAAATAAAATTAAAATAGACTGATAAGACCAGTATCTCTAGTGCAATGCACTGTGGTAAGCAGATAGTAGTAACAGAGAGAAAGGAAGCAGAAGGGGAGGGTGCTACAGAGGGGGATGCAGCTTTGCAGTGCCTGATGCCAGAACTATGAACTTCATAGAGCAAAACAGGGAGCCAGTGCAGGCGGGGAGAAAAACCAGTAAGAGTGATGAACTTAGAAGATGAGTTTTGAATGAACCAAGAGCAGTGGTGGTGTTTAGAAGGGTCCTGAAGAACATAAAGGAAACTAGTACTGTGTTACTACCCAAAACACAAGAAGTTCAGAAGTTATTTTTTTAACCTGCATTCTACTATTAGGCATTTATTCAAATATATTTGCAAATTGAATTTTACTGTTTCTAGTTAAGTACAAACGAAGTCAAAATAAAAAAAAAAAAGAAGATCAGTAACATACCAGTTCCATTAACTGTTTTAGCTGACCTATCTCCTCCGGAAGGGAACCTAGCTTATTGTTACTTGCAATTAAGACTTTTAGAGGAAGACCACACAGGCAAGCTGGTAAAGAAGAAAGCTGATTTCGACTGCAATAAAACAACAAAAAAAACCCAACCAGTAAAAAGACCAGTGACATTTTACCGTACACTCACATAAAGTCTGAGAGTTGTAAAATTCCTTCATTTTGATGGGTTAGATTTTATGTAGACAAAATTTAAATTTTTTGAATGGCAGTCAGAGAACACTTGCACATCAAAAATATCTGCATTACTGACTAAACAGCATTGTGGAATTTACCACTCTTAAACCAGCTATTTCCCTTCCAAATGAACACAGAAAAGTCAACCGAGACAAGTATTTAAACATTTTTATGGTTTTATGTGTCAGTATAGTGAATGTTTTTTGTTCCAACTGAAAGACAAATAAATAAATGACAAATAAAATGGTTATTTTCTCAACTACTTTATAGCACACATAGCTGAAGATTATTTGGTACTTGTTTTTCTATGATTTTATGGTATTAATCCAGGTAAATACAGCAAAAATTTCCTTAACCATCAATGGTTCATTTCTTTCCAAGACTTATATTGAGCCATTTTATCTCTGTATCTTACTTTTTTTTCCTAAAATTGATAAAACAATTGTTTGAAGTGACTGACATGTGCCATTCTATTCTTCATACCATATTTCGGGGGCAGGGGGGGGGAAGTGAGCAGAAGATTTTCATGAAGAGTACTTGCAAGGAAAGGCAAAATTTGGTGGAAACTTTCAAAATATTTAGGTTCTCATTCTAGTAACAATTACTCAAGAAGCTAGAACTTAAAGATGATAAATGCCATGACCCTTTGTGATCTCCAAATGATTAAAAATATTAATTTCTTGTGATCTGTGGATCAATTCCCAGTAGAAACTTTAAGCTCAATGGAATAACACATTAACTACTGTCTTTCCTAGAATATTTGAAGGTTGTCTTAAAGTGGAACTTTTTACTTTTTATGGGTATTAACCTGTAGGAAAACAATGCACAGTAACTTAAGTGGCACCCCAATAAGAACTATTTTAGTTACCTTCTGCATGAATGTTAAGAGATGTTCCAGAGAGCAAATATGCATATCTGAACTCTGAAAACAGATGGCAAAAATTGCCTTGTGTAATTTCAGTAAGAGTTGCAACATCGAATTGAAACAAATGGAAACAAAAATCAAAATTCCACAAGTCTCAAAACATTTCTTCTTCAATGGCCAATCCAGTGGTCTGCTAAAAAGCTGCATATAAAGATGCATATTCATGCTCCAAACAACAGTCTCAAAATGTTTTACAGCGCAAGCTATCATCATATGCCTGTTACACAGGCTAATTAGTTTGACATTCTGGCCTTTACAATGCCTTCATATAGAGTTGTATCTACAGGCAATGAGGTTTTGCACTACTGCTTCCAATAAAATGAAAAATGTAGTCAGTTGTTCCAGAAACACATAAAGTGCAGACAAAAAAAAAAAGCTTTACACATTTGCAAATAAACAGAAAATGTGGCAAAGTTAAACTTACCTCAAATTTAAGTAAGTTAGCATTTGCAAGTTCACTATGGCATCTGGTATAATTTTAATACAATTGTGGTATAGATTTAGTGTTTCCAGTGACACAAAATGGCACAACTCTGTAGGAACCTCAGTTAATCTATTCTTGGATAAATCTGAGAAGAGAAAAAAGGTACATTTTTTGAATCATCAGAAAGATATATTTTGAAAAGCCACACTTCTTTATTAAAATAAATGAATAAATGTAATCATACAGTGAGACAGCAAATTAAGCCAATGTTTTTATTATGCAAAATAAAACTAGTGCTAACCTTTACAATCTTGAAATGGAACAGGCTGCGTATAAAAGAGCAAAGATTCAATTAAAATTTATTCAGTCTAGTAAAAAGTAATTATTTGCAGGACTCAATATGCTGAGGAAATAGTTGCAAACAGAACCAAGTATAGATTCCAAAGCTCATATATGTGCTTAAATATAATATATTTATATATTTATAATATATATTTAAGCACACCAGCACAAAGGAAAAAATAGTAGGAAGAAATGTTACTGAGCTTTCTTCCTTAACTACCACAGTAACAAAAATGAGGTGCCGTAATACTGATGTGAGCTCAAGACATAAAATAATCATGCTTGCCAGAGTTCAACAGCATTAACTGGGTTCAAAGAAATGTTTAAACAGTGTTGCAGAACAAACATCTATCATCAGAAACTGCACAAATGCCACCTAACCATACTACCACATGGAAGAACAATCACCTGTTTTAAATGGAAGGAACAGGAGTGTACCTGGGCAAAAAGTGAGATGTCTGATGGGAAAGATACAAGGAGAAATGGAACTTGATGATCTCCTCACTTCTTTACTGCTGCTATTTTAAGCCTCCTCCCCAATCCTTCAAAGCTTATTTCAAAGCTTAAACTACATAAAAGGAAAAGCAGCCAAAGTACAGCAGACACATTTCCAGAGCACCAATGATCTGACTCCCCTCTTTAGGGCTATGAAGTAACTTTTTTAGTTTTGTGAACAGGCAGAAGGCTTAAGATCTTTTTAACTTTCTTTCCAGTTCCAGACTCATCAGTTTGCTGTGTAGAGACACAGCTTGAGTTCAAAGCTATTGTCAGTAGCAAGGTTTTATCATTTTTATTTTTGTTCCCATCTCCTGCAATGCAAGCTGAAATTCAGCACGCTCTATTCCCGTTGTCAGCTTCCACTTTGCTTCACTTCACTGCTTCTGACAAAAAGTTGGTTTCACTATTCCATCCTCTACCAAGATAACAGCAATGGGCTACGAGTGCAGGAACTGAGAGCAGCCCTGCTGACCCAAATGGCAGTATGGTTGAATGGAGCATGTCAACCAAAAATTATTCACTTCTAAGTTACTATACAACAGCAGTGCCTGAACTGCTCTGCTGTCTCTTTGATGGCAGTTAGATGCAGCATTAGCTCAGCTTCTCCTTTCTGTCACTTCTGCCATCAAACTAAAGCATTCCCTATTTGAGTTAATGTTACTACTGTTTCAAAGGGGAAGAAAGCTCTTCAATGTTCCTCTGTTTTAGTGCTTTAATCCTCTACTGCTTTCTATCTGTCATGAGAGTACTTGTTTACTAACATGGTATTCCAAAAAAATTACCACTGGTTCCCTCTCCTGCTGCCTTTCTAGCATGTTTATTATCAGACATTAACAGAGGACTGCCACAACTTTTTGAATCATGCAGGGGATCTTCATATTTTACCATTCGATTTCAAAGAAAGCCTTCCCTTATTTAAACCACGATTTCTGCAGTGACATCGCCATGTAGATACTGCTCTGGGCTCCTCTTTTAAAGGGGAAGGAGCAGCAAGATCCAGAAGACTGAACTGATCTTTAGGCCTAAGCTGAAGACAACCTGCATGGCACTGGGTGGTACACGGAGAGTGACCTCTCACCCTTCATCCAATCCTTCTCAAATGATACACAGATCAAAAACTGAACGTGGTTACTTCTTCTCAAGCTACGAAAACTGCAGCCTACCAACTAAACTTCATCTTCATGTCTGTTCCCATTTACCTTCAAATCAAATAAAAGGGACTGTTGCCACAACATTTGACTTACCCTTGAAAAATTCTAGTACCTCAAAAAAGTGGAACAGCAATTAGACTGACCCTGCTCCTATAACAGACATTACTATGACAATAAAATGCTTTTTAAAATTTATTTTGTTTTATTACTATGCTTTGTTCTCAAGGGCTTTAACTGTTCATCTGAAGAAGGACAAAACAAAAAGCCTGCAGATAACAGACAAATTCCCTTCTGTCATCCTCAGAACCGTGGATTATAGGACACGCTATGTACACAACAAAGGAATTCAAGAATAAACTTACAACCATGGAAGTCAATTGTTATTGTCTAGTTATCACAGTTTAAGATCATTTCAACACTTGTATCTATTGTTGCTTCCTAAATAATAAAACACCAATTCTATTCACAGTATAAGGCAGAGAAATAAAAACTATACATTTAATTTAATACCATCATAAAATAACTTAATAGAAAAAGCAGGTTTGCTACCATAATTTACTGACAAGAGGCATCATTAATACCAAATCTGAATGTCTTTGAGAAACTGAGTACTAGAATGGAATCTCACATACAGAATGCTTGTCACATTTTTTAACCAGTGGCAATAATTTTTGTCAAAAAACCCAGATTTCCCTGATCAAATGGAAGCAAAAGAAAAAATACACTGTTTTTATTCAATCCTAGAATGAATGTGAGCCTCTGAACATGATGCAGCTGTGAAGAAATCCTACCAGCTTTCAGATGTCTCTGAAAATTCCACACAGAAAAGCACGTCTTCAGAAATGAAAATAGCCTGCCTAACAATTTTATACTGTACCTTAGAAGCATATGTAAACATGTACAGAAACCTCTGAAATTTACATAATTATTTTAATATCTTATGCAAAGGTACTTTTGCCTTAAATTACTGCATCACATAATTAGTCTGTATATATTTCAGGTTTACTTTGATACTTAAGTTCTAGAATAAAATACAAGGGTTAAGCCTTAACAAAGCTACAGAAGCTTCTGAACATAGTGAGAAAAAACAGTATGCATGTATCTTGTTTCTGTCACAATTCATAAACTTTCAGAAAAATATTTTGGAAAGGTTTTCTTGGGTTATTTAGGGGAAAAAGAACAACATAGAAACCAAAATTTTAAACAACTCCTGAAAATATTTTTAAAATACAGAAATAATTAGTTGGCAAATCTTTACTTTTTTAGTGTAGTTTTTTAACTCTGCACTTCCCAAATCACTAAGTTACACATCCCCCTTCATTAATTTGAAGAATAATGCTTGAGGGTAATTAAAAATAATGAAGTTCCTGTACAGAGTAGCTTTTGCTACAGAAATGGAAATGAAGAGGGATGGAATGTGCTGGTGTCTAAGGATTTTTGATTAATTTGCTATACTAACACAAAGGAAATCTAACAAATTAATAAATCTATGGTGGCAGAAGTACATTTCATGGTTGCCAAGACAGAATAGGTAGGTTTCACCTGAGGTGACTATTTCTTGCAACTTCCAAATATAAACAAATATGGGGGGAGGCCATGTGCTGGAGTGGGCTTTTCGTTTTAAATGAAATACACTATTCATTCATTATTTGTGACATTAAGACATTTTTAAACTACATCTGGCTTCACTTCATCCTTTCCTGCCAAAAACAAGTTTGTTAAAACTCCAAAATAAAGTAACAGAACACAAAAAAATAAGCAAACCAGTTTAGAAAAATATTAGATGGTATCTTGATCTTTAAAAGAGTCAGCACAATTCTGGCGCAATGACACGGGTTTTGTATGAGAACTCTTACTATGTTGGAAGCTAGACAGGAACTACACAAAATAAGCACTTCCTTAGCTGGGAGTGAACAATAACAAGCAAAAAGTTCAGACTGTAAATAAGAGATTAAGAGAAGAGTTCAGGCCTTGTTTGGTGACTGGCACACTGCACGGTCAGGGTTCACGCTGCCATCATACCAGTGATAACTAACCCCATCCTCAGGGCAAAACCTTTCAACCCCTGTACCTCTGAATATGCCTACCACAACGAAGTACCACCGCTGACTGGGACCTTTCTGGCTTCAGGCTTTACAGGCAGATTACCAACTGGCAGTATACACATAGACATGGTATAAAATACAACCACTGCAGAAACCAAAATACCATTGTCAAAATGACCAGAATAATACTAGAAGACACGTAGTTACATTTCTTTCAGTAAAGTTACCAAAGTGCTCCTATTTTCCTTTCAGTTAAGAATACATTATGAAATACCAGTTATTAATACATTACTAAATAAAGATTGCAGACTATTCATGGGAGAGCTAAACAATTTAAGCCTTTAAGTTAGAACAGCAATTCATTAAATAAATATGCATATGTATTTCTACATCACAAATCTTAACCAAGAATTTTAATGAAAGCAGTATTACCAAAAAGCAGTGATTTTAAATTCTCAGATTATAGAAGAATTCACCATAAATTTATACTTCTAACACACAACTCTACAATAGGCAAAAGTTGGAATTACGCAAATAAGCATCTTTCCACCACTGAGCAAGAAATTTTTGAGATAGAGAGACAAAGATCTGAAACAGAAGAAATATCTGTATTTGATATGAAGTTTTGAAATCAAGAAACTGCAAAGTAAAAAAAGTCACCCAAACATCCTTAACTCCAGCCCACCAAGTTCCTATTTTTGTACTCTTCAGCACTTACTGAATAAAAGACAGGAATTATTTTGAAGAATGTATTTGCATTTGTACTAAGATACCATTCAAGGTATTCAAATGAGATGTCTGAATTGGATTTGACAAAATTCAAGCAAATTGCTGTAAGAGCCTGGAAAAATAATAAGTTCAACCCTAATTTATGGGAAAATTCAGCATATAAGAATGCTGGGAAAAAAGAATCTGTATGTGACATGACACAACTGTGTGGAGCTTCACCTTTTATAAGTAACCTCTATTTTTATTAGGTTTTTAGGAAGCCTGTATTTCCATAATAGCTACCTATATCTTCATTGATGACTGAAGCCACAAATTGATGGTACTGTATCTCAGACAACTTTTGAAATATCTACTTAAATGCACTTCATACCTTGAGGAACACCGCATCCCACCCATACTTGCCTTGGCAAAGGCGGCAAGTGATCTATTATCGCTGTAATTGTGCCTATCAGAATCAGATGTCAATGCTCTCTAATGAAGCAATTGCTTCATTCTAGCTTTTCCCCCTAAATGGTAGGAAAATGCATCATCCCACAGACAAATGCTATGTATTAGTCATGAAAGCACTGTGATGCAACTATAAAATGCTATATACTTTTAAGACATGCCCTACAACTTGTCACTATCTAGTATAGCAGCATACCTTGTCTCAACTACTTGCCATCTCACTCTGCCAGTAAGCATCAATGAATAATGTCCTGGATGCACAGCCAGCTTTTGCTGTAGTCAGCAACTTCTACAGACAGTGATGCTACACTACCAAAAAGGAGGCAGCAAAGACCTCCACTGACTCTGGTGTCTAATGCATTCTGGTTTGTTCATGACAATTCTGCCACAAAGAATGCATGGCATTTCTTCACCAAGAAACATTTCTATTTAAGTTATTTAGCAGACAGAAGAACAAATAACAGAAGACAAAGAATGCCCAATACAGTAAAACCAATTCTGCTTCCATATAAGAAAAAATATATAGTAGTACATGGACTCAAGGTTTTCCATTCTGGAACTACAACTTGTAACAGATTGAGAAAAAGTAGCTCCAGTGCGATTCCTGATAAAGCCATCATTACTGATGCAATAACATATAACATTTAGACCCTGATTAACACCACTGAGTCTAGATGTATGAGTGCTGACTCAAAACATGAAGAAAGTGCATCTATCCTAGGCAACTGACATAAAAATGTAGACGCATAGCAAAAAAAAATTATTTTGAACAGATCATGAAGCGACTCTGCTGTTTCACACACAGTTCCTAAGCACTACTTTTTGGAGCACTGTCAGCATATTTTTCTTTTCCAGCTGTCTCCCACTGTTAATTTAAGAATTAACATTGAAAATTTCTACCTCAAAGCCACAGACAAATTAAGATTACACTACAGGTGTAGCAAATTTCAGCTAGCACTAGTGATACACAACACAACACTGTTCAAAGTCACTGATGGTCAGAATAAACTCAATTTATTACTTGTCAAAGTAACAACTCTAATAGTAATCATACATATTCACCACAGTTATCAGAGGGTACTTAAATGGCGGTTTTAGAGGGAGAAAAAAATCATGACTGAAGGAAACAAACGCTCTGAGAAAGCATCTTGTACAGAAGTCTGGCAAAGGTGTCACCACTAGAGGGGGTCCTGATCTCACAGACTTGGCCCTGTAACGGTGTTTCTCAGCTCCTTCCTTCTTTTAGAGCCCATCCGCAGCATACAGAAAGGACAGAAATAGGAAGGCACACCTTACAACCCTCCCCTGGCACTCCTGTGAACTTGTTGTCCACCACAGTTTTCAAAATTTGACAAATGAGGCTGCTCACTCACAACCACTACTGCAGGAAACAAATATATAAACTGATTTCTACTGAGGTCAAGCCCTTACAAAAAAAAAGTCTATTCTGAAATAGTCACATGGGTTTTTCCCTGACCTTCCCTCAGATGATGTAAGAATCTGAGGTATCCTTGAATTCTCTGTAGTTATAGCAACATTTGGCCTATTTCAGACAAAAGTGGCATTAAAAGTTAGAAGACACATTTGACAAAGACCCTGTTGACAACCATATTCCTCCCCAACAACCCTCATCTACCATTCTACTCTATTTCATCCACCAGTCTATTATGGAATACATAGCTTGTTTTTCCACAGCGCCCGGTAACCTCATAAAGCACAGCCAAGTGTAAGAAACATGCATCCTACATTTCATCTCAGGTAGTGCGCTAACTAGCCTGAAGCAACAGAACAGTGTAAGTTACCTCTCCCAGACACCAAAAGTTTGAGCAAACTTTGCTTCAGGGTCTTCTGCTTCCCCTGTGCGAAACAAGGGTGTGGGAAGGAGGGAGCAAAAGGGTAGCAATAACTCAGTAAATTGAAGCACATTCTCATAATTAGCTCCATGGCACGCTCCAGTTCTAAAGAGACAAAGGAAATTTCCCTGCATGAAACACGCTCAAAACAGTATCACATGCCTGGAAGAATAAAGAGAGGGTTAATACAGCAACCTGTGTTGTTATTGTATCTGCCTTTAGGTGGCAAAATAAAACATTTACATTTCTCCTTCATCTTCTATTTCTTCCTTTTTAGGACAACTGTTTGGGGTTAAGATTGGCAGAAAAAATTATTCCTGAGGGACTTCTGTTTACATACTGAAGATGAAACTGGTGTCTAAGTGCATGAGACTCCCTAAAAACATACTGTAAAAGAACTGGTTTCTTCCTGCAGATCTCCATGTAGGTATGAATAGATTTAGGACTGTGGTGGATTGATCCTGGCTAGCAACCAGGTACCCACCCAGCTGCTCTATCACTCCCCCTCCTCAGCAGGACAGGAGGAGAAAACACAATGGAAAAAGCTCATGGGTCAAAGTAAGGACAGGGAGATCACTCACCAATTACTGTCACAGGCAACACAGACTCGACTTGGGGAAATGAATTTATTGCCAATTAATAACACAGTAGGATAGTGAGAAATAATAAGAAAACTAAAACCACCTTCCCCCATCCCCCTCTTCCCAGGCTCAACTTCACTCATGACTCCCCTATTTCCTTCCCTGGCCCCTGCCTGCCCCAGTGGCACCAGGGTACAGGGAATGGGAGTTGTGCTCACTCCATAAACACTTCAACTCTGCCACTCCTTCCTCTTCACACTCTTCCCTTGCTCCAGCATGGGTCCCTCCCATAGGTTACTGTCCTTCATGAACTTCTCCAACATGGGTCCTTCCCATGGGCTGCAGTTCTTCAAGAACAGCTCTAGCAGGGTCCTCTCCACACGGTGCAGTCCTTCAGGAACAGACTGTTCCAGCGCGTCCCGCATGGGGTCACAAGTCCTGCCAACAAACCTGCTCCGGCATGGGCTCCTCTCCACAGGCCACAGTTCCTACCAGGAGCCTGGTCCATAGCCTGGGCTCTCCATGGGCTGCAGCTTCCTTCAGTGCATGTCCACCTGCTGCAGCATGGGGTCCTCCATGGGCTGCAGGGAGACAACCTGCTTCACCATGGTCTCCATGGGTTGCAAGGAAATCTGTGCTCCAGCACCTGGAACACCCCCTCCCTCTCCTTCCTCACTTACCCCGGTGTCTGCAGGACTTAAATGTTTTTCTCACTCCTTTCTCACACAATTGCCATGTGAGAAAGCATTTTTTACCTTTAGTTAACTATATTATCAGAGAGACATGATCAGCATTGCTGATGTTTTGGCCAGCAGTGGGTCCATCTTGAAGCCAGCTGGAACAGCTTCTGGTGTCTTTTCACAGAAGACACCCCTGCCAGCCCCCTGTTACCAAAATCTTGCCATGTAAACCTAATGCAGGCACAAAAACACTTGTATCATGAGATGAAAAAAAATACCATACAACAAACACCTTCCATCAACAGAATAACCTTTAATAACATGTGGTATGAAACGCAGTTCATGGGCCATGAAGCATTCCTCCTTCTCCCACGCCTTCCGCACACGAGGGAGGATACAAGCCATTAATTTTCACACTCCTTAATATACAACCAACCCTAAGAAGGATCAATGGATTGTATCATTCTAGTATTGTACCAGTCAGCCTCAGCAGGACTTAAATATTTCAGGTGTTTTCTCAGACACAGTAGCAGTAAGAAATGTTTGCCCAACTCTCAAAAAACTGTTCAGGTAAACCGTGGACTGTAAGAGGACTTCCAGGTATATTACAGACCTCTCACAGGACTAACACTTGGATTATGAAATTCTTTTCTGAAACAATAGCGACCACAGCTTTCACCAAATTCAAAACAAAAGCTCAAAAAGGTGTAAGCTGTGTACATGTGTATATAAACACACAGGCACACCTCATTTCAGTCAAGCAACTTACTTCCACCTACTGGAGAACAGGGAAAGATGTGAAACAAAAACACCAATTACATTCTATCCCAAAGACAGTGGTGGATCCCTGCACATACTCTAGTGTCTTCTATTATGAATCTCTTGTTTCAGCCACAGACATCTCCTTTCTTAAAGCTGTCTACTTTGGGAACCAACACCTTCCACTGCCACAAGGAAATTCCACCAGATGCACTCAAAACCAGCAGGATGTAATCTAGTGGTCTACAACCTTTTCCAGCCCACAGACAACACTACTAGAAGGAATAAGCTGAATGCAATGTCAAGGTTTGTTTTTTCACTTCATTCTCTATTTTAATGGCTATTATTATTATTCCTTAGGCTGTGAAGAGAGGACACTATGCTATGCATTATCTGCCTCAGTGACCTGCTTGAAGAGAACTGACCTCACATTTACCATCTGGTAGAAGTAGCACATAAAACAGTGTCTATAAAGTAGCTCACTTGCCTGCACTCTGAAGATGATTATTTTTCACATCCGACAGACTAAAATACGAGATTTGTTTATTTTAAATTCATTTTTATACATGAACTATTTCACATTCAGTAAGAAAATTTGCTATGAACAGGGAAATGAAGAAAAGTTATTTGATCTTTGGGTATATCAAAGGCATGTGGGCAAAGACATGAAAAAGCTACCTGATGCTAATTTACAGTGACATGGAAAGCAGCGTATTACTCATCTAATCACTTCCCTTTCTGTCTGCCCATCTCCCACAGATGCCAGGGTTAATCTACCTTATCTACATTATTCATGTACGTCTCCCACAATGGTTCTTTAAGTCAGCACAACATAATTGTAACAGTTTATCAACACAAATCTGTTTTGTACCATAAAAGCTGACTTACACTATTGAGCACATCCTTAATGAGCTAATTATATGGCTATTACACAGGAGAAATGTGAAAAGAATTATTTGAAATTATATTTGAAATTATTACTAAATTTGAAATAAATGGCTAAGAAATACTTCAGACTTCTAAACAAAACAGGAAACTGTGAAAACATTACCAGAAACTGAGGTACCAAGAAAGAAAATCCTAGAATAAACAAATTAAATTGTAATAAATAACCAAAAATCAGATGGCTGTTCCCAGATAAAGGAGGAAAAAAAATAGAAAGACTCCCTTGAACTGAAAGCAAAACAAGCACAGTATGTACTGTCTCTATGCTTAAAAAAAAAAGCCCACCAAACTAAAAACCACCTAGCTGGAACCACTAGAACTACAGACCTGTAAATTTTGCACCAAGATCTCTTTCCTCCTTTCATGGCTCTTTTTTAATTTTAAGACAATGTTTCTCATCCTTCTCATTTTTCTTTCCTTCCGAATCAAAGAACCTTTCCTTCTTTGCAGAAAACAAAACCAAAACAGGTATCTCATCCAGTATGCTGCTGTCAGTCAAAGGAGGAGCTGGGTTTGATGGATAACACATGAAACTTTTTTTTTTTTTATTTGTTTTAACAAGTCATAGTTTACATCAGGATTTTAATCTAACATCTTTAGAAGATGAGAGACATCAGATACATAGACTGCAAAAAGACCCGGGGTGGGGAGGAAGTAAAACACACACCCTCTACTTATGAACAATCCAGTGCCTGTGGCTGGGCAGGCGGAAACCACCTTACACTTGCCAGGGGACGCAGGTGGGAACAAGCCAGCAGGCATTGATCATTGATGGCACTTGTGGGCCAGTCTCCGACCACAGGTAAACATCAGTGCTGTTGCTATGTAACAAGTGTACAGCAATGTGCATTTTGAAGGGACAAAAAAAATCTTTCCTTCTGGTTAATTTCCTTCATATTGGTTTGGTTTGGGTTTTTTGTGGGGTTTTTTGGTTGTTTTTTTTGCAGGGAGGGATCACTTCAGAATCTTCTGAAATGCACAAAATGACTAATGTTCATCTATAGAGACTACTGAGCCTGGCCTACAACTTCTGCTTCTGGTGCAGATTAATTTTTACTTCCTTATTTATTTCCTTTTCAAACTACTTTTCAGGAGGTCTAATTGCTATCTTACATGCTAAGTATTACAGTGATATTTTTTCTATTAAGAATCATTCCAGACTGAGTTCTGTTTCCAAAGGAATTCTATTCTGCTTTTATGTTTATCTTCCTCTTTGCTTGATGGCTAAAGTGTTCTCAAAGTAGTAACAATGGGTTAGCACAGACACAGAACAGGTTGCATATAAAGTAGGAAAGGGACAGGGAAGCGTTAATTCACTATGCCCTCCCCATCGATAATTAAAACAAAATGTAAAGAACTACCTACTTTGAGGTGTAATCCTGAAAAGGCTACAAAAGCTAGTTTATTCAGGCCAAAATGAGACACCTACTAGTAGATAGTAAGGAGTCCTGTGAAGAGCAAATGGCCAGCATTATTTCCCTTTAGTTATCATAGCCTGATGGGTAGGAGGAAAGTATAAGCCAGATCTATCAGATCTTAGATTTAAGAAATCCAGTAAGTGCAGTGTACACTACTGCTATATTTTAAAAATAAATAAATAAGTTTACTCAATCTGCTATTTTCCTGCTGATAAAATTCAATAATGCTTTAATGAAACAGTTGGGGTTAAATTACCCTAGTCAGGAGAAAAAAGTCTTTCCTGCACAAGCTGTGAACCTGCTAAAAGCAGTGACAAATAACTGTTTGATACACATGCTCCTGCAATCCAGGTCAGGTATTCTGGAACAAGGAATCAAGCTAAAAGCTTCAGGACTAGAACTTGAGGATTTGGGCACCTTCAACTGTGGCAGCAGAAACTCCCAAAGACTTTATAAAGCACTTAACTTCTTGGCTTGGTTTGTTTATCCAGCATATACATTTTCAAATCTTTACTACAAGATGAACTGTTCAACAGTTTTCCACCCATGGGGATGCTGAACCTGCTTGTTCAGGATACTGAATCTACTACCACTGCTATGACCCAGTGGTAATTCCACTGATAATGTGAACTCCATATCCACAATTTCAAGTCAATTCAATTTTGAAGTCATTTATGGACTGTAAAGATCACTGATTCAATAACCGATATTTTTAACTGTACTCCCTAAACATTCTGACTCAATAACTGGTATTTTTTAACTTTACATTCAACAAGTTAATATACAGGTAGTTGAAGTAATCCACTGATGATTTAGCTGATTTGTCACCTTTCAGACACTATTAAAACTACTCCTATCGGGAATTTGACTCTTACCAAATGCATTCTCATGACTCAGTATTTCAGTGTCAAGCACTTTAGTCACACCCAGTAAGAAGAGGTTATACCTAATGAGGCAACTGTGGCTTTAATTGAAAAATTGCATGGCATTCTGCTCGGATTACAATTTATTTTCTGCATAAGAAAAGTAACAGTCTAGCATTCTTATCTAACTCACTCCCAATTCAGCCTCTTTTTACTCAAAAAAAAAAAAAAAAAAAAAAAAGGCAGCCCAAGAGTTCACAAGAACCTCTAACATTTTCATTTGGACTTCTTCCAAAACTAGGTACTCCTTGTGACTGATGCATATACTTCTGAACTCTAATACCTTCTCTCTCCCCTTGACTCTTCAAAAATTTGGATAGGAAATTCATTCTTTTGTAGAGATACACTAGCAAATACACAATTATAAATATATTTTACTTCTGGGGAGGAAAAAAAAAAAAGGGCTCTGATTATCCAGAAATTATTAATCATTTCAACCAGCAATTCTTCCTCTGAGGAGATGACATTACCACACACCTCCATGTGTTTCCTATGCTTACTTAATGAAAGTCTCATCTCTGAAGTTTGTTTATTCAAGATTGACACAGATAGCAGAAAATCAACTCTAACACAAAAAGCTAATGTGGCTCATCCTGAGCCCTCTGCCAGCACACCTGCAGATATATACTGAAGATGTTATTCAAAAGACTATATTATCACGAAGTTACATACACCATGCAAGATACTACACAACTGTTGTAATATAAATTATCAGTCGATCTGTTTTCTGTACAACAGTATTTGATTTCACAGACAGCTAATTTTAACCATTGACTGAGAACAGAAATATCTATTATATACCATGCTCTTCTAACAAATGGAAAAGGTTAAAAAGTTGGTAAAGTGTTGTTAAAATGTTAGTTTATGCTTTTAAATCAAGCATCTCAAGATTTTAAAATGCCAGAATGCCAGCAAGCTTAAGACATATTCTATCAAGGTCTGCTATATCATCTGAAGTCTTTTGCCAGAAACATTTGTAGATAATGAATTCTCCTATAGCTCTCTCCAATGCCTTACATGCAAGAGGCTTTTTTCTTATTCTGCAGCCCACTTTCTATATAACAGTTCACATGAACATGTAAGGCTAAGGACCTGAGGTTTTTTCAATAGTTCCTCCCCCCATCTTTTTTCATGTGATATATTTCTGAGAACAGTATCTTCTCCCAGCCATTCTTCTGCAAGACTAAGAAACAAGCTAGATTCTTCTAGTTTCCTCTTGCTACAGTTTTTTTTCCTGACTATCCTGTAGACCTTTCCTGCACCTGTTTCAGTCTCAAGTCATCTTCCTTGGACACAAATGGGACATAATCCTCCAGAGGATGGATTATGTTACACCATTGCCATACATAACATCATTAAGGATTTCTCACCCCTACTGAAATACATCTTCTGATGCAGCCTCAGGACAAAATCAGATGTTTAAGGTTTGTCACATTGGCAGGTTGTGACCATCTTTACAAGTGTCATATCCAGGTTTTCTTCCTTTACTAATTATAAGTGATTAACATGACTTACAGCAGACACTTATTGACTCTCTAAATTTTCAGCTGCCTTTCTTCTGGACCATTCTTTACAGAGCAATGAATGTTTCCAACACTAAATATACCCTGACTGTTGTCATAAGTCTGTGTTCTCACCACAAAGAAATAACAGTGCTTAAGAAACACAACACTGGGTGAAAAAAAAAGTGACACTAGAAAAATACTTTGTTTTTATAACAAAGTTTCCTGTCTCAGAAATAAGTTACCTACTTCAGTTTAAATTAAAGAAGAAAATAGAGAAACAACAACCACCAAAAAAAAAATTCCTAATTTTTGCTTACAAACAAAACTGTAAGCAACAGCAATTTCTATTACAGGTTCATAACAGTAAAATGTTACGCAAGCTTAAGCGTATCTGGCATTACAACTCTCAATTGTAATTCCAAAGATAAAAGCTATGACACTTTAGTAAATTGAGCCAATAACCAGACCACCTTTATCAATGGATTGTTTGGAAACATGCTTATTGCCATTTTTTACCAAGTTTTCCCAGATCTGCTTTTGTCAAGCATCTGAAAAGAATTGTGCCCGCATCCTTCCTTCCCACTAATACATCAGTCATATCTTAAGCATGAACACAAAAAACCAGTTCTTTACATTTTCCACTAGCAAAGATCTTTTTAGAGGTTAAATAAACCTCTAAAAAAGAAGGTTATTTAGGCTTATTTTAAAGTTTATTTTAGAGGTTAAAAAACTTCTAAAAAGAGGTTTATTTAAACAAACCTCTTTTATACCATAAAAACTCTTGAACTAAGTATGGACAGATTAAACTTACTTTAATAAAGTATGTGGGCACTACACTTGCGGGACAATCTTCTGATGTGAAATGACATCAGTCATTTCTCGACAACTCCCAATCAATGACAACAACTCACAAAGGTACACACTAGTACTTCCCTTTCACATTTTGTCTTTCCCAATGCAACAGAATCCACGCAAACAACCTCAACAACTTCTGTCAGAGAAGACTCATTTGTTATCTCACTGTTCATTTTCTACTGAGAAACAAAAAAACAAAAACAAAAACAAAACACTGCAAGGAGGGAAGGTAAGTTATGAGTCTGGACATTGTAGCCAAGTTCCAAGAACTTTATTTATATAAACTGGATTTATATGCAAACATTTTTCAAAGAGGGGAACAAATACTAGCAAGGAGTATAAAGGAAGGAGTGAATTTAGCCTTTCCTTCAGACATGATGAGCATAGCCTCTTTAGAGGCTGTGGCATAGAAACTAGGTGATGTGGGCAAGCTAGCGATTCACTGAACATACTGGCTGCCAAAAAGGACATCTGTAGGAGCAGAAAAAGGTTGACACAGACCTGGACCAGCAGCCCCTTCATCACACAGCTGTAGGACTTTTTGCAGGACACTGCACATTATAACAAAAAAATACAGTGAAGTTCTGCAATTTGTGTTTGCATCTGTTAAAGACACAAAGTAGGAAGAGGGAATAACAACTCAGTAAGAGGTGGAAAACCTCTATTTGTTTAGCTTCAATGAACAAGTGATCTTCAGCAGCAGGTATGACACAACACTTTAAAAGATTTCAGGCCCGTGGATCAAGGAATTACTCAGTTGCAGTCATCAGCAGATCTGTAAGATCATTGCCTTTGACAGAAAGGAAGGGAAGGCAGAGTCTGGGGTTCTGCTGCTTTTCCTTCAGCAGGAGAACGTTCAACGTAGTCAGTACTCACCAACTCACTTGCCTTTATTCTTCCAAGGGCATAAAAACATAATTTCACTTCTCATTTGCCAGTGAAAAAAGACAGCCTCTGAGAAGATAGCACAGCAGGTGTATTTTTCTCCACTGAATTCAGTTCTACTTCAGGTATGCAATGCATTCAGACTTTCTTCCTTTATTATTTCATACTACTGACAGTGAAGGGAAAAACCCCAAAGTCACCTCCATCCATTTTTCAGCTTTGAATGTGCAAAAATAAAGTTTAAAACATTCTTAAAGCTGAAAGTAGTATTTCCTTCTCATGGATTAGCAATATGGTGGCCAAGGATCACAGTGTAAGTTGCATCTGTTTCAGAGAAACTGGAACAAATTATGTTTACAACATACAGATATGTTTTAGAAAAAACAGAAGTCCTTCTACAATCTGACAGTATTACTTTAAATAGCTATAAAAAGGTTGGTCTAAGGTGTTTGGGTTTTTTTAAAATAATTTTAATTATACTTTTTCTACAGTAGACATTACCACAGCCTAAATGCAAGTGCTTTAGTTTTCTTTAGAAAAAAATAAATTTCAATTAAGATATTACATGACATTTACAGGAACAGTTCTTCACTGACTGGAATTTGAAAGGGGGGGGGGGGCAGGAAGAGGGAATTCCAGTCCCTGCATATGCTATGCTTATAAACAAACATGGGCAAAAACTAACATACTACCTCTTTAAATATTCTAAATATTATTACACATGTAATATTAAATGTATATAAGTGATCACATGAAAAAAATCTCCTTAAGCACAGCAATAATTACTAAAGTCTCTGTTCATATATATTTAATTTCTTTTCGCATATGAACATAAAGCAACTGATAAAAAGCATATCACTGAGTTGCCTCAAGCTGCTTCTAGCTGTAGACAAGGGAATTTACTGCCAGCAGGAGCAGTCTACATTTTTAAAATTGTTTCTGCATTCTCAGATTACAGATATACAGATTGTCAAATTATTTGCATGTGGTAGACTCCTATCATTTCCAGCTGCTCTTTAGTTCTTACTGTTTTGCACCAACACTTAACAACTTTCAGTACAGCTTATTGAAACTTGGCCACTGAGCAACAGTATCTTCCAACACCATAACTAAACACACAAAACGTCTCTCCTAGTCATTAAAAGGTGTAAGAAATAACAAGTGTAGCCTTTCATTGACAGCCAACAAAACAAACAACTCAGTAGCTTTCATTCACTGTTCTTCAGCAGCTTTCACAACCCAATTCTGACAGGCTAAAAGTCTATTTTAAGCCTTTCAGCTCACTTAAAGCTAATTAAGCAGTACTGTAAAGTGCCTTTTAAGATTTCTATGAGTCCTTCATGTATTTTAAGTCATATACTGATTTTAAAAAGTATTATAATCAAAAAATTGTAACTCATAAATGAACTGATAAAGTTCACTAAGAAAGTTAACCAAATCACTGTCTGGGTAATATGAACATGAAAACGATCACACAGATTGACGGGTAACCCACACAGTACTCACATTAAGAGTCCAATGAAAAAATTCATGAAGCAAGGGGAAAAATACTCTTGATTTTAGACTGGGCTCTAAATTATTATCCTTTTTGCATGATATGGATAAGGTGGTGGTTATCCTCTTTGCAGGACATGGATGAGGTAAAAGATGTTCTAATTAGCAATCTAGAACACTTCTCACAAGTCAGAAAGTGCTGTGACTTCACGTTGTCTTTCAGAATTAAAAGAGTTTTCTTTACAAATTCAGTTATACTGTCCACAGCATCTGCTCATCCGAATTTCTTCACAAATTGTCTCCCAGTTTGCTTTGGCTAGATTCCTTGGCTGCACCCTCTTGACCGAGGCTGTGTGACCCGAAGTACTATCCCCACCATAGCAACTTCCCAAACATGCCAAGCCAGAGACTTCTAGATTTTCCTACAAACCACCCAAACTGTTATTAATACAATGAATTAATTCAATTTGGATTCTCATACAACTTTGGGCCTTTTCTACTGAGAGACAATTATCCATCTTCAGTAATGAAAACAGTATTTTAAAATTTAGCTTTACTGAATTCAAGAGTTAGAAGAATTACTTATTTTTTAATTTCTTAGCGGGAGTTTTAGACATGTGTGTTAACTAAAAAAAATACCAAACCTAAGTAGTTTGGAAAGGCCAAGGAATTGTAAAGATTAATGTATCCTCTTCAAGCCCAATGTGTAGGGCTCACAGGCTTTATTTTTCACACCTACATCGTAATTTGTTCTGGAACTCTGATATCCCCCTGCCATGCATGAACACACATGCCAGAGCAAGAGGTCAAGGGACTTTCATTCCGCTACTGGTATAAGCAAAATCTGCATTTTGATATATACGTGACTGCAGGTTACAGCACTTCATTTTCTATTTCGTACCAGCACTGTACTGACTGATTCCTTTCCAGGATAGGTTTCACATTCACCAGCAATTATTCAAACGTTTTCAATAGAGCAACACAGTCCCTTAATATTTTTCAAGAACACTGCAAACTAATCTAAGTCTGAAGACCAGAGAAGTTGCCTAAAATTAAAAAAACCAACCAAACAAAAAAAACCCCAAAGCCCACTTCAGCCTATTTTCTTCAATGTTTTATCAGTAAAAATAAAACTTTACAAACGTGTTATTTTATGGCTCCAGGAACAGCTAAATCATATGCAGATGAAAGTGGCTGCCCATATGAACACAATGTACAATGTTCAGAAGGAGTTTAAATGCCTTCACTTTAGATCACAATCAGTAGCTGATATACAAGAACAAAACAAGACTGTTGTGATATATAGTTTTCAACTATAAAACTTCTGAACTTCTCGTGCAAGTCTATTCAAAGTGGTGAGTTTATGAGGGAAAAATGTTAACTGTTCTATTATTAGTAACACTGTAAATATTTATTTACTCACGTTTATTCACAGACAATTGAACTGTCTCAGCTGTTGGTCTGAATGCTGAAGCATATAATCTATGGCAAACACTTATGGCAAATCAGCAACTCAAGAGAAGTAAAGAAGACAGAAGTTCCTGACATTGCTTAAATTCAATACAGGCAAAGTAATAACAAAACAAAAAAAAAGACATCTGGAACTTAATACCATGCAACAGAAGCTTAGCTTTACTTTTATACCATTGTTTCCACAGTACTGCAAATTCATTTAGTAAAGTGTACTGTGTATATCCAAAATATATTGCTTTTTACTCTACACTGAACAAGCAACTTCATAAATAAAAACTGTAATGTACTATTTATTTCCTATAGAAAACAAACTTTAGCATCTCTACCCTTCCTGGCAGGAAGGGTGAAGTTGTTTAGACATAGTACCTATTACAACTGAACCCATGAATTCAAACTATATTGGCATCAAATGTGCCCAACCATCTAAACTGCTTTAACTGGGAGTCCCAAAAAGAATCTTTGAGTTACTGTATTGTCTATGCAAAACAGAAACTTTACTTATACAGTACTGAAATGAAAAATAATATCACACAAATCTACTACAAATTGTTCTGCAGAGGTTTAAGAATCTAAAGTAAGAAATGAAACAAAAAAATTATGAGAAGAAACTGCACACAATACTGCTTTTTCTTATCATTCCAGCTCAGTTTAATCTTTTCAATTGAAAAGTTCCCACCTACATAATTTCCAGCAATGTCTTTTACCACTATATTAAAAAGAGTTTGTTTACCCACCATGAATTTAGTTTGAGAACAGTGAAAAGTTAGGACTGCCTCAACATTCCCCTTATTTGAAATCATTCAAATTGGTAAGAGGATTTTGAGCGTGCATGCATGCAAGTCAATGAAAGAGCAGATCACTAGGCCTTTGGCTTTATTCCTCTGGAACTATAAGATGAAAAAAGGGCATTAGTTGAATAAAAAGAAGGTATGATAAAGTTAGAGTCAGATCAAAGGTTTTAGAAGCTTTTATCTTTCTATATGTGCTCAGATTTTAATGTTTATTTTGCAAGCTGTAAAGTAATTCTACCCTGATCAAAGGGAGAACTTAAGAGCAGCTGTTCGACTGTACATATAGACAGACAGATAGATAGATTCTTGGTAAGTCAATAATGCTCTTTGCATTCTTTAAGTCAAATAGTGGCCTGCTAGATCGTGACCTAGTTAAGCATTATAACCGCACAGCTGATAATACTACACTTCTCATGGCTGGAAAGACAAAGGCCAATTTAAGTGGTGTCAATCGACGTTGTGACACTGAGCAACCAGTGCTACACAGGAAGATGAATCAAGCACAAAAATAACGCATATGGTGGGTGAGAATCTAATTTAACATATCAAATAGTGGCTTTTAAGGCATGGGAATATAAAACCTTCATTGAACAATGTACAATGTAAGAGTGGAATACAAAGTTCCCTGGAAAACTGAAAGTATTATTAGAAGATTTGCACTGTTTGCAGTATGCTTAATGCTTTTCTGTACCCTAGAAAGAGACATTCAGTAAGCAAAGTTGGATGACTCCTTTTCTGAACTGTATGTTACCTCAGAGGATAGAGATTCTGAGTCATAATAGGTTTATGAAGGAGCAGCACGGGGCTCAATATCAATTGTAAAAGTAATTGAAACATTCAGAAAAGCAAGCATGGAAGGAAGCATGAACAAACTAAACAGCAAACAATAACGCCACCATGTTTACCCATGGAACATTCTATTTTGAAGACTATGCATGGTTCTAGTGGCCAAAAGAATATGGCCAGAACCAAAAAGGCCAAAAAAAAGAGTAAAAATCAGTAATGTGAGCTTTGGAACAATTTCCATAAAAAGCAAGACTGAGTTATTTAAGATTCTTCAGGCAGGAGATAACTTGGTGGAAGGGATATTAGAGTAAAAGTCAGGACTGGAACCAATACAGTCAGTAGGGAATGATAATTCAACTGTTTCTGTAATACAAGGGAGGGAAAAAAAAAAAAAAGGAACTCCTTAGAAGAGTTTACTGGGATTCAAAAAGAACTACACAAACTTTCTGAAAGAAATACTCACTGAGGACTTAAAAACAAAGGTGACACTTCTGCCTCATGAAGTCCCTTAGCTGCAAACTTTTGAAAATTGCCCATGTGTTCTGGGGGAGGTAAGAACACACATCAGACCAGTCGTGCTCTTCCCTAGGCACGTACTATGGGCTACTGAGACAGGCTACTGGGCTAGGCAACAGTTATTGGTGCAACCTCTTCTCTTTCATCAGGATATAAAAAGCTCACATGAAGTTAAAGCCTGCAAAAATCCAGGGCAATGGCTTTGTTAAAACTGCCAATTGACAGTAGCACATTATGATTACTGACTAAAGTTCATTGATTTACCCTAGTCCCTTAGCTGCACAACAACGGAAAGCAAAGATACTACTTGCCATTTCATTGCACAAACCATATTTTTGCCATTTCACTGTACCATCTGCACAGCAAACCCAGTATACAGCACTTTTTAATTCAATGTCAAAATTATTTTAACGTTAAAGTAGACATTTAACGTGCCTCAATATACTTCAAGACTTTTAACACAGTAAGTTTTGTATGCATGACAGCTTGATATTTTAAGATGACAGATAAATGAAAAGAAATAGGACTTCTAACAAAAAATGATTGCAGCCACTCTGTCAATGTAATGATAGCTTTTGGGTTGAATGGAATATATATGCTGTCTCCTAAAAATAGATGGGAAAGAGCTTCTTCATATCCCAGCAATATGCTCTTTTAGTAAGATAATAAACAGTATTGTTTTGGGAACACATCAATATAAAAAAATTACATCCACAAATAGAAGAACTGTTAACTTTATAAGAATAACTAACGTGTTACACAAAGAACAAAATCATCTCTTCTCTGAAAAGTTCTTAAATCTAGAGGTAGACAACTACACATAGCAGATGTGTAACATGCAGAAGTTCACAGGCACAGTTCTCTAGCAGACCTTACTAAATTCTACTTGAATGATGCTTTCCAATAATAAATAATCATCATCATCCAGTGTTCCATGCAGAACATCACTAAGTTACACAAAACTGGATTTACGATCAGACAACTAGAACCATACCAAAAGAAGGAAATGTGACCCACCTGCCTTTCTTCACAAAGCTGGCAGATCCAAGTTAGAATTATTTTTTCCACCAGATAACAAAGGGCAGGCAACAAAAAGTGCTAAATAAGACACCTTTCTGACAGGACTTCTGTTCAAAACATCTGACAACATATGAAGTCATAGGCTAAAATTTTCACCTTTGTGGGATTCCAGCATAGGACTGCAGTTGAAATAAAAAAGCCACTTACATTGCTTGAATCTCTGGTTGAGCGGTTGAGGTGCTTTCTCAAAAATTCTACTTAAATTGTATGTGCTAAAGCAAAACATGTTTTATTCAATTAATCCAGCAATTGCACCTATGAAGATGACAAACCTGCATCTAACACTTCAGGGGGCACTGGTTTTGAAGCACAGTGCTGACAGTGAATTTAGCAGATGAAATCTGAGCTCCTATGAAGAAGGAAAGGTTCATGGATTTCATTATGTCTGAGATTTGATTCTCAATGACTACATTTCACGGCATCCGCTTTAGCAGATATATTCACCATTCTGCAAACATGAGAGCGCTTATGTGTAACTACTGCCATTTGCTTCCTCCTTTGGCTCAAACATTGTGATAATTTAGTCGCACAACGCTCTTCGGTCTGAGGGAATCATGACCTAGATAGAAGAAATTGGTTTGATAGAAAACTACTTCCTTGGTAACTTTGGGCGAAGTTGATCAATCCTCCACAGCAATTTTTTCAGCAACAAGTGACAAAAACATAAACCTCACAATAGCCCTATAAAGGCTGATGAATTTTTGTAAAGCTTTTCAAGAGAAAAGGGTTGGTAAAAATTTAAAGCATTAAAATCAGAACAGTTTTCAGCAAGGTCATCTACTGACAATATCTGAAATAATTTAAATTGCAGTTGTTGCCAAATCCATTTTTAGGTAAAATGTTGCCTACCATATACCTATAATATTTATTTTTATACATAAATACTTTATTGCAGATTGACAGCAGAAAATGCTTAACAGAGTAAAACTAAGTCTACCTGGCATGCAACTTGATCAATCTAGAAAAAGTAACTCCAAACCAGATGTCAATTGTCTTTTTACTCATAAAACACATGGTGTTGCCCAAGAGATGTAAAAAGAAAGTATACCACCTATAAAGACAGTATGAATAAAATGTTTTATAGAAATAAGTAAATTATGGGTTTAAGTGAAATACACTTACTAATGCGGCATAATATTAAAAAAGGCAGGATTTCGTATCTATCACATCCATGTGTTGCATAAAACCAGTGACTAATTTAGATTGGAAAGGACCTCTGGAGTCACCTGGTTCAACCTCCAGCTTAAAGTGAGACTAACTGTATCATATTATACAGGGCCCTGAGCTACAGCGTTTTGAGTATATCCAAGGATGGAGGTATCCGCAGTATTGCTGGGCTACCTGCTCCTATGACTTGACTGCCCTCACAGCCACTGGAATTTCTCATTACAACTTGTGTTCATGCACCTTTTGCCCCCTCAATGTACACCTCTGAGAAGAGGGTGGCTCTGTCTCTTTGTATCCCACCATTAAGTAGAGGTGGACAGCAATGAGATCCCCCATCTCAGCCTTCTCTTGTGAAGTCTGTAAAAGCCCCTTTCTCTAACCTTCTCCTCATGCATCATAGACTTAAGCTCACCAGCCATCCTGGAAGCCCTCAAGACTCTCTCCAGCATGTCAGTATTTCTTTTATACTGATCAAAATCAACACAGTAGTCAAGAAGCAACCTAAGTGCCAAATACAAACACTTCCCTCAACCAAACCAGAATAGCCTTCGCTCTGGGCACAGACACAAGGCCTTAATCTACTGGAACAACAGTATGAAACAATATATACAGTGGTCAAATCCAAGTAAACTTACAGGCTACAAACATGTTGCCTCTGAAGGATGGAAAAATCTATTAAAAAAGATAGAACTGACTTACTTTTTTATTAACAATTTATTCAATTATCTAGACAATGTAACAGGTTTGAAAGTTTCTGAACATTTTTTTTAAGTCCTGACAACTTATTAACCAGATAGGCACCTAGCTTACTGATTTTAATCAATGCCAAAACATTTGAAGATTTGGGCCTGGGTACTTTAGGAGACAAATTCCATTTTCAGTGATTTCAAAGCCTAAGATTAATGAAAAAGTATCCTTTGGAGCACTTACGGTGCTTTGAAAAAGTCTACCTACATGTATAAGCAATTACAATATAAATAACAGTCCAAAAGGCCTTCAGGGCAATCTGTATTTAACTCAGTATGTACAAACAGTTTGCATATTAAGGCAGAGGGGAAGAGAAATCCCAGTAGATTACTTCAGTAATTCATTCCCAAACTACAGCGTTGAAAGGAGGACACAAAACCTGTGTGCTTAAGAGGTCCTCAAATCAGCTTGCTATAAAAGCATTTCTGGAGGAGCAAAGTGGACTAAACCATTTTAACAGAGCCAGAACCATGCCCCAGATTTTACATTATTGAAAAACTTTGGTACAAAATAACCACAGGAAGAGAGTCCTACACTATCCAACTTGGAAAATAGTACCTTAAAAGCCAACACGCTCAACACGCTAACAAATAGGGTCTCACAACGAAACTGTAAATGAAGCTGTTACTGCAGCTGGAAAACTATGAGTATGGTTCAATTACAACAGCTGTAAGTGGCCTCAGACAGGTAAAATTACAATAACCTTCCTTCCCTATATATAATGCTTTAGACAGTTAAATTGTAAGATATACACAAGGAAGTAAGTACACACCAAAAATTTACAATTTAGTGTATTTAAAATAAAATTACTTAAGCACTGAAGGCTAAGCAAAAAAAGACACACTCTCAATAATCTGATAAACTGATAATATGACAATTTAATGTTCCATGCAGACAAAATTATGCTAAGATTAATATCAACAAGAAGGCACCCATATGGCCCATCCTTAAGCAAATGGCCTGGATGACACCGCTGGGAAAGCCAGAAGCATTAACAGCATGCAACTGGAAGACCCAAAACTATCTGATGGAGTGTTTGTCAAAAGAGTTGTAATGCTAAAAAAAAAAAAACCAACCCTGAAAAGGATTAACCAGCAACTGGGGAATTACAAAGAGACTTTTGAAACAAAGGAAGAGTCAACTTGAAAAGAAGGACAAACATTCATGCTTCATCTATAACGGAGGAGAGGAACCTCATAATGGCAACCGAACAACCACCAAAGCCTGACCGGACAATGGAGAAATCACCCCACCAGCATCAAGACCTCCTCCATGCCTTGGGGAGCAGCCTCCCCCACAGGTGACAGGGGCAGCCGCACTTCAACCAGCACAGTGGCAGTTCGGGGTGCAGCAGGCAAAGGGGGGAAATCAATGGCTCAGGTGCGTTATGTGACTGGGAAAGGCTTTACCAAATTAGCAGATGGTAGGGAGCAGCCCAGGTATAAAGCTGGAACATCCACATCTCCAGGAAGAGATGTGTGCAATTTGGTGAGCTCACAATCCTGGAAGAGCGTTACTTGTAACCCACATTGCCCATGGATCCTGAGTGCCAATAACTGGGGATTACCACTTTTCAAGATTAGTTATGAAAAGTGTTTAGATATTTCTAGGCTTTTATTAATGTTTACTAATTTTCTGACACTCTGGTTTATCTGTTGTATTGCTGCTATCGATCCTAAGCAAACAGTTCCCTGACTGCTACTTAATTACATCACGTTAATAAATCAATACATTGCTTTTAGTGTTTTAAACTACATGACCTGAACAGGTTTTCCTTGCAACAGTCAACAGTACGAGTCTTTGAATATATCAATCTTTACATTAATTTCTAACGTTCCTTAGCAGTTATGTACAGATAACACAGAACAAATGTGCTTTTCTGTAGGGGGAAAAAAACCCCAAAAACATTTCCATGGAGAAGATTCAGTATTCAGCTGCATCCAGTTAATTCAAAACATACATCTTTTAGATAAGGAGTAGAACCTTAAAGAGGCATCCAGTACCTTTATGAACTTTCCAAATTCCTTCACCTCTGATCAAACTCAAAGTGGATCGCTCCATCATTTAAGTCTTTTAAAAATTTATGCTAGCCTTTCACAGGATCTGACATTATATCCACTATAATTAGAAATCCCACACATATGCGTGCTAATTAAAAACAGATCTAAAAGAAAGGAAAAAATATCTTGAAAATGACTAGACCACAGCCACGTACCTTTGCTTCACACTGCAGAATAACAGCTCATAGATGCAAACGAAGACACAAGCAAGGTTTCTTAATAACAACACTTGCATTTTAACAAGTTCATTCCAAGCTGGCTTTACAGCAGCAAGTTTTCAGGTTTGTTCGGCACAGCTGAGTAAGGTAAAAAAATTTTTACCTCTAGGGAAACTAAACAAGGTCAGTCTCAGACAGAGATACAGGTCTTGCCTCAGCAAGTTTACCTCAGCAAAACAGAAATACCTCATCCTCACTGCTTTGCCAGCACTGCCCACGCACAGTTACCATGGTTAAAAAAATCTAAACCCATGCCACTCCCACTACTATTTTTCTCTTTTAATTGTGAAAACAAAGCCTCAAGTCTGGCCAGATGGCTTCAGGTCCCCTGAATCAAAATGTCTCTCCCCAAAGCACAACTTCATTACACACATAATATCAGAAGAGAATTAAGCATGCAAAAATTTCAATTCTGTAGAAAAATTATATATACTCCCTAACATCACCTTTACCCAATTATCACCTTCCTAAATGGAAACGTGGCAATGGGAGCAAGACAGACTGTTGCACAATGCACACCTCCCAGATCACACGAGGCTTTGTTTCTCAGAGTCACCTACCTCACAAGTGTCTGGCAGGAACAGAGTTCAAAATTATACACAAAAACCCATCATGACTCACATACAGGAACAAATCCTCATCTAAAGAAAGAGATAGTAGTTGACCATGTTATCAGAGAAGTTATCAATATTCTCTTGTCTTTGTACCGTGTGGTCCATCTTACAAACAACACTAAACCAACAAACTCTTTGCTTTGTATCTTCTGGTTCAAGCACAGTGCTCAACCTCACCTCATATCCCATCAAGGCAGTTTCTTTGATACATACAATTTTCTCTAATCTCAGAGTCAAAAGCCATACTCTGTTAACAAGAAGGTCTCTAATCATTTCTCTGATGCAAAAATTCTAGATGCATGAGACTTGAATGACAGCCCATCTCCCTTCTGAATTCCTCTTAGTACTTCTAACATTACAATCCTACAAGCTCAGCCATTTCAAAATTTTTTCAGAAAAGGCAATACCTGAATTTCTAACATGAAGACTAAAGGGCAGGGGGATGAAATCATTCAAGGTAGAAGTAAGGGGGTATTTCCAAGTTTTACATTAGATTGGTTAAACTAAAGAAACAAAAGAAAGGAAGCGGTCACTGTAAGCTATTAACAGTTTACAAATTTGGAGTTTGAAGTAATTACTGGAGTAAGCAATTAGTTGAGAGAAGACACAGACGGTAATTTATACTCCACAAAAAGTGCTGTATTTAATTTGACAACATATAACCCCTTCACAAATCTGTAAGAAGCACATAAAATCTAGGTGTATAATACATTAAAACATATATGCAGTATTTTATGTTTTACAGTTGGGGTATTACTTGCACACCTAAAAATCTTGACTTTTTCCTTCAATTCTTTCCAACGAGTGCAACTGGCTCCCTACAAACTTTGTCTGAACTTAAACCAAACAGCCTTGGTGCCAGTGCTAGTTAAAAAACCCAAATCAAGCCCATTCCTTCATGCTCAAATATAGTTGTACAACAAACGTACTTAAGGCACTGGAATCCTAGGATTTGTGCGAGGTAAAAGAAGAAGTTGATGAAAGTCATGATTTAGTTCTTTTGTATTTGACCTCATTACAAGTATAAGATTCTCATTTCCTGAGGAATGTAATGAAGTTGTGGAATTCTCATACCACAGTAGAATGACTTGAGTTAACGGAACGAGAAACAAAACTGAATAAATGATTTAAAAAAAAAAAAATTATAGTACTGCAAAGATTCACAAGCTTTTTTGAAACAAAGTTAAAAATAGTTGTGTGCCAAATATTAAACAGGAATCAAATTCAGTAGCAATTTCCATTTTCAGCTCTGGAAGTTAGAGACAAATTGCTCTTGCCAGTTGCAGAAGATACAGTATCCTGGAGTTTCCATAGGGAAAAAATAAACACTGAAAAGCAGAAACAAACCCCCTACAATTTACTGTACAAGGAGCTCTTAACAATCATTATACATTGCACAACAGTCCTGCAGACTGAGACTTCTCATATTGTTATGAACAGACTTCTTATAATGAATTTCTTAAAAACCTGAGATGATCTGTAGTTATTCTGAACACTATTTTTTTGCAATTCCTTAGAAATACCCTGTTTAATCTCCCCATTAGAGAGAAAAGTCACAAAGAATCTGCAGTATGCCATAGAAATGTACTATTTACATAGCACAAAAAGATCAAGCCAGTAGTTTCTAGGGTGCCCTATGGGCGGTGGATGATTTTTTTTTTTCCCTAATGAAAAAATGGTTATGGCTTTGTTTCGATCAAATGAAAACATACTTTTAAAATTCTAGGGCATACAAAAGTAAAACAAACTGTATTCTAGCAAAATATAATTCAGATTTTTCTGTCAGTAAATTCTGACTCTGAAATTCCAACTGAATCAACAGACTTCTATTTTACTAATTAAAAAAGACATGATAATAATATGACTATTCCAAAAACATGGTATCACACAAAGGATCACGGTGGCAGGAAAACCAGAGTCACTCATTCATCAGAATTTTAAGTATTTTCAGAGTACAACTGAACAAGCTACAATACACCCACAACAATTATTTTTAAGAGGTCATTAGTGTTGCTTGTTCTATTACTGATTGCCTTTGTAAACTATTCAATAAAGAAAACATATTGAAGTTATTAAATGCATAATGTAGATATATGCAACATATGCATAGGAAATGCCAATAGGAAACAAATTGCCTAATTCTTGGTATTTTGCAACTATCTCCGCAAACATAATATTAAGTCACTAAGGTAAGTAAAGCCATCAGTCACATTCCCGTAGTTACACTAACAGGCTTGCCCCTCTATACTAGTTCATAATCACTACATCCATAATTTAGTTGCATGAAGCTATTCAGTAATCTCCTAATAATCCATGAGCCAGCAGTGTGCCCTTGCGGTCAAGAAGGCCAATGGTATCCTGGGGTGCATTAAGATGACCGTGGCCAGCAGGTCAAGGGAGGTTACCCTCCCGCTCTTCTCTACCCTAGTGAGGCCACATCTGGAATATTGTGTCCAGTTCTGGGCTCCCCAGTTCAAGAAAGACAGGGAACTACTGGAGAGAGTTCAGCAGAGGACTACAAAGATGATTAAGGGACTAGAGCATCTCTTGTATGAGGAAAGGCTGAGAAAGCTGCGTTTGTTTAGCCTAGAGAAGACAGAAGGGACTCTCTTCGGTGGTGCCCAGTGACAGAACAAGGGGCAACGGGCACAAACTGGAACACAGGAAGTTCCATCTCAATATGAGGAAAAATTTCTTTACTCTGAGGGTGACCGAGCCCTGGCACAGGCTGCCCAGAGAGGTTGGGGAGTCTCATTCTCTGGAGATACTCAAAACCTGCCTGGATGTGATCCTGTGCAACCTGCTGTAGGTGATCCTGCTTTAGCAGGGGGGTTGCACTAGATGATCTCCAGAGGTCCCTTCCAACCCCTACCATTCTGTGATTCTGTAATACAAACAGCATACTTAGAAGATACACAAATTTTACATGCCATGCTCACTTTCTATGGACTCCTAAATTTTCTTCTTTCATCTGATAAAACATCACGCTTTACACTTTAGAAATAGGCACTTTTTTTTCCTGTTTTACAGTTATGAAAAACTTTGGAAGATCTGACAGGGCCTTAAGGCAATGCTGGTATTGGAATGCTGTGGACTTCAAAAAAAATCCAAATAAAAAACAATAGCACATTTAAAAATAAGCCATTGTTTTCAAACATGCTTGCTCATGAACACACAAGGATAATTTGAGTTTCCCCATTTATCTGTTGCATTACATGACTGTAGCATTCCTTTCTCCATCTCAAAATGGAACGTTAATGGGAAAAAACTTAGCTTTGAAAAAATTCCAGTCTTTACTTTGCAAGTGGTATAACATAATGAATAAGAACAGTGTCTTCCTTTGAAGCAACAGCACACATTGTGCTTCTGATGTGCTTACCTTATTTTATTTCTGTTGGCTGCAATTCCAACAAACCACCAAAAATCAAGATTACCTAATATCTGGAAAAGGATGACCAAATATAACACTGTAGCCTTAAACATGTACCATTCTGAAATCATCAGAGAACATGCAGAACATGTAAAAGTATTATGAAAAAGTCATTTCATTATGAACTACTATAATTAAATTTCCTTTAAGCAAATTCATTTAGTTGGATTCTCAACTCATTTTCAAGCCAGGGGGAGGGAATATTTTGTATATTTCCTTGTTTACCCTAAACCCACAAATGCCCCACAACTGCAGCTCAGAAAAACTGGGATACCATAGGGAGAAGCTAAGAACAAACACACTTGCAGCACAACAATATGCACAACAGAACTTTGAACTGGATCCAGAAAAGAGCTCTTGCAAGTGATTATGGTATTGAGAGACACAATATGTAGATCAGACTAGGAAGCAAAATCATTCAGTCAAAGAAGTCCACGTTTAAAAAAAAATGAAAAATATACATTTAAACATCTAGTCACCACAGATTGTCTCATAGACTGCAGATTTAGTGATCTCTGCTCTGTTTTCTCCTTCAAAACTATCTACTCAAAGTATCCATTCAAAAGCTATATGTAGGTTTCTTTGATAAGAAATGTTATTATTAGACATGTAACAGCCCTATAGTAAATAATGTTCTAAAGCAAGTTTGTGTAGCATGGTTAACACTGCTTTTTTACAGTAGCTTATTAATAGCAGTTCAGTTGATATTAACAATAAATTTTATAATGATAAAATTATTTATACTTCAATAACAACCTCTTCATTTAAAACATACCATATTCAAGATGGTTTAAGTAGATGCAGTTATCACAAACCAAGGGTTAGATTTATGTTTCCATATGCTTTCCATTCTATGAATCTCTCATTCTTTTCAGCAAAAATAGTTTAGATAAAACTGCACAGTCACTATTTCAACCCTTCTAAAAGCTTGTCCTTTGCCATTAAAAAAAGTCAGTAACTATTACAGACTTGAATACTACATGTCCTTCACTGTTCCTTGCTAAACAAATATCCAATCAATCCATAAAACATTTATGCACTTGTCAAAACAGCACACATACATACAGTAAAAACTAAAAGAGGATCACCTAAACCTTTTTCTAATTTTCCTAAACACAATTTCTATTTTAAACTTATAAAAAAGAGGGAGAGAGTCCCAGAAATATGTTCCTTCAGCTGACATAGATTCACCTCACCTGGCTGAACTGAAAACTTAACACTGTCTTTGGAATAAACCAGCAGCACCTTACTGTAATGGAATGAAGTCTAAGAACTGCTTTATACCTAGCAAATGCTAGAAATTCCAAAGGGAAAAACTTAAGGCAAGGCTGAAAACTCATGAACTATATGCTCATGAAGTGGAGTTCACGAAGTGCAGTTTAACTGCGTGAACAACAGGAAGGCTAAATTGCAGTCTCGGGTAAAAGCATGATCGGATGAGTGCATCCTTTAGGAAAAGAAAAGGAACAGCTAGAAATGTCCATTGCTGTCAGTGCCAACAACTAACACAGCTGCGTGAGAACCCGGTCAAAAGTCACGTTCAGTTTTGTTAAAAGGTTTTTTTCTAAATATGGCAACAAATGTCAGCTTGACTGAAATTTTCTTTTTTCCTCATCGTCTTTTTGGGCCTCCTTTTTTTCAGCCAGCTGGCCGGATAGCAGTCACTTCCAAGGTAACTGAACCACCACAGTTTGTCTTCCATCATCTGTTTCCTAACATAAGGATTATGTTTTGGGCACCTATAAAAACCACTGCATCTACTGCTTTATAGCTGATCCTATGGCTTATATATTGGTCTTTTTAAGACCTAAGAATTTTGTCTTTTGCTGCTGGTAAATTTTCACACTCTTTTAAAAAGCAAGTTAAGAGAAAGTGAGCAAACTTCTCAACCTAGCAACAAATGGTCCAACTATCACACAACACAAATATTTTAACAACTGTAGAAGTGGTAGGCTACACAATGCCTCCCAGATATTTTTGTTGTTGTTGTTGTTATCAGTAGTCACAGTCTCTTTCAAACTTACTACTAACACTGGGTAATACATCCTTTTCTTCATCATGCGGGATTCAGGACAGTATGCAATAGAAGCCAAGGTAAATGATCATGCTTACTGCTGGTAAAATGTACCCAAAGAATAAAGATGGGTCTCATACAGAACTGTAGGAACACTGATCATTTCAATCTACTTGATACTAACACCAAGATTTTAATTGCTTTTTTTTCTTTTTTTCATTTCACAAACCCCTTAAAATTGTTTCAAGACTACAGAAGGAGCCTCCCATAGGTACAAAACAGAACACAACCATCTGTTAAGAGTGATTCCAAACAAGTTCTTTGAAAATCTTTGCTTTGAGCCGCAATCAGCAAATTATTGTAAAATATGCCATTGCTGTTACAAGGAGTTGCCTTAAATCAGTAAGATGCAAGGAACAGGCTATGTATCTTGGCAGTCAGATACTTCTACAATGTTTATAGATCACATTTACTCTCTGTCAAATCCATAACAATGTTTTATGCCTTAACTACAGCTGGTAAAACTCGTATGTCTAACAATAGTACCTGGCAAAGTTAGATCACTTTGTTTATTAAGGAATGTTTAAAACCAGAGGAAGCAACCTGGTGCCCCACATACTATCCAGTCATGGTATATAACAAATATGTTCATTTATCTGGAGATGACAAATGAGTTAATCTCTCTTCATTACTGCATGATAACCCAACAGTCCATCAACAAAGAGAAAGTAAAATGGAGCAGAAAAGCATTAGATTTTAAGCTAGAGAAGGAGCAGATGACTAAGAACTAAGTATTCTAAGAATTCAGAACCAGCTTTCTAAGAATACTGGTTTACATAAAGCTGGTATAAAACAAACTGTTCGGGCTTCTGAGATAAAAATCATGTTATAGAAGGTCTCTACTTCAGCCACTGTGTTTATTAACAAAACTAATCATGACCTTACATCTACTGTGTAAGTTTTGTTAAAATAAAACCAAAACATAATAAGCAGCAATGCCTTCTGAAACTCATACTACACTACTTCTAATCACATCCTGCGGTGTGGAGGCGAGGTTTAATCACACAAAGAATTTCTCCTATTTTCAGAAATGTTTACAACAAAATGTAAGAATGTGAAATGATCACTGCTATTTCCTCTTCAGAGAAAACTGGTTTTCAGAGTTGCCCCTGAAGAATCCAACTACAAAACCATGAAAGCCATTAAAAAACCTCATATCCAATTACATCTTGCAGATTTTCCTTCCCCTGACATACATGGTGCTTCATAAAGCAGCAGGATAGCAGGTTAGTCCCTCTGGATGGCTGAGTTCATTAGTTGGCCTCCTTATGGTGAAGGGACAACTGAACTGTGATTGCAAGGAAGACACACATACCTGACAGAAAACTTATTTCTACAGTTTTCATCAGAAAACAATTGTTATATTAACAGCGCTTCTGGAACCAGCTGCAAAGTAAGAGCTAGGAATAGGAGTAATCCTAAAACACACTTCTTACCTATTCATGTTTACCAGTGTTTGTGTTAAAGCAGTTTTGCAAGTTACTCATATGCTCTTGCCTAAAAATCACTCAGTCTCTTTCGCTTTCATGATCACTTTCTATTTGTTTCTATTAAGTAATTTTATGGCCATAACAGAGGACTACTAAAAAAAAAACCCTCAGAATACTTAGCTGTTGTGCTAAAAGATGCAGTGTTTATTCACTGTTATAAAGTTAGAACTCTGCACTGGTGAAAATCCAAAAGTGAAAGTACCTTAACTTTCAGGGGTGATAATTACCCAAAGGGCATATCAAATTCCAACAGAGTTCAGGGTGTTAACCATTTTTTGCATACCAAGCCTCCGAATGGGAAATTTTGTTCTGCGCTGTTGGATACAACCCTGATACAGAAAACTTGCCTTGAGAGCAAACGCTGCAAAGGTTCTACCACAGATAACTAACAACTGAAGAAGCAAAAAGCTTATTTCTTAGGGGTAGCCAAATATGGTATACTGAGGGACTCAGATTGCCTCCTCTCCTGGCCTGGTCAATAAGGACGGCTGCTCCCTAACACCTTTCCAAGTCCCACAAGAAGCAAGGTGGAGCAATAATTCCAAAGGGACACACATTGCAGATAATACAGCTCACCACAAAGACACAGATGAATAGAAGGGGACAGTATTGCATTGAACACCCACACAAACACACATAAGTCCCTAATCCTGTTCCTAAGGATGAATGCTGAGAGATAAAAAAGGCTTCACTAGTGTCTCTAATAGCTACCTCCCAGAACTCTAGTCCCTCTACCATCTATCTCAGTCCCTCACCCTTCTTGCTGGCTAGTCCAGCTTGAAGTCTGCTAGCAGATCACACACACATCCTAGAAATGCATTCACCGGAGAGGAAAAAAAAAAAAAGAAAAGAAAAAAAACAGCTCAGTAGGATAGGAAGGATAAGATAAGCTGTGGTGATCAGGCAACAGGGCTTTGCCAGGCAAATGTACTAACCAGCTGCCTGCTTAAATGCAACTGGTCCCTTTTATCCCTTCCTTCTCTCCTTTTTCCCAAACTTGTTCCTCCCCACTTCACTTTGATCCTTCTCTTCTCCACCTCTGGTCCTTGCCTTAAACATCCCATAACAGATGTGTACAATCCCAAAATTCTTTTGTTCATCATCCTATGAGCCTTTATTCAGCAGCTCCCCCTCCCCAGTTTGCCTGGCATTCCAGAGAGTTTCTTCCAGTGAATCACCTCAGCAGGTTTTGCAACAGGGATCATGGCTTCATGGGTCACCTCTGCTGGTTTTAGGAGCAGCTGATTCAGACAGATCAAGTTGGCTCAGTTCTCCACCTCCTCACTGTTCCTCTGGTCATTATCTGCCTACCTGAATAGCCATTAGCCAGATAACCTTACACATATGATCTCAAAAAGCAACAGGCTTTTGAGACAGCTTAGTTATCTCATGGACATTCTAGCACTTTTATTGTATTGCTTAGTTCCATTTTTTATTTAAAAGTATTTACGCCTGATTAAATAAATACATTTTCAGTATACTGTAGTCATTAAAAATATGAGATGAAAAAAATCACAGCTTAATGTAGCTGCAAATTCTTACAGCCGGTGGTGAGGGGCAATGCTACTCTTTCCTACTATAACACAATCCATCCTTCCCCCACTCCTAGTTCCAACCTGTCTTCCATCTTTCCCCATTCATTCCAACACTTGCTCTTGTATCTCGCAGATGCATTTTCATGAGTCCTGAGATATCTTTATTGCACTTGCTCTTACCATAATTCTACCAGGTAAAAATTACCGTTATGTCTATTTTACAAAACAGGGATTGGAGACACAGCGACTGACTGATTTGAAATTAGTTTTTCAAAGATACCACACACTATTTGCTTCAAGTGCAGGGGGAGTTGTATTATCCATACTTAATAAGCAATGCAGCCAGCAAAGCCAGACTAATAGGGGAAAGCCAGATTTGTCTGTCTTACCCCAGATGTATGTTCTAAGATGACATCTTATTTTCCTAAGGGAAAATTATCAGGGAGGCTGTAAAAGGATTCAGAGAAGGAAAAAAGTGCACAGTAATTCTCTTTCACCCCTTCCTTGCTGCTTTCAGGAGTGAGACAGGGAATCTCCCTGTCTTTACCATACACAAACATTGTTCTAAACACCACGATAGGAAGACAGCTTTTGCCTGAAGAATCCAAGACACGTTCAGTTTATTTTTGGTTTTGCTGCAGACTGAAGACTTACATTGCCCAGCATTTACTAAATGTAAACATTAAGATTCAGAAAATATGCCTACATTGGCAAAGTTCAGATACCTAGTTTGCACTGGTTCACGTCCATTAACAATAGTAACAGTGTAGACCATAACCTAGTGTCACTATAGGTACATTTACTACTTCTAATGATATATAAAGTTAGAGAATAAACAACAGCATCCTTGCTTAGCTTTCACTATTCGTTCCAACAGAGAATTTTCACCTTATTTTTAAATAAGGCCAAAAAGTTTTAAGGCAATTATATTTTACTTGCTATTTCTTTCAGAATTAAAAAGTGATTTGCATTGCTTCCTATATAAGCAGGGGCTAGGCATTAATTTAGTCAAAATGCTTTTACTCTGCTTTTCTGGTGTGTTCTTAAATAGAAACTATATTCAATAACAAAAAAGACTCAGTTCTACTGAGAATTTAGATATCGCACAGAATAATTGCATGTCCAAAAACTGGGTTTATTTTAGCTTTGGCTACCAACATAATCCAGAAACTGTTTCTATACTATGGTTGGTCTATTCATTATGGCCAGCCACAGGATCCTAATTTGCTATGTTATTTGAAGGTTTTGTTGTCTTTTTAAATGTAGGCCTTTATTTGCTTTTTCCTCTTTCCCCAGTGATCCCGCCTTCATTCACATTCATTTCAACAATTCCCCAAAGAAACCACAAACACTGCCAGTCAGGGACCTCAGCATAACCCTTAAGAAACTACCTTCTTTCCTACCTTCTTTTTGTTCAAAACCTTGCAAACTAAGCATCTCAACTATTAAGGCACAGAAGTCCTGAGAAGCCACAATCAAAAAAAAAAAAAAAAAAAAGGCAAGAAAAGGATTTTAAACTTGTTTCCAATTCTCAAATAAAAAGTCCATGTGAAATATTTCCAAACATATTGCAAAAATATACTCTACTTCTAAATTAACTCAGAGTAATTCTGAACTCGAACATAAACCGATATTTAAATAAAGTACCTTTTTGGAGAGTCTAGAATATTCATATAAAGAGTAAAAAAAAAAATTACTCAGACACATAAAGCTGTTGCATTAATGATATTGTGGTACCAAGACACTCTTCTCTGTACAGTCAAATGAAATCACTTTCACTGTAAATAACATACCTCTAATAAAACAAACTAAACCTTTTAGGTGAATATCTACTCTGCTCAATGTGCTTCAATTATTATCACCAGTCATAAAATGTCTTATACAGTTTTGAAATTGAGCATATTTATTCTAAGCTTTGCCACCTCAAAAATAGGTTTTTTTAGAAATACCACAGTTCACTACTAAATTTATGGAACATTAATGATAAATTCCCTGGTGACAACAAGATGAATGGATTTTTTAAATCACTTTGAAGCTTAAAATTAACTGAGGAGGTGCCAGGGAGATTTTAATATGCTTAGATTACAGAGAGTCAAGCCAATAGTTAAATTGCTTACCATCTTGTTTAACCATGAGAAGATCCTGTAGGATATTACTCCAGACAAACATCCTAACAACTATCCTGAGTTTTGTCCAAAGTGATAAAATAAACCGAAATTAATGATCTGAAAACACATTTAAATGGTGTAAGTTTTATAACAATTGATTGTTTTTACACATGTGCAGAGAATTTGAGTGGACAAGACTCCATTGCAGGAAAAAAAACAAATGCATAACATTTAATTACACTAGTAAAAATGCTTATGAGCTGTGAAAAGAAAATATTCAGAATTACAAAAGAAAAATACATTGCTCTTTCCTTAAAAGACAACAGTGCCTTATGGTGTAAGATAAAACTGCTTCCAATAAATACACATATGTAAAAAAATCACTTATACAATTCAAAAGCTAGTCACAACTCAGTACTTAAGTTCCTTCCAACACAGAAGAGTTGGACCAATCTGTTTCATTTACTTATCTCCACTTTGAAAACATAATGTATTTACCCCTATTTAAATACCACCCTTGGTTAAACTAATCTGGTTACATTATGCCTCCCAAATTCCTCCTGCTTCTCTCACCAAAGCCGTGCGCCTTCTGCAATTTTCTTTGTTTCTTCAAACTTGCTTACTGCTATACAAACAATTCTGAGAAAATTACTGCTGAAGTTATCCTCTTCTGTTACTAGGAATAACAATAAGTCACATGAGATCTGAGGTTCATGAAAAGCCCTTTCAACTCTCAGGTCCAGCTAAGATACAACTGTAGTCTTCAAACTCTCAACATACACAAGAGGCAGCTATGTTTACTGATTCTTAGCTATGAATTAGGAACTTAAAGGAAGCAATAACATTCTAACAGGGACAAAAACTGTCGCTAGTATTCCAGAAAAAATTCACGTAACTTCAGCATTAATGGATAAATTACATTCAGTTATTGGTAGAGTAACAGACTGCAAAGACAGTCACTGCAGAAAAGATGAAAGCTGACACTACCAGGGACTCGAGGCATTTTTAGGAAGGTTCAAGCACCACTGCAGAGACAATCATTCTCAGAACCAATCCTTCACAGGAAGTCTCTTTTTGCAAGAGAGACCTCTTTCATCAGTTATGAAAAATAGGCAGTTTTGTGTCATGTTCCTCATCCATGGACCATAGTGAGCCCATATTACCACCTCTCAACTTTGAAATTCTTACAGAAATTATTTGCTTGCTTACTACATTTCTCTTGTACATCCTTTCCACAAGATTATCTCGTTGGAAGTTCAGCTGCAAGTCTGCAAGAAGCAAGCCTGGCAAAACCCTGCAACAATAATCAGCACAGTAAGACAGGAAAACTGATTCTAGATGAGTACATTCATAACTCAGAAGCATTCTAACTCAGTTGGATTAAATCAAATGTAAGAAGGAATAAAGGTGTATACAGTCAAGGTGCTCAAAGTTTTTCAGCCCATCCAGAAAGAGCACAAATTTTCTGAACAAAGTTCAGTAGCATTCTGCAGAGCTCCTATCAAGTCTAATTTTTCTTTAAAAACTGGAGCTGACAGCTTTACTATTTGGTAAAACTGACAGCTTTACAATTTGCTCATGTAACTTTCATAAAAACTTCATTCTTCTAAACCTCTTCAATTCTACCTGGATAAACTTAATCCTTTTGGATAAACTTAATCCTTCTGTACCCAGGGTTCATCTACTGCTTTTACATTCATCTGTGAACACCATTTGAAATGGGCAAGCCTGAGAAAAGGAAAAGTCCAGTTCTTAAGCAAAAATTTTCATTCTAGAATCTCTAGATTAGGCAGTCTAGCTCTCCTTTGGAAAACTGCTTAAGACTCAAGAGTTTGGGTTTGGTTTTGGCTATTGCTCGTATTTTTTGTAGCCATAAAGGAAAGGTTTCACGTAAAGGATCTGCAAATAGATTCAGTGGAATAGCACTTTCAAGCTTTTATGTAACTAATATTTTTCACTTTGGAAGCTACCGTTGCAGAGAAACTGCCCAAAGTGAAAAATCAGTGCAAGATCTCTTCCACCTCCAATTCCAACAGATCCAAAACACTTACAAAAAGTCTCTCTGACATGGAAGGTTCAGCAACACAAGTTCAGAGGGAAAGGTTTTCCATACCCTTGTTTCAGTAATAATTTATGAGAAATACCTGAGTGAACTTTTATACACACTTGAATGCTACATATCCGATATGACTGTTTAATGTTTTGCCTACCTTAATCTACACTAAAGACTCTTCTTTCAAGTTGCATAGTCCTACATAAATCTTGATTTTACAAAGCCACAGGGATACCCTGGCTACTGTGGTGGTCCTCATCCCTGCAGCTCCAAAACATCAGGACTGGCTAAAGAGATGTTATGCATATACAGCTATCACAGTTAGGGACACACATGCATCAGCATTACATTACCCTGATTTTCAGTAACCCTTGTTATGCTTTGTTTAATGACATTTAAAAACAGAGAAAGTTACATAACTAAGGCACAGCCGTGGAAAGGCAAAATATTTCTCAGACACATTCTGTCACAAACACACAATCCAGTTTTAAAACACTGTAGTGATGGTGGAAAGGATGTCACATACTCAACTGACATTGTTTTTCTCCTGCTTTAAAACACAACAGTGAATTCATGTTCATGCTTCCTGCTTACTGAAATGAAAACAGTACTGTACTACTGAAGACTCAACATCACTTTTTTTTTTTTTTTAAATAAAATGAATCACTTCAAAGTGAATGGGTAACCGAAGTTAGCAAAAATCAAAGTCTCTTCACACTGAGTCATTTCCCATGTCAAGACATTCACTTATGCCTGAACTTTTATATTACAAGTGTCAGGTGTCTATACAAGACACTGTTTTCACTCACTTCCTGCAGACTTGCTTTTTTAAACAAATAGTAATATAGAAGAGGATCCATCAAATACTTCATATTTGTAATAACAAATATTCTCCCATCTCCATATTAAGACAGCTTAAAAAACATTGATATTGAAACATCAGAATGAGTATATCATAATGAAGAGGTATTAGGGGAAATTATCCAGTCAGATCAGACAACCTCAGAGAAGGCCCCAGGGCCCACCAGTAGCCAGGTGGAAAACGTATTCCTAAGTAGGCAGATGCACATGAAGTGCACAAATGCATATATACACAACTGGCCACACAGATAACAACGACATACACACAGAGCATTCACACAATCATAGGCAGCACCAATGGCCTCATCCTGCTCCTATTCTGACTGAACAGGATGAAAGTCTGCTGGTGAGAATAAGCACACACACAAATGATATGGATCCCTCCAGCAGCAGGGTTCAGACAGCCTCCCCAGTTGCTGGCATCTGGACATAAGAGCTCCCGAGGCTGTGCATGTGCTCACGCACACACTCAGTTGGTCCCCCAAGGTCCCCCAACAGCCAACCCCACTGTGGTCTCACTCTTAGAGAGGTACACACATGGACAGGTGTCATCTCTAGAAACACCCAGACCCTACAGTCTCTTTGGCAGCTGGCCAGGACTTCCTTGATCCTTCGACAGCCAGCTGTTCCCATGGTCTTGCCCTTAGTGAAACATAAAGCCCCCCCGGCCTCCTTGTCACTTCCCCTACTCACTGGCTAGTCTGGGTTGATCTTTGCCAGCACACCCCACGCTCTCTCCACTGGCACCACAGACACATGGTCCCACTCCAGTTGCCAGCACCCAGTTTCACTAACTCCAGTCTCTATAGTCACTGACACCACAGACCCTGTAACCTGCAATCCCACTTTGGTTGCTGGCGCTTAAGTCCATTCAGGCCAGTCTCTCCAGTTGCTGGCACCACAGACAGATGGGCCCTCCAACACATGGTCCAACTCCAGTTGTTAGCACTCAGGCCCCCACATACACCCATGTGCACAGAATAGGGAGTCCCTGGCCCAGGAAATGAGTTAAAAAGGAATTTAATAAAATAACACAGACTGGACTGATCAGGTGTAAGGCATGGTCAAACAAGCATACTTCTTCACAAGTGACTGGCCTTTTTTACCCCCTAACACTGCTATTTTCCCATACATGTTCCTCCTCAAATCATTTAAATCACTCCCTTTGGTTCATCTCCAAAGCATACTATAATAAATCCTGTGCAAACGCAAAATACTCTTCCCCTGCAGTCCACAGTGTGTCCCATACCCCAAGGCAGGGCCCCTCTCAGTCTAAAAGGTGCTCCAGCTTTGACTCATCCTGATGGGTCTCACACCTAGATAATGGAGCTGAGGCCTCCAAGGAGAGCATCTCTTCCTCCAAGTCCTTAACCTTAGCTCCTCGCCTGCCTTTGTGCCTCCTTGCTCCTCTGGGCTTGTGGAGGTGGGCCTTTGATGGGCCGATGGCTCCTGTGATGGGCCTGTAGTAGGCAGGGCATTACTTGGGCTCTTGCACTATCTATCTGTGCTCCTCTGTGGGGCTGCAGCTAGGCTCTTATCACATCACCTAACAAAAAGAGGCACAGCTACATTAAATGGAGATGTTAATTAAAACATTCTTTCAATGTATCAACTAACTCATAACACAGATTTCACGTGGCATCAGACCAAAAATTCATCCCTCCAAAATTAGAAGAATTAGAAGTATGTCTATATTTTTAAAGCAACACCTATGCTCCAAATATTACCTTTTAAAAGGTGATTATGATACAGTTTAATTTTGCATGATGGTTTCATTAACCAGTGTAAAACTAATGTAAATTTGCTTTTTGCCTATGTCAAATGTATTGGAAAAAAACCCTAAGTCTCTGTTCTAGCTAATAGAGTATTCTGGGAATCAGATTAAATAATCTAATGTTAATGTATCTTATTCTGTCAACTTAACTTTCAAAATAAGGTCAGCCTTATTTAAAGTCTTCTGAACTGGAAAAACCTGATTTTATTACCTCTTTATGAATTCATGTACAGCAAGGAGACAAAGTCACCCCAAACAGTACTAGTTATTAAAACAAAATTTGGGCAATGGCCAAATGTAAGCCACTTGAATGCAGCTCTAAAAGCACTGGATCCAGTCATCTGTCAAAATGCAATATATGATCAGAATTACTCTAGGCATTCTGTCCCTCAAAGGAGTGAGATAATAATTTCCTCTTTCAGCAGAACAGGGAGTGATTTTATTTTTTTTGTATCCTTGACATGATACTTTGAAGGTAGCATCTTTTATAGGCATCCTCCTGTTATTCTAAAGAGAATGCCAAAAAAAATTCAGATTGTCGAAAATACACTGAGTGTGTCTACAGCAGCATTTAACTTCAGATCAGGAATCCAAAAGATCAAACCTCCTTACCATCGCCACTTACCATGCTATAGTGTACAGCAGAGAGCACATCTACTTTCAGAGGCAACTAAACTTGAAAATACCCTCCTAAAAGGGCATTCAGTCTATGAGATCAGAATGAGTCAAAAATAAAATCCCTTTAAATTTGTAACAGTAACGTGACTGGGGCCTCAGCACCAACTATTTTGCTTTCAAGATCCGCTCCTACAAATTGTGCTAATTGCTAATGTGTACATAAGACAGATCTCTTTAACTGGTATGGTTCTATCCAAATACAAAAAAAATCAGTAATTGTAAAACTAACTCAACTTCACTAGTAATTTCATCCATTATACCTGCCTCAGGATTTACTGCATAAGAAAAACCAAAAAAACTACAGAAAAAAAACAGTAAAGCTGCCTGTTAGACCTGAAATTTAACAGATGACAAAACCGCTTCAGCCTCTAAGCAGTTTTTCTATAGGATTCATAGATTTAAACCTTGAATAAGGGATTAACACATCTTGCTTCAAGTAACATAGTGACACTAATCCACTGACATCTAAGAGGAGGAGTTAGTAGCTAGAGACTGATTTTTAAGACATGCAATTACGATACAGGAACAGCCCAGAGAAGACACAACTTTTTTGTTTTATGCATTAAAAACACTGAACTGTATTCAATCCACTTAAAATACTGTCTTTTAGTATTCCTCATCACACAGAGGAACAGAATGCAATCAAGTATCTGAAATACAAAGACATTTCCTTTACCTAAGGAAGGCAAAACATTATAATAGTATCAAAAAGGAATCAGAAAATAGATAAGACAGTCATAAATATCTTGGCACATATGTTTAAGACTGGCAGCTCCTTTTGGACTCTAAGCAATCTTGGAAATGATACACACAACGTCAAAACTTACATGGAAATACCTAAAGAAATCATAAAATCATAAGTGAAAAGCAATTTTTTTTTTTTTTGCTAAACTGTAACCAGACATACTTAGAAAAACCATTGCACAAGGATGCAAACAAAAGAAGATTAGGTTAAAGTTCTGAGGTGCTCAGACTCTGCTGGTATTTACTTTTTCTGTAAAAATAGAGAATAGGGATTTTAAATCAGTAGCTATTACCTAAACATGTAAAAATTTGACCATGCAGAAATTACTGTAAAAATAACATACTTATGGAAGTATGTACTCTGAGTAGCAACCAAGTTCAGAATGAAATACATATACATGACTTTTTTGAATTAATTCTGCGTAAATAACATTGTTCTTAAAATTGATCCTGAAAAGCTCCCATGACTACACTAGAAAGACTTATTTTTAAATTATGGACATAAAACCATGCCTTTTTTCTCCCAACTACAATAAAATTAAAATCCAAATTTTACATCCATACGCCTGAAGTGTGTATGTGTACATGATTCTCTCACATGTCTATACACAAAGACTCATCGAATGGTTTAAGTTGGAAGAGACCTTAAACACGATGTAGTTCCAACCCCCCTGCCATGGGCAGGGGCACCCTCCACTACATCAAGTTGCTCAAAGTCCCATCCAATCTGGCTTTGAACACTTCCAGGGATGGGGCATCCACAGCTTCTCCGGGCAACCTGTGCCCGTGCCTCACCACCCTCACAGTAAAGAATTTTTTCCTTAAAATAAGATTAATAAATTCTGGCTCTTACTGGGGTTGTATCACTGTGCAGGGACTTGCTGACCTCATAGAGAAGAATTTCTTCCTAATATCTAATCTAAATCTACCCTCCTTCAGCTTAAAGCCATTACCCCTTGCCCTATCACTACATGCCCTTGTAAACAGTCCCTCTCCAGCTTTCCTGTAGGTCCCCTTCAGGTACTGGAAGGCTGCTATAAGGTCTCCCTGGAGCCTTTTCTCCTCCAGGCTGAACAACCCCAACTCTCTCAGCCTGTCTTCATACATGTGCTTGCACCACCCTGCAAATAAGAATACAATGCACAATGACTGAGGCAGTTCTTTATTCAAGTACATCCTTGTTTGAGAAACTGCTTTATACAAAACATTGATAAGCAGTAATTTCAATACCCAGTATAATTGGAAATATTTTGCCTGCATATAATTGTGAAACTAAAAACAAATGTGGTTTTATGTGAATATTTACCCCAGGGAATAGTCTGTTAAGGAAATACATTCTCATGGTTTATTTGTGGCTTTATCTGGCAAATAAGTACCCTACCTCCCTTACAAAGGCTGAGAGCGCCCTAAAATTGACTAAGATATATATATACATACACGCACAAATTAAACAAGGATAAAAAGTAATAGAGATCTATAAATTAAATTTTCCTCAAAGCTTTACAATCAAACATGAAGCACATACATTGGTCAGATAGTCTCACCAAAACAGGGAAGACTGGTCTGGTAACCTTCAGAAATTTTGACGCAACGAGCCTTTGCAGAGGCCAGTTAATTTATTCTGAAATGAAAATTAGCTTTCTGGGAAATATGATTACAGAGTGACTCTTGCCATTTGCTAAAAGTACATGATATTGTAAATCATTGGTCAGAGAGGTATTAGGGCTACCGTAAATCTATTTGTATTTATTTTGTTAAATTAGTTAACTTCTGATTTTAATATTTATCTCATTCACTTGAAGCATTTCGCTCTCTCCATACAAAAAAGACACATAAATGTAGCAAAAGATTTTTCCATACAGTCATAAATTAACAGATTCAGTTACAAGTATGAAGGTATTTAAGCGTGCAATGCAATGTCCTTCTGTTATCAGCTGTAAGTTACTGTTTGGTATTAAATACTGCTTTTTCCAGTTTCACTTGCAACACAGGCCATTTAAAACAAAATTGACAAAAACAAGTTAATCATACATTCACTTTCATAAACTTTCCTTTATTAAATAACCATTACAAATTATGGATTCACTTTCTTGCACAACTGAAAAAAAAAAAGCAAAGTTCTCAGAGAAGCCCCTTTTCAAGGGTTTACACCTCAGAATTCGTTTTTTGGCAAAAAGAGAAGGTGGGCTCAATCTTCTGTTCCCTTCATTTTTCCCCAGTGTCAGAGAGAGATCAGTAGGTATTTGCACCAAGACTCAACTCTTCTGTGAATTAACTGTAATTATTTTTCATTGCTGTAAAACAGAGGTTAAAGCAAAAAAGGGAGAAAATTTCCAACAGGTATCCTTGTCATCTTACTCTCACATACAGTACAGATGTATTCATTGTGCCATTCCAAGTTAACCTCTAAAACACTCTGCAAAACAACAGATTCATGCTACAGAATTTACAAATTTTGTTCCAAATTAGTAAACTACAGAAAAACGGCTGAGGGTGTACCTGCAGTTCAGTGTTTACATAGTAGTTTTATGAGACCAAAAGAAACACCTTTTAAAAAAAAAAAAAAAAAAAAAAAGCAAGCGCTGTCTAAAAAACTACCTATTACCACACTGGAAATCCAGTGGTAAGTCCCTAAAAACATTTCGGATAATGCAGTCGAATGATATTATTTAAACACTGACTTCCTCCAGTTAATTTACTGCCAGGTACACTGACTGACAAACATTTTAAATTAAAATTAAGGAACACAGAGCACTCCCCCAAGGGAAATACTGACATGCTACCAAACTGTATAAATGCAGTATAGTAGGATATAAACTAAATTACTATCCTCACTGTGCTTCCTTCTACTTTAAAACTTACAGCTTACTATATTTAGAATCATAGAATGGTTTGGGTTGGAAGGGACCTCAGAGATCATCTAGTTCCAACCCCCCTGCCATGGGCAGGGACACCCTCCACTAGACCAGGTTGCCCAAAGCCCCATCCAACCTGGCCTTAAACACTTCCAGGGAGGGGGCAGCCACAACCTCTCTGGGCAACCTGTTCCAGTACCTCACCACTCTAACAATAAAGAATTTCTTTCTAATGTCTAATCTATATCTACCATCTTTCACCTTAAGGCCATTACCCCTTGTCCTACCACTCCATGCCCTTGTCAACAGTCCCTCACCAGCTTTCCTGTAGGCCCCTTCAGGTACTGGAAGGCCGCAATTAGATCTCCCCAGAGCCTTCTTTTCTCCAGGCTGAACAATCCCAACTCTCTCAGCCTGTCCTCACGGGAGAGGTGCTCCAGCACTCTGATCAGCTTCGTGGCCCTCCTCTGGACTCACTCCAACAGCTCCATGTCTCTCCTGTACTGGGGACCCCAGAGCTGGATGCAGTACTCCAGGTGGGATCTCACTGAAGTGGAGTAGAGGGGCAGAGTCACCTCCCTCGACCTGCTGGTCACGCTGCTTTTGATGCAGCCCAGGACATGGTTGGCTTTCTGGGCTGCAAGCGCACACTGCCGGCTCATGTTGAGCTTCTCATCAATCAATACCCCCAAGTCCTTCTCCTCAGGGCTGCCTTCAATCCATTCCTCACCCAGCCTATAGTTGTGCTTGGGATTGCGCCGACCCACGTGCAGGACCTTGCACTTGGCCTTGTTGAACTTCATGCGGTTCGCACGAGCCCACCTCTCCAGCCTGTCAAGGTCCCTCTGGATGGCATCCCTCCCCTCCAGCGTGTCAACCACACCACACAGCTTGGTGTCATTGGCAAACTTGCTGAGGGTGCACTCGATCCCACTGTCCATGTCGCTGACAGAGATGTTGAATAGTGCCGGTCCCAGTACTGACCCCTGAGAGACGCCACTCGTCACTGATCTCCACTTGGACATTGAGCTGTTGACCACAACTCTTTGAGTGCGGCCATCCAGCCAATTCCTTATCCACCGAGTGGTCCATCCATCGAATCCATGTCTCTCCAATTTAGAGAGACAATATTTATGAGGACAATACAAGAGACAGAGATTTAATCATACCCATGTTCAAAACCATTCAATGCAGCTAAGACAGTAAATCATAACTCTATTTGCTACTATTTTGCCAGTAGCCTAATATACAACAGTTATTCCTTGTTTCTAATCCTTTAGCCATAAATGCTAACAAAAAGCACAAAAACTTTTGCATTTGGAGGGGTAACATTATTTAAACATTATTTAGAAATCTGTCACCTCCCAACGTACCTGCTGCCTTTTCTGTTCCTTATCAACTTCTCCAGTTAGAACATGAAAGTTCTCAGTAGTTGAAATCTACCATTCAGAAAATTTATAGCCTTTGATGGGTGTTATGAGAATAAATAAAAAAATAGGAAATACTGTTACATGTTGCATTAATATTTTATGAGGTAGAAAACATATTAGTAACCACATTTCAGAATGGAAAATTCAATTAATGGAAGTGAGTTTTGTGAGAATTACATTCTAAGACATCACTTGTACTGCTCTTCAAGCTAATAATATCGGACACAAAAAAAAAGAAAGAAAAATTCCCACATAACAATAGTGATGCTGAGTAGAACAGCCCTCGGTGTATGTCATTACCTAAACCAATTTACACTAATATATGGCTGAATCATAAAAGTAGTCTGGTATTGTCTTGACACAGATGAGTTCTGCCGCAGATTTTAATCTGATTAAATTCAGAAAACAGGTTTTAAGTGTCTTGCTTTTAACAGCTACAGTTTCTGGTGATTTTCTAAAGAAATTAAAGGTAAACTATTTGTCCTCTACCATATACTCCGTTCCTCTAACTGGGGCAGGAGAGAACTTTCACATATTAAAACCATATCTAATGAAGTTTTGTTGTAGTGACACCGCATACAATGAAAATATATCACAGTTAATATATATATATCAGAAGATAATTTTCTAACATTCAGATACTAGAATATAAGAACAAATTCTCTTAATATTTTATTATTTACATTACTGCTGATATAGCACTACAGTTTCCCCAAGACAGTCTGAAAGTAAGAATTAAAACCAAGGCATAACATCCAAGACCATGCACGCTAGCTAGTTAGCAAGAATAACTATCTTTCAGCGGTTATAATTGCCAAGTCACATTGTATACAGACATCTATACTACTGCAGTCACAGTGACACAGACATACTGAAACTTACTTTGAACTAAATTCAGATGCTGACAGCAGGCTAAATACAGCAACGTGACAGGAGACCTTCCCAAGAAAATAGGTTGAATAAACCTGTGCTGAGGTTCATGCAGAGAAGAGTTGACAGTAAGCTACCTTACAGTGCTGTAACCTAGTCCTATAAAGTATAATTTGTTTTAGAAATTCAGAACAGGGAAAATCCCACATACATCAGTCAGAAGGGATTTTGCCAATAACTTCAGTTATACCTGTCTTTCACCCTACCTGCATATTTGCACACCAAATTGTCAAAAACAACCCAAACCACCCCACAACTTCTTTGCTTTGCTTGCATGCGCAGCTTTTTCTTTACCTATTAAACTGTTTCTATTTCAACCCAGGAGTTTTCACACGTTTACCTTTCCAATTCTCTTCTCCATCCCACTGGGAAGGAGTAAGTGAGCAGCTGTGTGGGGTTATCTGCCTAGTGGGGTTAACCCAGAGCAAATAAGTAAAATTTACTGCCATACCACTTAAACAGTTTAGTAATTTTAAACACAGGCATTCCACAGTTGCCATGAGAACTTAAAGAAAAGAAAAAAAACCACAACACTATCTCAATCTAAACAAATCTGTCTCTCCTAATGTTCTTACTAATCATTTCAGTCTTGACTGTTACAAGTTCCTCATGAACATCTTTCAAATGGAAGAACCTCAACGTACCCAGAATAGAGTTTAAAACTATAACCAAGATCACCACATTCTCTTTTAAAGTGTTGTAAAAGCACTTCCACAATGCTTTAACTTAAGTCCTTTCTTCAGTATTCCGTAGACAGACTAAGAATTGTTCTGCATTTGGTAACAGATGCAAAGTATGTCAGGATTTATGTCAATATCCAACTGGAGCAAAACTCTACAAGTAGGTCTATGGGTAAATATGTCAGCAGACAAATGGTGTCTGAGTAGTAAATTCTGCATAGGTTATAAACAAAATTTAATCACCTTGGGTATTCTTTCACCAAGAAAATGCTCGGAATTCACAACAGGAGGAATACCTGGGCATGCAAGATACTTGGGAATGCATCAGCTAAATGAAATATGTTTCAGCTGGCAAGAACAGATTGAACAGGTTCATACTTGACCCTGCTTTGCACAGGTGGTTGGACTAGATGACCTCCAGGGGTCCTTTCCATCCCGAGTTATCCCATGATCCCAAAACATGTAGATATGAAGTTAGAATAAGGCTTTTATTAAATTAACTGTATATTTTAACTGATACTTGTCTTTTTATTTACAAACAAATATTCTGTTTAAAGAAGCTGGTTTTGTGAAGTAGTAATTAGATCTTAACCAAAAGTTTCCAAAGGGAAAAGTTACCACTAACATCAAATGCCAGCTGAACCAAAATTATCACAAGTGAGAGAAAACCACAGATAAGAGATCCAAAAGAAGTGAACACAGCTTTGCCATCCAAGAAAGGCAATTGAAGGGGTATGTTTTAGAAAGATCACAAAATGATCTAAAGTGGAACCTACACTGCAATCATTTAGAATATTTAAAATGGTATAGGTAAAAATCCAAAACACCTACTACTCTATTTTTATTGCCTTAGGTATGATCACCTGGACATCAATACCACCAATTCACCCTAAATAGTAAGACTGCTTAGCATGCAATTCCTTTTATGTCACTGACACTTCTAAAGCTGGTCTTTATGTACTCGCCGTAGCAATAGTATATAAAAAAAACCTGATGTCATCTGCATTCCACCAAGGGTGGAGGCAGACAAACACTTTCTCAAAATGAGTTCCCAAGAAATCCGCATTTCTTAAAATCAAAACATCCTGTTTCTATAAACAGAATTGTCAAGCAATCAGTTCTAGAATGGATACTCAAGGAGGAATTCTTAATTAAAAAGCAACTTTTCCTGTATTTGATTTAAAACCTTCTTCAACATTAGAAATGGACCTGGAGCACATGATAGGTTCGACACAATCAAGCTCATATTTAACTGTCATATGAAAAATTAAAAATAAAACATGGAAGAATGCAATCTTAGTCTTGGGAAGTGATAGCGTAAGCTTGGAGTGATGACAATCACGAGCTCCCACCGACTCTAAGGTGCAAATGACTATCATGAAAGTTGGGTGCATTAACAGCAATTATTGATAAATAAGCTGAATACACATTACCCCACTGACAGTATTTGCAAAGCACCTCACAGATGAGTGTGTCCAGCTGTTGAGTTAATAACTAAGCAAAAGATGATAAAAAGGTGAAAGCACCCAAAAATCTATGAGGTTTCATGAAATTACAATATTTGAGATCTGAAATCGTATTTCACAGCAGAACACCAAAGGTTTGCCTGTTAGGACTGACTCACAAGCTTTTGCAACATTCACTACAGCAATGTAAGATATTAGCAGCCTCCTCTCTGCCCCCACTCCTCTGTTGGTGGTTACCTTCCCTAGAACAGGGGCAGCAGGTGGAATCATGTGACAGGTCCTCAACACCACAATTCAGAACCTGTCCTGTTAGTTTAAATCCACCTTTATTGCCAGTTAGTGTTGTTATCCTAGTTAGATGGGCAGTGCCTTTCAGTAGGAAGCTAGATGGACAACTGCAGTGGCATCTTAGAGTAATAGGAATTATCCCTCATTAATCAAAGCTCTTAGTTTATTAAAGACAAACGTAAAAATTAATTCATAAACAACTGTAGAAGAGTACATGTCTGATATAGTGGATTAGCCGATCTAGTAGTTAAAGAAAAAACAACAAATGATCAGCAGTTGAAGCTAAAATACAAAATAGTGTGTGTAATTTCTTTTATTTATTTGCAAAGGAAATATATAATTAATCATACTATTATCACTGGCGTAATTTAAAATCGAGACAGTACACATGACCCATAAATTTCTGATCTAGATACAAAGACTCAGTCAGGGAAATTTATGGCCAGTATAAGGCAAACGGTCAAACTGTATCAACGTAAAAGTCTCTCTTAGTATTAAGACATATCAATTATTCCACACTTCAACAAGTATAGTCCACTAGCCCCAGAAGGAAAACAGCAGCATGAAATAAGGTGAGATACATCTGGTAAAGAATGACAGAAGTGACTACATATTCTTGAAGTATTAGAGAAATTCCTCTAAAAAAGCAGCTCCTGTTAATAAAGCTAAAAACCACAACAGCTTATTGCTCGCTACCATTTTCTTTTTTGTAATACTGCTTCCCATGGATTTAATTATACTATTCCACAGGAAAGATATACAGTGGTTATGCTTAAGTTTTTAAACTAAGATTATGTAAGCATAATAATTACCAATAAAGTAATATATTTTTCCCTATGTCCTGACTTTTTTCACACATCTTGATTGGCTCAGACTATTTCTATTTTCATGCATCAGGGAAGGATTTATAAACTCATGAAAAAGTAGAACTGTATCATGCATAAAGTAGAGCAGATGAAACTTTTTTTAAATATATAATGCATTTAATACATTAAATACACACACAATGACATAATGTAAATGCACTAAGACTGAGCACAAAAGATACCTGTTTTTCTTTCCAAGCTGAATCAATTACAAGCAGAAAAATACCTTCTAACTGCAAATATTTTTATTTTCCTATTATGAGAACATTGAAAAATAAAATGGTTTTGTTAGAGACAAGGAAAGAAAATTTTTAGAGACAGTATAATTCCTTCAAATACTGTTAACTGAGAAAGTTACCTTCAATAAGTACCATATCAAAAATAATTCTTTGAAATAGCAAACATTCTATAAAACTATTTGGCTAGAGGTTGTAAGCAAGAAATGTAAAGAGCTTTGACTATTTTGCCATCAAAACATGAAACAAAAGATTCTGTTTTAGAGGGACAGCTGCATTTAGGACAGCTGGCAAGGTTTTTGATTAGTCCAGGTAAGCAAAATTCGACCTTTCTGCAGAGTAAGCATAAGTATCCTATAGAAGCTGATCTGGAATGATTCTTTTTCATAAATGGTTTAGAACAAAAGCATTTGTATTTTAGAAACAGTGATTTTGGAGGTAGATAGCTCTCAAACATTAGCAGTGATACAGAATGAATGGTCATTCACTAGTCTGGCCATCTAAAATTTGATCAGAACTCACTTTATTTTGGCCATATTTCCAGACTACTGTGTTGACAAAGCTTTAAACTGCAAATTTAGAACACAAAAAACCAATACTGATTTCTCAGGAGATTTCAGAATGAGTGTTTTATGGATATTTATGAGCTATGTCTAGAGCAACACTGATTCTCATGCTGATTTAACTTGCCAAAAAAATGAATATAATTGTATTTTTATACCAATTCTAGTCAGGAAAGCTTTACTTTCATGCAGCACCATGCATTATTCCCACTTGTTCCAATAAAACAGTTTGGGGAAAAGCAAACAGATTTGGGATGGATATAGAGGGAAACAATATCCAGCCTTTTCGTAAGTTGTCTCCTTTTCAGACCTTTGACTGGTATAAGATTTTTCAGATTTAAATAGTTAGCCCCTCATTATTCTCCTGACTATTCCAAACTCCTGGTTATGTAATCATCCAAACTATTCAGAAATCACTCAGAATTCTGCATTTATTATAAGCACACATTCACATACAGTAACTGGTGTACTTGTTTCTTGGCGGGGGGAGGATGTTCATGTGGGTTTTTTTCACTTTTAAAGGTAAATCCTACTATACTGGATAGAAGCATAAGGAAACTTCACAAACTCATTCTATTCTCATATGTAGTCTCAACTGCAACACTCATGCTTCACTATTCCCATAGCAATATCATGATTTATTTCTTCACTTTAGAGCCTTTCCCTGTAAAGGCTAAACTTTACACTCATTCTCAGTCCCCTTTAACTAGTACTTGTAGAAGAGCCTTTTTTTTTTTCAGGCTACCATTGCTTCATAGATAAACATGGCTTAAATTTTTCTGATAAACTGAATGTTGGAAGGATCACATGGCCACATCTCCCACAGCTTAACATTTAAGTGCATAACTAAAATGCCTCAGTGAGACTACCAATTAGTGCAGTTATGTTACTACCGCACAGAACTGTTCAACACCAAACTGAGCTGTAAGATTCCAGAAGCCATTTTTAGCATTGGGCACTAGGCCAAAAATAACCTTTTCAGTTCTCTAGGAAGCCAAATGTACAAAGATATGAAAACTGACAGAAGGAGTACAGCACTTCTTGCCAAAATACTGATTTTTTTGTGAAGTTAATACTCTTTCATATTACCTGATTCTTAACTGATTGCAAATCTGTAGTGATATTCTTTTAGAGACTGAATATTTCTGAATCGTACTATCATGCTTCTGTGCCAGATGCTACTATAAAGTGAGCTGTTCATTTCTGCATTGTGTTAATACATTTACAGTCACTCCCAGGGCTTAAGACCACAATGAAAGCTTCAAGGTTTACGTCTACTACTATTCCAACGTCTTCCAGAACAAAGCTTCAATTAAAATGCCTCAACCTCCATTCTTCCAGATATCTTACACTGTCTTGATTGAGATGTAAAAATAAAAGCCAGAGAACCAAAGCTGGATTCCTTACACAGTTTTGCCCTTGATCTGTTCTCAGATCTAGATTAAGCTGTTCAAAATCTCTGTTACTCAGTTTTTCCAATCTGTGAAACCATGGATAACCTGCATCATTATAGAACAATGAAATATCTCACTGAGAAGAGCAAGGTTCACCAGGTAATTTTTTAACAGAAACACAGAACAGGGTCTATGCTAGGACCAACTGAAACTAGAAATCAGCTCTCACAGGCATTGTTTTAACACTCAATATAATTACATAAAAGGCTTTCAAATTAACCAAAATACAAGAAATTCAAAAGACTTTCTCCACCCTTAGAAGTTCCTGATTCATTAGTTGAATGTCAAAGTTACACACAGCATACTTTAACATAGCAGTAATAACTTGTACAACCATGACACAAAAGAATATACCCAGAGAATGGCTGTCTTGCCTCTAAGTTCCCTTACAAAAATTTTAGCAAATTTAAGTTATTGGATATTTTATATTAGCTCATCTTTTCATTCAAATCATAAGATCCATACCGCTTGCATCAAAGATTTTCTTGAAAGAGCTTGCCATAGGTTACCTTCACTTTTCACACTGAATTTGGGAACATGGGAAAAAAAGTGGGTAGTTCCAAAGATGGGGAAGAAACGTGCCAAATTCTTAAAGAAAAACAAGCAATTTCAGACTCAGCAGCCTCTTTCATGCTCTCAAATGACCTCAGAAAAATAATGGATGAAACTACACATTGTCAAACTAACATGATAGTTTTCCATCACATTTGAAAGTTCAGGTGATGAATGGAAACATCCATTATAATACGGCTATAATTCGGTACAGCACTCTATTAGTTTCTGCACATTTTGACAAAGAAACTATATCATGTGCTCATTAAAGACTAAAAAGAATAATCAAGAACTACACACAATGACAAAGTATGTTGATGTATACATACTAGGTACTGATAGGTCTTAAAATAAGACAAAGTATGGAAACATAAAACATTTTAGATGGACCCCACAAATCCTTGGTCATACATCTTTCTTCAAAAACACTACTAAGCAGGGAAAAATATCACCTCTGGTAAAACTTGCAAGTGACAGGACGTGTGTGAGTGAGGAAAAAAAAAAAACCCAAGTCACTACCACGGAGCAATCTAAACTGGGTGGTAAATGAAACACAGGCAAAAAGTAGGCATTCAGCCAGACTGAAATTCAAATCTTGGAACAGGGATTGCAGGCAAAACTTACTGAGCAGGGAAACGACATCGTACATCGTGGAAGGCAAAAAGACAGAGTTCTTGAACTAGGATGAACTCAAAAAAAATTAAAAATAAACCCTAGCAACACAACATACAACAAGCACAGGAAACCTGGGTTTAAGCTTCTCCCCTTAACCAATCACAGCTGCTGTTTAATAACCAGGGCATTTTCCCCGACTGCTGAGAAGGCTACTTTCATCATCTCCTTTGATCAGAAATCCCATCCCAGAAATCATCATCATTATCTGTATTTTTCAATTATATAACATATGACTGACACTACGTTCTTCCTCCTTCCCCACCAAATAAACAGCTTTGTTGTTACTACATTTGCCATGCCTTAAAAAGACTGAACTGAATAAATTCAGCTAGGCCTCACTATTCTCAAAATGCAGTAATATAGCAATGGCACAACCTGTCAAGTATTCAACAGTTTTATCCCCTACTTCTCCTGTCCCTAAATTTATAAACAGTTAAAAGTTCAGTCAAAACAGTAACAAAAAAAAAGTCATTTTAATAATAACTCTGCTTACCATGTCAGCAATTTCACTATCATTATATTCTGAAACAAGGCTCTTCCTATACATGAACTGTTGTATTTGTATTGTGGGTATCTTGCCTTACATCCTGTAAGCCTCATCCAAGGGTGTATCCTGCTCCACTCCTTAGATTAATCTCTCAATTTTCTTCTCCTAACCCATTTCTTGCACATTTTCCAAAACTTCTCCATCAGTTTCAATGATTACCAACTTATCCTCGCACACACTTTATGAACCTGTTTCTTTCTGTTCCAACTTATCATTCATACTTTTCTCTTCATATTTAAATTTGAAAGTTTTTTTTATTTCTCAGCTGATTTTTTTCTTTTTTACTTTTTGCCTAATGTAGGGTTACAAAGGAGTGATGTCACTGCAAATAACATAACCAAAGATGCAGACTTCAGATGTTAAAAAAAGCTGACGTGTCTGCATACAGACAATAAATCAAAGTGAAACTGTCATTTGGAGTTACTTTGCTACTTTACATTATAATCTACAGTATAATGAAATCAAGACACATGCCTTCCAAGATTTTATTTGCTGAATTTAGTTTCTCTAATTCAAAAAACTATTTACCTTAAATCCTCCACCCATATATTATTGCCAGCTGTCCCAGAAGTGTCTCTTTCTTCCAGAAAGAAGTATTTATAGGGCTGCATTAGTAGAAAACACCTAACTAGTCTAAAAAAATCAAAAAACTAGAAATTAAATCTGTTAACAATCTTGCATTTTACAGTAGTGTAGTTTTGGAAGGAAATACAAGTTCTGTTTTTAAAGCAGGTGTTTCAAGTCTACCTTGATATTGGCAACATCCACTTCAAAAAGGAAGGATTATCAAGAAAAGTGCAGAAACAATTGTAGGGAGACACGAAACATTTATAATCTTTACAACATCTGTAATTTATATAGGCAAGCAGTTGGCGTATTGAAAAACAGAAAAGGTAACAGACAACAAGTATCTTCCAACATATTTTCATATTTATTCAGTACAAATAATTCCCTCCATTCTACAAAGAGTATTTCCAAACCAAGGAAAAGAACCTGTACCACCTGTTCAAGTTCACATCCCCCAGACTCAGTATTACAATGATGGCAACTCGCACCAACGAATAAAATCACCCAGCTACAGAAAACAAACAGAAAACCTTATCCATTCATAGGTCACTGTTAACATGGTGCTCAGCTGTTTTGCTCTTGTTCTGCTTATCATAAAGATCAATTCTAGAACTCTATTCTGATATTCCAAACCTCCAGCTACTTCCAGTAACTCCTCTAACAATACCTAGAAGAGTTCCCTCACATTGGCATCATGAAATTATCAGCTAGCTTTTAACTAAAGGATGATAATTCCCACAAGCTCAGCTGAACATGAAACATTTCATGCAGCTTCAAAAGTGAGTGCAAACCTCAGGCTCCAAATTAAATGCAAAACTAACTCTCATTTGGCTCTGCCAAGATCATTGTCTCACTCACAAGTTTAGACTTCTTTTTTTCCTTTAAAAATATTTCTCCTACAAACTGGGATAGAAGGACGAAAGACTGTTATTGTTTTTTCTATTTTTAAATAGTTAGGAGGTTTAAAGATATTATGGTGTTCTGCACCATACAAGGAAAGAAAGGGATAAAAAGGCAAGCTGGCCAGCAAGACACCCTTGGGGGAAAGAGGCTGGGGAGAAGCGTTACAGTTTTAGAACTGAACTCCTCCCACAAAGATGCATCTACCCACAAATTTAGTGGAAAAGTAATTATTCCTCCAGAAGCTTAACTCCTCAGTACCTTTCCAAAGAACTACTCTGATGTGTGTACTATAACCTTGCAAAATATGGTCAGAGAGCAGTCACAAGACATGAGGCATAACACCCATTCCCATTTTGGACAGTGATCTGCACGCTCAATACAATGATAACATTTCTGGCTCTTTCAATTTTACACATGGGAGAACAATAAATGGGTATCCTGTTTTCATCATTCTGGTCTCAACAGAACACATTAAGGATACCTCTCTGGTTTTAGAAGTGCCATTTAAATTATATTAATTTTAATTGTGAATTAGGGATTTAACCAGCTTGGGAAAGTTCACAAATCTTGCTAACATAGCCAGCAAGAACATAGCAGTCAGAATCAACAGTCTGTGGCCTGGGGAAGTTACTCATCCTTCCCAGAATGGTCATTCTGACATGCAAAATATCACTCCCTTCGTCTTGGTTGCTCTTGCAACTCTGTAAGCAGCAAAAAATGTCACTGGCTTTTCCTTCTGCAAGCACATGGATGCTAAGCTTCCCAAATGTAAATTCAACAGTTAACCTTTTAAAGTATGAATTTTATATTATTAATTGTAGCACAAAGACTGTAAATGTTATGTATGTTAAGAGTCAAATAATTTTCTCTATGATTTCCTAATTCTCTGTTCACAAAATTCTAATCATTATTAATGTAACTGCTCAAGAAATCAATTTTCCTCAGTTTTACAGATATCAGGAAAGTATTCCAAGCCATTACACTCAACCAAGAATATATAGCTCACCTCTCTGCTTATAATCCTTTCCCTTCTTTCACTTCAATCACTTCATAGATTTTCACTCAGTATTTCATAAATTTGCACTTGGTTTGTGTGATACTTTACCTTCTGCCTTTGAATAGTATCTTCTTCCTATCCATTTTCTTGTTCAAACCTACATTATATTGGTATTTGCTCCCTTCTAGTTCCAAGTCACAGTTCTACTGGGAAAATACTCATTCTACTTTCTCAGACTCGATTCTACCCTGGTCTCTTCCCCTCACAAAAGTATTTAGTGTTTTCAAAACTCTACACATAGTAACTGTATTATGATTCGCACTGTCTCTCCTGTTTTACAGATGTCTAAATCAAGACATCTTCTGTGCCAAGGACACAAAAGAAATAGACCAAGGGAAGGAAGAAAAGGAGACACACAAGCCATGTACGAGTATTTGGGTTCTACCTCCCACGAGGCCTGTGATCACATGCGAGTGGATCTTCAAAAACAAACTTGTTCCACTAAAAACATTTGAAAATGAACCTGTAGCACCTTTACTACGGTAATATCACTTCTGGAGGTCTGAGTCAGTCTTTTCCAAAGCAGATGGGCCAAGGGCACACAAAGTGACAACATTTCTACAAAAGCAGTCTTTATCCATTTACATGCATAGCATAGCCAAACATGGCTTTGGCAATTCTAGGTAGAGCTGTTTAAAAACCACCCACCCTAAACAGCCACCCTTAACTTTAAGGGTAAAACCTCAATAAACAGCTGAGCTTACTCCTGCTGAAATTGAGGGGTTTCACTCTCCCTCCCATCATGTGATTTCTAGGCTGTCATCTCTCCTACCCTTGCACTAGTTTCGAAGCTTCTCTACAAAGAAAGCAAGCTAGTCAAAAAAGAAACAACAACAACAAAAAAAACTACACTGGAGAAGGAGATGGACACACACACACACAGACTCAATAGTAGAAAGCCATTAATCTGCTCAAGCCACGCTCTGTGGCAGTAACCAGGCAATTGAGTACTCCTAATTTGTTTCATGCAATAAAAGGCACTCTGAGCTAATTCACTTTATTTTGTGCTGAGAAAAGCCTAACAGCACCTGCAAAGTCAATGACTGCATTTCAGCTATGAGGGCATAAATCTCCAGACAAAAGAGGTAACTTTCAAAAGCACAACTGACTAGACTCTATATGGCAAAAGAACTAATAGACACTTTTCAACAGGAGTCAATAGCTTTGACATTTATATGATCCACAAGCAAGGACATACTCAGACTTGGGGAAGAAAAACAGAAAAAGGACCAAAAGGCTTTAAAGGGTATTCTGCAGTCATAAGTTGCTAAGCACCTCTATGCTTCTAAAAAATTAATTTGGTAAAGCTCTTTCACAAAGCATTGCTTATCAGAAAAAAAAGACACTACAATATGTTAATACAGAGATGTCCAGACAGACCAAATTATGAAGATACAGTCTAAAATTGCATTTATACTGTTGGATACAAAAAATGCATTTATCTTCATTTTTTAGCCTTGATACAAAGACACATTATATAGTAATCTCAAAAGAGAGTTACATCTCACAAGTTTTGGCTGCAGGGTAATATTCAATTCATTTGTGAGAATAAACAAACATACTTCCTCCTCTGTCCCTGTCCTAATACACTTAGGATATTATTTGTGTAAGAGACAGAATAAGTAAGGTTAGAAATCTTCAAATAAACACAGGAAGGCTGTAGGAAGGGACTGACTATTGCACATAAAGATGAAACAGTTTTATTCTTTTTTTTCAGATTTACAGTTAAATGTTATTTTTATTGATATGAGTTTGGATAAAATGAGCAAAATGAAAGGTTCTCAAGAAGCCTCATCCAAAAAAAACCACAATGTAATCAAAATATGAATTGAAGATGATGAATTACTACCTATTCAAAGCAGTAATTATCAGAGAGAATTCTTAAAAGGAGAGGGGCATATCAAATCTCTTTTCTTCTCTGGTGACCAAATAATAACTAAATTCTAAAGGAGAGTCCATTTGGCAGTCATTTTTAGTTCATGAAAGTGTGCAGTAGCACAAACAAAACTAGTCTGTATGTGTGACATCCTTCTCAGTATAACCTCCATTTATACTAAGTGGAACCAACTGCATGTCTACTGCTATAATTAGAAGAATTCCCAGAAGTGGAAGACCTACGTTAATAAAGGAGCTGGAGAAAAATCAGTGAGAATGAATTATGGCAATCTAATACACACAGTTATTTTTTTAAAAAATGGGAAATAAGAAATTATTATTATTAGCAAATAGGACTGAAAGGAACATATTTCACCTGAATCAGTGAAACAAACCTCAACCAAAACAAGAAATAAATTTTTCAGAAAGACAAGCAGAAAGAACTTCCAACTGTTGTGTACAAACAAATGCATTCCTGGACTTAACTGTGATGGAAGACAACTTGTAAATTTGTTTGGGGGTTGTTTTTTTTTCATTTACATGATCCCACAGGAAGCACTTAGATGTCAAAATTCAAAGTGAAGTGCCTCAAAACTAAAATTAAAACCCTACAGGTTCTCAGATAGCTGTTCAAACTGAAATTTTTGGACCATCTTGAAAACAAATACATAATTACAGTACAAACAACTATTTCAAAGATGCTGCCAGGCAGGCTAAGATGTCTTCAGCACTGGACTGTGCTCTCCAGACAGTGCTTTTATAAACATTTTAAAAAACAGCAGGTAGGACTTCTTTCATTTAGTGAGCATTCTGAAGCACAAAAAATAAATACATATTCTTTCCAGAATTTCATACTGTCCAAACTAGCATTCAAATACTTCAATTTGTATTTCTTTTCCAACAATCTAACACTTGATTAAAAAAAAATATTTGCTTCTCTTCCACATCACCACGAACAGTAGCAAGCAATCCTTCCTCATGTGCCTAACCCACACAATAGAAATGGATGAAACAGGTATTCACCAGAAAAGGTTCAGAGGATCTGTCTTCAGAAATATAGCCAAAGCCTACAGAAAGAGGTTGAAGTGATACAGGCAGCCATGGTTATACATTTAAGTAACAGCTTTGGGGCTTTTTCTTCCTCTTTTATAAAACTAACGTGCTTCCAGCATTCCCACTGGTTTTGAGGACTATAATTGCATACTATTACTTAAGAACTATGTGATTACTGTGCCACTGTCTTCTGCATAACCCAGCCTGTAATAAAAGTGATAAGAATAGCATTTATTATTTTTGAAATGGTTTTTGCAATGCATTTGCACTGATGTGGTTTAAAACATCTGACTAAACTCAAGATACTTTACATGGAGATTTTATTTTCTTCTAAAAGTACTGCATACCACGCAAACTCCCTTCTGTGTGCAAAGACGCTGCCTGAAAGTTCATCTGACTGGGTCACTCAGCTCTTAGGCAAAACTTTGAAAGTCTGAGGAAGAGACGTCCTATTGTGTCTCTATAAGCAAGATGTATTCAATGCAAAGAAAAGTCACAGCAGAAAAAACATACCAAGAAGCTGCACAAATAGCAAGTGACAAGTACAGCTAAGCCTCTACAGTTACTACGGAACGTAACTCCAATAAGAACTAGAAAAGTCAAGCAATTCAGGCCCAGCTATTAAAGGCAACCAAGCTACATCCCTTTTGTAAGTGTATCAATTGCTATATAAAATCCAACTTCTAACTTCAGGAAAAAAAAATATGCATGAACACAGAATTTAAAATCTAACACTTCTTCTGTCTTCCTCAGATCTACCTAAAGCACTCAGAACTCTTCTAGAAGACAAGCTTGATAATACTTCATTTGAGAGTATGTGTAGACCATCATTTTCTCAATCCAAAAACACTGTCAGTATCTAACACTAAAACACTGTCAGGATGCAGACATGGTTTCAGTTTTCTGGAAATCCCCTGCCCCTCAGATCTCTAAACTCAATCCCTCTGACTAGCCTCTAAATCAACGGCTATCCTTATTTTTCACTGAGACTGGCCCTCTTTAGCAAAAAAAAATTAATAGTGAAAGGCTATCCCTACCCCAAACCACCAAAGTTTCAGGGCTTCAGAGACAGGTCAGCACATCAAATCCAAAAGTAAAAGCCACTCACCGTGAGGACACAGTCCAAGTAGTACAAGAAAGAACCGGTTTTATACCATGCACATTTATGGAAAGGAAGTGCGAAAGAAAATTCCCATCAAGAGTTTGCCCCAAGAGCTTCAGAAATCTGGGCTTAAGCCAAGTGTCTCTTCTGTTTATATGTTCTACTTACTTAACGTAACAAGTGAAAAGGAACACAGATTTTTCAGAAATATATCAACATATGACTTAACTCACAAGGCAAACAATTCCATTAAACAGTTACAACATGCTGTTACAAAAATATAAAGTAACTATAGATTAACACATAGTTCTCCTAAAACTGGACAATGGAAAAAGGGCTGCTGTTGTTACAAGATTGAGACATGGGCTGCTCTACACTGCCATTTACACCACAGAATGAAAATCCCATTCTACATTTATTTCCATATTGAATGTATTCTGTGTAAACTCCAACAAAAGCACATTAATGCTGGGAGGCAAAGATTACTTTTTTCTTGAGCTCTCCTCTGAATAGAAAACCTATTAGAACAAGTAAGCATGTAATGAACATGTCCTACCTATACCTACAACACACAGCTCATGCTTGTACAGAACATATTTACACAATATATAATTACTAACATGTAATCACTGCCAATCAAAGGATTTTTTTCCAGTACATAATTTTGTTTTCTAACAGTTTGGATCAAGCTAACTTTCTGCATTTCCAAACTACTTATGTCGAGTCTTCATTAGACTACAACTTTAAAAAGAAAAGAGATAAAACATCTTGCTTGAGGAGACAAGCCAGCAGTCATTCTTCTAACTGCATGCAGTCCCACTATCATGTTTTATCCCTTTCACTATCACATCTGTTACTGAGTCAGTTAATGGTTAGCATGGCAATTCATGCTACCAGTTCATGGTAGTTTCATTCATCAAGTTTCCTTCATATTTCTCTTTTATCAATACGATGATATAGGTGTTCGTGCAGACTGCTGTGAAATCCATTCCGCAACAGCAAACAAGTGACAGAGCTACATAGCAATTACATATACCATCTACTGCACATCTGAGACATTACTCTGTTCCCTATACCTGGGAAAGAGACAAGTTTGTAGTAAGCACGTATGTCTTCATGTACAGGGATGCATAGGTACCCTCATGTGCAAGAGTAGTTGAGAATTTAGGTTCATGTTATCACATGTTTGCATGCAGGTATAGCACCTGCTGTTTTGTGGGACAAGAACAAGTGACTACTTGTCTGCTCTTTTGCTGTTTCAACACAACTATCTTCAGCAGGCAAATGGGGACACAAAAGGGCATGCGGAGGCGGTACACTAAAGATCTTAGGAATATGCTAATATATTCTTCTATGTAAACAATGGACTAGGTTCCAACCCCCGGCACAGATAGGGGAAAGAAAACAGATATGACCTTTCATGGGGGACTGCCCCTTAGGTGAGAAACAAGTGTGCTTTTTTTTCATGTTGAAGGGTGTGAGGGTAAGGTAAATGAAGACTGGATACACCTCCCCTCACCACTCCCACCTGCAGGGTTGTCAGGCCTGTCCCCTCTGCAGATTTATGTAATGATGGTGTCCCCCGCTGTAGAATATGTACAGTGCCTGTGAAGACAGCAATTCCTCTCCAAATTTGCCTTGGAAGATAGCATTGCATACAGAACTGGAACTACATCTACATGACTGTAAGGATACAAGAGTGGATGTCAACCCCAGTGTCAGACAAATGGCATTTGTGAAAGGTAGCACGTTCCCTGGGTTAGCTGCAGAGCAAACATGTTCCTATGGACATGTCTCCACCTGTGGCATGCAAATAGGTGACATGTTCAGAGGCACATGAGTGTCAATGTGGTTACATACTGACTTGCATCCCCTCCATGCCAGGTGGGTCCACCTACATGCAGTAGGATGGATGGACCAGGTATCTACCCTGGCACTCATATGCATTCCTCATGCAACCAATTCAAAGGTGGGCTGGCTGCCACCTCAAATCTCAGTGGTCAGGGAAGGGTGGCACAGAAATGCACATTCCCCAGAGGAGGAAGAAGACAGGTGCGAGCAAGAATTCCCCACACACACACTCCCCCAGTGCGCCACTGGAGAGCCAGCTCTGCCTCACCAAATGCGGGGGGGGGGAATGGGAGTGTGCAGCTATCCAGCCATATGGGAGCAAACACCTACCTCATACAGCAAGGCGAAGGGGAGATGAAAAAAATAAATAAAAGACAGGGTCCAAGCAGAGCTGGGAGTGGGCTCAGTTTCCGCATGGGGACGGGCCCAGGGGAGAGCGAACGCCCCATGTCACGGAGGTTGAGTGAAAGGGTTGGGAGTGGGTGTCCTCCTCACAGGGAGGTTGGGGGGGGCACTAGGATGCCTGGGGGGGTGGAAGGTGGGTCTCCCGGCGATTTAAATCCCTGATTCAATCGCCGGGAGACCCACCTTCCCCCACACACCTCCGCCCCCTCAGGCAGATACCGACGCCGGCCGCCCCCTCCCCTCCGCGCCCCCGGTTCCTCGCCTGGCCTCACCTGCCCGCACCGTATCGGAGAGGTCGTGGCTGAGGGCGGCGGCGCTGCGCGGGAACTCCTTCAGCTTCCTGCCGCTCAGGTTGAGACCCCCGGAGTGCGCTGCCTCCTCCAACGCCCGCTCCAGACCGCGGTTCAGAGGCGCCTGCAAACCCAGCGACCCACCACTACCACCGCCGCCGCCCACCCCGGCCGTTGCCGCCGCCAGAACAGCAGCGGGGAATGGCTGCGACTCGCCTCCCAGCGTCGCCATCTTTCCCCTCGCCCGCCTCGCTGCTGGGGGTACCCGAGAGGGCCGCCGGACCTGCCTGCCGGCCTGCCTCCCTCTGTCCCTTCCTCCTCCTCCTCCTCCTCCCGCTCGCTGTGGTGGCGGCGCTGCCGCCGTGAGGGGGAGGGGGAAGGGCAGCGCAGGCAGGAGGCGGAGGCAAACGGCCCGGGCGAGGCGCGCCCACTGCGCATGCCTGGTCTCATCACTCCCCCCCCCCGGGCAGTGCGCGGGGCGGGGCACTGCGGCGCCACCTAGCGGCGGCGCCCCTCCGGCCTCGCGCTGCTTCTGCTGCTGCACGTGCAGCTGCCTCTGCACGCAAGTGCAAAAGGAGGGGTGAGCTCTCCCTTGTGTTTTGTCATGACATCCCCACCGCCTTCCCTTCTAAAGACCTAGCCCGGGAGGTCTGCTCACCACCCGCTTTGGCACCTTCTCCCGGCATCTGCTGAAGTCGTTCACCACGCTAACTGCGCCGGCAGGCTCAGGGGCTGGATGCGCGGCAATTTGTGGTTGGGTGGCGTGAAACCACCGTGCGCACATGCAGGCAAGCATGCATGCACTCAGGCGGCGGGCCTCATTTGAAAATTAAAAGCTGCAGTGGCTGTTGCCACTGAACTAGGCCCTGGGGAGCATCTGCCCTGCAGAAGGCTTTTCTGTGACTTGCTTCTCCCACAGGGGCTGGTTCTCACACGTGCGTGGCCCCCGGGCCCCAGCCTGCCAGAGAGACCCTCGAAGGTGTGATTTGTAGTGACAAACCAAGCACAGGAACCATGATCAGTTCAGTTTGCAATGGAATAACCTTTCTGAGGGGGTGAGGGTGTTGGTTTTGGTTTATTTCTCCCCTCATTCTGCAGCTTTGCAAATCTGAGCCCAGGAGCGGAAGAGGAGCGAGACCTCATGTTTCCACAGAGTTTGCAGAGTTCAAAGCTAAAAAAGGATTTGTATGTCATCACCCATGACCTGTATTTTACAGGCCGTTACATTTCACTCAGTTACCCTGCCTTGCGATCAATGGCTGACGTTAAACCAAAACCTTCCCAGCTCAGGAAGTTCAGCCACTGAGTGCTACGGGGACAAGGAATACAGAATTGCCACAAGGAAATAACCTTCAGTTTCTGAAAAACAGGAGAAATCATAGCGAGTTTAGCAGTCACAACGAGAAACAGCACTGGTGAAAAGGGAGAAGATGTGCTAGAGGTAGATCTTTTCACATAACAGTATCATAATATCCATTACAAACTCGTTCTTTATAATAAAGATATGCTCTCAGTATCAACATTTTTCATTGTAAGTTTAATATACATTGTATCACTGCAGAAGTGTGGCGGGCAGCACAGCAGCATTTTTAAAGAGGCTGCCTTACATTAAGGAGAGAGCCATAAGGTTAGACGGGTAGGACAGGGATTATTTTACTGTAAGTACACTTCTATTGCACCTAAAATATAGGCCCTGGCCTTAAACTTCAGTCTAAACTACCTTCACACCTGCAATTGCCAGGTCTTCATGTTCGATGCAGAGATCTTGGCTTTCGGCACGACAAATTCAGTGTCCTACCAGTTTGAGAAAAGTTTGGGTTCGCCAGAGATCAATTCTTGACACCATTCCTTGGAACAGCCCCTAGCCAAAGAGGAAATCAACAGTTACCACATCAACGGTTGCATCCAGATATCACATTACTTTTGACAAAGGTTGTTGGTGGGTTTTTAAGATTTTTTTTCCACAAATTTCCACTAGTCACAGCATGTTTTGGATTTGTTAAAAGGCTTGATTCCAGCTTGCATGAAATCTTTGCATTGCTGCTGGAAAACATAAAGAAACAGATGAATAGCTACATCTTCTAAGCAATTTAAAGAAAAGTGTTGATGAACAGTAGTTCGAGTTGAGTAAACTGTGAATAAGAGCAACTGCTAGGCTTCCCCTATAATGGAATTTTTTTTAAATGCAAGTTTGATGAACTAGGTACTATATTCTTTTACACTTGGAGAAGTCTGAAATATCATAGGGTTTATGACTCAGTAAATTACTTTGCACAGAAGATTTCCTGTGTATTAAATTACCCAACATCATGGAACTTTATTTTGAAACTAGTAATACAGAACGAAACATTCAGACAGCATCTGCAGAAATCATCTTCCAGCATTGGCTCCTTACAGTCAGGTAACAGACCTGTCGTTTGGTGAGGTTTGGTAAGTTTTCTCACCAGTGAGACACCATGTTCCTTCCTCCCCCACTTCTGGTAAGACAAAATGATTTCTAGTGCTGATTTTTATAAAAACAAAAAGGTTTTTTTGCTCTTTGTTGTCTCCACACCGTACCGCTAATCCTGGGATTTGATTCACAGCGTCTCACATAAGGGAAGCTAGCAGCAATACCTTTCTCAGCCCCATTTGAAGGACAACTCGTCCTCCTTTGCAGGAGGCACCCCAGGTGCTGAGGAGCCATCAGGCACCCCTCCAGGCAGGCAGGCAGGCACAGCGTGCCCACCTTGGCCGCCCTGTTGGGCTCACACGAAGGGCCCGTGGCCGGCAGAGGCAGACAAGTCAGCACAGCATTCCCCCTTAAGACACCCAACATCAGGGCAGCTGGGATATAGAGAGGCTGGGGCTACCCTGGTACCTGGTCTATCAGGGATGAAAGATGTAGGTTCCCCCTTACAGCAATGTAGGGGCACGCACCAATAATCAGGGAGCAAGTCTGTTTTAAACTGCTTTTTGATTTGAGCAGCTGAGGTGCAATGCAGGCATGACCTGTGCTTAGCAGATATTGTGCAGAAACTCCTGGAAGTAGCACTTTGAAGGCTGCTAACGTTATGAAGATTGTAGAGGGAGAAAAAAACGTAGCAGCGAAGCTGTATCGCCTTGACTTTCTCTCTTCTCTGCCTGAGTGCTGTGCCAGTTCTAACTCTGTTCCTATAGATACAAAGGATCAGAAATTGAAAACACTGCAGAAAAAGAAAATATAATCACAGCAGCACCGGTTTGCTATCTATGCAGATGTATATAAAAGGTCAAGCTCCATATATTGACTTTTGTAGGATCACAAAGTGGGTACAGCCTGGCACAGCAGCTAAGCTGAGCTAGTGGCAAGCTGTCATTGAAAGCAGCCCTAACCTTGCCCCCAGCTATGGGATCTTGCCAGTTCCTATGTGACTCCTTGCACTTGTCTGAGTCTTCAGTGAGTCCTAGAGCAGCTTAAAAATTAACTCTAGAAGGAAAAGAAAACAGTGGATGCTCTTTAGCGAGCAGACACAAGCGAGGCAGAGGAGAGAAGGATTGCAGACGGAAGGCTTATGGGTGTAGCAGAAGAAAGAGATTGCAGAGGTGACCGTTCTGCAAATTGGATCACACATAATGGCTGTGACAAGAAAAATCCTATCAGAGATGTACAGAAAGTACCATAGCTGAGGGAGACTGTGAGCCTGAGAGTCTCAGAATGAATTTCTATGACTTTAAATTGGCAGAAAAGAAGCAAACAACAAGGCCCACATGGTTTGTAAAGATCAGAGTTGGGTGAGGACTTATGCACAGAGAGCTGGTTCCTCATGAGGTAGCGCGTGACCTCAGTGTGGAGTACCTGTCCTCTACTAGACACAGGACTTTCACGGCGTGGAGTGGGAGATCCTCACTTTACTTCAACATACAGACATTTACCTCATGCTCCATGTGGTCTAAGACAATCCTGACGAGGCATTATCATGGAGTAGCTCATACACGGGGTACACCAAGGCTTTCTTCACATCAATATCCCAGGTGGACAAGCTGTCTGGTGTGGAGACAGAAACAACACACAAACACTAAGTCAAATGCCAAACAGAAAGTGGGCATCACTCAAGTCTGCAAGGCTACCTCCGTTTGGTGCACACAGAACAGCAGTCACAACTCAGAAAAGCCACGTTGGTAGCATGACTGTAACGGCACCAGGATAAGGAAAATTATCAGATGAATCCCAAAAGAAAAAGCATGCAAACTGAAGCTTCAGGTGGCACAGATTAAAAGATGTTCCTTTCAATTAAAGCACAGACTCCTGAACCTGCTCACAGCATGCCTAAGACAAGTGGTTCATAGCACACACCAGCAGAATGAGTAGCCTACACAGAGCAGACAATGCGCTGCAGCTTCCTTGCAGCAAAGCTGGTGAAGAGAGTTTGAAGAGTGAGGAAGCTATATCAGGAAATAGCTCAGAAAAATCCATCTATATAACACCTGCCTCACAGAATACTCAGGAAAAAAGTGGGGGGGGGGAAGAGAGCAATTAATTGATAGGAGGCAGGATATGAGGGGAAGCTTATATATGAAGCAGAAGCTCAGAGGTAGATAGTCAGCATGGTCACTGCTCAGAAGACGCACAAGGTTCATTCTCACATAGATCTGAGCAAGTTCACAACATAAGGGCACAATTATTTAATTGCTACAGACAAAGCAGCACTTCTTGGTCCCAGTGACTGATCATGGCAAGCATTGGGAGCTCAGGAAAGCATCTCCCTTGGTGCGTCCTGAGACCCAACGGCTGGGCAGGCTCAAAACACACACTCAGTGATAGTTGGTGGGGGGCAACTGGGAAAAGATCAATCCTGAACGGCACCACATACACTAGACGTGTTGGCAAGGTGCACTGTCATGGTAGCGATGCTGCTGTACAGACACAGAAGCAACAGGACAGAAGCTGCGAGAGATCATGACCAAAAGCTCAGCTCTCAGCTAAAAGGTCATTAAAATAGACCTAAGGGTAAATTAAAACCAAAGTGAAACTGTCTTAGCATCCCTGAAACACTTGACCTGACTAAACATTTAAGGGCAACATGCCCATACCTGAAATATTAATTTAGTTCAAAGACTATTAGCAGTTGCAAACTGGCAGAATTTCTTCCAAGTTTCTCAGATGACCTTGAAACATGCAACACGATAGAGCGGTAAATACGTCCACACTTACCTTGAATCTACTGCTGAAATACAGCTTCAGCAGAGATTCAGGGGATTGTAACTGTGGTGGAAGCCTTGCTCTTGAAACAGGAAGAGCCAGTAGGTGTTTGCACCACGGTCCCCCAAAGCTGGGAAAGGAATGTCTTGCAGGAGTTTGCCTTTGTGAAAATTTGAAATAGCATCTGGTAGGGGAAGAAGCCATCAGAGTAAGAAATAACCTGTCTTCTAATAAAAATAGAGGAGACAATTGGTTATTGTCACTAGCAATGAGACAGCATTTACGGAGAGATACTGTCGGCAGTCCCAGAATGCCTCCAGTGTATGCTGTCGAAATACTACAGTTTATAAGTCTGTTGCAAAAAAACTATGCAAACCTGATTTCCTAGCCGCAGTAGACTATTAGCACAGACATATGGAATTGAAACAGAAATACAGAGTCCTCAGTTTATTGCAAAATTCAGAAAATGCAAGAGGTAGAAGACATCAGCCAAGCAGCTGAACTCTGGTTTCTAGGTGGAGCACACAAGGCAAAGATTTTGTAAGACCCACGTTCATGATTATGGGAAAGACAGCAGGTAAAATGCTTCACATCCCTGTTAAGAACAGCAAAAACACTGGGACAAAAGAGAACCACTGCCTGGGAAGCAGTTGTGATATAAATCTGGAGAAAGTGAGGGCCTAAAAGCCAAAAGCAGCAGTGGAAATGGAAGAACAGCGCTACCTGAATGCAAGCCCATATATTTTTCCTGGAAACCACACAAACCACCTGTCTGGTATAAACGAGTTCTTGAGACACCTGGGAACTCAGTAAGAGGCGTGAACCAGCACCAGCTCGGTGGTTGCAAACCACTTACCTGACTTGAGTCAGGTAACTAATTTTAGTTGACCAGCACCGTGTTTATGCCTTTTCACCACTCAGTCCAACCGTGTTGTTGATGCCAGCTGACCGGCAGCAGTAAGTGTGAAGATAAAATTGCAAAGTGGGCGTTCAGATACCTGCCACTGGGGGAAAAAAAGCATGCATGCAATTCCTGAATGGGGAATTGTATCCAAGAACATGTTAATAGCCAGATATAATGCTTTGATAATGCACACGTATATGGATCCCTGCAACCACCAGCACCTCTTTACCCAGAAGGTATTTCACCCCAAGGGGTATCTTTTCTTTCCAACATGTGTTCAGGTCCACTGAAGCAAGGGTTATTTGCAAAAACAGCACCAGCAGAATAAGACTTTTGCTAGCGAAGAGTAACTTCCTCCTTGCGTGTCCTAACAGCCCCCAGACATCAACAAGGATGCCAATATACAACATTTTGTTGAAGAGCAAGTCACATGGACCTGCAATTTTAATCACTTAGTTTCAATCCCTTTTCATGGAAGTGAAGCTGTAGGTGTTATAGATAGACAGGTTTTGGCCCATGCCGGAAGGCTGTCTTGGTACACAGCCAAGTGAAGTGCTGGACTAGGAAAGGGATACCCAATATAGTCCATATTTCAAGAACTGTGGGCTGTATGACATACAAAGAAAATGCATGTCTTAGAGAAGCCTTCAATTCTTTTCTAATTCATACATGATGCTAGTGCAGCTGATAGTGTCTTACAGATCCTGGGTTGCTCAAAAATAACTTAAATCCACATTTGCCATTGGTCTGCTATGCTGCAAGTACTATGGGACAGCTCTTGAAAAAGAACAGCAAAGAATCAAGGTCAAAGTTTACAATTTCACTGCAATTTATGTCTTTATGCCTTCCATAAAGATCAAGGGATTCAGCAGTTCATTCTCAACATCCCAACAACAATAATTTTGACATAACTACCAAGAAATATGGCACTTGCTGGTTTATTTGCAAGAAAAACAAAGACTCAGCTTGTTTCATCATAAGTCACTAATGCATCTAAAATAACTATAATAACTCTATACCAATTAAGTTTATAAGCGGTATTTTAGAGGCATTTTACTCCCAGTTAGCTACAGAACACCCCACTTTGCTTAGAGCAGTCTTTTCTTCTTCCAGCACATAACAAAGCCTCCATCCTGTAAACAGTCACTTACTTAACCTTAGTTCCCAGCTTATAAACTGGATCACTGGAGACCAGCACAGGGTGGACTGGGATGCAGAGGGTATGCTGAGGGGGGGAAATGAGAAGAGGAGGTGAGAACTGCTCTTCCAGGTGTGTCTTTGCTACCCCACCTGCGGCAGAAAGCACTTCCCAGCAGTGCATCTCAGGCTTGGAGCATCTGGGAGGTGAGCAGGATCCTCACATAGCAGAGGATGTGAGATCTACCTTCCAGTGAGATCTAGGTCCTGCAATGACAGTATGGGGCTGTGAACATTTCACCACTCCAAAACCTCATGTGCTAGGTACCACTGACCAGGCATGACTGGAGATGGATGGGAGCCACAGGCAGAACCAGTGCTCAGAAAGGTAGCACTCTTCTCTGCAGTGTCCCTCCAAAACTCATCATGTGACTTGTCACTGTCCCTTTCCAAACCACACCATAACATGAGAGCATCTCACTCTTTGCCAAAGAAGATACTTGTAAGAACCAAAGTAACTGCTTGTTGTTCAGGGCAAGTTCCTCTTATTTTTATAAAAGCAAAAAATGCTGGAGATCCCCACCAAACGAAGACTTCATTGCACTCCACTGTGCAAGACCACAGCTACTGGCCAGAATCTCTTGCATTATAAGTATCAAATAATTTTTCATATGCACAGGCTTGCATGTTTGATGACTGAGCGCATATGGTGAAGTAAGAGGCATAGTATCAAGGAGCACAATGGAAATAATAGATTCCTCTTGGGAAGAAATAGTAAACAGCGTTTCTAGTAAGACTGACTGCAAAAGACAGCTCAAAATTTGTTTACATAGGCTAAGTCCAGGATCTTGCAGTGCTGGGCAGGCAGTACTCCTCCCTTTATCTCCTCCTCCTCCTTCAGATAAACACCGTCGGACTGGGCAGCGCACACCCAGCAGGATAGCTTTCCCTCTCGCTGGCAGATGGAGTTACAGCCTGCTCTTGGCCATGGCAAAACAAAGGTGATCCAGTTAGCTGCAGAGTTTCATATCCTGCATGTAGAGGAGACCAGGAAGGTGCCCAGGGATGGGTGGTGCTCTGACCAATTTCTCATGAAAGCTTGACTCCCTTGCTGCAGAAGCTGATGGGAGTGGAGGGTGCTCACCTTTATTCAGAATCCATCCATAAGGGCACATGTCCTTATATTCTCAATGTGCATCCATTCAAAGACATCTACCTGAATGTCCTTTTCTGTTCTCCCCCAGTTTTGTTTGAGCCATGTTCCTCGCCTTGCGCCTTCAAGTGCTTTCTTAGAATTAACGTCTCGCACGCTATTTTTAACAATAGGAGCTGAACACTGAAATGGCAGAGCTAAGTGAAGCGCACGTGGAGAGAAGGGGAAGGAAAAGCAATTTTCCACCCATCCCCCCGTATCTGATCTGTACATCTCTGTTAATACGTAAAACACAGAGCAGCCCGTACAGCCTACATTACATGTAGCAGTTAGAATAGGGATGTTTTTACCATGTGTTGCCTATAGCACTGAAAACACTGTTATTACTAAAACACCCAAGCAGTAATGCAGATTACTAGTCCTCAGTGGTTCTGATAAAGGAAGGAGAAACAGCAGAAGTCCCTGAGAAAAACCTTTCAGGGATCTTGGTAACTTTTTCTGAATTCATTTGGGCACAGAGATGGCAAGGGTATATCCTTTACCTGTTTCGTGGGAGCCTAGAGAACTGTTTAGAAAGGATGAAAACAGGTAGCAAACAAAGTGAAACAAATGTGGTTAGTACTCTGAAGAAAAGAAAAAGTAAGAAGGAAAGTGCTGCCCTTGCATGACAGATAGGCAGGGGATAGGTATTATTTTTACAGAAAAAATGGAAATAGAAAATAGAGATTGCGACCAGTGCTTTACTGATTTTTTTCCCCAAAAACATTCTGCATTCTCCGTGCTTGCACAGAAGCAATTGATTTTTTCAACATGTTAGGCTGGGAAATTGTTAGGGTGATTGCAACTGTAATGCAGATACCTTCTGCTCCGACGAGATTCCCCTCTCTGTAATTATAGTCCACATCACTGAGGCATGCTTCATAAACCATTTCACAAGTTTTGAAGTCATAAATCACCTTTCTCTGTGTATATACAACACAGCTCATGCTCGCACAAACCAGCAGCAAGCTCCTCACACCTTTTATCTATGGTGACTTAGCTGTCCTTCAGGCCAGCAAGACCTACCACAGCAGCATCTCTTACGTGACAAGTTACCTGGCTCCGCACCTCTCTCAGCAAGTGCTGCCCATCAGTGCTGGGGCATGGGGAGATTCTGGTCCATCTACCGAGTGATTTTGGCTTGTATGGAGCAAACTTCTACACCTCCATAGAATATCCCAGGGCTGCCTTTTGTGGACAATTACCCCAAGAGTGTGCCTGACTTTGGTCACTGCAGTTTGTTAAAATTGGGATTCGGGGAGGGGAAAAAATACACAGCAAACTTATAGAATGCCTTTCCCAAGCTGTGTTGGAGGTATTTATTTGCATATGCTAGGCACTTATTCACAGCAACACTGCATCTTGCATTGACAGCATCTCCAAATTACTTAGTGCCTCACATAAATACTGACTTTGGTTGGGCCATGGATACCTAATCAGATAAGTTAAGAAGATGGACTTCAAGACAAGCATATATTTAAAGGCTAATTACCAGGTGCGCCTCACATTTGCAACATCTCTGCAATAAAAACACTGAAAATTGGCTAGTGCTCGTTTTTAACAGAACACCATCCAGTATTAAGCCAAAAGTCTTAATAAAGCTAAACATATTACAGTAATTTATCAGCCAACTATATAGATTCCTCAAGCGTGGAATCAGGCTTGCTTTACAAGAACTCATTTTCATTAATCTATACTGATAGGTAATAATTATATTTGTAGATGTCAGTTCCTTTGAAACCCCCTGACATTTTTCTGTCATTTTGCCTACAACTGATGTCAGGCTAACAACCCTATAATTAGTGTCTTATCACACCCTCTGAATTCTGGCACAGACTCACTGTTTTCCCAGTCTTCTGGAATTTATTTCCCATTCCAAGGTGTTTTCTGTACATATTTAATTGCTAATGCGTTGAAACTTGTGTATGATTCTCCTAGGATGCAAGCACAAATCTTGCTCCATTCTGAATAAAAAAATACTTTTAAAAATATTTCTGCCTGTTCTGCATTACTGATATCTATTTTGCCTGCCATTTCAAGTGATGGGCCTGAAACGTCATCATTGCTTCTAATAATTGAATGCTTTCATATTATCCTTGGCTGTCATCTGCAGATTTTTTTCCTGAAATCTTTACTTACCTGTTTTTAACACTTAATAATTTCTTCCTTCTATGGATTGTTCTTTTTTGTTCACTACAGAAATTATGTCTTTTCAACAACTGGTTTCCTTCTGCCACTGAATCATGACTAATCTTTAGTCCCTCCTTGAAAAACAGGGAAATTTGTCATTTTTTCATCTAAATAAACTTCTCTGAAATAAATTCCAATATTTATTTCATTTTTTCTACCTATATTTTACCTCCTATACACTTATCTTGTCATTTACCCCTGCTTCAGGAATGTAATTTTCAGGATAACCAATACACATACACTACTGATGGCCAGCGTACCGTGCTTGCCTATATTGAACGTAATCAGATCACGATCATTGGCCCTGAGGCAACCACAGCGTTCCACTGCAGCCATCAATTCTTTTTTATGAACAAAGACTGTAACATAAAGACTGAGCCAACAGCTAAATTAAAGTCACAGAGATTATATTAACTCCAGAAGTTCCTACCTTTTGAATATCTGATTTTGCAACAAAAAACATGATGTTCTTCTAAAATAATGCTTAGGGAAGGAGGTAGGTTTTTCTACTTCTCCTTTTTTTAAAACTCCTGAAAATATCAATTCCCTGTGCTCTGATTTTACCTTCAGCACCAAGGCTGGAGCTGCCTGGCTTACCAAGGGGCAGAGGTCTGTAGGACGTCGTAGAGTGTTTGGCATGTGGTTGTCTTCTCAGTGGCCCTGCCCTGGAGAGGACGGGCAGGCAAGAGTCAAAACTATCCACGGACTATACAAAGTCTGTGGCCACCTCTCATGGATTTCCCCTGGGCTTTGCAGGGGATCATGTATGAGCAGCCACACGTTTTCCTCCTCAGCCCTTCTCAAATTTGACAACTTCTGCTCTCAGCCCTCCCAGCCTCATCTCTTCCCATTTCTGGTTCCTTATCCGGTCCCAGCCTCCTACATTTTCTCACCCAACCCAAATCTCTGCTCGTTTCCCTCATCTTCCCCTTCCCCTATCCTTGTCCTAAATTGCTCCCACATGTCTCCAAGTTCTAGCCCTGATCTTTCCCATATTTAAACCAAACAACTTCTCTCTCCTCACTACCACCAGCCAGAAAAAGAGGAATATCGAGAGGCCAGGAAAAACAGGACCCAAGGCCGTGGTAGCCCAGAGTTGCAATTACACAGTCCAGAAGGAATGGTGTCCAGCTCGAACAGACTCTCCAAGGTATGTAGCTCACAGCTGTGGCAGAGATCTGCAAAGCATATGCTAACTGCTTATTTTTCCCCTAAAAGGTCTATAACTTGGCCATGTTTGGGTTCATTTTTCTGGAGATACAAAATATACAAAAGTCGTCTACGGTTAAGTTTCATGTCCCTCCTATAAAGCATGGGATCCAACTGGAGTTCCTAAATGAAAGACAGAAATTAACATCATCAAACAATACATATTTTCTAGCCACATTCTTGCAAGTGACTGAACTGTTTTATTTATGCACTTAAATTTCAGCTAAATTAGCAGATGCCCAGCAGGGAAATTTTCATTCCCAATTGTTACCATTTGGCAAAGTTATAAGCAACAGAGAACAGGAGTTCATCATGGAAAGCATTGGACAAGCAACAATAGACAGTGCCACTACTAATACAAATCTTTTTATTTTTAGATTTCCTATAAAATCTTTATTAAATATGCAAAAGATTTGTTTTACTTCTATTTTCCACTGCATTTACATAGGACTTTTGACTGAACGCTCTGGGGAATCAATGACAGCTAATAGCACCAACAAAGTGCAAACCAGCTGCTGAGATAAATACAAGCCAAGGAGCTTTTGAAGGCAGCTTTATAATAACAGAGAGGATGTTATAAAATGGGACTTACTGATTAAAAATCCTTAAAGAAAAGATAAAATGCACCAGAAAGTTAAGGGAAGTAAAGCTTCAATTCCTTTTAGTTGAGTTTATATATCACTCCCCACTACGGTAACCGAGAATCTATTTTAATGCATATAAGAAAATGAGTAACAATGAGAATACTTTAAGGATATGAACGAAAAGAGTAAATGGGGAATAGGAAATAAGAGAAACTTGTAGAAATGATCAACCTGGGACAAAGCATTGTACCCTACGATTTATATTAAAGCAATTACACAGATGGACAGAAATCCAGCAGTGAGAAGAAAAGAAGGAATGGGAAGTTGGCTTTCTAGGTTCCAGTAATCGCTAAATAATAAAAGCATTAAGTTGCAGCAGATGTGCACCAATACAGCACTCTTACGTGCTCAAGTGCATCGGAGCTGGGCTTCTTCGGCCAACTGAGAATTGCACTGGTCATGGCCAAGTGCAGCCCTGGCCCCATTTTCTGCAAGCTGAGCACAAGCGACTTTGTTTTTCCAGTTGCAGATCCTCTCTTTCCCAAATCCTAAACAACATCAGTAACAAAAAACTCACATAGTGTCACTGGTTCTTCCGTCTGTCTCTTTGGAAACACTGTTTACTTCTTTTAAACCTTTTCTTCTCCTAGAAGCTGTTACTCTTCCAGAAGAGTAAAGGTACTTTCAGCAGATTCTTTCAGTATCAAAATCTGACAATGGTCTATTGAACAAGCTCTCTGATGTATTTTTATCTGAAAATGGCTGGATAAACTCCTGGAAGAGAAATGCACCAATGGTTAGTAAATATATATTTATAATATTTATTTAAAAAGGTTATTATGCATGTAATATATAAAACTTTCCCTTTCAGGAAGTCTCTGAGTTGGAAATAGCCAGAAGATTATTGACAAGAAATATCATTTATGCTTGCCTAGCAGCAAACAGTGAGCATCCTGATTCAGCTTTGTTGTTGTGTTTCCAGAGCACCTTGGTCTCCTAAGCAAGGAATTGTCAAGGTTACAGGAATATTTACCAGTGTGCATGGCAGTATTTCCACTATATTTTACTGGGGTTTGAAGTAAAGTTTGTTTCTGCTGTTTGGGTTTGTTGTTATTGTTTTCTAACACTATATCACACAGGGCTCTCTGTTTCCTCCCATGGTCTGAACCATCAATGAATATATGTCTAGACTGGCTATTCAAAAGTACCAGTTTCTGTTCATGTTATTGTGCCTCCCTTGTAAAATCACTTCCTAAATGGAATACAAATCCAGGGCTAGAGCTGAAGCATCTTTTCAGGCACCCACAATCTCAAGAATACTTAGCAGGTTAGTCTTGTCCGGATTTTATGTACTATATTTATCTACCTTAGGAATTTATCTATCTTTTTCCTTTACCCCTACCCAATATTTGATTTCTTGACAGCATCCCAGTGAGTACGGGAATTCTCATTTTACAGACAGGAATCTGGAAGAGCAAGACCAAGATACTGTAATAAGAGGCCGTAAGCAGGAATTAGATAATAATTTCTGTATTTTGTTCCATCTGTCCTGAAATGACTTCTCCAAAGACACAGAATAAGTGGCAGAACCCAGCTCTGAGATGTCCCACCCTGATGTTGTAGTGACCAGCTTCCCTTAAAGCATATGCAGTTGGCAGTGTCCTAACATTGCATTTCCATGTAGGCTGACAGTGTTTGAGAGTGCTCAGCTTCAGGAATGTTTGGGAAGGAACCTCTTTTGAAAGAGTGTTGATTTGTCAAAACCAAAAATTTTTCCTCAGGAAAGAAAAAAAAGGAGTGTGGCAGGAAGAAAATTTGCAATCTGGCCTGCCTCAGAATAGCTGGACCGAAGTGGTGGAATAATTCAGCTTGGAACAACAGTCAGAACTGTGCAACAGTAGTGCTTGAGTCAGAAGCAAGAGATCTCCCACATCAGCAGTGAGAAGATGCCCTGTGTTTATGAGCATCTTACATGGATGTAGGCATGTTTGAAAGTAAATTCTCTCCTTTGCGGAAGGAGAAAGCTCTTCCCTGCCCAACTCTACTGCAGCCGCTCAGTAGGATCTGCAAATCCCACTCGAGGATCAAAGTAATTTGGCTTGGGCTGGCTGCTGCCGTAGCAGGGCGATTGCAGGCACCTAAGCTATTCTTAGCACTTCAGCACTTCTATTCAAGGTCAGTTCGGTGCATCTGCATTGCACCCATGGCTCTGAATGCAGTGTAGGCATATGCTCCAAAAGTGGGTCATAGCAAGATGATGAAAGCTAAATCATACAGCAATTATGCTCAGGATCTAATCTGTTGCATTAAGACTCTCAGTGCCCTTTGACACTTAATATGAGAATCTTGAAGCACGAATAGGAGGTATTCAAGTATAACAGCAAAGACTGTGCAATACTAGTTCAAAGAGGTTTGTGCTTTATGTAGTCCCAGAGCAATTATTTTTAGGTAAAACTTTGGGAAACAATTCAATCTGCAGCTATTAGCAAAGGGCAAGTGTCTAGTTTGAAAAAAATACAAATCATAACTGGGGACAAGTCTGTAGCAACGCTCTGTTTTGCTGAACGTGCCTATACAGGTCAGCCCCCTCGCAGAGCTGGTGCTTACCAGGGCTGCAGGACATCCTCTGGTATGAGGCGGTGCCCTTCTACTACTTGGCTACCCCAGCGACACAAGGATGTGATAGTCCACAACATCCCTCCCTGCAATAACAACTCCTTTCTCATTACATTTCCCCCTCCAGGCTCCCGGCAGCGTGGACGTCCACGAGCGGAACGCCTCCTGCAGAAGAGAGAGGTCAGAGAACAGGACTTTGAACGTGGCAGAACTGCAGGGCACAGGCTAGAGCGTACAAGCAGGGAGACATCTAGAGATAGCAGTTTAGCTCTGAGTCATTACTGCCAAAACACATGGAAACAATGTTTAACATTTGTATTTCCATAATATTTAATTCCACTGTCTGGGCCTTTTATCAGTAATGTAGATTATAAATACAGATAGAGTCAGAACAATAGAAATGTGAGCCTGGGTACTGATAATCTCTTGTTAATTTTTAACAGAGACAGCAACATAGCATTTAATTCCTCAATGAAAATGACTCAGAACCCATTTGTTTCCAACGAGGCACTTTAAAAGATCTAATAGAAATAGATGTTCCAACGTTCAGCATCTTGCAAAAGCTGGATTATGCGCATGCTTGGTCATAGCTGAATGCATTAGAATTTGAAATGCTGGCAGAAATTTGGCAATTTAAAAGCAATCATTTTCTATCATCCTTTGGATACATGGATCTATATATTTTTAATAAGTGCTGTTATTGCAAAGTTATGAGGTGGAACTGATTAGGCTCTTCTTTACATGTTACTATTGATAAAAATTTCCTTCGAATGCCAGCTGTCAGGTGCTTTGAGAAAAATACCCAATTCTTGTTTGCCTTCAGTGGAAATAGCAGGTAGACACGAGCAAGAAATAGACAGAGAAAATAATGTCGATGTTGTTGCTGGCCAGAATCAACAATATTGCTTCCAGCTCAGAGACCTAGAACATCATTTCTGTATTCCTGTCTACACAAAAGTTAACAGTGGTTCAATAACCCTTAGTAATAAAGAATGTAATTCCTGTATTTTTTTTTTGTACACCACACTGTAGGATGGGGAAAGGCCATAAAAGGGTTATTTTCATTATTGCTCAGCACATTTTTTCAAGGTCCAAGACAGCCATAAACTTGCTTGTTGTGATGATCTCCATATTGCACAAAAAGTTTAGCTTGAAACTTAAGCTAAAGCATCCCAGAAGAAATAGTTTCAGTAGTTCATGGATCTTTGAAACCTTAAGTTAATCAAACATGCAAGGCACATAAAATACTGCCCTACTAGGATCAGATGCAAATAAAGAGATTTAAGGAAGGAAATTATAAATTTAAAGAGAACTAAAGGGTTTATTCATCAAGTAGAAATTTTGGTGAGATTCCACTGCAATACAATGCGTCTGTGGAAAATTTGCCACACACCACATGAATCAAGTACTGCCAGAAAGGAAAAGAGCAACTTCAAGTCCATCTCACAGTTGCATGCAGCTTTCCAACTCTTTGTCTTTCTTACACCAGTACCGTATGCCAACCTCGCATGTCTCCGATGGGCAGCAACAGACTGGTGTTTTATTACCTTCTGAGTCTTGTAATGCAAGTCAGCTGCAAGGAACGCAGGGTGCGTTGCCCTCTGCGGAGCTGAGCCTGAGCCGCGGTGCACCTCCTCCCCTCTGGGGATTAGGGATTTGCCCCCAGAGTTATCTGTGCAGCCATGCAGTGAGTCATGCAAGGAAACAGACTGAAGTTTAGAGTAATCTTTCTTTCCCTTTCATTTTTGAGGCAAGGAAGTCAGACTATCTGTTCGGACTGGAAGAGAAGACAGGAAAAAAATGGTTTAGGGAAGAACAAAGAGCTATCAGGTTAGGGGAGAAAGGTGCCACCTGCTTAGCACCTCCACACACGCTGATGCCATGCGAGACACCAACATTGCTGGCTGGGATAGCTTGTAGCTCCCCTAGCAGATTCATTTCATCAGCGGAGTTTGGGATTTTTTTTTTTCAATCTGGATTTTTATAACACATTAAAATTTCCAAATGGGTAGTTAAAACTACCTTAGCTTAGCATTACATATACAGGACAGAAAGAAAGAGAGGAACAATCTGTGTTGATTAACAACCAGTTTAATGTTTCTTGGACCAAAGGCATTGATCTGTAGTAAACATTGCTGCATTTGTAATTCATAAGCACAGGGAGTGCCAAGTGCCACTACGAGGACAGAGGTAAGTGATTAAGTGCCTTGGCTGTAAGTTTCCATACAGTACCAGGTTTTGTCTAGGTTGTTTTCCGGTAAGTTCTTTACTCTGAATTTTCTTGGTTTGCTGTGTACACTTGTGCCATAAGGAAATTGTTTCTGTCTTTCGTTTTAACCCTTGGTAACCTATTTGTATTCCTGACCATCACCCCAAATGTCTCTATTCCTTACTTTTCTGTTTGGCTTTAGTTTTCAAAGCAATTTGCAGTTTTATGTTCAAATACCAATGACCCTGCTTAGAATAGCTTCAGCAGGCTGAATTTTGGCTACGGACTGCCTCTGGCTGAAGGCTGCCCTGTAAACATTTGCTGGCAGGCAGGAGGAAGCATCACCTCCCCTGCACTAAGGATGCCCAGACAGGCCGTGAAAGGCTTTCTGAGCCTTGTTCACCCTTCGGGGTTTTTTCAAAAACATGCAGAAAGTAGGAAAAGTGAACCAGTTGCTTTGTTTTATTGAAACGTTTCTGAACTTGAGGAAGTTTACAATTACACATGGGAGCTACCGCCAGCCGGCGGCTCTAGTTTTATCCCAGGGTCTCATGCCTGGGGCAGGAGCGACCCCACGAGAGCTCCCACAGCACTCGGTGGGGCTGAAGGGGGTGAGCAGCGATGCGTGGAGGCAGGGCTATACTTCAACCTCCAGCATCTCCCACCAGAAGATTTCTTGCTAGGCTCCAGGATGTTTCCAGCTCCAAGCACCGAGACCACTTCCAGCAGCAAGTTGTCCCTTGTAGGCAATGCGTTAGCTGGGAAATCAAAGATGGTTCCTTGTAATGTGCTGGCACTGCCAGGAAAAGGACCTTTCTTGCACTGTGTGTTTGGCATACATAGAAATTTCTGTATTATAATATTATATATATAATTTATATATTGCATAGCAATAAAATCTCAGAACTGAGAAACTTAAGCTGTAGCTTGATCAAAAAAAAAAAGCTTGAACTTTTCTGAAGCTGCATTTGAACCTGATTTCTTTTTTTTTTTTTCTTTAATTCTTTCTTGAACCAGAACTGAAACCAGGACTAAAAAATCATGTCTAGATATTGGTTCAAGTCACTGGTTCAGTCAAGAATGATGTGGTACAACAGATAATTTTGCCTTTTACTTGCCCTTTGCCCCGCCTCTCTAAAGCCAACCACGAGTTAATTCAACAAGCTCAGATGTACTGATATGCTTATTAAATCATTATATGCCCATGTTGAAACAACTTCAGTCACAGCTGAAGCTGAATCAAGGGTTCATACCTAAATTTTGCAGGCTGCTATGGGAACATATTATCATCTGCTCAACAAACACATAAAAAGTGAGAATGTGCCATGATATTATTATGCCTTTGTCAGATAAAAGGACTATCTAGATGTAGGATAACTAAAGGGCTGAGTTGTCCCTTCATTTCCACTAATTAAACTCTACTGACCTCCATGAATTTACATTACTATAGACGTAAACTAAACTGGATCTATAATCATTTTAGCAGAGGGGTCGATTGGTTACAACGGGTCATGTCCCAGCTCATCCACTGAAAGCCACCTTTCTCACAGCCTGCGTTGCCCGTCATTGTTTCTTCACCCTCAAAAGCTCCACCACTGAAGTGTGCAAGTTTAGAGGCCGCTGAAAACATACTCCGGTCTATGAGATACAGTGAAAAATGGTATAAAGAAATGCCAGATCATAAATGATAAAGCTAATTTTTGTCCAATCCCTCCTTTTAAACCTCAGTGCTTTTCACTGTTTTGGCTTATTTCGTACTAGAATGTTCCTGAAGTACACTCATCAAGAGCTCCCTTTTTTTCCCTACTGTTAGCTGCATATGGCTAAAGCTCAAGAATTTGGGTCTTTATTTACATTTGTTAAGTGGCAAAACAGCACAGTTCTAATCTTATCTAATCTTAGCTCAGTACAAATTAAGATTTGCTTGTTGAAAACCCCTAAATTTTGCAAGCTACCGCAGAAACATATTTTCCTCTGCTTGGCAAAGCCACAAAAAGTGAAAATTGGGCCACTGCTGGAGAATAGGAGCAGAACGCAAAGGCTGGGCTCCCTCATACTACATCATTATATATACACCAAGTGACAGATGCAGAGGAGACACAAATGTCTAAAACTGGCCTTTGGCAGAATTTGTCACCCAAATCTGGAGCAGCAAGGCTGGAAACAACTGGTCAGTCCCCATGCATCCTGGGAGGATCCCAGCCTACAGAGGCTGTCCGCAATTTCAAAACTTCCTTGGCTGACTGAAGTGTTGCATCTGGAGGTGAACAGCAGATGTGCATTTTGGTTGGGCTGAACCAAACAGGCCTTTCCTATGGAAGCCTGACACACTTCCCCTGAAAGGGGATTGGGAGTGAATGCACAAGCAACCAAACCATCTGTCCAGTGATGGCAGGAACGTGGCAGGGACATAGCAGCAGCCAGAAGTCTCTCTCTATGCCGAAAGCAGGGCAGAAGCTTTTGATGGGTCTTTGTTGCAAGACCAGGGCCACATCTACCTCTGTGCTCTGTGCCTGGGAGCGCGCGAGAGACTGGGGACAAATCAATGTCACCTGATTTGACATCTTCATAGAGACGCCTATATCTGAAGTGGCACCTCTATAAGCAAAGGAGAAAATAAAGCACTTCTAAGACACAGGTGATCTCATTCTATATGCTGCCATCTGCTTTGTCCCAGTTCTCTCTCTCTCTCTCTCTCTCTCTGTAGCTTTCACCATCCCTTTAGCTCTGCCTAGCAGGGTAGCCAGAGCTTCAAGGTTTCCCTGCTTTCATAGAGGGCCCAATAGTGATCATGGTAAGAACACAAAGTACATCCTGAAACAACTTCCTTATACCTGTTGCCATTTGAAGGGTCCAATAATTTATTAATAGCTTCCAGTGCCACCTATCCCACCCCACCATCCTTGTTGTCCTACATCCCTTCACCCTTTGCATTTTTTTATCTGGCTGGAGTTTTTACCTTCTGTAGCTGCCAATGTCTAGTGAGAGCCAGTTGTGATTTAAGCAATTGCTGGCAGCCTGGTTTTTATCTTGTGAGGGTGTCTTTTGTTACTCCCTTCCCAGATTATGTCTCCCCACCTTACATTAATATTGCCTACCTTGAGCAGTGACTTGGATGAAATTGCAAGAAAAGCTCTTGCTTTTGCCTGTTAAACCCACCACCTCTATTGTGGGTCATTTGTAAATGAGAAATGAGAGATAAGAGGAGTTTGGTGCTCTCTGAAGACCAAGGTACTGCCAGGCTGTTCCTAAAGTGGCCTGGGAAAATGCATGTATGCACATTTATAAAGGGCTTAGCACGTTGCTTCCCTACGTTGGCTCCCTCTTCCACCTGGTAATTAATTTCAAGAGCCCAGTAAAGAATTGACACAAAGCCCAAACAGAGCCTGTTTTCCTGGTCACCTAATAAACTTGCCCCAACATCTGCTCTGCTCTACGAACCCTCCCCAATCAACCCTCCCACTGCCCTGTGCTGTGCCCCCCCCCACCCCTGCCCCAGCCCCAGCAGCAGCTCCCACACAGCCAGAAGCTCTGTGCGATGTTTTTGCCCCCACGTCCCTTTGATCCCCCCATCACATGGGCTCATCCCCATGGCTCCTGGGGCTCTGCACCCTCCACCCCAGGGCTGGCGAAGGGATAGGAGGGCAACCACAGTGTCACAGCCAGCTGCTCCCCCTTCCAACTGAAGAAAGCATCCAAGAGGCATTTTCAGCTCCTCTTCTTCCCAAACGAGGTGGTGAAGGGGAAGGGGACCAACGAGGACCACCTATGAGAGGACAGGGAGGAAGGTTGCTTTTGGCTCCTGGGGGGGTCTCTACTCTCCCTCCTGGTGGGACCCTATGCTTTCTGGCAGGAGAGGGTAGGGAAATGGGATGCTCAGGAGGAGAGCAGGGTGGTGGAAAGCTGAGGGAAGAGTCTTTCCTCCAACAGGGTCAAAAATGTATTGACACTAAGTGATCCTCAGACCTATTTAAACATTTTATCTTCCCTCCATTGAGCACTGGTACACTGTGGTCTTGTATCAGGTAGAAACGGTGCCTTTTACAGACACGGTTGTGAATTGATGGGAAGAGCTGTGGTCTTCACCAAGCTCTTGGCAGGGCTTGTATGCACTCAGACACCACAGATGTCCCACGGCAAAGGGGTGCAGGATGTGGGCCTTCCCAAGGACCTTTCAGACCCAGCCCTACGGCCATGCCTCATCCTGTACTAGCAGGGTACTGACTTCAGTGGGGTGATGCCGGTGGCTAGAGCACCCCATCGGTCCTTCGCCACAATGAGTGCCTCTACACAGCCATCCTGAGCTGCTGCAGCTCAGAGCTGACATATCAAGCAGCACAAAGGCCAGGTTTGCCCTTGGGGTAGGCACTGAAATCAGTGCACTGCCCCGCTCCCCCTGCCCTTATCCTCCATCAGCTGTACACTCCCTCCCAAGCTGCTTCTCCTCCCATGCTGCTTCTCCTCCCATGCTGCACACTCAGAGAGGCTCAGGGCTCCCTGGCGCTGGCTGATTTTGATCTGGCTCTTCCAGTTTTGTTACATTCCCACCAGAAGCACAATAATCGCAGCAGGTATTTTAGCAAGATCTGTCGCATAGGTCGCATAGGTTGGTGAACCATGCGTCTTCAAGTCCTGCTGGGCAGCTACTGTGTCTGTAGCAGGGTAGGAGAAAGCCATTCTGGGTCTCACAGCTGCTATGCAATTCGTTTGCATACAGCTTTCATCCTCTTTGGACCATATCCTGGTGGCTACACTTAAGCAAAACTTTGTCTGAAGCCGATGGGAGTTTTCCCTGTAGAAAGCAGGATTTTTCCATAGCTTTCTAACCCATTTCAAAGCAAACCTTTATCTAGCCCAGGCTGAACTAGACTGGTCCGGTTAGGGAAATCCTGACTCTATTTGTCCCTCTAAAGAGCATTCCTGCCTACCTTCTCATCCCAGAAAAAAGGTGCTTCCTTCACCTCTGGGCGTATAGGAGTGATCTTATGAAACTAACAGCAAAAAACTCCAAAAAGTTGGCTTTGTCTCCCTCTTTTTTTTTTTTTTTCCTTTCTCCTCAAATAAAGAAAGATGGACTCGTTTGCAGTCATAGGGTTTCCTGGACAAAAACACAAGCACTCCAAGCATGTCCTTGCCGACCCATAGTTGCAGAACCTGCTCCCCTATCAGATTAGGGCTGTGCTGGCTGCTGGGATGGAGGGCAGGATTAGGACATACTGGAAGGCTTCCAGGCAATTTTCTCTTCTTGGAGACAGGCCACTGTGACTGAGGCACTGCTTGTTTGTCAGAAAGGATCAGCTCTGCAGGCATCATCCCACAGCAGCCACGGCATAGGTCCTCCACCAAAAGGGATGAAGGTGAAATGGCCTACTTTATCAATCAGGAGAGAAACATGCATTGCAAACGGCCGTAGCTGCATGGACATGACATCTCAGAAATAGCTCTAGTACACCCAGGCTGCATCTGAACCATGGAGTGGTTGTTCTCTGTGGTGTAGCCTTCAGACCTGCCATGGTCTGAAATCCATGCTGGATTTCAAGGGTGAAGTCTGAAAGATGATGATGCACAGAGAGACAAAATGACCCTGTAGTAATCTGCTACAAGAATAAAAATCATTCCTTCTCCCCCCTACCCAGCACACATGCTGCCGAGGGCTCAGGAATAACAGCCTTGCTCCTTCCAGCTCAGGGCTAGAGAGGAGGCCAGGATTGCCATTTAAGGGAGGGTTTTTGGTGCTCCCTGCTAATGCACCTACCAGAACGCCTCTTATCATCTTTTGCTAAGACTGACACAGAGCCCATCTGCTGGCTCTGTCTGCGCAGAAGAGTTTACTTCAACACATCAGAGGTGTTCGACGGCTGACGACTGCAGAGCTGCCCCCAGGAACCCATCGGTGCCTTGAAGGCCCTCCTCCAGTGCAGCTCCCCAAAGCAGTCCCTACACCGCACGACGGCACGGCCGCTTCCCCGCCCCCCTCACACACAGCTCCTGATTCACTTGCTCACAAGCGGATTCATGTTTTCCTGCTATTTTTACACACAACAGTCATCCCGGTTGTGTGCTGGGGTGCATGATGCACACTATCATGACCTGACATCTTTCCCCATATATGTGCGTACTTGACTAGACCATGAGTCAAGGCAAGCAAAATCACATGAGATGCTCTTCTGAGTGTCAAGCATGCATTCAACACTCTCATCTATTGGGACCTTCTATTAGGATAAGCTTATGTGTGTGTTCACAAGTCATTATATGATATATTATATCTGGATGAACCAGACATTCAAATGAATTTAAATGAATTTATCCATATGGTACTGCAAACCCTAGTCACAGGAAGAAAACAATGCATAGAAAGATCACATCCAAAGTTTTCAGCGGTGACCCCAGATCTTGGGTGCCTACCATGCAAGTTTTTCCTCTTCTGTTTGATATTTCTTTGTTTCCTTCTTCTGCTTGCATTGAGGACTCTGCTATTTACTGTATTTTGCATATAAAGCTCCAATTAATGTCAGTAGAAGTTCTGCTTGCAGATAAGGGAGGAATATTAAATAGATCTGCAGTGCAGAGAGAGATGATATTTTCGTTACTTTCATGCATTTTAGTTAGAAAATAACACTGTAGTTGGTTGGTGCCTTTAACTTCCAGAGATTTCGAAATACTCTGCTCCATACCCAGGCAGAAAACTTCCCACCACCGAACTGAGACTCCACCTGGTGTGGCAATCAGCAGCTAAATGACAACCTGCCTTCAGGAAATTACACTGGAAAGAAAAATCAGCACAATACAGATGAGCTAGAATCTTACCCAAATATACAAGATCTTCCATGTCTGTATGAAACAGATAGGGTTGCTTGGAGCCGGCACTCCTGAGCAGAGCGGGAGCAGGGGGCTGAGCTGAGGGCACAGGAGCAGAGTACAATGGTTCATCTCAGGTAGAGGTTTGTAGAGATGATCGAATGCTTTTTGCTGTTATGGGCAAGGAGCATGGAAGCATTTATCAAATGACTTTTTTCAGATCTCCAGAGTCCTGCACTGAATATACCAGGGAGTAATTCAGATGTTTTTCAAGTGCTGAAATGGAAATAGCAGTGGACTTCCATTCAAATAGAAGATGAATGTGCATTTCCAACCTCCATCACTGCTGACTGCTGCCCTAGTGCAATTTATTTGAACTGGACTTTGCCTGGAGCAGTGGGGATGTGCTTTTAAACAGTATCGCCTTAAGACTACTTTCACCTTGGCCCTACAAAGTGTACTTTGTATGCCTAGTTGTGGAAATCTCGTGCTAAGAAGCCAGCTCCACCATAATGAATAGTCAGATCTGGTTTTGTCCTCAAAACTCATTTCAGGAAGTAAACTGGGGCTTTTCATGCCTGCTCCCACTCACAGCAGGATATTCTTGCCCCCTTTGAAAAGCAGAAAATCAGAGGAAAGCAGCATTTTGGCGATAAGCGTACGCTGGCAGGAACACTGCTGTAAAACTTGCAACAAAGCCTTTAAGAAGCCAGTGCAGTACCATAGCAATTAGATTCACAGCATCTATCAAATTATAATTCTGGCAGCACTGAGGGCGAGAGCATTTGTCATGCAGGGCCAGCACCTCTTCCCACCTCTCTGAACAATTTTTTGCCAGTGCGGTTTGACTGGTTACAGAAAGGGACCTTGATATGGGCAAAGCTACTCCCTTAGAAAGCTAAGACAAATATTTACAGGTGTGCTGCATTGGTTGCCTGCATCTGTCCTTCTGTCCTCCTAACCCTTAGCTTTTATTACTGTTATCGAACAAGAACAGGACACGAAAGCTTGGGAGCCAGAGAGGGGAGAGATGGCACTGTCTGCTGGAGGGGCGAGCAGATGGGCAGCGAGAAGGCAACCGTGGCTGTGCAGGAGGAGATGTGATGTAGGCTATAACCAGCATGGATGCAGAAATGGCAACACAAGAACGACAGCTGCCACAGCGCTGCTTCCCGGGGGAGTCTTCAATGCCCTCGCCCTTCTCCCCGACACGCCGACCCCTCCAGCAGGCTGATGGGGCCAGGAGAGCGCTGCCCACCTTGTCCCTGAGGCCCAGCGGGGCAGGTAACAGTGCAAAGGGCTGAAGAAGAGGAGGAAGCCGTGGCTGCGGCGCGGAAGGAGAAGCTGGTAAGGGCACTGGGGATTGCCAGCAATGCCACAGCAGCTCCCCAGGATCTCTGTGCTGGTGGCTTCTCTTCCCCTTTTGGGCCGCCTTAGCACAGTTCTGCAACTGGCTGTTTCTGTGCAGCTACGTCCTCGAGAGAAGTCCGAGCAAACAACAGTGGAAACGAAAAAGCAAGTGCAAAAAAAAATGGGAAGGAGTTAGAAGCAGTGTGAGTGCTCAGCATCTCACACCACCGGGAAAGAAAAGGGAGCAAGAGGAGAGGAATTGAGAAGAGCATGATGCTGTCACAGGGTGTTGTGACACTTCTGGAAAAAATATGTTGCCCAGCATGGAGCAGGCAAGGGCTCAGTGAAGGACTACATCGGAAGGTTTCTACTTCTGAGGAGTTTTTTGAGTTTAGCAACATTGGCAGACTCAGGATTTTAAACCACATGTATCAGATCCTTGAGTAGTAGGAAACTTGCTTGAAAACCATAAAAGGTTTTTCTTTGTTTTGTTTTTGGTTTTGTTTTTTCTAATAAATGGTAGGTTCTTTCCATTTGCCTTCTGGTTTCTGAGCCTTTAGGGCCTATTTAATTTGCATTTTCAAGTCATCTTGCATAATGGTTCAAGCCTTTTAAAAAGGTCTTTTAAAATAAATCCTCTGATTTTCTCCAAATCAAATCATTCCAGTAGTGGCAAAATGCCAAGTATTGTGATGGTAGTGATAAATTAGGAAGCTGGGGAAAATTAAATTTAATAGGAGTTTTCTGATAAAAACCAGTAATTAACAGAGTGATTACATCAATCATTTTTATATGCTTTTGATCAGGATGCTATTGTATGTGCTGCAAAGTGTGGTCTGGTAATGTTGCAGATATGGCAATATGCTATGAAGAAAACTGACTGTATTAATGTATGTATAGATGCCTAGTATTCTGAAATTTGGGAGTTAGTTAATCATATGCTGAAGAACAGATATACTGATCTGATGAACCTCTCATATGGCCTTTTTAAATTAATTCATTTATTTCAATTTGAGACTCCCCATAAGAAGGTATCAGGCAGGAGTTGGAGGGTTTATATAGGGAATGGTTGTGTGAACTCAGTCTACATGTCTTACAGACCTCTGAGAAATAATCTAATAAGCAAGCAACCATTCTTGGCTGGTTTCGGTTTGGGTTTTTTTCATTTTTCAGATGAAACCTTTTTTTTTTTGTTCCCCCCCTTCCTCTTGAAGCAAAGGAAAGCAAACCCCTTTGTTCAACTACAGGACAAGTCTCTGCCCTGGTGCAGTTATCTGAGGATGCTGAAGGAGATAACAAATTCCAGAATTATGTGGTGTCTTACCGGCAACCATGGGCACAGCCCATTGATTTGGGGGGAATCAGAGAGCTGGAAAGGAGTCGGGGACAAACGCTGTCAGACATGATGTCCCCTGACCCTGACTATCAGCTTTGAGCAGCAAATCAGTGGTGGAGTTATTCCCTCCCTTCTGCTTTAACTCAGTTCTGGCCACAGCCCCAAATGATGTTGGCATCATTTTTATCGATTGCAAGCGGAAAAAAAAAATAATTCCAGGGAACAGGGAAGGAAAGAGAGAGTAGGGGAAAAGCCAGTGGAGCCACCAGCATTAGTGGGAGGATGGCAGAGCAGGAGGGCAAACCAGGGCGCACAGAAATCCTTTGGGTAAGGGAGGGTGAGCTCCCTCCTACTCTGCCCCGGGGATGCGAGAGGGCTGGTAACACCCAAAAGAAAGGAGGCACTGGGAGACCTGGACTGCGACGCATGTTTTTAGAGGGATGCCTGGGGGTTAGTGGTGAAGAGGACTCAGTGTCACACCTGGAAGTGTGACAGTCTGCCTGCCCTTCTTTAAAGCTGGGCTGGCTGTAAAGGAGATAACCGAGTTACGTGGCCTGTTTGCAAAATGAGTGAGATGAATGAGCCTGGGCTGCAGTGGAAAAGGAGATTTAAATCATTTGTGGCAGGATGGAAGTTTTTCCTCCCAGAAGTTCAGGACATAAAGGTAAAACAGGGCCTAGTGCTAAGAGTCACTGGGAAAGCTGGCCATCCATCCGAGCTGCAGCCCAAAAGGGAGTCTTCAATGCCAGTGGGAAGAACCTTTCTCTGCTGGGTTTTGGTGGTGGTGGTGTAGTTTGTTTGTTTGTTTGTTTGCTTGTTTGTTTAAAAATAGGGAATTTTTTATGGACTCTATTCTTCACTGACGTCTTTCAGTATCACACAGGAACATATGCAGAATCTAATCCAGGGATATTGTAGATCAAAGTGCTGCCCCAGCTGCTGCATCATATCAGATACGGCTTTTGTAGCAGGACTCCGTTTGGTTTTCCCTTTTTAGATATTCTGCTTCAATAAAAAACAGATTAAAAAAATAATTGAGAAAAATGCTGCTATTGAAATGAAAACTTCCTCCTCAGCTCACATGCCAAGAGATACCCAGCAATCAGCATGGGTGAGTGCAGCATCTCTTTACCTTCAGAGAAAAAAAGCACTGCCATCTCTCCCTGCTAACTACTCACACACCCTCCCTCTGACTTTGAGAGCTACCTGCGTAACCATGCTACAGTGTCTCTACCAATTAGCATAACATCAAAGGGGATTTTAGGGATTTGAAAACGTGACTGTAAGAAATGGTCTATACCTCGTTTGATCATGCTGCTGGTAGGATGCATCATTGGGCCACTGAGCTGTTTGAAACTTCACTGAGAGCAGCTGTATTAATCAGATGATGGAGAATGTCCAATATCTTGGACATTCCTGCATCTTCCCTGTTTCACTGCAGTTAGTTTAATTCTGGTGTTGCTAGGATATATCATCTTAGAGAACATAAACCCCACAAAGCCCTCGCTGACAAGAGGATTAGAAGAGCCTGTCTACCAGTGGATTATGTATATGAATGAAGAATAAAATTAAAGATAAAATGCTTCATTTCTGGTTAAAGTGATGTAATTCTGTGGATGCAGAGATGAAATGATCAGACTAGCTTTATCTGTTGTTCACCCCCAAACAAATAATGCTCTGCTCCAGCTGTTCTCTCAAAACACATGTCTGCAGAAAGGCAGCAATTGTTTAGGGAACACCACAGACTTCTCCGTCATCTGATTAAATGCAGACAAATCCAAAGTAAACGTAAATAGTCACCGCTTCAGCTAGTCACCCTCACTTCCCATTTATTCAGTGGTGAGAACCACATGCTTTTAGAGAGTGAGGCATCTCACCCTAAGATAGGTCAGAAATTGTGCCATCGGAGTGCCCATCGCTCTCCACGAGCTGGAAGTGATGCCTGGGAAGCCTAACTCCGATGGAGACATCTGGGTTTTGCCCCACGAGCTTTTTAGAAACAGAGATCACCAGGCCTTTCAGATGCTGCAGCTCAGGGCATGCCTCAGAGGCCGAATCAAACAGATGGGGCTTGACTCGCTTGCACTTGCAGCTGCCCAGCTGCAGGCTGGAGCCACACCGGAGCAGTCCAGCTTCGTTAGCAGGGCACTCTGCCAACCCCTCCCAATCCCACAGGGTAGGATGCTGCAGAAGCTGTGCTCGCTCACCAGCCCCTACCTAGCAGCATCAGCAGAACAAATACATAGACACTGCCCCATATTTACATATACACACACACATATAGACATACATATGTACATATATATATACATAAAACCCAGCAATATAGGACCCGTATGTATTTGTGTGTAGATACATGCACGTATGTGTATAAACTGGTGCTATATTGTTTTATTCATCAGATTCAGGTATCTGCAATTTTATGATAATTTCTTCTCTAAGCATTAAATATGCCACCAGAGGAAACGTACCTATATCCATTGGGCCTTTTATTTGCTTCCTCATACCACCTAACTGCTCAAACATTAAAATGTTGGATTCCAGCAACCAGCCTTGGACTTGGAATCTGTATATGGATTGATGTAGCTCAAGCAACCAGGGTCCAGCAGGAGTTGAAGCTGCTACTCAGTGGAGTGTAAATGCACACACATAGAATCACGCTCATACCAAAGTGAATAGGATTAAATTAATGGATTGCCACACAGATTGGTCAAACCCCATCATATTTAATCCATGAAAAAGTCAAGTAAATTGCTTGTAAACCTAGCAGGAATACTGTGCATATCCAAGTCATGTGTTTAGCCTGGGCTTAACTCCAAATCTTCCTTCCCAGCAAAACTCTCCCATCTGTGGCACTCCTAATATTCTGGGGGCAAAGTCAGAAAGTGAAGTAAACCTTAGTGATAGAGGCCTGATAATATGCTACAGATATTTGTGCCTAAATTCTACACATTCTTGTGTCTAAACCACCACTCACCGGTACTGAGCAAACCTTAGACACAGGGAGCAAAGAACTGGAAACCCATTAGATTTGGTGACTGAGTACTAACTGAATCCCCAGTTGTTTCTCCGCTGTACACTGCAATATCTGACTTTGCATCAAAATGATGTGCTGTTTGGTTTTGACTTTGACTTCGGCCTTTGACCTAGACTGTGACCCGGATCATTTCTTTTCCGTTTACTGCCTTGACCGTGATCTGTTTTGGAAGTCCAGGAATCATGGAATATGCCTGATATTCACCTTTTTATGTGACATATGTGCCCTACTAATTCGCTGCCACACTGATGGCCACATGCTTGTGCATGGGCACTCTTCCAAAAGACCATGCATTTGTTCCCTGTGAATGTTCAGGATATTTCAGAGCCTCTAAGATCCCAGATGGCACTTTTTTTAGCCTGTGCACCAAAAAAACAAATTACAGATACAGAATTCTACTTCTTGTTTTCTTCTGAGCTTCAGTTTTATTTCCTAATTCAGGTTCTCAAACTCATTAATGTTGCAAGTTTGAGAACTTAATGGTCATGCAACTCTCCATCCCTCTGCTCTTGCCCTACACAGCTACACCAGAAGTCTGCTTATTACTTACAGCATTAAATACCATGAGAATCACACATAGTTTGGGTTCTTTGGTTCACCCAGTCATTTCTATAGAGCAATCCTCATCTCTTTGACAAGCCCGCACTTCAGTTCTTCCTGAGGACCATGTACTCTTCAGGCCATCACAGGGAGATACTGGCATGCTGACAGGTTGTGGCAAAGCCCAGTAGTTTTTGGCAAACCTAAACCCAAGTTGAGCTGGCCAAGCCAGAAAAACCTGGTGTGCTTCCTCACACCTCATCCATGCACACTTACAGTGTGCATCAGGCTTAGCAGCAAGGACCCACATGCAAAAGAGAGCTCAGATTAAGGTATCTACAAATCCTAGCTATGCCTAGCAGGAAACGTCACGATGCTTCCTAGAAAGACCGGGTCTTTCTCATCACCATGTGACAGGCTACCAGGACAGTAATAGGAGTAGCTATTCAGAGCATTCCCAGGGCATCCATACATGCAGGGGTACACCCTCATCTGTGTTAAAGGACTTCACAAAGTCCAAGCTTCTTCCACCAAACCAAGCTGAAGATTAGCAGAAATCTGAGCCTGAGTACTACCAACGTCTGTCTCTCTTGGGAAAGAGAATAGTGTTAGGTGAGTCTGGCTCTAATAAAGATAGTTTTAACAGATTCACAGATTTGCAGATTGGTAGGGGTTGGAAGGGACCTCCAGAGATCATCTAGTCCAACCCCCCAGCTAAAGCAGGATCACCTACAGGATCACATCCAGGTGGCTTTTGAATATCTCTAGAGAAGGAGACTCCACAACTTCTCTGGGCAGCCTGTGCCAGGGCTCGGTCACCCTCAGAGTGAAGAAGTTTTTCCTCATGTTCAGATGGAACTTCCTGTGTTCCAGTTTGTGCCTGTTGCCCCTCGTCCTGTCACTGGGCACCACTGAAAAGAGTCTGACCCCTTCCTCTGGACATTCACCCTTTAGATATTTATAAGTGTTGATGAGATCCCCTCTCAGTCTTCTCTTCTCCAGGCTAAACAGACCCAGCTCTCTCCGCCTTTCCTCATACAAGAGATGCTCCAGTCCCCTCATCATCTTTGTAGCCCTCCACTGGGCTCTCTCCAGTAGTTCCCTGTCTTTCTTGAACTGAGGAGCCCAGAACTGGACACGATTTGCTGGACAGAGAGACGTTTTCTTTCACAGTAACTGGAGTTTTCAGTCAGGACTGAACTGAAGACAGTTGATGAAATCCTGGGACAAACGGTTCTCTTTTGGACAGGCCAAGTTGGAGACAAGTCTTGCAACACCTGAGAGCCTTCGCTGTGGTTATGGCAAATGAAAAACTGTCCTGCATGCTACTGCACAAACTGGCTTGAGGGTTGCTTGTTCTCATGCATCTAGCTCTGCTCAGCTCAGTGAAGGGAAGACTCATTTCAGGCTCATTAGCAGATGTCCTTGAGGTGTTTGAGGCTGATGCCTCAAGACAAAGGAAGAGGTTTGCAGATCAAAGGATAGCTTTGATCATCCAGGACATTATTTTTATGAGCTGGGCTAAAAATACCACGAATTCCACAGATTCAAGCATAATGAACAGGGCATGGAGCAATAGGTGGCATAGTTCAAGACTCAATTTCTAAATTCAGAGGTGGCTTTCTCAATTTGATGGCTGCTGGGTGGCATGATTTATGGCTTTGCCTGTAGGAGGTAACCCTACTGTTAATAGGAAGTGACCTACTGGTTAAACAGAAGAGCAGGGTGCCTGTGTCCTATGCTCCTGCTTCCCACATCCTGCCTTTTGCTGCCAGTATTATGTGTCAGATCATGACTTCAAAGGTTAATAGGAAACTCTGTGTCTGTTGGAAGAGCTATGAACCCAATACTGGCATGAGAGCAATGTGTTGTGTTGGGGAGCAACAGGAGTCTGGCTTTCCCCAGTAGATGAAGCCAATGGCACACACAAGATAAGGGATCTCTAGGTGATCCTGCTTTAGCAGGGGGATTGGACTAGATGATCTCCAGAGGTCCCTTCCAACCCCTACCAATCTGTGATTCTGTGATTCTGTGATTCTGTGACTGGTTTTCTGCAGGGGGGTCCATATGGGCTGCCAGAGTTGGGAAAAGGCCTTGAGGGAGGTTGTAAAAAGGCAATTTTTTTTTTGTCTTTCCAGGACTGTTTCATGTTACAGAAGATATAATAAGGACACACAGTCTTATTTGGGTGAACTCATTGAATGAGCCAGAACAGAAGGCACATGGGGGAATGGCATATCATTGATGGACAAACTGATCCCAGTGCTGGTGTGGAACATATATTTTCCCACACTGCTTTCTTTTTGCCCTAAAATGATACTGTTTTTTGTCGGCGGAAATGCTGACAAACTTCAGCTGTATAGGCTGTGATATACCAGCTGTTATCCTCCAATCATGTTACCAGTTATAGATATCTCTTCATTAGACAGACACATACATACACATACACACACACCCTTATGACTTGTTTTTGCAACAGCACTGTTGCTGGACCGACTTTTTCCTTTGTCAAGTGCTTTTTCTTGTGAATGTTGCCCGTCTTTCCTGGGGTGTAATGAGCCCAAAGAGTTTTAACAGGAATGATCACAGCGAATTATTAACAAGAGAAATATTAACTGCAGTGGAGTGTATTGCTGTAGGAGCCTCACAATACTTCAGCAATGGACTCCAAGGTCATTGAGAGACAAGATCTGTCAGCGTGAAGAGATGTCAGCATTTTGTTCTGACCGTTTGCTGGGTTCTGTAAGTACCCATCATTCAGCATTCATAGCTTTGACTATATATATTTTTAAATCACCCTGACAGATGCGAAGACTGGAGGCCAAGCTTTCAGCCATGTCTCAGCAACTTTAGATCAGTAAAAACTATCATCTGAGTAGTCGCTGAGACAGACGTGTTTGCAGCGTGACTGCTGCTAGGAGTGACAGGGCTATACAGGTCTGATTTGCCACAGTTCTTCCACTTGAAGACAATGAGGGATGTTGAAAAGTTTGGCAGAGATCTAGTAACTGCATACATAGCTTGGAAAGGGTGGGAACCACTGACCCAGTTTTATGTATGTCCAGATAATTACCCACAGGAAAAATTCACACTGAGAACAAGCTCTTTTTTAAAAAAAGCTTGAGTTACTCTGGAAAACAATTTAAAAAAAAAATAATTGAGTTGAGCGGGATTTCTTTTCCTGACACTCTCAAAAACAATCGTTTTCCCTCTTCCTGCACTGCTAAATCACGTTGTGAGTCTTATCACGCTTTGGCTAGGTCAGACAAGTCACATGTCAACATCAAGACAAAGTCATACTGAAAACAGCACAGCCCTTGCCTGTAGACGGACCTGTGCTTGCGGCAACGCCAACAGCCCACAGTCTCTGCTAAAATATTCGCAGTAGTTGCTTCCTGTCCCTGCAGCCTGAAGTATATTTCCTAAGTCAGAAAAATCATGTAAATATTCTCCTATGAATCAGTGAATTTCCTTTCAAGTTGTAAAATAGAAGTAATCTGTGCTGCAAACCTCCCTTCTCGTCCCCAAATAAAGAAAAAAAAGAAGGATGTTTTGGTTGTTCCTACAGAGCCAATAAATGTGCTTCAGGGGTCATTAACTTGAAATCCATTCTTTTGGAAAAAAGATTAAGCGCGGCACTGTACCTTATCCTGAATCCCCTGCCAAGCTTTGTTTAGAAATAGCATTTTACTGATATCTTCTCCCAATCCCCACCCCACCCCCCATGAGAAAAATGTGCTCGCACAGGGCAGAAGCTGACTCCATGCATCGGAGAACGCGGCTGCATACCAAGTGCCACCCTACACTTGTATGAGCACACTAAAAAAGCCTCGCTTCTCTTTTCATTTCAAGATCCGCTCCGGCAGTGGCAAGCGGTTGAATGGCTGCAGCTCAGCGAGCGAGCCGGCGCTCCTGCCAGCCACTTCAAGGTCCCACATCAGCGTCCGGTGGCTTTGGGCCACCCACATCCTGACAGAGAGGTTCACCCAACCTTTGCTGCAACCCTTCTCCTCCTTTAACCCCTTCTGATGAGAAACTGCTGTCAAAGTGAGGAGAGAGCGGGGATTAGGGCTTTGCAGGAGGTTTCGGGGCCGGACAGGCTTGGCGGGAGGCAGGCGAGAGGAACGGGGCCACGGTGGGGCAGGACATCTGGGGCCCCATTTGGGACAGGGCTCACCTTTGGGGTGGATGAGTGCAGGTCTTTCACGGCACAGGTGGTCACCTCTTGTGAGTGAACTGTGCCGATATGGGATACTTTAGGGAGGTGATATTTTCCCTTTAATCATGGATGTGTCTCTCAAGCGTTTATTTCAAATACTCTGCAATATCCAACTAAATTACCATGAGCTTCAGGGCATCATTTACTTTGTCATTACTGACAACGCATTTTGAGACATTTCAACTTATCCTCTGTGTTTTGAAATCAGTTAATACAGTTCTTTCCAGAAAAAATGAAATTACTTGAGTTTGAAGCCTTATGTTAATATCATTTTTAACAGGTTTGCTTGTGAAAAATATTCGGCGTGGCTCTGCATCTGAAGTAGGAATGGCATCATGAGATCTGAGAGGTTTAAGATCACAGGAGGAGCAGGATTTAGCCTATTTCCTAATACAGACTCCTGAAACACATTCAAGCAGCTGTGCTGAGCCTCTTGATGTACAATAAGCCTTATGCAAATATGCCATATCCAGCTTTCCATCAGATTGAAGTCACTCAGGAGAACTTACGGTGTCCTGAAAGTTAGTGGTTTTTTCAGAGAAAGCATCTTAGTCGGGTCGAGGACTGAAATTAAAATGTGAAGTCAAGTATTTGGGCATGTGACAAAATACTACTTTTTTTTTTTCCTTCACTAAGAAGTGTTTTAGATAAAAGCTATACCTATGACTGAGGAACTACCAATTCTATCTTGTGGCTTACCTCTCAATGAATGCATGATATAATTAACTTCAGCACATGCATCATAAGGTCATTTAATTTTCTGGTTATCATAAAAAAAATCTTGTGGCACATTGTGAAAGAAATGTTAAACTTTTGATAATACTCCTCTGGCAACCGTATCTAAGTGATCCTTCAAGAATTTAAAATGCAACTGGGAAATCGTTATTCAAAGAGATAAAGAAAGAATTTCTTTTTTTTTAAGAGAGAGAAAAATATTTTTAAAATTCTTTTAATACAACTGTATGGACATAACTATCATCTGGAGATATACCTTGATATTTCCACGTGTCTAAACTTAGCAAAAATGAAATCTCTCCTGCAGTTCTAAAACTCTTGGACCTAAGAAAAGGTCTTTATAAATGTTGTTAAACTGCTTTTAAAATCAAATTGCTGTATAATATTATATGAGAGGTTTGATCAGTTAGAAGAAAATATAATTTTCTTTTCTGCTAATCTGTAACTAGAGAGGCATCTTCCAAATTATCAGAAGCTATTGATGACACTGTTCAAATCATTTAAACTTAGTTAACTTCTGGCATTTTCAGATATTGCTTGAAAATAATAAAAAACATGATAAGTTACTCCCCTTTCATATCTGTGCAATAATGAAATACTATGGAAAACTATTTTACATTTTTCATTGGAAGCATAGAGAAAAATAAGGTGTATTCAACCCCATCTCTACTGTTTCCTCAGTTGAAAAGGAAGCTCAAATCTGTGGACAACACAGAAAACTTTCATCCTACTAAAACGTATCATATTAGCTCCTGGCCAGCCTTGGAGCCAATATTATTGCAGTTGCAGTCAGGACAGATTGATTTGCCTGGTTAACTATAGCTAATAGTGCTGTAGTAGCAGCAGCACCTACCGCACTGTTAGCTACAAAAAGATTTCAAGAATTTTGCCCATTAATAATTCCTCTTGTGATCAGCTCCCCTTGCTGTCAGTCTTCTTTCTCCCTCTGGCTGGTTATAACCACTATCTGCTCCACACCCTATGCACATTGGACCAATATCATGTCCTGTGCCTTATGCAGCCCGGTATTTATCCCCTAATAACTGCACAGGATAAATTAACTTCAGATACTAAAAGGCAGGCTATGCAGGGTAATCTTAAATGTTCTTTCAAGTAAACTAAAGCTTTCCTTGAAATGCGTTTCAAACTGATGTTTCCACATTTGTACAGTGCTTTGAATTGTTTCTGTCTGAAGAAAATAGGGATACCTTCCTGATCTAGTGGAGGGTGTCCCTGCCCATGGCAGGGGGGTTGGAACTAGATGATCTTTGAGGTCCCTTCCAATCCAAACCATTCTGTGATTCCATGAGTCTATGAAGACTGGAAAGAAACATAGGACCCTTTGGGTTTATAGGTACTGCTTAAACATGAACATATGTTCGAGTTAAAATGCACAGAGCTACAACAGGAGAGTTTGGGGGAAATGAGGTGGCCTCCAACAAAGATAAGTCAGAGTCATTCATTCAAAGTCCTGCTGAAGGAGCGAGTACGCTCGATTCTTCTGTTTTTTTTCCCCAGGTTACATATCCAGGCCAGGCTTTTCCACCTGCAAACTGTAGGGACTGTGGGCATCCCCACTTCAGTTTTTTGGAAAGGTTTTCCATCTCAGTTCTCCTGTAAAATTCTTACCCAAGCTTTGCCCTAACCTCAGAGGGAAACGCTTGCTTTCCCATGCTGGGATCATCTGGGAGCTTTATTCTGCCACCGACCACCTTAGCACCACAGAGCCCTTGGCGCAGCACACTCAGTCCCCTGCCTGCTGAAGCTGGATAAGCGTTTCCAGGACCTCTGCTGAGACTTTGGCTTTGACATCTCCAGGCCATGCTAGAAAAAATATCTTGACACCCTGGTTTAAAGCCCTACCCTGTGCACTCTGCTCACAGGAGAAGCATGTGCTGCTTATACAGCTCACAGTGACCCATCCCAAGCCTTCCCCTGATGGGTCATTTCTTTCCTGGGTTACAGATGAAAAAAGAGGAGCATTGCATCTTACCAGGCAATGTCTCTAGCAGGCAGCCTCATCCATGGTTCCCGTTTCACATGCTTCATGCAGTACTGCCTCAGGATAACATGACAGAAGGAACTTTGGTGGTTATTTTTTTAAATGACTAGCTTTCATCAGGGGGACCCCACCTTGTGATACGGCTCAAACAGCAAAGCCACCGAGATATAAATATATATTTATATATTTACAAAAGATATAACTGAGTGTTAAGCTCTGTCAAGGCTCAGTAGATGCAGGCAGCAGAGCAATGAAATCTGGTGTGGTCTCTTGCTGGATGGATGCTCGCCTGAGATGCCCACAGCTGCTCAGAAGCTGTCCCTCAGAAGTGCCAGGGTGTGCTCTGCTGGCTACAAACACAGCTGCAAAGAAGTGCCACTGGCCAGACGTGTGGGCTCCAGCCAGATGTGCACCTCCAGCCAGATGTGTGCTGCCTCTGAAGAGGAGATGTGAGACCCTCCACAGCCATGGGCGGTACAACTGAAAGGGGCAGAAGGACTGGGTCCATTCTGCAAGCAAACTAGGGACCAGCCTGGGACAGACAAACTGGAGGAAAGCGTTCCCAGAGCTCCAACGTGACTTGGCTATCTGCCAACCACACAGACTTCCCCCCCCAAAAAAAAAATCAGCAGGGGCATTTTTGGCTCATCAGTAACACAGACTTGCATGCAAGGCTTGCTGACCAAGCAGCGTGCTCCCTCCATGGGACTGTAGCCAAGGGATTAGCCCCTTGGAGGCTGCCTGGGACCAAGAAGGGGTTAGGGCCAGCCCTGGCTTTTGGCTAGATCTGTTGTGCTCAGAGGCAAAGCAGCAGTAGCAAGAAAATGTTGGTTTATACATAACCAGACCATAGGAGAGAAGCCACAAACCTGTGGTGCTGGAAGGAAAAAGAAAGTGGCAATAAGAATGGAAAGCAATTTCTTACTGCAGGGACTCTCTCATTAAAGGCTGTGAGAAAGAGGAATCTGTCTGCTTTCAGCTGCCCTGAATGGCTCTGCAGACCAGGTGATCTCGCCAGGTCATTCTGATGATGAGATGATGATCTGTGGTCTGTCCTCAAGGTACACTTACGCATTCGCGTTTCCCTCAGCAGAGCTGTGACTATATAAACTGAGGGCTGAAATCAGCCCATCTGAACCGAGTCAAAGCAGAACAAACTAGTTCCCCCTTTGGACATGATGTTAAATAGATCTGTCATCCTGATGTTTATTCTGGTGCTGTACGAGAAAAATATTCCTCCACCTCGTGGCTAATGCCTACCTATGTATTTATAAATGCCCTTTGCCTTGGGCAGGTCAAATGCTCAGAGTCCAAACCTAATAAAGCCCACATCTCACTGATACAAGAAAACAACCCCCCACGTCTCATTCAATTTATAACAATAATATTTCTTGCTGTAAGTCTGTTACATCAGGATGTAGTTTTCCTCATATTTTTTCTGGCACGATCTATACATAACCAGGGTGCTATGAAAATCAAAGGACATATAAAGCATTCTAATGCTGGCATGCCTGCTTTAGTATCACAAGCTACCAGTAAAATACTTGAGAAGCAATAAGAATTAAAATGCACAGAAAAATCAGTTTCTGCAAGAATCTTAAATTAATCAGGATGATGCTGACACCTTTTGCAGCCTTTTCTGTGGTTGTGGATGTCGACGTGGACCTAGAACATCTACTGTCTTACTTGTTTGTGAGTGTGCGTTAATGCTGGTATAGTTAGCTATACATATAGTCCTGGCACAAAACATACACAAGTTGAAAGATATGCACCTCTTATAAATTATAAACACACATAGCTAAAGCGATTTTGCAGTCAGTCATGTTTTATATTTCAGTCCAGTGAAAGGGCTGGAGAAGCTTCAGTGAAAGCTATTTGAACGGATAGCGATGACACTAAATACAGAAATACAGGATTTTGTGCACTGAAGTGACTGGAGCTCCAGAAGCTGCTGCAATTGTAAAATACAGTGGGAAAATGGGCAGAGCACCTAAGAGGCGTCCTTGCTTAGTTAAACTAGCCTGGTCTTTGGTTATAGGCTAGGCTAAGATGTAAAACATGGATACTGATTTGGTTTCAGGATTGTCCTGCCTTCTGCACAGTCTCCTCCAGCAGTCCACAGTGGGTGCATTTCTCAGGGTGGTGGGAGATGCTCTGCTCTTGCTGGTGGAGGTGCCTTCCCAGGGGTGACTCCCCACCAGCCGGCTGGGCTTACCGGCGCCAGGTAAGCCTGGTCCTGCTCTTCCTCCCTGTTCACCTCGCACACCCATGTGCCTACACGCACCAACACGTGCCTACACACACTGCACACACAATGCCTACACAGAACGCATGCAACGCACGCTCCTGTCCCACCCCTGCATTAGTTCTGCCTCACCCCAAATTCAGACAGTTCAGCTCCCCATTGCAGCAGAAAACTCACCCAGAAGAAATCAGGAAAACCCAGCAGAAAGCAGGAATTGCTTTGGAAGCAGCTTTTCTGGACTTCCACCATCCCAGGTATCTAGGACATTTAAGTGCATTGATAAGGGTATGAGGCAGCTGTGCAGCCATCTCGTGCCGCACCCCGTCAGGCTCTGGCTCTATTTTCAAGAGCATTGCCAGGAACCAGAATAAAATGCTGATGGAAGAGCTGAGTGCTTTGTATTCTTCACCTGCAGCATTCCATCATTCCAACCTGCAGCATCATCCTCCCATCTGAGAGAAACCCGAAAGAGGTTTTTAAGTTCATTAAAGTGCAAAGATGTGCTGAATATTCTCGGAAAAAGATTTAACCCAGACTTTCTTCCTTCGGTTAGCAAAATGGGAGGACTGCTTTCTTTTAATTGTTTTCAGACCGGAGGAAAGCCCCGTGGAGGGGTTGCCTGGGGAGATCTTCCTGATTATAGATAAACTCTATCAACATGTCTGTCAGAAAGGCTGCTCTGCACTGAGCAGCCCACCAGAGATGATTTATATCTAAGATTTATATCTGTCGAGCCACATATTACACATATGTGTGTTGCCTCCCCTCAGCCAGGCACAGCAAATATAATATGCTTCTGACATCATCCTCATTGTATTTCTCCACTGGCTATAATTATTTGAAGTTATTTAAGCAGAAGTGGTATGATTTACAATTTCCTTTTGCCTTTTTTTTTTTATATAGCCCTCATAATTTGTAAGCTGTTGTTATGCTACTTAGTACTGCGTGCACAGGAACATGTTTTGGCCTTTCCTTAGCTGTGCAGACTTAGATGGCTCCACCATAGCGGTGAGGGCGGGATCCTGGTTTTAGAAAATGCTTGCACAGGGTCGGGTCATGCTGCAGCACCACCCTTCCCCAAAGAAACACCACGGATGTGCAGGAGGAGGCGTTACGGTAACAAACACAGAAAAGACAGGTTGTCAACACCTGGCAGTAATAACGTTTAAGACCACTGTGACCATTTCTTCTGAATTACGTGGTGTTCCCTGGACCGGTTCTTGTTTCATATTCCCAGACATGTGACTGTGCGTCTGGAGCTGCCCTGCCGGAGTGTGCTCCGAACACTCTTGGATCAAAATGCTCCACACAAGCACTTAAAATACAAATTCTCCTTCCTCCTTGTCACCACACTAAGTCAGGGTAGCCCAAAAGCTTCCTTCAGTTAGACTGACATTTACTGGCTATTAAAATCAGCCAGGGATTCGTTGTTTCTCAAAAGGGGAACTTTTTTTACAGTTTAGTGCCAACTTACCTTCTACCTGCTGAACCAAACCAGGCACGGTAATGATCATAGCAGGACCAGTTCAAGGGAAAACAATCTCCCTGCTCCTACGCAACGCTGCCCTAAGTGTATGTACTACGTACATATATCAGGTTTTTTATTCACAGCATCACGCTTCAGTTCAGCTGCTTGTTCCCCGTGGTTCCTAGAGTATTTTTAGTTGCACATTTTCCTATGGACTCTTTGCTCTGTGATTGCTGGAGCTTGGCCCCCGCATGACTGTAGAAGGTCAGGGGCTGGTAGGAATACTTTTCTATCTCTGCAGACAAGCTACAGAGCAGGGCTGATCAGTTGGGTCCTGTGGGAAATGGCCTGTCTGTGAAACCACAGCAAGCTGATGGATTACTGCAATTTGAGTCGTCTCCCAGCTGTACAGTTTGTGGATCCTTGTCATTGCAGCTGCCAAAAAGCAACGTTCCTCTTGTAGGCATTGCTTGAGACCTCTTCCAACAAAATTCATCAACTTTCTGCCCCTAAGCATCCTTCTTCCATACTGTCTTTCTGAAGAGGAGGAATTTTTTTGTATCTCAGAAAGGTAATTGAAATAAATATGGCATATTCTCCCTGATTCAAAGTCTGCATGACAGAAAGCAGAGAACTTCAGCTGACATTCCACCTTCATGCACTGGAGAATTAGTAGAAACTTCAAACTTAAACCAACCAAGTTGGTTTAGTCAAGCTGTTGAATATAAGTCAGAGACCCAATGTGATACATCAAGATGTCATTTAGTACACAAATAATAGTTTATGGTAGTGGAAAAACACACAAAACATAAATTATGATAAAATCTGCTTCATTGTGCTTCTTGACTGAAAATCCAAGATGTTGAGATAGGATTATTTCATTAGAGCGGGTTAGGAACATTTCAATGAAGGCTTTGGTTTTGGTTTGTTTTTTCATTAAAAAAATGTTAATTTGTCTAACATTTTCACGAAAACTTTCTGTTTCAGTGAAAGTTCAGTCAGGAAGACCCTTATTTCTGGAATGATCTTTGTTGGTAAAACAAGAAAGAGCTTCCACTGTAAAATAACTCAAAGATCTGTGAGTTAGTGCATGTAACACACTAAAACACAACCATAAAAGACCACTTGTTTGAATCCATTTTAAACTTTATGTTTGACATCCTGGAAAGTGTTTTAGGTGTCATAAAAGACTTACAATTCACACTTTAGACTTCACTTCAAGACCCCAGTGAAGAGGCATCCATCTCTTTTTTCCTTCGTGTCTTGTTGCAATAGTGAAAGACTCGGATGTAAAATTCTCTGCCTCATTTTTAAACTTTACTTGTTGGTTTAAATGAGTTAAACTACAGCCACTTGTTTCTGTTAAGCCTTGCCCTGCTAAAGAGTCCTGCATTTTCTCTCAGTCAAGGCAATTATGCAGTGAAATGCTCTCATCTCTTAACTTTATTTTTGAGATGCTGTGCTGATTTTGGCTGGGATAGAGTTAATTTTCTTTGTAGTAGCTAGTATGGGGCTGTGTTTTGGATTTGTGCTGAAAACAGCGTTGATAACACAAGGGTGTTTTCGTTATTGCTGAGCAGTGCTTACCCAGAGCCAAGGCCTTTTCTGCTCCTCACACCACCCCACCAGCGAGTGGGCTGGGGGTGCACAAGAATTTGGGAGGGGACACAGCCGGGACAGCTGACCCCAACTGACCAAAGGGATATTCCATACCATATGACGTCATGCTCAGTATATAAAACTAAGGGAAGAAGCAGGAAGGGGGAGGATGTTTGGAGCGATGGCGTTTGTCTTCCCAAGTAACCGTTACGTGTGACAGAGCCCTGCTTTCCTGGAGATGGCTGAACACCTGCCTGCCCACAGGAAGTGGTGAATGAATTCATTGTCTTGCTTTGCTTGTGCGTGCAGCTTTTGCTTTACCTATTGAACTGTCTTTATCTTAACCCACAAGTTTTCTCACTTTCACTCTTCCGATTCTCTCCCCCATCCCACCAGGGGGGAGTGAGCGAGCGGCCGTGTGGGGCTTAATTGTCAGCTGGTGTTAAACCACAACAGATGCTAAAAAAAAATGTCTTCTGTTTGCCTTATTTCAGGTTTGGGTATTTTTTTCAGTACTTTACATTTTCTCTGGCTCTTCTCTCTGCAGTTTTTAACAGTCTTTTTCAAATGAGCCATGCAGATCAGATGCCAGACTGGGTTACTGTGGCCCTCAGCTCTTGGCCCCAGATGCTCCTAACTAGCTGACTGTGTCCCTGGCCATGGTCTGTACTCTTTGTTCTTACTTGGATGTCCTTTCATGTGGCTGGGCCAAAGCAAATCAAAGACTACAATAAGATCTTTCAACAAAATTGTTATTAATATGTATTACAGCAGTGCCCGGAGTTGCCAGTTGAGATGGAGACTCTATGTGCTGTCTCTGTCCTGAAGCGGAGACAGTCCCTGGATAAAGTCTGCCACACTCCCCTAGCTAGCTCCATTGAATTCAGTGGCACCGTCCGTGCATCAAAGTACCATTTTTCATGAATGACAGCAGCAAACAGCCAAAGTGATCTGGTTAAGTTTAGAATCACTCTGTTCCTTGGATGTGTGATGTTTCTTGAATTCATTGTGAAAGACGAGGTGAAGGAGAAATAACACAAAAATCTGTAGAGCTGCTTGCAAATCCTTTGTTAGAATCCTGTTTCTTCTACAAGGGAAGTATGAGCCATTTTAAAACTAGGATTTCAGAATGTCAATTCTTTAAACTGGTAGGTGAGGACATATTGCAAGTCCATATGCATTTCTGTCTAGTGAGACTTCAAAGGATTCAGCTGATAATGCATAAATTAACTGATTAAAACTTTACTGGAAGACTAGCAATTGGAATAGGATCTGGCTATTCCATTTTAGCTTTACTGAACTCCGCTGTTATCATAGAATCACAGAATGGTTTGGGTTGGAAGGGACCTCAAAGATCTTCTAGTTCCAACCCCCCTGCCAGGGGCAGGGACACCCTCCACTAGACCATGCTGCCCAAAGTCCCATCCAATCTGGCCTTGAACACTTCCAGGGAGGGGGCATCCACAGCTTCTCTGGGCAACCTGTACCAGTGTCTCACCACCCTCATGGTGAAGAATTTCTTCCTTATAAGAAGATTAATAAGTTCTGGCTATTTCTGGGGTCATATCACTGTGCAGTGACTTGCTGACCTATCAAAGCCTTTAGAGATTAATTAATGACGATAAATTACTGCATATAAGTCTTTCAGATCAGGTAGTAAATTGTATTTAAAATTATAGCCTGTCCTTGAGCATGAATAAATTATGGATTTCTTCTCATCAGTGATATATCTTCCTCAACAGGGCAAGCCCTTGGTCCATGGTCCTAGGCTGGGCCTTCCAAGCACTTCTGATCTGCTTCAGAAACATGGATGGAGTCACATGGGCCTGGGAGCTAACTTGCAAAATGAAAGAAAGATCATGGAGCGTCCTGTGTAACAGTCTAGTTTATAATTCCATTGTCTCTGCATTAAGTCTCATTCAAAATGAGTAGATAATACTGAGCATAAATGAGTCATTAAGTTTAATTTACTCATTTTCAGAAGGGGTTGAGGGCTTCTGATAACATTGCAGCATTCCACACTACTTATTAATCTAGAGCTTTATAAAATTAATTTATACATGAATGTTAAATATAGACAGAATAACAAATATAGAACAATAACAATTTTTGCCTGTTTTAAGACAGTGGTACATTAAATCCTCCTCTTACAGGCTTGCTCAACTGCAGATAAGGTGGGAACATCCAGATTTCTTAGCCTAAAAAAATTTCACTTGCTTTGTGCTTCGTCTTTTTCTTTTTTATTTGTAGAAAGGCTCAATTATGATGCAGAATTTTTGGAACTACAGCTTCAAGTAAAAATCATCTCGATTCTTTATCAGATGAAATGGACTCCTGTGTCACTGTGTGCTTTGGGGATTAATTCAGAGAAGACAAAAGAGGAGGATGCCAAAACCCCTACTGACCTGGAGTGAGATCCGCAATGGCCCTTGGGCACTCTGACGTTCAGTGCTTCGACACCTTGTCTGTAGGAGCCTGGGCCTTGGAGAAGAAAGCACAGTCCTGAATTTGGAGCCATCTCCTTCCAGCAGGAGCAGAGCCAGAGGGTTCAGACCCACATCTCCCCACCATACCTGGTAGGAAGACCCTGCTTTGTTCTGTCCTACTTTGCAGCAAAGACTAAAAGCTTGAAGGGGACAGCAACAGAGGGCATACACGAACGAGCTGTAGTCCAAGGATTAAGGGACTCGCCCAGGAGGGAAGAAAACTGGTTTAATCCCTACTTCAAGGGCTGTTTATGCAGATTAATGCAAAACAGGTAAGCTGCCTGTGGAACAAGGACTGGCACGCAAGTACCACTCTTCATTCAGGCGTGAGCTCTGATGGGGCTGAGGGAGTGAGGATCCCTGAAGGGAGGTCCCCTCGGCGATGCTGGGCAGCATGAGGTCTCTCTGTAAGGCTGATGGACAGTCAGTCATAATTTCAGCACTGATTGCAATAGCAACAAGCCTGAGCCCAGGGATTTTGAAGTGTTTTAGGATGAAAGCTGCCGTGCGCAGTCAAACCACTGTGCAATAAGGCATCACTTTAATCCATTAACTCTCCATTATGGGCTAAGTATGTTTCTTAATTACTGAGGGTGACTTTGGAGAGTGGCTTAACCACATGATTCTCGCTAACATGAAAGAAAAGTTTACTGTTGCATCTTAGACTTTGGCTAATATCTTAATTTCACCCTCAGAGCTGTGCCTACAGGCAACAAAGTCAGATGAGACCCATTTAAGGAAAAATGTGTTTGGCGTCAGCATTCAGGGTTTAGCACACATAGCCTGATCCTCTTTTTATTTGTAATTCCCTGCTCAAGCCATTTCCCTTCTACACTGCGAAAGCATCTTGTAGCGCTCTGAAAAGGCCAGGCTGAGAGACAACATTTGGTGCAATTCCAGCAGAGTTGCTTTTCCTGAAGTTAAGGAATGTGAACACAGGGCTTCCTGGGCCTGTCTGGTTTTTAAAATCAGATTGTGGTCAAGCATGAAACAGGAGGCAGGGAACAGACAGGGCTTTACAGCCTTTTTCTCCTCCCTTGGGCCGCCTCCAATGTCACCGAGTGCACGAGCTAAAATCTCAGCCCTGCGATGACTTGTGTTCAGCTGCAGGGAGCTGCCGCATCCCTGTCCCCCCCGCAGTCCCCTGTCAAGGGCACTGCAACAGCTGAGAATAACAGGAATGCAGCAGCTCAGGTCACCTTTCTCTGATCCCCCCTTCAAAATACTCCTCTTGCAGAAAGGAAAGCAATGGCTTCTTCTGATAGCACTGCACCATTCAGCAAGTCTCCTCAAATTCACAGTAATCAAGGGTGTGGGGGGACAGTTGAGAGGTGTCAGTGCAGAGCAGATAGTTGACCCCTTGGAAGTTAAGGGTCTTGTTCTGGAAACCCACCTCTGCCAGTGGGAAACAGGCTAAAAAAGCTGCTCCTCTCTCCATTTCCACCCCTTCCCTCCCACCCCCACACCGCAGCTCACGCTCCCCTCAGTTGTGCCGAGGCAGCTGCTTTGGGGACTGTGCTGCAAACAGGATCAGTTCAATGATCTTGGTTTAAAAATAAACCTTTTTTTTTTTATTCTTTAGTGTAAGTCATTTCAATAATCCACTTTGCAGCACAGCCACACAAGCTGTTGCATTGCTCAGTGGAGGGGGCAGAGAGACACGGTGTTGGGAAAGGAAATTGCAGCTGAGGAACTGTTTTAAGTACAGTCCTGTTCTCCCCTCACATTACTGTAGTATTGGATATTCCATCGTGAACGGGGCTCCTTGATCACCAATACTGAGCTGTACACTGCTTGGTCAGGCAGCAGCGTGAATTTATGGACACATCATTGCGTGTTTGCTGAATTTGCGAGATAATGCACTATGGACTGTGTCATCTTTAAATATTTATGTTGGTCTTATCTCATGGGAAGCAAAGCAATACCTTTCCCTATGTAAAGACTGCAGGAACAAAGTTACTTCATCAACACTCCCACATGTCTGGAATTAAGTTCAATAAGCAGAATTAAGCACCTAAAACAAGCCCATATTTTGAAAAAGTGTTTTTGAAGGAGACCCTACTGGAAGACCTATGGCTATTCAGCATGGGTGGCTTCTGTTTTGGTGCATCGATAAAGGGGGAGGACCATATGCTTGATTACGCCAGTCTTAGGTTAAAGTGCCTGAGCGTCAGGCCCAGAGGTGCTAATAAGACTTTCTGCTGTATCTAAAGCAGCCTATGGAAATGGCAAGGAGGAGAAGGAGAAGGAGAAGGAGAAGGAGAAGGAGAAGGAGAAGGAGAAGGAGAAGGAGAAGGAGAAGGAGAAGGAGCAGCCCTCACTCAGACCTTCTCTATGTAATACCATGCTCAGAAGTACTAAACCAGGACTGATCTCAGATGTTGGGACACAGACAGGAAGAGCAGGGGGAGGCAGGACCAGCTTGACAGACTACTGAAAGAAGACAACAGTTCATTTAGGTCACGACTGGAAGGAAATGGTCTGGGGCCCACTGAACGCATGGGTTGAATAGTGTGTGGTACAGAAGGCGCTGGTGGAGAGGAAAACTTGCACATGAAAACAAGCTTGAACTAAAGAAGTGCATATTTAGCTGTTAGTTTTAATACTAGAAGTCCTCAGTTGTTGTGCACCCCCAGGTGATTTATCTGGTTCAAGGATTCACTGTGCTTGACTGCATGCATCGACAGCTCAGGTACAGTCTTACTGGTTTAGATGCACAGCAACACCGGCAAATGTAGCTGTTCTTGGATCTGGAAGACATACAGCTGCTTTAGTGCAAAGCTGAGCTGATAAACCGTGCTGCACTGAGGCTAGCTCTGTGAGAAATGGTACAACACTGCTCAGTCAAGCTCATAAACCTCAGTGCGTTGCATGGATCCACCACTCCTGCTCTCCCCAGCTCCCATGCGTTCAGAGACTTCTTGCTGCTCAGCTTCAGCTGTGAAAACCATGCCAAATGTTCCTCAATTTAGATTTCTCACACAACTTGGCATTTCCACAGATGTCAGCTGAACCATCCAAAGGTTAGTCACTACAAGGACAGATGAACATGTGAATAAATGTACTGTATGCACACATACACCATCCCATGAAAGCACAGGACGGTTTTGGATTTCTCAGTGGTGGGAACAGGTGTAACTCGAGGCAATGAAATGGAATTAAAGAATGAAATATTTGCATTAAATAAGAACAGTAAAATGTGCTGGATTATGCACAATCTTGCATGAGAAATACCCTGCATTTCTTCTATTCAACAAAGATTTGATTAAATATTCAAAATGCTTTACAGGGAATAATTTTTCATAGAAGGTAAAACAGACACAGACATAAACCTACTGGTCTTTTTCCCTGTCTGCTTTCCATGAATCTGAGAATGACTAACGGATTTATTTCCCACAGACTATGTAAAAAAGTGCTTTTCTACCAGTCACAACATAACTGAGTGTGTTAAATACTTTATTGAACTCAGCTAACTCTGTTCATATCAACAAGGCAACAAAGATTAATCAAAGGATGACCATTTTCTGATTTGCCTGAAAATGTGATGGTAGCCACTGCCTTTCCATCGGAGCCTGAGCCAAGGCAAACTTATAAGTTGGATCTACAGCATAGCGTGCTCCACATATAGTTTTTTATACTGATTTTAACTGTTTTGGCTCAAGGTGTGCCTTACCCTGAGGAAGTCAAGGGACACTGACCTGGGGTAGATGCTTAAACTGCATTTCTACTAGAACTTGTGGCTACCTTAAGGAGGGTGGGCTATTTCAACCATAGTACCATCCAACCCAAGCAAGGGGCTCAGATGTTGTGTGTAAGCAGGTTTAAGGACTGTGTATATGCAGTCCTTAAATCATTACTGGCCTGAAGCCAAACTTTTTTTGCCTTTTTTCAGCTGAAGGACCTGAGCTTGGTTGCTCTGCCCTGTTCATTGGGACAACAGCATTAACATGAACATTAGCAGATATCCCTGGGCACTGCACTTAAGCAGGAAGGGAACTTGTTAAAATGGATATTTACTCTTTGACTAGTCAGACAACATCCTCAGTCACCACCTGCATCTCTCTATTTATCTCGCTCTTTTTTTTTTTTTTAAATGAGGCAACCTTCCTCAAAGTGACACCGAAACTTAGATTCTTACATTGCAGAAGGGGGACATGATGTTTCCTACCAGCCATTCTTTTCCTTTGGGTTCCCTCACACGTGGGCTTCTAGATATTGCTTCAGGGGTATCTGTTATCCTCCATCAACAGTAAAAGAGAACCTATAAGTCTAAACAAGGAGTTCTGGATCTCCCTGCTGAGGCCAGGTACATTATTTTTAAGCTTAATGCAGGCACCAGATCTGGGAGATCTGAATGTTGCTTATTGAGTTTGTCCTTATAAATCCCCATGAGACAGGGAAATAGTCTCCTTATTTGACAAAATATTTTATTACACCATTGTCAGCAAAGTATTTATCTGCTATTTACCTACAGATGTTCTCCTTTACTCCGTTGAATTCTGCCTGATCTTCCTCCCACCCCCAAAATTCAGTATTGATAACACTGACATCATGAGGCAGTTTAACATTTCTGTGACTGAAACAAAATTTCCTATGTATTTTGGTAAGACATGCGATCTAAATTTGGAGGGAGTAACATTTTCTGCAAACATCCCAGTTTCAAATGTGAACGGCAACTTTAACTGAGAACAGGCAACGATGCCAGCAAGCTGTGCCAGGGCAGGTGAGGTAAGAGAAACAACTGACCTCATTTCTTTCCTACCTGCCAGTAATATCAGCACAATGGCTCATTATTCCTCTGCTTACTTATGGGCTTTTGTATATTCACCCTTCCAGTATCGGACCATATTAGTACTGAATTTCAATCATTGCACCTCCTCCTCTTCTCTAAAGTGGAAAAAGGCAATTAGCTGCCCTTTTAAAAGCACACGTATTATGAGTCTCCCCTTTCTTATCTTGCAGATGGCAATATTTGGATTCAAAACTTCTGAAGACGGGTGGCTTCATGCAGATCTTTGCGTGTAATGAAATAGGCTAAACTGGCATGAGGCAAGGTGGTCTAAGTATGATACTGACTGGCAACGCCGAGGTTGGGCCAACATATCCTTCTTTCTCACCGATCAGAAAAGGTCTCAACAAAGGTTTAAACAGACCTGAGGGTCTCGCCCCACTGCAGGAGGAGGCTGAGTTCAAGCCCTACATTTTGAGGACAGGCTGATTCGCAGGACGTGACGGAGCGTCACCGACCGCGGCACTTCCGCGCACTTTCCTTACCCGGGTTACCTTTGAAAGAGAAAGACCTGCCCCAAAACGCTGGAGGTGACGAAGACAGTGATGTACTGGGAGAGCTTTGAGGGACAGCAGCTCTCCCCCGGAGCGCAGCCAAGCGACCTCACGCATCCCCGGCCGGCCCAGGCAGAGGGACCGGCCGCGGTTCGGGCGGCCTTTGCCTCCCTCTGCTGGGCGCTCTCCCGGCTGCCACGGTCCCTGGCTGGCGTTTGGTGGCGTAGGAACTACGTCACGGTCTTTATACTGCGAGTACCCGCTAGCAGCGTGACGTCTTCAGGGACTTGCTAAAGCTTGTAGGTTGCCTCCTCCCGGCATCCAGTGTGAGGAAGGTGGTGGTTACGCTCCGGTTGTGCGTGTTTCAGGGTGTTCTAACAGGATGTGAGGAAAACACATGCAGTGATGTCGTAAGCAGCGCATGAGAGCAGTACGAGCTGGTTTTTTCAATGGCATAGGTTACTGCACTGCCTTCTTCTGTAATTAATTGTGTTGTAAACCCAACGCAGAACTACAGTCTCCAGCATCCCGTCCAGCGCGGGTTCATCTGTGTACTTGCCAGCAACGGGTGGCTATGTAATACAAGTACAATCAGAATCCTAATTCCAGAAGCCACTCTGGGGAAAACGAATATCCAATGTCCGTTTCTGAAAAAGCAGAGGGCAATATTTTTGATCAAAACAAAAGTTGTCCTCCTAAAATGTAAAGTATGAAATGTAGTACAACAGATAAAATACTGTGAGGTCACAGAGAACTGTATTTGCAGACTGCGTGTGCTGCTGGAATTGAAAGCATCTGCCGTTATTGAATAACGGATGAATTGAATAAAGGATGTCTGTATGAGGATTCCTCCATAGACGTTTCCCCTTTCTCAACCTTGCCTTCCAACAACAGACTGAAGTTATTTCACATAGCCTGTTAAATTGGGGGACCGTAGCAAAAGCAGAGGCATTCTATGACATACAGCAATTGTACTTTTAACATGAATTACCTGGTTTTTTTTCAGGAGATAGAAACTGTTTTTCTTGCTAACACTGAAAGAAATCAGATTGCACTGGGAGATACCCACTGGCTCTCCAAAAATAAACACCATCCCCTCCTCAAGACCACACAAAAAACCTGAGGAAAATCTCTGCAATGTTTTGACAGTGCTTTTGTACAATTTCATTTTATGCTCTTTCACATGGATGGTCTAATGTTCTAATGCTAATCCTATGGACATCAAACATCTGCACCTGCACCTGCAACCAACTTATCTGCAACCATGGGTAAAGCATTGAACAACACTCCCTTTATGTGCTTTCTGATTAAGTTAGTACTTTTCCTAAATAAAATCAGAAACACCAGCATACCTTCTATTCTCAGGATCCCAGTGTATTTTATTGCACAGATTTATTAGATCACCTAAGTTAATTGACCTGTACAAAGTGGGTCTTGTCTAAAATAGACCAGGGAGCCTTTTGGAGAACTCATTGCCCTTTTTCTGAGAAAGCAGTAATTGGAAATCCTATTTTCAGTAGCTATCTAGTTTGTTTTAATACTCAGAGACTAATTCCTCCTTTCACTGCTACAAATGCTTAAAACACCTTAATTATCAACTCCTTAAATCTAACACATTCTTTCTCAGCTATTAACACATATCTCACTGCTGCTAAGCAATGCTGAGAATTGATGGGGGACTCTGCACACATTTACCTCCACGAGAAGAAGTCCACATTGCTACCAGTGCCTCCGTTATTAATTATTCCCAGTGATTTCCTTCATTCAGGGTCTCAGCTGATAATGTGAACCATTCAGTGTTGCACGATGGCTTTTGTTCCCATAGATGCTAGGAGCCTTTCTGTCACTAACAACTGATAGGGGTGCAGAGGAGATCAGAGAAGGAAGGACTCACGTTGGAGAAGTTGGTGGAGGACTGTCTCCCATGGGAGGGACCCCACGCTGGAGCAGAGGAAGAGTGTGAGGAGTCCTCCCCCTGAGGAGGAAGGAGCGGCAGAGACGACGTGTGATGAACCGACCACAACCCCCATTCCCTGTCCCCCTGTGCTGCTGGGGGGGAGGAGGGAGAGAAATCGGGAGTGAAGTTGAGCCTGGGAAGAAGGGAGGGGTGGGGGGAGGTGTTCTAAGATTTGGGTTTATTTCTCATTATCCTACTCTGATTTGATTGGTAATAAATTAAACTAATTTCCCCAAGTCGAGTCTGTTTTGCCCATGACAGTAACTGGTGAGTGATCTCTCCCTGTCCTTATCTCGACCCACGAGCCTTTTGTCACATTTTCTCTCCCCTGCCCAGCTGAGGAGGGCAGTGACAGAGTGGCTTTGGGGGGGCACCTGGCCTCCAGCCAGGGTCAGCCCACCACAGGTACCAGACATGGAGCCACAAAAGTTGGGTATTTCCACAGGGAAACGAGCCGGGAGTGAGGGATGACATTTGCACAGCCACGAGATTGGTTCTTTTATCTCAATGTACATCAGCTTCATTCCCTGAAATAGTGGTGTGCTGTGACTGGTTCACCACTTCAGAAGTACCAAAATAGCAGGAAGCCTTGGCCAAGAGCAGGGTTACCAAACTGCCCCACGAGACCAGCCTCGGCAGTGTGCTGCAGAATTGTCATTTCATTCAGTACCGCAAGATTTGTAACCCAGGGCTCAGATCCCATAAAGTCAGAGTGACGTTTTTGTATGCTCCCATACATCATTAGCTTTTATAACAGGAATCAAAATGTCAAGCAAAGGGAGGAAAGAAAACAAATATAAATCATTTTAAATATAGTATAGAGAATAGAAAGTGAATAGAAAAAATACGCAAAAGAGGATGTAACAAACACTGTATGCCTGAAGCGAAAGAACAAACCCTGCATTTACTTGTGGTATTCAAACAGAGAAAAAAAATCCACTGATTTCATGAGAGCAGAATCATACCTTGGCTTGATGCCTGTGAGATTGCAAGAGAGGATATCTATGTTTTCCATCTGAAATAACCCCTCCATACTGAAAATTCACTAGTACTCACTTTCGTAGCTCCTGCCTACTGACAATGTTTCTATCATACGAGGGGTCTGTGGTTAATGAATGAATGAATGAATGAAACATGCCTAAAACTTCAGGGCTGTTTGGTGACCTGTTAAATCCTCCCGTGTTTCTGACACTACCACACCACCTGTCTCTTCAAGCAATGCAGCCATCTGCCAGGGCTTTGTCCAGCTTCAAGGACTTCAATGTTCACTGAAGTCATAACAAAACCCAGTAGCTTCTCTCTTCACAGCTAAGTCAAGTCTTTAGGCTCATTTATGAATATCAAGATCTCTACATTCAAACTAGATCACTAATTTTTTTTTTTTGGGGGGGGGGCAGGGGAGTCTGTGGCCTATTTTAGCCTTGAAAGATAATTAAGAAAAGCAAGGGTATAGACAGTAGGCTTCCATCCACCACATAAGTTTACTTATCTTCTGAAAAAATGTGTAGGATGACTGTACGTCAGAACAGTTCAAAAGCACTGCAGATATAATCAGGAAGAAAAAACAAAACAAAACAAAACTGGAATGAGGAGAGGGAAAGATGTATGAGGAGAGGGAGCTGACCTAACAGGTCAGCATTATAAAGAAGACAGAGGTAGTAGGATATGCCCACATGGGTCCTATCACTGGATTTCACCAAATTCGCCAAATTCATTGTGGAATGTTGGATTCGTTGTCAGATTAATATCCCCTCAGGTAACCGAGGATGTCTGTTGTCTCTCCTCTGTTCAGTCATTAACACCGCAGAGGCCAACACATCCCTGACAGAAGATTTCTTGGCAAAAGTACTTTACGCTGCCTATGGTTCAAAGCAAGGGCTGGCTCCCAATATCCCCTCCCTTGTGTGAATGCCCCAGCAGCTAAGCTACAGACACAACTTGTGTTCTGGAATTTTTGTTTCACATCTTCATTTAGAAGGATACTGAGCAGGTCAGAGCAACCCAGACCCCGGTGCTGGAGCCCCTCCGCTCAAAGCTAAGTGCAGCGTGCGAGACCTCTCACAAAGAGGAAGGAACTGCACCCACCAAACCCACAGCCTTCTCAGTAAGAACCGTACCCGAGAACATGGCCTCTGAAAGAGAGCCCAGCTCTTTGCTTCCCTGTGACTGAAAGGTAGGATTTTATTCAGTTCCCAGAAGGGGGAAAAGCAAAGCAGAACTGAATGATTAACATTTACGATTTTGGCAAGAAGGTACTACTGTTGCTCTTGTTTTTTCAGCTGTCCAGATAGGCAGCCAAATAAAAATTCAAATAGTCCTACCCAGGTGTCAATTAGCTGTGAATTTGTAGATTCAAAGGTTTCTGTTATTGACACAAAACCGCTTGTGGTTAATGCAGTCAATGGGTGTTGCAGTATATTTCTAAGTTCTGATAAAAGACTGCAGATGCAAAAGGTTGCCTGTTTTCTCTCCAGCTAATGCCAGTTGTCCTAACGGTCCAGGAAACTTGCCCCTCCCTTCAACTCTGCCTCTTCCAAAATTTGAAACTTTTTAGTAGCTGCTAACAGCTCATTTTAGAGAATAGACTGTTAGGTGTCACATATAACCACACCCTGCAGAGGGAGGTGGTGTCCCCTCCCTCCACAGTAAAGCGCTTCTGTTATCTAGTGCAGTAATTTACCTTCTTTATGAACAGATTTTTAAGAATTATGTGAAAACATCACTAAACTTGATGGATGACAAGGGTTGGGGCAAGGAGTGGGTCTGTGTGAACTTCATGTAGTTCAACAAGGCCAAGTGCAAGGTCCTGCACCTGGGTTGGGGCAGTCCCCAGTATCAGTACAGACTGGAGGATGGATGCATGGATGGGTGGATGCATGGATGGACAGCAGCCCTGCAGAGAAGGACTTGGGGATGCTGGTGGATGAAAAATCAGATATGACTCAGGAATATGCACAGAAAAGCCAACCATACCTGTGCTGCATAACAAGAAGCATGGCCACTGGGTCGAAGGAGGTCATTCTCCCCCTCTGCTCTGCTCTGGTGAGACCCCACCTGGAGTACTGTGTCCAGCTCTGGGGTCCCCAACATAAGAAGGACATGGACCTGTTGGAGCGAGTCCAGAGGAGGCCATGAAGATGATGAGAGGGCTGGAGCACCTCTCCTATGAAGACAGGCTGAAAGAATTGGGGTTGTTCAGCCTGGAGAAGAGAAGGCTCTGGGAAGACCTTATAGCATCCTTTCAACATATAAAGGGGACTTACAAGAAAGAGAGAGAAACTTTTCACCAGGGCCTGAAGTGACAGGACGAGGGGCAATGTTTTTAAACCAAAAGAGGGTCGGTTTAGATTGAACATAAGGAAGAAATTTTGTATGACGAGAGTGCTGAGGCACTGGCACAGGTTGCCCAGAGAAGCTGTGGATGCCCCCTCCCTGGAAGTGTTCAAGGCTGGGTTGGATGGGGCTTTGGGAAATCTGGTCTAATGGAGGGTGTCCCTGCCCATGGCAGGGGGCTTGGAACTAGATGATCTTTGAGGTACCTTCCAACCCAAACCATTTTGTGATTCTATTAAATCCTACCAGTAGCCCAAACTCACACATAATTCACACACTCTAAATGTTAAATGCTCTGAAAATACTACAACCTCAAGCCCTCCTTCACAAAGCTTTCTTCCCTATTTAGTGGTGTTGCTTTACAGTACTACAACCCCTACAAGTCTAGCTTTCTCAGTGAACCCCTACATGCGTCAAGCTAGTGTAACTAAGGAGAGAACCAGGCTGCAAGACACATATTTTGAATGACATTTCCCCCTGAAGAGCTATCAGCTGCTCCTTATCCGTTTTTATTTGCATGTGTTCCCCAGCCCCTGTAAAATGAAACGCCTCGCAACCCTGACTGCTGGTTGACGCTGTGAAATGAAGAGCTGATTTGGTTTGGCTTTGGGCCATTTGCATAGATCTTATTAATGAGAGTTTGGATCTATTTAAACTCTGTTTCCAGCAGACTCCAGATCCAGGATAAACTCTCTACTTGCATGCACATGGTGAAGCTCAGTGACAAGTCTGTACTTGATAACAACTTAAAGCCTAAACTCATCTGGCGGCCTGGGCACACCCGGTATTTTATTCTTCCAACTTCTGCCACCCACCGCCCACTGTGGATTTACAAATTGGTGCCTAATTGACAAATAACTAAGCAGACACCTGGATTCTGTCTTCTGCGTTGTGAAAGAAACTGCCTTTCTCATAATCGGTTGCCCTACATCTTACAGGCACTTTAGATTTTATCTGGACTAAAGGATTTCGCCGGCTGAAGTCCTGCTAGTACAGGTTTCTGCTGGCGGTTTTGAAAAGCTGCCCAGAAAGGTACCTTGAAGCAGCAATGGAGAGTGGTAGGAGACACTGCAGTTGATAACCCACAGCAAGACTCACAGCGTTTAACACACAGAGGGAAAAGACACACTAGGGCGGGCTAGGCCGAAACCTTATTTCTTAAATTCTTAAATTTAGTTTGTTCTAGGTCAGTATGTAAATGGTTCTGTAATTTTTAGAGTCTGAAATAGGTGGTGTGTGCTAGGATTTGATTTCCTCGGTATCAGCTGCACTCACAGTAGGAAATTTTTTTTCAGTTTAACTGTACCCATCTAATATTTCAGCAAAAATTTTCAACTATGGACCTGGCCTGCAAAACAGCTGGTTTTAATATCTTGGAAAAGTAACATAGTCTCATGCAACGATATTAGAAACAGCTGATATTTATGCAGTAAAAGAAAAAAAAAAAAGATGCAGTAGTATATCCAGTAGTACCTAATATGCTATCTCAATACGCTTAAATTGAAATTTTGACATTCCTTATCATTCTTTTTCCCTCAACAAAAAAAGGCAACTAAATTTTTAGTGAAAGTGCCATGATTTCATGGAACTGTCTTTGTTTCGACAGAGGGCGTTTTGGAAAGAAAATAATACATATGGAAAATAACTCTGACCTGCTCAAATTATCAACAAACTGGTATTGATATTTAAGGGAGGATGATATACATATTTAAGGGAGGAAAGCATAAGGCTGCTGTTGCTAAATATTTATCCACTGACATTAAGCTCTGAATTTAAAGGCGAGTGTTGGTGATACATTAAAAAAATTGATCTACCTTTCACAGGGCATGTGATGATTTGGAGTTACAGCTGGGCTCTGCATTGGATGTAATGGGGTTAAACACGAGTAAATACTGAGACAACAGTTATAAACTGTGCTGTGGAAGAAGCAGTTGAAACAATAAAGGTTCAGGCACTGGGTTGCTTATGCAAGCGTGTGGCTGCTGCAAAGGTCATTTGCTGTATACCGCTACATCCCCTTGTTCCAGAGCACATGAAGTGGGTTCGTAGCATGCTACAAGGTGGCTGTGTGGTCCCAGGGTTTATTTTAGCATCTGAGCCCTGAGAAGATAGTCACGGTCTGCAAAGTACTGCAAAATCTCAGCTCCTCTGGAAAGCAGCGGGACTGAGAAGCTCAGGAGCTGTGTGTGCTGGGCCAGACCTCTCCAGTGGCACTTCCCAATGTTTGGGAGTTGAAAAACACTGTGCGGGAATAGCATGCAGCACCTGAGAGATGCAAGAACAGGTATGCAGCACCTGAGAGATCTCCCTAACAAGATTTTCTCATTCATTCAAGTTAATTTATGGCCTCAGAGGACATGGTTGCGCTGACATTGTTTTGAATGGCAACAGTGCCTTACGGAGCTCCCATTCCCCTTGCAAATTCTCACGCCTGTGCTGTCCCTTCACCGAGGCAAATCAGGTGTGTGCGCAGCTGCGTGGTAAACTGATCTGGCTGGAAAACAACCTCTTTTTTTTTTCTGAATCATTCCAGGCTGTCCCCGTTCCACCACTTGGTTCACCACCGAGCTGTGCGAACTGCTGCAAGGGTGATTCGGGGAGGCGATGGGAACAAGTAGTCGTGAACGAGGAGGCGAGAATGGAGCTGGTAAAGCAGCTTAGGCAGCGCTACCACCAAATGTGAAATTAGGGTCTGACGCTGTATGTGTTGCAAGGAAATGAAGGGAGCCACAATTGCGTGTGAACAAGCGCTGGCTTACAAACCCCTGGCACGGACTCAACCACGTGCAGGACACTTTAAGGCCAAACCTCAAATCCCTCACATAGCTGTTAGAGAAGTCCTTGGGCCAAACAAAGAAAAGTTGGAGGAAATCAGAGCTGTAACTAAATTCGGTGAAGTTAGGTCACCATATACGTGACTTCAGGAAGGGAAGTGGTCACCATATAAGCAACTTCAGGTAAGCGAGAGACAGCATAAAGCCTGAAGCTGACGTACTTCTTGCAATTAACTTTATCCATGCATGACAAGCCAGGCCAGCCTCATTTCTACTTTCCCATTTAGTAAAATGTTTTAAAGAAAGTATTCAATATTTAAAGGCCAGGGCTGGGACCCTAATTTAGATGTCTACAGTGTAGATTTTTTTGATCTTTTTTTAGCTGTCTCCTCTTAGGAGGAACTGGATTGCATTCTAGATGTGCGTGAGCACCAGCCTGGCTGAGGACAACCAGCTCAGAAGCAGGGATGGAGGTGTTAGGTGAAACATCTTGGAGATGGAGGCAATGCCCATGGCCCTCATCTCAGTGCTGTGGAGTGGGTAACAACCACTGATGTGATGGGATGTGAGTGGGAAAAGTGTGAGTGAACAGACTTCCCAAAAACACCTGCAAGGGTGTTTGCCCCAAAGCGGGTCACGCTAAAGAGGAAAATAACAATAATGAAGTTTGCTTAAGAGATGGCCATCGACTGGATTAAATAGTAACCAGGAAATTACCAAGAGACTTCTGGAAAAAAAAAATCAGCTTCAAAAGAAGTCTAAACAAAGCATGCAAGTTCACGATGAGGGAAGAGAAACCTGGTCTGACAAGGCGAGACATCACCCCATCGGCATGGGGTACGTGAGTTATGGTGCCTGTAGCTCTGTGCGTGTGGGAGGGGGATGAAATTTGGGGGATTATTCATAGAAGGGTGTTCAGCCGTTTGTAGGTGTTTGTTAACATTCTGGGTTATCTGTCATATTGCTGATACTGATCCCAAATATGTAGCACACTGATCATCAGGTGATTATGGGACATTAATAAATCAATTACCAATTATTAACGAATCCCTGTGATTGAAACCACGTAGGTGGAGCAGGTTTTCTCTGTGATGGGAACTAGCAAATTCTACCCTTCTCCCACTGGCAAAAATACTGACTGGAGTGGAAGTAAGGCTGAAAAATAGTAAATGCAGGTGTATTCATACAGTTCCTCCCTGAGATGACACTTCTGGAATTCTGAATTCCTTGATAATTCTGGATTTTTCTTCTTCTCCTCCTTCAGCAGCATTTTGTGATCTTCAAGGCAGACAGGAGCACATTCATTAGCCTACATCATATAAATGTGTCTATCTGCGAGGAATTTAGCTCCATAACAATGCTAATAGTACTCTTCGACTGCATTTCCCCCTGCTATATTTGCAGAAATATAGCTAGGCCTGTTTGGATGCTCTGATGAATTTCCCCATGTAGCAAAGTATCAATACCAGATGTGAACTTCACTAAATGTGTTTCGTTTCATGCCAAAAACTGTCTTTCTCCATCATTACTAAATTCAGTGATGGTGACAAATCTATTTTTCTATCTCTAGTTAGAACTATAAAATTTCAGCATATTACTGATAGTTTTTTGTTTTGTTTTGTTTTTAAACCAGCACTTCACTGAGAAGTATCATAGGATTTCAGTGTGTGTACGTGCACATTTCATCTATGTTCCGAATGGAAAACCTTTCATAAATACCAGGTAATTTAAAACAAGCACTTCTGGTTTAGACTGTGTTTTCTCATTCATTGGTACCAGATTTGTGCTACAGCATCACCTAAGTACAAATTTCATCCCCATGAAGTGCGAGCGCACAATGCCGCTTCTGTCATGTTAAAGCATAGGAGATGGTGTTTACATCAGTGTTATGGTCCCTGGGGGCTGGAAGATGGTATATGATCCACCATAAAATCTCCTTGGACAAAATCATCTCTGCAAAATATGTATTACACTTCAGCTGGCATTACGAGTTTGTACCACTTTGTGTCAAGTAACTGCAGTGTTTTCGATCCAGTGCTTTGTGCTCTAGGACCCAGTTTCTAGTCTTGTGGAACTGAAGCCTTGGTTGGAATTCAGGCTCCATGAACTGGGCCACCAGCCTCAAGAAGATGAAGGACTTCTTATCTTCATGAAAGCCAGCCTGTTCTTCACCACTGCATCATCTGGTCTAATAAAAGATGTTACCTCTCACTGTAGGCACTGCCTCTCTTTTAAGCACTTGACAGTTCAAAACTTCCCTCTCTGAAAGAGCATCTTGACATTTCTGTGTTCCCTGCCACCAGAACAGCGTGTGAAAAGAATATGTCCATTATAGGAATGAGACTGTTCTATCACAACAAGAAAACTTCTCCGGGAAGGAGCCTTTGACTGGATTGTTCCCACTGGCTTTGCCTGGGTGGACAGCCATGCCTCCATACAGTCCTCACGATTTCCCGGGGACTCTGTGTGTGTGAACGCTATTCCAAAAATGAAACTTTTGGCTCTGCCTGCAATACAAACACTACAACAGTTCGTGACTCTAATTAAACAAATGCAAGACTGTCCTGGAGATAAAGTTCTACTGCTTTTGCAAGATTTGTTTAGTTAAACAATTTAATGTTGCAAATACTGAAAAGCAGAAGTTAATAAAATAACCTCAGCACACAGACTGGTTCATGTTACAGTTGAAAGGACAGTGGACGTCTAAATAGCAGAACTCCTGCTTAAAAATGGAAGGCAGAAGTAAGTGAATGACTAGTCATCTGTTTCAAAGATGCTGAACTGCGAACATGTGCATTTCCATCAACATTGTTAACTGCGACGAAATGTACTGACTGCAATTACTTTACCATCTACTGTGAAGACAAAATGCTTGGAGGAAAAAAGAACTTTTTTGTTGAACTGGTACACATTTTGTGTACTTTTCCGTGTCGATAATGACCTAGAAGCTTGATGACAGAGGCAACAGCAAGTATCTTGAAGCAACTGAAGACATTTTGTAATCTGATGTCACTTTTCTTGCTTCTGCTGCTTAATCTTTCAGCAGTGATTTTTTTCGTGATGCTTTTATGAATTTTTTTTATTTTCATAACAAACAGCAGATGTCACCAGGACTTATTCTAGCAATTGGTCTTTTAAGCAGCACCCTGCAGGCTTAGGAAACAGCATGAGAAGACACTACAGAATGCTCTCCAGCATTATGGTATGGAAGCTTTTGAGGGACCGCTTCTGATAAGTGGACCTCTCTCAGCAGCTGCTGAAACATTTCGCGGGGTAAGACATCCTGTGAAAAATCTCAGTTCTTCCAGCATGTTGCCTGGGAACTCTGCTTGCCAGAACAGATGAAGCGTCACTTCCTCATCATGTAGCTCTCTAATGCAGCAGTTACATGGTTCAGAAGTCAGAAGTCAAATTTGTGATTCTGAGAATAAAACATCTGCCACTTATCAGTTGGGTGCTGAACACCTGAATAGGAAAGAGCCCTTTTGCTCTGTTTAAATGAAGGAGAGACCCGAATGTAAATTTGGTGCACTGACTTCACATTTTCATTTGACTTACACAGTTTTCGTGAATGTCCCAGCAAAGACTGGAGAAAAAGAAGCTGTATCTATCAGTCTCATCTACTTTAATGACTTGCAGTGACTAATCCCGCTTTATCTTTTAACTTTCTCTTTTTGCAACTACGGTTCTCAGCATTTTTAGTTTGGGTGCCCTGCTGCATAATTTAATGCAGGTGAAATAATTTGATTTGCTATAGAAGTTTTGTCAGAAGAACAAATTCTTTACTGGTAGTAAGTTATTCATCATCTGTGATAGGCAAAACAAAAAAGCAAAAGCCATCTTTCTAGAAGTGACTAGTCTAGTGATATAGCTGTAGCTCCTTGATCCATTTTCTTTGGGACAAAGCTGGTTTAACAAGCAACCAGCCCCATTCTTTGACCCCATCTGCTTTTTCTTCTTGCGCACACTTCCTCATCCATATCAGTCTTGTGGAACTCTGCTGTACATCGGATTGCCAAATAAAGAAATTAAATAATAAGCTGTAGTACCTCTTTAGTTTTTTTTTTCCTTTTAATGCATAATCTGAATTACAGTGGCACTGACAACTGAAGGAGCAATAAACTGTGGAGCAGATGTAGGAACACAAAGCTATGAGACAAAACAGGTGGCAGCAAGGACAAGAACTTCTTAAGCCAGCTTTGCCATTGAGAAAATATATAATGTTATCTGCCTAGATGGGATATGGAGAAGTACAGTCCACGTTAACAGTATCTATTCTCTCTCCATCCCACATTCGTGCCAAGATACTCCACTGTCATCGTCAAGCAGTGGGTCAGCTTGACTCTCTAACCCACGTAAAGTCTAGCACCGTCAAGCGTTAGCTCTTAAATGTCTCCATTTCCTGTGCCTTTAACCTCCCGTGTGATTCACCCTTCTCCCTTTTTCTACTTATCCACCCTTTCCCACACGCTTCACTTCAGAAATTGCTATGCAAATCATGTTTCTAAATTATTGGGGTTTTTTTTTAGTTGTACTCATAAGGAATAATAATGTCCTGAGCTACGTGACAGGATAAAAACAGAAGTTACTTAAATATGTATGTACATATGGTATTTTACTGATTTTAAAGACACTGTATAATCCTTGCCTCAGCAGTTGTATTGGTACAGAGTTTACTATTAAAAACATCCAAAAGTGATGTTTTTTCAACTGTTTCTGATGTTCAGTTCGTAGCTGTAAGGATTAGCCTTTTCCCAAGATGCCAAGTTTTCCCATCTGCCTTGAAATGGACAATACTGGAAAGCCTTTGCAACCTGATTTTAACAGAAAACTGCAAGGTCTTTTCCTTTTTCTTTCCTTCACCTCCTGAGTCCAGCTCTATTCCTCCTGAGATCAGCTCCACTCTGTCCTTTTCTCCATTCCATGATTTCCACTGGTTAAAAGGATGTGTGGACAGAGACTGCGTTCTGTCTTCTAATGACAATCCTTTCACTCACTACAGGGTCTTTAAAAAAGGCTTAATCTCATCTAAAACATGAATATGTGTTAATTATAGTACAGTTGCATTGTACCAGTAATGTGCAGAGTTGAGTCCCTGAACACGAATGGCTCAGGTGCCTTCAGACTCCTTGTCCTTCCAACTTGGGTGGCCGAGCCACTCGTTAAACAGCTCTCAAACTACTAGGATTAAATGATGCTGTCACAGAAATTATGGTCTTTGTCTGTATTCGTACATTTACTACATATTTGTAAAGAACTATTGTCCAGAACAAAGCACGATGTGCATTGCTCTGATGGAGATGTGCCACAGCACCGTAAGGTCTACCAGCAAACCAAGGCTATGGGAGCTCGCCCAGGAGCAGTGTGGCCCCGCACCCACAGCTGGGTGGAAAGCTGAGGACACTGTCCAAGCTGTCGTCCTCTGCCAGGGTACCAGCATCCTCAGACATGTTTTGGATTTTGACTGGATACCTGTAAATCAGCATGTTTGGAATTCTTTAGAGGGTCAGTCAACCACCAGTTTCCTGGATGCATGTTTGGCTTGGGATAGTTATTATTTGTAATTATTTTGGGTTTACATGCAATTATTGTTACACTTCATTCTTTTAGCATGTTGCTGATATTTTTAACTTTAAGCCAGGTAGCTCTTTACTGGAGAATTAGGAATAATGATTATTGTTAGATGTTAGGAAGAAATTCTTCACTATGAGGGTGGTGAGGCACTGGTACAGGTGGCCCAGAGAGGTTGTGGCTGCCCCCTCCCTGGAAGTGTTCAAGGCCAGGTTGGATGGGGCTTTGGGCAACGTGGTCTAGTGGAGGGTGTCCCTGCCCATGGCAGGGGGGTTGGAACTAGATGATCTTTGAGGTCCCTTCCAACCCAAACCATTCTATGATTCTATGATTCTTTTATAAGGTAGAATTCAGTCATTCTGGAACATTAGCCTTATTTTTTTAAATTTTTTTTTAAAAGGGTGCCTTTGGGGCTTCTCTGTAGAAGTCTTTCAAGTACTTGCCAAGGTTGAGCTATTTTAGTTGTGTGATTAAAAATACTCCTCTCCCTGATTTAAAAAGCATGCCTATTTCTTTCAGGCAGTTTGATGCAAACATTACTGAGTCAGCACTGTCTTGGGCCCCTGTCAGGAACAATGCCTTGAACATGTTTAAATAAACTGTATGAGAGACAGCAGGGCTATCTGCTTTCATTTCTCTCCAGTGTACCCTTTTGTAGGTCAAAGATCTCACCATGGTACGTATCTTGGCTACTGTTGAAGTTTACAAGCCATCTACTTCCATGCCCAAGATATGGAAAGTAGGAAGATTCCTCTACAAAAGCCCATTGATGCAAGCTCTTAATCCACCATCTCTGCTCCCAACCTCATACTTCTTGCTTTTGACAATCCGCTGGAAGGTTTGGACAGGGTTTTGCTGATGCTTTTCATTTTGGCATATACAGTAGACAAAATAGCTTGGGGTTTTTTCCCTCTTCCTAAACCAATGCGGGTCATTAGGTATTAAGGCAAGATGCCAGTTTGGTGCACTCTGGTCTTGCTGTGTTTCCACCTTGTCAACTTTAAAAACAGGTGGGCATTTCCTTCCTCTTTTTCCTTGTAATTGTGCATCTGTCTGGTTTTCTAGTATTTCTGTTGCTGACATCTGCAAAAAAGTACAGAGTTTTTTAATTGTATCCCAGGCAAAGGGTCTGACACAATTCAAGGGTTCCTGACAATACACATATACATAAAGAGAGCAGCATAGGGAGAAAAAAAAAAAAAAGCACTGAAAGGCTATGAAAATGCTACCACACTCTTTTTGAGCAGTGTTGTTTTCAGACATATTTAGTATTTTGCATTTGTATCATTCTTTTCATGTAAGGATTTTGGAAAACTTTATGGGAATAAAGCACAATTTTTTTTGCCTGGCTTTGGTAAGAACTACAAATAAATCCTTTTCCACTTTATTACCTGCTCTTCCTCACGTGAATATGTAAGTTTATCAAAAGCAGAATTTATTTTTACAAATAACCATGTGAAATTACCATTTTATAGTTGGGAATTTGAAACACACACCATAAGATGTGTGGAGGGTGTCCTTGCCCATAGCAGGGGGTTGGAACTAGATGATCTTTGAGGTTCCTTCCAACCCAAACCATTCTGTGATTCTATGATAAGATAACATCCAGATCAAGTTCAGACAACAACTGCGCAGCTTGGCCCGCGGCTACCCCTAAGTTTCCACAGCCCACATCCACTGCCTTATTTACTGGCCAAGTCAGCAATTGAGCTTCAAAAGGGAGGCAATTACTCCAGAGCATCTGAAAGCCACATTTTCAACTGCAGCTCTGTTTTGCATTCTGTTTACTGCCTCTTATTTCTGCATGGTACCATCTGGACTCTACTTCCTCATGGCTTGCAATTTCCTAAGTTCCTCCACATTTTCTTTTTTTTTTTGCATTTTATGGACAATCAGCAATTTTTTAGCTCCATGAATACAGCTCAGCATTCCTTCGCTTTATTTTTAGCCCACACTGGCTACTAGGAACTGCAGCTTCCTAGCTTTGAGCCCGCTAAGGCAGCTGACTCAGAGACTGGCCTGGCAGATGGCTCAGTTCTTTTCTAAAAGCTAAGCAAGAATGGACCTTTGTCGCTTCTAATGCACTAGCTGGCTGCAAATCCTTGAATACAGCTGATCCTTGAGGTGTGTCTGCACAGGTTGCCTGCAGGCCTCAGCATCCCACCCTGATTGAGAAAACACTCTCCATTCACTCCCAATTGACTTACCTTGGTTTTGTCTGGGAATAGAATAGAATAGAACCAAACTATTTCAGTTGGAAGGGACCTGTGACGATCATCTAGTCCAACTGCCTGACTGCTTCAGGGCTGACCAAAAGTTAAAGCCTGTTGTTAAGGGCATTGTCCAAATGCCTCTGAAACACTGACAGGCTTGGGGCATTGACCACCTCTCTAGGAAGCCTGTTGCAGTGTTTGACCACCCTGTCGGTAAAGAAATGCTTCCTAATGTCCAGTCTGAACCTCCCCTGGTGCAGCTTTGAACCATTCCCACGTGTCCCATCAGTGGGTACCAGGGAGAAGAGCTCAGCACCTCCCTCTCCACGTCCCCTCCTCAGGAAGCTGCACAGAGCCATGCGGTCGCCCCTCAGCCTCCTTCTCTCCGAACCGGCCAACCCCAAAGCCCTCGGCCGCTCCTCGCAGGCGGTGGTGGTTGTTGTTGTTCGGCTGGGGTTGTTTTCTCCAAGCTGTGCTGCAGCACTGAGGACCGGCCTCCAGCTTCCCGAGAGCCGGGCCGGGACACGCCACCTCCGGCACCGACCCCCGCCCGGCCCAGCCGTACCGCCCCTCGTCCCGGCGGGTGGCCCCGCCCCGGGGCGGTGCTTCCCCCCCACCCCCCACCCCCCACCCCAGTACCGGGAGGGCCGGCGACCGCTCCCGCTGCGGCGCGGAAGGTGGCGGGAACAGGGCTGTGCCCCGGCGGACAGGAGCGCTGCTCGCCCACCGGGAGGAGCCGGGCGCTGCGGCTGCAGGTGGGGACGGGGAGCCGGGGTCGGTGGGCGCTTTGCAGGGCGCATGGTGCGCGTTGCTGGGGCGCTCGGGCGGCGGGATGTTTCGGTGCCTCTCTCCGAGTTAAACGCATTGCAAAGCTCTCCGGCAGGCTGGGTGCTTCCGTGTGCAGGGCTGCGCGGCTTTCCAGGGCCGTGCCGGGAGGGCAGCACCGGGTTTTGTCCAGTGCCGGTGCCTTGCCCTGCCCGGTACCGGGGGGAGAGCAGCCTCTCCGAGCACGGGGGCTTCGTTGCCGCCGGCTCCGCTCCGTCTCTTTCTCCTTTTACAACAAACTGCGGGGTACAGCACATCAGTGCATTCCTCTTATGCATGTAGTAGGCATTCCTGTTGTGTTGGGTTTTTTGTTTTGTTTTTTAAATCTAAATCGGGCTCTTTCTAACACAAATTTCCATTGTTGCTTAGCTCAGCTTTTCGGTAAGCTTACAAGCACGCAAAACCAAGACCGACAACAGTTCCGAATATTAAACGTAGAGTCTGCAAAACACATGGAGAATCGTGGTTAACGTGGTGGTGACTGTAATTCTTCCTTTAGTGCTTCCAGGTACTTAACAGCAACAAAAAATGAATGTTTTCCCATCATGTCTCTCCATGCGGTAGCTTTAGCCAGCTACAGCGGAACACAAGTCTTCAAGCACCCCTGCTCTAAAAAGGTAAGGCGAGGGTGCAATAGAAATGTTGGCTCAGTGTTTTCGTTTTTATAAAAAAAAAAATAGCTTTTAGTTGTCAGTGGTTGTGGTAAATATTTTTGCATGTTGGTTGTTTTATTACGGAGTTAATTTTGGAAATACAGCCTCAATATTGCGGGGAGGGGAAGGCTGACTCAGTTATACTGTGAAAGATGTCAAACTGTCAGTGGGTTTTATTGGTTATGGGAGTGTGTTGTGGTACTGTTCATGCACCTCTGTCATCATATTTTGTTATAAGTGCTCTTTAATTGCTTATTTTTGGGTTTTTTGTGTTTTTTTTTTTTTTAGCTTGATATCAAAATACTAAAGGAGCTCTTTCCCAATCTGTAACACAGTTGAAATCATAACATCTTGAAAGTAAATGGAAATCTTTTATCTGAATTCTCAGAACACCGGTTGCTTCTGATAAGATTTAAGAGATGGGAGGGTTGTTTAAAAAAAAGATAAAATCTTAAAACTTAGCACTCTTAATATTTACACTTACTGATAAAGTACTTGCGTTCACCCTGGTCTTAAGCACTTCTGATACTTGCTACCTCCTAAGAGGTAGAGTCAATTAATTGCTGATACTAAAACAAAAAAACCCCACAGTTTTTTTAAATCAACATAATTAATAAAAATGAGTTCCTGTAAGAACTACTTTATCCAGTAATATTGACAATATGGTAGTTATATATATATATAAAACCTGCAAACACAACGGTTTTTCTAAATTAGTGCAGAGGGGGGAAAAAACCCCACCACTATCAGATACTGAAGAGAGTATTTTTTTTAAGCACTGGCATAATCACCCACTAAATATTTGAAATTCAGCGTACTATTTTTGGCCTGAAATGTTATTCTTCAGTTAAAAGGGAAATTCTTTGTGGGTTTTAATTTCTTCTGCTTTCCACAAGTCTGAAAGGGTATCTGGACTGGATCTGCTCTCTGAGTCACCTTACTCTCCCACGGGGAGAACATGGGGAATGTAGAGGTCAACACAGGGCGGCAGAGGACAACACACCTTTTAACTCGCTTCTCTTTGTGTGGGATCACGGGGTGCAGGGGAGGGCGAGAGGCATCCTGGGGATGCTTCTGTGTGGAGACATCTCACCGAGGTCTGTGAGTGGGGAGAAGGCATGAGGTACACCTTGGTTAAGAGCCTTTTAATGATGTGCCCATCAGAGCAGGGCACCCCTTTGATTTCCCCAGTTTCTCTGCAGGTCCATGACATGCTTGAGGCAGTTGAAGGGGAGTGGGAGGCCAATGTGTGACCCTCACAAGGAAGTTGTGAGCTTGGGGAGGACACCTGTTGCTTTGCTGTCCTGAGTGTATCTTACTCCCTTGTTGGAATTAGCCCCTCGGTATTTGTGCTAAACTGCTCGCCCTGGTTCAGCTTCTGCTGGTTTGACAACATGGAAAATCCAGCTTTGGGGTTTGAAATACCAAATCGGAGGCATCATGACCACACAAAGCAAAACGCTGATCTGGTATAAACCTGCTCAGTCAGTTCAAATGCATTCAAAATTTTGGCCAGCTTATAGTGGCAGGCTGTATGCCAGGTCAAGTATTACGTATTTGTGTTGCTTCTCGCTTTATGCTGGGTCAACCACGTTGGTGACGTGAACCATATGTACTATGTTGTATCAAATTAGGCAGATGTGATTATGTGACCGTGCTTGCTCCCAGTTGATACAGCTGGGAGATCAAGCAGCACATGCAGCACGTGCTTGTGGAGTCGGGGCCTCATAGATTTAGCTCATATCTTGTATACATCTAAACAGGCCCATGCTTCCAGCGACAGATTAGTGGTTCCTTGAATGCTTTTCCACTTCATTGCTGTTGTTTTGACAGATACATAGACATCCGATTCAGAATTTTATCTCGTATATGCCTTATGCACAAGAAGAGTTGCTTTTGGTCACCTGCCTTCTGGAGTGAAATGCGGAGCTGAGATGCCAGCACTCTTCAGATGATGCATGCTCCTGGGGAGATTTTCAGATGACCAGAAATACAGGCAGTGGTTAGGTGACTGTCGGCAAACCTTAGCACGGTGTTCTTCCTGCTGGGATGACTGTGAGACTGGGGGTGTATCATTACCAGAGCACTGTTGTCTTATAACCAAATTGTCTGCCCGTGTGTTCTTGTTCTAGTTAAACCATGAAAGCCTAAAGGTGGCTTTCACCGAGTCAGCGTATTCTTCAAATCCCTCAGCGAGGATTAGCTGCCTTGCTCCGACACCTCAAATCTCTGTTCTCTCAGGTACGCCAATTTGTTCTAAAACCCTCTGGGGAGCTTTTGCTAAAAACCAAAAAGCTGTTGATGCTTGTGTGTACTAAACAAGGAGAGGCTGGTTGGAGAAGGAACTTTGCTTATTGGCTTTGAAGATGGGACAACATCAAAGTATGTTATACACTTTGAAAGTTTTTTTTGCCTTTTAAATGGTATTTTGGCCTTTTTAGTTACACTGGCATTTTGAATGCTTAAGAGTGAAATGCTTGAACCGTTCAGATGATTCTTGGCAGCTTAACTCGTTCATTCAAGAAATAGTTTCTCAGATTTTAATAGATTACCATAATTACTCACATGAGTATCAGTTGCAAAACTGAACTTGTGATTTTATGGTTTTTTAATTGAAATTAACGTATTTCTGGTGGCTTGGGGGTTTGGTTTGTCTAGGATTGGTTTTTTTGTTGTTGAGTGTTGGGGTTTTGTTTGTTTGTTTTAAGCTTAGCAGAGCAGAAGCATGAATTAATTTTTTAAAACTTGTTCTTTTTTTTCTTACAATCCACTAAGAACAAGTATTTGGAAGAATAAGTCGGCATGGTTATATGATTAGCGCTAGAGATGTTCCATGATGCTGGAGTAGTCGAGATGACAAAGGATGAGTAGGGATGGAAAGGCCAAAGGCAAAGGTCAGGATGCCCTTTGCAATAAGAGAGCAGAATGGAAGAGTTGAAGACAGTAAGGCTAAATATTTTGTCTTGCACAAAAAAGATGATGTTTTCAGCCCAGGTTCAGATATCCTGTGCAACTGAAACCTCTAACAGTTAAGCAAAATTGCTTTCTTTTCCTGAAAAGATCAAAATATATTTGTTCGACAGTCAGCTTGCTTTTATTTTCCCATTCCTGCCCTTACGCTGCCATGGCTAGCTATGTTGGCAAGGTGTTTCTTTGCAAGTGCAGTCAGTAAAATGTGCAGTTTTGCTGCTATTTCTGCAAGAGCTTTGTCCTGATCGGTGGCAGGTGACTGGTCCCAGTCACTGGTGAACTCTTGAGCTGATTTTGACCTGGCTTCACTAGGACAGCATTGCTAGCAGCTCTTGCAGTATAGCTTATACATGATGTTCTTATGAATTTTTTTTCAGCTTTCTCTTGACAAGGACTGCTCTCTATATTTACTTGCTTTTCCAAAGTACGTTGGGGTTTTTGTTTTGGTTTTGATACCTTTAGTAGTAAACTTTGTTATCGTGCAGTTTGAGTCCGTTCTGGCTTCCAGGTGAGTGACTCGTGGAGAGGTTTGCTGTTTTCTGCTGACATATATCCAAGGAGAACAACCTCTGGGCAAAGTCTGCAGTCTGCAAGACTAGCTGCTTTTTTCACTAGCAGTGTTTAACATTCCTCCTTGTCCTAACTAAGAGTTCTTTGCCCTGGAAGTGAATCTTCTTGATTGTATCTATTCTTAGAATTTTACAACCAACTTATCTTCCTCAAAGGAGACGGTTGTTAACTTCAGTGTCACGATGTGGTCGATAGTTTCTTCTGGAACACAGACTTTGTGTCTAATCTCCCCATTGCTTGGGTGATGGCAGTTCCTGTGAGGCTTTTTGTTCAAGGTAAAGGACTTCAATTTATTCTTGAATAGCTACTGGTTGCAGTGCTCACTTCTATATGTTTGCCACTAAAATCAAGTTTTCCGTTTTCTATTGAACTGCAGTTTTGCAGTAGATCATGTAGGACCAACGGTACTTTACCTTCAGAGGCATTACAGTGAACTCGCAGTTACAGAGCTGATTTTCTTTATGGGTTCACGTAAATGTTGTCACCCCTGTGAATAATGGACTGAAGGTGACTTTAGCCTTTTTCGCATCAGGAGGAGTGTCTGACTGAACTGAAACACGCAAGCATGTGACCTTTTATTACTAAGTGTATTTTTTTTTTTTTTCCTTCCTGCTGTATTGATACTCCATATGTCTTGCTATAACGTGACCTTCTCTTTTACCGGCAATAGAACCAGTACCTGTACCGGTAACTGTACCTCATCCAGTTTTGTAGTACGTTGATGTTTTTGAGCACGCTGACAATTAGTCACCGTTAAAGGCTTAACTAATTGTGTTTGTCTAGCAGCAGCATACTTTACTGTTGGTTTATTACCTGGCCTTATCAACGAGCTTTCTTGCAGGAAGAGGCAGCAGAGTGGTGTGAATTCAGTTCTTCTCTTTCTTCTCACACATGTTAAAACAGTGTGTGTTTTATTCATGTTGTAAATTAAAATTTTTATTTTTTTAAGGATTGTTTCCTGACGTCTCGGTCTCTTCCCTTTTCTGAACAGATGAATACTCGAGGCCAGCAGTGATTGGACATGCCGGAAATTTTGGATCGTACCCAGACAGTGCTGAAGCTATCAAAGACATTCTCGTGTCTGTTTTAAATGCATCTGGTTTGAAGCCCTCTTTGGTGCCAGAGCAGATCACAATGCAGGGAGACGAACATCCAGACAGTGATGTGGAACGGTGGGAAGAAAGCAGCGATGAGGATAGCCGTGATGACAGCGACAGCGACTCCGCACATCGCAATGCTGCCTGTACACAGACAGACATTCGGTTTACGAGGCACCGGGCGTGTTGGGACAATACGTGCTGTGATTCCTCTAAACCTTCGCTGGATACTTTCTTTAGTCCCCGTTGCTCTGACGGGGATCCTGCTGCTTCCTCCTTAAAAGGTTTTGCTCTTTCGGATGTGTCCCCTCTGAAGCGGGACTGCTTTACCCAGGTGACGTTAACAGGCAGCACTGTCACATCGGCTGTTGTGCATTTGGGAAGAGAGCGTTATGCCCCTTCCCAACGAGACTTGACTTTCACAAGTTTTCTTCCCGATTCAATTGATGGTAAGCCAGCAGATCTGTTGAAATACCCTGATGCTTTGGAGCCTGCGCCCGTCAGCAACAGTGACAGCAGTTCTCCCAGCAGTTCTCCCAGTGGACCTTCCCAATCAGAGCCCGTCAATCGAACAGGTAACTTGACAGGTCCGTTTTTCTTATAAGGTTTCTGAATCAACTGAAGTTGATGCGCCCCTTGTTTATGGTGATTAGGAATGACTAGGCAAGCGCTGTCATAACGTTGATACGAACAGCCTTAGCTACAGCAAGTTTAAACATTTTTATTTTATTTATAAAGGGTGTTATTGGTATCTAAGGGCTTTTTCTTATGAGATACTGAGCTCCAGAAAGACGATGCTACCACGGCCTGATTTTTCTACTGGAAATGAAGGCAAATGGGAGCACTCTGACTGCTTTTGTATTGTAAATAAAATGACAAAGGCCATTGTTGGTTTTTTTGGGTTTTTTTTTCCCTTTGGTCAATAGTAGTGCTAGTGGTGACACTCCATTGAGCTTCACTTCCAAGCTCTGGCACTCCCCGGCTGTTCACCCATCGCTCCTCCGTGCGAGATCTCAAATAGGCACATGCTGTTGCAGGACTGGGAGCTTTTAATAGTAATAACTCTGTCATCTGGGGCACGATGTTGTCAGCAGTTGGTATGGCGATGATTATGGCTGTTTCCTTCTGCTGGGTGTTTTGTTGTCCCTCTGTGTTTGGGTCGTGCCGGCCAGGGCGATGGAAACCGCAGCGGTGGTTGGAGCCGGCTGGGGCCAGTCACACAGGTTTGGGTAGCCGGGTCTGGAAAACACAGCCCAGGCTCTCGGTGTCAGCGAGGACCGCAAGGCACGTGTGTAAGAACAAATAAATTGTGCGTGACTCGATCTTCTGGCACCCGTAGGACGTGTCACAAGCTTGCGTTGGGTCAGTAATGCAGGCTCTCCAGAAACGGAGGAATACGGCAGCCAGGTGACTGGAGAAGTAGTGTCCTTGATTTTACTGGTAAATAATCCTCACGGGAGCCAGGATCCCGTATAGTACTGTGCAACGAGGTGGGCTCTGTCTGCGTCAGGCTTTGGTCTGTTCTGTACAAAGTGAAAACTTCTGCATTTCGTCATTCCATATTGCTTCCAGCCGTTAAACCCGCCGCTGGGTAGCCTGGGGCGGGGGGAGCGAGGTCTCGTTCTCCACTGCAATGCGCAGGACGATGAGGACAGGGAAAGCAGATGGCAAACTGAAAAAGAAGAAATAAAACACTTAATTTGAATTCAGGGTTTACACAAGAGCGTCTCCTGGCTGGCCTTCCTTTCTGTTGCTGTCTCAGAGGTGGTGGTTTCTCACTTCAGTTTCTTGCAGGAGAATAAGTGAGGGATGCACGAGACCTAAGAAAATGACATAAGATGACTTCAATCGGAATAAATTTTTCTTTTTTTCAGTGGTATTTTATGCTGATCCTGTGAGGCTCCTGTTAGGACTTGTTTGTTATTTTTAAGGGCCATTCTCTGGTTAAGGGTGTCCTGGTGCAACCTTCTGAAAAGGCTCGGTCATTGCCAATGAAGACCCTGCGACTGAATTTGGTCTTTTCTGGGAGCTTTGTTGTGGCTGCTGCATCACTGGCAGTTCAAAGGGCTTGTTCTTGCTTTTAACCTTTGTATACATCAAGGTCACTTCCTTCTGCAGCTCTTGAAGCTCTTTCCCCAGCCTCAGCAGCCTCCAGGCAGCTCCAATGCTCAGGAGCAGAAGTGAAACCAGATCATTTTTTCGTGTCGGACCCAGAGTTGTGTCCCATTGCTGGATGCGCTGGGGTCCTTTCTCATGCTCCCTCCCACTTTACATTCTTTTCACTTAAAGATGCAAGAGGTAAGCAAGAGAGACACCTCCCATTAGATTTCAAAATGATATTTAAGATGACTTGCATCTTCTATTTTACAGAAAAGAAATTATTTTCCCGTTTCCTTATTTTTGCTTGTTATTTTTAGTTCAGAGAGTAATGTTTGTTATCTTAACTGATGAGGTTATAGGCTTTTATCAAACTGGAGAGCCTTCAGCACTTACCTATACTCGCTTTACACTCCTTATCCAGTAAGATGAATCATCGAATAGGCATGAAAATAACTGAATTAGATGACGTTGCAGTGATTAAATCTGTTTTGAAAAGTCGGATCGTCAGCCCTCCCATTTTTCCTCCGTGGTATACACAATGGAGGTATTAATAATTCTCTACAAAAACATGACATCTGTCTCACTATGCTCCAGCACAGTATTGACTTTCCAGCCTGATGTCACCAGTGCTCAGGGCAGCGTAGCAGGGTTTCTATAAATAAGGCAATATAAAGAATCTAAACTAGGCCTGAGAGTTCAGTGCCCTTTAGTTGGAGAAAATGTTTTCAGAAATTACTCTGACACTTTGTGAGACCTCTTTATCCTTTCTGTGACTTTTAAACAAATCCAGCAGGGGCTTTTTTTTTTTTTTTTTTTTAATTACAAAGACCCTTTGATTACCCCCTCTTATCTGCAACATCTGCAGATTACCCCCTCTTATCTGCAATTTAAATGGCATGTTTGGTGGTAGCATTTAGGTGCGGTATATTTTATCCTGGAAACATCAGCACAGAGAAATTGCTTGGTTATAAGGTCAAAGAAGAGGTAGTAAACAAACACCAGTCGGTGTAAAAACCAGGAGTCATTTCCTTTCATATCTCATTAGTGTGTACATCCACAGACATTATATAGAATCTCTGTCAGCCTTCCAGCAAATTTCTCGCAACAGCGGTTGTGTGCACTTTGAAAACAAGAGGGCGTGATCTCACACCTTCAGTTCTCTGGGGAAGAAGATTGTGACTATATATATTTATGTATAAAAGCAATCCAGGGTACAGCCTACGTCTACAGAAAACCAGACGTGTGCTCTGCTGCATAGTGAAAAGTTCTTAACGGGGAAAAAGAGTTTAATTTAGTTTCACATGCTCATCGTACTCGGCAGCTAATGCCAGGAAAACAGAACTGCTATTCTGGGAAGCAGGGAGTACTGCGGCTAACGCATCCACCCCAGTTGGCCATGCTGCCGTGCAGTACGGGTTGCGTTTGGAAACAGGAGGGAGATTTCCTCGAGGTATGGCAACGGGAAAAGTTTTTTCCCAAGTTGCTGTAGTCACACAGTACCAGCAGTGATTCAGGGGATCTTTTAGACTGATACATCTCTCCGCATGCCCGGAGCAGCGAGACTTCTTTTTCTTCCAGCTGTAGCGAAGGGGCAGAGAGCAGCGTTGGCTGGCTGTGCTGCAAACGGCAGAGCATCGCTGTAATCCCGGCCCGGGGTTCTGGCCGTGGTTGTCCCCAGCAGCTCAGGCCGTAGCTGGGAGAGGGCTGGTTGGTGTTGGGAGCGCAGCGGCGCTGTCACCGCACAGCGTTTAAACTCCGCTTCCCTGGTAGTTGATACTCAGGCTTCCAGTTGCCGGGGTAGTTCAAATGCCAACGTGTTCCTCGCGTTTCTCTCTCCTTCTCCTTAACTTCCACCAGAACCCCAACGGTGTTCAGTTTTGGGAAAGAAAGTTTGCTTTGCTTCCTGGAAATCACCCTCCATACATCTTGGGAGCTGCAGAGGAAAAGAAATTACTAATAAAATTTCTTGTTGTACCCACAGGTTCTACTCCTTTGAACATAAGCGCTATACCCTTGAATCGTTTGTTGCAGGACATCTGCCTGCTTCCAGAAGATGTGGAGAAGGTGAGGACAACAAAGACTTGTCATAATGTTTTTTCCGTTTTACAGTGGCAAAACCAGATGACAGGAGGCATTTCTCAATAACAGAACTTTCTGATAGATGGACTAATCTTTACAAATATTGTATTTTCCCTCTTCTTCCCCTCTGTGGGTGAAAATACAAACCTAAAATGCCTATTTGTTCATTTATTTTTACTCTTAGTCCACTAATTAAATATTTTAATTGTTTGAAAATAATGGAAATATTTTAGAACACTGTACACTTCTGTTTTTCATTCCATCATTTTCCCACACGTTCCTTGATACCAAACTTCAAGATTATTATAGTCACCTTAGAGTTAGGTTAGAATATGTTACGCAGAATTTGTTCCAGCTATGTGCATATGGATGGAGCTTACCCCGTGCTTTTAGTGTCGAGAGACGGGGAGAGGTTGGGGTTTTTTTATGTGTGCTTATGATGAGCATATGAGATTGCTGTAAAAAAATTACCGTGTGAATTACAAGCACAGTAACTGTAACATCTGCAGTAATTGAAGCAGTTTTTCATGGTTTCTAATTTGCATAAGGGGCCCAAATGGTCGTAGGTGTGTTGCCAGATAGGATGCCTCTGTGGGCTTATAAACAGAGATAAAGATGAGAAGATAATGCTGTCACACATAACTCTGTGTGCTAAATGTTAATCTTTTCTAACAATTGGAAAAGAGGGGTTAATGTTATAATTATGTTATTGCAACGAGTAGGATTTAAAACAAAAGAGCTTTAAAAATGTGCCTAGAAAAGATTTTTTTGCTGGACTGTGGATGCGCACGTGGTCCCGTGTCCTGGGCCAAAGAGGTAAACATCTTTGTGCACGCGCTGGTTTTGCTATAGTGGCAAGTTCTGTGTTTGATTGGAAGCTCTCAGCGTCCCTAAGGTGCATTTTTAAAATCAACCCCACCCCCCCCAATAAATCACACACCAAAACCCAACAAACTTGTGAACTAGCTTCTCACGTTGCTTTTTGTGAAAGGAGATGATGTTTCTCCATCTGTAATGTGGGAACCAGACCGATGTAACTTGCTTTCAGTCACCAGGAGACCAGTGAGTAGATGCCTGGATTAGAAACCACAGTCTGGGAACCATTGAGTGAGGCAAGATTGCATCGGCTTCTTCTCCTGTGCAGGTGGTTGGGGGCTGATGTGATTACAGATTAAAAGATATCAAAAGCTCACTCCATTACGAGTGAGACTGCCTATGAAAAACAAAAACCAATCAAAACCCCAAAACCTGAAACATTTTGGGTTGTGAAATAATCTCTTTGAAACTTAGGAGACTGAAAACTAAGGTACTTGTAGTGTCAGCAGGTCTTGAGAGTTGTAGCTGAGTGCCAGGAAGGAGATGGGCCAGATGATCTAGAGGGACTTTCCTCTGATGCGAGTCGAGGAGAAGAGAAATGAGAAGGTTGGTGTGTCAGAGCTGAGTTGGGATTGCTTCCTGGGGTGATGGACCTAGCAGGAGGCTGAAAGCTGATAGGCATGCTGAAGTGCAGGAGTACCCGTACCCTGTTCCATCTTTTTGCAGCTCTCAGACACGCTCCTAATTGTTTTTATCAGCAGGACGTGCTGATGTGCTGTGCTCTGCCACTAACTGGGAGTGAACCAGTGCCACACAGGCTTTTTGAATCTTCAGAGTAGGAGATGTCCCCTTCATCTCCCAAAAGAAAAAAGTCCGTTTAATTCTTTCCTTTGCTAATGGTGTGTCCTGAAGTTCACTGAAAGTTGTCTCTGGAGAAACTGTGCACTGAGCAAGTGATGCTAATCGGTGTTAGGGAAAAGATAAAAGTGTTCAAACACCCACAGGGACTTGTGGGCTCTCTCTAATGTTGAGATTAATCTCTTTTAAATGCGTTTGGCTGTGGACAATAAGAAACAGTGATGTCTGTTGTAGTCCTGAAGATTTAGCTATTTCTATACACTGATGTCTTTGTGCTTCCCGTACAGGTTGTAGGGGATATCACAAATACTGCTGTGAGTGGTACAATGTTCTGAGCATAAGGCATTTTTTTTTCTAAAAAAGCTTTCATTATTTTGCACTCAGAATCTTTAGCCTTTAGGTACCGCCATGGTAATTTAGACAGAGGTTTAGCCTTGCACAATGCAGACACGTGCAATTGAGGGGAGATGGGAGAGCATCTCGGGCGCCTCTGGAGTGTCCGTCCGCACACCTGAGCGCACCGAACCCCTCACGATGCGTCCCCATTTGAGCTGAGCCTAGGCTGGGAGGCTGCGCCCAGGCCAGCAGCAGTGCAGGTGGGGCTGGTGGGGTGCTGTGTGAGACCATGGGGAGGGCTTGTGTCTGGTCTGGAAATGCCGCGGTGAAGCTTTGAAACAACTGCCTTTTACTGAAAGCAGTGTGAACACCAGGGGAGCGAGGTTCCCGCTTACCCTTAGCCCAGGCTTTCTGTGCAGCCTTGAGTTGACAGCATAAGCTATCCCACTGCACGTTCCCTGCTGCGCTGCCTTAACTCTTAACACATGAAACTGTTCTACTACTTCTGTACTACCCACGCTACCGGAAGATCTACAGCCCGTTCAAAACTTGCCATTCTGGCCCCATCCAAGTTAGCATGCGTGCAAAACTGCTTGTACACACTGACTGGAAATTAAATCCTGTTAATTAGGTTACATGGATTCACACTTGCATACTAAATAATGCAGCGTAACTAGAAAACTATGTCCCTAAAATGCATACATATTCATCAATTAGGCATGTAATCAAGTTTCTTGATGGGTAAGATAAAAGTAAATTCAATGTTTTAATCAAGGGTGAGACGATTATCTGGGCAGTTGCCTTTTGCATGTTGTCTCTGAATTGCCCTTGGGGTGGGGTTTTTTTGCTGTTTAAATGAAAGGTGAGATAGCCTTACCTTTTCGTTTCTTGAGTTGAAAAAGTACAGGGAAAATTTATATATTTCACTTAATCTTAAGTAAATATCAAATATCCTGTGTACTAACAAGCGTTCCAATCTTGCGTCCAGGAAAACGCGCACTTTTTTGTTGCAGATATGATTATAGCATCGCTAGAAAAAATGAAATGTAATATCCTAAGCCAACAAGTGGAGTCCTGGGGTGTGGAGGAAACAAGTGGATCAGATGGCAGCTATCACACTGATTCGGAGTTATCTTCTTACCCTGGAGTGAAGAAGTCTGATTCTTCTGTGGCTTCTTCAGACAGTGGTTATGAAGGCAAGTTACTTAGTCTATAATGCAAACTTTCCTAACAGCCTTTGCTGTTTATTTTTGTGCAAGAAAATACCAAATGAATTTGGACATCGCTTGGAACCAAATCCTGTGTACCTTCTTTGAGACTCTTGAGAGCTGTGTTCCCCGAGGATCATCATGCCACTAGCGTTTTCCTTGTGGGTCACGTTCTTCCTTTTGAGTGCTCACATCTGTGTTTTATTTATTATGATTTATTTTTTGTACATGAAGGGGGAAAAAAAAAAAAAGGGTAAGGTTGAAGTGCCACGTGCCAAGCACAACTCTCCATAGACCGTGCCTGTAGTTGGCTGTTTTTTTCTTTGCTTAAATCCAGTTTTTGCAGGATTTGAAACCTGGCTCTTTCCTTCTGTGCTTACTTCTGCAGTATGCAGATCAGGCCATGCAACTGATTTGAGTGAAACTGCCCAGAGTATTCATTCATTCCCGTACAGTTTGAGACAAGATAATAAATACTCCTGGCACTGTAATGCTTGAGTCAGCACATGCATTTTTAAGTAGATTTCAGTCTCTTGAATAATACAGATCTTAGGGATGGAACTTAAGTCTAAAGCCTAAATGACACAACTTGTGGGGAAAAATGAATGGTGTGCTTGCACATGAGAAGGGGAGAGACCACTGATAATATAAAACCTTTTGGTTTAGCCTCTAGAAACTGAGGGACATGCTGCATGAATGACAGACTCCCAAGAACTGACTTTGTGTGTGTGTGTTTATAAAAATAAGTAAATAAAACTACTCTATAAATACAGGCTGTGTGCTAAAGTTTTGGTAAGCAAAGAAAAATATAAATACCATTGCAGCTACTCTAGAAACGCTGGAAAAGTTTACCTGGTGTTTGTCTTTGTTCTGGTTAGGCTGTGCTCTGCTGCCTGTCAGCTCCTCAGTGCATCTCCCGTCGCATCATGAGGTTACCAAATTTCATTGCCACGGTGACTCAGAGGATGAATATGTAATTATTGGTAAGACTTCAAAATTATAAGTGCAGAAACAGCTCCATTGTTCAGCTGAATCTATTGCATCGTTTGGAAAATCTATTGACTTAGTAGGTGTTATTGCAGGAGAAATAGCATGAGAAAATGGAAAGAGCAACGTAAGCATGACTCCTTACTCGAACACACGCGGAAATACCAGACTGGCGCAGCATTTCCTTTCTCAAAATAATACATTTGCCGGTTTGAGGGACTGAAATTATGCCTAAGGGTAAAACCCCATGAACGTGGGCGAGCAAAGTGTGAAACTGGCACAGCCTCAGCCAACTATGGCAGCATTGTTTGAGAGAATTTAGGACATGATCATTTCCTGATTAAAGAGGTTGATTAGCAGCCCTCTCTCTGCTTCAGGGCTAGAGCAGACTGTCCCCTTATAGTCACCAGTGGTCTGCTTCACTTCAGGACATCCTGAGTATCTTTTGGTTAGCTTCTGGTTTTAACATATATAGAAATAGAAACCCTGAAAAGTAACCTGAGGAACATTTAACCTCTATCTTATTTTTTCCTGTTAAATGTGTTGGGGGTTTTTGTTGATTGTTTTTTTTTTTCTCCCTTTGGTTTAGAGATTTGCTTTTTTTTTTTTTTTTTTTTTTGCTTCCTCTTTCCCTAATCTAAGAGTGAAGAACGAGCTCCCAAAACTGCATTTCTAGTAGCAGGGGTTATTTTGTTATTTTGACATGTACGAATGGAGAAGCATTTGTCTTGAGAAGAATATGCATGGCCAAAACTAATGCTACCAATGTGAACACCTTGTCTGCATAAGCATATTTTGTCTATATAAACAAAATGAAGAAGTATGCTTTAATTCCATTCACCTCACCTGTTACGAACTTGTTTATAGCATTAGCTGGCACGTTTGTGATCGCTGTCTCTAAATATCTGTCAGTGTCCAAAAAAATGAATGCACGCTTTATCCGTTCTGTATATTATTATTTATGTCTAGTTCCTTCTGGCTGGACTTGGACTACTAGCAGGCACTTAGTGTCTCCTTATCGATTCTCCTGCTCTTGAAGGGAGGCTGATGGTGATGATATGATGCATAGCTGTTAGGGACTACTCTTCGTCAGCGGATGTCAGAGCTCTGCCGAGGAGAGAACCTCAGCCCTGGTTGTAAAACAGGCATAAGGAGTCTTATTTCCCACATCCAGCAAGGGTGTTGTAAAGATGAATATATTTGACACTGACACCGTAGTAATACAGAAGGTAGATTTAAAACAGTGCTGAGTAACAGAAGCTTTGTTTCTTAGATGACTTGATAAAACTTTCTCCTTTACCGCAGAACTTGAAGACCTTGAAAATCTGTCTCTTGTCCCAGATAAAAGGTAATGCTGTGTGTCTTACTGCAATAGCCCGATGGCACTACCTTTTCTGCTGGACCAGCTTTCGATGACTCTTCCAGCCGGGGTGGGGAGAGGTGTGGGAGTGGTACATTTGGTCTTCCCCAGGAAGGGGAAGGAATGCTGCTCGACAGCAAGTGTCTGTGGTGCTTGGCTTAGCAGAGCACTTCTCTGGTCCCGGAGCGTCGCTGGAGGGTGGTGGCTGTGGCTCTGCGAGGGCTTGGGTGTATCAAAGCAAGGGCATAGGAATGAAGGGGTGGGAGAAAACTTTTCAGGGATGCAGAAGAGGCAGCGGAGCTGCTGATGACATGCTGCTATTTTTTTTTTTTTTTTTTTCCCCACTGTCTGTATTGCTTAACTTTCAGGTCATCTTTTGAACCAGGCAGCAATTCTGCTGAAGCAACAGCCCAGGAGTTGTGCAGAGCTTTCAGAAAACACTGGTTGCAGACAGGCTATGCAGTTCAACTGTCTGGGTGCCTGAGCTCATCTAAGCAGAGAGTGAGTCTGAGCCGAAAACAGCAGGCTCTTTATTTGGTTCCCCAAATAATCATTGTCTCGCTGCAGCTGCTTCCCTGTTAGGGAAAGGGGGAAGCTGCATTTAAAAACAAAAATAAATACAGACGAGTACTTACAGTTTATTAGTTCACTTTAGATAAATTTTTAGAATTTTTTTTCTCAGTTTAGCAATTTTCAGCTCATTTAGGATGTGTGGTTGTGAACAAACAGGATGTACTTTCTTCTGAGACCAATACGAGGGAGTTTAACTGAGGGGGACTGCATGAAAACTGAACTTTAAAATCCTGGAGTATAAAGGGAGATGTTTCGTAGCATTTAACGTATGTCCAGATGATGGGCTGTTCATCTTCACGAGTTTGTCTTTCCTGGTAGTCTGTACTGAAAGAAGAGATTCCAAGAGAGCTTGAGTCCAGTTTGAATCTGGCTGAAGAAATAAAGATCATATCCAAATTAAGAGGATCTTCTGGCTGGGCCCCGCCGAGATCACAGATCATATTTAATATTCACCCTTCAGTCAAGTAAGTCTAAGGGATCTGAGCGTCGTCGCTTAGTACAGGGTGGGGACTTGTCTAAAACCTGCTGAGGTTGATGGAAGGAGCCTGGGTGATTTAACAGAACCTAGGGTTAGAGCTAGTGCATGGCACAGCCTTCTGCAGTGTCTGTCACCACCTTCGCTAGAAAGCAGATGGCACCTTTTCCCCTTCTGTTGGCATGTCCTGGTTAACGTGGCACGTGCACTTTTACACGCGATAACGCACGTACCGTTGGGTGTTAGGGCAGCAGAGCGCTTAGCTGGACTCCTGGAAATTCCATTTGGTGACATCACCTGGAGAATATTTTTAATTTTCCCCACTTCCTTGCTGATATTTTACGGGTACTAGGTGTTGAGAAAGGGGGGAGAAAACAGGTCGTGGTTGTGGCAACCACAGTCTCACTCTGCATAAAGGGGTGTTAAATGTGCAAAACAGGCAGGCTGGCTAATTGCCTGTGGTGTTGCAGGTCCAGTTGCTTTTTCAGTTGCAAATGTGGATTCCCTGCCCCCCCCCCCCCCCCGCCCCCTTTGATATTGGTGTCACCTTAAGAAGTGTAAAAGAATTTAATTCTTGCAACAAGCCGTATTTAGAAGCAGTAGTTGACGGTATATTTTCCACAGAATAGCTTAGAGACTCCCACTGAAATAATAACCCACATCTCCTTCCAGAACCCCCTCCTTCACCTGAAGGAGTAGCAGTTAGCTCCCAATTTGGACATTTTCACTGGTGCCAGTGTAGCTCTCTTGCACTTTGGGAGAAGGTTAACTAAACTGCATTTTGGATGCCGAAAGGTGTAACTTTGCTTTTGTATGCAGGAGGGATGCAGTGGTGGCTGCCCAGAACTTTACGTGTGTTGGTTGTGGAACTCCAATAGAGAGCAGTAAGTATTACCAAAAAGTTGAAAAAAAAAAAAAAATCCATAACTGGTAAACAGGCTATAGTCTTCACCAACATAATTTTACAATTGTGGTAGGTACATCTATCGGAGCTAGAAGGAGGAAGCTCATTGTTGGATGTGCCAGGCACTGGGATCCTACCACTGCCTGGAATTTCTCATTGCAGGCAGAATACAAAACTTAATAGATGTCCTTCTTTTACACAGTAAAAATTAATGATGGTCAACAACAAATCAGGAAAAGCTATTAAAAATCATGCCTCCAGGCTGGAAAGTGCTGGTTTTATGTTTTCCAGTGGTTTCTCTCAATAATTCTTTCTCTGTGCCAATTTACATATTTCCAAAAGTCTCTAAAATTAAGCTCATAGAATCTGTGGTTTTGCTTTTTTGTTTTTTGTTTGGTTGGTTTTGGTTTTTTAACTACTTTTTCTTTAAATCTTGATCACAAAATCCTGCTTGTATTTGAAGAGTATTTGTGAGTACTTAGTGAGAACTTCTGGAAAGCGTGATGATTTACAGGTCTGACAACCAGACCTTACCTAAGAAATCTTTGAAGTGGCTTTCAAGACTTGTTCTGGGACTGCTCACAAAAGAGCAGCATTTGTGATGGCCTGTAAGGTATCAACAATCTGTGATGGCACATTAACTCGAGCAAACCGGAGATGCTGAGATAGCTGGGAAAAAAAGCACAAACCTCTTTATATGGAAAAAAGTATTGTACAAATGTGACTCCGAGATCAGCTTGTCTTTCCATTTGGTGGAAGTATTTTGTCGTGTGTTTTATTTTGTGTCTCTTTTTTGTGGGTAAAGCAACAACGGTTTTTCTTAAGATCTCATGGTGATAAATATAATCAGCTCAGTTTGACAAATGTGGAAGGGAGGAAAGCTTTCCCTTCTAATGCAAAGTACAGACCTTGTGCATGTGTTTACCACAATAATAAAATGCCTTACTTAAACAAACAAACCCCACCCCCCCAAAAAACCCCTTGAGACTCACTGCAGTAGATCTGAGTAATTTAGAGAGAATAGGCATACAGAGATACATCCCATAAATATTCACAGTTTCATTGCTATCTACCCGCAGAATATATCCGGAGACTCCGCTACTGTGACTACCTGGGCAAATACTTTTGTGACTGCTGCCACAGCTATGCCCAGTCTTCCATTCCTGCCCGAATACTGATGAAGTGGGACTTCAAAAAATACTACGTATGCAACTTCTCCAAACACCTGCTGGACAGTATATGGCAGCACCCAATTTTCAATGTGTCATGTATTAACAAAGTCCTCTATACGAAAAGTAAAGAAATGGACAGGGTGAGGGTAAGTGTGGCCTTTTTTTTGGGGGGGGAGGGGAGGGATTCGTGAGTCTGAGACTTTTGGGCAGAACTCCTCAGGGCACATTGTCCTTTGCCATGCGTGTGGGAAGGAGGCAGAGTTGATGTCTCTGCACGTAGACTTGTCCCATCACCGCTTCTGGGACTTGCCTTCTGTCCCCTCGGATGAAGGGGGAGGAGGGAGAAGTTCCCAACCTATGCCAGAGGTCTCATTTCTGCCCCCCTTGTCTTTGGGAGGCGTTTCCTTATTGGTTACCAGTTTTAGATTATGGAGTAAGCTGGGCTCCTGCAGTAAATATTTACCTCTGCTTGGCAATTAGCTGTTGGAAAGCTCTGGAAGTTTTGAATGACTCCTTAATTTTGTAGACCATTAGAGGAAACACCCTCATCTCATCTAAGGGCTGCACCTCCTGCAGCTTGAGAAAGGGTGCTCTGCTGAAGGTGACAAGTTGCCATGTGCTCCCTTCTTGGCTGAGGGGACGCTTAACCTGTTCTTACACAGGTTTGGGTCTAGCATCTTGGTGTGCTGACACAGAGCCATTTGTAGCGTTAGGAATTGCTTCCCCTGTCAGTGAATAAAAGTAGATTTTTGCCTTCCCTGGCCTTCCGTGCATTAGAAGATCCGTTTGTTTAATTCTGTGCTGAGTGTGAAGTTCCTGTTTTTAGGTGTGGCTTGATGTGCTGGCAATGGTTGCTGACTCAAATAGTGGTGTTCCTCACTTATGAATATATAAATGCAATCACTTTTCATTTAAAAATTGTTTTGTTTTCCCCTTCTTTTTTTAGGAGGCACAAGAACAGCTTTTTCATTTGAAAAAGCTTTTGAAAACCTGCAGGTTTGGTGAAAGGTATGGGCCATGAGCATGCATGAAAAATAGCTTATTAAAATGTACCTAAGATGCTTATAGAGCCTTCTTCTCTAGAGACATTTGAGTGCAGTTTTAAATGAGTTAATATGATCATTAGAGAAAATTCTGATAACAAAACTTCCTTCTATTACACTGCAAATGTTGAGTGTTATGTGGTAGCTTTCTGTTTCTTGTAACATATGAAGACATTTGGTTTTAAATGTCAAATTTTTTTTGTTAGGTGTCTGTTTTTCCCTACTCTGTCTCTCTTAGGTTCTCACTCATTCTTAAAAGGCCAAAGATACTTATGTATATCTCTGAAATGATTTGTCTTTAGAAAAAACCCAAACCAAATAGTTTCTTGATGGTTTCAAGATTTCTTCCAGAAATTGATCATAATGCTCAATTCAGTTTATTTTATAAACATATTCAAATAGAATTAGTAACCAAAAGTGGTAAATACCAAAACATGACCTTGCTTGTTGCTGCAAATTAAAGATTTTCGTTTTTCATCATCCCAAACTGTGGGCATAACTAACAGGTAGACATGTGAATGATAAAACCTTCTCTGCAGAATTGCTGACCCTTTTAAAAACAGACATAAGCAAAATAAGCTTTAACAGTGGGTTCTGTTCTTTCTTTGACATGGACCTCTTCTACGCATCAATTGATGTGTCGTTCACCAAAATTAGATAGATATGTATTTTAATTTCTCTCTTCTGGACAACCACCTGTGATTCCATTTGAGAAATTAGTATTAGGATCCTCACTGTACCTTCTGCATCAGTGACATTTTAAAAGTAATAGCTATTTTTTCAGTGTTCACCTGCTCAGTACAAGCATAGTTTCACCCACTAGTGACCTATGCAGGATAAACCCCCTCAAAGTTCTCTTTGCAAAAAAGTGAATAACCCTAGCTTATCACATTAGATATTATATGGGATTTTACCTACTGTTGCTGAGGTAGGAGAGAGCCCTTCACACAGTATTGAAGAATAGCTGGGATACCCGTGCATGGCAACTCCAGTGCCCAAGGAGTGCACGTTTATAAGCAGACATTTTATTCTAAATCCCAAACTTTCCAGTTTTTGTTAATGTGATCTCAAACTGGGAGAGGAGAAAGGATTTAGCATGAACCTGCTTTGCGAGATCCCCGAGTGAATGGAGAAGTGAAAGAAGCTTATTCTTCGAATAGACTATTTAACTTGACTTGGTTTTTCTTTCTCTTTGCAGTGTACTGAAAGAATTTGAACAAGTCCCCAGCCATCTGACAGAGGAGCTGCACCTCTTCTCGCTGGATGATCTGGTAAAGATCAAACGAGGGCAGTTACTGCCCCTTCTTAAAGATATTCTGAAGAGCTCCACCTCCCATGTGGATGGTTGTGAGGTAAGGAAGAGCCAGGGCTCAGCGTCCTCGCAGCTGCTAGTGTGAGGAATATCCCTGCTGACGCTCCCAAATATTTTTTTTTTTCTTGCATTAAAAGTAAATCCAGTCTCTTTCTGTCCTTGTAGCTCTGTCAAGCAAAGGGGTTTATCTGTGAATTCTGTCAGAGCGCAGATCTGCTCTTTCCACATCAGATTGCCAAATGCAAAAGGTGCACAGGTATGTTCCAGACCAAACTTTTTTTTTTTATCCCTCCACTGGGGGGATGTTCCTGTGTAAAACTGTTCAGACTTTTTAGGAAAACCCTGAGAGCTTGCTTCAGTGAAAGCACGTATATTGGAAAACCTGCACATGTATTTGAAATGCGTGGATAGCACGTATCTTTGAAAACCAGCCTGTGGCAGCTGTCTTGCATTGGTAAATTCAGAGAGCAAAACCAGGGACTTGCCTGAATATAATTACAGCTGCAAAGGGAGGCTGTTTTTGGGTCTACACACGAGAGCGAGCGTGGACAGTGCTGTACTGCTGCTGTATCAGATCTTGCTGACATTCATTGTAAATCCTGTGAATCTTACCAAAATGTTTAGTCATAGTTACTACAGCAGTTGTTGTTCTGGCCTTGCGCTGCTTCTGTTTACTTTTATACTTGGGTGAACTAGATAGAACGTCCTTCAAGGAACACAGCTATTGATTAATTTTTTGGACTTTTTTCTTTTTTTTCCCCCTGAATGTTTAAACTGCTTGTATGTATAAACAGAGTGCAAAACATGCTTTCACAAAGCGTGCTTCAAGTCTGGAGGCTGCCCCAAATGCCTGCGGATCGCAGCTCGGAGGACGCTTTCAGAAACTCCGTCACTGGTGTCTCCGTGAAATTGGATTCCTCTGATGACTGCTGATTTCAGAAGATGCTCAAAGCCAAATCTTCCAGTGCCTGACTAAGAAATAATGTTGTTTTAGACATTACTATTTTTAATATGTGTCTCCTTTATGAGGGGTTAAAAACAAAAGAGGCTTTATTATCATTATTGAAAATTCACCCTAAAGGAGTTTCATCTTAACTGGTGACAGAAAGACTGGATGTTAATTCCGTGAGCAGCCTTTTGTTGTTATGTTTTGTCCTTGTATGTAAGATTTTTAATATTATATTTTTCCATATAAAATTATTCTTCTCTGTAATTCTGCAAATAATGTATAGATAGTAAATGAGTGTTGGAAGTCATTACCTGTGTGGGTTTTGGAAATAAGAAAAAGTGGTAAAATACAAAATCATTCCCTCAAAAGCTCTACAGTAGAAAAAGCTTGTCTGCAAGCGTTAGGCAGATGCTGATCTGAAATTCTCTTCTGGCAAATGCTTAATGTGAGCTAGTAGATTTTAAGGGGGTTTTTTTAAGCAGATGTATGCAACAGCTTCTGGTGGGTTGACCTTGGCCTGCTGCTAGATGCCCACCAAGCTGTTCTCACTCCATCTCCTCAACAGGACAGGGGGAGAAAGTAAGATGGAAGAGCTTGTAAGCTGAGATAAAGACACAGAGATCAGTTATGGACTACTGCCACAGGCAAAATGGACTTGAATTGGGAAAAATTAAATTTATTGCCATTTAGAAATTGAGTAGGGTGGTGAGAAACAGAGAAACTAAAACATCCACTTCCCCCTACCTCACCCTCTTTCTCAGGCTCAACTTCACTTCTTCATTCCAGCTCTTCTGCCCTCTCCCCTGCCCCAAGTGGCTCAGGGGAAATGGGGGCTGTGGTCAGTCCATAACGGTTCCTTTTGGCTCTCCTTCCTCCTCACGCTGTTCCCTGCTCCATTGTGGGACCTTCCTGTGGGCTAGAGTCCTTCAGGATAAACCTGCTCCTGTGTGGGCTCTTCCTTGAGGAAATACCCACGTGCTCCAGTGGAGTCTTCTCCATGGGCCACAGAGGAATCTCTGCTCCAGCACCTGGAGCACCTCTTCCTCCTCCTTCACTGACCTGGGTGGTTTAGTAATGCTGTTTCTCTCTTGTTGTTGCTCCTGTTTAAATCCACCCTCACGCTTGCAGACTGAGTCCTTGCCTAAAGGTGAAGTGCTGGAAGCTGAAAGCAGCGTTCTTCCCCAGCCTGGCTGGTTACTTCTGATGAAGGTGGCTGAGGAAGCAGCACATGCCTTCAGAAACCCAGAGCAGCTGCTGTAACCTGTAAAAACCATTTTTCTCTTTGTGCCACATATGAAGTACCCATGAACAGAGAAACCCAGAAATTGAAAGCATGTACCAAAGTCTGATCTCTCCAATGGAGTGCTCTTAGTATTTTGAATTTGTCGTTCTCATTTTGTACTTTGTTCTTCATCTCCTCACCTGCTAGCTCCGGCTATTAGAAAGGAAAAGATCAGCTGTCTGTAAGCAGGTTCTGTGTAAGATCACCTCCACACTAATGCTCACGGTACTAGTAAGCTCACTAACTGTTCCACTTAGCTATTTTTCCTGTGGCCAAAATCAGCTTACCTACTTACTGCTCAGAAGCAAGATTATCATCTCTTACTCAAGATCACCAAACGGATACTGACATAGGGTAAGACGTGGTGAGAAAGAGCCTGTTTATGCAGCTGACTGTATTTAATGTTATGCAAGGGTAAATTCTCATTTAAGTTGGGTGCATGACTAACTGAATCACATGAAAGGCCTTGCTGTAGGGATTTTCTGCTTACGAAGGAGCTCACTTCAATAATCCTTCTGTGGGATAACCTGTAGGGCAGCTGAATACATCTTTTTCATTATTCATGAATTTAGAGCTGATCTGGTTTCTGGCTGTGCTTTTCACAAATGTTCAAGTCTCGCTAAACAGTAGTGGTATGCGGAGGGGGAGCATCAGAGTGAGTTGCATGCATCAAGTGTTGGTACTGTACATCCACTACCACCATATATCACAGCAAGAGAAATGTCTCAATGAGTTCGAGTAGCTGGAGGAAAGTGGAAGACCTAAGAGGAGGATCGTGCCCATAATCCAAGTAAAACTAGTTGAAATGTTCTGCTGAAGCTAAAGTAAGAAGGACCAAGTTGTGAGGAGCCAACAGGTTGGTCGGAGGTTGGAAGGAATAACAGCGGCCACTGTTTGCTGCTTTTGAAGGAGTGGACTGTTAGGCCTGGAGGAGGGTCATACCAAAATCACATTCTTGCATCCTGGTGACAACATGAGATACCACAGGAACGTGCTGAGGCCATTCACCCTGAACCTTTTCTCTGATGAGAAGCAAGTCATGGGTGACTAGACCTGTAGCCACAAGGTGTTCTCAGGGTTGCTGAGGTGAGAGTGTCTTCTTATCAGCTGCTGTCCTGGGATGGCATAAAGCAACCACGATAAAACTGAAAGCATGCACTGTATCTTTCTGTATTTGGTGACAAAATGGCTTGGATGAGAAGGGGTGACTTCTGTGCTACAAACTCTAGGTGTCTTTAGGGTGTAGCTGTGTTCTCTGAATCAAGTTGTGAGATTCAGTATTGATCTGAGAAGCTTAATATGCTTTTCCTGAGCATATCTCTGTGAATAAGTACTGAATTTGATCATTTCTGAGGTTAAACCAGATGATAAGCCAGATCCAAGATAAGAACTTACTAAGAAAGAAGGCTTTATGGCTACAGTGAAATTCTTTGCAGGAAGTAAAATCCTGCATGTGGAAATCTCTGAATTCTTTGAGCGGAATCCCTTGATGCCATGTAGATGCAACAGGAGCACTTAGGAGGACCCTACTGGAAAAACACTCTCAGGGATGTAAGAGTCAAAGAAACCTACTCCTAGTTAACTGCCTGCCTCACACCACAGGCGGAATTCAAGACAAGGCAGTTTTATTACTAATTCCCATCGGAGCGGGTTTTCAAAGGAACACAGTACAAATACCTCACTCTTGCTGCTAACAATTTTAACTGCTTTTCTACCAGTTATTTGTTTATACCGATTTGTTGGGTTTTTTTCTCTTAGTTTCAGTTGTGAGTCGTCTGGAGCGGGAAGTGCTTTGCTAAGGCTTTGTACGGTGCGTTGCAGCCAGGATCTTTCATGATACATCATACAGCTGTTACCGTAAATAATGCAATAATGCTAATTGCCAGGCATAGCATGGACTCACAAATACAGGTCTTGTTGCAACTGTAAGCAAGTACGTCAAGTAATTAAATAGTTTTATGGGGCCATTTAATTCCAGGGATGTCCGTCACACCCGTTCACTTTAAGAGAAGAAATTAGCTATATGTTTTATTAGAAATATTTTCTCTGGTTTTGCATACAGAGTAAGCAACTCCTTCAGCAGAAGTCTTTCATCTCCTGATGTGCCTATTTTTATGGGTTGTGATTTGTGTTTTTTTTCTTAAGGAAATTTATCACTATTTCCCTATATTTGCTGGGTGAGTGCTGTCTGAGGACTGCCTGTTGCAACTTAATATAGTTTTCTTTTAGACCAGCAATCTGAATACTCTGAAAAACACCTTAAGTCTTCTCTCTGAGATACCAGTTGTACCTCTGTGGTTCAGCACTGACATAATCACTGGTATCCTTTGATTTAGAGTATTTGCTGTCCCTCACAATTCTGAACAAAGCTACGAGACCCTTTCATTTTGTACGTGTAAGCGCCATATTTGATCCCATTGTATATCTGTCTGACCATAGAATGGTAAGTCTTCCAAAGATTGCGAAACCAGGAGGTCATTTAAGGAAATGTAATCATTAAAAGAGGGAGAGGGGAGGTACGGAATATGTTTACAAGAAAGGCTTGGGTAGTATGTTCTCTAGTGGAGTGTGGAGAGAGCTGAGCAAGACTAGCAGGAGTAAAAGCAGCTCTGCACTGAATAAACCATCCATCCTGTCTACAAAGGATGACAGTATTTTACATTTGACTAGATTAAAAATAATAATGCAAGTTAAATCTGTTAAACTTGCCCAGATCTGGTCTCTGGTACTGAGGGCAGCTGGTGCAAGATGGGCCAAGTTCATCCATGCTTTTGTTCACCACGGGGGCACCAAATCCAACGTGCCTTTTATGAATGGCCCCATGCCCATGCTAAATCCTGATCTGCATTTGCTGTCATGGGCTGGAATTGTGCCACATTTAGTCATCCACGTTGCATTGCTCAGAACAGCTGCTTAATTTACTGGTTATAGACACAACCAGAGTCCAATGAGCACAGAGCAGCACCCATGGCTCTTCCCTTCCAGCCAAGTGCTTGGGCCCCAGTGCAAGAGTCCTCTTCCTCTCTGCTCTCCTGGCTCTGTGGCAGAGTGATCCAGCTCTCTTGGAAGTGCATGATGCCCTATGTCCTCATGAGGGCAGCTTTATCTTGGGACGTGAGATCCAAAACCTCTTGTGCTGAGGGGGCCTGAGACATGGAGTCCTCATCATCTATTCTGTGCAGATGATTATTATGCAGATGAGAGCTGCTGTGGGGTTTCAGTGATCGTAGGCAGTATCTGGCTTCAGGCACTGATTGGATTATCAGCGTGGGTTGAATGTAGATGGGGAGCAGAAAGTCTAGGACCTAGATTTTTAAGCTGTGACAATACTAGTTTTTCACATCAGCAAACAGGGACATGACTGAAATAACTTTTGCCATGTTGCCTATTTACAAATTAATGATTTAATTAGAAAAAAATCTCTATGGCTGTCATTGGTTGGTGTAACAAGTTGCATGCTCTAGTAAGTTTACAGCTTGGTAGCTGCCATTTGCTTACCTTTCATAAAATGATAAAATGATGGCATCTCCCTAAATGTATTTTCCCCCACTAAAGTGCTGAAGGTTTTTTTTTTTATTTGGGAGCTTTTGACAGAGTATGTCTTAAGGAGGGAAAAAAAAAATAGTACTTTTCCTTCATCCCCACCATGCAGACTTCCCCTCAGTGTGTCATTTAAGGTTCACTTATTTGCAGTCAAACCAAACCCCATGTGAACCTAGTAACAATAGCTCTAAGGGGGGGGGGGGGGGCTGGAGAGCAGAGGGGATTTGGGGGCCAAATAAGTTCCCTGAGTGTGCTGGATATACAGGGGTTAGAGTGCCAGAGCACCTTCTGACTGAAAAACCAGCTGGTTTATATGGAAGAATCATAAGCAGTTGAGGAATTGCCCAGCTGGGTCTAGTGGGCAAGAGCCAGATTCTCTACAACCTTCATGGGTCTAAGGGTGAGTATCTGTGGAAATACCATGGGGGATCTGGTATTTCTGATGGACAGATTCCTGGTGTAAGAGAGAGCTCAGGGAACAAGATGAAATGCTTGTGGAGCATCTTTCAGTCTCAGCTCTTCGCCGGAAGCATAATTTTATTCAAGTGCCTGTCTTCTGCCCCAGCACTGTGTTGCTGATGCTGCAGATGGTCCAGGATCTGGATGCACCCAGAGCTGTTTGGATAACATGTTTGTAGGAGCTGAGCTCCACTGATTTTTGACAGCTGTTCCCGCTGACCCTCTGTCACTTGTCTGCAGTGATCTGACTCGCTTTACCTCCCCAAGCAGCAGCAGCAGCAGCTCCTCTTGGATTCCTTCCTCTGCTAGTTCAGTCAAGAAATTTCCAGTTGTCCAGAGAGGCAAAATGAAACAGAGCGGTAAACCTCCACTGTTACCAGCCCCTCTTCTCCTATGCCTGTTTTATTTACTTTCTACACAGTTTTTACCTCTTTACAGCCCGGATTAATTTCTCTGAGATGTGCTCCTTATGATAAAACAATATAATAAAATTCTTTTGCTATTCCATAACCTAAGGATGACACTGAGGAAGATATTAGCAAATAAAAGGGAAGCAAATTCATTGAGATGTTGTCAGCCTGAAGAAAAGAAAAAGTGCTGTAGAGTAGCACGGACCAGTCCCTGGAAAGACCTGCCTGCTGCCTGAGGAAACGACACCAAGAAGCATTCCCTGGGAGAAGTCACAGTGCCTCACGTAAAGCAGAAGGAATGCAGTGTTGTGGTCGCTTCAAAGCAAGTCAGTGACTGCTGAAACGCTGCTGTTGTGCATCAAGGAGCATGGTGTGGGAAAGGAGAATTTATTTGTCTCACCTGGAACTGGGAGCCATTTTACTGTGCTCTCATCTCAGTCCAACAGTTACTGTAAATCAAATTCCTTCTCCCTGGATTCTCAGAAGGTGAAATTAAATCAAAGCGGGAATGGTTTTACTGGAACAGGGTACATTTTCAGGCCTCCTACGCATTGCATGGATGAGACAAAAGAATGTGAGGAGTAGTTTATTTGCTAACACAGCACACTCCTCATCTAACAGAAGATTTCCTAAGCTAACTCAGACCACAGTAACATCTGGCTGCAACAGCAATGTTCCTCTTGCAGGAAAACACCTTGGCACAGTGCTAACTGTTATGCTAGAAAAAAGTTTGTGAGTCTGTGACTGAAGCAGAGCCCCAGTGTAACAAAAGAGTGAGAAGTCACTGAAGTAGGAAAATACGATATGATGAGCAATTGGAGAAAAGCGTTTGCATTGTTTTGTGGATAGCAAAGTGCAGTCAAGGCTGAAACAGCCCTGAGGAAGCTAATGGTACAGATGGAAGCACACCCCAAATCTAGACCTGCATCCTGAGCAGAGGAGCATCTTTCTCTAACCTTGAGAGACACAACAGTGATGGAGTCAGACTTTCTCAGGAAGGATGAAATGCACAGAGAAAGGTGAAGAGGCCCTGTCTGTTCCCCCAGTGAAGAAAAATTTGATTCTCTTATGTTTCATTTATTTACTATTTCAACATGTTCACAGCTCCACTCATCAACCTTCCCTCTCAGAGTCTGCTTAACATGGTCTGGTTGCCCCAGACTCCCCTCTAAATGCCTCCAGAGACACGTAGGGCTCTCTCCTTGTTGAGTAGCACTGCAGTCGCTGTAGTAGGTCCCAGCGGTCAGGCGTAAGGCCTGTACCAGAGTTAGAAAGGCTTGACCCACCCCCCCGACCCTGATCCTCAGTCTGTATTTGACAGACTGATGGGAAAGCAGAAATAACTACGAGCATATCCTACACACTTCCTATTTTGAAACTGCTTTCTGGCTAGTTAACACACGCACTTCCCCTTTCACCGAGCAAATGTGCACAACTGCTGCCACTGCAGCAGGTGCCGGCTGGAGATGGCCATGAGCTTCCCCAAGTCAACCTTCCAGCTGCTCCTGCCAGGTAAATCCACCAACAGCCCATCTACTCATTCTGGATCTGGCCTCCAGTGCAGGGTCCAGGGCCTGTCTCCAGGACGGTCTTGTCCCAGCACCGTGCTGAGTGCTCACCAAAGGAGTATGATGACCTTATTTTAATACTTTCCCAGCAATATTCCTCACTGTTTTGTCATCCCAGACCTCCTTTCCACTGGCAAACTCTTCAGGCCATCCTTTCCTCCTTTCCGGTCCTGCAGATGCATCATTCACTCCTACCTTCCCAAGGGTTCCTAGCTTCCACAGCCACACCTTCTCCCTCTAGCATTTCCTCCCCTCTTCCTCTAGCATCTGCCACCAGTGGTCCAGAGCCTTCAGCATTCCTTCCTTCACACCTTACCTGCCAACCAGGAGCACCTTGGTGCCTGCAGCTTATTGCCTCCAGCCACTGTCTCTTCCTGGGTAGTCATCTCAGGCCCAAGTACTCCCCTGCTCCCTATCCCTGTTCCTTCTCCAGAGAGGCAGCCTGAAGAACTCTATTTTTCCCGGTGCTTATCACATGAATTAGCCTTTGACTATTACTAAGAGACTTCATTTTCTCCATGACTGAAATCCCCACTGCTCTTTGCCAGGTACATTTTCACTACTCATCCTTTCTTCCAACTTGACCTGACTGCCAGTGAAGCCTGAAACACCTTTCGACAACTTAACTTAACCATGACTCTGTTTCCCATTGACCCTTGTTCACCTACATAACTTCCCAGTCCAAAGAATTCAGAATTCCAGTCAAGCTTACAGGGAAAAAACCTCCTTCTGATGCTGTAAGATTGAGCTAACTCACACTTTTGCTTCCCACATCCTACTGAAGACAGAACACAAGCACGTGCTTTTTTTCTCAGAAAAAGGAATTGATTGTAAATCCTCAGATTTTGTGATCCAGGGAGTCACACCTGCTCTAGATCTAGAAATACCATTTACCATGCAGCATTAAAAAAATGACACTTCTTTGTCTCCAAGGGTGGGCTGTGACCACATGTGCTGTAGTATCCGAGTGTCCTTAGGGCGCTGTTTGCCAAGTCAGCAAGTCCATAGGTGTTTCCAGTCTTGTACGGGCACTGGGTCTTACCAGGGAAACAAATGCTGAAATCGTGCCAGTGCCTAAGGGCAGATTTCTCAAACAAAACCTATTGTCCAAATTTGACAGCAGGTGGCATAAAACTTACCTGCTGGTCCTGCCACTCTGCTGTGCCATAGATCGTTTCAAGCACTGCTCACGTAGGGACGAGAGGCAGCTGGTATTTACTGTTTGCTGCTAACTCATCCTGACTGACCAAGGATGTTGTACAAAACACTAATGAATAGATGACTTGTGGCTGCACCAGACTTCTCTCCGGAGCTCTGCCCAAGTCAGGGGAAGGAGGAACAAGAGGAAAGTTACTGACACTGAATCATTTCTCTTTGTATCCCAGTGAAATAAAAGCTGAACCAGAGATTTCCTCCTTTTTGCAATAAAATCTGTGTCCCTTCCCTCCTCTCTGCTAAGCACGCATCAGAAGGGGGGGGGTGGAGGGGGTGGGCGGTGTGTGTATGTGATCCTTGGATTTGTACTACGTCATGCAGTGCTACAGCATTTGGCACCTGGGGGTCACAGAGCGAGACAGAGGTCCCAGGATCGCGCTTAGGCGGAGCGGTGGGGGTGTCAGGGTGCCAAGGCTCTGGCATGGCACATTGACCCACTGTGTGGCAGTTCATGCACTGGGGCTGCAGGAAATTGTGACGTTTATGCATAAGCTTGAGCTTCTAGTTACGTGTGATGGTTGTAAGCTGCTCATAGAAATGCCAAGTGGCCGGTCTGATATTTAATGTTCAGCTACGTGCCTGCACGAGAAGGTATGTCATCATGCCTGGTCCTGGGCTTCTCAGCCACAGGCAACTGGACACTGAAAAATAAGACATCACTTAAATTTTACACTGTACACTGCCCGAGGACTTTTCCCTAAGTCAAGATGAAGGACAAGAAAGGAATGAAGAGGGATGTGTTTCACATTTGATCAGAAAGATGTGCTTTGCTCTCCAAAGCGATTTGGCACAGTCCGCGGGCAGGAAGCTGGGCAGCAGAACAGAGGGAGGAGAGCAGTGACTTGTATCTGTTCACCACCTCCTTCCCCCCAGCCTCAGTCAACGCAGCAGAAACCTCATTTCTCTCCTCATTGTGAGAGGTGTGAGTTGCTTGGTCAGCCGGACTCCAAGAGACGGCGCAGTGTAGATGGCGCAGGAGGTGGGGCTGTTGCAGGCGGCAAGAATAGCCAGGGAAGTATCAAAGTGTGCTGACATGAGCGAGAGAGGACAAAACGAGGAGCAGGTAAGAGTGAAAAGCAAGAGCCCAGAACAGCAGAAGCAAGTCCGTTGGGAGTTTTGTAAATCGGATGGGGCAACAGTACAGTGCTGTTAAGCACAGATCGTTGCAATTTTTCCTGTTGTAAGCTTCACTTCGCTCCCCCTGCACAGACATCTTTCCTGTGCTTGCCTAACGCACAACTGGGCTGCAGCAAGCGGTTGCTTCCTGGGAGGAAAACACACTCCAGAATGGACCAGGCAACCGCACTGCGTGCTCCAGGTGGTCGAGCAGCCAGCCCTGTGTGTTATGTTGGCCTAGAAACCTGTCTGTATTTTACAGGTACAGGTACAAAATGCCACGGGTGTAGCCATGCAACCAAGGAATGCAATACACAGTCTTCAATCATTGGCTTTTCCTCCGTAAGCAATGTGAGAGGACGTGCCAGTCAGCCATAATCTGTGGCCCAAATCCTCCCCACTAGCTGTGCAAAATCACTGCATGGGTGTACGTTGCTCACAGCTATGTTATCCTCTGCATGCAAAGGGAACAGCTCTCGGAGTGTCTCTCTACGCTGTCCATATTACCTGCACCCTTAAGGTGCCTTCCAGATGACTGCAGCAGTGAATCGAGAAAGGACTTGCAATAAAAAGGTTCCTTCCCCTCTAACCCTGCCTGCCTGTACAGGTATTTCCAAACATATCTCCCTGTACACATGCACATACGAATGTGTGTATGCACGTTTAAAGGAGCAGGGCCCAATGCAAAACCATCAAGAAATGCCAAGTTGAACTTTTGCTTAATTATAACCTCTTGTCTCCAGCTGGGGCCACATCTGAGAATCAGGAATGCCATGCGTTGATCAGCCAGTAATAAGCCATTGCTGCGCTAGCTAAACATGATGTGAAAGTCAGAGTTATATTTTTAATGATCTTTTGATAAAACAAGGCAATGATTTTTCTTCTGATCTCACCGAAGCTTTGTGCTCTGCCTCCAGGGTACACAATTTCAAAATCCCAAGTTAGTGGGGAGATCAAACTGAGGGCCCCCCCCCCAGCATAAGGTGGCTGTAATTTTAAGCTTTTCCAGTTCTCTCTGAGGAACTGTGTAAGCATGAGCTCTGTATGTACCCCATCACACGTAAAATACGATGCCAATGCTCCAGCATGTGGGTCAGATGCCTTAAGTTACACTGCAATAAATACTGCTAGTAAAGTGCTCAAGTATAGTTTTAGGGGGTGGATCTCCTCTCATACTCGCTTTACATTTAAAGACGTGTTTGGAAGTGCCCTGGGTGAGGAGGAAGGGAAATGAGGCTTGAAGACTTTCACAGAGGAGAAGAGAGAAGCGTTAGTGTTGAACTGAAAAGTTGTGTATTCCCAAGCAGCAGCTTTGTTCATGTTTGAATGGTTTGATCATAATTTCATTTCACTCTGTCACAGAGACTTCAGGTGACTTGCTCCATATGTCTTACTCTGCAGGGTAAGAGAGACTCTAAGTGATTTAAACAGTTTAAACCTCGATCATGTCACTATATCTCATCACACCATATGTATAAAATAAATGAAAAAGCCAATCCAGTTTCACAAGGCATTAAAACATCACGTAAAAAGTGCCACTAGAGGGGGCTGGTTGTACATAACTCAATTTAGGTTTCTGCACTGCAGGAGAAGGTACAGCGATCGCTGTCTTGGTGCCTCAATACCGCTGCAGGTATGTGGCCGGTGCAGCCCTAGTGGACACCACCAGCATGTGCAAACACCCCTCAGTGTAGCTGTAGCCACACAAACTGCAAAACCTGCCCGGAACCCAGAGTGCTAACCTCAGCAGTATTGCGTTGCTGTGTTCTTGCCGCTCTCTACTCCAAAGGTGCGTCTGCAGAGCCACCCCAAGCTGGAGATAAGCAAATGTTCATCCTGGCAAAGCAATGCCCACAGGCACCAGCGGTTCTAGTGTCTGCAGAACACAGATGCACCGAGTGGTCACTTCAAGCTCTAGCTCCTCATTCTCACATCTCCAAGCTTGGCCACCTCTATTTCTATAATCCCTTAACTCCTTTTACTATTCACATTTTGTGAAAGACACACAGAGTGCCGACTCTGCTGCTGCCAAGTTAGCAATGCAGAGAGTACAGCCCTCTGCCCCTGGAGCCTGGCGGAGAGGCTGTGAGCCTGGGCCAAAAATCCTGAATGCATTTGGAGCTCTTTCAGTCTCGATACACTTTCTATTAATTAGTCCTGGGAAGCTGTACAGCCATTCTTAAAATAATGGAAGAAATTGCTTAAAGATATCCCTAGAGCAGCTCAATGTTAACAAATGTTTTTTTCTTTGGAAGACAGGACTACTGTTCCTTAAAGATGTATCTGTTCAGGCAGGAGCTGACACATACCATGTCCTCCATGCTAGCCTGGCACAGCCCAGCTCTCACTTGGAAGCCAGTGCTGCACTTGAGGTGATGATGATGATGATGATGATAATGATAATGATAATGATATCTTCATCATCACCCATTTGCATGGAAGAAGGCTCACAGCTCCTCCTCTGCCAGCTAACTCCCAGCACAGAGCACAGGAGGTCACATGTGTCCATGTTTATCTGTGCCAGCACCTCTCCTCGCAGAAGTACCTAGGGTACTCTGCAGTGCCAGAGCTCATTTTCCTCACCATGAGCAGCCAGGAACAGGTGAGAGAAAGCCAAATGCTGCTGGTAAGTTTACTGGGGATCTTGCTACTTCCTGGATTTGGTGATGCTTTGAAATTACATTGAATTTCAGCCATGTGCTTTTCAGTGTGCACAAATCCTCTGGACTACAACAGTCCAAAACCACTTTAAAGAAAAATAAAAATCTCCCTTCTGTACCATGGAGCTTTTTCCTTCCTGTTCCTCTCAAAATCATAGAGTGGTTGTTCAGACTACCCGCTCTATGGTAGGCATTGAAACTGCTGTGGTGTCTAAATCAATTTTTGACTCTGTATGTGAAGGTTTAACTTAGCAAATGGCAATCTTCATGCAAGTGACACTTTTCTCTGTTTTCTGTGTTTGAATAATGCTTATTATCATTTGCATAAACTCCTTCAGATCTTCTCTCTTCACTGTAATGACCATGCATTCTACTAATCCTCTGAATTCCCTCTTTCAGTTCTCTGCTGCATCCATTTCTGCTTCTGCATTTAAATTTCCCTAACTTTGCTCCCAGTCCACACTGCTGCCTATCCCCATTTCTGGCAGCCTGTAGCTGGGTACCTGCACTGAGAGAACATTCAGCCGAATTACCTGACCAGTGAGAATCCCAGCAGAGACAAAGCGGTTTGAGGTTTTTTGCTATAATTAGTATAGCAAGTGGAGAAAGACTCACAAAGCTACTGTTATCCTTCAGCTCCACAGAAACCAGATTTCAGGTGCGTTGAGCTAACAGAGTGGAGCCTACCTGCATCCTTGGTTCAGCCTTTGTCCACAGGCACCTAAATTCTCCGTGCAGCTCCCTGAGGCACTTGAAGACTCAGGGCTGCACACACTCAGATGGGTTACCATTCCGTAGGAACCACACAAAGACAACACTGATTTCACTTGAAATTGCTGAGGAGGAGGGGAGAAGGGAAACTCTGACTGCACAACTGTTCAGAGGTTGGAGCACTTTCCAGGAGGCAAAAAGCATGCCTTCTTCGGCTGAGGTGGTTTCAACTCCTTGTAACCATATTGCAGCAGAGCTCACCAGCCATGAGTCAATAGGAATAAAGTGATGTGCGGTAGAAAGCAGAAGGGATGATGGGGAGGGAAAGGGGAACTACTTTTCTTCCCATTCTACATAGTTGTCATCAGGCAGGAAAGATTCATGGGGCCAAAGCGAGAAGTCAGCAGAATGCTCCTGCCTTTGTGGCCAAATGCTGAAAACATTCTCTTAGGAGCAGGAAACCCATGTGTTGGGCCCTGCCCCTTGATGTTACTGATGCATTTAATCCAACAATTATGACGGGACAAATTCTGTAAACTAATCACTGGAGCAGAGGTGTCCCTCTGTCCATAGGAGTGCTCGTGTACAAAGGCGGCCTGTGTCATCAGGTTGTCATCTCTCCCTTAGCATTTCCCTTTGTCTCTGCATCCCAACTGCCTTTATAATGTCGTGTTTACAACTTCTGTGAAAAGCCATTACCAGCCGTTCCAACCTCAAGGCACACAATACTGCACGGCTCCTCAGACACACCACAAATCCAAGGCACTTCCAGCTGAGGGCTGTGAAAACACTACGGTTTGGGCAAGTCCCTTGGGGCCACACCAGGAAGATAAGGCAACAGCCCCTTTCCCTTGTTCGGCCCAGGTTGTAGCCACAGGCATTTCAAAGTCAGGGAAGACTCAGGCACTGACATCAGTGCATCAGGGTCCAAAGTCTGTTACAGACCCGTGATAAAAATCCTTGAACATAAAAAAATGTTTGACTTGGAATAGGCACGGGAACGATGGTTGTTACAGAGATCAGAACAAAACCCTTGAAGTGTAGCCATGAAACAAGGCTGGATTTTTGTCATATAACCAAAAAATATTAAAATCAGTTGCACTTCATAATTCTGCATCAGTCCTGTTAACTGAATGATAATAAAATCAGGGGGTTGGGTTCTTGAGTTTTGTTTATTAAAATGGCAGCTGAGTTTCACTATTTTTGTGTATTGTATCCCTTGCACTGATACAATGTGGGAAACAAAGCATTGACTAAGCCCTTACTGAACAATTCTGTGATTAAGGGGCACCAAATCAGAAGTCAGAGCTCTGATCCCAGTTCTGTTGCAGGTTTTCTTCATCATCAAGCCACTTAGGCAAGGGTTTTTTGTTTGGTTGGGGATTTTTTTATGTTTAGAAAAACATCAGGCATTTCAGATTTGGGGACTGGAACTCATTAAAAATATTTTTTCCTATAGTAAACAAAATGTTTATAAACCAAAAAGTATTTACAAGATCTTCTATAGCTTGGAAAAACATTGCAGTTTTGACAAATGAGTCCTAGATGTAATTTGTAGACCAGGAATAAAGTTATCCATTTCTTTTAAAAGCAATGACAAGTATTATGATGTAAAATGACATATTGCTAGCAGTGGGGAAGAATCTGATACCTAGCCAGATACCACTGGAGGAAACACAGGGTCAGCATATAACTTCATTGCTTTTACAGGGGGCTGAGTGTGCCTTTCAGTTTGATTCAACTATATATTCATTGATATGAAACAGACTGTTCAGAGTTGACAGCACTTTAAGAAAGATATGGCAATAGTACACAGCAAGTGATCCCATCACTCCAGCTGAGTCCCAGGTTGTCGGACAGAATAAGATAACATGAGATCTTGTATTTCTTAACTATTTTATCCCATTTGCAGTTCCTCTGCTATAATCCAGATCCCTTTTCACAAAGTACTGGAGTCAAGCCTCAGTCTGAGACATGAAGTTTCTATGGCATGATGATGAGCAGGCATGGAAGTTAAAGGAAAGCTTTCCAAATCTAAATATGCTCCTCTAAAGTCGGACAAGACAAAATCTTTTGTCCACTGCAGCAATCACAGACAGTAAAACTACAATGGGGAAGAAACTGAGTAAAAAACTTCGTGTTATCCTTCTCAAACCATATGCATACCCACAGCAGTTCAACTTCACCTCACAAATGCAAATTAAAGAAATTATCATCTGGCCTCCAAATGACTATGGTTCATCGCTGGAGAAGGTGCTTAAACTTCCTCAGCTCCATTTTAGCAAAGGTCCGCACTATTGCAAAGAAGTAATTAGCCTTAATGCACAGTCTGCATGGCTCCCATGGGGAAGGAGACAGACACGTCAAAAATAGAAAGATGTACTGCACAGTGGAGTGGGAGGGAAGAAAATGATTCTGCAATTCCCAGAAATGGAGCTGACATAATTTTTGTCTCAGCTGTAAGCGTCAGGTCCATCTCCCACCTGAACAGACTGGCTTGATGCAAAGCCACAACATGAAGCTGCAACATACATTTTGTCTGGAGGACAGGTGGCAGTGTAAAACCTTAAATGGAAGAAAGTATTTGCATGCCTGATAATTCTCCCTTAAATGTAGTTTCACATTCACTCAGACATACTCAAAATTTGAATTGAGCATACCTGCATGGAAACCATTATATACCCCACATTATATAATAGGATATCTTTGATCAACATTAATTTGGTATGACAGAGTGGACCAAACATGAACTTCCACTTTCCTAATATTTGTAGATTTGTTGATTAGGGGGCAACTATGCATATTTCTTGCACACAATACTCCTCTGGGGGGCAAGGGAACGGAACATATTTCTGTATTACTTACCCATCCAATATGTTTTTAATATCTTCTGTGACGTCTGTGCATCTTTCCTTTAGGTTATTTCTGGAGAAGCAAAGGGTAGCCAGATGAGTGAGCTTCTGAGGTTGATTCTGAATTTTAATTCCATACCAAGAAGTGTATGAAGTTATTTTCTATTCTGAGGAGTTTTTGTGGAAGATTCAAAGCCCCAGATAGCAAAGCAGAGCACTGTTTCTCTTCAATGCTCAAATGTTTGAGCTTTCTGTAATTTTAAGATGACCAGGCATTTACAGGCTGTTCACACCATAACCTACCTTGACCATGGTTATATAATGTCCTAATTCCCATTTGATTAATTATTAAACCAAGATAGCATGTATGCATAAAATGCTATGTGTTTTTTAGAATGCACTTTACGTACTAGAAACAACTGTACATACAATACTTTTCTAATTATAATTTAAATACCTGGGTTATCTTGATAGACAGGGATGGATGTATCTGAAGGCATGAGACATGTACACCAAGAACATCAACATTAAGGGCAACAAAGAGCAACATAGTCTCATGTATGAATAATTCTTTTTCTACAGTTTCTACTGGGTGGGTTCCATAGAGCTACATTTAATTAGTATCTCACCAACACTTCACACTCCTTGAAAACAACTATACATGGTTTAGAAATGCATTTTCTCTTTCTTTATCATACAAATCATACAGATCTGGTTTCATTTTATGTTGCTTATATACCTGAGGTTCTTGATGTCACTGGGAATAAAGCTAAGATCGTTATATGCAACATCCAGATACTGGAGATCTTCTAATAAAAACAACCTACAATGAAAGAAAACAGAATCAGGAATTAGAAACACAAATGACAGAAAATCAAGGAGTCAGAATAATTTAGGTTGAAGGGAACCTCTGGAGGTTACCTAGTCCAACCTTGCAGCTCAGACCATTCCTGACTCCTACACAAAGTGTAGACCTCTCTTTTTTTTTTTTTCCCCCCACCTAATATGAAAAAGTATGATTGCTTAGCCTCTTTTCAGCATCCAAAACTATGTTTCAGCTCTTACGTGAGCTGAGATGACCTCTAGAGGTATTCTGTCCACTCAATGTACATGTTGAGATGGGTACCTCAATTAAAAATCTAAAGCCAGGGGGATGAAGCTGAGTCTTAGGATTCCAAAATACTCTAGAAAGGGACTTTTGCTTCTGTACTCCAGAACCTCCACTGGACATTCATATTTTAATGTATTGACTAAGTTTTAAAATGCTACCTATTTTTATTGCTACACAAAGAAGGCAGACAGTAGAGCTAAGAATGGAAGCCACCAGACCATTCTTTCTCAAAAAGTTTCCAGCTAGAATGTCTATTTACTGAAAATGAGCCACAGCTGACTAATACATCTATGCAGTGAGGACTAAATATGGCAAGGTATTTTAGCAAGCATTACAATTGACTTTCAGTACTTCTGTCTTCTACCACAATGAGAAAGTCTTTTTTGTTTGGGTTAATTGCATGGCTAGAATGGAAATTAGTGAATGATTATAATGTAGGTCAAGATAGAAATCCTTGTTTGTGCTTATAAATGCTGCAATCCTCTTAGTTAATAAAAAAAATCTTACCCAGATGGAAGATGTGATAGCAAATTGAAGGAAATTGTAAATTTCTTCAGTGACTTCAGTCTGTGAATGTCATTAGAGATTTCTCTGATGGGGTTGTTCGGAGTACCAGGACTTGTAGGGTTTTAATATTAAACACCCGAGGAGGAAAGGGGAAAGTGAGTGGAAAAAACAATGGCTGTACATCACAAAGCATGTCACAGTTTTGTGATAAGTATTCTGTATTTCTAGTATCAGTAAACTATGCTGGAAGAACTGAGAAATAAATATTGTAAGATTAGCTAGTACAAGTACTGTATACATAGATATAGCTAACTACTGTAAGCATTACTGCAGATACAGTGTGAGATACAATTGCCAAACACTTACTGTATCAATTACAACACTGTGATTGGGAATTGCAAAGCAGAGCTGCTAGTGCTGCTGGGTGTAAAGATTATCCAGCACTTCCCCTTATGAGCCTTGGTTTTGTGCCTGGTGTCACATCCTAACTTTTTGAGATTAAATTCTCCATTTCTATACTGTCTGCTTGAAGAACGTTTTCGCTAAAACCATATGAAAGGAAATCAGAAAAGTATTTTGTTTGGTCTGCATTTAAAAAGATCATAAACAAACCCACCCTGATAAACATTCCTGCTTTTGAAAGGGTAGTGTTTTTCAAATCATGGCTCAAAACCACAAAAGGAGTAGTGAAAATTTTCAGAAGAGAGGTTGGACTATTAGAAGCACCTTCATTTAACTTACTCATCTGACTTTTTAAGGTCTTATGGTAGGCTGCATAAAAATGGTGAGTCACAGAGGCAGGGAGGGAGAGGATCGCGTTTTAGAGAAGTTTGAAAAATTCCTTTTTAGCTCCTTAGCTTAAGAGCCCTGTGCTCTTGAGGAAGACATCTGAAGGTCTAAACTGGTGTTGAGTGGAGGTTTGGACCAGATGACCTCCAGAGCTCCCTTCCAGCCTGCATCTACAACTGTAAGTTGTCCAAGGACAGCCTTTGCCAAGGCAGACACAGCCCCAGGCCTGAGCAGGGGAGAGACCATGTAACCACGTAGCTACCACCGTATGGGGTAGCACGGCAGTGCCTGTGCTGTTGCGGGCAGCGCTTGTGAAAACAAGGAGCGGGGAAATGTCCACAGTGCCCTAAGATGGACACATCTGTCAGAATTTGCTCAAAGTGCAAGTGTTTGCAATTTATAGATTCTACATATGTTCACTAAAGCTTTTCTCGATTTTAGTAGCTGCTCATTTCTGGTGATTCTGTTCCCACTAAGCTTGCTTTAACTTTGATTTTCCCAGTAACTGCCAATTTTTAGCTGCTGCAGATCACATCTGGATATCGTAAATGAGTTGGGCACACTGAGACCACTGGGACTTGTAGCTACAGGTTGCTCAGTTTGGGGGGAAGATGGTGGATAAGGGACAAGAAGACCCATGCAAGCAGACAGACAGCCATGAAGACTTCTGTGATTCTTCCTGTGATTCTTCCTGAATTCCAAATAACCAAAAATGTATAGAAGTTGAATATTGTAAATTATTAGTTTTCATTTGTTTTAAGTATCTCTGCTATGCCATTTGTCTCACTGATTAAATCATGAGTCTTTTTATATCTAAACTGTAAAACTTCAGCCTTACGTCATTTTAGTGAAGTCATGGAAAATAAGCAGCACATACCTTTGTAGGAAAGAAGAGTAAATTATTGAACAAGAAGTTAAGGTAGACCAAAGTGTCCATTAAAGGGGTCAGCTCTCGAAAGTGAAACAAAAAGTAGGCCTAAAAGATATATAAAAAAATGAGTCAGCTGCATAAAGAAACCTCTCAGCCTTTTCATTTAAATGCAAAAAAGTAACCTCCTTAAGAACAATTCCTCCGGGCTCGCAGATTTATCATGAAACAAAGCCAGAAATACCACAATTTGATCCCTCTGTGGATGGAGTCAGTTTAAGTAGTGTCAAAGATATGCCTGAAGGCCATATTAGTGTGTCAAAGCCCAGCCCACCTTGCCCCTCGATCCTTCACTGCCATTCCTTCTCCCTTCCATCAAATCCAAATAACCTGTATGTAGGCCATGGTATCCTCTCTGCTTTCATGCATAATTATTATTTTGCAAGGTTTGGGGTTTTTTTTTCTTCCAAATTGCAGAGTCTGAAATAAAGTGAGGACACTTCCTGAAGCCTACCATATCGCTGTCTTTATAGTACGTACAATAGCATACAGGAAGGTAGAGGGTGACAAGGCCTAAAGCATTCAATTAATATGGAAAAGGGGGACAAATCATGTACAGCCTTGTCCATACAGCTTGCTACTTTCGGCCCCTGCAATGAACCCCCCGCAGCACTACAGTAGGGTTGTGCTATAGAGGAAGCTGTTTGCTCACACCAAAAAATCCTGGGGATGAATGACTATTTTTGCCCACACGTAATAGAGTACAAACGTTGACACACAAGATCTACACCTGGAATCACTGAGAGCAGCAAGGTCTTCTCTCTTACCAGTGCCCTGGTTCAGGCTGCTTTCTGAATTGTGAGATGAAGTAAGCAGCCCAGTTCTGTGGCTGCCTCTAAGCTCTATCATGTTAGGCTTGCATTTTCTTTTTATCCTGCTCTCCCATGTTGTTCAAACTGTATTAGACTTCCCTTTGTGACCCTCCTAAGGCACAGGGAATATATTAGCTCAGACAGCCCAGTCAAGTTCTGGAATATACTCATCCTCTAGAGAGGATCCGAAACATCCAAACATGCAATTCAAAACATCTCCAGTGCCCAGGTGGTGAAACTCTTTATTTTGTTGCTCCTTTATTAAACTCTCTTTCACTTCTAACCTAGGAAATTTTCTACAAACTCTGCTAGGAGAACACTGCTTCTGCATTATTATGACTCCTCAGGAAAATAGACAGTTGTTACCCACGCTGCCTCAAACTACATAGGTGCTGAGATAATATTTAACTGGTATCACATATAATCTCAAATACACATTAATATATACAATCTAGCATCTCGTTCCCTGTAAGCCAGACTTGGCTTATGACAAATACACAATAAAGTGTATCTATATAACATACACTACCTATTAAATTGCCTGCAGTCATACAAAATCTAAATCTAAGGGTTATGATACAATAGGATAAAATCTAAGTTGTATTAAATAGATACCTGAATGTAAATAATGAAGATTATTATAATGAATCAGGATTTATATACTGCATTGAAGTTCAGAATTTTCTTAGATTCCTGGAATCTGTTTTGCAAGAAAAACAATGCTTCGGTGCTGAATATTTCCCAGGGTAGCAGCAGATAACTGTAGTTTAAAAGCATCATCTATATTTCATTAAAATTAAAAACCAAAATGAAAATTCTTCTGGATGTAAAGAAAAATCTACAAAATGCAGTTATAAAGATGAAAAATAGTTCCAGCAAAAATGAAAATCCATTGCAGATGTTCTTATTGGTAGTTGTGAAACTTTCAGGAGATGTAGTATGGACAAGACAGTCTGCGATACTTGAAAGATTTTGTCATGGAGTTCAAATTTGTTATGCTGATGAATTGTTTCAAACTGTGTAATTCATGAACAACAGATAAGAGCTCTCAAGTATCTGTTCCTCATATAGAACAAAGTTCACTAATTTAGCAAACAGCTGCAACAATTCCTTCTGCTTTTAAAGAACTACCTTTGAGGATGTAGAAGCAAAACCAGAAGCACTTCATCTTCTAAGCAATATGATAAACCTGAGAACAAGTATCTTGACATTTACTGAACTGTGTAAATTGTGGTCACTCTGCTTCATGTGCAATTCCTTGGTGGGCCTAGGCAGGAGGGCTGTCAGGCAGTGCCTCTGGAGAAGAGGTGCATCTCTGGCCTTCCTCCCTTCTCCAGAGAGTGCTCTGGAGGCAGCAGCTCCTGGGCCCTGTGTGAAAGAGGGAGTTTGGCTATTCGGTCACATTCCCCATTCAGACAGATACGTTTCTTTGGCTCCACCAGGGACAAGATAGTGGGCTAAGTACTTATGGTTTCATTTGCTGATAGGATCATAAAAGCTCAAAAGCAGGGCAAATTTAGTGTGGTGTTTCTCCAACAACAACAAACTATGGCTGCTCATGACTTGGACAGGCATATTCTTTGTTGGATAAAAAACTGACTGGATGGCTGGGCCCAAAGAGTTGTGGTGAATGGAGTTAAATTCCAGTTGGTGGTTGGTCACAAGTGGTGTTCCCCAGGGCTCAATACTGGGGCCAGTTCTCTTTAATATCTCTATCAATGATCTGCATAAGGGGATCGAGTGCACCCTCACTAAGTTTGCAGACAACACCAAGTTGGGTGGGAGTGTTGATCTGCTGGAGGGCAGGAAGGCTCTACAGAGGGGTCTGGACATGCTGGATCCATGGGCCAAGGCCAACTGTATGAGGTTCAACAAGGCTCAGTGCCGGGTCCTGCACTTGGGTCACAACAACCCCATGCAACACTACAGGCTTGGGAAGAGTGGCTGGAAAGCTGCCTGGCAGAAGAGGACCTGGGGGTGTTGGTCGACAGCCAGCTGAATATGAGCCAGCAGCGTGCCCAGGTGGCCAAGAAGGCCAACAGCATCCTGGCTTGTATCAGCAAGAGTGTGGCCAGCAGGACCAGGGAAGTGATCGTCCCCCTGTACTCGGCACTGGTGAGGCCGCACCTCGAGTACTGTGTTCAGTTTTGGGTCCCTCACTACAGGAAGGACGTTGAGGTGCTGGAGCGTGTCCAGAGAAGGGCAACAAATCTGGTGAAGGGTCTAGAGCACAAGTCTGACAAGGAGCGGCTGAGGGAACTGGGGTTGTTTAGCCTGGAGAAGAGGAGGCTGAGGGGAGACCTTATTGCTGTCTACAACTACCTGAAAGGAGGTTGTAGCCAGGTGGGTGTTGGTCTCTTCTGCCAAGTTACAAGTGACAGGACGAGAGGAAATGGCCTCAAGTTGTGCCAGGGGAGGTTTAGATTGGATATTAGGAAAAATTTCTTCACTGAAAGGGTTGTCAATCACTGGAAGAGGCCGCCCAGGGAAGTGGTTGAGTCACCATCCCTGGAGGTATTTAGAAGATGCGTAGACGTGGCGCTTAGGGACATGGTTTAGTGGGGGACTTGGCAGTGCTAGGTTAATGGTTGAACCTGATGATCTTAAAGGTCTCTTCCAACCTAAATGATGCTATGATTCTATATATTACTGAGTTAAAGTACTGCTTTTGCTGGAGTTTGTAATTACATCTTTAAGCACAAAAGCAAGACTTACTGTAGAGTTGCATGGAAACCTGTTTTCATATCTAACCTGGTTCTAAGATGCTGAAAAATATTTCCTGTTCCCAAAAGAAAGCAATATCAATGACATTTAGGTTTGGTTTGTATTGAGCAAATGAAAATGTCTTGATGACTTAGGAAGATATTGTTACTATTTAATTCTTTTATGAATCTGCTTTAATAAATAAGCTGACATTTCAAAGGAAATGTGCTTTAGACAAATACAAAATGTGTTTTGCAAAACAGAAATAAAGACATTTAAAAGAAAATTGAAAATGTTGACCATTCTTGTAATTCAATTTCACTGGAAAATTTTAGACTAATTTTTAATGGTGGCCAAGATGTATCTAGAACACCAGAATACTTACTCTGAAATGAGGCCCCCCCCTAATCTTCATTCTGCTATTAATATTTGGCATGAGTCTATATATTGATCTTACAATTTCTTTACGCACAGATCTTCACTGCTGTACAGCAGACCAACACAGTGACCCAGACTTCTGGAGTTTCTGGAAATGGTGAATTTTCAGGAACAGAACCCCAGCCTCAGCAAAGCATCAGGTCTCTCAGTTCTCCCACAGACAAAAAAAAAAAAAGCACAACATGACAAATCTTTATTTCCCTTATTGGAAGCCTCAGCAAAGCTGCAGAGATCATTGCATTCAGATGCTGCATAAAGTTATATACATATATACTGTGCAATAAGGTGTTTCAGACCTCAGACAGCAGTGGGGAGACTCTAGGAAGAACTGAAGCCAACCTGCTCCAGAAAAGAAGCAGCACAACCGCGGCAGTGCATTGCTGTGCATGAGCGGAGAGGCAGGGCTGCCCTGGCTCCCCCTCTGCACTGGTTGTTCTGCAGCCCGTGTCCCTGCACGTAACTCTACCTCACTGGGTGGATGTGTCAGCCCACTCAAGGCTAGCCTGGAGCTCTCTGCAACATGCAAAAGGTGAATAGGCTCTCACAATGCTGCGGTATTTAAGTACTTTTAAGTAATTAAAAATAATTTAAGTAGCTCACCTGAAAAGAAGAACAGATGCAGCACAGCAAAGAAGATTTCACCAGTGGTAACTGTGAATCAAGAATCTTTTTAGTATGTGGCAAGACCTGACAAGAGTCTTTCCCCTCTCAAAAAGTCAGCAAAATTATAGTAGTGTGAGCAAATAGTTCTTTTAATAAACTCTAGGCAAAGTGTAGATAAGTTGAATAAAATAAGGAAAGGGGGGATCATGTGAGGATCTCAGCTGTCAGCTGGTAAAGTGGGGAGTAGCTCCATTGATTTGGATGCTTCGGAGATGATTTATACAGCTGAGGAATGTATACACTGTACACTTTTCAACAAAGAGAAAAAAGATCTATAAATACTTTTCTGTACACCCACATAAGGGTATTGCTGGCAAGAATGTGAAAAATCAATAATTGTTTTTTATAGTACCAAGAAAGAGAACTCCCAGCATTGTTTGCTTGTGATAATGGTTCTGGTATTTCCATCTCTGTCATTGACAGTTTCCACACTTGCTGAAATGGACAATAAAGTGACATAATCTGTTTGATTTGATAATTAAACTTCTTACACATATGGTACCGAAGAACCTCAAAATAAGTAGGTATCAGACAAAATTTGTACCATATTGCTACAACAACACGGGATACTTCTTATCACATCTTCTAAACACGACCATATCACAGCACAACATTTTCAGGCACCAAGCAAGTGCACTGTGAATACTGACATTTCAACAGGTTTTCTAGATGATAGAACAGGAAAGGGAACAATTATACCAATTCTTTCAAGGACTTGGAAAAAGGGATGGAATATTTACAGTTTATTTACACAGAGCATTTGCTCAAGATTGAGGTTCACTTAAAGCAGAATGTATCCAGCTAGAATTATTCTCAAAATCCCTAATCAATTATTCCTGATCCACCCTCTCACTAGATATATTTATTCTGAGATATTAAAGTCCATACCTGAAATCCACTATTTATCTCCAAGGAGGAGCTTGTTGATCCAGACAGCAACACCTATTCCAGTGGCAGCCTGCAGCAGGCAGTTGGGTGAAGCCTACAAACCACTAGATAAGGTGGCTTAGAAAACAATTTCCTCATGTCAAGTGCCTTGGATTTGTGTCCTCTGTGAAGGCAGAAACATAAATTCTGGCAGAGGATCCCACACAGGAGTTTGGGTGAAGCTTCCTCTGGCTTGTTCAGCTAGGAGACTAAACTGCTGGTTCAGACCCATCAATGGACAAAGTTTAGATCGGCAGGCAAATTCCCAGAAACCATGAAATACTAAATCTCTGGTTCCTTACCAAAAGCAAGAGGCACCTTCTCTCATTTTCCACATCTGACAGCTACTTTGCATGGTGCTGACATAACTTGGGTTGAATTACACTTTGGCAATAGGTACAGTGCTGAGCAAGTGCCGTGAAAATTATGCAGGATGCATCAGAAAGAAAATGAGACACAGTAGAAGTACAGAGGAAATGGCAAAAGAAGGTGAGACAAAAGAAAAGAAGAAATAAACAATGGAGAATTTAAGGCAAGGGAACTATAGAAGAAAAGCATGTAAACCAGTTATCCCTACAGCTATTCTAATGTTAACAAAAGAGTTTTAAATCATTCTAAGCACTTCTTTTTCATGCAGTGGTACAGTAAAAAATTTAAGATAATTTTTCTGTGAATGAGGTTACAAAGCCAAAAGATACTTTGAATGAAAGCTGCTGTTGACTATTAAATACAGCAACATAAGTGATGCATCTTTAAAGGATACACCTGAAGGGTAAGAGCAATCTTCTGGTACAAGAAGCAACATAATACTTCCACTTGGGACCTAGACATTAGTTTTTCCTCTTCATATTGCTTGCTTGCTATAAAATGGAAATTAGTTTCCTAAACATCCTCTACACTATTGCCATCAGTGGCATCGTTAGAGTCTATAATATAAAAAAAGGATGGCAGGCATCACAGAACTTCTTAGGGGAAAGCAAACACTAGAAAATAAAGACAGAATGAGAAGTGTTCTGCAAACCTCCTACATCTAATCCTTGAGATCCTCTGTTGCCATACTCAGACAAAGGCCTCACACAGTAATCAATTAACTCATGAATACTCGCATAAAGATATAAAGACTGCAGGTTCTTTACAAACACTTCCTTTCTTTTTCCTTTGATGGGAGAAGAATAACTCTTCATGTACAGAAAAAAGGGGCCTGTCAGTAGAATTGGGTTATGGCCTACAGCAATGGCAGTCGTTTGCCTTCCTCCATAGCCACCATTTCCAGTTACAAAGACCACAGGCTTCTCATTGTGCTGGAGTGCATGCAACCCAAAACAGTTCAGAAGTGGCATCCCTCTCCTGAGTGCTTTAGGTCTTGTACTTTCAACCTCACTGTCACTTCAATGCCAAATGCAGATTAATTTGTTATGCTATAATTCCACTATTTCACTAATGCAATAAGATGTAGTGGTTGTAGTCCTCCAGAGTCTACAAGTGGCATGCTGCATTTCTGAGAGTCTCATTTCCCATAATACCATTTTATGACTGTCAACCCATGTCATCCATCTAGTTTCTCTCTCAAAAGTGACATATACTTCTTGATCCTACCTATAAAGAGTCCTTCTTCTCTTTCAGGTTCAGGCAGCTTTAAGCAATCTATAGTATATGCTTTTTCTTTCTTTTCCTCTTGCAAAAGTTGCTCTGGTGACCCAGATTTTCTCATTTTTTCTTCCAAGGCCATTTGTAAAGAGAAGTGCAAAATAATAGTGAAAGACACATTGCACGACAAGAAATAGATTACTTTATACATATGGTTCAGAATCCTCATATCTAACTGGAATTTCCCATTTTCCAACTTGTGTCATTTGCCTTTTCTGCTGCCCTGAGAAGAGTTTGACTTGAGCTGAACACAGCAGTAGGATCTTCCTTTAAGCATCTCCTCTAAACGCTGAACAAACCCAGCTCTCTCAGTCTCTCCTTACATGTCATGTGCTCCAGCCCCCTGACCATCTTGGTGGGCCTCTGTTGGAGTGTGTCTTATACTGGGAAGTCACAAAAAGGACACAGTACTTCAGATGTGGTTTTACAAGTTCTGACTATGGGGTTATAATAATTGCTCTTGACCTTCTGGCTATGAGGTTGTTAATATGCCAGCATCCGGTTGGCCTTCTTTACCACAAGGGCACGATGCTGGCTTGTGTTCCACTTGTCATCTGTCAGGACCTCTGGTCCTTTTCTACAAAGCCACTTTCCAGTCAGTTGGACCCAGCCGGTACTGGAGCATGAGGGGTAATTACATCCTGGGAAATCTGAGCCTAAGATTTTGTAGTTTATTGTTGTATTGGGTGTACGTGGCAAGGTTTTGGTAGTGGGAAACTGCAGGGGTGGCTTCTGTGAGAAGAGGTCAGGGGCTGTCCCCATGTCAGACACAGCCAGTTCCAACTGGACCCACCACACGGCACAGCTGAGACTGTTAGCCAAGATGGTGGTGAATACATTTTCCTTGGGGAAAATGTATTTTAAAAAGGGCAAAACACTGCACTGCAGCTGTGACAGAGAGGAATGAGAACAATGTGAGAGAAACAGCCCTGCAACACCAGGGCCAGTGAAGAAGGAGGGGGAGGAGGTGCTCCAGGTGCCAGAGCAGAGATTCCCCTGCAGCCCGTGGAGAAGACCACGGCGACACACGTTGTTCCCCTGTGGCCCATGGAGGACCACGTTGAAGCAGATACCCACCCTGCAGCCCATGGAGAGCCAACGCAGGAGCAGGTTTTCTGGCAGGAACTGCAGCCCATGCAACCCACTCCAGAGCAGTCTGTTCCTGAAGGACTGTACCCTGTGGAAAGGATTTGTGCTGGAGTAGTTCTTGAAGGACTGCATCCCACGGGAGGGACTCTACATTGGAACAGAGGAAAGTGTAAGGAAGGAGTGGCAGAGAGGAACTGTTATGGACTGACCACAACCCCCATTCCCCATCCCTTGGAGTGGGGGGCATTCGTGTTCATCTTCTGAAGTAACTGCTACATGGCCTGAGGGCCATGAAGTGGCTGGACATCACCTGTTTTTCAGCAGCATTGAAAGAAGAAAAATATAATAGGCCCCAAGCGTTTTCTAAGGCCTTGTCTCAGCCTCTCCTGTCCCGTTCAGGGAGGTCATCAGAGTTGGGAATAGCTGATGCTGTGTGTCCCCTTCTCTGTCTCTTTCTCAGGCAGGTGCACCCTTTCTTATTCCTAACTCTGTCTGTTGTTAATAAAATAATAATAAGTCTCTTTTTGCTTTGCTTCTGTGTGCGGCCTTTGCTTTTCTCATTAAACTGCCTTCATCTGAACCCACAAGCATGCCCATCTTATTTTCTCCTCTGTCCTGTTGAGGAAGGGGAGTGAGAGAGTGGCTGGGTGGGGGTCTGGCAGCCAGCCAAGGTCAACCTACCACAACCATAAAATAGTTTATGCTGTACTGCAGATATTATGAAATAATTTCATTTAAAAAAAACCCAAAACATTCTCAGCTTCAAAAATTGAGATTAAATAGTAATATTCCTGACCAGACCCAGCCAGTGAACAAATATATAACTTAATGGCCGTGTACACTCAACTTACTGTTTCTCACAATCAGTCTCAGGTACCTCCCTCCTCTCAGCCACAATCACCATACCTGCGTCTGCAGTGTAAGCAACCGGTACAGACCTCTGCGCTGGCTACAGTGAACAGCTACAAGTTTCTGTGCTTAAAATACAACTAATATGGTTTGCTGCATTTTGTGCAGTTTTACAGCTGATCACGGGTATATAACATCAAGTGTCAGCCAGGGACACCGCAAAACTGTATTTTACTATAAATGGTCAAAAAGCAGATACCTATTTTGTGCTTGATTCAGTTCACCCATTTTAGATGTATACTGTGGGGTAGTAAAAATTGCCTTCTGGAAGTTTCTGTCCCGCTCTCCATGGGTTAAAGAAGCAGCATGCATTCCTGGTTGTGATTAAGTGATTAACTTCAGGGAAAGTTAGGTGAGATGACCTCCCTCCTTGAGGTTTCAGTTAGATTTGATGGAGTCTGCCCCACTGTCATGGAAGGAAGCAGTGGTTTGCCAACTTCACAGAATTTTTTAGAAACAGTTTTGGACAACAGAGAGAGTTAGGAATAAGAAAGGGTGCACCTGCCTGAGAAAGAGACAGAGAAGGGGACACACAGCATCAGCTATTCCCAACTCTGATGGCCTCCCTGAATGGGACAGAGGAGGCTGAGACAAGGCCTTAGAAAATGCTTGGAGTCTATTATATTTTTCTTCTTTCAATGTTGCTGAAAAGAAACACCAGAGTATGCCTCTAACAAAACATCTTTTCAGTAGGATGAAACCTCCATGCGTTATCAGCCATTTCCTCAAAACCACTCTTCTAGTCCCTGGTGACACAGCAACTGTATTCCTACCCATGCAAAGAGTTTGGATCAAACTACAGTCAGCAGAAAAATCTGTGGCAACCATACAATGCTGCTTTTAGAGTTTCACAGGTTTGGGTAGACTGGATACAACTAGGAACATGAACATTACAGCAAAGTGTCTGTCAGAAAATCTCTGAGTGCTGCTTTTTCCTTCCAAGATGCAGCACACCTCTCAAACTCCAAGCACAGCGGAGTTGCTGCCAGTGGAATGGCTGCCCTCTTGAAGTTCTGCCCATGCAATCTGTGCTGCAAAACTACACTTCAGCAGTGAGAACTACCATAGGATCACGTCCTCTGTGCCATAGCACAAGCCAAAACCAGTGTCTGACAATTACTTGAGGGGCTGCATTTGCACCTTTCATATCATTATCACACATCAAAACACCATTTCCACCATGTGAATGATTTATAGTAGAAGTACAGAAATAGCTGTACAGCTGCTTCTAGAATACCACAGCAGGATGAGGCAAACACTTCCCCTCATGAGTTTAATAAATACAGCTTTTTTTTTTTTTCAAGCTGGATAAATTTCTTGATCTGGTCTGCAGCATGGCCACACAAACACTTGTTTCAGCACAGCTGAAGGGGTAGACAGTATATCTTGATGGTAGATGTTGTGCAGGGCAAGGAACAAGATGCCAGTAGTGTTTTTAAACATGCATAACGTGAAAGCATGACTGGAGAAGCAGCATAATGCACCAGCCACAGTCAGTGCAGCTTGCGTTGGAAGCTCAGGCTTACAGAAACTTGACATGAGCTCATTCTCTCTGAACATATTTTTTTGCCATGAAAGCAAAGTCCAAGCAAGTTTACCCTGGCACTAAAAGCCTTCTGCTACTGAAGAGCTACATTACTCTACAGAGCAAATCCTACTGACCTGCAGTCTAGGAATCACGTTAGGATCCTAGTGTGGCCAAAAGACTGCTCTCAGCCCATTCTAATTTCTTACAAACATGGGAGAAGATACACAATGACCTAATGAGGGGGCAAGTGAACAAGTTTGTTCGGTTTTGTTGTTTTTTTAAAGGACCATCATTATTTTATCTGTATGGATACATTTTTTAGGGAACATTAGCAAAAATTAAGTAATATCTCAACCTTATACTCAATGTCTAAACTTTTGTCATTTCATTTGATTTTTTAGTAAACAGAAGTTCCTATAAAAACTGAAATACAGAACAGAGTCCTATCTGCTGGGTCACATTTCTACCAACACACATTAACATACTTAAGTAAAAGAAGGGGGGAAATATGATTCAGTGGCATCTATGTTACTGACAGCTCAGGAATTTGACTGCAGGGCACTTGCCTTGAAGGAAAGAAGAAATACCCAGGATCACTTCCAATACTGGGCTGGGACACATGAAGCATTACCTTCGTGGTAATAGTCTGTAGGGTCACCTATCTGCACAAGTATCAGTGACATAAGGATTTTGTAGGACCTAAAGCAGTTGCAAAGATCTGAAAAAATGAATACAGTCACATCTGTTCCTCATTGTGCATTCCATTAGTTGGCTATACCTGATACTGGGAGACCAGATCAAAGATCCATGACAGTGTTAGAATCGCCTTCCTAAATTCTGGTGATAGATGGGCCCACAATTTTCAAAGTCTTCTGAAAGGGGACTTTTTACAGTTCCCTTCAGTTATAATACTTACACACATTTAAATCATCATTTGCTGTTACCTTAAAACACAACATTTCATTTAGTTATCACAAGCTATAATTTTGTGCTGTGTATTTCTCAAGTGATAAGGGCAACTTCTAATACTCACACCAACATAAATGCAGGGGTTTTCTTCTCCCTGCAAGACATGCTTACGAAAAGCTTTCAGTAAAATACTGCACCAGTGAAAGGGTACTAAGATATTTAATATTAATTACATAGGATCTTCTGTTGCTCAGGCTTTCTTGTTTCAAACAGTAGTAAATCAATATCAGACAAAATCACTGTGTTAACTTCAGTCTGCAAGCTCCTCATTTTGGTCATTAACCGGCTACTGAGAACTTCACAGTTGTAGTGAGAAACAAGCAGCTTTTTGAGTGCTGTTCAGAGGCAGAGGGTGAGAAGACAAACCCGCAGCTAGACTTTCCAGTGTAAATATAGGAGTGAAATGGGCAGGGACAGTGCTCTGTAATTCTCTGTGCTTCATACGAGAGAATCTATGATTTTTTGTGAGATGGTAAGCTCCCAGGCCCACTAGGATTTTTAGTAATAATAAAATCTCTCCTAGGAGTTTGGACAGAAAAAATGTTTTTTCTCTTTGCTTTGGTTTGGCATTTGTCTGTTTTTCTACTCAAGGAATAACTTAATATTTATCAACTCTTCTTGCAGTAATACCTGGTAAAGACCAACATGCAGGGTTGTTATTCTTATGAACTAAACCTGGAGAACATCTATCATCTTTTTGCTCCACTTTCTCTGTCTGGAAACTTGCTTCAAGAATGAAACCTCTCCTTAGGTCATGGAAACCTGTAATTTTGGGCTGGAACTGTATTTGCCTATGGTTACTGTCTTGATTAAGGAGATATGGAGGTCTGCGCTGGAAATGTATTGGGCAAGAAGAAATGTGGTCAAACTGGGGCTGGAACTGAGTCTAAAGAGGAGGGTCTCTGAGTTGGATTTGTGTTTGACCATGACAAATCTGATGGACAGGCATGTGTCTTTGGGTTGGATTTGCACTGGACTGCAGGATACATGATCATTGCTGAGGGAAACATCTGTCTGCTTGACTTGCCCTTGAGCACTGACATAACTGCCAGACACTGCTTTTCCATTTTCATCATTTGCATTCCTTATTGCTCTGGTTAGGTACTGGCCAAAAACTCCTGCCTGCTGAAGACAAGAGAAAAAAAGACATCTATAATGAGGCATACTCTGGCACACTTTTCGAGGAAACGTTTGTCTGACCAATTCTCTATGTCCTATATGGATTTTTCTTCTTCAGAGGAAATGCACAATTAAGACTAAGCATCGCAGCACTGCCAATCACAAAATACGTTAACGTTTTTTTCAACACAAATGGAATTCACCTACACAGTATATTGAATGACGTGTAGTATGCAGTAGAAGAGTTTGGTAACAAGCAAGACGGAAAGGGGAGGTTTTCAGAGGTACCTTACAAGTTACACAGTTTAAAGAATGTATGAGCAATGTTCTACTGTCTGTGGCACGTGGCAATTTGTATTGCCAACAAGTCCATGTTTAGGGATCCTGAATCCATTCTGCTAGGTGCCACATGACAATGCAACGAGATCTTTCACCGGAGAAGTAGATGGGGCTCCTTCGGTGAGTGTTCCTCTGTGTGCTCCACAGCGATAGCCCTTCTAACCCTTTGCACCTCATCTAACCCTACTGAAAAGGGGCAAACATTCAGAGAGCTTCTGTATCAAAAAAGCACCATGGAATGGACTTGTTTAAATTATGATGATACAAGTGAGGTCAGTTGTGGTCAGACTGTGACAAGAACAGGGGAATCAGCTTCTGGAAACTGTCTCAAAAGCGACAGCAGGATCTTTTCCAAGTCATCAGCAGCTTCACAGAGTTTATCATACCTGTGCAGAAGCACTGCAATCAGCCCTTGAGGTCTGGATTCATTCTTCTACTGTTAGGCACCCAGCTGAAGCACCAGAGTCAGAAGCCTGTCTGCTCCTGTCCTGGGTCCTTTCAGTAATACCACAGGATATACAATTCCTCTCTTCAGAAGAGGGGAAAGACCCATTCAGAGCGTGAACCAGATCTTCGGCCAGCTGAAAACTCACTGAAATTGCTTACCTCTCTTCACTGATTACCAAGAGGCTTAGAAACTTCATTTGCTTAGTTTATTCACCTCCATTCAATGACTAGTGTGTGGTGGGATAGGACTGAACCCTTGTGTCCCACCCCACTGAGGCAGAGGTTCATTTCATACACCTCACACAAGAGATAGGCTTTGCTGCCAGGGCTGTCCCCAAAGACCTCATTCTGGAGGTCCATTGGTTCCTAGCTAGTCTCCAGTTTCTAAACAGTACTGCAGCTAGTGGTCATTTAGTCCTGAACATTTTTATCAACAAAGAAATAGTCAATTATCCTTCATTCAGCCTGTGTAGTTCCACAAGCTTGATGCTCTGTTCCCTTTGCTAGGCACACTCATTTCCAGGGATCTGCTGAGGGAGAAGTTACTCTTTGTAGCCCTCTGCTACAGCTCAGCTCTCAAAGAAAGCTGGGACCCTTGGTGTATCTCCTTGGCTTTCTTGCCCTCCACCACTGTGGCTGACAGCTTCCAGCCCTTTGCTGGGCACAGTCCACCCCCTGACATCTCTGCTGCCTTTTCAGTCAAGTGCTTCACTGTGTTATACCCTCACTTTCTATACTCCCCTGCAGGGGAAAATACGCTTATGCCACACCACACTTTTTTCCTAGCCCAGGGCTCCTGCTGTCAGGTTTCAATCTCACACTTCATGAAGCACAAAACAATTCCATCCACCAAGATGATCGAATTACCATTGCTGAGGAGTTGCTTGCTGATCAATGGGCATGCTGCTGTATAAATATCTTTCAGGTGTAATGGTTACATTTGGAGAAATGATCCTTGAACAGACTTTACTGTGCAGGTCTTAGATTCTTGTCAGGTTTACTATACAAAATACATAATCCATATATAACATCCATCACTAATATGTACTACTACAAGGAGAGCCATCACAACCGAGTTTTGCTTCAGGATAAAAGGTTTATCTATCACTTTTAAAATGGATTAAATCATTGAAGCACAGCTCTGGTAGTGAGCAAGAAATATTTACATCTGTTTGGACAGCACCAGATTGGAAATGTATTGTACTGAAATAAATAGATTTTACCAGCCTTTCAAACTAATATTCAGAAGGCCTTAATAATATCAAGGGGCCAATAATTATATCATCTGACTTTTCAACCTTACTTCTCTAACTGAATTTTCTGTACTATTTTTAATACTGTTATAAAGGTATTACTTCTAACATATTATTGCTATTACTTTTGAATTAATATTACATAATGATAATAACAAATATAGCGTGACAGTATTCTAACAAAACAAAAAGTCAAATTACTTAAAATTTATTTCAAACATCATAAAAACAATTTTGATTTATCTTCTTTCTGTTTTCCTGCTGTACTGACCATGTAAAGATTGAGGAGTTTTAGCTATTTAGATACTCCTACAGAATTACAGAAGCTAGATGGGAAAAAAAAAAAAAGAAAAGCTTGCTTCGGTCTCTTTAACCCAGTTTGTAGGGACAGCATTGTTTTATCATGCTACCACTTTATTCTACTGTGCTCATCTGTGAAAAAAAATTGTAAAATTTTTGTATGCTATATATACTTCTTCAGCAGATCCTGGGGACTGACATTTTTGACAGAAGTCAGTGAACCTGTTCAGATGCCAGCGTCCTTCTCTACAGATCTGCTTTCAGGATTGGTGCCTGGTTTCCAGCTTTTTCTTTTTTTATTACTTAGGCTAAAAATGTTTTGATTATAGATCATGTTATTGTTTTAAAGGTTAGTCCTTACATATTTAATCAGTAGCTACTTTATATAAACTGGAAAGAGCTTTTCATTCAGATATACAGGCACACAAAATGGCCAGTTATTCCTGAACCATATGGCACTGCAAGTCCTTTGTTTTTATTAGAAATCCTTGATGCTTTAAAAATAATATAAGCCAAAATATGTCTTTTGACATGGATATATATTCTGAGAAGAGCAGAACCATCCCCCAAACCTTCATTTTTTTCATTTTGTATGAATCAAAGTTGTATCTCTGTATGGTCTGACTCCATGTGATTTAATTTAAATTTCCTTGATGCCAACAGTTTTTCATGTTATCTCTCATAGCTTTGGATGAGCTAGGGGGAATGCCTCTATTATCCAGTGCAGTAGTGTTCAAGGTTGATAGGTGGAAGACCAAGTTCCAGGACCTGCCCTGATGACTCTTCCACTATTTACATGAAAAGTCTCCGAAAGAGATACTTTGCACTAGTAGCTTAACTTCCAATCTATCTTCTTCTATGTTAATTTTAGAGAACACATGGAATTTGAAACTATGCACTACAGGAACTGTCTTTGTACAATTTACCTTTACCAACATTCTTTCTTGGTGTAAACAGTTTAGAGGCAGAGGTCTATGAAGAGGTTTTGGCTGCTCAACCATTTTCTGCTTTGCCTGTGTTCCTGCCAGATGACTGAAAATATTTCAAAAAATCAGAAAAATCTGACAAGGAAAAAAAAAAAGAAATAGTCCTCTCTAGTTTAAGGTGCTGAACTGTAAATGCCGCTCAGATAAACCAGGTGATAAAAGAATCCTAAAACAGGAGAAGTGGCCAAAAAGGGCATTTGTTCTCTTAGTGACTGATTCAACAGTTTTTGTAGTTATTGTTAGTGTTTCAGGAAATAAATCAGGGATATTATTTAAAAAAAAAAAAAGAAGAAGAAGAAGAAGAAAAAGTAAAAGAGCTATTCTATTAACTTTGGAATACTTGCATTAAAGAATGTTTCTCAGCACCTCTGTCACAAAAGGTGAGGCAATTGGAGTTTTTAATCTCTGAGCCAAAGTAGGAACAGTAAAATAGAGAAACATCCCATGTCAAGCATTCGGAACACTCCTGGAAACAGTTTTCTGCTGGATAAACAGATTTAATAAGAGCAACAGTTAATCCTGGTGAAAGGCTGAGTCTGCAAGCAGCAATTTTATGCTTCTTTCTGACATCCTATTAGTTTATGAATGCATACAACGATACTGATTTCAATCAAAGAACCCCTGCATCTTACCATTCCAGTCTTTCACTCTTCAGGATAAGGGTTCTGGCACCTGCCACAGGACAGGTTGGAAGATACCTCAGGTCTCTAGTCCAACCTCCTGCTCACAGCAGAGTTGACTATGACTTCTGAGCAGATTACTCGGAGCTTTACCCAAGGATGGAGACCCCACAAACCCTCTGGGCAACCTCTGGGCCTCCTTCCAACCCTGATAAAAATCAAGACATAGAATACACACCCGGGTAAGGCACACATCTAAAGATAGATAAATGTTCTTGTTTTCTCTTTTATAGGTAGCTTCAGTTGAAACTGGCTGACAGATCCAGGAGGGTGAGAAATGTTCTCAGATTTCATTAAGAAGAAATCAGTGCCTGGAGGAGCACTGCCTGCAGAACAGACTGGAAAGAAATTAAGGCCTAGGATGAAAGTGGAGTGAAAGAACTCCTGACAGTAGGTGCACACAGCACATTGAATTGGCTCAGAGTCAGGGAAGGACGTCAAAACACCAGCAGAAACCCTGAAGTTATGGAGATGAGCAGGGTGGATAAGAAGAAAAGCAGAAGACTGGGTGGGGACAGTGGAGCAAATGCAGCGCAGGCAAGAAACCCTTCTGTTTCTGGCAGGGAAGGAAGCTAAGAGGCAGGAAGGATAAAAGCAAAACGAAGGGAGAGGGAACATGATTTTCTCATGAGATAAAATTGGCCATTATAGTTGGTGGGGTTCTAGGTAAAAATCAAAATGAAAGCAGAACCAAGAAGTATAAAGACTGTGGTCACAAAAACATGGCTGTGGTCTCTACTGTAGGTCTAGTTGAGTTCAAGATACCAGACAGCTGAGCCCACAAGACTCATCAATGATGAAGAAGGGAAAAAGAAAATTAGTAGTGGGGAAATTCAGCCTCGTGAATATGCAGGAGCAGAGTGACCAATACAGGAGCAAAGGAAGGAGGTGTCTGTGATGCAGAGACCTTGCTATGGGAGAAGACCAAAGTCAGGGGCAGAAGAGGGGGGGAAACAATTTACCACAAACGTATCATGAAGAGAGTAGCACAGAGTGACTTCAGATGTGGATCAAAAGAAACCTTGATACAGTTGTATTCTGCTCCAACTGTGGCCAAGTATCAGGAACTTTCTGCTGCTTGGTATCAAAACCAGGTTAACGATGAGGAAAAAGCATCTGTTCAGTGTATGAACTTAGAGCAAAACTTTTCACAGAGGTACCCTTCTAAAAATGTATCTTCTTAAGCAATATAGCAACTGTACAGTGTCATACACAATACTAATAAGATTGTGCTTGGTTTTGTTCTTCACACGGAATCTTTCCCACCTTTAAGCTAAAATTTTCCCTTCTCCTTATGATGCTTTTTACATCTTTATGTAAAAAATGCCTTGCACAGCATTGTCCGACACAAGCAGAACAAGCGAACCTTTCAACAGAAGAGGTTCCCACCTCTGATCTAAGAAGAGGCAGCTCAGCCACACCATGCAAACATGTCCAAGCACTGTACACACGCTCGGGACTTCTCACTTTGATTCATCCATTGCTGCCCGTCCCCGACAGGCTGCTCCGGGCACCCTGCTGCCGGCCCTCAGCCTGGGAGCTGAGGCGCTCTCCGGGCTGAGTCTCCCAGAGGTGGCGCGGGCCCCCTTCAGTGACAGGCCTCTGGGAACCGGGGCTTGCCGGGGGCGGCCAGGCGTCCCCCACCCTGGTGCAAGGCCACCCGAGGCGGGTTTGGGGCACCCAGGGGTGCCGGTTCCCTCTCACCCCCCACCCAACCCGGGGCTCCCCGCCGCAGCGACAGCCGTTACAGGCAACGCCTCACAGCCCGCCGCTACTGCGGCGCGCGGCGAGAGGCGAAAGGGGCGTGCCTGGGGGCGTGGCCATACGGGGAGTGGGCGGTGCCGCCCGGCGCGGCTCGGCTCTGCCCGGCGCGGCGCCGGTGGGAGCAGGCGGAGGGGGGCTGGGAGCAGGCGGAGGGGGGCTGCGGCAGCCTGCCCGCCCGCCCCGGGGCCCGGCATCGCCTGTTGCAGCGCCGCTCCTCGCTGGTAACTATTCTGCAATAATTATAATAGGTATCTTCTTCTTCTTCTTCTATTATTATTATTATTATTACTACTATTATTTCCCACTCGGTACTCACGGGAAAAAAATAAATTAAATTAAATTGAGCCCACGCGGCTGGCCCGGGAGGGGCCGGGGAGAGCAGCCGCGTAGCGGTCGGTGACACCGTGTCCGCACCGGGGAGCGGTGCGGGAGTCCCGGCGGCGGCGGAGCAGGGGGTGGCACGGGGCGCTGGGTCCGGTGGGCGGCTGAGAGCGGGTGTGCGGGTGTGGAGCCGTGCAGGGAGAGCGGACATCGTCGGGGCGGGGAGGAGGGGGGAGGAAACGGGGCTCGGCTGCCTTTGGTTTCACTCTCTGCCCTGCTGCCTGCGGGTGCGCCGGCTGGATGGCATAGCAGGTGTAAATCCGGTGCTTCTGAACGCAAACTGGGTCGAGCTGAGCCAAACCTCTTCAAATTAGTCTCAGAAATATAATTAATTTCAGAAATAGATCCGGCGCTGCAGTCGTGATTCAAGCAAAGTCCATTTGGTCCAGCGTGAGAGAAATCCGGTCTGGGTGTAAAGTCTGTTGTGAGCGACTTAGGAATGGGGAATAGGGCAGCGAGGGGGGCTGGACAGGGCCGGGAGGGGTGGGACACCAAAGTGCAGTTAGTTTTAGCATCTCTGTTAGCTGAAAATGATCTCATTATGTTGCATTTAGGGACTGATGAGTAGTCTGCATCTGTGTTATGTGAATACCGACCACCCACCATCATTTTCTGTGTCAAAAACTGCTTAGCTGATACATTTAATCTTAGTATTTATTTTTTAAATTCCTTTTTATCCACAGGGTCCCGCTAAAGACAACTTTTTTATAGCGGTAATAGTTTTGAGAATTTCTGAAGGGCATTTCCTTTGCCTCACTATGGAAATGAAGAAGCTGGTTTGCATGTTGCAGATGACTCTGCTGTTTGTCCCCTGCCTGCAAGGTTAACGTTTCCCCACCAGGCTGGCAGCAATCAATTTCCCTCTCTTGCCTCTGCTTCTGCTCTTCCTTTGCACATACTCCACTGTGTAAAGTGAGTGGAATAGGCTGAGGGAAAAATTTGGATGTCTTTCCGCAAAAAAAGCTGTGTAAATTAAATTAAAGGTATGGCTGCTACGTGCATAATAGATGCCAGAGGGGAATAATTTATGTAACACACCAAAGCATTTACATTTTTTTATGTAATCATCATTCAGGAATCAATACGATGCCCGAGTGATTTATTTTATCATTGGCTTTTGCGCTTAGCGGTGCAAGATTCAAAGCAAAACGTCACAACGAAGAAATACACATTATGTGTGTGCCATGCAAAATTGCGAGCTCTCCCTCATTAAGCTGTAAGCTCCTTTGGGCAGGACCTCTGATGTCACTAGCTTTGCACAGTAGCAACGGTTGCATCTCCGCCATGGTGCGGCCACCTGCCGCGTGGTGCTCGGGGCTGGTGGGACACCTCACTTCCCGCCCCGGCACCCCTTTCTGTGGGAGGCAGAATGGGGGTGTCCGTGCCTGCCTTTGGGTTTGGAGTTAGGGAACGACCAGGGTGAGCATCCAGACCTGGGAGCTCGGACACACTCCTGAGTCCTCTGGTCAGATGTAGGCACGTGCACTGAAGATGACACCCTGAGGAAAGCTAGAAGGATACCAGAAGGATACTGGATTCCTCCTACTGAAACATTTTGTATGTGTTCATGCCATTGACAGAGAAATACTGGGTTGCAGTCTTCCCTTGGAGGTAAATGTGGAATTTTATGACTGGTAATAGGGATAATCAATAAAACCTTGCCAAAATTTTTAGGTTTTCTTCACTGGAGCACTGACTTCAGTGGGGTTTGCAGTTTCATCAACATGCACCAAGCCAAGCGTTTGGCAGGTGGGACGTCGGGTCGGCCCAACTCCAGCAGATGATGGTTCTGTGCTTGGGCTTGGCCAGGTCCCTTCTGCCCAGTACCCGCTAGCAGGGGCGGTAGGGGAAGCCTTTCCCGTAGTGCTGTCTCCTGGCTCTGCAGCCATGCCTGTATGGGCCAGTGCTAGGTACTATGTGGACCCCAGACTGAAAACCCTTCTTGTCAAATACCAGAGTGTGATTTGGGCTTCCCCTCCCGAGGAAGTTTCATATCTTGTATTCTGCAAGTGGGATGAAATTTTGGTCTTGTAGAGGCTCCTGGCAAAACTTCTCCAGGGTTCAGTGGGATTGGGGTTTTCCTCCTTTCAGATGAGAGGAATAAGGTGGCCTTTGCGTTTGCAAGATCAAGGCCTATGTATTTTTGTTTCAGCATAAAAGTCAGTTACAAGAGCCGTGCTTAAAACACCATCTCACTCAAAGGCTTGTGTGAATTTTCTGTGGTGGGGAAAGAGCCTTTTTCCATTTTCTGTTCCAGACCCTTCCCACGGTGATGGCAGGGGCTGTGACAGCAACTGGGTGGTGGCACAGCCATCTGACCGGGCGTCTGGTGTGACAAGACACATGGGAGGGATCCCCAGCAGTGTCTGGCACTGATCTCCATTGGTCATCTGCCTTGAGTCACTGGTTGGACGGTGCTTCCATCAGCTGCTTCCAAAATTATCCCCTCTATTGCTTTAATAATTGTTAAGACGTACTAATTGTGAGTGAGAACATCAGCAACAGTGGCAGTCCAGTAACGGAGTATGCTATACATGTTATTCCTGAGTTAGAAAACAAGGTGAAACTCAGGTGAAACTCCATTTCCCACCACATCATGTGGTGCTTCCTCACCATTAACGCTTTGGCTCTCACATCCCATCACCATTTCTATCACAGACCTGCAATTCCTGAATTTTCCTGTGTGCAATGGGAAGGTAGCCCTTGCTAAAAAATAAGTCCTCAGAAAATTCATACCCTCTGATCATCCATGCAAAAACCAAGAAAGGAGCAGTGAGGAACCATAGGCTGGGTTGTGTTGGGAACACACGCCGGGAGATCTAGAGGAGGAACTCGGAGATAAACATCTTCTGCTCCTCTGCATGCCCATGTGTAATCTGTACTATCGCTAAATAACCAGACTTATTTATTTATGTATTTATTTATTTTACAGATAACCCACAGGTTTTTCTCATGAAAATACAATCATTCATCAGGAATTATAGTCTCTTCCTTGTTATTAGTTTCTTCATTTCAGTTTTGAGGGCTGGATGAAATAAGTGCCAATTGTAACATGTGAGTTACCAAACTGGAATGATTTTCATCAAGAAGAAGCTAGGACCGTGCTGCTAGTCCTCCTACTGACCTTTAGTATTGGCCACATAGGGAGCACACAACTGGAAAATTCACAAATTGGTAATAGCATTACAGGGTGGAGTTGAGGGATGGATTTCTAAATTGAAAGTGGACTCTGCAAAGAAAACACCTGCTTCTTTTCTCTCAATATTTTGCTTTTTTCAGGCTCTTCCTGTGCTGCCTGTGGGCAGAGACCCTCTGGAGAGTGCCCGAGCAGACCCCCTGAGCCAGCCAGCTCTCAGAGCCCTGAAGTTGTCCCGCTGCATGCAGGCTTAGGAGCCTCAGTCGGGTGCTCAGTGTTGGGGAGGGGAATACTCCCCGTGTAAACATCTGCAGTCCGTAGGCTTCCTCTTTTCTTTCCTACCTTACCTAGTGACCTGGTGACCCTTAGTATTTACAGTGCATTTATTTCGTTCTCACTTAAGAGGAAGACAGCTAGTCCAATTCCCTTCTCCCTTGTGGGTAGATAGCTAGTCCACTTAATCAGCATATTGAATAAACCTAACTTAGTTTTTAATCTGCTTTAGTCATATTTAATCTGTTTCTATTGTGATCATCCTTATACTTCTTTTTTTTAGGGTTCTATTCTGAATCAATATTTAACATTTTTACCTAATTAACATTTCCCTAGTTTAAAATATATTTATCTTTCTTGGTTTTCATTACTGAACCTTCAATATTTACTCTTCCTTTCCTGTTGTGATATTTTGGTACTAGTAGACCTTTATTAGATTGTGAATGTACGCCCTTGACTACTACTGTTTCAGGAAGCCACAAAATCGTTTTGTAGGGTTTTTTCTTTAAAGAAAATCTCAGAAGAAGGTCAACACATTTCATGTTGCTACTGCAAGCCCTTATCCTGCAGAAAGTGGACTGTTCTAGCTGGGAGCACTCATACATATGAGCTAAGTAAGCATGTGTGCTTTTACATCAAAAAAGTTTCCTTCATCGTAGCATTGCATTTTAATGTAACCCACTGAGCATGAGATTTGGGTAGATGAACTCCAGAGGTCCCTTCCAACCAACATATCCACAGTCCATCCTTCTTAGCCTGTTTAAACTGAGTACCACGGGATGGAAAAGCATGGTTAAAACTCTAGTGTTGAAGTATTTGGGACAGCAGAGTGGCAGCACTTGCCTTTCACATCACACTTAAATCAGCGAGTCCAAAAGTTTTTGGAAAAGGAGGTCAGCATCATTCTGGAATTGATTTCCCCAAAGATAAAGCACTGTAAAACTACAGTAAAAAAAATATTTGTTTCAGGGACCTGAATATTTTACAAAATGTTTTTGTTCCTGTAAGCAGAAATAGCTGTATTTCTTATCAAAGTGGAATTTCTTTCCTCATTACAGTTCCTGTCACTGTGCTGTTATGATGCCTGACCTTGAAATGAAAGCAGTTTTATTAACTTTTTACAAATGCATGTTGCCTTGTTGGGACTGAATTGCCTATCCCTCACCGGGCAGAAAACAAACACAAGAACCATTTCATTTTCTTGTGTGTACTGATAAAAGGGAGCCAGTGTGCTGGGTAAGAGTGGAATTGAGTGAAAAAAAATCTAAAAAAAACCCAGAGTTACTGCTTCCCCCCCCCAGTAGTTTTATATGGCCATCATGTTAAATTACATGAAAAATGTAAACCTCAGTGTCTGCTTTTAAGCAGAAGTCTCAAGTTGAATCACTGAAGACATAACTAAAAATAGTGTCTTTAGAAACAACTTTGTTTCACGATTAAGTAAAGACACCTGAGAACATTGTCTAATTTTTATATAAACAAGTTTCTGCATGGTTGACTCTAGGAAGTTGTCAATATATCTTTTCTTCTGTTGCTTATGGGAAGAACCCAAAGATGAGATTTCAGTGTGTCTTACAGACAAATGCTTCTTTGCATTTACAAGAAAATAAATAATTTATGCCATATGTCAAAATCTCTTTACAAACTATACAACTTTTACCTTACTTTTAAATTCAGAAGCTTCTGTACTCCTAAATATCAGCAAACTGTTCTAGCATTTATGCCCTGTTGTTTTGTATACAGTCCTTGGTTGCCTGACATTCTGTAAAGAGAAATATGAAATTCAGTTTGTGAGATTTTTTTATCATGAAATATTGGTAATAAACTTTTCAAAATTTAACTGGCTCCTCTTAGTTAGCTTTGGCAGACAACTTTTCTTCCCCTCCTTGTATGTTTGCTGTCTTAATGTGCAGGCAGGTGTCATGACTTTGCTCCTCAGTTTTTTCACGTGTGTATCCAGGCCAGAGTTTTCAAAATAAAACTTAGATTTCAGATTACCCAGTTTATGACATGAAAAAAATAGAGCAGACTCTAGAAAGCGTTGAACAGCTACTGTCAGAAAGCTGTACTGTACTCCTTAAGGTCCCAGGGAAGAGGAATGCATCCAGGCTTTCTGGAAGACCTGCAGACTAGAAGTTCGTGGAAGTCCTCAGGATCTGGATCTTGGAGTTCATCCAGTTCCACTCAGGGTTAGAGAAAACAGCAAAGACCACACAACATAAGTGGAAGTAGCTTGAATTATGTTTTGCAGGCACAGCGATGTCATTTGCATGTTAATGACTTGATCAGCTTGGCTTTAATGAGCAAAGTTAATCAGAAATGTGATTAACACAGGAAGTATGAGTAGGGACATGCAAAGAGCAACAATGTCAGAAGAGTTATTTTTGCCTGTGAATTAAAATGAAGTAGTTAATGCGTTCTTTAAAAAAAACACCTTAGTTTCTTCTAACAGCTCTATATTAAAATACCCACCTTGCCACTTCTCCATGAGCATGCTTTCCCATCCGCTTGGACCCTGCTCATCAGGGGAGTCCTCCCTGACTGCTCTGTTGGAAGGCTAGGCAGAGTAACTCCTGGTTTGGATGAGCTCCCCTTGCTAAGACGACCAAGAATCAGAGGAAAGCATCCTCCTGACCAGGTACCCAAAGCCAAATGTCTCGCCAAACTGACTGGTGGGGTTGCCCTGGTAAAGAAGCCATCTCTGAGTGTGGGAACAGGCTCCCCTGTACCTGGTGGGGGAGACCTGCGGTGCCATCAAGTGATAAGCCTGGGGGCATCTGCTGCCTGTGAAGTGGTGCAGCAATAGCATAGACATCACATGGATCGATGATGCAAGGGGACACTGGGGCAGAGGAAGTAACACTGTCCTACTCCTTTCCTGATGAGGTGGGGTCATCAGCCACTGAAGGTCTCCCATGCTCCTAAGAGTGTGTTTCTCAGGACTAACACCAACCAGAAACTCTTTAGCCGTCTTTGAATATGCATGTCAGTAGGAAACCTGGTATTTGCAGAAGTTGCTGGGCTTTAGGTAGTACTGGAGGTGTCAGTATGCACAGGGCATTTGGGACAAAGAATTAAAAAAAATAGAAATGTTTTGCACGTTTTGGTTCTTGACAATGGTAGATGTATTACAGGATGAGGTAGTAATCAGTTTTGTTATTCTTATATTTTCTGTTTGCCTCAGAGAGATTGCTAGGTCAAAAAAGAGATACCAAAGGAGAGATACTTCCCAGAAAATGAGAAAGGGATTTATAGTCAATCAGCGAAGGAAAATGTCCTTACTAAAGATCTGTTAGACCCACCTCTGGTCTCGTGTAAGTAACAGCATAACTGACACATTTTACATCTCATTTCTAGTATCAGAAGGAATCAAAATATTTGTTAATCAAATCTTTTTAAGAAATACCACCCCTCCCCTGCGACCTTTTCATTTTGGGTGTTGATTCAGTTAAAAAGGCAGCTCAGTCTTAATGCTGTGATATACCAGTGAGCCCCAGTATTTTCGTGTGGATGCTACACACATAGATGAGAAAATAAATTTTCAAGCCAATTCAAAAGCAGCCCTCAGGTGAGGATTGGCATTTTACACTGATTTCGAGAGAACCCTTTCTTGCTGCAAAGCTTCGAGTGGCCAAGCATTCATCTTTAAGTAAACTCAGGTATTTCTGCACTAGTCTGCCTTCAGTGTCTACATGCCCTTAGTTAAATGGGTTTGTGCAACCAATGGTGACCAGAAATCCTAGTAGCTGCAAGAGAGGTATCCCCTTAGGCTGTGACCATCTATCTGCCATGTATTTGTCCTCTCATCCTTCCTCTCAGAGCCTTTCTTGTGGTGGGATTTGAGGACTCTCCTGTGTTGCCCCATGTGCACAGAACCTATGCAGCAGCGTATCCCAGAAATTTTGGACAGAAGCACACAGCCTTTGCTTAAATGCTGACTTACTTTGCAAAGGCAGGTAGGAGGACCTGCCAAAAAGATGGCCTTTATAAAAGATGGGGTTTACGGCTGCAGATACCTGTGTGTGGGGAGGAAGGGAGACCACGAAGCTTTGCGGGGAGGCTGCAGGGCAGCTGGCGCACAGGATCTTAGTGAATGCACAGTAATTTCTTTCTCATTCATGAGTCAACATCTCTTGCATTCATTGCTGGAACATACCCTTGGGCATAGAGCACCTGGAGCATCGTAGTTCACCGTGCCACCCATCCTCACCGTGCCTCATTCATGTGGCTGTGGCCAGAAATGCACCTGCCAAAGGTGTCCCGGAGCTTCAAGTACAGAAAGCCCACAGTACTGAAATCTCACTGGGATGTGGAAATGCACTTATTGTTTAAATGAAAGGTAACAGCTCTTCAGCCATGGAGGGAACAAAGATTGCAACACACAGCTGAAACTACTGAGGAAACGTAAACAGGCTGAACTAAATATAGTCTTTGCAAAGGCACCTGCAAACCCTCGTGTTTAGATGTGAGAGTCAGAGCCTGCAGCGTGCAGTTGAGGATGCACTTACAGTGTTGCTGTGCTGCACAGGAGCATGGTGGGTCTTCTCTGTGAAATGAATCAGGAGAAGATTGGTTTGTAGGGGATTGTTGCAGGGCATCAGAGCCACACACCATCCCCCATTCCCCCCCCCCCCCCCCCAGTTTTTGTTCCTCTTCCTGTTGCAGTTGTGGAAACAGCTCACATGCAGAGGAGGGAGAGGGACCGAGCAAACTGGTGGGATTTCCTTCAGTGTGAGATCTTTGCCTGGCTCTGCTACATTTTGGCTGCCCAGTGTTTCTGACAGCTTGTGTTGGGTTTGCGTGGCAAGGTTTTGGTAGCGGGAGGGGCTACAGGGGTGGCTTCTGTGAGAAGCTGCTAGAAGCTCCCCCTGTGTCTGATAGAGCCAATGCCAGCCGGCTCTAAGACGGGCCCGCCGCTGGCCAAGGCCAAGCCAATCAGCGCCTCTGTGATAACATATTTAAGAAGAAGAAAAACACTTAGAGAGAGAGAGCTTTTGCAGCTGGAGAGAGGAGTGAGAAGATGTAAGAAACTCTGCAGACACCAAGGTCAGTGCAGATGGAGGGGGAGGAGGTGCTCCAGGCGCCGGAGCAGAGATCCCCCTGCAGCCCGTGGTGAAGGCCATGGTGAAGCAGGCTGTCCCCCTGCAGCCCATGGAGGAAGGATGAGGGGGTGTAGAGATTCCACCTGCAGCCCGTGGAGGACCCCACACCGGAGCAGGTGGAGGCACCTGAAGGAGGCTGTGGCCCGTGGGAAGCCCACGCTGGAGCAAGTTCCTGGCAGGACCTGTGGACCCGTGAAGAGGGGAGCCCACGCCAGGGCAGGTTTGCTGGCAGGACTTGTGACCCCGTGGGGGACCCCACGCTGGAGCAGTTTGCTCCTGAAGGTCTGCACCCCGTGAGAGGGACTCCATGCTGGAGCAGGGGAACGATGAGAGGAGTCCTCCCCCTGAGGATGAAGAAGCGACAGAAACACCATGTGATGAACTGACCGTAACCCCCACTCCCCGTCCCCCTGTGCCGCTGAGGGGGGGGAAGGTTGAAGCCGGGAGTGAAGTTGAGCCCGGGAAGATGGGAGGGGTGGGGGGAAGTGTTTTAAGAGTTGATTTTATTTTCTCATTCCTCTACTCTGTTTTGCCTAGTAATAAATTAGATTAATTCCCTCTCTAAGTTCGGTCTGTTTTGCTCGTGACGATAATTAGTGAGTGATCTCTCCCTGTCCTTATCTCGACCTACAAGCATTTCGTTATGCCTTTTCTCCCCTGTTTAGTGAGGGGAGTGAGAGAGCGGCTCTGGTGGGCACCTGGCCTCCAGCCAGGGTCAACCCACCACACAGCTAAAACAGGTATTTCATTACAAACTATTCAATCATATAATATGTAATGCTGTGAAGAGCTGAAGAACATGTTTTGTTATATCTAAAACTTAGATGCTTTCCACACTAATGTTTAGAAGATGATTTGGAGTTACTGTCCTGCAGGAAACTCATTGCTGCTCATGTGAAGCTCATAACTCACCAGGTGGGAAAAGGCAAAGAAATGCCTGAAGGAGCATTAAACCAGCCAAAGCAAGTTTAACCAGGAGGCAGACTGCTCCTGCCACTCTTGACACTAACCTTTTATCTCAGTCTCATTCCACCTCTCATGTGCGCCGGTCCTTCAGCCCTGGCTAGCAAAGGGGATTGAAATAAAAACTGAAGATGCTCCTGTTTTCTTCCCCCGCCTTTTGCAGCTCTCTGAATGACAGCAAACCATCGTGCCTGTCTGTTATATCTGATTTCTCTTACCTCCCCCTCTGTCTCATCTGAGAGAGTGCAAGCCCTTTGGGGAAGCTTTCTTTCTTACCCTCTGTCTTTCTTCATTCCTGGAACCACAGTACCCAGAGGCTCCAGGAGCTCTTGTAGAAACCAGCCCTAGGAACAAAGAAGATACAAAGATGTGAAGCGAAAAAAAGCTGAGCGCCCAGGAGCATTCTGGAAGAAAAATCCTGGCTATATTACCCATTCCTCTATGCAAACCTGAGGTGCCGGGGAGGGGGGTTTCTCACCAGCACTTCACAGCAACTAATGGCCATTTTCATCTATGAGCAGTAATGTGGCTCGTTGTACCTGGTCCTGAGGTTTTGGAGTTTTGGACTCCAAGGTCAGTCTGTACATATTGCCCATGGCAGCGCTTGCCAGGTGTGTCTTTGCCACCAGCTTCAGTGGGAACGCGCCCGGCAGAACAGGACTAGCAACCCCAGGGTGGATGTGTAGATACTCCTGCCTGTGGAGATCTGCAGAGGACTTACACTGCAGCCTCTTTGGCTCAGTCCTCGTGCCCATAGAGCATGCAAAACGCTGCCAGCACTGCAGGGTGTCAGAGCTGCAGGAGGAAATCATCTCATACTGATGGTGCACCAAGAAATCCTGCCACTCTGTCCTGCCCGTCCCTCCTCTGTGTGCCCTCAGTTAACCCATGTGGGGTGTGCAGAGGAGATCAAGGCAGAGAAAAAGCTTCCATGAATGGCTCTCAGCTATTTGAGAAGTTGGTCTGGCTCCATCCTCCCCCTGTCCATGGATGACCTGCTCTCCCCCTTCCCTCCTGCTGCCATAGGGCAGGCACCAACCTCAAGCTCCGTATGTGCCTGTGTGTTGTCCTTGGCACAGCTTCAGCTGCCTGGCCAGGGGGAGTGACAGCGGGGCTGCCGGCCATGCCTTGGTTGTCCATACTGGCCAGTTGCCTGCTTCCAGGTCATGACATAAGCTGGCCAGTGGTATCATCTGCAGAGGTTTCCTTCATCTTGAATGTGTTCAGGGGTCTATGTCCCCGCAGTATGGGAACAGCTGAGCTCAGAGCTGTTGGAATTCACCCTTCATTGCATCAGGCACTGAAATATCCGAGAAGGGGCTAAACACATCTGCCTGAGATCATCTCCAAAGCCATCCCGCTTATTGGCTCAGCTGTACAATGAGCGATGGAAACCGGGCAACAAAGCTGCAGCACTACTGACACTGTACCTTATAGGGTATCAGTTTAGGGGATGGGTTGTGTGCTCTTGCTCCCTGCAGGTCAGTGAGTACCTGGGAAAATGGACCTCACTGTTGACTTGAGGTGTGACCTGCAGGGATGTCATGGTCTGTGCATTTATTTAGTGGGCTGCAGAGCTGAATATGGCCAAACGCTATTGCTCCCTGGGCCGTTTATACAGGGGATTTCTGGGCAGCTGCCTGGAAGAGTTTGTTCTTTTTCCATGATCTGTGAGAGCAAAGAGGGCACTTGCTGGGATTTCCAGTGTGTGTCACTTGGATAGCACAGGGCTTGTCTCCTGGCTCTGCTCTGCAGAAGGCCTTGATTTCTAAATTCCTGACACCAGCGACAAACACACACACAAAATCAATACAGTTGTGGAGTTTTCATTTGCTACCGAATTGTTTAACATTTCAGTTTCCCCTGTGCCTCTTGAAAGCTGTGTCAAAAGAGCAATTAATGTTTGTTTCAAGTTTATCTGTCCTTTAGATAACACTCAAGAGCTAATGTTTTGTGCTCTTTTTCAAGACCAGTTGTTTAGGGGCTCTTTTGAGTCTTCTGACATTTGAAAACACACCTGATGACTTTGCCTCGTTAGCTTTCAGAGTGCATTGGCCACAGCAGCACAGAAAATGAAGCAGCTAAGTGAGGATGAGGAGATGAGAAACTCCTCTGCTTGTCTGAGGATGTGCTCTGCCTATATACTAGCAGCGCAGGCAGCTCGTGTATGATACCTACTGGTAGCAACACGAGCAGCATCTGTGTCAGCAAACTCATGCCACCTCATACGCATCTGACACTTCACTCTTGGCACTTGCTCTCAAGTGGTGGATCTTCCATGTCTCTGTATTCCACCAAAGGTCTTTCACTTTAAGCAATCAACAAAATTGAAGTCTAGTTTTCACTTTTACAACGTGGGCCTTCTGTATGATTGCTAATTATCCCAATATAGAGGATCTTCCTGACCATATTTTAGTCAGGTGCTAAATACATTTTTTGCTAAAACTTGTCCAGGCTGCCTCAAACTTTTGCTTAGGTGTGCAAAGCCTCGCAATCTTGGCCACCGTTACTGTCAAAGCCTGGCTACTGCTCTATATAGACTTCTAGAATAGGAACGTGTCTTTGGATGAATACCTTCAATTGCCTTGCAGAGCATATCCGCATCTCTTGAACCTTATCTCAGCTGAGCTTCCAAGAGTTACCAGTGCCAACCACTAGGACAAGAAGGTGTTTGACCAGCAAGATGAAAAAAACCCCACAATCTTTTTTTGTCTTCCTGCAGCTTCAGTCGATGCAGGACATGTTCCTTCTGAGTGAAAGGCTGTCACCGAACACGGCACATATAGTCAACGTAGCGCTGGCTTTCATCCTTCACCCGCGGGAGGGTGGCAAGACCCCCTGATGCAGAGCCAGAAGCAGAGCCGGCTCTGCAAACACAGCCGCAGCAAGGCTGGAAACAACCCCCCCTTGGTTCAGGCATTTGCTCTCCAGATTCTGTACTGAGATTTATTATTTTTTCGGATTTGCTGTAAAAAGACATCAAGTTCCTCCTGGGGGAGGCAAACTTCCCCTTCCAACAGGGAACTAATAACTGCTTGTACGGTTTTCTGAGCAGCAGTTTCTGTGCAGAATTTCAAGCCATTGACTCCCAGGCTTGGAAAATGCAAGTGAAAGGCTGCAAAAAGAAGTGGGGCTTCTGAGCTGAATACACTTAGAAATATTATGAAGAACGCTGACAGAAACCCACTGCTTGAGTGCAAGCCAACAGAAACTGCTAGGACAGGAGTCAGGGAGTGAGGAAATGGCAAGAGGTTCAGGGAGAAGGGAAATAATTATAGAAAATGTGCCAAAGGGAAAATGAGAGCATAAAGGGAAACATGCCAAAAAAGAGGAAGAGATACAGGAATATAGGTTTTAAAAAAGCTGAGTGAAAAAAAAATGAAAAATAAGCTAAGAGCAAAGCAAATAGCCTAGGGAGTTAAAATTTCCAGCATTTAAAAACATATAAAATCAAACCATAATGATACAATATACAATAAAGTATGCATGCAAGCAGGCCTGTATGCACACGACATTTTGTTCAGTCCTACAGGTGTCTGTGTGCAGATTTCTGTCTGGATCCAAAGCAAATTGAATTATCCTTTTCTTGGCAAAAAGCCATCTGTGGAGAATTTGTTCGGGTGGGAGAGCAGCTTCATTTATAATTGTTTGGGTTTGTTTTTTTTTCCCTGCTGTCGCACCGGTTTGCAGCAGAAGACAGGTACTTGAAATGCTGGTGTTGGGATGGTGGTGCCTGGGTTCCCAGCAGAGATGCTTTATCAGCTTTATCAGCTTTATCAGCTGTGACAGCCGCCCTGGGCACGTGGCGGAGCCCTGCGCCCACGTAGCGGGCAGGGGAGGGTGCCTGGGGAAGCCCATTTTCCTACAGTGCCAAAGCCACCTACGGCTCACTCATCAAAAATTGAGTGAGATTGAGGCTATTACGTGTAACAGGTAAATGAGAAGGTTGGTAAACTATGAGACAGCTTTTGCCAGATCCAGATTTTTGAAAATCATGACTTTGTTTCCTCCTAGCTTTGCAAAAAATCTGTCATAATTATTATAATTAAAAATAAAACATTTTTTCCATCTGTTCTGCTATGCTTTCTACTCCTGTAAGCATCTAGCCAGCTTAGTCACATTTTGATACCTTTTTCCCCGATCCCAAAGGTGAAATATTTCCTGAAAAAAACACAGAGCAGTTAGGAAACAGATTTCAGGCTGAGTCAGGGTCTAACCAAAACTCTGGTTTTGAGTGCAAAAAACCCCCAAAACCATGAGAGCCAATACTTTTGCAACAGCCCCTGTGAATGACACTTCTAGACCCATATCCTTCTGGAAATGTGTTTATCAGCTCAGGGAGTCGCTGCCAGTCTCTGTTGGAGACTGGAGATTCGGGCGCTTTCCCGGGAGAGCCAGGGGCACCTCCTCCCCCAGCCGGGGGCTGACTGTGGGACGTGGCTGCTTGGGTGGCTAATAGTGGCCAGGCTTTCCCAACCTCTTCTGCTCTCCCCCCCACCAAGTAAAAGCTAAGATTAGCTCATGCACTGTTATTAATATTTCACTAGTACTGCCCATGGCAGCAAATGGACTGTTCTGCTCAATAATTCATGGCTGGGCGTAGCCTATTAAATTTGTAGCGGGGTGTACACTTTCATGTTATTTATTTAACATTGCTTTCATTTTACAGGTTGTTTGTTGTTTTTTTTCCCCTGCTATTTCATTTTTCACTCGCTTAAATGCCCCTTTTTCAAAGTTCAGACTGCTTGCAGGAAATTAGTCTCGTTCCTTACGCCTTTTAAGTAAGGCTAAGCTCTTACCGCAGGCGCCTGGGACTGCGCCGTAAGGAAAACTTTCAGACACAGTCACTTCAGTGCGGGAGATCTCTTTGAAGCAAATGACTTTGGGACTTTGATACCAAGTCTGACAGCCCAAAGTTCATCCCTGGTCTCAGAGGTATCTGATTTTTGTTTCACAGGGATGTTCGGCTCCTTCTGCTGAGGGCACAACCTGCTCCAAGACCAGTGACTGATCCTTGCCCCATCTCCTCCTCTGCCAGCAGGCACTGTTCTCTCCTAGCCCTCTGCACATATGTTTTGGGGAGTGTAAATCTTTCTAGTCTGGTTGTAGGTTGTACCCCCTGCTTAGAAGTGATCTTTTGCTTTGCTTTGTGGAAACAGCCTACTCACAGATGTTTGATCTTTGTGGCTCATCTTGATTCCTAAATAAGACAGCCTGTCAGTGAAACAGAAATAAAGATTTCCTTAGAAGACTCAAAGACAGATTTTCAGAGTTATGGATTTGGATAGTGAAAGCTACACAAGCATGTAAAATCATAAACCAGTCTCCCAGCCTAGGTTTAACGGGACTTTATCCTCCTGGCCCTTCCTGTGCCCAGGTCCACGGGAAAGGGTGAGGTTTTGAGAGCCACTGCTTCTCAGAATGACCCCACCAAAAACACGCTTTTCAGCATGAGAGAACTTCTTTTTACATGCTTCTGTCTCCAGACGTGCCAGTATACAAGCCTAGGTGTCCTTCCCAGCCCAAGAGTAAAGGCCTTTTTGCTGATTTGCACTGGAGGTTGCCAGCTCTGCTATGTGGCAGAGATTTCCCTTCATTTTCTTCACATCTTTGTAGGCCTGGGTCATCACCCTCCATGCTACCTTCTCCCTCCTCCTCCGGCTCCACGCAGCAGCTGTGCAGGGCACCGCTGGGAATGCTGATACCAGAGGTCCATGGGGGTCAGTGGGTCCTGGCGTGGAGGGCAGTGGTTGTATGGGGGTTGGAGATCCCATGTCTCAGGGATCCCATGACTCCAGCTAGAGGTGAAGCCCTGCAGGGGTAGGTCTGCCCCACTCCTTCCTGCATGAACAGATCGAGACAGAGTGAGATGCTGTTGTTGCACCAACAGGTATTTCATGATATCATGGTTCCATTCCCCAAAGACCCTAGTATTTATGTTGTGACAGGTTCAATGGGATCACCCACCATTGCTTTGCATTCTCAAGGCTTTTTCTGGCAAATGTAATGCAGAAAGAATACAGCGTAAAAGGTATTATTTTGACACGCATTCTGCAAATCCCCCAGTCTTTGGTATTCTCTCTCTTGCAGATATCACATGTGGCATTTCAGGATACACTGCTAACACACAGTCCCACCAGTGGGTCAAATTTCCTCCCCCCACCTGAGCACATGCCATCAGAGTAATGACTCTTGCTTTACGAGGACTCATTTACCTTTCAACAGCATTTAAGTTTTCAGGGTCCATTTTCAGAAACGAGGCAGGCATTTCAGTACCTAAATCACTAGTGGCTACAGGAAGTGTCACTGACTTTAATAGGAACAAGAACAGGGTCACATGGAATAAAGGTGTGATTCATATTGCATCAAACTGTAGTGAGAATTAAATCGGGTCCTCTGTACTTATATAAGGGTAAGACATTATTTGTTTAAATGAGATCACTTTTAAATAATTTCCGTTCGTTTTGATTTGCCCTAGTTTTTCATGGACCAGGAGGTTCCCCTCAAAGGGTTCATTTAAAATTGTGCTGTCATTAAAACAAAGATACTTTGCAAGGTCCGCAGGAAGCTTCCACTATCAGCTTGGAAGATCTGTGCTGCTGTCCCTGCTCTGCTCCCCACCGCGCCCTTCCCCATCCTGTGTATGTTCTCAGATGGAGGACATGTCCACAACCCGTGACTGTATCACCAGCGGTAAGGAAGGAATTGCATTATACGAATGTGATTTTGCAAAATAATGGCTTTTGGAGAAACTCATTGCCTGAAGCAGAAGCAGCCTGCAGGAAGGCAAAGGTCTTGGGAGACCGCAGTGGGCAGTTACAAACGCAAGAGCCAAGAGGTGGTCGTGCCAGAAAAGGCCACTGCAGGAGTACCCTTCCCTAGTTCCCACAAGGAAACTGTTCACCTACAGCAGACCCCCAACTCCCTTCTCAGCTGGGGATCCCTGCAACCCGCCTCCGGGCTGCCAGAACGCAATGCTGCCGAGTAAGATGAAGCTGCTCTGTCTCTTCTTAGGCGGATGTCCCAGTTCCTCTGAATGTAATTCCCATTCATTGGCAGTAACGGGATCAATGGTTCCTCCAGGCTTTTTGGGTTGCCACTTACCTTGCTAAGAAATATCCAAGCTTGATGACGGGAGAAAGCGAGCAGTCACTGCCCTTCCTAAGGCTCCCCAAGGCACCCGGGGGTGAAGGGAGGAAGGTGAGAGCCCGTCGGCAGGCAAGGAGGCGGCAGTGGACGCGTGCTGCTGCTCAGAGCTGCGGGGCTGATGCAGAAGCAGAGGAGAGCCGAGGCTGCGGGAGAGGAGGAGAAAAGCTGTGGAAGGGTTTGAAGCCTGCGGTGACACGGTCTGGCTGACCTGCAGTGAAGCGTGGCTGCATTGCACGGGCAGCAGGATGCCAGCGTCAGCGTTGCAAAAGGTGTGTGGAAAGAAAGGTCTTTCAGGCACAGGGACGATAAGGGGCAAGGCTTTTGAAGTGCTTTAGAGGTGAAAAGAGATTGTTTTTGACCTGTTCAGCTGTGGCTTAGGGGCATGGTCTGTTTATAATTATAGTCCTCCCTATGTGAGTGATTAGACACAGTGCATGTTAATTTATGGCACTTAATCCGTAGACATCTTAGCTGTTTCCTAATGTCTTTGCCTGTAACTGGAGGAACACCCCCCTCTGACTCTTCTGCCTTTTATGCAAGTAAATCTCAAAGTAGCTGCAATGGGATTTTGGCCCTAAGACTAGAGCTGTAGGTCAAGTGTATTATTTTTCTAATGCGGGACAGTAATGGACATTTAACTCAATATCACGGTACACCCTATCGTAACACCAGCTAGCCTGTTGCTAACCATAAGCATATTTTATTACAAAATACAAGCTCTTCATATTGAAGAGTTGCGATTCAACACACTTCTAGGAAATCAATATTACAGTGATTGCCCGCAGTATCCTACCCCGTGTAAGAAATTACATTACAGAGATCATTGCATATAATCATACATTGTCAGCAATACCACAAACGAACATCACACAGGTACAAGTTAGCCAGGTAGAGGTAGCAGTTAACTATTGCACCATACCAGTTAAATGTATTTCAATGCTGCCTAATAAAATTGTTATTTGTGTGATGCTTCAAGGATGCACAGTGCAGAATTTAAACAGTGCATTGTCGTGACAGCTGGGGTTACATGTAAAGACTACTTAAGTTTAATAATGTGTGGTGAGACAGCATTATTAGGTATACACAGCAACATTCCAGTAGGTCTTGAAATAAAGCAGAAAAAGGGAAAGAGATTCATGGTCCACGTGGCAAATATATCAAAACATCTTGTTTATACTTGCCTTATAAATCCATCATGCTTTAAAACTCATTCCTGCTGTCCTTGTATTTCTAAGCTTGTTCGAGCACTGGTTTAGCACAGCTGGTGTCTATTGGTAAGTACTGTATGAATCAGTGCTGTGTACTGATAACACAGTATTGAGCTCAGTCTAAGTGAGATGAATATATTTTCATATGCTAGGGTGGAAAATCTGAGTCCCTCACCTACCTTCTGCATAAACTATAATAACTCAAGAGAGGATGTTAAGAGTGCTTAGCAGACATCTCAGATAAGGAAACACCCACCTCTAGTTTTCCTGTGCAAGAAAGATGACAGATTTAAGGCATGCATCTGTTTGGTGCCCTCTTCCCTGTCTCCGAAAAGGTACTGCAGCATTCAAGGAGATGTCGTGGACAGCAACAGGAATAATTAAGGATTTGAAAAACGTCTGTAAGAAAAAAGTTGGGGCAAACCATCAGGCTGGTGTTAAATATCCTAGAAAACAAAGAAGAGGAGTTGTGGCATGGTCTATCAAATAATGAAGTACCATAGGGGAGGTATTTTTCTAGTAGAAGAAAGTCATCGAAAATGCCTGAAACACGTTTCAGCGTCATTCTGAATACAGCAAATGTACACGTGCTTCAAGGATGGATCTTAACTATGGGGATTTGTTCGTGAGAAGGTTTTCCTGAAGCTCTCTACAGCAGCATGTTGCTGATGGTCTAGCCGGTCTGATGAATTATGGATGACAGCTTTTTCATTAAAACCATTCAGTTTGGTTCTTTTTCAGCTGCTTGTTTTCAGAGGTAAGAGAACAGAAGTTGTTAAAAAAGCAGAAGGATGATTTTTCAGCCTGTGGAACGTGGTAGGAATTTTGCTGTTAAGGGAGGACATTTTTTAAAATCCCCACAGGGTTGATGAATCACTTTTATCTATTGATGTTGTGTTTTCAGTTCTGTTAAGGCTTCTGCAATGCTGCCTCATCAGGGTTGAAAGACAGCTAATATTTGCATCCATCAAGCACTTTTACACTTGACCCTCAGTATAGCTGGGAAATGTGTCCTTAAAATCGATGTCAGTTGTGAGGTGACATGAAGAGCACTGTGTCCTGCTTGAGGATCTCCTGTACAAGAAAGGCTTTGACAAACTTTAATGAGCTACCAGGATGGTCATGGGATGGAGCACACAAGGTCCAAGAAGAGGCACGGGGGGCTGGACTTGTTCAGCTTGGAGAGGAGAGAGCTAAGAGGGATCTGCTTGGTGTCTACACCTACCTAATCAGAGCTTACAGAGAAGATGGAGCCAGCCTTTTGTCAGAGGTGCACACTGAGAACAAAAAGGCCACAAGTTGCATCAAGGGAAATTCCAACCACATGCAAGGACAAAAGTTTTCACAGTGAGGACAGTCAAACATTGGCAGAGGTTGCCCAGAGATGCTGAGGAGTCTCCATCCCTGGAGACACTGCCTGGAGCACCCCAGCCTGACTTTGCAGCCAGCCCTGCGTTGAGCACGGGGTAGAACTGGAGACCTTGTTGTTCTGTGAGTCTAAAATGCGTCTGCGTTTAATTGCCAAAGAGAGAAGGTGTTTCGTGTGCGCGTGTGTGCGCGCATGCATGTGCTTAGAGAATGGAACTGAAGAGGCGTAAAAGTGCAAGAAAGCGGACCATGCTCATGGACCTATGGTAGTAGCGCTGTATTGCCTTATAAAGACAAAAAAATCTATTTTACTATGACGTTTTTTCACCAGTTACTTCCTTCTCTGGGCTCAGTCTCGGGCTTGCAGTCTTGGGCTTGACTAGCTGCTCTGCGTAAAAGGAGGGTTTTCCTAGTCACGCAGCAACCTGCTTCAGCATACTACTTTGCAGTTCCCCAGCCTACAAAAAGTTTTATTTTTCTTTTTAAAGAAGTTCTTCCCTTTCCACTGGATTTGCAGCTCTCGAGCAGTTGCTCCGCAGGTTGGACCCACCGCTTGAGCTTGGGAGGTAAGATCACAGCACCTGTTGTTTTTTTAGCAAGCTGCCTTCATTGTGTGTACGAGCAGTTTAACTGCACAGGAAATTGTGGTACCATGAAAAAACAGTGCAGGTTCTGTATTAGCATGAAGCATTTTGCAGTTGTCTTGTGCATGGCATTTCTACTGACCTTCAGGAAAGTGTTTGATGGATTTAATTGGGCAGAGTGGTCTTTGACTGACTAGAGTGGTAGTCTTTGAATTTGCATTTGCTGTCATCTCATTAGTTTGGCAGGGTGTGATAAAGTAAGAAGCTGTTATTTAGATTGCAGAGTGAATCCCCGTAAGAGGGTAATTCTAATTCTAGTGATGAAAAACACTGATTCATAAAGCTAATGTATTTTGGCCTGTATTGTTTACAATACACTCTGCTGCCTGTTAGGACGTTCATACTAGCCTTTTATAAGTGCTATTTTACTCTCCAGAGAATAAATCAAACTGATTCATAATGGAGCCTGATTGTAGTAGGAACCTCTGCTTTAAAAAATGGTGATATGTGGTGGTCCTAACATTATAGTTGCCTTTTAAGATCTTATCTGTTGAAGCTGGTCAGGCTTGTCCCTTGTCTTCTTTGGGGTTTCAGCTCAGGCTGTGGATGAACTGTGACTTGCAAAGGTCTACAGGCATTTTAGGCGGTAGTATTGTGAACAGGAGCCTTTGGGCTTAACTTTTTGCTCTCTGAGAGCAGGAGGCTTGCTGGTTTTGTCAGACAGTTGTTTTCTCAGCATGTGCATTTGGTTCGAACACTGTCTGTACAACTGACCCTTAAGCCTGTGAGTAACTTGACTTTTCAAGTAAATAGGACCTCAGGTCTTTGTCAGCGTAGCCGAAGTCACAGACAGCACTGGCGGGCTGACCCCTCAGTGCTGCAGAAATCAAGTGAAGATGATCTCTAGCAAATGGCAGGCAAGATTGTGCCATCAGAAGTGCAGATGGGTGCTCAGCAAATGGCTGTGTGGTTATCTTGATAAAAGTAGATCACGCCCTGAAACCTCTCCTATAGAGAAACTCCAGCATGTCATCTTCCTCCCCTCTTGCTTGTCATGCAGGAGCGGTTTGCCCTCCCGAGATGGGGCCAGAGGGTCTCTGGGGGGTTTGGGAAAAGTCTCTGGGCAAAGACAGGAGATGTGGAAACCCCCTCCATGGTGGGAAACTCCATCAAGGACTGATGCTAGAGCCAGGAGGGATGGGAAGTACCTGTCTGCCTGCTGGTAACTGGAGTGGGGATTTCTGCTTCAATCTGGACTATGAGGTACAGATTTACTCAGCTCAGAAGCTGAAGATGGTGCTCAGAAAAAGGTATTATGTTGCTGGTTTTGAATCTGTTTCCTCAACTGAAATCAAGTAAGGGTTTGGACTGAATACTGTTATGGTTATAAAATGTTTGAGATCCTATATGAAACTCATTGTATTTCAACAAGTTTAGTGGTGTTGCTTCTCTCTCCCTGCTCACAGAACATACCATGAACTCCATCGTGCTGTGTAATGCTACCTTTTTTTTTTTTTATCCTGTTTCCTTGTGATTTCAGTCATGAGCAGCTTAAAATGCAGCTGTGTAGCATGGAGCAGAGCTATCTTGATAGAAATCCTACAGTAAAAGTCATCACTGTATGTTTTTTCTAAAGTATGAAAGAGATTGAGTAAAAGGGAAGGAAGGAAAGAGATGAGAGAGATCAGGAGAGTACAGTGCATTCAGAAATGTGGCTGATTTTCATGCTTTTAGCTCTTTCATGCAAAACAGCAGACTCCAGTGAAATGCTGATACAAAACGTAAAATATTTATCAAACCGAAAAATATTTACGAAAAAAAATATGAAACACTATTTAGGGTACTGAAACCAGCTGTGCTGCAAGATGGAGTAGGGGGCTCTGCATTGGTCGCTCTGTGCGTCTTTGCTGTTATCAGAGGGGAAAGCTGTAGGATGGGAAATAAATCACCACCCCCGGGTGAGGCAAGCGGGGTGCCCCAGACATGGAGGCAGTGCTCGCAAGGAGAAGGGCAGCACGCTGCCACGAGGGGTGCCTGGCAGTGAGGGCTCAGGGACCACACCATAAGGCCAAATTATTCTTCAGAGGAAAGGGGCACGAGAGACCTGTGCCTCCTGCTGCTCCAGTTCCTGCTTTGGTTCCCCATTGCACGCTCAGAGACCCTACAGCTCCCAGCGTGGCACCACTGCAGGAGGGGGTCCCCAGCAGCAGGACAACCCACGAGGCTATGTTGAGATGTGCTCTCTGTTTTCTGGTCTGGTTTGGTGGGAGGAAGGGCCTTGCTAAGCCCCTGTGAATCCCTGCTGAAATCAGTGAGGAGTCCTGCAAAGCTGAGGACAGAATACAGCTCCCAGCATGGGAGCAACAGCAACAGATTCACAAATCCAGGTGGAGTCAGTCAAATGCGAATATACATTTGTATCTAAAAACAATACATCCACCTCCTTTTTACAGCTGGAACATGTTTTTAATATTTTCCATGCATAGAGGAACTGTTCTCCTGCTAACAAGGTGGAAACACAAGGCTATGTTCTCCTTTTCTTGTATCAGATACCAGGCTTTCACAGGACATTTGGGACTGAGTCAATACTTCGTGACCTGACCTTCTGCCATTGGGCTGCGGTATGATGACTACCTCATGGGAACAGGAAGAGGGGCATTTATCTGTCTGCCCCAAGGTTTTGTGTCCCATCCACCACTGGTCGTGATAGGGCAAAGGTGGGGTAACTGCTTGTACCTGTACCCAAAGCATCCCCTGTAGATGTTGTCCTCTTCTCCCACCTTAGTCAGCAAAGGTGGAACTGGGTGGGGCAGAGATTTCCTTGCCAAATAGGGCATCTGCTGAATGACTGAAGAGAAGATGTCGGTCAATTTGGTTTTGGCCAAAAAAAAAAAAAAAAAAAGAAGAAGAAAAAAACCACTGGAAAGCATTTAAGAATATAAATGTTCCTTTTTCTGTGCAAAAATTCTTAAAAGCTAGCTAGTTTGTGTTGGTAAAGGGATTGAAACCATAAGCGACCCAATAAAAAATGTACTGTACTGGATCAATACTTTGTTTTTTAAAAAAAAATTCTACAGGCTTTGATTGAAAAAAATATGCACATGTGTGCTGTCTCCCTGGTAGGATGTATCTGACAGATAAAAGACATATAAGGAGAGTATTTATGGGTTCACAGCTCTGCTTCTTCAATGTCTTAATTTCCTTGAAGGATTAGCACTCCCTGCCATGGAGTGGTATATTGGTAAGAGATCTCCATTTCTTTACAAACTCTGTGGATTTTCCTTTCCTAAGCCCTGTTGTCTCATATTTGATTTAGGACTCAGGCATCGCATTGACAAATAAGATCCTTTATAAAACGGAACATTAAGAAAATAACTCATGGGCATCACCATGTTGCTTTCTGAAGAGCAATAAATGTCTTTTCTCTGCATTTCTTCAAATTGTATACAAAATAAAATGTGAAGTGCAACTGTTTAACAATTCCAGTGCCTGCGAGATTTTGCTGGTGCAGGCACCAGTCTTTTAAAATGCCTTTGAGGCAGAGAGTGTCATTTATTGTAGGCTAAACTGTGAAACTTTATCATATACCAGGGAGGAACTGTTTGTTATAACTTCAGAAAGACTCCTCTCTGTATTTTGTATGCTGATTTAAACAGCAAGATCCCACCCAGATTGAAGGTACTGTAATATCCAAGTTACACATTACTAATAGAGCCAAGTACGTTTCTGTCTACTTCAGGATTTAAAATTTAACTCAGCATCTTTGAGGAAATGAGAAAAAGCCCATATCCATGTGTGTATCTATAGCAATTTAAATAGGGAAATAGCAATACCACTAAGTGCACAGCTTGAAAAATGAACATTTTTTTGATGAACCTCCTCACCTGTTCAAAGATGCAGCAATTCTTCGTGCTTCTCCAATGATTTTCAAAGTTCTTGTGCACAAAATGCATCTAATTGACACGTGGTTCAAAACCGGATGGTATTTGCTGGTGCTGTCAGTCATGGTGAGTAGCTGGGTAGCTGAATAACTCACCAGCAAGGAAGAAACGTATGGATTCTAGTTTTTATCTTACATCGTCAGCAGAAGAAAACCTATCACAAAAAAATATCCATGCTATCTGCCTGGAAGCTGTGACGCCAAACAAGAATAAAGGACATGGATGGGATTGTTCGTTTGTCTAAGGTGGGTGGACACCCTAGAGCGATCGCTGCTAATTATCACTGCTCCAAACTGGCACTAAGGCTGGGGAAATTTAGTGTCATCCTACTTTGCTGTGGGTGCACCACGGATCTCCCTGCTAGTGCAGGGACACAAGCACATTATTTTGATCAGAACTGTTAAGAATAACAACAGAGAATAATAAATATATGCGAGAAGCATGATAATAGCAAGTATGCTGAGAATATGAAGTTTAACTAGGAGACAAACTATTCTGGATTATGCAAAAGAATATGTTTGGCTGACAAGATGGCTTTGCCTGTTGCATTTTAGTGGAAGGTCTTTTTTTGCTGATGAGCACAAGATGAAACTTTAAAATTGAGGAACTTCTAAGCCACACTGTTGTGGTTATAGCATTGATTCTTCCTTCAACATAAGATCCAATGAATAATTTCTCTTTTTCTCATCCCTTGGTGAGAACAAAAATGACAAAAACCTGTCTCCCGAAGGAAAATATTTATCACAGCCTAACTCATAAATCTTCTCCTTTCTTGTTTCCTCTTTAGCCCTTCCATACTGTACAAAATAAGCTAACTGAGACACGTAATTTGAACAGAAATGCATATGGATATACAGACTTAGGTGTGGGACCTTATGAGAGAAAGGTAGAGGGAAATATTTCTGGGGAGGAATATTCTATCAGGGATAGTCTGATGAGTGACCAGGAACGAGGAGAGCCCCAAAGGTGCAAGAAGTGTGGGATCAAATATGCTCAAGAATCTCCATTTTCCCTTAAATTTTTCTGGTCTGCATGACACTTCAGATCTATCACAAGAGTTTCTGTGCAATTCTGGGGCGACTTCTCTTACTCCCGCCTGCTGGCGGCACTGTGCAGGGCAGGCTGTGCTTGGGGGAGGATTGCTGGTGGTGCCTCTTTGGTATCAGCTGGGAAGGAAAGGCTAATGCAGAAAAGAGCTGGGGAAGTATTCCCCAACCCTTACGGAAAGCCGGACATTTGGAAATTGAATTTGTGGATGAGACAAAAAAGAGAAAAGAAAAGGAACTGGAGCTGTGAGCTCTGATAAAGTAGAAGGCAGAGTTTTGTGTGCAGAGTGGGACACAGTCTTACGCTGCCCCGTGCAACTCTAACAGCTGTGTTTTGCAACGTCGAGCGCCTCTTATTTCATCACTTTCAGAAAAAATAAACAAGTTTGAAGAGACGATAGCAGAAGAAGTAGGGCAATTTATATATGACAGGGAACACACATAAAATCCTTTATCTCTTCACTCTCCAACAGCTAGAGGGGTTATCGTATTGTTAACAAAGTACTAGTGTGCTAACAAAACACAGCCCTGATGGTAGAAAGTGAGTAAACATTAGTATTATATCCAACTTTCTTGGCACCAAATTCACAGTTAAGTCGTTCCTGATGACTTAAATGTGTGTTTGTGAAATATAATGTTGCCCCATGAAATCTGCTTTCTTGCTTTGGGGAAAGGTACAACTTTATGTCTAGATGTAAAGTGCAGTTTCACATCTTCAAGGTTTTCATCGCCTTGCTTGCAATAAAGCTTACATACCAGAGAAGTGGTGGAAAATATGAAACAAGGTAACCATTTAATACAAGTCTTGGAAATCTTTAGGTTTTAATGGCTTTGCCATTTATTATTTATATTGCATGGTGGGTGCACACTTTGCCAAGTAATACATAACCAGGCAGCTTCTCAGACTATGGCTTCAAAATTGAAAGAGATGAAAGAGCATCAATATCACTGTGTTTCAATTTAGCAGTAAGGTTCAGGTTTGAGATTATTTTAGTTCTTCCTTTATATTCCAGGCTGAAAATAGTTTGTTACTAGAACTCGTAAAACATCAGTGTGATAGTAAGTTCTTCTGAGGATAAGGTCAAACAAAAGGAGGCTTTACGGTACGGCTGTAATGTATTGGTTTGGAAATGATGGTACGAAAGGGAGTGCTTCGTAGAAGCTCTTTTGATACCAGTTTGTTACGATTCTCAGCAGCTTTAGTGAGACCATTTTCCCCTTTTTACATGAACCTGTAACTCAACAGTCTTCTGGGGAGGAAGAGTGTGTTTGCACAACTTTTTTTGCTTTTGCAATAGCGGGTTTATGCTGTTTGGCAAACAAGACAAAGTGTCACTTCCAGGCAATGTGTAATTCAGATGTCCTGATGCCATCTGAGGTTCAGTCTGTCTCCAGGTGTGTTTTATTTGCCTTCTGAATTTTTATTACATTCCATTTCTTTCTTGTTGGCAGTTCCACTGTCTGTCTTGCTCTGACCCATGTAGCTGTCTTCCCCTCCTCGGTGTCTTGCCTCCACATCCATGCTGATGTTCTGACGTTCATCTTGCTCTCTCTAAGGAACTTCAGTTCTTTTACTGATCTTCGATCATGCCAAGTTCAAGATCCTTCCTCTCAGCTGCTGCTGACCTTCAAAATCTCATTTGTGCTGACAGCTAAGCTGTTTGAATTCATTCCTTCTCAAACTCCCCTCCCTCTTGTCATGCCTCCCCCACCCAGCTTTTCTCTTTGCTTCTTGCCGTACATCTCTGTGCTCAAAGCCATCACCTGGTTCTCATCAGCTGATTTTCCCTTTGCTCCTCCCTCAGCTCCTCAACAGCTATTCCCTTCAAAGAAGCTGTTTCAACTTGTTCATATTGCCCGTCGTCTCCACATATTGTCCTTTGCTGTTGTTTCATCCTCTGCATTTTTTTATCTGCATCTTGTCATACTGATTTTGCAAATGGTTTGGAACAGAGCAGTGCACCGTATGCTTACGATACCTTGTAGATTACCAGTAATTGGACTATTCACCCAAGGCTGTTGGATGCCCTCTTGATGGGATGCCCAAGGTGTTTTCATTTTGCATTGAGGACGGTGAAGTGCTGGAAGTGTTTGACCCCTGGAAGCAAATGACTCTGCTCTTGGTGATAAAATCAGAAGGAATTATCCAGAAGCATTTTAAATTTCTGTGTGCCTAAATATCATCATTTACTTTTAATGATCTAAGCAAAATAAGCAGTTTATATACTGAAAAGTAGCTTTTTGAAAGTGGATTTGCTCCTTTTTGCTGTGCGTTGCTAAAGCTTTGGACTTCTACTCTCGTTTTCCCTGGTTTTTTTTCTTTTACTACTCAAACAATTTAAAAAATGACAGCAATTTTTAGTTGTGAATAACTCTGAAACCTGTAATCTGAAAATTCTGATTTTGATTAATTGAGTGTAAATTTGAAGGCTTTCACGCACTTCACAGAGGTCTTTTGGCTGCAGATGAGCCTAGAAGACCCACAGCGAAGACTTTCAACTCTTTCCCTGCCTTTATTGCAGTCCCTTGCCAAAACTGGGACTAGAGGTAACCCTGAAACTGTGTAGAGGTGGTGGGCATAAAGGGATTTTCTTGCTGGTAGGGATTTTACATGGCAGATGTACTGTGATGGGCACCAGTGTCAAACCCCCAGAGAGATGACGGGTTACGATGCACTTGACCTGCCAAAAGAGCTGTGCAGTTGGCAGCGTGGGGCTGCCGGACGGAGGGTGCCTGTCCGAATCTCATCCCTGTGCAAACAGACAGTGGGTTTTTAGTCGGTGAGACCAGGTGATCTTAGATGCTGGAGCTGACAGGCTGAAATGAAGAGATACTAAGGGGATGAAAATGCAGAAGAAACTCAGTTACGTGTTGGAGCGGGCAGTGACGATACCTCCGTCACCCGAGTACAACTACTACTCGGGTGATCGAGGACCAGTTCTCGCACTGGGTTCAGAGATTCATCTCATTTCTCGGCTAAGCGTAGCCACCTTTACAACAGAGTGGATAATATTGACCTAAAAAAGATGTCATAAGGGTTCATTACAGCAAAGCTCTTCATCCTATTATGTATTATTACTATAAATGCCTGTGCATGTACACATATGTACTATTAATGGGATTGTCTGTATTTAACAGATCAGTTAGTTACTGATCAGAGGCCACAACTTCTTATGCAATCAAGAAAAGTCCATTTTGTGTTGGTGATAATTTTTTTCAAGGTTATAAAACACTTTGCAAAAGTACTGCTATAGGCAACAACCTGTGATGTTTCTTATTTGTTAAGGTCTAGAACAGTCTTAATGCTATTAAAAGTTGTGTTGCAAATTATATTGCTTGATCAAGTGACTGGACTGGAAGAGATGATCTTGCAGTGGAATATGGATTTTCTTGTGGTAGTGTAAGATTTTCATGTGCCCAGGCGCATTTTTGGTAAGCCACATGTTGCAAAAACATACAGCATGCAACAGAAAAAGATTGGTAGTGAGGAATCAGGTGCAGGAAGATACCAGGATGAAGGAGGAAGACTATGGATCTAATTTTACCATAGTCTACATAACCCACATTGCTAGTGGATCACAGAGATTTTTGCAGGTAATCCTTGAAAGTACGCTGGTTAGAACCACTTTTAACAGTATATTAGTATTTCAGTAGTAATCACCAGCTCTGTTGTGCTGAAAACTGCACATCAGTTCTCGTGCCCCAAGAGCGATTACATTATGGATTATGCTACGTTTCTCTACTTATGAAGGTTGGAGTGATTGAACAAATTTTTCTCTGGAAGCTGTCCTCACCCTAAAATCACAGTGATGAGGAAGATAAAGGGTGCGTGATCCTACAGGGAGACAGCAGACAAAAAGCCAACCATGTGAGATTGCCTTTGGGCTGTTTCAAAGCCATGTCCATAGTGGTTCTCACAGACGCAAGGAATCAATGCATGAGTTCAGGAGAGCATTAAATGTGAAGCCCATATAGGCTGTATACAACTCTATGTCTTTGTAGAGGGCTATAGCAAATCTGTACTTTTTAAAATTATCCCTGTATATCTTTCTATAAAGTTTGGAATCCTAGCCTGAAGGATGCAATGTTGGTTTTAGTCTGGGAATAAGGTATTTCTGATTTTTTTTTCCTTATTTGAACACAGTAGCTACAGCAACCACTTTCCAGAATCAACTCAGGTTTCCATTCTATTCTATTTAAATAGTTGCTTGGTTAATTAATACTTAAAGAGATATAGGACACTAGAGTAATTCTCACAAATACAGAATAATAGATAGTCTTTCTCCTGAACAGCTTCCTCATGAATAGATGCAAGGGACAGTAGGTGCATGAAAAAGCAGAGGGGAATAATGTGCATCTTCTGGCAGTGTATTAAATGATGTGACAAACAGAAGTAAACTTTCCCTTTCTGATTATTAAGAAAGGTGCCTAGAAAGGGACGGTCTAATCAATCCTTCCTCCTGCTTTATATCTTTTATGAGAGGAAAGGCAGGAAAACTCCTTCCAGCCGCCCATTCCTAAAGTGCCACCCAACCTCAGGCACTAACTTAGGTACCTTGGGGGGCAAGTTCCTAAACTCTCCCCATCGTCAGGAAGAGCAGTAGCCCTCTGGGGAGCCCAACTTGGTGCTCTTAACACCTTGTGAAGGAGCTTCTCTCCATCCATCCATCCATCCATCCATCCATCCCGTAAGGGTGACCAGCCTCCTCATTAGGTACCCAAAGGTAAGCGGTGCAAATATCCCCTGGGGCTCCGGCTCCAACCCTGAGCCGCAGGAGCAGACATGGCTGTGGCTTCTCTGGCAGCACTGCTGAAGAAGCACATGGTGAATTGTATTTCCAAAGGAGGAATAACAAGAACCAGCACAATTTTGTCTGCTTTCTCCATGAGAAACAAAAGTTAGCAGAGGTAGGATCTGATTTCAATTAAATTAGCATAAATAAAACTGTTGGGATTTTGAGCAGGGCCTGACAAAACAACAGGAGGGACATGGATTTGTATCTCATGTACAGGATTTTACCCCTTCACTTGATTTGGGGATACAGAGAGGAACTAGGTTTTCAGCTATGGGGAACTGCTCTGAGACTTTGAAAATCCAAGTGAAACACCCTCTTCTTCATCATGATTACAAACCCAAAAAGGCACCAAATAAAAACAAGTGCTTTCTTCTTACAGACCTGCCACTCAGAGAAATAAGAAATGGCATCGACAGCACACTTCTCGGAGGAGGAGATGGCAGAGCTACGAGAGGCTTTCAGCAAAGTCGGTGAGTACAGCAAACAGGAAAGATGCTGCAGAAATGTGAAGCTGTAGCAGGCTCCTTTCTCATGTACTGACCAGCCGTGAGGAAATGGAGCTTACTCCAGCGCTGATCTGCTGTGTCATAGAAACCACAAAGTCCTTTTCCTGCCACTGCACAGCTTCTAGATGAAACCACACCAGCACGCTGCAGAGCAATGGCCTCTTACCGGAGAGAGATGGCAGGGCAATGAGCAGCAGGGTTTATGAAATAACCTCAAAAGCTGTACAGAAAACCATGTTGGAAATACTCTCAAGTGTTTTCCTAAGAATATTGTATATTTCTGGCAAATTATTTGGAAGGCAAGAAGTTTTAATTTTAATGTAAACTGAGTACTCCCTCTGGGGAAGAAGAGTCTGGAGACGACAGATGTGGAAATTGCTACAAAATTTGTAATGCCTTTACTACGGCCTTTCAAGCTCTCTATATTTTTAAAGTGTGTGTTTCCTTTCCAAGCCTTTAAAGGTCTCATCTGATTTGCCTCCTTTAAAGTCAAGCAGATCCATCACTGTCTGCCCAAATTCTAACAAAAATCCTTGTGTTTCTCACTGCTCACTTAACTTTTGTTTGCAGATCTGTCAGCCTTGCTGGATTATGTGTTCATCAGTTGTCCTTATTGCTTCAGGTGATGATTGTTGGATTTCTGAGCACACAGTAGTCCAGGCTGGCAATCTTAAACATCTGGTCACTGTGCGTGCCCAGTACCCCCGACGTACTGACAAAGCAAATGCTGGAAGGAAGCGCTCATTCATCACCCAGATATTTCCCTCTCCAAGTCCAGATCCTTTTGTTGTATGACTTCAGAAATAGATAGGATGCTCTTTGCATCTGTATTACCCTGTGCTACAGGTGCTGAGAGCTGAGTGCCTTTTTGCTGCACGCAACAAGTGACTCACGTTGCAACTTACCATGCGGGAAATCGGCACATGCTTCATGAAATCACCTTGGCTCTAGGCTCGGGGAAAAAAGCCTTCAGAACAAGAAGCACATAGCTATATAAAAAACAAATATAAATATATAACCATATGTAACTATATATATATAAAACTACATAGATAAACATAGTGTTTAAACAGAAACTAGTGATCTTACGATAAAATCTGGCCCTGACTCTTGTAACAGGCTCAGCAGGACTATCTGTGTTAGCACCATCACAGAGAAACACCCAAGTTTTTATTTTAAGCCTCTAAACTCATGACTTCTGATGATACTAGATGCAGAAAAGAAGCCAAAATCACATTATATCTCTGACTATATGCACATGTAAGGTGTAACTCTGTATTGCATCAGCTCCATTTTCTTTAGCTGTTCTGTAGACAGGATACTCCCTCAATAAATCACTTACATGTTTGTCTCTATATAAACATTGGAAAGTCAATTATATCCATCTAAACATAACTTTGTTAAGATATTACTATACGTCTAAAACACAAATTCATCACTGTGAGTTTTTGTTTGTTAAATGGTGATTGTAATTTTTTCTTGGGTGTGAATGACACTGCAGGGGTTGAAAATACTGGATTTCAGGATAACAAATCTTTATATATATAGTACACTTCCCCAGGTAAAATAAAAACAACAGCTTTTGTGTGCATGAAATTTCATTAGGCTGATGTAGAATCTAAATGTTTGCTTTAATCTTTGCAGATATCAGTGGGAACGGCTTTATCCACGCCAATGATTTAACAGATGTGTTGAAGGCAGCCAATCTCCCTCTCCCAGGATATAAAGCCAGAGAACTCATTCAGAATTTGACAACCACGGGGGATGGCAGGATCAGTTTTGATGAATTTATTTCAGTAAGTAAGATGTTATTTATTTAGTAAGTAAGATGCCAGGTGGGATGCTCAAGGTGGTCCCCAGGGCACAGCAGAGGCACAAGCACAAGGTCTCATGGGCACCTAGTTAATCCAAGGAGTCCTCTCAATGGAAAAAATGAGCGTAGGAGGTAACCAAACTAGAATTCCTGCAATTAACTGAGACAATTTACATGAATGCAGCTGTGTGAAGAGACTTAATATCTTTCTGTTTGGTTAATGCAGCGGGATGAAGTTTTCCAGCTATAAGTTGCAAAAATATTATGTTCTAGCTAGATGCTTACAAAAAATTTTAGCAGATTGAAACTGAAAACTTTATGGGGCATATTTTTCTATTAAAAAGCTGTTTCTTTTTCTGGTCTGAACTGGGACAAAAGCAAATGCTAAAATAGTGGAGTTTCCCTTGGGATGGAGAAACAGATTTTTACTTCTCCTTTCTTCAAACTGAAATTGTTAAAGGCCCTCCTCCTGCACATTTTAGCTCCATGGTTTCATAACATGTATGTTTCTGTTACTTAGATGACCTTTGTTCACTGCTTTGACAACTTAAAAGCTGTGTATGATCCTGTTCCACCACAGCAGATGATACACAAAGTTTACACAGAAACTCACTGAATAACACACAAGCTGTCCTTGCCTATGTATGAAGCATAGAGGAGGTGTCTCCTGGCCCAAAAGCTCACTGTTTTGTCTTGGTTTAATCTGCCGAAATTTTAAAACTGCCTCTTGTGCTTGAAAGATTTTCCAAAACCTGAAGAGTGATGACGTTGCTAAGTCATTCCGAAAACAAATCAACAAAAAGGAGGGGATCTGTGCTATCGGTGGGACATCCGAGCAGTCCAGTGCTGGCACACAACACTCTTACTCAGGTAGGTACAGCTGTCCTATACTGATAGCAACAAGGGACAAGTGTGCCCTTGGAGATCACCTGCACCTTATCTTGGTGCAAACCCAGGTGCTCTGGCCTCGGTGAGCTTCGGCGGCTGTTCAGGCGAGGCTGGTGCAAGGCAAAGAGCTGTGAAAGTGACAAAGCACCAGAGCAGGGTCTTTGTAAAAAATAGTGTGAGCCGGTTTACTGAGGTGGGCAGAGCTGTGGAAGGAAGCTCCAGCCGTCTTAGCTTCCCTTACCATAAAGGCATTGCAGCCCTGCTGGAGAACAGCCTCCTGTCACAGCTGCAGCAGCACAAGGTCTGGCCCATTGCTGTCCCCACTTACCGGCGAGTCAAGGCATGGGTTCCCCGCTATTGCTAACCTATTTCCTTGTACATTTTACCAATTCTTTGGTAGTTTCTCTGTAAACTCACCTGTAACCAAATGGTTCCTGACCTATTTCTAAAGAGGGCATGACCCCATCAGGGCTCTTCTCCCAGCCCGTTTCTCCAAGCTGAAGGTTTGGGGCAGCCATGATTGCTTCTGCTGCTTCCTGGGCAGCTCCACAGGGAGGAGGTCCCACCCTTGGCTGTCTTCTTCAGGGACAGGGAACTCTGGAGAATGGGGAACAAAGGATGCTTCCAAGGTCTCCACCCACCTGAGCACAGAGGACACCTTCTCTGAGCTTCTGGGGGTGGTGTGAGCTGCTGCTGGTACAGGGCAGCTACATTACAGCCCTGGGACTACAGGGAACATTTGCCCATTACCCTCTGAATGCTCCTTGTAGGAGTTCAATACACCCTGGCCACGCTCTTCTAGATATTCCACACATAGAGGGTGTAATGTACAATAAAGACTTCACTTATTTGAACTTATTTGAAGTTATGTGGGATTTCAATTTAATAGAGTGATACAACAATGCATTCAAATTACAGTGCAAGTACAAATTACACTTAGCAGAGCATAGCGACTGCAACATACAGTTGAATCACATGAACTTCACTACCAATCTCTATAATAGGTCTGCCCTCATGACACTGGGCAACCCCAGTCAGTGGGAAGGAGTATGGAAGGAGTATTAACCATCTCAAGCCCATTGCTGTCTTGAGATCATTTGCCTGTCTCCTCAGAGCCTTCTTACCTTGTAGGAGTTCACTGATCAGTCACACTGATGAGAGTCTTCTCCCCCAGGAGTTCTGCCTTTATAAGTGAAACGATTGTAGAGGTACTGCACAACAAACTGATGGATTTAATGTTGTGTCCACAGAGGAAGAAAAGTATGCCTTTGTCAACTGGATTAATAAAGCCCTTGAGAAGGACCCTGACTGTAAACACGTGGTCCCAATGAATCCAGAAACAGATGACCTCTTCCAGGCTGTTGGTGATGGCATAGTGCTTTGGTAAATAATACCTATCTTTCTCACAAATAGGAACCATGAGTCTCTAGAAGCTCACACCTCTGCTTACATGGAAGCTGCTGACTTTACATTAAGCTTATGAGTCTTTGCAGATTCAGAGCCTTAATAATGCTATCGTTTTGCATTTGTTGTTTTTTTTTCTTTTCTCTTTGAAAATATAAAGCTTCTTTCATGTTAAATGAGCATTTGTCTTTGCCTCCAGACCCTTGCAATAAGATTAAGTCAGAGAAATTTGAGGAGTTAGTTGGTTTTATTTTTGTCCAACTTTTTGGGGTTCACATGAAGCAGCACAAGATAGTGAGTGTTTTCACAGAAATTTTCTGCACAGTAAACTTCTCACACAACTTCACCTTGTGGGATTTTTGGCCTCACACCTACAGTACAATCTGCACATGACCCAAAAGAATTTCTCGAGTATTGCGTATGTGCCTGTGTGTGTACGTGCAAAACCAGAGGCTGACTATCTATATTTGTTCAGTAACTGTCCAGCTCTTTGACTTGTCCTATGGTGTAGCGACAAAAGGTATATTGTATTTTGTGCACACATAGCTAGTAGTGTATTTCTTGTTGTTTTTAATTTATTTCCAGTAAGATGATCAACTTTTCAGTGCCAGATACCATTGATGAGAGAACAATCAACAAAAAGAAACTCACGCCCTTCACAATACAGGTACTAAAGATTCTTTGCTTTTCCCCTTAGGATGCTTTGATATAATAACTTAAAAGCAAATGCTGGAGATAACATGCTCCTGCCCAACACAATCAGGCAAAGTAGTTTGTGCCAAAGTGAGATGCTCAGGTCCATGTCATAAAGACATAAAGACTTTATATTTCTGCTTCTTTCCAAACATATGAGCAATCTGACTGAACAAACTGTGTTTATATTTGCACTTTAACCCAATATATAATGTTTACCAGTTCAAAGCTTTAGATACCTTTGTGGTAGATGCCATACGAATGTAGGAGCAAATAGATAATAAGGTCACCAGTTCCAGTTGGAGTAGCTCTCAGAAGGCTGAACCTCACATCCAAGGTCACACAGGCATGGCCATGGACTGGCAGTCTGATGTCCTCACCAAAACATTAACTGTGATCCAGAGAGTAGCATGGTATGCAACATGCCTGAGATGGGACCATAGCCTTTGCCCGCCTTCTAGTCCATGCTATTTCACCTTGAATACAGAATCCCTTCTTTATTTCTATTACGTGCACATGTATATAAATTAAAGATTGGACAAAAAAAGTTAATTTTCACCTATTTAAAGTCTATCGTGTTTCTCACTCAGTGGTATGTGGAGAGATATTTTTATATGAACAGCATCTATGTATCTGGGTACAGAATATAAATAGATATATGGAATAGATATGAACCTAACCCAGTTTAGCCCTCAGCTACTCTGATTTGATGGAACATTAGCCAGGCTCAAGTAAGCTCAGAAGCCATTAAATTGGATTTTTATGCTGTATACCACATTTTTCAGTTCTAATCATTTTGGTCAGCAGCATAGCTTAGTGATGCAGCTCAGATCAATCCCTGTCACATGTAGACATGATTTGATCAATATAGCTTCCACTTTAACTTAACCCTTTTACAGCTGTCTGGTGGAGAAAAGGTAATTAATTTGAAACGCTCCAATTTTTTTAGCTTATGAGCACTATAACTCTGTCTGCATTTTGTATCTAATCAAATCTCTCTGTCATGCCAGCAGTGATTAAATTCATGTGAAAAATTGCAAATCTGTGTGATAAATTATATTTTCCAGGCTTCTTTGCCTGCTTTACTTGCCCTCTGTTTACCAAGCCACCGTTTTTAAATAGTGCAGACATGTGGGTCAGAGTTTATTTTACCCTTTGTTTTAAATGGGAATGAAGTGGTGAAGGAATATAACATTCCTGAAACATCACTTTATTTCTGCCCCTCGCTGTGAATCACAGAATCCCTCCACTTCTGCTGAACACTTCCAGACCAGGACTCTGTACTCCAAAGTTCAAAAAGAAAATATCCAGGCTTGACCAATTCTGACCTTGGCTGAACTGCAAGGTTAAAAACTCAACAGGTCTATTCATACTGATTCTTATGACACATTGCCAGCCAGCAACTTATTTGTATCTTAGCTGTTAGGGCTTTTGCATTGTGCTTAGGGAGAGCCGAACCTGGAATATCTGCTGGTCAGCTGGGTTGTAGCTCCCTCATTCCTCCATCTGTGCAAGACTGAGTGGAGGAGAGCTTGCCCCATGCTGAAGCTAAGCCTACACTTGAACGTGTGCTTGTGCATTAGCTATAGGGAGAGCCTGGCTTTGATAACCAGGGCTGAGCCAGGACATCACTGTGAATGCAGACACATGCTCTGAGCTCCAATGCCTTGTGACACGGTATCTTTTGCCTTTGCCAAAGGTTTTGGCTGTGCTCCCTTCCTGTATCCTCAGCTTTCCAGTCACTGCATTATTTGGAAGTTCTCTTCTTTCCTTAGGAAAATCTGAACCTGGCCCTGAACTCCGCTTCAGCCATTGGGTGCCATGTTGTTAACATTGGAGCTGAAGACTTAAAAGAAGGGAAACCTTACCTGGTTTTGGGTCTTTTATGGCAAGTCATCAAAATTGGACTCTTTGCTGACATAGAAATCAGCAGGAATGAAGGTATGTATGGGTCTTCATTTCAGTGCTCCATGATTATCACTGAACAGTCTTTAGGATAAAGCTGTTTTTTTAAAAAATTCTTAATTCGATGTTTTCTTCAAGTATTTGTTGCCTGTCTTCTTGACTGCTCTAATTTCCCTTGGTCTTCACAAGTTCCAGCACTCCAAAGTCCAAGAGTGTGTTTAGGTTTGTGTGTGCAGAGCCAATCTTATGCTCATCGGGTCAGGAATGATGGTCTACACCCAAGTATATTGGTGTTTTGGCACTAAATCTGGGATAAGGAAACGTTACACTGCATTCAGGAAGCTTTGCTCTTTTCTTGCTCTTGATTGCCAAACATCTCCTCTTTCTTTGTGAAATCAGAATTATAGACTCACAGAATAATTTAGGCTGGAAGGACCTCTGGAGGTCCACCCTGGAGGTCCTCTGGTTCAACTATCCAGCTACCCACTTACAGCAGTACCAGTCTCAAGGTTAGATGAGGTTACTCAGGGCCTTTTCCAGTGCGCTCTGGGCAGCCTGTTCCACAGCCCAATCACTCTTGCTGTGATTTTTTTTTCTTCTATCTAGTATGAACTTCACTTCCTGCACCTTGTGACTGTAACTTCTCATCCTTTTGCTGTGAATACGGGGAAAATATAGATCTGGCCCCTCTATAATTGTTGAAGACAATACTTGTTCCCCTTTCAGACCTCTTTCCAGGCTAAACAAACCGAGTTTTCTCATCCTCTTCTCATGTATCACATACTCCAGCCCAACCATCTTGGTCTCCCTCCACTAAAACTGCTGCAGTTTGTCAATGTCTCTCTCGTACTGGGGAGCCCCAAACTGGACACAGTACTCCAGATGTGTCTCACCAGTACCAAAATTCTCCATGAAATATCTTCAGCGTGAGGCTGTGGGTGTGTACATGCAGTCCACATGGCACCTCATCTTGCTGCTTTGTTCCCTGTGCCTCTGGATAGTCCACTCAACCAACAGTGACACTTCTTTCCTCCAGTTACCACGCAGGTGTTACCTTCATTGCTTCACCCCTTGCATATTTCTATCCCTTTCATAGCTAGAGCCACCAGTTTCCAGATTTTGCAGTTCCCATTCCTTTGTAGGCAGCCTTACCCTGCTTAATAGCTATTTTTCTCTTTCTGGTATTTTCTCCTTCACTTCTCATATGAGACTTCAGTTTGTCAGGGTAGACAAGCCAAGATCATTTTGATTTCTTTTCAGGTTCTTTCCTTCCCAGATAGCCCTTCTCTGAAGCTGTTCCAGGTGAATTTCCCCTTTTTTGAATATGGGACACTGTATTTCCAATGAGTTCTCATGAGCACACAGTATCAAGGCAGTAATACATCCCAATCTCTATGGGAAATACCTGGGATATACACTAATATCATGTTTGGTTTTCCCCTGGTCATATCACATGGTGGATCAGAGTAGCTCGGAAGACATGTAATACACTGAAGTTGTTCTCATCCTTTGTTTGTATAAGCTTTTAGCTAATAGCAGTTATTCATATCAATTCCCTAGTGAATGTCTTTGAACATGGCACTACTAAATTACATTCTATTTTTATTAGTCATCTAGTTCTTTCTGTCTGATATCCTGAACTTCCTCTGTATTGACTACGCCACCTAGTGAATATAATCATCAAATTTTTAGCACATTGCTAGTATTTGTGCCAAGTTAATTGATGAAAAAAAAAAAAGGAAAACATTAATCCAAAAATCAATCTGTTATCAACTCCACAAGAATCCTTCTTCCAGCCTACTCTCTCAATGTTAATATTGTTCTCTTCATAAAATCCACTGTCTACTTTCAAATGCTTCTATTATCACCTTCTAGTTCAGTTTAACCACATAGTACCCTATATAAAATTATCTATGGAACTCCAGATACAGTAGGTCTCCACTATTACTTTTATGTAGCAAATCCATTTTCTTTCAAGTAATGACAAAAGACCATAGAATCATAGAATCGTACAACCATACAATCATAGAATGGTTTGAGTTGGAAGCGACCTCAAAGATCATCTAGTTCCAACCCCCCTGCCATGGGCAGGGACACCCTCCACTAGACCAGGTTGCCCACAGCCCCATCCAACCTGGCCTTGAACATTTCCAGGGATGGGGCCTCCACAACCTCTCTGGGCAACCTGTGCCAGTGCCTCACCACCCTCATAGAGAATAATTTTTTCCTAGTATCTAATCTAAATCTACCCTCCTTCATCTTAAAAAGGCTTAAAAAGATATCAGAAGGAGATCAGAGTAGTGTGACACGCTCTCCCTTCTTATCACATAACAACTAGTTTGCATGTTATTAGTTGTTCTTTTCAAAACTTGTTCTAAAGCCTTTAGTGCTCCAGAGATCAGCTGAACATACTGCAGTTGCAAGAGTCTATCCTTCCCTCCTGCCTCTTCCTCCTTTTATGAACATAACTGCTATGTTAATGTTTCTATAAATAGGGTATCTTCTCCAACTGACAGATGAGTTAACCCTATTGGCCCATGAGCCCATAAAGTCATATGGAAGTTCTTCAGCATACCTCTGTGGATCCAGTTTCAGTGTGAAAGTCACTGAGATTTCTTTCATCTAAGCTGCAGAAAGTCTGTGTTGATTTTTTCATTCCCATCTTGCCCCTGTGCTTAACATCACTGCATCCAGCTCTGGAGCCCTCAGCACAGGAGAGACATGGAGCTATTGGAGCCAGTCCAGAGGAGGGCCACAAAAACGATCAGAGGGCTGGAGCACCTCTCCTGTGAGGACAGGCTGAGAGAGTTGGGGTTGTTCAGCCTGGAGAAGAGAAGGCTCCAGGGAGACCTTACTGTGGCTTTTCAGTACTTAAAGGGGGCCTATAAGAAAGATGGGGACAAACTTTTTAGCAGGGCCTGTTGTGATAGAACAAGGGATAGTTGTTTTAAACTAAAAGGGTAAATATAGGGTAGATATAAGGAAGAAATTTTTTACAATGAGGGTGGTGAGATGCTGGAACAGGTTGCCCAGAGAGGTGGTAGGTGCCCCATCCCGGGAAACATTCAAGGTCAGGTTGGAAGGGGCTCTGAGCAACCTGATCTAGTTGAAGATGTCCCTGCTCATTGCAGAGGGGTTGGACCAGATGACTTTTAAAGGTTCCTTCTAACTCAAACTATTCTATGATTCAATGATCCTGTTTTCATTAAGATCTGAGGCAAGGAAATCTGCTAGTTCTTAGACCACAATGAAATTGTCTTGTGTTTCTATATGATCCACTACTAGATACACAGCAAACAGCCTTGTCCTCATTTTATTGTTGAGAACCTTTTTTATGTCCTCTGTCATGCTAAACCAGCTTGAATTTTGGCAACATTTTGGTTGCTCACTTTTAGAAACTAGGGTAGCAAAATGTGTAAGAGAGAAAATAGTTATATATTCTCTTCTACAAGTATTCACAACGTCATTAATTTTTTCATTTTTTCCCTGTTTAGCCTTGATCGCTCTTCTGAGAGAAGGAGAGAGCCTGGAGGATCTGATGAAGTTGTCTCCAGAGGAACTGTTGCTGAGGTGGGCAAACTATCACCTGGAGAATGCGGGATGTAACAAAGTCAACAACTTCAGCTCAGACATCAAGGTATGAGAAACACTGGCCAACAACAGCAAAACAGCAGCTCCATACCCAAATCCCTGTCCTCCAAACAGGGATTTTGCACTGAAACAATCCAAGCAGCTGAGACTGCTCTGCTGAACACATGGAGCGGGGTACATAAAATCATTTTAGTGGGATTTACCTTTCCTCTCAGTAGTATTCCTCCTCCTCCTGACTTCCCAGTCATCACTGCCAGCCCCAGCACACCAAACATCTGGGAAAGGAATGGCTGCTGGCTCTGGACAGGGCATACGGACTCTACCGCTGTATTTTCAGTTGCCTGCCTCTATTGCTCTCCTCCTTCTTAAATGTCCTTAAATGCCTCTTGACCTGGGACCTTACCCAGACATGTAACTAGGTGTAGGGGAAGAGGATGGGGCTCTTCCAATTCCCCTACTTGATCTTTCCTTCAGTACAGCACCTGGGTTATGTGCTTCTCCGTCCCAACCTTTGCTATAACCCTGCATGCACTTACCTGCAAGTTTTAAATCAGTGAGTCTATTCTAAATAATATAGCTAGATGGGGCGGCACTTGCAAGGATGGATCTCTAGTCCGTGCAGAATATTTCACATACTTGGGACTTCATGGACTTGTGGATGCAGATTTCAGCAGAGCTTTCTCTGTAGGACCTTCATTCTTCCTAGACAGATGTATTTGAACCTCAGTGGTACACACTGATGAGTTTCAGACACTAAAGCTACGGTGTGAGCATCCCAGTGCTGTAGGGGATATATGAGGGAGGGTGTCTGAGCTGGATTCCAGGCAAGCCAGGGGCTTGCCGGCACACCGACCTCACCAGCCATGACCCAACCTGCCCACTCCCAGCATAGCACAGGAAAAGCCCCGCTTAAGAGCTGCCTGGTTGTAGGCTTCACCAGGAACTGAAGCATGAAAAGTCATTTACCATGACTTACTTGATATACAGGAAAAAAAAAACCACTAGAGAAGGCAACAGGAGAGTCTGAGAGTCACATTTGACAATACAATTTTTATTGTAACAGATTTTGGTTCACTGGGTGGAGGTGACTGGAGGATATCCATGGAAAGGGAAGGGAATGGAGTCTTTCCCATCTTTCTGTAGGCTGGCCAAGAGAACCATAATGCAACTGATTAAATCATCTTTGCAATTGAAAGATAAATCACACTTACCATATTTACAGTTGGAAAATAAGGTGCAAGTTTACCTCTCAGAGGCCAGCCTTTACAGCCATTCTCTAATTGTGTCTCTCCACCTCCCTTCTGTTATAAATAACCATTTCTGGATATGGTGGATAGTAAAGCAGATGTATAAGATTTAAAACAAATCAGGTAATCTGCTTTATATTTTGAAGAGTATTAGTTGGGTTAGTTAGTCAAGTCTCTAGACACTAACATGTATCTTTATTTTTAGTTCTTTGAATTATTTCTGAAGTGAGATTAATATTTTCCACACGTGGAAGCAACATTACATTTCATAAAATATTAAAGACACAACATGTTAAATCCTTGTCTTGTTCCTGCCTTTTTGCCTGAAAAATGCTGATACTGTTGTCGGTTTTAACTTTTGTCCTTGAAAACTATGCTTTCTCTTCCATAACTGTTCTAGCATTGCTTTGAAATCCGCTTTAAACATCTGCTTTCTCCTTCTGCATTTTCTTTTATTAAATGCTCAGCAGCCTGACTTCTACAGCATTATAAAGGTATGCATTTTCTTATCTCTAATGTAATGTTCAGATTAAGTAAATTCTAATATCTCTTTGTTGTTGCTGTCCTTTCTGTAAGTGCAACACACAGCATTTTGTCTCGTGCGTTGAATGTTCTGCAGCATGTATATATTGGCTTAGGGAAGAAATAGATCCAGCAAATACAGCATAAAGTAGGAATTTCTAAGTGCCTCCAGCTTAATTAATTTAATTATGTAGCCCAATGTCTGATGTAATAAAAACGAAGCATGCAGGCACATTGTTCAGGAGAGCACTGGCGTGCAAAACCTGAGCTTTAGATGTAATTTTTCCTCCCTTTAATTTCTCTGTCTGTCACAGGACTCAAGAGCTTATTACCATTTGCTGAACCAAGTTGCCCCCAAGGGAGATGAAGAAGGCATTCCGGCTATTACTATTGACATGTCAGGATTAAGGGTAAGATGAGATAAGTTTAGAGTAAATGCCGATATTTTTTGTCTATTACTCGCATTGCTGGCCAACACAGAGTTGCACTGAGATGCCAGAACAAGCAAACTCTTTTTAGCATTGCAACATGATCTTGTATTTCAGAAATCAAAGCTTTCAAAGAATTAAATGATGTGTTTTGACTTTCATTAGATATTATCGCTGAAACCTTAACAACCGTTGAACCGCACTGATGAACTACTAATATGTAACAAGTATATTTAAATACATTTATTTGGGAATTTCATCAAACCATCTCCTTTTTTACGGAATATAACTGTAAAAGAAAGATGGTGAGATGGCTGGATTGCAGGTAAAGCCCATTTGAAAACACAGACCTGCTGTTACTAAAAGTGGGAAAGGAAATAGCTATAAATCCGACAAGGACCTGATTTAACAGCCCCACACCTAGCTCCACACCTGGAGACCCCAAGTGGGTCTTGCGTGCAGTGCCGGTTGGTGGGGTGAGGTTGACGGCCCCGTTTTCTGCCGGTGCAGGAGAAGGACGATGTGCAGCGAGCGGAGTGCATGCTGCAGCAGGCGGAGCGGCTGGGCTGCCGCCAGTTCGTCACGGCCACCGACGTCGTCCGGGGGAACCCAAAGCTAAACTTGGCCTTCATCGCCAACTTGTTCAACAAATACCCTGCCCTGCATAAGCCAGAGAACCAGGACATTGACTGGAGCTCTATTGAAGGTAAGGAAAATGCATATAAAGGGTGTTTCTGGCCACCCACGCCACAGTATCCCCAGCTCTGAGTTGATGATGTGTTATCCTAACCTTCTGTCCTTCAGACATATTTTCGCTGCACCATTAGCACAGGCAGCCTTGAGAAAGGGAGGCTGCTCTTCACCTGCATGTCGCTTCTGGTATTTTGGGGGACTGTTCTGTGGATAGCACATGTTGAAAGACAAAAATGTTTGTGGGATGTCTGAACCAATACGGACTATTGAGCATGCTTGTTAGTTAAAATCAGAGTTGATCTGGCATTCCCTTAATTGAGAACATAATTTAAAAATTAGATCTTGCATAAACCTGCTGCTTGCTTGCTCTGGGTTGGGGTCAGGACTGCCGTTGTACGCATCATTTGCTGAGCTCCAGTTCCTTCTGTCTCAGCCTCATAGTGAAACTGTTCATGCTAAGGCACGGGCTGTTCTTGAGTTCTTGAAGGCATTTGAAGGCTGATCTGTTGAAATACTATAATATATAGGGCATGAAGAAATATTACATGCTGCACTGTGCTCTCTTATTTCACATGTCAACCAGTGTCTCCTTCTGTTTATGGTTCAGTGTGCTGTAAATTCTGAGTTATGGTTTCATCACAAGACACTTTATTTTACTGGAGTGTTGTGTTTTGCAGGCCTGTCGATTGATGTATCTGTTGTTTTAGGTGAGACAAGGGAAGAGAGGACGTTCAGGAACTGGATGAACTCCCTGGGCGTTAATCCACGTGTAAATCACTTATACAGGTAAGAGGAGGTATTACACCTCCTTCAGATGATAAATACAGCCAGCAAAATGTTTACGAAAACATAAAAACTTTTGGGCCCTATAAGAATATATGTTTCTTTTTCTTTTTCTTTTTTTTTTGGTAGGAAACTACATTTACTTCTACTAATAGTTTAGTTGGGTTCCTTTCCTCTGTTCTTTGGACAATGATATATCTTTCTTTTTTTATTGTTTTCAGTGACCTGTCAGATGCCTTGGTTATCTTCCAGCTCTATGAAAAGATCAAAGTGCCAGTAGACTGGAACAGAGTGAACAAACCACCATATCCTAAACTGGGTGGCAACATGAAGAAGGTACAAAAAGCTGGAATAGCTCCAGTAGCGCTGCCTGATCCTCAAAGGATGTCTATATAATTTCAAACAGCAATGTGGACACTCATGTTGCTTGCAAGTCCCAAGTACAGCACATTAAATGATTTTTTGTCTAGTCAGTGAATAATTTTTCATCCTGAGAAAGAAACATACATTTGACTCACTGGCTCTGTTGACAGGTGAAGTAAAAAGACTTGATGCTTTTTGTGTCAATATTTAAAAACTGTATTTGCAGACCACTTTTGCTACTGTTTTAGTCACCAATCATAATGCATCTTCACTGTGAGTCATATGGCACCAGCTTAATTGCAGTTGTCTGGATCACTGCCCTCCACATCAAAGAAAGACAGTGATGATAAGCATTCTTGACCAGATGCCTCAAGAACCGATCACAGAATTGCTGCTAAATACAAAGCTTTCTCCCAGCTATCTGGATGAGTAATTCCATCCAGTTAGGCCAGAGTGATTAACTGACCTAAACTATTGACTAGGACACTAATCCTTTGTCTCCGCAATGCCATGATGCTTGATGTACCCATGAGCCATAGATTCGTATTTTCCAGGACAATCTGTTTTTTAGGCCCTGATGATGAAGTATGACATTTCCTTCTATGTTAACTGTTTACCATGGTATTTTTGGGATGGAACTGGCTTCTGGTAGTCAAACAGGTGTATTATCACAGAGCCCCAAAGCTCCTGTTTGCCCAGGAGGATCTGGGCTAAGCAATCCAAAGAATTTAAAGTAACACTGTCTTGTGTTTTTTCTGTATTTTTGAACCGTGCTAATTGACCCTGTCATTAACAGCTTGAAAACTGCAACTATGCAGTGGAACTGGGAAAGAATCAAGCCAAATTCTCCCTTGTTGGCATCGCTGGGCAAGATCTGAATGAAGGAAACCGTACGCTCACGTTGGCCTTAATCTGGCAGTTGATGAGAAGGTATGGCAGTCCGACACAAACTTCCAAGTGTTTTGGTATACTCAGTTTGCGTTGTAAATGTTTGCTGATGCTGTCACCGAGAAGGCTGTACAGGCTATAGCTTTCTCACTTTTCTGTTTGCACTTAAATGCAAAGACAGAGTAACCTTTTGCTCACTCGTAGTTAGGGATGCGATCAGGAAGCACATTATCTTGTGGGCAAGGCCATTGCAGTCAGCTCATGCAGAAGATTAATATTGTCACTCTCTGTATAGCACGAATAAATGTTCATTGCATGGAAGAGAGAAAAAGAAGTTGAAAGGTCTCTGTATCAGGGAATGAGGAGAATGTACTGGAAAAAAGGAATTGATGCAGAAGTTTTGTAATCTGCTACCTGAAGTGGATGCAACTCAGTAGCTGTCCCCGCTTTAATGTAATTCTGGATGTGTGTGTGTTTGTATGTGTGTTTAAGAGCTCCATAATTGGGTGTGAAGAGACCCAGTGGTTAGGAACTGAATACAGACTAAATTCAGCCTATAAAGCAAGGTATAGGTTTATCAGGCAGGTAATTAATCTAGGGATGTGGTGATTACTTACCTCAATTTGGGATGTCTTTCCAAGGTGTATGCTGACATATAAGCTTGTGTTTATGCAGAAGGTCAGCCTTAGATGAGCATAACAATTCCCTTCTGGCCTTAAGGTCAGTGATTATTTATTTAAGCACTATGAGAATGAGGGGTTTTACACCAAGATCCACTAAGAGGGACCTTTTAGTAATTTTGAGTATCAAAAACTTTTGACACTCCCAAACCAATGATTAGGGAACTGGGATCAGACCCATTAGATTAATTATCATGTTATATTATAATTCATATACACTGTGAGTGTGTGGGAAGCAGGGCAATATCAGGTCTAAGAGGACTGTTGGCGTGATCCCAGCCAAGCTGTGCATGTACAGCATGGTTCTGAGGTTACGGTAGGCTTTGAGCAAATGCAGGTATCCTGGCTTCCCTCTTAAGGTACACCCTGAATATCCTTGAAGACATTGGTGGTGGAGAGAAGGTCAATGATGAAATCATTGTCAGCTGGGTCAATGAAACACTGATTGCAGCCGGGAAGGATTCAACCATCTCCAGTTTCAAGGTATAGTTTTTTGTTAGAATTTGCTGCTTAGGAATCTTATATTCAGTGTGTTTGTGTGTATGTCATATATGTTGCCTGTATATAGATGTACATATGCATATACGTGCACACACTACATTATGATATAATTAACTACATAGTTTGGTTATTTTTCATTCCCTTTTAAAGGCATGTTCAGATATACAGATTTTATTCCAGGGGCTTTATTATGAAAAGGTAACAGAAACATGATATGAATGTAAGAGGAAACACCTTGAATGCCAGTTTGACATAGGAAATCAAAGTGTGGAGCCAGGAACGATGACTGGAATTAAGGAACTGTTGTGCTGTTGGTTATTAAACAATACCAATTACAAATGACAGTATTAAAAAGAACAATAGCAATACTTTTACAATCTGGTAGTACCATTCGGGGCTCCTTGCCCTATTTTGCAATGTACCATATAAACACAGAGACAGACCAGTTCCAGAGAGCTTCTAGTTTTGCTAACGCATCTGTGACACTTCCCAAGCTGGGCAACACAGCAAATGTAAATCAGCAGTTTGCACCAGGCGAGGACAGATCCATCAGACTTCATGTAATGAGCTGAGGAGTCACGCAGCTGGTCCCCTTCGCACCTCCCATCAGTAGACGTGTATCAGTGTCATCTCCCCACAGGAAGCAAATTCACTAGCCCAGCACCCCATCTTTTGCTTTAATGATGTCTCATCCATTGCAGGGGGAAAAAAAAAAAAATCCTTGAAAGGGTTCTTAGTCTGCCTTAAATGAAAAGCGATGCTAAGTAGCCCTTTGTGAAGATCTAAAAGGTATTCGACTAAGCTGTCCATTGCTCTCGAGCCTAGACTCTGGCTTTGTGGGAAATCTGTCATCCTGTTCTTGCATCTAATTTTATTTTTCATCTATGCAGGACAGCAAAATCAGCACCAGTATGCCAGTCCTGGATCTCATTGATGCCATTCAGCCAGGATCAATCAAATATGACCTCTTGAAAACAGAGGACCTGAATGATGAGGAGAAACTAAATAATGCTAAGTACGTTCGTGCCAAGTGACACTTAACTCGGGTTACCTGCTCAGGCTTGCCTGACTCTGTCTTTGGAAACTGCTCTGCTATCATTCTCATCTGGCACAACCTCAACTGAGAAATACCTCCAGAGTTAGAAGCATGAAGGCTAGGAGTTAGGCAGTAAAAAAGACTATCAATGGAAATGAAGTGTGTAATGTTATAATTCCTGCTTTATAATTCCCTTGAAGGGATCAAAATCACTTGGCTTCACAAGCTCCTATTTTCTCTCATTAAATTTAAAATTCTTTCAGAGATCAGAGAACAATGCCAACAATAGTGAGCCATAGAAACCAGTGATTAGAGGTCATGGTACCTCTTTAGTCACAGGTGGAACAAGGGCATATTTAAGAGAGAAGGGGGAGGACAGGATTCATGACTGAAAAACTGATTTTATCAATGTGGATATTGATCTTTTTTTCTTGAGTGCAAACCATTTCCTAGCAGAGCGCCAATCTTGGGGGCATCTCCCTTTCCTTTCAGAGTTATACAGATCACCTCCCAGCCTGGCCATCAGTTTAGCTTCTCCTTTGCCATATGGCAATAACAAAAGAGAAGAGGATGACTGTAAGGCAATCAGAACTGCCATCATTTTTATAAAGACTTTTCCCACTGCTCTTTCCCCCTTCCATTTCCTACCATCTGCTCTCTTTCTTTCCTTGCAATCCTACATGTGCTTCTCTCCATACTTGATTTCTTCATCCCTCTGCTGATGCTTTCCTCTTTTCCCTTCCTTTTCTTCACCCCTCTCTCCCCCAATATGTTTCTCTGCATTTTTGGGAGAATTTCAAAAATGTATGTGCTCTGCAGTGGGAAGAACCTGGGATTTTCTAGCTTTTTTTCATGAAAAAATAGAGAGAAGAGACATACCCACTGGAGAACAGCCAGTAGCCATGCAACAGTGCACTCTGAGCATGGAGACGGGAAGGTCAGCTTGCAAATTCTGGGTGTGACTCAAGCAGAAGATAAGTCCCTGAATGTTGATTTCCAACAACACTGATCTCCATCAACATCAGCCTTCTGCTTTCCATCCTTGTGTATTTATGCACAAAGACCAAGTTAGAGATTGAGGAGGAGCAAGACCAGAGTGGCTGGTTGTGAGGATAATATTTCAGGGGATAGGAGACTAAATGTTTCATAGCAGAGTTTGACCTGCAGTGTCCCGTGCTGCAGGTAATCAGTGCTCTAATCATCAGGGAATACACTCCACCTTTTACTAGAAATTCAGTTCTCTATGAACCTCTTTCATACATTCGTATAGAAAAGTTTAATTTTGATGAATCAGTAAGGAAGTTCCCAACCCACTCTACTATTGATCATGTTAAAAACTTCTTAACAGAGGGAAAATTAATGCTACTGCACTGATTTATTTATTTCTCTGTTGTTTTTGTGGTTTTTTTCACCCCTGCAATGCAGATATGCCATCTCTATGGCAAGAAAAATTGGAGCAAGAGTCTATGCCCTTCCAGAAGACCTGGTTGAAGTAAAACCCAAAATGGTCATGACAGTGTTTGCTTGCCTTATGGGAAAAGGCATGAAGAAAGTTTAAAGCACAAAAGACTTGTACTGATGCCTGGTATTCACCCTTTTGATTCCCTCAAACTGGATGCTCTTCTCCGTATCAAGGAAAAATGCAAGGTGCTCATGCTTTTCAGGTGTGAATGTTATACACAGTTCCCGATCGTACAAAAGTTGTGTATCTGAGTGTATCCAGGAAATGTTTTGTTTTGAACAGTAACATGTGCTTGATTTCTTTGCCTTATTTTCCACTTTGCTAGATATACCCATTTCATATTCCTGAATAAGTTTTCAATAGCGAGGCCTATACATATCCTTTTATTAATGGATACCAGGGTTTTCTGTCAGAGGTCACCTGGAGATCTTTGTCTTGGAATGTACGGACAGCTTTTAGGATTATGAAATGTTATATACTGCTTCTGCCTGAAAATGTCTTCATGCTTTTGGTAGCATTTCTGCCATACTTTCCTTCGGTTTGCACCCAGGATAACAGAAAGGGTTTCCCCAAGCCAATGCAAGTATTAGTGACTATGTTTTTGGAACAGTACGATCCTCTTAGGAAATTCTTGTAGAAAGAGACAAGTGTTTGGGGTCTGCGATGTGTTGCTGGTATGTAATCTGAGCAGTACTTTTCCCTGCAAGTTATGCCTCTGCCATCAGTGGCATTACTCACAGAGTACGTTACTACTCACTGAAAAAACCATACCTTAACCTGGTCCTCCAAGAACACCAAAATCTGGAACCTTTGCCAGAAATGCTCTCCAAAGGATAATTCATTTTTATGTCACAATACACTTAAAACATAAGCAGATCGCAAAGCATGATAGAAATGAAAAACATGTTAAAGAAACTAAGGGGATATACCCAGTTAGTAGCAATATAAGTGAACCAAAGGGATGCAGAATGATATATTTATGATGGGGTGAATAAAAATTAAACTCTCTTAACTTCACAGACTTGCACTCAAAGGGCTGTGGCCCTGGTTCAGGAGAGCATTTAAATCTGTGCTTGCATATGAAACACATACTAAAATGCTTCCCTGAACCCAGGCTGGGATCCTCAAAGGAGCTAAATCAGCTAGCTTTGCAGCTAACAAGGCGCTGTCAGTTTGCCTCAGTCAAGGACCTAGCCCCATCTGCGGATAGTCAGTAGGTTATATTTGCACTGAATCTCTTCCTTGGCATAAGTCATTTACTGTTCTGGCCTTTACACGGATTTTACTGTGGTGAAATGCAGAAGGAGGGAATTTTGCCTTAATGCAATCCCGTTGACACAGTCTCAGTCCCCTCCCTCTTCTCCTCCCGCCCCTCCAGCCCCTTCAGAATTGCCTTAATAAAAACCAATATTCAATAACATGAGAAGTCTCTCCAAATAAATATTCTATAAAGTCAAATGTGTAGTCTTTCCTTTCAGTAATGCATGTGCTAATGGGGAAATGTGTATCATATAGCTGAAATGGGGATAGATTTTTTTAAAAAACACTGTGGGCTCGCTAAGGATGTGTCTTCCATATTGTTATTGAAACCACAGACTGCAGAAATCAGGAAGCATTATTTCCTAGGTCATTTCTGTACCTGCCACTCTGAGGCACTGTGCTCAGATGGGACACTGTGCTGGCTGGACCTGCTGCCTGACCCGGTACAATTTTCCCCATTCAGCGCAATACCTGTCATCCTCTTCCCTTGCTCATATACCCATAAATTTTGCTTTTTTATGTATTCTGCAATGCAGATGTGCCACTTGATTTCTGTACTAACGGTCAGATCCTGTTCCTGATTGATCTGGCTGCCCCGTTCCTCTCATGAAGCTATCTGTGTATTTAATACAGGGTGGGAAAGGAACGGCATCCCAAGGCCAGTCCCGTCTGGTCACAATATTTCCCAGTGCTGGCAGAGGAGGAGAACATTTTGAGTGTTATACAATGGAGATGTCACCCCAGACTATTACCCATCAAGGGGGAGTGTCATGGTTTTACCCCAGCCGGCAGCTGAGCACCACACAGCCTCTCGCTTACTCCCCCGTGTTGGGATGGGGGAGAGAATCGGAAGAGTGAAAGTGAGAAAACTCGTGGGTTGAAATAAAGACATTTTAATAGGTAAAGCAAAAGCTGCACGCACAAGCAAAGCAAGACAAGGAATTCACCACTTCCCATGGGCAGGCAGGTGTTCAGCCATCCCCAGGACAGCAGGGCTCTGTCATGTGTAATGGTGACTTGGGAAGACAAACGCCATCACTCCAAATGCCGCCCCCCCGCCCCCTTCCTCTTCCCCAAGCCCCTTATAAACTGAGCATGACACTATATGGTATGGAATATCCCTTTGGTCAGTTGGGGTCAGCTGTCCCGGCTGTGTCCGCTCCCAGCTCCTTGTGCACCCCCAGCCATCCCGCTGGTGGGGCAGTGCGAGAAGCAGAAAAAGCCTTGGCTCTGGGTGAGCACTGAAAGGGCAGCTGCTCTTCCTTTACACTGATTGACTTGGGAGTCCAGCAGAGGTAATTGGAGAGAGGAAACCACAGGCAGAAACTGTCACCACAGCATTTCCCTCAGATGGGATGACCCTGTATTTTGTACGTGTTGCACACATGTGGGTATGTTTGCAAACTGCAAGGGCCATGTTCGGCTGGATAGGCAGTGTAGATCTGAAAGGGACAGGTAATCCTGCCTGAAGACAGCCCTGCTCTGGGTTGCCTGTGTCAGGGAGATGCCCTGAGCCCAGACTCAGGGGTGGATGTGAGGGATGAAGTAGATGACGGATGGGAGACAAGTAGGAGCACCAGAGTGAGAGGGGGGGCTTTTCCCTTGGTCCCAAATGAATGCAGGCACTTGCTGTCCCCAGAGGGAAGAGGGGATTTTCAGGCATTTCCCATTTACCAGCCCTTAGCAACTCAGTTTTTTGCACAGGGGTAGGATTTCTAGAGGAGCCTGCTGAGAGGGGCAGGGAGAGGAGGCTTTCACACATCATGCATTTCCCGTAGGCAAGATGTAGGACTTCAGCATCCCTGGAGACCTAAACCTGCCTCTAGCCCAGGCTGTGGAGAAGCGCCAGGTGATGTACGCTGTTACTCAAAGCACATTTTGTGAAGGGGGCTGCTTTTCCTCCTCCTCAGCGTGCCAGCACTGGAGCCAGGCACCCTGCCATACAACCCTCCCTCCTAGTCCCCTTCCCCCCAGGCTGCATTTTGGGACACTACCTCTGAGCCCCAACCTGCATCTCCGCAGCAGTGGCGAGCCCTGGCACCAGCCCTGGCACCAGTGCAGCAGGGAGAGCTAACCACGAGATGGCAGTCACTCTACCGGGAGTTTTACAGACTGGCATGCATGAGCTCTGAAAATGCTCTCCTCTGAGAAATGGAGAAAAAATTGGAATATTTAACCCTAGGCAAAACGCTAGCACCTGCCAGTGTGCGAAAGGGAATAAGTGCTGCTGGCAGGGATACTATAGTAAATGCCTTACCAGATCTTCATCCTTATCTCTATAATCTCCCTTGAAAAATAAAGCTGTCATGGACCCGAAGGTGTGGGAATAGCTGTGTTCTGGTACAGGAGTATAAACATTTTCACTTTTCAGTGCACCTCTGTTTAATTGGGCATTCTGGTTTATTTGATGGACTTGAGGTTTTGCTTTCATGAGCTGGTAACAGCAGCCTGTAATAAAGCTCCCAGCAGATGCTGAAGGGGTTAAACCCGTGACAAACATCACAAAAAAACCTCCAGGATCTGGAATTTTTTGCTGTAGGTTTTCTCCAACTTTTTCCATCACTCTTAGAGAAAGCAGCTGTCTTTGGAATTCACTCCCAAATCAAACTGGCCTTGTAAGCACTTCCACTATTGATTTTCATTGCACAATTAATCATAATTTTCAATGCTTCAAAAAGGCTTAGATGTTCATATGAATAAAAATAAGGCATCAGCAGTTATACTAACTAGGAGAAAAAACCATGAGGGCAATCAATCCACATGCTTCAGGGTACAGTCTGATCACCAGATGGACTCAGAAGGAAATATCCCTCCATAGTGCAGTAAAGCATAATTAGGTGCATGATGAGGGTTTTACACCTTCTTGTAAATCATCTATCCTGGCTAGAAATCATCTATTCTGGCCTTAGAAAGGGGACAGCAAGCAGTATGGCTGGCTGCTGTGCTCTTGTACAGATAAAGACATGTTTCTACTTCCTCCAGAGATGCAATTGAACCAAAACCCCGACCTGACATCACTTCTCCTTCCAAGTGCAGCTTACTTCTGCTGTGAGCCTGATCATAAACTTCAGGTCTTGGTGTCCGTTGCTGCCTAACTATGCAGCAGCGTCGGTTTGGCTCCCACTTGGAAAACAGGACCCTGTCTCTGGCAGATGGCTGAAAAAACCACACAAGCAGTACTAGTAAGTACTCAGCTACCGCTGCTTTCAGCTTGATGGACAAAGGGATACTGCTGCCTCCGATCTTGCAAACCCACGTGTTGAGTTGTTACTGAGACTGTCCAGCTCCCCATCTTCTGCCACTTCCAGCAGTCTCCTCAACCATCTAGAAAGTGGAATTGTCAAGAATTTGGGAGTGTTTTCTTCCAGGCTGCTCAGCCACTTTGAGTCCAGTACTTCTCAGACAAGCAGACAAGGCGAGCAGCAGAGAGTAGCACCACTGAATGCCTGAGCCTCGTTGCCTGCTGTGCGGAACCACGTCAGAGTTAAAATTTATCCACAAACCTAAGCAGCTGTTCATTAAGCAACACAGTAAATAGAGGAGCTCTGTGTACTGCTAAGGTGATATCTGTGGACTTTATATAGCTTAGTGCAGGCAAACTCTGAATTAGGACCAACATCACTTGATAATGTTCTCATTTTGTTCATATTTTTTACATCAATCAGTGCTCAGTGGTGGTTCTCTTCTGCCATCAGGGAAACTGTGTCCTTCCCCTGACAGTTCCTTTGCTGATCTGAAAGTAACACACAGCACTGAGTCTTAGTTCTCATTAAGTACAATGACTATATTTTTAAAGCATTGTTTTTCATTGCACCTTATTTACTTTTTGTTCCCCGATCACCTTTTAAAGGCAACAATGTCTTACAGAAAACCTAATTTGCTCCCAGGGTGGAAGCTACCATTGCTATTACAGATCCGTGATAAATTGCCCAATGCCAAGAAGGGCCGGAATTCCCACAGGCCGTGTGCTTATAGGTAATGATATGTCTGAAATTTGTGAAAGGAGCAGAAAGCTACATAACTGATCATGCATAGAAGCACTGAACTCCCTCCGGTCAGGCACTCATTTAGTGTACGTGTTAAGGATCTAAAGGAATACAGCAATGAATATCTGTAAACACACAAAGCATGGAGAGGAACCTCACACATCCACTCGGGAAATCTCCTAGCAGGTGATTGACACGCACGGTGCTGCTTTGATTCACGCGAGCAGAAAAGCAGTGTCCCGTTGCCTGGCACCTCCAGCAGCCTATGAAGCTGTCCTGGCTCTTCACTGCTGTTAAGCAAACCGGACACCTTGGAGCACGTGTCACTTTGTCACTGAGGTGGGGACATGACTTCTGACCAGCCCCTCGGTAACATGCCATCCCTTGATTTTGCATCCCTGGAGCAGAACACCCTGCATGTCTGAGAGGTGGTGGATAAGCCTTAGGTGCATCAACCTCTCCGTATCTTCTCCTCAAGACCTGCATCTGCTTGGGTGCTAGTCAAACAGTCCTGTGGTTAAGTAACATGCCAGTGAAAGCCTCAATCGGCCACATCAATGAAAAGAAATAGAGATCTCTGAGGAGGGATGCAGGTCCCCACTACCAGCCCTACCTCCACTGCTTGCTGCACTGTCAAATTATATTTCCCATGAGGGAAATGTAGCTGCAGTGCCCCGTAATGTTTCAGTCACAATTCTTCTCAGACCAACATGAGGCAATGCTACCATGTGGTGATCAGACCTTGCAGAACAATCACATGCCTCTAGAAACTTCCCAAATTTGCTGTTGGAGCCAAATTCTAGGAATATAGGTTCTGCTAATTTTAGAGGTTGTGAACTGTGCTGATGGGACCTGTTCTGTCAGAAATCTCCTTGGCTTGCCGAGGTTTACAACACATGGGAACAACCTACTAATACAGGTTCAGCTTCTGCTGACCTGGTGGTATCCATTCTGGAGCACCTGGACGCTTTGAGCTTAGTAGAGGAACAAATTCTCGTAAGGTCATTTCACTCCACACTTCTCATACAAGCTCTGGGCAGGAGGATACCCAGCACCGTGACAGAAATCCCTCTTTAGCCTACAGCGATCTCCTAAAGGTTTGGAAATGCCATCCCAAACAGGAATCAGGGGGTTTTCAGAGTGTGGGCCTTGGATGCAGATTGCAGAGGCTTTCAGCACAAATGCCCTCAGCTGCCAGAGCAGGTGCACCGTGCTGAGCTGGAGCAGTCACACAGCGATGTCACTGCTTTGCTGGGGTCTGCAACAACAACACTGTAGGAAAGCTCACCTCTCCCCTTCCCCATCCTTGGATGGATAGAAGTAAAGTCAAGTGCCTATTTGGATGCATTTGTACAAGAGCTGTTTCGCTGGGACAGTGATGAGTCTCTTTGCAGTGTGGATCGGCTTGCATAGACTGATGGTCAGCATGGACTGAGATGTGTCTCTCCGAGGCGGGGATCACACCAGCCAAGAAGCGTGAATGAAAGGGGGCAGGAGCTTTGCTCCATGGAGCTTCTCTTCACCAGCATCCTCAAACAGGTCCTGGCATCCTCCAAACAGGTCCCAGAATCCTCCAAAAGCTCAAAGGAAGGGCCCACTCTTCTAACCTCTGCCAGATGCCATGCAAGCAATGTGAGCAAGTGCAAGCAGTGCAGAGAAGAGCAGCAAATACTGTTGACGCACTCAGAGACAGGCAGAATGTGTCACTGCTCCAGGGCTAATCGCATTCTTGATATGTATATACATACCTATGTACATAGAGAGGGAGACAGGTGTGCTTCCATTCTCTTGCACCTTAGCCAAAGTGTGGTGTCTGTAGGTGGCACTTGGAGCACCTTTCTCAAGTGCTCACTATCTCTGCCTGGAATGCTCCTGTGGCTCCCTTTGCTATCCTTTGTTTAACAAAGTTGAACTTTGCAAGTGCTCCTTGTTAAGATAAATAAAATAAATCACTATCTACTGGCAGTAGGAAACATGAGTCACTTGGACAACGTGTTGTTTGGGTAGGAATTGATAATAGACCTTCAGGAAGCAGAGCTCATGAGGAAAGTGTTTAACCAGTGCAGACACCTCCTCACCTCCCCAAACCAGCACATACACCACAGCATCTTTCTCTCTGCGGACCCTGGAAAGCTAAACAGCAAGGAGAGTAGAATAAAAAATGAATAAAGTAGGTTGGCATAACTGAATACTCAAAACCACAAAGTGAACATGTATTTTCAGCCTCTGCTCATACTTATCAGCCACGATTCAAACATACCGCCTGAACAGCACTCATCTGGGGATCAGAGGTCTGTTTCCTCCCAGGTTAACCCATCATTTTCTAGCAAAGGTAGCATCTGATTTTTATATTTGGGAATGACGTGAGGGAGAAATGCCAGAACCACAGAAATTTAGACATAGTCCAGATTTTCTCCTCCTGGTGGTTTCATGGGCTGCAAAATTGTTTCCAGAATGAAATGACAGAGGTTCGTGACATTGGCCATGTATGTAAATGATCACAGTGTCCTACAGAGATTAATTGGTTCATGAATAAAGATGAGGAGCTGAGGTGTGCAGGGAGAAATCATTTATCAATTATATGCCTTGGAAAACTGAAAGATGATGCGGCCTTAACGGCTGAATGGGTTTGAAAGGGAGACTTGTAAATTGAGTTCTAATTCTGTTCTGCCGCATTCATAATAAAGAGCTGTTAAACTAATTGCATCCTTGTGCGGTTCATGAGCAATGGCACTCAGCTGCATTGCACAGCAAGCAACAGAGATCAGAGTTTAGTTAGATTTTAGTCCTCCTTTGCCTCATGTAAGAAGGATGCTAACTAGTTACCTTTGGCCTCATCAATACTGATAACGCACAAAAAAAAGGGCAAGAGCCTGTAAATATTTTTCAGGAGATTAATTTTGCATTTGAATCTGAATGTAAAGAACCAAGAAAGACAGCACAGACTCACTTGGCTTTTGTGTTCTGCTTCCAGTCACATGGATCCATCTGAGTGATTACCCATCCCTGGAGGGACTCGTTGCTGATTAACTGAAAACGAGGATTCTGGAGGATCAAAACAATAGCAGACTATGCTAATCCCAAACAAGGAAAAGGATCTGAGGGATGTGGCTGCTGATAACAGCTGACTTCCCTTCCTCCTGCCCCTTCTGTGTGCTTGTTAACAGGTTTACTGTTACTGACAGACAGTACCAACCTAGCATGGGCTCTGGCACACGCTGAAATACAGACTCAGATCTGAGAATCTCCACGCAGAATGAGGCTTGTTATTGAAAATCTTGCTGCTGGATGCTGTGCAAGCCCCAGGATCAAAGACGACAGCCACACTTAGGTCCTGGCTGAGCTTAGAGAAAATCTCGTGACACTTGGTTGCTGAAAGCCAAGGGTGCCAGTAATGGGAGTCACTGGAAATTACTCAGCGGCACTGCTGCAACTGCTCGACCATCTGGCTACAGCAGTTCAAGTAGTTCCTCCTTTGACGTGTTTTATCTGACCATTTCCTTGGGTCTGGCTCTCCTTGACCAGCAAGAGCAGCTGCAGAAGCTCAGCACAATGACCAGGCACCGCTGAGCATCTCAGAGTATGCTGGTGCAGAGGGTGCTTGAGCAATGATACCATGACTCAGCTGGGACACAGGTGCCTGGCCTCTTCTGCTGCCACTTCTTTGGGCACTGACATCTTTAACCACCATACAAAGATGTGCCAGAGCCTGGTCTGGGTGAGGTACAACACCTATGCAACATCAGGAGGACTTGGGTGTTACTACATGGCAATGTGGAGAGCCAAAAGAGTGGAAATATCTCTTTAGAATTGCCTTTAAAGTGTGATTATACTTTAAAAAGCTATATAGTAATGGCACCAGCAGACTTTATCTACTGCCAATCCCAATTCCCACATGTGTAGTTCTCAACAAAGAACTCAGGAGACTACTTTGTTAATTACCTGCTCTAAAAACTAAGGCCTGATCATCCCTTTTTAAATCAAAGCCCATGCATGTCCCCAGGCTACTCTAAAAGTTAACAGAAACCAGCACAGATCAAACTGTCCCCCATTACGGCAAGGCTTCTGGTCACATCTGCTACGGTAACACTTGCAGGCACCAGTTCAGCATAGCCCATGGTCGACCCACTGTAAAAGTAATAATTAATCCAAGTGCAGCAAAACCTTTGAACTCAGCCAGAATTTTCAACCAAGCAGCTACTCATCAGGGAACGCTGATTCGGCAGAAGCAAAAAGGGTTGCTGGAAAGGCTCAGTTTTGATGAATTTCCCAATTAGAGAAAAATATATTTGTTTGAGAAAGGAAGCTTGCAAATGGCTGAAATCAGCCCTTGCAACAGTTCCTAAATTCAATCTTATTTCCTCCAGGTCTTTAAAAAAATACATAGAAATGTGAGTTAATTTTCAATAAAATTAAGAAAAAGCTTTTAAACTGAGTAAAAATCAAACAACAGTTGAAATTATCAAAACGAAATATTTTGACTAACACAATTGTTTTTATAGCTGCCCTTCATAGTGTTTTTTAAGGCTGCATTTTTTTTCCCAGCTTACTTCTCAGGTTCTCAGAAATTCCTGAAGGTTAAGAAATGATTTACTGTTGCAGGTGTAGCAGGTATATCTTAATTTATGACTTTTGTAGCCCAGAACACAGCAAATTGCTTCTGAGCAGAACAAGCACCTGCAGTGTCCAAGCTGAGGGAGGGAGGTAGGCAGAATCCGTAGGATGCACTGGAACAAGCACGGCCTCCTACCTCTGAGAGAGTCATCCCAGCTGCGGTGGCAATGCATAGGACCAGGCGTTTCATTACCCTCTGAGATGTCTACAGGAGATCACAGATGATTTTCTCGCGACAAGTGCCCGTTTCTCACGCCTACGCAAGCAGCACGAGATGGCTCAGGTATAGCGGTCTGCACTGGGAAGGGCTAACATTAGAGGAGATGAATCTCTCTTCCTAAGAGGATGAGACGAGCGGATAGGGGGAATGTCAACATAAGTCAAAGGACAAATGATAATCCCTAACAGCTGGGTGGAAGCAGGGAAGTTAATGCTTAAGTTTGGTGTCTAAATACATTTCCATCCCTTTCTATTATGTCAGTAGGTTTTTTTACTGATGTTCTGCCTGGGCAGGGCTGGAGCACTCCTCAGCAGCTCACAAGGCTTTGGGGATAATCAATGTATAGCTGGTTGCTCATTAGAGCAAACCACAGCAATGCAGTATAAATAGATCATATCAGGAAAGGCAATCTGGCCCGCTCGGAGACTGAATTGTCAGAGAAATTGTCTTTGTGTGTGAAATGCGTGTTACACAGTACAAATATCTTTGCAATCGGAGGCTCCATGTTTTAGAAAATCATCCCGGTTCATGGAGGAGCTTACTGGCCAGGAACCTCATTTTAGGCACCGAGATCCGAACAGCTTGGCCGCTGCTGGTGAGGTGGTGGTGGTGCTGGGATGGAGCTAGGGGCCGTCGTGCGTGTGGAGCTGCCCTTTAGTCACCCAAGGGCATTGACCAGCGGCGCTGGTTTTGAACACTGTGCACGACCTGGATCCTGGTGGAGGAGGATGTAGTCTGCATTGTTTAAATACTAATGGAAGGGAAAAAAAAAGCAGAAAGGTGATTGATCCAAATAAGCAATGTTCAGCACGTGGTTGAAAGGCAATGGGTTTGTGTCCTACCTCAAGCCCTGAGTCCTCAGACAAGCAAGAGGAGTGGGGATATACATCTCTGCCTCCTGGTTAATCACATCTTCTATTTTGTTTTTTGCTTATTTTTTGATCTTTCATCCTACATTTACTTTTCCATTTATTGTGTTTTAACCTGTGCAATGCCTTAACCACAAGACTGGTTTGTCCTTCCCTCAGAATTTCCTCTAGTGTCTTTAGTTTCCTCAAATACTCATTTTTCCTTTTTTTTTTTTTTTTGTGTGTGTGTGTGTGTGTGTGTGTGAAATATTTCCAGTGCATACCAGAATCCAAAAAGCAAGCAGGAAAATGGCAGCTTTCAAACGTGTGAACCATCTCTTTGCAAACAAGCCAAAGAACCCATAGGAAAAGTAGCCAACGTACAAAAATGTCTGACACCTACAATTTATCCAAAACTTTCTTCTCAGGTAGACAGCAGAATGTGTTCCCTTTTCCCACTTAATTAACACTTTAAGGCATAGCGAAATATGATCCTTTTCCTTCCTTTGTTACCAGCAACCCCATTCCGTTGGGTTTTCAATCTTCTCTGTTACACCTACCACCGTAGATCCAATTTTTCTTTAAATTCATATCTGTGCGTCAGACGTTTCCAGATGAAAGTGTGTCTGGTTGACCAAGTTTTGTCTCCTGTATTTTATCCTCTGTTGGCAGCTTCCTTTTGCCTACATGAGGGAAGGGCATCTGAATCATCGATTTGAAAATCAATCCCTGTGGCAGAGCACTACCCGCTGCCCACTGCTCTTGCCGGGAATGGCCTCTGTACCTTACCAGAACTTCCTATTTGTTTGAACAACATCTAGAAAAGATAAAATAGGAACTACAAAATCTAGGTAAGGTGTCAGTAGTTTAACTTCCCATGACCCTTTTTTTTTTTTTTTCCTCTTTCGTGTCCAGTTTGTGCTCAACTCCAGTTTGGGGATTTTTGGTGTATTTTCATAGAGACATTAACAGCAGGGTACTCACTGCGGAGTGTGATTCACCTCTGCTGACTTCAACCATCTAACACATGGCTGTCTGGCTTCTTAGGGCAGGTCTGCCCTCCTAAATAAAAAGCAGCCAGGGCTGAATTTGAGTGCTGAAGCCCCAACTGCCTGGCTAACTGGAGCACTGGCTCTGATCCAGACCACTCCAGAGCTGTTATAGAGGAGGTTGATGGATGCAACTGAGTCCATGTTACCTAACAGTCCAGGGCTTGCTCCCAGGCATTTTTCACCCAGTTGTATAGCTATAACCCTAAGCTACACATACAGCATCAAATAATTTAGTTCCCCCATTCACTCCCACGTCCTGGGTCCCTGGTGTCCCCACTACACATATGTTAATTCACTCCTCTGTCCTCCTCCAGAATGAAATCTCCCTGGAACAAGACCACATTGTGTTTATGGGGACCATTTACCTGAAAAACCTTTTATATCAGACAGCATGGATGAAACTGCCCTAGGTTTGGTTCTCTCATTCCACACCTATACGACATGCTCACCCAAGGGCTAACATTAGGGTGGGTCTGATGCTGGAGATGTAAATGAGCCGTTCTCCTCTGCATAAGGCTGCCATTGGGGTGTTCTCTAACCACTGCCATGCCTTGGACTGCTGTGTCAGTGCATGGAAGAAGAGGACTCGAACCATTGCACATGGCCATGTCCTGGCCAAGTTGGATTTACTGTTCAAGCACAGAACGTATATGGAGATCTTCTACTCTGAACATGTCAAATTCATTCAGCTTTTCAGCATGTCCTGTCTGGACAACCATGGATAGAAATATGGAAGGCAAATCTCGGGGCATGCAAAAATGATAGTAATGAGATGAAGAGTCACTGGTACTTTCTCTTGAAAAGCTAACCCAGTGTGACATGTGGAAAATACATGGCTGTCAGAACATCACAGAAAGGAGGGCATGGAGCAACACAAGCAATGTGAAATCCTTGGATGGGTCAGGAGTTAACCAAAGAGGTAGAGGTCAGCTGCAGAAGATGAAGACCCTGTCAATGTGCTCCATTCTGAACTAGAGGAACAGCCCTCAATAGCAAGAATATCACATCCCTCTTGCTTCATGTTTTCTCTGCCAGTGAAAGAAGCTTTCCTGCTCAGGATTTCTCCATTTGGACGTACTAACCTCACTCCCACTCCTCTCACTCAGCTTCACGCTTGGCTGGGATGTGCTACAGGAGTGCTGAATGCAGAGCAGGCTGCTGGACCTCCATAAATATTAGAGGCTCACAACTACTTTGTGCTCGGTGTTCTTTCTTATGTCTGTGGTTCACAGCCACAATGAAATGACACAAAGGCTGAGATGCCAAAGCAACTTGTCAATATGAAAATGTCCAAAACGTACCTTATCCTTTCATGGATGGGCAACATCAATATGAGCAGGACCTCCCCAGGGAGCTCTGTCATATTGACCTAGCCACCAGGAGCTTGGGGTTCAGGTGAGAGAGAGTATTAAATTTTAACCACTCCTTAAATAACATTTTTTTTAATCAATAATGTGGGTCCTGAACCCTTGGCTTTCCAATTGCATTTGGTTTCATTGTGGATGCCGTGAAGATGAAGTTTTACCTGCTATTTTTTACGCTATTTATCTGGATTCAAGAAAAGCATGTCTTCAGTCTTCCAAGGTAAATATCTGATAGTGCTGCTGGGCTTTTAGTGTGTGGTGAGTGGGACAGGGAAAGTATTGAAGCAAAATAACTCCAAGTCGCATACGAAAATGTTTGGCAAAGGCTGACATTTATTTATTGCTCTTGTAATTGGATATGTGGTTCAATTTAACATATAGATAGTGGAGGAAATGAAATTATTCTAAGTCTTCTTTGTGTCCATAAATCCTATGTTTTTAATCATATTAAAACTATTCTTTTCGGTCTAAGTGCAAATCAATTCTGTTTATTCAGTGCTTTTGAATCCCAATAAAGGGCATTCTGAAACTTAATGGGAAAAAATAATTTGCTTCATTTGCCTTAAAACAAGACCTTAAATGAATTACTTCTTGAGGTAGAGAGGGAAACCATTTCAGAAAGTGCTAACAATCTGTTTTCTTTCTAAAGCAGCTTTTATGATTGTTTTTCCAGTCATAAATCATTTTTGAATAACCATTTCGTATTTGTACAATGTTTCTGAAGCAGCTTTATTGTTACCTATTGATAAGACTTCAGAAATGCCCTGAAACCAAATGCTTTGCTAAAACATGAGAACATATGTCAGAGATGAAGACAGCCAAAGTGCTTTTATTTTCTACATGTATAGCTGGTTTAAAAACCTGAAATGCTTTAATAGGTAGAACTAAAAGGATAAGCCCCTCATGTGGTGATATCAAGCAAGATGAACAACCTGTAGGAATCATGATTAAACACAGCCTGCTCCCAGGACTGAAACACCTACACAAATAATAGTGAATTATGTCTCACAGCCCTTCTGTGACTCTGCACCACAAGCCAGTGGGCAGGCCAGTGACAGGTGAACGTCTCTCCAGTTCATGCCTTAAAAGAGGATCTTTCATCTCCTTTTGTGATGCAATCATATTTTATTGTGGATTGCTACTATGGAGGTGTGAGGGTTAAAGTAGGGGGACAGTTAAACATGTTTTTAGGTGAATTTTGCGGAACAATATTGCTCTGTGCTATTTGAAGGTTAATTTATTTCATGTTTAAGTAAAACACTGAATATCTGACCCTTACAGAAGAATATGGCATTTCCTACTGGAAAGCATGAGTCTAACCCTCCCAGCCCCGGTTATGAAAATGGCTAAAATAATGAGATTTTAAAGGTGATATATTATATCCGACTTTTTACTTTTATTTGAGTGCTAGTGTTGGAGGATTTAACGGTCATGTATTAAAGCTTCCCTTTGCAAGGTTATAGTGTGATTACTGCATCTGGACTTCTAAGAAAAATACCGAACATTGTGAGACTTGTGAAAGAGCTGGTAACACTGGAAAGACTCCGGGCTCACTGGTAGGGAAAGGGCAAGGCTGGAGGCTGATGGAGAGCCAGCAAGGTGGGAGAAAAGAGAGCCCACGGGTAGGCATCTGTGCTCCAGGCAGACGAACAGCTTACATGGTCCAGGAGAACAGGAGAAGATGCTGGCAGCACTCCTCTAGTGACACCACCTGCTAGAGCCAGGGTAAGACATTCAGCTGGAGACAAGTAGGGAGGCCTCTCTTCTGGAGATAAGTCAGAAAGAACATGCCAGGTTTAAATGAAGTCAGGCTATGAGGACAGAGAGACACAGCCATGCTGGTGCCTTGTTTTTGTGGGCCTGTGTGGTATGTAATGTTGGTGGCCTTCCTAGTGACTGAGAAATGCAATGGAGAGGAGGAATGAAGAGACTGAGATGCCTGCAGAGAGCCGGCACTGATTTTATGTCTACCTGTGAGATGGTGGCCAGGGTTCCTGGATGGGATTCATCTGACTGTATGGGATTTCTACACAGTTCTGCATGGAAACAAGTCCCCTTCACCTTCCTGTACAGCTAGTGGAGAAAAATATGTGCATTTAGGTTATAATTCATTCCAGTTTAGCACACACATCTAAATTAGTTCAGGTTAACTGGACCCTGAAAGTGCCTGTTTCTTTATTAAGAGAGTGACTAGCTCAGGTGAAGATATCAAAACCATCTAAAATGAACTGTAATGCATCCCACTCTCTCTGTCATAGCTACAGGATAAGACCTGAGCATTGTAGTTCTGGACTCCTATTTATCCAGAAATAATAGAGAGAGGAAAAACAGGTGGGGAACAGTGATAGAGTCCAGTGGGACCCTGGCAGAAAGTTGGAGGAGAGGAATGCGAGGGATCCGCTTAAGGACAAACTCAAAGAGCAACCAGGGAAGCAGGGCATGAGGACAGAAAGGGAAAGAAAAGAGGTGTGTTCAAGATGAACATGTCCAGCCATACCAGGGCAGCAGGCAGGGCAAGGAAGCTGGGGGTAGAGGGTTGTTTCTGAGATTGGTATAAAGGCAGTAATTAGAGCTTTTGTCTGGGTGTTTCTAACAGGAGTGGGGCAGAAGACAGATGAAAGAGGGACAAATCGAAGCAGAGGAACTGAGAAGCCCAGTAACTACAGTTTCATCTGTTAATACTTCCCATGTTAAACACGACTACAAGAGCAAGGGCAGAACTTGGATCAGCTTGTTCAATGTACTCAGGTCCTACCAACAAGAGCTATAGAGGAATCGCTGTTAGCTACCACCTGTCCAGTACTTACCACACTCAGCTGAAATATTTGTGCAACAAATGGTGGGGTACAAGTACGTACCAGCTTCCTTGTTATGGTACTCCCAGACTGTGAGAATCATAGGATGAAACCAGATGCAGCTGCCCTTTTCTGGTCTCCCCTGTGAAAAGACTCCCCCAGATATGAGAAGAAAAATTTACTTCTAAAGTAGCCTCAAAAGCAAGCTTTGGAGTGCACTTGCCTAGAGAAATAGGCAAACTGCCAACCCTGCCTATCCCTGATTGCTTTTTGATGCTCTGTCAAACGATGGTGGAGGCAAAAGTAGGGCTGGCATATTGTTGGTTCTGCATGAGAAACAACAGTGATTGCTTGGAGCCTAGCTAAAAGTAGAAAAGATCAATCACCTGGTTGCCAGACGCCATCAGGTCTCTGCTTGAAATCAGTCACAACAACGAGTTGTGACAATCATGTTATGCAGTTTGAAAACACTATTTTTGAGAGTCCTGCCTATTTTCTTTTAGAACAGTCTTTGCAGACAGGGCTGGCAGGGACTTCCACAGTGCCTGGTTTATGCACTGCCACCAACTCCACATGATTTGAGGGCTGAGAGCCACCCCAGCCCAGAAAATGGAAATAGGGGTCTGACATTCCTCTGACTCTCCACCTTCTACACTCAAATTATTTTTATTATCTACCCAACATAATTTTGAACTATGTGCTTTGCAGGGCACTGAAGATCAGGGCTGGCTTTACAATGCAAAGTAATATTTTTTTGTTCCAGAAAGTGAATTTCACTTCTGTTACCAATGGTGGGTTCAGGCATGGGAAGCACCATCTCATCTACAGCACATCCAGACCACGGGTTTCAAGTAGAAGTGGAATATAAGTTACCGGGCAAAGAGGGCAAGGACAGTGGTACAGACCAACTGAAACCATACCTAGCAGAGGGACAGAAATGAGACTAGAAAAACTGGACGGGAGTAGGAATGATGATGGTAGTAGCCTCTGCACATCTACACAAACATCATGTCTGGCTTTTGCAGGAGACTGGGAGGGCTCATGTTTCTGCTGAACAGTGACTGAGACCGAGAAACTCAGGGGAGAACAGGGGAGCTGTCTTCCTGGTCCAGACTAGTTTTCCACCGGTGCTGCGGTACGCTGGATTAGCTGGGGCTGGCAGCTGTTGTGCTGGTGCCAGCTCCCAGGAGTGATCTCGGAGTCCGGCAGTAGATATTGGCTACCAAAGCCCTGCAGCACCTCTTTCACAAACCTCTTTGGCAGAAGCAGAGGCTGGAACGGGGCTCAGCACCTTCACTACTGAATCTTCTTTGAGTTCATGGCAGCCAAGCCAGGGAAGATGAGAAAGGCCAAGCCTGCTTCTCTACTTTTTTTGTGACCTAGAGTAGTTCCAAGTACCTGTGCTTTACCTAAATACCCTTGTTTTTCAGGGACGAAGTTTTGTGGGCTCTCCCACAAACAGACAAACAGGTCGAAACCCTTCAGGATTTACTGAACACCACTGAGGTAAACAGATCCCTCCCTCTCTGGTCTGTAGGCCAAATTCTTCCCCCAAGTGCACTAACTGCTTCTCCCCCTGGAGAAAGATTTAGCCCACTTTCATTCATTTGTCCTAATACAGCAACTCAGCAAATGTTTGGTTTTCATTGCTCTGCATCCATCTGATTTACATGAGGAGACTTCCACTTCATAATGTTACAGTAGTGCATTACACCAGAGCTCAGATTTATGCAATTGATTTTGTGTACTAAGGCACTGCAAAATTGGCAAAGCACCAACACACAGTGAGTAGAAACACTTTTGGTAGGGAACCTCAGCACTTTAGACCAATGCAATCTTGACCTATCTGACTCGCACAGCTTTGAAGATCAGGACCAGATTTTTGTGGTATTTTTCTTAAAGCAGCATTTAGAAGATAAAAATCTCTTAAAGCAATACTTTTTTTATTACTTTTATATGTCATTAAAGAAGAGAGTATTTAATTAAAATGAGGCATCTCTTCCTTTTCAAAAGTGTTTGCCCAATCACATCCTCACAGTTTGAAGCCAACACTTGGCAATAAAGGCGTAACCATTCCCTCAACCAACATAATTTACAGGATGATTGAAGATGTGTCTCAGATGACTGAGAGCTTTTAACAGTGCCTATGCTCAGTCTTCCTCTGTCTGTCTTGGCTCCTATTCATTTTATGTCCACCCCAAAATCCTACTAGTCTTCTGCTCCCCCTCCTAGCATCTTCTGATCCCTCCCTTCAGTTCACACAAACCTCGATAACCTTCCTTGCTCTTTTCCTCCTCCACATGCTGTACCAAAATAAGTCTTCCCTCCTCTATCTTTTCCTCACCACTGTCATTCTTCACTTTCTTGTGGACAGGAGTCCCAAGAAGCCACGAAGACCAACTGCAGCACATTCAGTGCAGAGAGAGCAGGAGGTGCTTTCTACCAAGTCACTTATGTGACCATGCAAAATGAATATTTTTCGAAGGTTATAAAATGGCCATATTTTTTTCCATGGCTATAAGTTGGGCAAGTTATAAGAAGAAGGGAATGGGAGAAGGAAAGGCAATAGGAAAAGGAAATGGCAAGTGAAAAATAAAAGGAAAGGGAAAAGGAAAGGGAAGACATAAACAGTACCTCCCAACAAATGTTAATGTTTACAATCTAGCAAAAAACAAGCAATTGAAAATCAGCATCTTACAAGAAGAATTATCAGGCTAATTATAGGTGCTACTCCTGCAAAAGTTGGAAAGCAAAAACCTGAAACAAAGGAAATGCTTTGTTCTTACAGCACACGCATTGCACGTAGCATCCATCAGAAGACCCAGACGCAGGAACACCTACAGCAGAGGCTTTGTAGCTGCCCCTGGGGCAGTATTGACCATTGCTGATGATGGGTAAAGAGACCAATAATCATATACAAATCAAAGTTTCCCATTTACCCCCACTCATTGCTCCTCTGCTACCTCAGCTGTGTCAATCTGGAGTTCCTTAGCTTTCCTTACTCTCAATTCAAAGAATGCCTACACTAAAGAGAAACTAAATCTGAACTGGTGCACATCAGTGCAGAGAGCAGGCTAGCCAGGGCAACAGGGAAATCTGTGCTGGGGAGCTAAGCATCCAGCTGGCTTCTTGGATGGGTTTTCCAAACGATGCTGAGCCATGCGATGCTGTCGGTACCCTGCCAATAACGTCTGAGATGGCTACATTCAGACTAGCTCAGCCATTTGTATAGCCCATTGCAGTAATAATCCAGGGCCCAAACGTTTCACCATTTATTGTTCCAAAGTCTTGATTAAAAGCATGGATGAGTCTACCGTATGATTTTGCAGACACATTCTCTCTGAGAAAGAAGTGAGGCAAACAGTTGACAGATGATACATGCCTGGAAACATGGTGCCCTAAATTGAATATAATATTCCTGGTACAACTGCACCAGAAAGGAAAAAAATAAACTATGCTGTCTGGCGACTCCATGCTGTATGTCTTCAAAAATGCATCCAAGAATTATGTTGACCTTTTCACATTATAAATTCACGCCTAATTTTCCACTTGCTGTCACCCCTAGATCTTGTGGTATTATTGGTTCTAAAGCTTCAATCTTTTATTGAATATGTTGGTTTCTGATTTTGTTATTGCTAAAGATTTAATTTTACCAAGAAGAATCTCATTTTCCTGTTTTCCTCCCTTCTCTAATCTCTGTATTGCTGCTTCAACTTGACTTATATTCGAACCCCTTCTGGCATTTATTTCCTCCCTGATGAAAGTCATCAGCGAATACAATAACTACAAACACTGGTCTGATCTTCATTAATTCTCCAAATACCCTCAGGGAAAATAAGTCTCAGCAGACTTGAAAACATGTAACATAATAACCAGCTAAACGTATCCATTATACTGGAAATACTATCTCAGAAAAGGTTATGTTCCTGTCTTTGTTCTTGATTTATGAATTTATGTGCAGAAGTCATTATAAACATTTCTTAAATACACACATTTCATTTCCAGCAGTAGCAGAATGCTATAACATGACACAGGGAATATTAAACTGCTTGTTACAAGTGGTCTCTTAAATCGAAAACATATGCTTCAATTATTTTAAAAATATTTACTAAATGTTAGTACGAATATTTTTTCTTCCCTCAGTAAAAAAAATGTTTTTGGAAACTTTGCAGGTCATTCTCTGGCAACCTGTTGTGGTTGAAAACATCAAGAAGGACAAAGAAGTTCATTTCTATGTCAGGGCATCCAGCATAAATAGCATAAAAGCTCAGTTAAGGCAACTGACCATCCAATATAAGTAAGTATCTTTTATTTGTTGTCATGAATGTTTCTGTAAAAGTGTTTGTCATTTATTTAAGAGGAGGTTGTGCTCTTTCTTTGTTATTCAGAGTCTCGATGGGAGATGTTCAAGGACTTATTGAAAAACAGACTATCAATGACACAGTCAACCCACGCAGATCTTCATCATATTATGAAAACTACCATTCAATGAAAGAAGTAAGATATTTTTGTCATAATCCTCTGTAGATTCAAGGGGTGAAATGTGTCTCATGGTTGAGAAAGGAGCTAGGGAAAGAAATCATCAACAGGTAAATAATTACCATTGCATTGCTCAGCCATTGAGACTTGTAATTACTGTAAGGCCTTCATAGAGAAGGAATGAAGCATCAGACAAAATCTCTCATACATCTGTTGCCTCAAACTGCCATTCAAATGCAGCCAACACAGAAGTGAAATGAAGTCACAAAACACCACATAAATATTTAAAAAATGAAATGGATAATAATTTAATAAAATAGAACTAAAGAGGAATTCTAGGGCTATACTTGGACTGGGCTGTGATTGTGTCTTAATGTTTAAGAGAAATTAGAGTCAGGCAAGTGATAAGTGTTCTGAATTGCTAGTTTTCCTTCTCATCAGCTAAAGAGGCAGGATTTTGGGAGGAACAATGAATTTAAGTCTAGACCATTTTCAGGAATGAAGGAAAACAATAGGGAGAAGATCTATTTACTAACTTCATCCTTGCAGATATATCATTGGATGGAAGAAGTAGTGAAAGCCCATTCTGACCTCCTCCAGAAAATATATATTGGATCATCATATGAAAAACGACCACTTTATGTTCTGAAGGTACAGCTGTGACATACTGCAAAATCTTTCCAAGTACTAATGTAAACAAGTGATGAGGTTTGGCCAGAACACTTTCTTAAATCTATACTTCTATGCATATTTTAATAATGTGTAAATTTTCGTCTTTTTTAGAAGTTTCCTAAATTCTTCTAATAAGGTCCATTACCTTTGACAAAGGCATTTAACCACATTAAGTTCCTTGTTGGGTCACAAAGAAGTTATCACATCTAGGCCATCATCCAAAGGCATGAAATACTGGCGTGGTGGATTCACAGATTGGTAGGGGCTGGAAGGGACCTCTGGACATCATCTACTCGAACCCCCCACTAAAGCAGGATCACCTAGAGCATGTTGCACAGGATCACATCCAGGCAGGTTTTGAATATCTCCAGAGAAGGAGACTCCACAACCTCTCTGGGCAGCCTGTCCCAGTGCTTGGTCACCCTCAGAGTGAAGAATTTTTTTCTCATGTTGAGACGGAACTTCCTGTGTTCCAGTTTGTGCCTGTTGCCCCTTGTCCTGTCACTGGCCCCTTCTTCTAGACATCCACCCTTTAGATATTTATAAGCATTAATAAGATCCTCTCTTAGAAGAGTCTTCTCTTCTCCAGGCTAAACAGACCCAGCTCTCTCAGCCTTTCCTCAGGAGAGAGATGCTCCAGTCCCCTCATCATCTTTGTAGCCCTCCGCTGGACTCTCTCCAGTAGTTCCTTGTCTTTTTTGAACTGGGGAGCCCAGAACTGGACACAATATTCCAGATGTGGCCTCACCAGAGCAGAGGGGGACAATAACCTCCCTCGATCTGCTGGCCACGATCTTCTTAATGCACCCCAGGATACCATCAGCCTTCTTGGCCACGAGGGCACACCGCTGGCTCATGGAGAGCTTGTTGTACTCCAGGACTCCCAGGTCCTTGTCTGCAGTGCTGCTTCCCAGCAGGTCAACCCCTAACCTGTACTGGTGTCTGGGGTTGTTTCCTAGGTGCAGGACCCTACACTTGCCCTTGCTGAACCCTCCTCTGTTGACTATGAAGCCAATCTAGTTTGTTGCCCTGCATAGTTGGTGATCTATCCTTTTGACCTCAGGTCTTGCTGCACGCAGTGTTGGTGCCTATGTTAGGAGCTTGCTGCAAGCAGTCTGAATATGGCTCTCTGACTGTATGTGAACATAACTGAGAGCAGTGTCCTGGCCCAGGATCAGTCTAAGCTCTCCCTACAAGACAGATGCTTCTTCTTCCATCTTCGTTACCCTTTTCAATTCCACTTTCCAGTGCTACACTTTACAATGGTGACATTTTAATACAATTTCTCTTTTGTCAGCTTTCTAAAAGCCAGGAAAGATCCAAAAGTGCCATATGGATTGACTGTGGTATCCACGCTAGAGAATGGATTTCTCCTGCTTTTTGCCTGTGGTTCATAGGCCATGTGAGTAGATAATCACATCTGATTACCATTTTCAAAGCAAAGCAAAAAATCTTGACACCATTTACCTTCTCTGTCCAATTGTGCTCCAAGCTCCATAAAGTCTTAACTCATTTACTTTCAGAACACCAAGACAGGAGATTTGTGTCTGAGATTTATACATAGCAGTGTGTGTCAGTAGATGGAGGTATGCGTGTGTGAGAGCGAGAGAAAGTCATATGGATCAAATGCCAAAGAACTCAGATGTATTCTTAAGTATAGAATCATAGAATCTTTAAGGTTGGAAAAGACCTCTAAGATCATCAAGTCCAACCGTCGACACAATATCACCATGTCCACTAAACCATGTCCCGAAGTGCCATGTCTACATGTTTTTTGAACATCTCCAGGGATGGTGACTCCACCACCTCTCTGGGCAGCCTGTTTCAATGCCTGACCACTCTTTTGATGAAGAATCTTTTCCTAATATCTAATCTAAACCTCCCCTGACGCAAGTTGAGACCATTTCCTCTTGTCCTTAAAGTATGAAAGAAACTTTTCAAAGTATGTGCAGCAAATTCAGCAGTGATGTTTACAATTATGAATGGTCAGGGATGCAGAGGGTATGCCAGGAAAAGCAAGTATTTGGTAATCTACTAGGGCTATGTCTATACCACCACATGGATCCAAGGAACAATCCTGGCTCTTGATCACTTAGTGCATGGTGGCTCACGCCCATATTACTCCAGCTGGCACTGCCTACAGTAGATGAGAGGGCGCCCAGAGTGAGCTCAAGCTGTCCTTCAACCCTTGGTTCTTCCCTACGTGCCTTCCTAGAGCTACGGTTACCCCATACTTGTCTGCGCCAGCCATGGCATAGCTCCACACCAGTATGCACACCAGCAATCTTTACTCAGCACTTGCTGCGTTGTGTCACCTCCTGCTCTGCTTGCTGCTACTGCTCCTCCGCCTCCTGCCTCCGCATTTGCCATTTGTACTCATGTTTTTTTCTGGTTCTGCCTTGTTCAGAGAATGAGGCCGCACAAGCCACCTTCTTCTGAAGGTACTATCCCTGCTAGAGACACCGTCATTTCAGACCTCCAGAACATGACCAACAAGTGCCAGCTATACGCATAGTACCAGTTCGTGGGAACTAGTAAATCACTGTATGATGGACTTAGCCTGACCAGCCTTGATGTGCAACCGCAGACTGATAGTCACATCTAATCTTTAATATCTTTAATATCTACACTGCTCAGGACAGTGAACAAAGGTACACCAAAAGATACCTCATCCATGGTTTGCACCCTGATCTCAGCATATGTTGCCTTGGTCTTTTTAAATTTAAGGCATCTCTGCTCAACTCATCACGCTGAGGTGCTGGCCCAGTTCTTAGTACGGACCAGGAAAAGGCTCCTAAGGCCCTTCTGGCCCAGACAAGGTTGCCCAGCTTACTCCGTTAATGTTCTGAGATATTATTTATTCTTACTTTTTCACAAAAGCAAAGTTCACAGTAAAAATAAGCTAGATGAGATTGACACTTCACAATCACCAGTACTGCAGCCAGAGAAACAACATAGATGCGTCCTTGAAACATGAATTATGGTTTGGCTGTGATGGAACTAAATAATGATGGTGGTGGTGGTAGTAGTAGTAGTAGTAGTAATAATAATAATAATAATAATGATAATAATATAATGATGTATTTCTTTCTGTCCTCAGTCACAACCATAAAACCTCAATGACTATAACATTTGAAAGGAGATTGCAGGAGTTAGGGACAGATACAGATGAATGTACCTTGTGACCCACTGATAATCCAGGCCGTGAAGGTTCCCTTGGAGAGAAATGCATTTGCCCTTTTCACGCTGCTCCAAATAATTACCAGCTGTGCTGTCACTTTGCCAGTGACATGTCCCTGCAGCATTTTTCAGAACTAACAAGCTGAACATTAAGGTTCTCCATCCTCTTGATCTAATTTATGTGCTTTAAATTCAAATTTTATTTCTCTTACCACTTCATGAAGTAATGTTTTAAAATTTGACATTAATACACATCTGCACACACACATCAAAATCAATTGCTCTCTCTTGCAAATCCTAGGCATTCTTTATAATGTTTCCACTCTTTATCCTTTAATTTTGTTGTTGGATTGTAAAAAGATTGACATTTCTCATTTAAGTTAGAGAAAGTCCATTGCCTGAGGAAAACTAGGAAGGATTTAAAATGAATGAAGGTGCTTTAAGTAAGGTATAAAGGAAAAAAAAAGATTTGATTAAGGACTTAGTCTATTCTAATAGTAACAAAACCACTCATGTAGGTTGAAATTTATCCCTGTGTGATGGACCAACAACCAGGTTAGGTATCACTAAAGCCTTCAAAATAGGCTTTGAGGCACCATTGGCAATGTAGGTCTTACTGGCTCTTTGCATATAAATGCATTGAACTATTAATGCAACAAGGAGAAATACTGTTATGTACAGCAACCATTTGAAATGTTTCATGTTATTTCTGTGCTTGCGTTATTTTGCACTGCTTTTGTGTATTTTGGGTGGAAGGGAGGGTTCCTATAATTTGTACAAGCAGCAAAAGCTCAAACCTTCCTAATAGGCTCCAACTCTCTCTCACAACCTCCCGTTAACGTTAAAGGACTGCAGCATGTCTGATATTGACTGTATCGGTTCGAGAGTCCCTGCACTTCTACCCAGGGAGCTACTTCGCTATTTAGCAATTTCTGTGATGCGATGCACATCTATCAGGAGGTAGACTGGTCTGACAATTGCACAATTATTTTACATACGCCATCAGGTGCCTTTCTAGGAAGGGAAGAAACCACTATTAGGGATGCTTTTAATAAGTTTCCCCTGTGCTTTATAGGCAATCGATGTGCGTGAGAGAGATCAGACCATGACAACGCTTCTGGAGCACTTTGACTTCTACGTCATGCCTGTGATCAATGTGGATGGCTATGAGTACACGTGGAGCCACCCCTCTGTATGTAGAGATTTTTTGACAGGCTGTGTAATGTACTGATGTGCTATACGTGGGAACTATCAGTGTGCATGCTAAGGGTGTAATTTCCATCCTGGAACTGCACATCCGAAACTCTGGATCTCTGCTTGGAATTTCTACCTCTCTGCCTTATTTAAACCACAGCAAATACTGCAACTAATTGGCGTTTGACCCACAGTACCTTTGTGTCTTCCAACCTGCTGGAAATGCATTTGGAAATGACAGAATCTCATCCTGGGATATTAATACTTCCAGATGTCAGGGAATGCTTGTGTCAGGCTTCAGCAGCAAGGTTACAAAAACTGGCACAATCCAGCACAGGGTGAATAGTGTGCTGCATCAGACAGAGCACAGTCAATAATTCACTTCTTCCTCCTGCAAGGTGGTCCTGTTCTCTGAGTACTTTCTGTTTCAGATAAATGAAGAGGCAACAGGTATCTTTTGTCCAGGGTTTTATTTATTGGTTGGAAATTCTGAGCGATTGAGATGGTTCTTTGATTTTTAGATCCTTCACTCAAGTTAAAAAAAAAAAATCTCATCCACCCTTTTACTCATTTGATCTTTAACCCAGCTTGGCTCACATTGGGATTGTTATGCATATACATTTCAGCAGCTACACACCAAATTTTCAACTTTTCATATGCTGTCAGCAATGCCTACAGAAAGGTTGGACTTAAACTCTTAAAACTCCCATACCTGGCCAAACAGTATGTCTTCTCCCCTCCTTCCATACTGAAATCAAATCAGACATGACTCCCTCATATCCTACCCTACATTTCCTTTTATCATCCAGCCTCCCTGGCAATCAGATTGGGGGTTTATAATCTTTCTTGGTCTTTTGCCTCTTCATTGGCACTTGACCTGTAGAGGCAAAAGTTGGAAGTCACATTTAACTAACAAGTGAAATGGTGCCATTGTTTTTCTCAGCTTTCTCCCTGAACGTGGCTCGTATGTCTCTTTCCATAGAATCGGCTGTGGAGAAAGAGCCGCTCATCGCATGGTAACAGCAAGTGCGTCGGTACTGACATGAACAGGAATTTTGATGCACACTGGTGTGGTATGACATAATTTCCTTCCCATTGTACTCCTGCCTCAATTTTAGCCTTTAAAATTCTTAATTTTGAAAACATTTCTATTTACCATTTCATAAAGTTGATACAATGACAAATGCAGCTGAATAATGAACTGGTGAACAGTTCCCCAACTTGAGACGCTTTTTGTTGGGACCCAGGATATTTCCTCCTCAGATGCCACACCAGGGACTAACCTCTTCCCAGTATGATGAAAAGAGAGAGGGGGACCAGGACCCTGGATCCTGTCTCTTGCATCACACCATGACACACTGGGCACAGGCTGTGGGGGGAAAGGAGGAAAGAGGTGACCCTTGCCATGTCACTCAATGCCTGTTGCACCACACAGTTGAGTAGATGCTCCACTGTGTTGTACGAACCGATCACCTCAGTCATCCTTCAGCAATGCTTGGCTGACCAAGATTTCTTGGCTCTCAGTGTTTGCTGGCAAGGCTGTATCATGTTTACTTACCCGCAGGCACTTCAGTACATGACAGGTTTTTTAATAGTCTGCAGAATAGCTGTCTTAAAATTTAACCTATAGATCAGATCTGGCTTCATTCAGTACTGACACTAATGTCTGGTATGACTTTCAGTCATTTTAGTCCATTGCTAAACTGGGAAGATGTTTATTTACCAACCATGGCGATTATATGGAGAAAAACATACATAGGAAGATGGGGACCAAATACATACATTTAAAAGTGATATTCAGTATAAATATGTTATGAAAATAGAACTTAGAGAAGTCTAAGTTATAAGAAGCAAAAAGCTATGTGATACAAATACTAGTTCCGGTGAAAGATTATGTAATATACTGCATTTAACTTGTGAAGTGCTTTTGGTGGTGAACAACTACTGAAGCGGAGAAGTGATTCTACTTTACAAAAAGCAGAAGAATACAGGTAGATTAGAAAGTGCTTCTTCTCTAAAGAAGTCTTTGGACAATATGTACACTTTTCTTAGAGAGCAAAAGCAGAACATCTTACTTTAGTAACTTGGGAAATATTCATGCTGTTTTCAGCCACGCTATGCTCCTCTCTTAGACATGGCTGAAAACATAGAAGAGAGAAGCCTCAGCACCTTGCAGGGTCATTGGAGATAAAAACCTGTTTGTACAGATAAATCTAAGCACTGAAGTCAGGTGCTTACAATAAACTAAGCAGATGACTGCAAGGATCTCCCTAGGTTTCTACTCCTTTTAGTTATACGATCAGTAAAATGCTGAAAAACAAAATCCTGTTTTTCTTAATTAGCATAAACATATTGTTTCTACTGAATCAGATACATCTTTGCTTACTAACTGATAGCAATGGTTGAACGGATTGGATCCAGAACATATTAACTATAGAATCTCCATTATTGCTGTAGCTGTGCGAAGCACCTGCAGTTCAACAGGATGGTCAGAAGAACCAAGTTGGAGTTTCACCACTTTATAATAATGTTGTAATTATTATTAACTGTGTCAATTGAATACAATAACACAACTGTATTCATGGGAAATGACCTCCAATTCACGGGAACCTGCAATTTAATCTTCCCTTACATACTTTTAAGCAGAGAAAAGTTCTTGTCAGGGGTGCCAAATGCTCAGACTTCCATTGGCTTGAGGTTTGCTTGCGAACACACTTTGTGCCACCACAAAATTCCAGGCTTTATATGTATGCATTCAATCAGAGCTGAACTGCTGTGTTTATCTATCCTTCCTCTTCAGCTGCTCAGATAAAAACTTTATGAACAGGTACAAAGCCCTCACAGTTTTTATGAAAAGCAAAATATACTAAATGCGCTGATACATTACACCTTTTTATATTAATAAAAGGCAAAATTACTCCACTAAAACCAATGCACTTGCTCTGCGGAACTAAATTTGACTGGAATCCAGTTGTACCCATGTTTTTCATATTGTTTCCTTTGCTGGCTGTTCTCAGTATGACCAAGGATTTAGGAAAGCAGACAGAACATTAATCCAAGACTGCCAGCAAACAGATTCTTCATTGCCTTTTTCCTTGGACAGCTACTCACTTCTGTGCAAAGCGGTACAGTGTAAAACTTAACATTCGCATTTTGCCGCCTTTGCATGACTTCACATAGATGCCAGGAACGGTACGCATTTTCATATACATGAATTTTCATGGACTGTCTGTGAAATCATCCTTAATTCAGGAACATGAAGAATTATATATTCCAGAACATAAAACATACCACAGCCCTCTCTGTCCCAGCACCCGTGTTTCTGACCTCCCAGCCTGCATCTCCCAGACTCAGTGTCTCTGTCACCACTTCTCTCCCCCAACTTGCTCTCTTCACTTTATTACTTCTGTTTTTTCTGCTGTGTCATGCAAGGGTGTAGGTAACTTGAGGATTTATTTTCAGCCATTGATACAATAAAGGGACTTGCAGTATCTGTGGAACAGCTGCATGCGTGAAAATACTGGTTTATTCTTAACATGGACAGCCAGGTACCACCATATCACCAAGTCTTTCCGTCTATCATAACTACATTTCACCCAAAGGTTCTTGCAACTTCTAATTAACTAAAACATATGTATATACAAAAATTGTTAAGTATTTTTGGGGTCCAGATATGCTCCCCATTACTTTGTGGCATGCTCCAGTTCTTCCCTAGCTATCACCGGCACCAGAAGACATTTCCTTCTCTCCTGTATCATATGATAAGAGCTTGTGTTGCTTCTACAGGGCTGCTACTCTGCAGACATAACTGGCATTACTGATTTTTGGAAGATGGACATCTGTTAAAGTGTCCCAGTGCTCAGGGATGAAGAAAGTCTTCTGGGTGTTAAAGCGCTCAGTGAGCTTTACTCCTGCATAAGATTTAAGGATAATATGTCCATCAAAACTACAGATAGTAGTAAAGGGTAAAATTACAACATTCATTAAAACATGAAGAGCTGACATTTAACACTAATGATCCTGGCTGCTTCCAGAAAGTTATTTGGTCTTATTCTGAAGACAGGAAAAATGGTGAATCCTAGTTGTCTTCTACTTGTTCTAGTGCCTAGCTTTCCTCATTCTTAAAAACCTTCATTTTGATTTGTGTTTCTTCAACTTCCAAATGGCAGTTTGCTTTTCCCTGAGATTAAATAATCACTTAACACTGCCTTTTTCTGGTAGTACTTCTAGATTTTAAGAAGGGATCTCACAATCTTGTTCTTGATGAATTTAAATGGAGCGTATTCATCCTCTCCTCTAAGACTTTTTATCTGGCCTTTGAATAATTTTTTTTTCTTCACCTTCTCTAATTTTTTTTCAAAGAGTAGGTGAGAAATCCTAGTAGGCTCACATAGATTTCTGCAAGCATGACAGCTCTTTCCATAGCATGGCGGAGTCCATGATTTCTTGTGTATTAGTATCATACTCTGCTCCTTCATTAGACTAACAGAAATGCAGAAGGGAAGGAGTTAAGGAGTAACACTGTGCGCTCTTTCGTTACAGGGGAAGGAGCATCTCCCTATGAATGTCAGGAGATATACTGTGGACCCTACCCAGAGTCTGAGCCTGAAGTGAAAGCAGTGGCTCGCTTTGTCAGAGATCACAAAGACATCATTAAAGCCTACATAACCATGCACTCTTACTCCCAGTTGGTATTGTTTCCTTACTCTTACACTACGGACAAAAGCAAAGACCATGATGAGCTGGTAAGTCTTCCCATCTCCTGAAGTTTCACATTTATTTCAGAACTTCTTACCCTGTTTGGTTAGGCTTGTAATGAGGGAGGCACAGTGCTCTGAAGATCAGGAATTAGGAAATGAGATTTCTCTTGATGTTCTTAAGAACTTAAAGAAGTCTGGCTGGTCTAGCAGTGTGTAAGTCAGCAAGCATCTTCTGAAGACTATGGAAAAATGAAAATATTTTTTTCCAGATTGATAACACATCAACAACCCCTGGTATGTTGAAGCTGCAAAGTTTTGGGGTTTTGGACACCTTGAAAAGATATTTGTGCAAATTCCTGATTAAATTGTATGGTTTACACAAACTCTCAAATTACTTGGGTGTGTAACTCTGAAAAATACCCTCCACATACCTAAGCAATGAGGTATTGTGGTGGACATTTGCTACTTTTATGAAGGTTTTTTGCTACGGATACTTATTCAAAATGGTCCTAATGGTAGGACGGAAAACATACCCCGCCTATGTAGAATTTTACATTCTTGAGCCACCAAATCACACAGTAAAAACTCTCCTAGAAGACAGACAGATTTCAAAACAGAAAAAGTAGCTGCTGCTTTTTCCCACTGACCATAAAACTCTGGGTTTGTCTGGATCTGGAAAGGATATCCAGGCTAAAATGGGATTTGCTAACAGAATAATCGGAGTAATCAAGCCTAAAGAGTAGGTGGAGAGCTTAATCATATTCTTCTTATGTAAAGACATCAAATTCCCCAGAGCAAGGAATCCCCTTTCCTACATTTCCTAGCCCACTTTTTGGTGTTTCCTAAGCTCCAAGTGCTGAGGCAATGAATTCTTTTACTTCCAGCAAGGGCTCCTGCCTAAGAAAGGAGCAGAAACCACATAAAGGTGACCAGGTTTGCAGGCTTTGGGATTTGCCATACGGGAAGACAGCGCATGTCTGAGGCGTTAGAGGTCATTTCATATGCTATACGACATGAGGACAGACAGAATGACAGTTTATAAAGATACAGGATTGACATTAGCACACGCTGCTGACGTTTTTACTGCTTTTCAACCTCATGCATCTCCCATGTCACTTAACATAGTTTAGTTAAAAAACCTTGTATTTTAAAAAAAAACATTTTAAAAAATAAGAGTTGTATAGATAAGAGGACCGTAAAAAGTACAAAATTAATGCATTTGAAGCATCCTACTTCGTAAGACAAAATCCCAGGCAGTCCAAGATAGCATTTCCATTGGTAACTAGTGCCAGTGTGTTCAGAAGAAATGGAAAAAATTCAGTAATGTAAATACAGAACAAACTAACTCCAAACAATACATATTCTTGGTTACTGTTTAATTTCCTGAAACAAACTGTTTTATATACTGTAATAAAAAAACCTGCAGTTGTGAGTGAACAGTAATAATGCATTTGTGACTCCTTCCCTGTAAAGCAGAAGGAGATGCACTACTTCTGGGCATTTAAGACTTCTTCATGGCTTAAGAGTAGAATTCCCTCAATGAAAATCTTTTCTGCTGTTTTTGTCAATACTATGTAAATCTACAGTGACTTTAATACTGTGGCAGAAAAGGAAAAATATGAGACAAGTGGGAACACATGGTTTGACAACAGTTTGCTGCCTGAAGTGGTGGTAAGGTCCCATCTATATTTTTTATCTAGCTATAGCAGAAATGCAATCTGTAGCATGGGCGTATGCTGAAAATTTTAACCACATTCTGTGGGTTTCCTAGAGCCTTTTATAAGAGTATTTAACTACTGCGAGATCCAGAGCATGGTGTAAGTAAATTCTAACTGCATACATATTAATGATTATCACAAGGCTATAAAGTTAATAATGTTTTGTTTAATTTCAGGAAAGGCTGGCAAAGAAAGCAGCTACAGCTATAAAGAGGACAACAAGGAAAACTTATAGACCTGGTGCTGGTGCACAAACCATTTGTAAGTATGACTTCACTACAACAACAGGGATGACAGCATATCCTAGCTAGCATCAGAAGACAGCTTTTGAACAGAAACTGAAGTTCTGGCTTCAGGTAACTTACCTATTTTCCCTTCCTCATCCAGATTTAGCTCCTGGAGGTTCAGATGACTGGGCTTATGATCTTGGCATTAAATATTCTTTTACCATTGAGCTTCGGGACACAGGGACTTATGGATTTTTGCTTCCTCCTCAAGAAATTAAACCAACTTGCTTAGAAGCACTTTCTGCTGTCAAAGAGATAGCTCAACACGTTCTTCAAAATTTGTGATGTTGTCGTGGCTTTACCCCAGCCGGCAGCTGAGCACCACGCAGCCGCTCACTCACTCCCCCCGCATCGGGATGGGGGAGAGAATTGGAAAAGTTAAAGTGAGAAAACTCGTGGGTTGAGATAAAGACATTTTAATAGGTAAAGCAAAAGCCACGCGCACAAGCAAAGCAAAGCAAGGAATTCATTCACCACTTCCCATGGGCAGGCAGGTGTTCAGCCATCTCCAGGGAAGCAGGGCTCTGTCACGCATAACGGTTACTTGGGAAGACAAACGCCATCGCTCCGAACGCCGCCGCCCCCCCCCTTCCCTTCCCCCAAGCTCCTTATAAACTGAGCATGACGTCATATGGTATGGAATATCCTTTTGGTCAGTTTGGGTCACCTGTCCTGTCTGTGTCTCCTCCCAACTTCTTGTGCACCCCCAGCCATCCCGCTGGCAGGGCAGCATGAGAAGCGGAAAAGGCCTTGGCCCTGTGTAAACACTGCTCAACAATAAGTCCATAGAACAAAAACATCTCTATATTATCAACACTGTCTCCAGCACAAATCAAAAACAAATCCCCACACTAGCTACTATGAAGAAAATCAACCCTCTCAGCGAAACCCAGGACAGATGTTGAATATAATTTATTCCAGCATAACTGTACTTAGTTAGCTCAAATAAGAATAAAAAAGCTTGCTGCTTTATTAAAATTATTTTTATTTAGGCCAAAAAAAGTGACTGCAACCTCTATACTTTATTTTAGAATACATCAATTTTTTTCAACCATACTTATACACCCATACCTAAAATGGTAGTTCAGTGCACAGCATATATATATAGTGCACCCTATAAAGGGAAAATAGCATAGACAATCTTATGTCCCTCTAGATGGTGGGAACTCCAGGTGATGTAGCATTGAACGGGCCTCTGACTGACATGCGGCATGCTGGGCAGACCCCACTCGTGGAAGAGATTCCCCCATTTTGGTCATTTGAGCTATTACAGGATTTCCTTACAAGTAAACAACCCTATTAATTGTTTCCACTGTCAAACAGAAAGGATGTTCACATGAGAACTTCTTGCCGCACATTTTGATAAAGGCAGGGACACACAGGTGGTCAAATCTCTGATACCAAGCTGGAGCTGCCCACAGGCTCCTCCGCTGCAATTAGCTGGCTGTTTATTTATCCCGCGGCCAAGGGTTTGTGCAGCACAACATAGGCCTGAAGACTTTTATACCAAGGCCTGTAATGGCAGGACAAGGGGCAATGGTTTTGAACTGAAAGAGGGGAGATTTAGATATTAGGAAGAAATTCTTTACTGTGAGGGTGGCGAGGCACTGGCACAGGTTGCCCAGAGAAGCTGTGGCTGCCCCTTCCCTGGAAGTGTTCAAGGCCAGGTTGGATGGGGCTTTGGGCAAGCTGGTGTAGTGGAGGGTGTCCCTGCCCATGGCAGGGGGGTTGGAACTAGATGATCTTTGAGGTCCCTTCCAACCCAAACCATTCTGTCATTCTTTTTTGCACCTCAGCCACACTGTTCATCATCCCCCCTATCCTGGTCGGCCCAGGCCGAGAAACGGGACTAGCAAACCCGCGGCGCCCAGGCAAACCGGTCTGCCCGCACCCCGCGGAGAGGCCCGGGACGGAAGGTGGCAGGACCGTGGAGCGGTGGAAGGCGCAAGCAGCTTCCGCCCGCAGGCGGGCTCCGCGCAAGGCTGCGGCCCACCTTCCCCGCCCTCCTTCAACATGGCAGCGCTGCCGCTTCCGCCCGGGCCGCCGCCGTTGCCTCCCGCCCTCTAACGTCATCACCGGCGGCGGCGCGGCGGGCGGCGCGAAGGCCGCCGGGAAGAGCGCGCGCGGCCGTGGCGGCGGCGGTTACCCAGCGGCCCTGGCGCGCGGGGGCAGGGCGGGAGCGGCGGGTGCCGTTGGGCTGCGGGAGCGGGTGGCGCTCCTCGTCTTCCTCTCCGTGTCGCTCCGCGCTCAGGCCCGGGAGGACGGACTCCCCCCTCGCCCCCTCCCACCCTCTCCGCCCCGGGCGGCGGCGGAGGAGGCGGCGGGGAGCGGCGCGGCAGCGGAAGGAGCAGGTGAGTGCGGCGGAGCGGACGGGGGCGCGGAGGGTGGGGGAGGGGAGGGCCGTGAGGGAAGGAGAGCGGGAGGGGGCGGGGCGGGTCCTTCGCCCCTTTGCCCCCGCCCCTTCCCCCCCCTGGCCCGGGGAACCGGCGGCGGCGGGGCTCGGGGCCGCTCGGCCTTCGGAGCGGAGCCGCGGGGAAGGGCCGTGCTCCTGCCCACCCCGGCACGCCAGCACGGTGCGCGGCTCGGGGCGCCATGGGGGCTCCCGGGGGCGGGGGGAGAGGCGGAGGCGGTCCGCCGGGGGGCCACGGGTGAGGGCCTAGTGGTGCCGGTCATCCAGCCGTTTGCTCGGGTCGCGGTTCCATCAGTCAGTGGCCGTGCTGCAGCCTGCCTCCCACCTACTTGGATCTTCCCTGGTCGCGGGGGTTTTTCCACTTCAATGGGGCTCTTCTCCCACTTCCTGGCCATAAAATAGTTTCTGCTTTATGTGCTTAGAGGAATTACTAATTTCGCTCGTATAAATTCACTCATCACCATTTCTTTAGATAGTGGCTACAGCTAACTCCCACCCCTTCCAGAACTTGTAGACTGGGCATGTTGGGTTAGTGTTACAGATGGTCTGCTTAGGTCCTCACCTTTGACTTCTCTGCTGGATTCTCACTCCACCATTGATATCTTGTCGACCTTCTGCAAGACTGTTTGAAGAACAGATTGTGACAGATAGTGGGTTAGCAACCAGGACCTTATGGGATCTTGCTCTGATGGTGAAACACTCATGGTGGTGCATCTGTGCAGGTGGGAGTGGACAGACTCAGCCCATGAACTGAGGATATCGGAAAACTATAAAAGTGTGGCTGCATGTGGCTGTGTCCCGCTTCTCAGCATGTTTGCCCGAGTGTGGGATCTGGTGATCTAATTTACGGATTGGAGATAATGTGTATCCAACAAAGTTGATCTGAAGGCTGAATGAGCTTGGATCTGTCCACACCAGTCTGCATAGACTGTCCCTTAGTCTGGTAAAACATCTTCTTGGAGTACAAGGACTTTGTTAGACAAGATACAGAATACTGTATACTGTCTTTTGTGATACTAGGGCCTGATTTTTTAATTTATTTATTTACATGTAGAAAGCCAACCATGATTTTATGCTTGTGAAAACATAATTAACAGTTGCTTATCACTACTAATGGAGAAATACCATATGTTAAATTAGAGGGATAGGTTCAAGTTAATACGGTGATGGGCTAACAGCATGGAGTTGTTAAAGTAAACTTGGAATAATTTCTAGTTTTCTGTCGGACAGACTTCGTGCGAGTTGCAGAGTGCTAGACTGACATTGTGTAAATGTGCAACCAGTATTTGACTATTTTTTTGAAAGTTGGTTAACAATGAGTTTTACTATTTTTAGCATTATTTTTAGGTAGTAAACCTGTGGAGCTCCTTCAAATATGGCTGTTTTATTAGTATTGTGACATGGAAATGTTAACATTATAACCAGAAACAGAACTGTTTCAGGTAAAAGCTCTTCATTTGGAAAAGTGAAGGGGAGCACTGACACTTTCCTCTTTCTAAGCTGTTATTTAGTTGTCAACAGGTATTTAGTTTATCCTGGAGTGTTATAATCAGTTTGTATCTGAACTTCTGTAGGATTTTAAAATTAAAATTTTGCTTGTTATTTTAAAAGGCATATTATTTATCACTTCACAGGTAGGATTTTCTTAATTGACATAATGTTTAGCTTGTGTGTGGCATGCATATATGCATGCACAGACATTGACATGCTCCCTAGTGATGTCTTGGACTTCTTAAAGAGATTTTTATCTCCTTACAGTTTTTTGTGAACTTTGCTTTTTTTTCTGTTACACCTCAGTTTCTAGTTTTCCTGTAGAAGCAGGATTGATTTTTGCAGAGGGTTGGATTAGGTTTTTCTAACAGAAAAGCAGATGTTTCACATGCGTTTCTCTTGATCGTGGCTTATGTAATATCATACTTCTATTGAAGAAAAACGTTAAGCATGCTTGACACCAAAATGTGGGAGTACTGATAATAAAAAATACAGAATTTCACCGAATATTGTGTCAATCATATTATGCTTCATTGATTTCAGTTATTTGGTTAGTGCCCACTAGCTATACTCACTTCTCTCAAATCTGTCTACGTTTTAGATTCATTACTGAAGTAACACTCTGAGATGTATTTTACTTCAAATGGCAGTATAATTAATGTCATTAACAGATTGTCTCTCACCCTGGAAAAGTTATTCCATTTAAAGAATAACATAGATGCATCTGTGAGTAAGTTATCATAGTGTTAAAATATTTCTAATTTATTATTAAACATGTCCATGGATCTTATTTATGTATGGAAAAAGTGATACTTTACAGTTAAAACCTTAGCTACAGAATTTATTTTAGGAATATAATTTTACTTAGTTGTAATAAGCTGTTTTAGAAGTTGCAGACACTTCAATGCCCCAAGTAGATTTAGCAATGCAACGCCCCGTGCCTGAAATAGAAAATACATAATTTCTACTGAAACTTTTTTTTTTAATCATGGTAGTAACACTTCAAGAAAGTGTTGAAATATGAATGCTTAAGGCTGAGTTGACACTGATATTCAGTGCTGTCTAATCCATGTGAGTGTTTGATAAGGAGGTGGTAGTTCAGAGACACAGGAATTTAATGGAAAGGAAAATCATTGCACTGGCCATCAGTGTGGGACTGATAACAGGACGGTGCAGGGTAAAGCAACATAAGATGAAAATGTGGGAGAATTGAGCAAGTTATGGGAATTTTTATGGGATGTTTCATTTAAATTGTTCTTCGTTATCCATTAATTTGCAGTCTGAAAAATTGGGAAATGAACCACTTGATTTTTTTTTTTTTTCCTTCATAGTACTTGTTTATAGGCAAAGGAAGCTTGTCAGTAATATAAAACTGCCATCATTTCAACTGCAATATGGTTTTAATAGTCTCTTTATTTTTCCAACTTCCTTGGTCTCTGAAGAATGAAAATGGGAGTGACTGCATTTTCAGATACAATCTCTCAAATGTAATGTTTGACATAGTGAAAATTCCTGAGTTTGCCTCTGAATAATGTGTCTGGACTCTAATCATGCAGCCTATATAAACAGCTATATTCACTTAACAGTGAAATCTCATGCAGTTCTGGTTGCAGGAGTGAGACCCTCATGTGATAATATGTGCATACAGAAAGTAGTATGATGTGCAGTCACAGCATGCTGGTTTTGTTTGCGTAGAATAATTTCTCATGAAATATCTCTTCTGTTAATAAAGTATCTGGTTTTGATTGTGAACCAGCGGGTATGGGCCAGAATGTAAAGATAGAATTGACAGAATGCTACCTGAAATAGTACGTTTTTTCTTTTTGCATTCTCAATTTTTGTTTTATTTAAAATAGGAGGTTTTACAAACCTTGGAAGATTCAGGGTTGGATGGTGTTCCCTTAATTTCCTTATAGGAAACTATTGGCCAAAATATAGAGAAGTAGCTAGTTAGAATGAAATTATTTGTTCGGTTATGATGGTGTTACCCCCTTCATCCTCTCCATGTTTATAACTATCCTTTGAAGCCTAGTCATCATCATAACTTCCTATAGAAGTTAATTCCAAGAAGGTACTATTTGCTGGGTAAAAAGTGACATTTAAAAAAAGATGTTTTGCCCCTGTTTCTTTGAAAATAAAAGGACATTCAAATTAGGAGGCAAAATAAATGTAAATTTTTCGTATTTGTATACTGCTATCATGTCAGTCTGTACTGTACTTATGTATTAGATGCATTCATTTTATCTGTCCTTCATGTGTTGAACCTTCTCCCTATGTCATTGCCAGTGCCGTTCTTCTAACCCTTTTTATTTCAGATGTGGTTCTTTTTACTGTAAATATTTAAACCAAATTCAGTATTTGGTATATGATCATCTTAATAAAAATGCTTTTGCATATGTTGGTCGATTTTTGTATCCTCTATTAAAGGGTGTAGCTGCATGAAACCTTACAAAATCAGTGTTGTTTTTGCTGAAATACGGTGGGAAACAATCCTGAAATGGAAGGGTGCTCAGCTAGGTGAGATGTGGTATTGTTTTGCTTTCTAACTTTAATGGTTTATCCTGTCAGACTTTATAACTACTGCTGCACATTGAGCTGTCCACAATGACTCCTAATTATTTTTCTCAGAAGACTGGACTAATTTGAACTCATCAAGTATTTAGATAAAATCATTTCTCCTTGTGTGCATTACATTATATTTATTTGCATTTCATCTGCTGTTGTATTACTGAATTTTCTAACTCAATTAGATTTCTCTGGAAATATCTATTCTCCGCAGTTTTTACTAACCCAAATAATTTCCTATACTGGCAAATTCTACTGTTTCACTGTCTGCTTCCACTAATTGATGTTAACCATTGTTTTTAATGTCTGGTATACACCATATGGTTAACTTGTACCCTCTCTGAGCATCTTGGTTAATATCTTGGTTATCTGAACCTTACTTGTGAGATAAAATTCTTCCGATAATCAAAGGTTTGGAGAAGTAGTCACTAGAACCGAGCTGTATCTCTCAAGTACGTAGCGTAAGCTAGCTTTCTTCTGTTGTTTGTAAAGGAGCTAAAGTGCTTAGCCAGAGCTTCAGCACAGTTTTGTTTGTAGAAAGTGCACAAGCGTCAGACTTCTAGGGAGGTCTTGTCACTGAAGTAACCATAGGACTCAACAGAGTTTCACCAGTGTACAAGGGAAAAAACCTAGGTATTATCAAAGTGTCAAGTGTAAAATATAGGTTACAGCAGTAATTATGTTTTATGTACATTTGTCCACATTTATACACTATAAATTTTTTTTGCTGTAGAACAGAACCTTACAATATGAATGCTATGGAAATGTATCGCTGATCAGATCAGTGAAAATTTATATTAATCCAATCTGGTGGATGTTAGTTTAAATTTGTATTATTCTGCCTGTACGGATGAGCTTTTTTGTCATTTGTAACTTGTTTGTGTTTGAGAAATTAGCTTAAGTGTGTGTGTTCTAAACACAGTGACGTGGATAGGAGCAGAAGAGACAGCAGAAGGGTGGGAAATTAGTGTTTGGCTAATCATGTTACACTGACTAATGAGCTCTAGAATGATGACACTTTGCAATACAACAGAGGTGTCTTTTTGAGCTGTATATAAATCACCCAGCAACTGGCAGGTTTTCCCAAATTGATTTTATTTGGTCAAGTAGCACTTAGAGAAGGACAATAGTTTTTAGAGCCCATTTTGCCCTTTTTCTACAACCTGTCTCTAGTGCTCAATATATATATATCTTCCTTTTTTCTTTTTTAATATGGTTTTCTTTCTATATTCAATAACTCCTTTCTTTCTCAGGTAAGATAAATTGTGACTTCTTATTTATCAAACTTATGCTATATTTGCTTCAAAAACCGTTTTTCTTAATGAAAGGGAGTTACTTGAGAAGCTAAGAAGTGTATCACTGTTGTGGGGCTTTTTGGGTTGTGTTTTTTCTAAACTCAGGTGGTTCCAAATAGCTGTAGAATACAAACCAATAACGAACACAGACTGTGGGTGATGTCAAGGTGATTTTCAGTAGGTTATCACACACAACCAAGGGTGGAAAAAAATGGAGCTCTCATTTTTGAAGATTGGTTTCTGAAAATGGGAGCCATTTTTAGTGGGCGGAACCTGTTTCTGAGAGGTTGGTGAAGTAACATTAAAAGTTCTTTTCACTTGAAGTGACTTGAGTTGATGCACAAAAAATACATGACGAAGGAAAGCATCTGTTCTGTGTGGTGTTTGCTACCTAAATGAATAATATATCATATGATCTTTCCCAAAGGGAAGCTGAAGAATCCAAAGCAGGTCATAAAATAAAATGAAAAATTATCATTACTGGTGTTGAGCTGACTAATTCAAATCAGAGGCATTCCTTGTTATTAGATACATTTCACTCATTTATGACTTCTTTTTCTTTCTTCATCACCTCTGCAGCAAGTGTTACAACGCATATCATACTATTTTATTCATCTGAGTTCAGTGTCAATAGCCCCAAACTGAAGGATTTTACAGTTTTGCTTTTTTTTTTTGGTTGAAGTAGTACAAAATGTCAAAAATTAGAAGGAAGGTCACAGTGGAAAATACCAAGACCATATCTGATAGCACATCCCGAAGACCCAGTGTGTTTGAAAGGCTTGGACCCAGCACTGGAAGTACTGCAGAGGTGAGTTGTAAAAGTGTTCTTCTTTTCATCCCCGCCCCAGCATCTTCTTTTTCCAGGATTTAGGTGGTGGGAAAGAGTAGCTCACAAGTACCAAATACTCAGATGTCACTGATGTTAGTAGAGGTGAAAAGAACTCCTTAACACTTGGATGTACAACATACTAATACTAAAATTTTCAAATAACGTGTGTTGTCCCAGCTTCTGGAGAGGAAAGTAGTACTGTACATATTAATAGTATTTCCACCAACCTAAATTTTTCTCTGCCAGACTTGATGCTCATTGTTGATTATTTTTTTAATTAGCTATATTACTGGTGGACAGAAATTACAGATAAATGGGAGTTAATGTGGAGTCATTTGTTTGTTCTGCCACACTCACACCAATGGTATTTCCAGAAATGAGTGTGAAATTCACCCAGTAATGTCTGTCTCTTAGACACAGTGCCGTAACTGGCTGAAGACTGGCAACTGCCTCTATGGGAACACATGTAGATTCGTACATGGCCCTTCACCACGAGGTAAAGGCTATAGCAGCAGTTATAGAAGGTAAATCAAGAACTCACTTTGAATTCTTCACATGCTGTAGGAAAATAGCTTTTGCAACTATGTCTTCTGTTTTTTTTTTTTTTAAAGTGAAATGCTGTGGTGTGCCTCATGGTATGTTTTATTGATAACCAATTGTGTTGTGAAGCTGCTCAAAACAATTAATGTGGCAACTTACAGTGGATTTTCCCAGGATTTTTGTGTGTATGTAGCTTTAAAAAATGAATGGAGTCCACTGGATGCAGATTAACTTCTTATATTACTTGAAATGGGAAGTTCAAGTACCTTAATACTTTTTTTTGCGTAGTGTCACTGCAGCTTCTGATATGCCTTTCTGTCCTTTACTAAAATGCTATTTTGCAGCTACTTACAGCAGTACTCACATACTTGCAGCCCTTCTGCCTTCACTATATTGTTTGATGTATAAGGTCTCTATCCTTTCTCTCCTGTTGTGAGAAAACACTTCTCTTCAAAACATAGTTCTTTATCTGTCAGATATAGAACAAATATCCTGTATCATAGGAAGAGATCCAAAAAGTTACTTCAATTTTCAGAAGAGAATATTTTTTATTATCTGCTTCTTCATATGCTACTGTAATTGAAAAATAGTTTTTTTGGCCATTTTGTGTGGCATAAGACTTAACTGAAACTAAATGTGGCAGTAAGTTTGTAATATTCTTGCTCTAAAGGACAAAAAGATAGTACAGTTTTAGCATAGTACCTCTTTATATGAAGGTTTCACGTTTTACAAACAACTGTGCTTCATGATGCTACCATAATGTCAATGTTACCTCTAGATTATGGATGGGCACTCTGAAGCATTGAAGTGTAAAGCAACAACAGGAAGGTTGGCATGAGGTTAGGGTTCTGTTTCTGGTTCTTTTTCCTATTCCTGTGGCATACTCTCAGGATGATCTTGACTTTGCTTGTTTGATCTTCTGTTGCTTCTAAGGTGGTAGCAGCTGGGATACAAAATATATCACTGAATTTAATGTTTCTTTCGGTGTGTAAAAAGATTTACTCTGTTCTGTACTGAATGTTCCAAATGGGAAAAAGGAGTGATTTACTGGTAGAGATTAAATTTTAAAACTGTTAGAATGTCACTTTCTCGTTGATTTCAGCATTTGGAACACTCAGTATGTGGTTCTGCTTGGTCATTTGAAGAAAAGTCACATTTCTTTTAATGATTAAAGCCTTATTTCTGCTTCACTGTCACTATTGATGTTTAAGAATAATGTTGATTTACTTTTTATTGCTAACTTGTTTTTTACTAGGACTATATGAAAAAGTCAAAGGACAGATCTTAATGCTTATTTGTCTGATACATTCAACATTTAATAAAGGTGTTCTTAAAAATGAAAAAGGGGAGGAAGCCCCTACTTACCCACCACCACCACCAACACAGACAAATGAAAAAAAGCATGCTTGTCTTCAGAAGTTTTTACTGATAGCTCTTGGCCAGGCACAGAAAAAGCTGGTTTATGTACATAATAAAATGTTGGCATTTTCATGCCATTTAACATTACAGAGATTTTTACAAATATTATCCAGGTATTTTGAATGCAATTTTATTGGCTTCTTGCAAGCCAAACTAATGCTGCTTCCACATCAGTTCAGTTCAAGCACTATTCTTGTTAAAGTGTCTGGGACAATGTAATGACGGCTTGTCTACGTGTGTTCAGCCAGGCCTGCTGGTGAAGTCTTTTGTCCACTTTGCAAGCAGTTTGGTAGGACAAAGCACATCTTACTGCCTTCCTGTCTTGCCCCTCCAATTTCATACCTGTCTGAAATCAGTCTCATCATTAATGGTTTTATCAGACCATAATGCCTCCCTTAGTTCAGAACATCACCAGACAGTAGGAAAACTTGACTCTAAAGTGTGACTCTTAAATCTCATTTGGTTATAACTCTGTTTCAGCATTAATGCTGCCTCTCACAGCATGAATTGTAATCTTGCTGTTGTAAAAACATGCTAGGTTTTATTTTTATTTATAAAGCTTTCTTGATGAGGATATTAAGAATTCAGTAATAGACCTGCCAGTCTTCCAGGCATCTGAAGGAGAAGGTAACAAGGAAAGAGCTGTGTGTAAACATGCTGTCCTACAAAGAATTTTACTCTCTTGCTCCATTCGTAGATTGTTGGTTAGTTGCTTGACAGCTTCCTGCTGGTTCTCTTATGTTATTGTCAGAATCTATGCCATCAGAGTGTTCCTCTCACAGCTTGTCTGATCCTTTTCATTCTGGATCATTACACTGGATTTAAAAACCAAACCAGCAGTAATATTAGGTAAGAACATATGGATTTTGCAAGGTTCAAACATCGTTATATGGGAAACTGAAAAACAGGACAATTCAATTAGAATATGTACATTAAACTAATAATATACACTAATAATTGTCATCTGCCTATGCATGCATGTGTGTGCATGCACATACATACAGATATTCTCAGATAGCTGTGTTGTAATGTGTGCCTGTTGCTAGGGAGTTGTTCCTGGCACTTTAAGAGGTACAGAAGCAATTGGAGGTGCTGTTATGAACGTGCATTTCCTAACCAAGCCACTGAATATGGTGAACTGAACTGTTGCAGGAAGTAATGCTGTTTAAAATCACTTAACTGCACTGCTTAAAATTTGAAATGATGAAATTCTGCATTTTAGGCCTTATTTAAAGGATGGGCCCAGCACAAAATGTTAAGTCATTAAAGAGATTTTTTTCACTGAGTAGTTTTCTTCTTTCAGTGTATAGGGATAATGCTGTGGAGCCTTTTGTGTGAAAGGTTCTACCAGTTGCAGTCTAACCACATCATCTTAAATTATAGAGGTAAAATTGTAGTTATCTGTTGAAATTCAGCAGTGTGCATTACCTGGAATAACCAAAGGCTCCTTTTGGAGGAGGGGCAGGGGGAAGTTGTGTAGAAAAGAAGCTATTGTGTAAAAATTAAAATTATAGTACATCTGAAAGAAAAATCAGCTAGTAGGCCAGCTTGTTTTTCTGTACATTAAGCCAAAGTATCTGAAAACAGTCACAACTTCCTGAGTAATTATTTATAAAAAATTTCACATATTTTTAGTCTTATTTTATTAGACTTTTGGGGAGTTATGATGTTTTTTGGGGAGGGGTAGGATGGTTACCATGACTTCATTCCAGTGTTCTGTTAAACCTGAAAAAAACCCCAAAACCAAACAAAAAAACACAAACAAACCCCAACCCTGAAGCTACAGCTTTTATCATTTCTGTGATTTCTTGGTAGCTTTTGTAATCTTTAAGTAGATTTGAATAATGTTTTAACAAAATTTTTTTCTTCCCTCCCATACTGAAAAAGGTACGATTTGAGTGTGAATTTGGTTTGGATGTTTTTTTTCAATCCAGCATATAATTAAAAGAAAAGAAAATATCAAATGTCTCTCTAGAAATTACATGAGCTGCATTCAGTGTAAGCTCTCTTGCTCTCTCCTTCAGCTACCTTTTTTTTTTTTCCCCTCCTGAAATTACTCCTTTTGAGGAACAATGTTACTTTGAGGAACAATGTTGCTAGTACATTATCTGTAACCTCTTTGCCTTTTAAATTAATTTTCAGTTTCACAAATCCAAATCCTTTATGCCATAGCTGAAGTATTATTAAAAATTAAGGCGTTGACTTGCCACTGTAATGTTGAAAAGCAGTTTATTTGTTGAGGTAGCTGATGGTTGAAATGCTTCAGAGTATTTTGGTAATGCAAAGGCATTATCTTTCTAAGATGGGGGAGGGAAAAAAAAATACCACCTTGAATCATAACCTTTGCCTAAGCCAGACACTTTAAAGATGATATAATAATGCATGCAAAGAAGATAAATTGTTTATATTTGTATGCTGGATGTTATTTGATCCTTCTTAGTGCTGAAAGAAGCAGCATGCTACTGTTTTGTACCTTTCCTCTGATCTACAGTGACTTGTATTTACAACTCCGTGAAGAATTAAATGCATTTAAAAATGAGAGCAGTCATTGGTCTTTTTCTTCTTAGATCCTAAGACACTTAACCTTATGACACAGTTTAAAGAATTAAATATAGAAAACATTGCAAAAGAGGAAGTGGAAACCAATTACTGTTTTTCAAGTATGCACAGGTTGAAAATGAAATCATATTAATATAGATTTTTGTATGCATAATTTGTGAAAGTTTACCCTTTGTGTATTTTGTGACAGAGGAAGGGTGGGAGAAATGAGTTTCTAAATGAAAACCCTAATTATGTCTGAAAAACAAAACAAATGCAGTTTTCATTATTCAAATATTATATATAACTCTTCTAATAAGCTAAGGCAGCATCAGGATCTCTTTATGATTCTTTAGTGTAAACTGTAGGGACACATCCAGTACTTTAATACAACCATTTCACAGAAGAATCTGTAATTATGGCTAACAGCCATCACAGAAATAACAAACTCACTATGAAGCCAGATTTATATGAAGAGAAAATTTGTTTTCTTAAATTGAAAGATCGTTTGAAGCAGCTTCTACATCCCCGTTTGCTTAAGAACTTGTTTAAATCCAAGGCTTGTTCTCTTTTAACCCATAAGGGATAAATGAACTTGTGAATCCATGCTAAGAGGTGACAAAATTGTATAGATGTCTTATAGTAGTGTAGGATGTTCCCCCTCCCTTCCCACATCACAGTAATACCTTTTACAGAAAATATACCTTAAAGTTGCATGACTAGTAGAGTTCATCCAATATTTTGTAATTAAATAATGAAATAATTATGTTACTGCAAGATGGAAAATGGAGGAGACCTCCAAGAGTGAATTTCAGGTGCATAGTCTTGCGACAGTTTTTTTGTGTAGCAGTCTCACCAAGGTCATGGGAGGATGGCACCTAGGTCAGGGTATCTCCACTTGCAGACTTCATTTGTATTCAAAGTTGTGCTTCTATGTGACTGTCATTGCTAGTCTGCAGTGATTTGACTCTGCTTTTTTTTTTTTTAATATATATATATATTAAAAATGGTGCAGCTTAGATATGGAGAAAGCTAAAGATATCCGAAAGACTTGGTCAGAGTGATTGTGAAACACATTTGCATGATGGTCAGAAAAAGATTTGTTCTGGGTAGGATCGCCTGAAGCCAATCTAGAGTAGTAACTGAGTCATGCCATATATACATACAAGTAATTGTTCTTCTTAAGAGTCAAGTCTTCCTTGATGTTCTGAAAGAGTTTGGGGTTTTTTTAGAATGCTTAAGCCTATTAGAACTGAGTATTTTTTATTTATTCATCCACTTTGCTTCTGGGTGGGAGGTTTAGATCTTTCTGTGTATACTAATAAAAAATAATTAAAAGATAGATTGTATTCCTTTAAAAATAATCCCATAGAACTGGTTATATTATGTTTCTGTATTATACAGGTCACCAGAAAGACCCACTGGAGATCTTCGGGAAAGAATGAAGAACAAACGTCAAGACGTTGAGGCAGAGCCACAGAAACGAAGTACAGAGGAATCATCCTCTCCTGTTAGGGTAAGAATGGAGTTGCAGAACTCCAGAATCCCTCAGTAGCAATTGGGCAGCGTGTCCTAGAAACCTGATCGTGGTGACTTGTAATATTCAAAATGTTTTAATGAACTGATCATTTTGTACATAGCACGTGGCATATTTTATTATGAAGTGTCTTAACAATTGTATTATTTTGCAATTTTGTAGCACTTTCCGGTCTTCTGGTTCCCAAAGATTTTATAAGTCCCGCAGACTAAAATGTTATAAATACTCATAAACAGGTATTTAATAGCAGTGCAGACTCTAATTATTACCAAGAAAGTGTATTAACCATTGTTCCAATCATCCACTATTTTTCCCCCAACATTTATTTGTATCCATTGTTTACATGCATGCTGACTTCAGTTGTTCATCCCAAATTTGCTTTTGATGAGACCATGCAGTTACTGTTGTGCTGGTTGATTTCACCGTCCTCCTCACATACTCATCAGCCATCCCAACTGCTCAGTTTTGGATTTTGCAAAAAAATTCATTCATTATCGTTCTTATTTTCTAATCATCTTTCTGCAAACCTATACCCCTCAAATATTAGAAGTTGCTTATTTTTAAATTGTGTTATCTGTTCCTGCACTGATGTTACAAATAAATAGGGGCAGAGTTGGTAGTGTGACCCTGCACCCGTGTAACAATAGCACCAGTGTATTTCTGTGTCAATTTTTTAAGACCATCTTCATATGAATAATGATTAAAAGTTTTTATTTGTGAAAAATCAGTTTTGCTTCTGCAGGTATTAACAGTATTCTTATTTTTTTTCTCTTGGTCTGTTCCTACTTGCTTTGTAAATTGAATTTTTGTCAGGTGTAAAGAAATCAACAGCAGCTGCCATCATTAAATTAACAGAATGGCTTACCTTCCAATCATGTTTTCAGTTGCTGTTAATTTGTGTAAACTTTCAATCTTTTTACTCTTTTACTTAAATGTGTTTCTTTTATTTTCTAATAGTTTGAATAAAGTGTTCAGTTAATGAGTATATGGTTGGTGGGAAAAGTGTTTTTTCCAACCGTTACTAAAAGTTTACTGTAACTTCTCTCCTGGTACAACTCTAATTTTGATGTACTTCTTACTTTTGGTTAGTTAACCCTGCTTTTTTATAGTGTTCTATTAATGTAATAATAAAATACTCTTAAACAACTAAACCCCAAATAAAGGTGAACTGGAAGCAGGAACCAAAAGGAGTCGGAATTAGTGGGTCTGTTAAAATACCAAAGAATTATTTACAGCATAAGTACACTGCAGAGAAAAAAAAATACCCTGCTTCAATCTTATAAAACAGAAGGCTGAGGAAACCCTGAGCTTTTGTATAAGTCGCACGGAGGCAACTCTCAAAATATGGGTTATACAAAAAAAAGATTCTGGAACAAATAGATGAAGAGGGACAGTCGTCAAGAGTTGCATTGCAAAGAACCAGGATATCTAAAAGAACAGACCACTGAAGTGACTGAACTGCTAACAAAAGTCTTGCTCCAATGTTAGAGCTACTGTTAGGGTGGAGATCTAATATCTGATGTTTCCATCTTTTATTAAAGTTTTTGGGATAACAGAGGAGCTGGATGAGAAATCTTAACTTTGTTTTGAAATAACAAAAAGTAGCTTATTCCATAAAAAGTTTCATAATTGTGGGTTTTTTAAAAAAATAAAAAAAGAAAGAGCAGCACTGTTCCTCCAGACAAAATTTGTGCTTCACCATTCTACTAGCCTGTAACTTTAATGGAGGCTAGTGGCTAAGAGAGAACTGTCTGATACAGGTGAAACCTTAAATAGCCTCTTTTGAAATGAGACTTTTGAGGCATAGTGAAAGAATAGCAGGTATAATATTGTCAGGTTTAGAAGCCAGCTAAGGGGAAAATTTTAGATTAATTTCAAATGATGAAGTTACAGAGGATGCTATGGTGCTTCATCTAAAGACCTGTAACTTTTTAAGAACGTGGAAAAAATGTTGGACATCCCAAATGTCAAACTGCAGAAGATATGAAAACAGTAGTTAAGATTACGAAAGTCTGAGGAATGCCATATGGATTCGGGAAAGATAGTTTTTGGCAGTACAATGGCAGATGAAACTTGGTGTTGGCAAGTGCAAGGTAATGCACAATGAAGAAAGTATTTAAAATAAAAAATCATGAATGAATATTTTTTAAAAGTAACTGAAACCATCCGCTAGAAAAAGAAGTTATTGTGGACAGCTCAATGAAACCATCTGTTCAAAGTGCAGTCACAGTTGCAGAAGCAAACATTCAGGTATATAAAAATGGAATAGAAAATGATCGATATTGTGCTGTAGAAGTTTATGGTCCAGTTTTATCTGAAATGCTGTTTGGTTGTGATCACCTGTATGCAAGAAAATACAAAGGTCTTTTTGAAGTGGGCAAGGAGGTGAGAGAGAGACTGGAGAGAAGAAAGGACGTGGTGAATGCATATAATGTATGGTTGAGAGACTGTAAATTAGATGCGTCATATTCATACTTCATCCCAGTAGAAAGAGTGGCAAATTTGAAAATGACAAGGGGAAATGCTATTTACATTATATATGACAATTCTACCTGATTGCCAGAAGATACAGTCAAAAACCTGAATAGGTTCCACAAAAGTTGCGACAGTGTAACTAATATAAAATCTTTTTAGAAGAGATTTCTTGTTCTTTGGAGACATAACTAGTGCAATCTGTATGTATTTAGGAAGAAACTTCCTATATGGACAGCTTACAGAATATGTCCCTTATTATTTTTTCATGTCTTGTACTATTATTTTCAGAGACAATATGCTGCGTTACGTGGACAACTACATTGAACTCAGTTGTTTCTGTGTTTCTTAGATTTGTGTTTGGAATTATGTCAGCACTGTATGTTAGTTTATCAACTATTATACAAATAATTAGATAAGGTTCCTGTTGTTACTGTATTTAGTTGGAATTTTTTATGTTGAATTTTTCTCCATATTATGAGAAGACAGTTACATTGGAGTATATGAAGTATTACCTAAAGGATTACCTGGGAGGTGCGTGTCATTTGGGAGAAACAGTGGAAAGAATGTACGTTTAGGAAAGGTTTTTGTAAGGAATGTGTATCACTTGTTTCATATCTGTGTTTTTTGTCACTGGGGCTTTTGAATATCTCCACTGGAAATGGAAGTCAGCATTGTCTTCCATCTCTGAAATGGAAACAATACCTATTCATTTCAGGGAGACTTCAGATTCATTTTCTTGTATGTTTGTGTAGTGTGGTAGTAGTTTACACTATAAAGGTATCATATGTAGAGCAAAATAGTACTGTGCTTGCCCAAAAGATTCTAGCTGTAATACATTATAGCTTATTCTAGATTTAAAGGAATATGTGCTTTTGAATTAGTTTATACTGCTATCCTTAACATCAACATGAAACTGTAATCATCTGTCCAACACATGTAAATAGTTTTAACTGTGAGCACGTACCTGAAAATAGCATAGGCAAAGTCTACTAAGTTGTTGTTTACTCTTAGGACAGTCTACATTTTTTTTTTTTTTTTAGTAAATAATTATATTATTATGAAAGTTTATTGTTTCTCATCTAGTAAATGGCATTTTTTCAGAGTCTTCAGAGAAATAGCTTACAGGTGTGGCTGAAGTGGATATGGCATCTTCAGGTATAAGTGAAAGACATGCTATTGGCCTTTAGGAGCTTGACTTATTTTACTCTTGGCTTATTAAGGGAGAGATGAAAAAAACTATGTAAAATACAAGAAGGTCTACAAGGATATAAAGGAAATATTGACTCCACATAGTACGAGGGAATTAAATGCGTTGTAAGTGGAACAAGTACAATAAAAGGAATATGTTGAAGACTTTTTGAAAAGAAAATTCAAATATGTGTTCTAAACAGTCATAGCTTAAATTCTGGATTTGTGTGCCCCAGAAAAATATACTCAATTTCTAAACTGAGATTTCTTTTTCAAGATGCAATGTTACTAGAATCTTTTTTCCTCACAACTAAACTGAAGTTATTTAGTGTATGAATGGGCTTGGATCAAGTTGTCCTAACTCGTAAAATAGCATGCTTGCATAAAAATTGTCTATTCCCTTTCCCTCTATTCAGTAATTCAATAAAATTCCTTTCATAGATGTTTTTGTTCTCACTTCTTCTGTAGAAGTATGATTGTGCCACTACTGAATCTCTCCACTGAAAGGAGAAAATACAGGCTGTTTCAAGATGCTTGTGTTTGGTTGTAAGTTTGGAGATGTAGACGAGCTACATACAAGTTGTGTAGTATTTTTAACTTGGGTTATTAAATTGGTCTTGAAGCATTCTGACTTACCTGCACGTTCTCTGCTGACAAGTTATTTTGGGAATTGGCTTTGAGAAGTTTTTTGAGATCATTATATAGAGGATGTCCTAACACGCATATTTCAGTTTGCTAGTAACAAATAGTGTTGAATTAATAGGAACTAGTATTTGTATTTAAGAAATTATGTTTATTGTAGGAATTAGTTGGACTATATAGCAGAAGTACACAGTTTAATAGAACAAATGCAGCCTTCAAGGAAGGCAGTCTAGAAAAATTGAGATCCTCTAAGAAAATAAATAATGGTTGCACGAGAGGCTTGTTGGTAAAGTTACAGATTTTCAGATCTCATCAGAGTAATTTTCTTTTAAAGTAACTTGCTTTGGAGGGTAGTACAATTCTTGCTCTTAGACTGAAATGCCTTTAGTACATGTTGTAATAATGGCTTAGTTGATGTAGACTCATCTGCAGTTGATACCAGCAACCAACATAACTTGATAGGTTAGGATCTTGTGCATCATTTTAGAGATTCTGTCATGAAATGGAGAAAAACACTTTTTTTCCTTATTCTACAAGCTGCTTTAAATGAAACGTGACACAAGTTAGTTCTCTAATGTGAAGTTCCTTCATGTTACATAGCGACTGGTCAGCTTTTTCCAGACCTTTTAAGGCTTTAAAGTATGTATTTATATACTGAATGCATGAAGTTGAGAGGCTTGAAGATAACTGTGCATTGAAGCATCTGGTTTAGTTCACTAGGTAAAATAAATGCAGTACTTGTTCTGTCATTGTTTACATCATTAAACTAGAGATAAGATTTTAACACTGTTAGTGAAGAAAAAGGAATAGTTGAATTTTACTCAGCTGGGAGTGACTGCCCACAATGTTATATTATTTCCTTACTGTGTTTCTAAGGTATTGTTAAGGATTTAAATTAAGTCAAGATCTAAGTCCCAGTAAAAAATAGCTGGTGAAATTCTCAGGCATCTCCTTTTCTTGGCATAAAACCAAATGTTCCTACATATCAACACTGAAGAATCCCAGAATCCCCAAAAGACAAAAGAAGTCACTATGGGAGGTGAGAACAAAAGGGATATGGGACAGACTTTCATTATTTGCTCTTTCTGGTTTCCTACTTAATAAATTAACCTGAAATACTTCTTAGCTTGAATGTTCTTTTTTTGCAAATAGTGAAAAAACTTTGTCCTGTACTCCACTTGAGCCCAGGTAGATTATTTAGAGAATGTCAGTTCAGCAGAGGCAATGATGCAACTATGCAGCTTTACTACTGGAATTTAGTGGGGGAAGAAGAGCAGCATAGGTTCAGTTGCCTTTTGAAATTATCTTCTTTCCTGTAAGAGTAGTCTCTGGCTTCCTGAGGTATCCACAGGACCATCTTCCACATGCAAAGTGGGTGCTACTGCAATAGTTAGAATTGTCTAATAACGTGGGGCCAGTGAAAGTTGAAATATACACACTTGATTCCAGTGTGTTGCTTTAGACTTTTTTTTCCTTCCTTCTGCCACCCAAAGGGCTCTGGTTTTTTTTATATTTTTATTTTATTATCCCCCCCATTCTTTATCCTCCAGAGAGTTAAATGGTTCAGCTTCTGAGGCTCATCTGCCTTGCATATAAATATTCTTAATTACAGCTGAGAACTCTTACTCAAGCTGCTAAATTACACTCTTCAAATGTTCATTAAACTTTTGGTCTTAAGAACCTGATCTGTTCTTTCAGTTCCTATTTTGAACTTTATTCTCTGATACGTGCTTGATTCTTGCCCTGCCTTTAAACCCTCTTATTTTATGAATCCTTTCTTCTCTTTTCCCTGCATACTGATTATATGAAATTGCATTAGAACATGTTGCCTGTGGAGTCTCTGCTTATTTAAGAAGGTTATTGTTCAACAGGCCAAAGGGGAAGATGCTTTTTGTACTATAAAAAAAGAAACAGCCGAAATATCATGTAAAATATACCTGCTTCTTCAGGCTTCTTTTAAAATAAAGTTGTTTACTCTAATGCAGCATTTTTCCCTTTATAGAAAGAGTCTTCACGAGGAAGACATAGAGAAAAGGAGGATATCAAAATTACAAAGGAGAGAACACCAGAAAGTGAAGAAGAAAATGGGGATTGGGAAACAAATAGAGAAGGTAAGTGTAATTAAACTAATGGTCCCCCTACAGCTCAAAGAATTGCAAGATTTCTGGGTTCTATGTAAAGCAAAATACTTAAAGAGTTGGTCTCTAAGAACAACGCTTTTATGCCATAGTCATTAATGTTTATTTTTGGAGGAGAGCAAAGAAGTAATCTGCGTTGGACTGCTACAATGGTGAAAACAACTAACTTTAAAAACACATGCTTGCTTTTTTTTTCCCCCTTCTTCCCTTTTTTAACTACTCAGACTACAAGGAACTTGGCTCTGTGGCTGAACTGTTCATGTTGAGGTCACTGGTTGAATCCAAGTTACAGCCAAAGTAATTTTGAAACTAGTCAGTCTGAGGCGAGAGTGTAACTCCTTTGAATTCAAAAGTCAGCAGGTTTTTGTGGCATAATCGTAATGGTGTGAACTGTCATTAACAAGGGCTCCATTAGAATGAGTGTAACAGCTGAAGGTAGCAATCGGTGAACTATTTATATTCTGAAAACGCTTGAAGAGTGGTAAGAGTCTTGCGTTACCTTCTGTAGTAATTTCTGTTTGGGTAGGGGGTAGTTTTGGCTTTTTTTAATGTTTAAAAGATGATTTCATTGTCCTTGTTGATAATACTCATCCATTTAATATGTGGACAGTTGAGGAAAAGACTGTCTTTGTTTTCTCCTCTCTTTCCCAAGTTTCATTTTTGTTAGAGACCAATTTCACCTGACAGTGAAATTATGGCAGCTTCTAGTGAGCTGTGGTGTTTAGGTAGTTTTGTAAGCATCAGTGTTTCACATGTAGTTACAATATTACAAGAAAAGATGAGAATCCTGATCCATTCTGAGTGAACTGAGATACAATGAATGTTGTACTACTACAAGTTGTTTGTGGAATGGAGCTCCTATATAAATTTCATTAGGTAGGTAACTATTCTATAGTATGTGCTATAAGTGTTGCAAATACTGTTTTGCTGTGTCTTAACCACAATACATGAATAGAAAAGTAGTCATAATATATTTTTACTCCTTTCTAAATTTTGTTTTTGGTGTGATTTAAGAACCATTGATCTGTGGCATGTATGCATGGAAATAGAAACTAAATCAGAAAAGTTTGAAACAAGTTTGAAACCTCAAGTTCTATATAAATATATAGTAAGAGTGTCTTAAGTTTTAGACACTGAGGCTTTCAGCTTGAGAATTATGATTTTTTTCAAAATAGGTGTTGGTCATAGTTATGTGGATGAAGTAGAATTACTGTTTGTTAAGTTCTAGTGAGTGCTATGTAAGCAGACAGATGGACTGGGAAAGAACCTATGCTGTTAGGAACTGCACCTCTCTATAAGCTGTTCCCATGCATTCATGACAGATGAAGGGAATTTGTAGATCGAGTTTAGTTATTGCAAAACATTTTATATAGTTCCGGTGTGTAGGAAGGGGAGTGGAAGCTAACGACTTTTTAATGAAGTCATCTTTTCTCTGACAGTTATTTTCCTAAAGTGCTTTTTGAGCATTAGACTTCAATAGCCATAAACTAAATAAGAAGTTTAAACAGAGTGAGTAAAACTGCTTTAATTTTCAGTAAGATTTCAACTGAAAGGCTTGAAGCATATGATATTAACTAGCGATGACTTAATGAAAAAGTGAGAGAAATAGCATGTTTTCTGATGTGAGAACCAAACACTAATAATGTTTTAAAAACAGAAATAAACTCTTGAAGTGTGCATTTATCTATTGAAAGAAGTCATACAGACCTCTTCTTTTATTTTAAAATCAATTTGTAGATGTAATTAAGTGTATCAATTGATTTTTGGATTATTCTATTAAACAAAATCCTCTAGTATCTTGCATCACTATTTAAATCCATTTCATGTGAGATTTCCCAATTAAGTAGTGCTATACGTATTTTCGGTCTTAAGACATACTCTTAATTTTTTTTTTTTGTTATTTAAATATAAATGAATGTTTTACTGGGTTTCCCATGCTACCTCAGCTTAAAAATTGATGCAAGTCTCTGAAAGAAGTTAAGGTGGTTTTTTTAATGAATTTTGAGAATTTAACTGCAGGTTGTGTAGAACTATCTGGAGTTACTTCAGGTTTACATAAGTAATTGGACAAGAGATTTGGCTTAGCTTCATTGATCCATTCATGCAGTGTTTAAAAGTCACAGAAATATTTATGCTTGGCATCCAGTATGCTAAGTATTATTATTTATTTCATATGTAATTGTTTACTAATCTATTTACTTTTTTTAAATAAAGACTCTGATAATGGAGATGTTAATTATGATTATGATCATGAGCTGTCTTTGGAAATGAAGCGCCAAAAGATTCAGAGAGAACTCATGAAGTTGGAGCAGGAAAACATGGAGAAACGAGAGGAAATAGTCATTAAAAAAGAGGTTTGTATTACATAAATGTGAAATTAAAAAAATAAGTTATCAGCCACTTCATAGGCTTCTGATTGTTTCCTGGAAGACTTGAGCTTCCTGGGCTACAAATGCACTATTGTGTTGCATAGTAGTAAATAACTGGCATATGTATAACTTAGTATGTGACTTGGGTATTAGTTGTGGTCTGTCATCCAGCACCATAACCAAGTTTTCTGCTTTGTAAAGTCAGCTATTAAATGAGTAGGATTTAATGCATTATAATGGTATAAAACTAATAAGACCTTTAACAGAGAAGACACATAGAAGAAAACACAAGGCATTTGCCAAGCTCCAGTTCCAACATGTCTTGTAATAACAGAGTAGAGTGGCAGAGGCAAAGCTGTTAGTGTTCGAAACCCTAAAATTTTGGGGATGATTTAAAAAAAAAATAAAAATAAATAAAAGCCTGAAAGAAGGTCTGTCTTTTTCAGACAAACTTGAGTGCTAACTGAGAATGTACTGGTTTTAAACTTTTAGTTACAGTTTGTAATGTATTACAGAGTGCATCATCCTCTCTTCCCCTACCCTTTTCCTGTCATCTTTTTATGGTGTTCTTTGAAAACAGTGTGGTTAGTTTATTTGAGGTAGATCTGTACATGGTTAAGATCTCAGATATAGACTGTTACTGAATTTACGTATTTGACACACATATCAGCATACAGGAGAGCTTTTGAGCATCAATATCTTATTGGCTAATATATTCTTTTCTTCAAGATTTCTCCAGAGGTGGTTAGATCTAAATTGTCACCATCGCCATCACCAAGAAAGTCTAGCAAATCTCCAAAACGAAGATCCAGTCCCAAATCATCTTCTTCAGCTAGTAAGAAAGAGAAGAAAGTATCTACTGTATCTTCCCCACTTTTGGATCAGCAGAGGTCAGTATGTAGATGCATCTTGCGAGAAAGTGGGAACAGAGAATGATGCTGATTTTTGTTACTGGGGCTGTCATAATTAATATGGATTTTCATTTTCCTTGCTTTCAGGACTTTTGATTATATAACTTTAGGGGAAGGTCTCTCAATTGTGCCTTGTGAATAATCTTATGCAGAAAATTGTTATATGCATGTAGTTGTTAGTTGATTAATTTCATGGTTTACAAGGTGGTCTTTTTCTTTGAATGTCCAGAGTCTCTGGGAGGTGATGAGGAAATATAAACAATAAAAACTGGGAAGCAGTTTTATTTGAGATGCTGCAGCCTGTGGAGTAGCTCCTCTAGACTGAAGTGAAATGTTTCAGATTTGACCAACTGCACATTCTGTTGGTATTTCATATTACTGTTCAGGAAATAATGTGTGACTTTCAAGGCAAGAAATTTCTCAGAATTCAAGAGGGGAAAAGAAGTGAGGGATGTGTGGGGAGGGAAAAAAGTAACGACAAGGTATGTTAAAATCACAGGAAGTTCAAACTGGGTGCCTTGCCACAAAAAGTCAATCTCCAAAACCTGTTTCTAAGTTCTTGCTGGCTGCAGGACCTTTTGAATCACTGTTTGCAGATTTTAGATTGGAAAAAAATTACTGCAGCAGTGTAAACAGACCCATCTGTATTTGCAAAGCAAAAATGCCCTTTAAATAAGGACAAACCAATATCGTTTCTGCTATGAGAATTTACAGCATGGGCTTTTATGCTACTGACATTCAGTATACAGTGATATCTAGTTTATAGGGTTTATGTCAGTGGTAGTTTATTATTTCATATTGTGAGATGCATATTCAAAAATATTTGGATGTTTTATCCTGTGTCAGGTAGTTAACATTAAATCGAAGACATGAGTTCTTCAAGTCATTTTGCATAGGTGATTGGGGTATTGCACTGCAGAAATGGGAATCTAAACAGACAAGATATTCTATAGATTTCTGGTCCTCTGTATGCAGTTCATGCAAGGGCATTTTAAATTTAAAAAGTGGTTCTGTCTGAACGGGAGCAATTCCTATTTTTGTTCACTTGTTCAGAAATAAAGGTTATAAATGGAAGAGCTCGATGTGAATTTCTACGATCTGCATTCACCCTTCAGTCAAGTACAGTTATGGAACGCTGCTTGCTAATGGAGTGGTGAATCCTATCCTAAAAGCTTCAAGGCCCTTTACGTTACAAGTTTCTTGCCAACATCTGAGAAATCATTATTTGAAATAGCTGGCAGTCCTTCATTTTTCCACCCCTCTGTTAATTTATCTCTAGGAGTTCTAAAAGTAACCAGAGTAAAAAGAAAGGTCCTCGTACCCCTAGTCCTCCTCCTCCAGTACAAGAGGAAACTCCCCTGGGGAAAAAACACAAAGAAAAACATAAAGCAAAAGAACGTTCAGAAGAAAAGGCAAGGGAGGTGAAAGAGAGAGGGCGTGACTTTGAAAGGCACAAGGAGAAAAAAGAGAAGCAGAGGTAAGTTATGTTGCATTACTAGCTTTTAACTTTAATGTAACCTTGCTTTTAAAGTTATCTTTTATAGAACACTGAATAACAAGGGATTTATACCTGCTTTGCCAACAACCCTTTCAGTATTCATTAAATATTTTAAGTGCATTATATAGATGGATTGATAGACTATAACTAACAGATTGGTAGGTTTTAATTACATAATTTAGTAAGTTAGTAAAATGCCCTTTTGAAAGATTCATTACTTTTCAGGAAGTTGGACCTTCACCAATGGAGCAATTCATTTGCCAAAATCTTTATCAAAATTGTTCACTTATCTGCTTGCCCGCTCTTCTGAAATATTAGAGGACTAATATCTTTCTAAATTGGCAGTGGCATGTTTAAACTATCCCTAATCTTTGGTTGGTTAAAAGTATTTCTGAAGTAGTCAGACTACTGCGATTTTAGAATTACTTCATTTTTGCATATATATATATATGTATCTCAAATGGTAGACTAATATGACTATGCCCGTTATTTTCTGAAGCATAGGTGTCCATTTAAGTTCTAAAATACATCTGCATTTTTAAATCCTGTATTCCCTTGATTAAAATAGGGTACAAATTCATACGTGTCTACTTTGTAACTGGTATAGCAAAGACTAAGGAGTGGAAGATCAGTGATCTGTGTATTTTTAATTGGTTAAATAAATTACACCATTCTTACTTTAAAATGTATTATTTCCCTCATGTTTGCATACTCCATTACTGGAAGGAGGTTGTAAGCACTAGAAAAGAACATTTTAGGTAGTGTTGAAAGGATCAAGAGAATACTCGGCTTACTATTGTAATCAGGTATTGCTGTGGTGACTACAGCCTTTTATTTCAGTGTTGGATTTTTGTCCTTTTCTTCCCTAAATAACAAAAAATTAAGAAATAATGTCAAATCTTCATGATGTACAGTAAGTGAAATAGTTGAAGGTTCTGACAGGTCTCTTTCCTGCATTTGCAGCTGTGATCAGTGTTTGAAAATGTCTGTGAGCTTGAGGCTTAAATAAAGTTCTGACACTACAGAAATTTTTAAATAGGGTAGCAAGATAATTCTCCATTGATAGGAATTCAGTTTCACCACCACATGAAATATTAGGTAAAATTGCAAGCATATATTTTTGGCTTTACCATATTCTAGTTTTGTATTTTACAGTCCAGTGATTACAAGATATGCATTAGATTTCTTGCTATTCTTGAGTTTTGCTAGCTTAAGGTAATTTCATATATGAAATTATAGGTGGAACAAATGATTCGATAAGATAGTTCTTGATCTTGTAAGCCAGGTTCTGTCTTGGAGTTGTTTGTAATTTCTTAGAAACGTACTAATGCCATATTACACCTGTTAAACAAGCTGCTGTTTATGTTTCCCAGGGATCCCTCTGAAAGCTCTCACAGACAGAAGCGTTCCCCTAGTCCTGCAGATCATTCTGGCAGTAATTCTTCCCCTTCCAGGGAGTATTCACCACCTGCTGCAAGGCGAAGACAAACCTCCCGAGCTCCAGCCAAGTCAACCACTCACAAACATAACTTCTCACCCTCTCGCAGGTGGGAGGTCAATTGCATGGATTTTATTTCTGTGAATAGTTCTAGTTTAGAAACTTCCTCTATTGGTTTGATTACTTGTTTGTGTCTGTTATGGGTATGTGTGTGCCTCAAACACTTGAGCTCTAAGACTTTTTTTCTTGCCAAGTTACTACATTGAGAGTACCTGTCATATGTCTTGATATAAGAACACAAGTCATGGTGCAGGCTTCCATTTATCAGTTCCTCTGAAAGGTTTTGGCTTCAAGTGGAACTTCAGAAGTCTGATAGGAGACATAGTCAGTCTGTGATCCTTTGGGACCTTTTTTTTTTTTTCCTTCCTCACCTTCCCCCTTAAAAAGTAGAAAATGTGACAAGTCTTCTGTCTTGGAGATGGGGAAGGAGCAGAGTTTCCCTGTTCTAAAATGAGTAAGGTGATACACAGATCCTGGCTCTACACATCTTTCCTGAAAAGCAAGCACAACTGGCTAAACAGTACAATACGAGGATATATTCAGGGACCTTTCTTGCGGGAGCTTTAGGGAAGATATAATCTTGCTAGTTCTAGGGGCATTAGAAAAAAAATCTTTTACCACACATTAAAAAAGAAAGGAGGAGGCTTCTGATTTTGGTCCGAAGGAGTCTGTAAGCTTAAGTTTAGAATGGCAGTGCTAAATACTACTGCAGTCCTATGTTTGTATAATGGAGAGGGAGGCATACTTATTTTCTGCACTTCTGTTGAAGGGTGAGGGGAAGACACCAGATGTTATATATATCTGCATGCTGATAAAACAAGCAAAATAAACCCCATCCATTCAGCAATCCTAAGAGTTGCAAGCAAGCTCTTTTGCTGCTGTGGTGACTCAGTTCAACTGGAACAACTTTGCATTGTATTAAACTAGATGTCACTGATGGACATTTTCTCTAAATTGGATTGTTTATAGGGAAAGGAATAGAGCAGCCTGTTCCCCTTGCAGCTGGCAGTAGTAAGGAGACTAAAAGATACCTTTGCAGTACCCTCTTCCCCATTTTTTTCTAACCTACTCCAGTATTTTGCTCGTCAGTGCCTGCTTGGGGATTCTATCCAGACCTGTCAAGTGTTGTGCAAGGGAATATTAGGCAGGGAAGATAAATGGGCTTTCTGCTAGAAGCAGAGAAGGATATTTGAAATGTTTTGTTTGTCTCCAAACCATTGATAGTCTTCCAGGCAAGCCAATTTTGGTAATCCTGTATTTCATAATGATGGTTTTATGGTGAAAAGTAAATGTAGTCTTAGTTCAAAGATGGTAACTCATGAAATTGTATTGGGTTCTGTCAGTCATTTCTGACACTGACAGAATTTTGAGGGCTTGGAAATTTTACTACTAATTCCAGGCCATCTATTTCATTAGTATGTGACAAAGCGTACAAATTGTCATGTTAGAGGCGTGCAGGCTACTTGTTTCCTCAGGAATAGTCATTGGTCAGACCTTCCCGCTTGTGATGGAAGGCTGCAGCCCGCATGAGTATATATCCATGGAGACAGAGAAACTGAATTTCTGCTTTCCTGCCATCCAGTGAGGAATGTTTACTGGTAGCATGCACAAGGGCATCTTGAGGCTTTTTGATTTTCCAGACAAAAGAAGCTACACATAAGCATCCCGGAGGTCAGACTGTGTGGAGTAGTTAGAGGCATCCCTAAGCCATATTGGGAGTGCAGCACCTGGATCCCACGCACTTTTAGGTCTTCAGACAAGGAGATACAGAATCTTAATCTGTTGTTGAGGTGTCCAAATATTCTCTGGCATTGACAATCATAAACATATCTCAGTGGGATAGTCTCCAGGCCTGGCGATATCTGAGTATACAAGCTTACAGACACAGAATGAATTAAATTGAAAAAATCAGATGCAGCCTGTTCTTCAGGGTGTCCTAATTAAGCATGTTCCAAAAGCTGAGTTTGTTTATTTTTCTGTCTCACCCCTTTTTTTCTGCCACTTTTCTGGGTATATTTTCTAGTAAAGATGAAATGGCTCAGTTCAAGTATTGTTTCAGCCTGTCCTGCAAAAATTTTGTTTGACTTCTCTCAATTGATGAGTCTGAAGTGCTTCAACAATCAGGTCAAGATGCTTCCTTTAGTGAATATATCTGGTTCTGTAATGGAATCTGGCTGTAAAACCAGCATAGTGCTCCATGGGGCAATGAAGGCAGTTTTCTTGAGTCACTGACATTGACTAGAAGGAAGGATGAAATGCTGGTATTAATAGATTTCCACCATGTTGTCTTTTACCCAAAGAGGACTTCCTTGCAGACTTGAGTTCCTGCCTCAGATTGCCAGAGATTTCACTTAGCATTCCATTCCCAAAGCTTTGCTCCTTTGAAGCTGAATTATTGCTCTGTGTTCTTGACACGAGGAGAATATTTTTTTGCCCGCAGAGTCTGGGTCTTAAAGAAGCCCTAGCCAGGAGATCCACTGCTGAGTAGCATTGTTTGGGCAACTGCCCATTTGGCTCTTAGATAGTGTAATGACATGCGATAAGCCTGCTAACCTGAATTATTCCAGAGCTCGTTCTCTTCAGAGCCCAACTAACATCAGCTGTCTCACTGAGGAGAATTTCTTGTGTTTGCAAGATACTCAGCAAAAGCTGTTATATATATATATATCTTTACCAACTGCTGGGCTATTGCAGAAGATTGCAGTGAGGTACTACCACCTTTGGTAAAGTAGTCTCACGTTTGTGAGTCACCTGAAACTGAGTGCTTCGTCTGTATGATCTGGATGTTTATTTGAAGTCACCAACACTGTATATGGACGTTCAAAAGTGGGAACTAACTTACTTAAAATTAAATGGGATTTTTTAAGATGTATTGTTTGTGTGTAGTTTTTCTGACTCCTGCTCTTCTCTTTGGAGTCTCTGGCATTTTGTGAAGTGGAAGGGAATTGGGAGTTAAGGGCAATGCATATTTCATGAGCAAAGATACTTGCAAGTTGCTTTGATGCCGATAAGGGGAAAAAAAACCACTACAGACCTCAAAGGCTTGAAGTGTGTGTTTGTCCACGTTACACTATACATGAGATAACATTATGAGGAAATTTGTTTACTGTTGCGTAAATGATCTTTAGTTCAGTGATGAGATTTCCAAGATGAGAGACACTTTGTATACTTTTTTCTTATTCTATTAGATATAAATTTTCCCTGCTTGTGTAAACTTTCACATTTATTAAACTTTTAGGTAGATGGGCATATGATTTTCAGGATCCAGGCCTCAATTGTTTAAAGATCAATGCATATAATGAAAGAAGCCAAAAACGCAAAAGGAGGAGACACTGTTGTTTTCTAAAAAAATGAATACTGTTGGAAACAAAAGAAAAAAAATTTCCCACTGTGTAAAAGTTATCTGCCTAATTTTGCCATGAACTCCAAAAAGCATTTTATTTTGAGAAAACAATTGTTCTTGGTTTAGAGATTGGGGAGATCACATTTTTTTCTGACTCCTTCCCTTCCCCTATGAAAGCATTCTGTTAGCCATATAATATAATTTTGATTGGACAACTTGTTCTTGGATACTAAATAAACTATAACCATTTAAAGATAAATATACTTTGAAAGGATATCCTTGGTACCCTTAAAGGAAGATTAGTTTGACGTTTTATAGAAACAGCACTAATTTTCATCAGACAGAGGGTAGAGAATGCACAAATTATTTTAATCCTTTTTTGTTTGTTTGTTGTAGAATATGGTAACAACCTTTCAAATGAAGTTATTACATGTGTGTCTGTTCTAACTCTTCCTTACAGGTCTGCTTCCCCATCAGGTCAGCATCATTCTCCCATATCCTCCAGACATCACTCCTCTTCATCACAGTCAGGCTCCTCTGTTCAAAGACATTCTCCTTCCCCACACCGCAAAAGAACTCCTTCTCCATCCTATCAAAGGACAGCTTCCCCGCCTGCAAGGCGATCATCATCTCCCTATCCCCCACACTCATCCTCTTCTCCTCAGAGGAAGCGAAGCCCTTCGAGACACCGATCTCCTGGAAGAGAAAAGGGAAGGCATGATCGTGATCGAACTTCACAGTCTCATGATAGGCGCCATGAGAGGCGGGATGGTATGAATAAAAATAGCACTTAAGATTAATTTTTATTTGTTTGCAAATTGCATTTCGAAACTTGATTTTCAAATTGTGGCATTGTCTGCACCTATCCCAATGGCTACGGGGTGAAAAAAATACTGGCAGACATCCATATTATCGTTCTGTGTTGGTGGTGCTGTTTTCAGGGTCTGTGCAATGGTGTATTCCTGATAGGACTGCTTATGTAGGCTCAGCTGATTGTAGTGATCCTGTAGGCAGCTGTCAGGTGTTTCTTGTGTAATGCAATGGTGGCGTCAGTAGGTAAGTGATCTTCTCTTGGTATCATGCATATACTAGTGGATCAGCTGAGTGACAGCAGGATACTTGTAAGTAACTATTACTCTTTTCTGCAAGGTGCCCAAATGCTAATCCAGTCCTCACTGATTGCTCTGTCTATTGTCTTTTTAATTGACATTAAGTAGGTGTGTGCAAAGAAACAGTCATTCCCTCTGGAAATCTATAAAGCTGGTTGAGCAATTTGTGATGGGCAAACATGCTGTGTGTCTCGAGACAGATTACAAAGATTGCATATGTCAGCTTTTTTTTAGACTGGCTGTAAACTTACCTTTTAAAAAAAAAAAATTTTAGCAGGACATTGAAGTCTTAAAAGCACGTAGTCTAGATATAGCACAAATTTCCTGCAAATACATGTGTGGAGAAAGAAAAGGAATCTGACGGGAGAAATGATCCTACTTTAAAATTATTGCAGTGTGCTAGCTCTTTAATAGGTTTGATATTTATTTCTATTATATTTACTATCTTTTGAACAGATAAATATTTGTAAAGTACAGATTCAAATTCACAAAAAGATCTTCAAAGCTTACCGAATGCTTAGGTAGATGCCTAACATGATCTTCTCATACTTACCTTTTAATTTTGATTTTTCTCTGTGTGTGTGTTAGAACTGTATTGTGACTGTATTATTTTGATGTTATTTGTCTTCTAAATTTTTGCTTGCTCTGATTAATAGGTATATAACATTCTTTTAAACATTTTACAGAAACTAGAGGGAAAAGGGAAAAAGAAAGAGAAACAAGAGATGATCGTGATTATGACCAGGAGCAGAGTACCTCCAGGGATCATAGAGATGACAGAGAATCTCGTGATGGAAGAGATCGGAGAGAGACAAGAGACAACAGAGATCGGAGGGAGCCAAGGGAATCCAGAGACACTCGAGACTCCAGAGATACGAGGGATTATAGCAGAGATACCAAAGATAATCGTGATCAGAGAGACTCACGTTCCACACGAGATTCCCATGACTACAGAGACAGAGAGAGTCGCGATGCCCATAAAAAGGATGACCAGTACCAGGAGGAGTCACGCAGCTATGGAAGATCCCATGGCAGAGAGGAGAGCTCTCGTGCTGAAACAAGGAATGACTCCAGAAGTGACTCCAGAAATGAGAGCCGAAGTGATAGAACTGGCAGAAGTAGAGGCAGAGGTCCGGAATTATCTGACAAGGGTATTGTATGATTTAAAAAATTACTAAGTTCCTATCATTGGAGATTGAATATTGACGTTCATATTATCTTGGTATTTGATATGGAAGTGCTGCCAAATAGTTCATGCTTTTAAAGCTATGTTCAGTTCCATTGTTATTAAATTAGAACACTTGCTTAAATTTATAGCGCTTCTGTGTTCTCCATTCATTAAAGTGGCATAACATTGGTATTCTGCCATACCATATTAAAACAAACCCTAACCCTTGTACCACTCCATTTAATGTTTCTGTAACCCTAGGTTTTCCCATGGGCTTCTAACACAAGTGAGAGGCTGATGTGTAGTGGAAGATTCATAGGGGGCAGTGTGTCTCAAAGTGCTGGGCAGCAGGATTTTTGTGTTCTTTCAAAAGCAACTGCATGTCTTAGGTACTTGAAAACCATCTTTCACACAATCCCACCTCTCCCCGACCCTTCCTGATTGACAAAAAAAAAAAGGTGGGATTTTAACCTTTGGCAGTGTTTTTGAAAGTGATGCACTTTGTAGAACAGCTTCACTTATCACTTTTTAGTCATCTGTACCAAATACGTTTTGACTTTCTCAGGCTTATTGTGATGCTTTCATTAGGGAAATGCCATGCAGTTGTTACAGGAAAAATGATCTCTACTTTCTCTGCTTATTCCTGCTGTACTGTCTACAAGCTTACATCCTACTTGGAACAAATGTGAACTGGCTTTTGGACTGTTTATATTTCTAATCATGCTATGACCAGGACATGGTGATTTAGAAAGTCTTGAGTTTGTAGTTTGAAAATAATAACTTTACAGTTAAAACATGAAATTTGAGTTGTTGGTTAAGTAGAGTTTTATGCTACAATTTCTGTTTCCATGAACAGTTAATTCAAGTTTATTAAAAGTTACTTCTTTAGTTGCTATAAAATATCTGTGAATTTCCTTACATATGGAAACTCATCATTTATATTGGTACATCTCTATTAGGAAGTCGGGGGACTAGAGGATCCCAGGTTGATGGTCACAGCAGTAGTGGAAACTACCATGACAGCTGGGAATCAAGGAGTAGCTACCCTGATCGGGATCGCTATGATAGTCGAGAACAAGCAAGGGATTCCTCCTTTGAAAGAAGACATGGTGAACGGGACAGGCGTGACAACAGAGAAAGAGGTATTTTAATGTATATTTTTACACATACATATGTAGTCAGATGTATATGTATGAATGTGTGTGTTTCTCTCTCCCTTCTTTTTCTTCCTTGTTCCGCCCCCACACCACTAATTCATAAATAACTCATTTAACACTGCACACTGACATTAGTCCTATCCTTGATGTAAGTTAACTTCTGTAGTAAGATCTCTCATTGGTAGCGTATGTGTGAATGCTATGGCCTTTCTCTCTTCCTGCGGCTAGATTTTGGCACCTTCTGGTTTTATTCATCCAAGTAGTCTTAAAACAAACTAAACTTCTTCAAGAGATTTCATTGTACAACTTCAAGGTAAAATGATTTTTTCCTCCTCTTTTGCCGCCTCCTCCACTTCATGTACAGATGTGCACATAAGCTTAGATTCATGACTGCATTTTATTACTGGTTCTGTTTTAATAGAAACGTTGTATTTTGGCACGTTAAATTACTTGAGTGTGTTTTGGGGAAGGCTTGACTGCTAGACTGACTTAATTATAGACTACTTACTACTAAAGTAAGTGACAGTTTAAATTTAGGATGAATTCAAAAATTTATTGCCTGGGGAGTTTAATATTGATGAATGCTTTGCTGTGGTCAATAATAATTGTCTAGTAAGTGTTGGTACAGATACCGGTGATCATGGAAAGAGTACGCAAGGCTCTTCTTTTGGACATAGTATGCAAGATGTCACGCTTCTGCATCTGAAAGAGTACTGTGTTGTCTCTAAGGAACTTGGTACCAACTTTCACTCTGGAAAACACATGTATTGCTCACCAATTAAGAGAACAGGAGGACTCGGGCAAATTAAAATAGCATGGAAATGAAAGGAGGAGCTGTGAAAAATAAATATAGAAGTACAGTCTGACTGACAGTTTTGGTTTGTTCTTTTTCTGTCTTGAGTTTTGATTTGGAAGTGACAGATATGTTCTAGCTGTTGTTTAACTTCAGTTTTTCAAAGAGATGTTTTGTATGTTACTTCGTGAGGTGCTTTTTGGTCCATTGAAATGTATCTATTATTACTTGTTCTTGTGACAGGTTCTGCTTTAGATTCTGTCTCATCTTCAAGGCAGGATTTCAACAAACCTAATCTCCAGGCTTCCTTTTTCTTGTCAACTGAAAAATCCTACAGTCTGAATGTGTCCTGGGGGGGTTGGCTTTTGCAGTCTAGCTTTCATCTCTTCCACCTCCTCACCCCCAGTAAATCCTAGATATATTACAATGTAATTTATGCTTTTCATATCATACAGAGTTCTTAATTTATAAAGAAAAACATTTAAAAAAAAACCCCCAAAAAACCTTAGAAGTAAAAATATGTCATCACAACAAAATACATTTCTAGAAGGGAAGTTACTTTAAATGGATTGTGTTTCCCTTTCAGAGGAAAATATAAAGAGCTTGAACGGAGATAAGACTTGTTGTTTTCTTCCTTAAAAACTTAGATTGGTTTTTTTTTTAATAGTAAATCCTCCACAGAGTTAGAATTCAAGACATAGTTTCCATAATTAGACCACAGTTTTAGCATTTGCTGTTCAGGAAAAAATGGAGATAGATTTTGGTTGGTACTTAGTTCTATGATATGTAAGGAATCTTTTTAGTATGATTTTAAAATGTTAGCTTGCATATTTGTTCTTTGTTCAAGTAAAACAAATCTGTAGGTGTTCCAAACAACCACTGGAACAGCACTTCAAGTAATGAAATCATGTAAGAAGTGCTGACTATCCACATTTAATTGTCCAATGCGCTTCCAGTACCTTGATTCACGTAAGAGTTTCATGTAGATGTTTTGTCACCAAAACTGACATAACAAACAGGAGTTACGGAACTTCTGTATAAAATCTAATACTTACTATGTGCGATAAATTGCATTATAATGTTACAGGCACAGTTAAAAGAATGTGGAACCTGTTTATGGAACCAATTGCATGGACTGATTTGCCTTTTAAAAAAGTGTTACATCCATGGCAGAAATGTCACTCAAGTTTGCTTTTTGTTTTACCTGGTAACAGGGGAGCATTAAGTTATTGTTAATTTACTTAGAGATTAAAATTGATTAAACTGATGGAAATGCATATTTTATTGATTTAGTCCTGTTCAAACTCTGCCTACTTGCCGCTGGTTGACATTGTCTCAATTTACAGGGAAATGCACTCAGCCTCAGAGTAATGGACTGAAAAATACCAACCTCTGTTCATGTCATTTTTTGCTGTTTTGTATAGTGCTTTTAATGTATATTGTGGAAAAATAGTTTTATTGATTTGTTGTGATTCAAATACTACTAACATCAGCATAAAAATTGTTATAAAGTGGTCAAAATTTATAGATATATTAAAAAATATATTCAAAATATGACTAGCAAAATGCAGCTAAGTCTGTGGAGAGTAAATATCATTAGGTAAATCAGTTTTTGCTGTCCTGGATCAGACATTTTCTATATAAATTTGCTTTTCTCCATGACTCTAATCCACTGTCTGAACTTTGAAAAACTCCCCTTCTAAAACTGTAAGGCTCTGCAGCGAATACATATGGAAACTTCCAGCAGTTCTGCTTGCTGTATTGCATTCTTGTCTCTCCCTTTCTCATGGATTTGGTTGTGTATTTCTGTGCAGGGATCTGATGAGACAGGCTAGTATTTCTTATTTTGCAGTAACTTTTACTATGTATTATAAATAGTGTGAGTTCTTGTAAAGCCCATGACTCTTAACAGTTTTAGGAAGCAAAATTTTTGTACAGAAGTGTTGACATTTCATTTTCATATGTACGTCATTCAGAGCTTATCAAGACCTTATACCAGATTTTGAATCGTTGAGTAATGCAATAGTAATAACTAGGCAGTGAGGTGTATAATTATCTTTTGAAGACATTCAGAAAAATCTGGTAGAAAATAAATTTTTTGTAGTAAATTTTGGCTAAAATAAGGAAAGCCCACTCCCTAAATATTGAAAAAAATATTTCAAAATTAGTACTGCTTTTTGTCTTTTTCACTCCCCGAAGAGAATTTCCAAGTTTCTGCAGGGAGTTGCTTTTCGTTTAATGCAAACCAATATCTAGATCATCAAAACAAAAGCTCTTGGGTTTTTATCAGTGTAGTGGAAATGGTGTATGTCCCTTTAGCACTTGGTAATCAAACTTGCTTCTCTTCACAGATCAGAGAGCAAGCTCACCGGTACGACATCAAGGACGAAGCGATGACCTCGAGCGGGATGAAAGAAGAGAAGAGCGAAGGGTAGATCGGTCTGATGATAGGAGAGATGAAAGGGCCCGGGAGAGAGAGCGAGAAAGGGAGAGAGAGCGAGAGAGGGAAAGAGAAAGAGACCGGGAAAGAGAAAGGGAGAAGGAAAGAGAGTTGGAACGAGATCGTGCTCGGGAACGGGAGAGGGAGAGAGAACGGGACAAAGACAGGGACCGTGAACGTGACCGAGACAGAGACCATGACAGGGAGAGGGAACGAGAGAGGGAGAGGGAGAAGGAGCGAGAGCGAGAACGGGAGGAGCGAGAAAGGGAGCGAGAGCGCGAAAGAGATCGAGAGCGGGAACGAGAAAGGGAGAGAGGTCGGGACAGGGATAAAGAAAGAGAGCGCCAGAGAGACTGGGATGACAAAGATAAAGGAAGGGAAGACCGCAGAGATAAGAGAGAAGATATCCGAGAAGAAAGAAGTTCAAGAGATGTCCATGAGGAAAGAAAATCCAAGTGAGTTGATCTGAATGTTACTTCAGTTAAAAAGAAAAAAGGCAGTCTTTTAACTGTTGATTTCAGTAAGTTAGTAAGCAGGGGAGTATCATAAGGAACAAGATACCCTGTTTTGTGCAGAGGCTCAGTCTCAAGCCATGTCTTCCCTGCATCCATGTGGCACATATTGGTAGCCCCAAAATCAGTATTATGCCATTGAAGTTAATCTGATGCTTTGTTAGTGCAGAATTGTGGAACTACTCAAGAGCTAACAATTGAGTCAGACCATTTAATTTTCCCTTTGGAGTATACTTGCATGGCCTTGCCTTTAATAATACAGGCATTCTTGGAGGCATAATAGCGGACTGTGGTACCTGTTGAAGCATGGCAAGTCAGACAGCAGCTAACTAGGTCAAGGTTTATGACTTTGTTCATTAAATTTCTGTGGAACATGCATTACCTTTTGCACTACTAAATTTTCAATACTAGAAGACTACCAATGAAGGCATGAACAGTATCCTGAGTAAGTGTGTGGTGCTGATTCTTTTTCTTTTTTCATTCAGCACAATAAAATTCTCATTGTTCCATCAATAATAAGCAAAACACTGTTGCCCTGAATAGCTGCTTTTCTTGGAACTAATTAGTAGCTTTTGTGTGAGAGAGAATTGTGGATTCCTGTAGATCATCTAGTATAGGGTCTCCCCCATCCCACTGGGGAAGAAGTGAGCAAGCGTCTAGGTGGGGGCTTAGCTGCCAGCTGGGATCAACCCACTGCATGGATCATTGCCACAGAAAAAAATTCATCTTAATAGTCTTTCATAACTTTTTGCTAAAAAGAAAGTTGTCTTAAGTGTTAGAGTTTTAGTTTAAGATATCTTAACAGCATGATTAGAAAACTGATCATACTTGAAGTTTTGGAATAACAACTTAGAAAACTACAAAACTTCCTGGCATCCTTAGATGTGTTGCCTTCTCTGAGGTGCTTAGACTTCAAGGATTGTGTTGATGATAAACTCAGTTATTCAATGTTTCTTTAAAGAATGCTGAAGAAACTTAACTGTACATGTTTCTTCTGCAGGAAGCGTCACAGAAATGAAAGCAGCCCAAGTCCTCGTCAGTCACCCAAACGTCGCCGTGAGCACTCTCCTGATAGTGATGCTTACAACAGTGGAGATGATAAAAGTAAGTAGGAGTTGCCTATCTCTGCAGCAGGATCCAGCTTACCCTCTGCCTATGGAAAATAATTTGCAATCTTAAATAGAAAGAACATGGGGAAAGCTTTTATAAGTGTCCTCCTCCCCTTATTTTTATGAGCAAGCTATATGTTTGTCTTTTTGTCTTTATTTTGTCACTGTGTTACATCTGCTGGGTGATAGTGGCTTCCACATCTGTTGTTTAAGATACATGTTTACCAAAATGGAAATAGTCTGTTGCTGCTGCAGCAGTAGAAAAACTAAAAGTAACTGAAATAATGGATTATTTGTTTTGATTGACACTTTTTGGCATGCACAAGATACCAAATGTTCACCTGTTCTCCTTCCTAAACAATACAAGTACATCTTTTTTCCCATTTTGTAGATGAAAAGCACAGACTTCTGAGCCAGGTTGTGCGGCCACAGGAATCTCGGTCACTGAGCCCCTCTCATGTTGCAGAGGAGCGGCAGAGTCGCTGGAAAGAAGAGGAGCGAAAATCAGACAGAAAGGAAAGTTCCCGGCGGTACGAAGAACCAGAGTTTAAAGAGAGGGTTTCTTCAGCAGATAAGCAACGAGAGCAACCAGATGCTTCAGAAGGCTCCCGGTCCAGGGTTCAGGAAAATCTTGGACACCGTCCCTCTGAAGAAAGAGATGGTTCTGATAGAATGCATGATGACAGCAAGAAGAAGTCTAAGGTACAGAAGAAGGCCACAAAGAAGAAGAAAGATGATGACAGTGGGGTGGAAAGGTACACTAATGAATCAACGACTGAGGAAAGCCAGGTCTTTTCACCCAAGAAAGGTCAAAAAAAGAAAAATGTAGAGAAAAAGAGGAAGAGGTCGAAGGGTGATTCTGAAGTTTCTGACGAAGAAATTGTTCCACATCATAAAAAGAAGAAAGGCCCAAGAACCCCCCCTGTAACAAAAGAAGAATTGGTTGAAGCACCACCTGAGAAAGCTGTGTCAGAAGTCCCCCAAAAAAGAGAAGATACAACATTTAGTGACTGGTCAGATGAAGATGTTCCTGAACGTGGTGATATTGTTGTTCCAGAAAGAAGCACTGAGGACTCCCATAGAAAAAGTCACAGGACGAGGGGTGAAAAGGTGGAAGCCCCCCATGTTACTATTGATGATGGACCGCACCGTAAACCTTTGGATCAGAAGCGCAGCAGCAGCCTTGGTAGCAATCGGAGCCATGCGTCAAGCAGACTTAGATCTCCTTCCAATGAGTCAGCTCATCGCAGTGGAGATGACCAAACTGGACGGAAGAGGATCCTGCACAGTAGCTCTAGAGACAGGGATAGGGACAGGGACAGAGAGAAGAAAAGCTTAGAAATCACTGGGGAACGAAAGTCCAGAATTGATCAGTTGAAACGAGGGGAACCCAGTCGCAGCACATCTTCAGGTAATGAGATACATTTTAGTGAGACTGACCTATCGTTCTGTATAAAAGCGCAAACGTATGAATCCCAAATCATTCTTGCGTGGCTGTATGTACTCTTTGCCTTTGTGATTTGTGTGGAGGGAGAGGGAGGTGCTCTCTCCTATTCATAGAAAAACTAGAGTGAATTAAGATTCCTGCAAATGTTACCGTATTTGAAAAGCTGATCTTCAGCGGGCAGAATTACCACTTTGTTTACACCAAAACATTCAGTCAGATTCAGTTCATGCTGTATGGGGAATAAAGTAATTTGTAGGACAAAAAAACTCATAGAAAGAGAAAATGCTTATGCTGACAGAACATTGAGGTAGTTTTATCATCTAAATAACGTTCTTAAATTCATTATTAACATTCAGTTTTATATGGAAATTCTGAAATCTATGCAAAATGAATATGCCTCTTCTCTCTGGGAGAGAGAGATCCATTATCGTCTCAGGAGCTATTTTCACTGAGCTAAATCTGTCGTGGTTCCTGTTAGGCATACTTTTAATGCATATGGAGATCATCTTTGTTGCAAATCAAAATAATCAAAATTGACTTGTTTTATTTGTGTAAATCCTGTAAAAAAAAGGATAAAATATTTTAAAATTTAAACAGCATCAGTAGGAAAACATCTTCCTCCTACAACACTTTGGCTCTCTGTTGTCCTCATGGTTACATCCCTGAAATTATTTTTCTGAATTTATCACTTGCTAGCCAGGGCATTCCTAGCTTTTAGAAGAAATGTTCTGAGAATTTTGAGATTATTCTGTTTAATTATTTATTTATTTTTCCCTTGCCTAAATTTCTGAGTTAAAATTATGTACCTTCAGTTTGATTTCTGTCATAGTAGGAAGTAGCCACTAAAAATGTTTTTTGGGGAGTGGGAGAAATACTTTACTTTTTTAAGTAAGGTTAAATCTATAGGCAATCTGAAGGCATTATGAATTTGAAGATTATGCTTTTGAGAAGTACATTTTCATACCTGAATCTTTAAAATGTTTTGATCTAGTAAAATGGTATTACATTTATCTGCTGTAGTCATGCATATATTTAAAATATTTTATTCAGATCGTCAAGATTCAAGAAGCCACAGTTCAAGAAGAAGTTCTCCTGAATCAGATCGTCAGGTCCATTCCAGATCTGGGTCCTTTGATAGCAGGGAGAGGCTTCAGGAGCGAGATCGACATGAACATGATCGAGAACGAGAGAGAGAGAGGAGAGAGGGAAGACAGAGAGACTGGGACCGAGATGTTGACAAAGACTGGCCGAGGACTAGGGAACGAGAGAGGCTCAGAGAACGAGAGAGGGAGAGGGAGAAAAGACGGGAGCTGGAAAGAGAGAGAGACAGACAACTACCCGATACTGCTGAAAGAGAGAGAGACAGAACTCTTGACATCTCCTCTCAAAAAGAATCAACAAAACACAGTGAAACGAAACTGGACAGAGATCACGAAAAGGAATTTGATGGTGTTTGTCGGGATTCAGCAGCTTCAGAGAAGGAAAGAACAGACAAAGATTTAGGACCTTTACAAAGTTTTGAAGATGGAAATGAGGCCGAAAAGGTAGAGAGTTTAGAAGGTGAGATATTCTGTGAAAGAACCTGACGGTCAAATATTTTATTCTTTCCCTTTTAGCATAGTGCTAACTGAGCTATATTAGAATAATTTTCTACTGAAAGGTGTATTGGCTCCAACTTCTCTATTGTGGAAGCAGACATGAGAAGGGAGAATTCTGATGAGCATCTTCTTACTATTAATTGTGTTAGTGTTACTTGTTAATTTCTAAAGAAGTCTTGAGGCAAAGAAACATAAATGATCTGAGGTATAATTTCACCTAGTTGTAACATTTCTGAATAGGCAGTTTACTAAAGAATCACACCAACGTTTGATAGTCTTGTTATATTGTTATAAGATCTATTTTTAGTGACAGGAAATGAGTGAAAAAAAATGAGTGTTGACTTGGAAATATTCTTTGGTTTGGTTTTGTTGTTTTTTTTTCTGCAGAGTCCAGTTATCATAGAAATGATTGTCTGATTAGTAGGTGAAACATATGTATGGCTTGGTACAACAGTCAAAAAATTAGCTTTCCTGAGGTAATCTTATTAAATGTGCCTTCAGTTTACTGGCCCTAAATGGTACTGGGGAAAACATGTTTAGGATTAATGAATATTTTGTCACATGGATTAGACAGCTTGAGCTTTGCATGGATAGGGAGTTTGGGAAATACTTTTAACCTGTATCAACAACATAAAAGAAACAAGAGTCTAAATCCAGAGTAAGTGGTCTACATTACAGTCATTTCAAAGTTGTGTTGGGGTTTTTTGGTGACTGCAGGAGTTGTCTTCTCTAAAATCTGTTGAGAGGAAAAAAAGGCATTGTAGAATTTGGAATTTTTGGATGATTGGAATGGTAAGGCCTGAAGTCCATAGTCTTCAGAAACAGAAAGAGAAGCAAATTAATTAAGCTTTTATAGTTTTACACAAGATAACAGGACGTTGTCTCATCATATTTGCATGCTTAATAAGAATTATCAGTAGCTGTTCATTGTTAATTTGAGAAGTTAATTCAAATGTTGTCTGGAGAGGATGATGAGAAATATTTATTACTTATTATATCACCTACTTGATTACTCGCAAAGTGGTCATTAGAGTTGACTGGTACAATTGAGAAAATTCCATTTAAGGAGATTATCTTTGGAGTGGAAGCACTTGTCCAAGACAGTATTTGGAGTGGGCATGGGGAAGTCTGCTCTGTCTTGCTGTAATGGACAGAATTCAGCGATTTTTAAGCTAGAGGAAGGAATGGTGCAGGAAATCAGAGTACAATGTGGTAACTTGAGAAAACAGGCTACTCCTCAATATGTTATATGTTTCGGAGAAGGCACCTGTGACTGAACTGGCTGTCGATGTTAAATGTATTTTTAGGTCTAGCCTTTCACCAGACTTCTTGTAAGTGTCTTAATGTATATTATTTTGTGTATTTTTTCAAAGGTTGTGTTCTAAATTCTCTGAAAATTGTCATCTGTAGGAAGTTATATTAAATTAGGATTATTTTTTTTTTAGACAAAGAAATGTCTTTTGTAAAATATTAGATGGCATTCCATTTTATTAAAGCATGCTATATAGCATGTTTGTGATTTTTCTAAGGTTTAGTGTACTTTATTGTCTTTCATTACTTTATTACTCCTGTTTACATTGTTCCTTTTAGCTGATCAGTGTGTCGTATTTTTAATGCAGAATTAATATGAAAGTCCATTTCTGCAAAAAAGCAGTTAAAGGTAGTGATAGGGTTATAATCTAGAAATTCTCAAACTTGGATTTGAAATTTGAAATTGAGGAAGTAATCTTTTTTTAAGCATGTATTGAGAACTATGAATTTTTATTTTTAATTGCTTCATACAGTAATTTCTTTATGGTTCATCTGTGCTGTCCAAGCACATAGTCATGGTGAGCTGGTGTATCTGGTAGATCAGTGTTGGAGGCAGATGATGGATCGTACAAGCAATGAATATTTAAAATCATAAGGCACAAAATGAAATTTAGTACAGATGGCCTTATTTTCCTTTTAAAAAGGAAAAACTTTTTAGAAAACTAAATACACTTCCAAATCTGATGATGTTAAGGAGGTAACTTGGTATTTACTTGGACAAAGTACTGTAGTGTATTGTCTAACAAAATGTATGAGGATATAATTACTAAAGTATTGTAATGTCCTGAACCTTAATGTGTTTGCTCTAGGAGTGGGCTTAAATAATGCTATATGATTCCTCCAAAGCACTGCCAGGTCATCTGAGTAGTTAATTTAAGCTCTGCTAGCATGTCTTTTATTTGCTTTTCCCATGCTGATTTTTAGGTTAGTGGAGGTGATTTTTTTTTTTCTTCCCCCTTTGTGGCTTTTGCAAAAGCAGCAAAAAAAAAAAAAAATTAAAATTAGGGCAACTTAAAACAACGGCAGTTTCCCTTCTGGATAAGGGAGATACTAGAAGTGTCATCCACAGGGGAGGACCCCTGTAAATTCTGTCTAGTTTGTATGACGCGACTCATTGCAAGTACCGTGGTGCAGAACCCTAAGAAAGCCTCAGAGCAATAGGGTTTCTGAACGCTTGAATAAGATCTTTCCCTCTTGGAGGTGAGAGAATACTTTCAGACATTCCTTTCATGAACTGCAAAGTGCAACATTTAAGTGTCTTGTGTTTACAGGTTTTAAGGAACATGTTTACACATACAGCACAGGTATTTGTATATGCATATAGTATATGGATGGACAGGAGTGTAACAGTAACTGAAGAAGTTTGTCATGGCTTTCTAAAAGCTCTTCTTGTGACTTCTACAAAGAGTCTAAAACTGTGAATAATTGCTTCATTCAGGATCTCTTGCACCTTGTATTTTGGAGTTCTGTTATTTCTTTCTCTTGTAGAGCTTTTGGACTGAATCTTGAATTTGGATTCATGTGCAAAAGCATCTGAAAGACTTTGTGGTGCTGACTTAGATTTGTATTATTAACTACATATCAGATACCAGATAATCAACGTATGTTTCTTCTGAATATGGCCTTCTATGTGCACTTTGACTAATACTGCACCCCAAAAAAAATCAAGATATGTGAAATTCAAACTGCCGCATTGTGTATGGGAGAAATAACTGCTCTGTTTCCAGGAGTTTTCATGTTTTTGTGTTGAATATACTCGTCCCCAAAAACCTAACAGTTTAGTTTGCTGAACCTCTTTGTTTTCAGGCTGCTTAAGGCATGTTTAGAAAACAAGAATGATTGCTTTAAAGCTACAATACGTATCTGTCTCTGTAGGAGGAGAGGATGAAGCAAAGATTGATGATGTACAGTCACTGGGGTCTGGAGCTGGAGAATACGAGCCAATCAGTGATGATGAACTGGATGAAATTCTGGCAGGTGATGCTGAAAAGCGGGAGGATCAACAAGAGGATGAGAAGATGCCTGGTAAAAGTATAGCAAAACCCCTTTATGATTATTTGAATATAAAGATTAGATCAGTTTGTATATAATGTTATTGTGATGTTGACAGTATTTCTGAATTAGGAATGCAGTTTGTATGCTTTTCAGTATTTCTCGTTTGTTCTATAAAAGTCAGGTAAGCCTGAGAAGTAGAGAGGTAAGTAGAGAGTACCAGGAGCTGTTTTGTGAAGTAATATTTATCTTGTTTTATATAGCTAGAAGGGTAAGCTTTTTGTTTTTATAAACTTGTTTTCATTTATCCTGTTTGGTTTTGATCATTATTTGGAACTGATATTTTATGAACAGATTTTATCTGTGCTTAAATGCTTCCCAGAGGCACTGGGAAGCATGGGATCTTCTGCTTGTAAGTTCAGTTGGGTCATCGGGTCTACGTGGTCAGTGTTCATATTTTCTATGGTAAACGTACAAGATAAACACAGTTGTATGGTTATTCAATAAACAGTATAGCTCCTTTGGAAAAAAAAATCCAGCATCCAGAGTTGAAATACTAGCTTTTTAAGCATTTAATTTGGATCTGTCATAGCACGTTTAGTTGTATTGTGGCATTTGTGAAAACGTAAGTGATGTCTCCTAATCTGCTGGCTAAGCAGGGTCCAAGCAGCCTTCCACAAAGGGGTGGCAGTAAAAATGAAGGAGAATATTAGGGGTGGGGCTTTTTTAATCCAAGAAGCTTCATATTTGTATGGTCCTTTTTTCCACCAGTTTTGATGTTCTTACCTGAAGTGTCTGAGGATCTGGCTTTGAGAACTGCAGAACAATGTTCTAATGTATATTGCTTTTAGGAGAGTGATATACACAGCATGTGAAATTCATCAACTGTGGTAAGGGATAATGATGTGATAACTCATTCTCTGTCAATGTTTTTGCAGATCCTGTGGATGTTATAGATGTAGATTGGTCCAGTCTTATGCCAAAGCAACCAAAAGAACCACGGGAGCCTGGGGCTGCGCTTTTAAAATTCACACCAGGTGCCGTTATGTTGAGAGTTGGCATTTCCAGGCGATTGGCAGGACCAGAGCTCTTCACCAAAATTAAAGAGACTTGCCAGAGAGTGTTAGAAAAACCTAAAGGTAATTGTTTCTGTAGGGATTAAACTGTCTTTTGTACTTAGTGAAAGTCCTTATGAAATGTTCATTAGTTCACTATTTTAAGTTTCAAGACCATAGAAAGTGTATAATGAGTATTGTGTGAAAATTACAGGAATATAATACAGCTGCATGTCAATCAAATTAGTGTTTTAATTCCGGCAGTGGTGGTGAGGTCTTGAATAATAGCCTAAATAAAATTTTTGATCCTAGTGGAATATTCTTTTTCTGAGACCATTCATGCTTTCATAGCCTAAAGTGTATCAGCAGGTTTTTTGAGAGTTAATTCTTCTGCAGTGAATTAGCAGTAATATTGCGAGAAAGAAATAAGATTTCTTATTTTCTCTGAAGGTCCTCTGCATGTCCTCTTACTTTCCTAATGAGGATCCTTTCCAGAATGCGTAGATAGGAGGTTTTGGGTCAGAATGAAGGAGCTACATGAAATTTGTATAGTGCATCTCTGCTAGAAGTGGGAAATTAAATAATACACAGGTCTGGCATTTGGACAAAGTGTGTGGCATGACATCCATGATACATGCCATGGGTGTGAACTATACCACTGCTGTTTAGCAAAGTTCTGTAGTGTTAGCAGGGCTTTTGCATGAGAGAGAATACTGATTTTTCTCTTTGGCATCCCAGGAAGCAGTTGAGCTGTTTGTAACAACTTGCATGGTAGAATTGGTTTTTTAGGACTATGAAACTTTTGGTATCTGTAAGATCTTTATGGAAATGAAATTATTCCAGGATCTAAATGTGAGAAAACTATGGCTTATAAGTAATAATATTTGTGGAACCCCTGTTTTTAGCAGATTTTTCTGATTTTTTTTTCTCTGTAAATTCTAGTTCTTAATTTGAAATAAACTCTTTAATTCTTTGCAACATTATTCTTTATGCAGTTGTCTTGTTAATCTCCATGAATGTCACTGCTTGCTTGAGTCATTTAAATTATATAACTGAATTGTGGGCTGTTGCTACTGCTTCTACTTTATTTTAAAGTCAAATTAAAAGCAAACGTTTTTAATGCATCACAGAGAGTATAATCTGAGGTGTGTACTTGGTATTAGTAAGTACTGTAAATGTCCCACTGCAATATTTGCAGCTCTTTCTATGCAATGTTAGCTTTTTTGTAGTTTAAAACAATTTTCTCAGCTCCTGTGCCTAAGAATTCGCATAACCAGGGTAATTGAATACAATATTGAGTCTTCCTGAGTTTGCAGACTGTCTGATGTAGTAAAGGTATGAACTATGTCTCTCTCCCTGTAAGCTTTAATTTTGCTGTATACTTCAACGCTTCTTTCCAGGGATTCCTTGCAGCAGGTACTGCGGTGCAGAATCGCTCTACTTGGCTATTTAAAATGATACCTGAAATAACCTCAGCAGTCCTTACATGCTTCTCTAGAAATAAACAGAAAGTCCATAGTGATAATAGGAGACTCTCCAGCACTGCCTTGGGGTGGTCTTAAAAGTACTCAAATTCAGTAGAACTTTTCTCTGGAGAGGAAGGAGGACTGAAGTTGACTCCATTGATTTCTCTTTGGTGTGTGGTCTCTCACACATCAAAGTTGCTGCATGTGGGACTGCCAGTAGGCTTTCTAGTGTGTGCATTTCCTCTGTTCCTTATATTCTAAACTAAGGCACAAATGTGGTGCCCTGAAAAGTGAATGAATTTGAGCTAGATATTCCGTGTGTGTTATGGTGAAAATGTAGTGTTTTCACTTTGGACTTCTTCATGGTGATGTAATTTGTTTCCCTGTTTTATTCCTGAGACTGGTGTTCCCTTCTTTGTTCTTATTGTGGATGAAAAGTTTCTGGTAATATACTGAAATGCAGAAAAAAGGAAACGATAGCTTGTTTTGGGGATTTATTTTTTTAAATTCATTTTCTTTGGAAACAAATATCTGTAATGTGTGATAGAATTGAGATTTGTAGCTGACTTACCCTCTATCTGTTACATGCAATTGTTTCCTCTGAGGATACGGACATGCTTAGTTCCCAGATATGCTCAGCATCTGGCACCTGGGCAGACTCTACAAGCTTGTCAGTGTTACCTTTGAAGTGGCCTTTTTGTGTCCTGTCACTTATTTGTGGTGTTGATTGATTGTCCATGGAGGTTGTCTTGATGACTTCAGTGCAGTTCTCTTTAACCTGCCCTTGATTTCATTTGACTTTTTTGTTTCTTTTCACCTTGTTTAAAAACTAGTCTTACTCGGCTTCATCCAAATTCTCTGAGGGGTTTAAAAATGCGTCTTTGTTCTCTTCTATGTGCATTCTGCCAGACTGCTGTAGCAGTCTTTGATTTCAGCTGCTAGATTTTCCCCAGGTTTGCTGGTGTCTCTAGTTCTGTTAGATTCTCTGCTAAATGTTTTACACCAAATGTTTTACTGTATAGAGGTGGTTGGATTTGACTTAGCTACATACCTCACCTTTCACCCCCCGCCCCCCAATTCTATCAAAATCTTCCTGTTTATTGTAAAAGGGTTATCAATGAGCTGTGGTCCAGCCTTGTGCACTTTTTTTGTCTTTGTCTGCATTTCATAGAAACAGACTTCTTGCAGACTCACCTCATGATCCATCTTTTGTTAAAGTGTTCCAGCTGCACACTGTTTCTTCTGATAAATGTATTGAAGAACTAGTCCTGCCACTTTGAGTACTAGTAAGAAATGCTTTAGATGAGCTGGTAGAAGGGGGTAGTTCATTAGCATCTGTTGACTTGGTCTCCAGCTTCATCCACCATGGATAAAAGAATTATTCTACGTAGTCGTATTTCACTTCTGCATAGTCAAACAAACCCTGTGTTGACACTGGTACAGTTATCTGATGTCTTGCAGAAAAGTGAAACTTACACTACTTTCTGATTAACGCTAGTAGTAAACACCTTTTGTCTGACTATAAATTATACCCCCTTGTATGTCCCAGAGTTATCACTTGATTTTTAGGCCAGTGGTTGCTGTCTCAATATTGCTTTACAGTGCTGAAGCTATGTACAAGGGTACCCGTCCTTCCCTTTAAATGGTGAAGGATTCATTTGAGTTTTTAAATAAACTGCAGTATCCTTTTTACCAAACCTTGATACTGTTTAGAAGGCAGAAATACAAATTGTAAAACTTTAAGGAATTTCTTATTACTGTATATTGCTGTTCAAAAATACCATGTATATGTTGATCTCTGCAAATATAAATTCTTTCTAGATGCAGAAAACCTTTTTGAACATGAACTGGGGGCCTTGAACATGGCTGCACTTCTACGAAAAGAAGAGAGAGCGGGTCTGCTCAGTAATCTGGGTCCTTGCTGTAAAGCACTGTGCTTTCGAAGGGATTCTGCAATTCGTAAGCAGCTAATGAAGAATGAAAAGGCAAGTGGTTCATTTACAGTGCTTGGTCAAAATGTGGAAATACAGATTCCACTAGGCAAAGCATTTCTCTAGGGAGATAATTTTTGTGTTTGTTCTGGAGTAGATTTAGTCCTTTAAATAATGGAGAAGAGACTTTAATTTAGAGAGATTTTTAGGGTGTTTATTTTTTACTTAGGATGAGAAATTAATTTGAGACTAGAGGTAGGTGCTGTTTCTTATTTTGAGGTTTAAATTCTGGAGATACATTTTCTATATTTAGAGAATACGTAATAAAAATAATTGGTTAAAATACAATTTCAAGGACAATTGTTGAATAATTCTCCTGCTTTTGAGATTCCATGTACTTTTATAAGAATTATACAATTCTGTTCTTCCAGGTTAGAATTGAAAGAAAAAATATTTTAGCCATTTTTTTGCACTATAGTAGGTTTTATGATCTTGCACGCTAATAGAAAAATCATTAATTCTCGAAGTCTTTTCTAGTGAATATGTACAATTAAACATCTAATTATTGAGAGTACTTGAAGTTAATTTCTCAGCTTGCATGTTAAAAGCCACTGGTTTAAGTTCTTTTTTTATTTTTAATTTTTAATTTCAACAGGGTGCAACAAAACAAACTTACACAAATTCTGCAGCAATGGACAGCGACTTGTTACGGTTGAGTTTACGGTTATTCAAACGAAAGACTGTGTGCCAAGTTCCTGGGCAGGAAAAGACAGAGGATAATAAAATTCCACAACCGGCTGTCCAGCAAGAAGTGTGTGTATCTTGAGCGAATGACCACGGTGGCACTTTCTGGTTGATTTCCCACTACTGATGTTGCTATTGATGTTTAGAACTGGTTGGTTGGAAAGCAGTTTTAGAAGATGGAAGAAATTACTCCGTTTGTACACAAATAAGAGTTACTGGGTTTGGATATGAATAAAAGGGGTAAAAACTAAAGACTTCTGTGTGAAGTTTTCTGCAAGTTTTATAATATTGAATCTTACTCTGTAACATAAACCTGTTTTACGGTGCATCAAGTGTAATAATGTGAAGATGTCTGGTTTTAGCAGTTTATAACACCACCTGATATTAAACTGAAGAAAACTGTCTGTGTATCTTTTTCCTCATTATAAGTGGATTTTTACACTGCCAGCCTGGTCCCTTAATACATGCCTGTAATTTGTTAAATAGCTTGCTTCCTGGGAGTGAGTCTGCCTCCATTTTCCAAATCCCTTTTCTTGTCACAGCAGCCTCTGGTATGGCTCTGGATTTGGACAAAACTCTAGCTCTTTTCCATCTTCAGCATAGGTTTCCTCTGATAATTTCTGTACACAAAAATCTGGTCTAGTCACTTAAGGCCCCCCTTCTTGTTGATGAAAAGAAGTAAAAAAACTTCCAGGAAGTGATTTATGACCAGTTTTTAGATGCCTATAGTTATGAGACTAACAGCATATTGGAAATGCCTGCTGCTTACAGAGGAGGACTAGTGCATATATTTTTGCATTCTGTTAAGTTTCAGGGCAGATCAATCCTATGCAGCAGCCTGAGAGTATTTAACACTTGAGTTTCAGTTTTCGGATGTTAGCAATACAGGCAGTGAACAATAATGTTTTGTTGGATATTACAGATTTCAGGGGCCCAGTTAGAGACCTGTCAAGCCTGGACTCAATTTTGTAAGAATTTTTTTAAGTTTGAGAAGTTAATATCTTGTGTGGGATCTTTAGATTATACCAGTCAGGTATGTTTAGGTAATCTGTGGAGGCCTCCATGTGAAACAGACTTCTAAGACTTCAGACTAAGTCTCTGTGTACACCTCTCTGCTTTTCCTGGGTTTAAACCTGAACTGTTGTTTTGAATTCTGCTCCCAGAGAGTGGGAAAGCAAGCCATAGTTTAAACTTGGTACTGGGTTACTGCAAAACAACTTGTTTTCATTGTTCTCTTTCAGGTTGAAAATGAGTTATGAACCACTAAATTTTTTGACAGTTGGTTTATATTTGTTTCTTAACCTTTTTTTTTTTTTTTTCCTGCTGGAACCAGCATGCTGAGGTGGGATGTTGACTGTGCAGTTTAACAGCAGGCCTGTCATACATCCCTTGTGATTACTGACAGTAATTTTTGCTTCAAGCAAAGGCCTAAATATGAATAGCAATTCTGTTCAAATACAAAGCTTTCTTACTATAAAGCTTTCCTATAATGCCTGGTACAAAAGCATTCAATAAAGTGTTCTCATGCTACGTTTAAAGAATTGTTGTTAAAGAAAATGTGAGGGGGTTTTATTTATATTTTTGTAAGTGCCCACACACTAGTGTATATGTACTTGTATCAAATATAAATGATGTAAGAAATTTCTACCATTTGTTTGATTCTTATTAAACTATGTGATCCAGGCAAAACTTTATCTTCCTAAGTTTTTCACTTGTTGAACATTTTTAAGGGACTCAGTGACTATTATTTTTAATGTCATTGGTGATGTTATATATGCTTATAAAAAAAAAAGCGTCTTCTAAACACACTAGTACTTTAACCTGAGCAAGAGTTAACAAACCTGTTCTATTCAGCATTTAAATGCATTCTCACCTGTTTTATAGCTACAATAATGCTGCCTTTAAGCTGAAAGTATTAGATCATTGCTTCCAATTATGTTAAAGCCTATTTTAATCTCCATCTCTAAAAGACATAAAAATGTTTGATAGCTAGAAACAGCCTTGTCTGAGACTGCAGTACACAAAATAGATTCACTGTGTGGCATTTAATTACACTGTGCTTACTTAAACACTCTTCCTGTAAAACAGTCAAGGTGTATATATGCACTTAGTTTGCAGAAGAATATTTCACATTACCTTAGAAAATGCAAAATAAAATAGACTTGATGGGCTACTATGAGTATCCTGTGAAGTGCTACTGTCCTGTTGAAGGTCAAAGCCATTGCTGACCTGTACCATCATTTGTTGGAATTAGACAGAAAAGGCGCTGAAATTGCCTCTGACACACCTTTGGTTTAATTCAATTTGCAGTGCTTATGAGTGCAGAAGTATGTGATGGTACTGGCAGAAAACGTGCCTGTTTCTCTGGGAAGCACTAAGACTCTTCAAGCAATTCTTCTCTCTCCTGGCAGGAGTTACTGCAAGTGTGAAGTTCCTGTGGATGAATATTTTTGGTCTCCTGTCATTTTAACATAAAATAGTGTTTAGTTTGCAGGTATTCTCTCTGACAGGGAATGTAAGTTACAAAGCTGTCTTCAGGTAATTTTGCAGTAACTCCAGGAAAAGGAGATTTGCCCACATATCGCTTTCAAAAAAAGGCATGAAACTTGTCTGAATTGGAGAACTTGCTTTAGGACCTTCCATGCTCTTCACTGTGTTGGTCATCGCTTGTGATGTGATCTGCCAGCCCTTTTAACCTATCTCTGCCTTTCTCTCCATGTCGTGGTTTAGGCCCAGCCGGTAGCTGGGTGCCACGGGGCCGCTCACTCACCCCTCCCCCAGCGGGATGGGAGAGGAGAAGTATAACAAAAGGCTTGGGTCGAGATAAGGACAGGGAAAGATCACTCACTAATTACCGTCACGAGCAAAACAGACTGAATGTAGAGAGGAGATTAATCTAATTTATTACTAGGCAAAACAGAGTAGAGGAATGAGAAAATACAATCAAGTCTTAAAACACCTCCCCCCACCCCTCCCATCTTCCCGGGCTCAACTTCACTCCCGGCTTCAACCTCCTCCCCCCTCAGCGGCACAGGGGGGCAGGGAATGGGGGTTGCGGTCAGTTCAGCACACATTGTCTCTGCCGCTTCTTTGTCCTCAGGGGGAGGACTCCTCTCAACATTCCCCTGCTCCAACATGGAGTCTCTCCCACGGGCTACAGTCCTTCACGAACCGCTCCAGCGTAGTCTCTCCCACAGGGTGCAGACCTTCAGGAGCAAATTGCTCCAGCGTGGGGTCTCTCCCACAGGGTGCAGACCTTCAGGAGCAAATTGCTCCAGCGTGGGTCTCTCCCACAGGGTGCAGACCTTCAGGAGCAAATTGCTCCAGCGTGGGGTCTCTCCCACAGGGTGCAGACCTTCAGGAGCAGACTGCTCCAGCGTGGGGTCTCTCCCACAGGGTGCAGACCTTCAGGAGCAGACTGCTCCAGCGTGGGGTCTCTCCCACAGGGTCACAAGTCCTGCCAGCAAACCTGCCCTGGCGTGGGCTCCCCTCTTCACGGGTCTACCGGTCCGGCCAGGAACTTGCTCCAGCGTGGGCTTCCCACGGGCCACAGCCTCCTTCAGGTGCCTCCACCTGCTCCGGTGTGGGGTCCTCCACGGGCTGCAGGTGGAATCTCTACACCCCCTCATCCTTCCTCCATGGGCTGCAGGGGGACAGCCTGCTTCACCATGGTCTTCACCACGGGCTGCAGGGGGATCTCTGCTCCAGTGCCTGGAGCACCTCCTGCCCCTCCTTCCTCACTGACCTTGGTGTCTGCAGAGTTTCTTACATCTTCTCGCTCCTCTCTCCGGCTGCAAAAACTTCCTTTAACTCCTTTGTTTTCCTTCTTAAATATGTTATCACAGAGGCGCTGATTGGCTTGGCCTTGGCCAGGGGCGGATCCATCTTGGAGCCGGCTGGCATTGGCTCTATCAGACACAGGGGAAGCTTCTAGCAGCTTCTCACAGAAGCCACCCCTGTAGCCCCTCCCGCTACCAAAACCTTGCTACACAAAACCCAACACACTCCATTTCTCTGCCAGCTTGATTTTGCGTGGCAAAAGAGTAGATGGAAGAATTTTAGTCCCATTCTCATCTTGCAAGGCTCCAGCAGTGATACAGAGGAGCCTGTGATGTTTCGGGCAGCAGTGTGAGGGCAGGGCTGAATGTGCACCTCACGTGCCCTCGTGTGCTCCAGCTCCAAGTCTGAAAATACAGACAAGCATCTATCCCCACTCAATTTCTCCTGCTGTGGCAGCAACTTTAAAGTGGTCCCTGTGCCAAAGTAGAGATGTCAGCCCTTTCTGCAGCGAAGCCCATGCTGTGCCTAGTTGGATGATAAATTAGTTTTAAGCATCCCTGATGTGCAGGCTGGAACATGGAACCACAGAAGAACAAGCTGCTGCGTGCGCTGGTAGGATGAGGCAGGCGTTCACCCAGGTGGAACACTCTGCCCAGCTCCTGCAGCCATAACCGATTCAATGAGCAGATTTTTAGAGCCTCAAGACACAAATGGGGCTATGACCTGTATAATGGGATATCGTCACGTTCGTTATCTCAAATTGTACTTTCTGGCTATTGCGCTTCAGCTAGCGCAGTGAGGTACAGATTTTGACGGTGGGCCATCTGCGCGGTGTGTTCAAAAGGCAGTATTAGAGTTGAGACAATTTTACTAAATTAAGGCTTTTGTTTGAATTGCCTCGATGTAGTTGTGTTCTCCCTCTTCCGCTGTAGGGACATCCTTCAGCAGAGAGCGGGTTGGCTGGGGCTGCTCTCCCCCTACGAGGCAATGCGTGTTCAAACGGTTGCTACCAGCTTAAAGAGTTCAGGAACCTCCTTTGTTTCATAGTAGCAGAGTCTGCTTTTCGAAGGGTCTTTGTACAAACAGTTGTTTTTACAAATCTTCACCATAATGCTAAGGGGAAACCCAAGGAGATGTTACCAAATGCTTGGTCTTGGCACACACGTGTAGTAGGTAAGGTTTTGCGGGCAGTGCGGTAGAGGAAGTATTTTTTTTTTTTTTATTGCAATGTCAGGAGGCAGCTTGAGAATGGCAAATGTACTGTTATAATAATAATAATAATAAAAAGCTCTAAACTAAGCCCTCAACTCAGAAGTAAAGGAATGTGGCCAAGCATCAAGATGCAAGGTGTTTCTTAAACCAAACTGACCTCTTAAGAATTTGGAAATTTGTCCCATCAAATTCAATAAAGGAATCCAAATGTGTGGCGAGAGAAGTGCTAAAATAGCATTCAAAAAGCAAATGGCTAAAGTTTTTTGGAAGAAGACATTCTTTTCTAAAGAGCAGCCAATTTCATCGCCTCTGCCCTATCAGTAGGGATCAATAGATGAAAGAGAGAAGATAAGTGCATTCTGGAGAAGGCTAATTTCTTGATAATCAGTTTTCACTGTCAGGGATACACCTACCACAGACTTGCTTTTTCCTTAATAACGAAGTCAAGGTATTATCTTTAAAGACATCAGGAGACATGCTAGAACAATCTCCTGACTTACAAAGCGATGGGCTGCCAGAATTTAAGTGCATGTTCACGTGTGAGAGGGTTGTGTTGGTTGCAAACTTACAGTTCCTACACAAGAGGGATGATTGACGTAACAGGTAGCGGATGGGGATTTTAAGAAAGCCCCCAAAATGCTCTTTTCCATCTACTTCATTATTAAATTCGCTATTTGAATATATTACGCATATGAGGGGTGCTTTGGGCACTGTGTGGAAGGTACTTGAGGAAGGAAGTGGTAGAAATGGGACAGAATTGAGTAGTATAAGTTGTAGTTGTCAACCTTGGAGAGAGACTTCACACGTCTACAAGCCAGGAGCTCGCTCATCAGAATGATGGAGACTGAAGGATCGAGGTGTGCTAAGTGAGCACACGATGCACTGGTGAAAGAGCTCTGGAAACAGGCAGCATAGCTGTAATGTGGCTCCAGATGGGTGTTTCCAGCAGGGAGAAGAGTGGGTTTACTACTCTCTGTAGTACCTGTGAATTCTCTCCTGGTCTGCTCCTCTATGCTTGCAGATAGTTGGATTCAACTTGTAGATGCAGGTGAGAAGCATGGATTATGATTGCTGTCCCCTAAAAAAAATGGGAAAATGAGAAAAGGGGAGAAAAAACTGAAGGTCAGCAAAAGAACAGGTGAGCCTAAGCTGCCCATATATACCTTTAAGATGGATGCTGGAAACCCCCTAAGGACCAGAATACGTGCATGCAAGATTTACCTTCTCTCTGAGTTGCAAAGGTGCTTTGTGTCAGCATGAAACCTGCAGTTGCCTCCGTCTTAGACATCGTTCCTGTGTCTGCGTCTTGCATGCTCAGAGAAAACGTGTTAGCAAGAGGTTTCACAGGACTTTTAAAATGTCTCGCACAAGGTTACTGGAAAAAATTAAGCTGTAGCAAGTGAAGGATAAAGAAATGACATGAATTAAAAATTAGCTGGGAAACAGAAGGTAAAACAGGATTGAATGATCATGTCTCATCGCAAACAGCTCACAGTGCGTGACCTCCCTGTACATTTGTGATTTGGAAAGGAGGTGACTGAGAAGGAAGATGAGAAAATTTGCAAATCACAGCTCATACTGAAGAAAAACCCATGGAGGTGCATTTGCTGCCATGTGGCCCATTCATTTAGCTCATTTCAAGTCCTTCTGCGAGGCAGCGTCAAGATGTGCAAATTGACACATTGCTGAAGGGGAAAATTTAATCAACTTCTATACCTTACAGTGCCATAAGTTAGCAATATCTCTGCCAGAAGTTCATGGAAAACTTCAATCTGATGTATAGAGATGTGTGTAAAGCCAAAAATAGAAGAATACACAGAAAAGATTATATATGCAGAGGTGGAAACTGTGCCATGAGTAGGGTCCTAATGCAAGAAAGCTTATTGAAAAAGAGGTGAGAACTCGGGGAAGGCATGGAAGATCTCATGTCAAAGTTATTAAAATTCTTGGGACCGTGTCCTTAGAAAGGTAGGGAGTAATATGAGCTATGATTAAAATATATGAGAGAGTGGTCCAGAAAAAGGAGGTCAGAAGATCCTCTTTTCCTGCTCCTTATGACAGAGCTCAGTTGTAATTCAGTAAAATTAAAGAGTGGCAGAATTGAATAATAAAATGGAAATTCTTGTTTTACTCACAGTACCTAATTGGGCTTAGAGTTCAAGCTGTAGGATGCTGCAGAAGCTAAACTTTAGCAAGATTTCCAAAAGGATTGAGCATGCTGCGAGTATGTACAGTTGTTCCTGGGAGGTAAACTGAGACCGCGTCTATAATAGCTTATATTGTATGAATTTATACACAATGGGGAAGGCTCTCGGGCTTTGCGAGCGCCTGGTACCCAGCAGGTTGTTTCTGTGTGAGCAAGCTGTCCTAGCTCCTGAAATGAGATGGCTGCCTGTTGGGAAAAGCCCCTGCCCCAGCTGCCAAATCACACGGAGGATTTGCGTGGGGAGAATTTGGGTTGGGGCGGGCCAGATTGAGTCATGCAGTCATTGAGACTCAGACAATCACGTTCCTGTGTTCGGGAACCATCCTGGGTATGTTTGAATCTTGCAGGGTGTCGTATGTGTGGGCTTGAAGTGCTCATCTCTTGGAGACTGAGAGACCTGCTGAGAAGGCTATGTCAGCCTGCGTCTGACTCTGGTAGAAATTAGGAGACCCTGTCTACTGGTTTTTGAATTTTCCTTTGAGGTATCTGGTTAGGACCACTCTAAGAGAGAGATAGATTGACAGATAACACGCTTGACTGCGGCATTTTCCCTACACAATCTGAATTTTATTTTTTCTTTATGCAGAAGACTTTCTTGCCAGCTTATCCAAAAGCAAGTTGCCCAAATAATAAATGCACTGTTAAATTCACACTTAGCGGCAACTATTCTTTTCTCCACTTTCCCTAAGGAGTGGTACCCCTCTTTGCAAATCTCATCTGATGCATGAACTGTCAAAACATAAATGGGCAACTGTGACTTCTCCGCTGTCTGCTCTGGAATGATAGCATAATCTATTTGCTGTATTCATCGCTTTAATTTCCATTTTTATTGCTATAATCTAACCCACTTTTTTTTTCCTTCCTTGGTGCACAAATTATAAAGATGGCCTTGCCTATTCATCAGTAGACTCTAAAACGCGTGCAGTGTGTGATGCACGATTCTATCTTGTTGTTTGATCTAGTTAACGCCGCATTCATAACTATACATGAAAAATGGGGAGTGCTGTCTGATGACAGCTTAGCGTAAATCATAGCATCCTCTGACCCAGGTGGAAGCATGGAATCTTAGCAGATCTGAAGCTTAAAAAAAAGACTGATAAACACCGCTTCTAAAGCGTTTCTCAACCTGTGAAAAACAGAGCTGTTCTGTTCATCGTACATGTTTGAATGGGCACACAAGCCTTTTCCTGGAATGCAGGACCAATGGCATCGCCATCTACATGGAAATGTCATTTCCTTTATAAGGAAATGCTCAAATTAGGGTCCCACTTTGGCACCTTTTTTGGAAAAGCAATTTAATACTGCTCAAATACCATAGGAGCATAAACTGGCCTGATTTCGCATTAAATTGCTAGAGCCTATAATAAAATGTACTGGGTAGTTAATAAATAAGGCAAATGGATAGAGAATTTCAGTCAGACTTTTTTTTGTTGTTGTTGCAACAGGCATATATCAGTTCCAGCCTCAGCTCAGCCACGCACATCTGTATGGAAAGGAAAGATCACATTTATGTATGGGAAATTCAACTCTAATTTTCACCTGTATAAACCAATGTGAACTGTGAAGAGAATGACATGATTAAATTGATATACTACCAAAGTGATAAATCCAATATCTGGAAAGATGTTTTCCTTCCCTGCTTGCTTCTGAACCATAGAAATTCATTTTCAGCTCTTCACCCAGGAACAGCAGAGGAGGATTTATCATGTGGTTGGTTGGTTTTTTTCTTCAGAAATACTTTGTGTTGCTCTAAAAGTACCTAATCACTGTTGTATTGATTTGTGTATCAAAAAAGGAATATCGGGAAAAGAGCAGGAGTTTCCTTGGGTTTTGTCCCTGATTGCTACTGAAATACATATATATGTTTTTGCTACAGTTTCCAGGGGGTAATTTGTCTGATCTGGCCACAGGACAGAGCAAAGTGTGGGCAGCCGTCTGCATTAGTCTTGCATTACGCAGGCAGCAGAGTTTCTACCATCATGCAGAAGCATGTTGGGTGCTTCTGCAGTGGTCTCAGCGTCATGGAGCAGCCCGCGGGCTCAGCGTGCTGCTCCCAGCTGTGTGCGGGAGAGGGGGCAGCTCTGATGAGGAGCATCAACATGTTGGCCACTGCCCCGCAGGGCTGATCACACCTCGGGATGGCCATGGGCAGAGATGCCCTAAGTGTTTGCAATCTGCATCTTTAGGAGGATTTATATAGAATCATAGAATGGTTTGGGTTGGAAGGGTCCTTAAAGATCATCTAGTTCCACCCCCCTGCCATGGGCAGGGACACCCTCCACTAGACCAGGTTGCCCAAAGCCCCATCCAACCTGGCCTTGAACACTTCCAGGGAGGGGGCAGCCACAGCTTCTCTGGGCAACCTGTGCCAGTGCCTCACCACCCTCACAGTAAAGAATTTCTTCCTAATACCTAGTCTAAATCGACCCTCCTTCAGCTTAAACCCATTACCCCTTGTCCTGTCACTCCATGCCCTTATAAACACTCCCTCTCCAGATTTCTTGTAGGCTCCTTCAGGTACAAGAAGGCTGCTATAAGGTCTCCCTGGAGCCTTTTCTTCTCCAGGCTGAACAAGCCCAACTCTCTCAGCCTGTCCTCACGGGAGAGGTGCTCCAGCCCTCTGATCATCTTCGTGGCCCTCCTCTGGACTTGCTCCAACAGCTCAACGTCTCTCCTGTACTGGGGCCCCCAGAGCTGGATGCAGTACTCCAGGTGGGGTCTCACAAGAGCAGAGTAGAGGGGCAGAGTCACCTCCCTCGACCTGCTGGTCACACTGCTTTTGATGCAGCCCAGGACACGGTTGGCTTTCTGGGCTGCAAGCGCACACTGCCAGCTCGTGTTGAGCTTCTCATCAATCAATACCCCCAAGTCCTTCTCCTCAGGGCTGCTTTCAATCCATTCCTCACCCAGCCTATAGTCGTGCTTGGGATTGCGCCGACCCATGTGCAGGACCTTGCACTTGGCCTTGTTGAACTTCATGTGGTTCACACGGGCCCACTTCTCCAGCCTGTCAAGGTCCCTCTGGATGGCATCCCTTCCCTCCAGCGTGTCAGCCACACCACACAGTTTGGTGTCGTCGGCAAACTTGCTGAGGGTGCACTCGATCCCACTGTCCATGTTGCCAACAAAGATGTTAAACAGTGCCGGTCTCAGTACTGTCCCCTGAGGGACGCCACTCGTCACTGATCTCCACTTGGATGTTGAGCCGTTGACCACAACTCTTTGAGTGCGACCATCCAGCCAATTCCTTATCCACCGAGTGGTCCATCCATCGAATCCATGTCTCTCCAATTTAGACACAAGGATGTCATGCGGGACAGTGTCAAATGCCTTGCACAAGTCCAGGTAGATGACATCAGCTGCCCTTCCCTTATCCACTGACGCTGTAACCCCATCATGGAAGGCCACCAAATTTGTCAGGCATGATTTTCCCTTAGTGAAGCCGTGTTGGCTGTCACCAATCACCTCCTTATTTTCCATGTGCCTGAGCATAGTCTCCAGGAGGTTCTGCTCCATGATCTTGCCAGGCATGGAGGTGAGACTGACTGGCCTGTAGTTCCCCACGTAATGATGTCACTGTTTTTAAGCAGGGCATAAAAGCATAAGGTCTACAGCTCCAAAAGAAATATTTTATCTGGAGACATTGTAACCTACTTTAATCTGATAAATGCTGTCGCTGTCCCATAAAGGGATGGAGGAGAAATCAGTGTAAGCCTAAACTAAATTGAATTGTTGGGGTTTTTCCTCTCCCTTCTGCAAAACTTGGGTAGCTTTGCAATTCATCACACACTACTGATCAAGAGCTGGGAAAATTTCTTTCCAGCTTTACAAAAATTAAATTTTATGCACTTTTTGACCCAGATTAGTGGTGGGCAGAGCAATATATAGCCTGATCCCAATTATTTCTTAGCTGTTGGCCCTGGCCCACTGCATCCCTCCGCTGCTGGCATGTGCTGCTGTTTGCAGGCTGGCAGCTCCATGCAGGCTTGCTGGAAAAGGAATCATGGAAGGGTTATTAGATGGCAACAGAAATCTGTTGTAAATAAAAACACTCAAAAAGCCAACAGAAGTCTTAGGCGCACTAAAAAATACATTGTAAAGAATATCTCAAAGACCATTGTAGAGATATAGTTATCTTCAGCACGCCCTTCTTTCTAATTGAGTCTTGGACCCCTGCTGCTTAAACGACTGGTTTTCTATCTGCATGGTTAAATCTGCTTTTTTGTGGATAACTCTTTATGAACGCTGCTCCTGTTACAAATCGTGAAGTACAATTTATATTGGCAATAAAACCTTTAACAATTGCTAAAACAGTTAACCAGCTCACTAGAACATTCCCCATCACAGATCTAGCCTTAGGAAGTTAACTAACAAACAAGTTATTAACCACTGATGAGGAGCTGTTTGGAAGAGATTATTGCTTAATTAATCTTTGTACTGAGCTAATAAGAGTGTTAAATGGGCCTCTCTCTTGAATTGGGTTGTTAATACAGATTGCAAGTTCCCTCAGGGAGAAATCTGAGACCAATATGACATTAAAGTTAGCCATCCAACAAAGAAGATATTTTAGGCATTAAAAATAACAAAGCCAAACATCTTCATTAATAATGTCATAAGATTCAGTGGCTCTCTGTGTGTGTATGAGTTAGTGTACGTGCATGTATGAATTACTATGCTCTTTCCTCTTCTGCTAAGAAAGCTATGTCAAAATCTTATTTAGATTCAATGTTTTTCATCACTGTTCTTTGTGGTATAAATTAAACTTGTCACACTTATCTCCAGTAAGCAGGTTACACTGATCGGGAAGGCAAAATCTGAAGCAAACTCTAATGTCGTCTGCTTATCCTAAAAAGACAAACAAATCAAAAATCTCTTCATATTCATGAGTTGAATAAACCTTCTGCTTATACAACTTAATGCAACAGTAAAAGGCAGTGACCAGATTGCTTGCCCTTGTGCTTCATGGCATTTTAAGTAATGAGTGCTCAGGTCTTAGCCACGAAGCAAGGTGCCCATACTTAATATTAAACCTTCATTTTGAAAGGTGTTATAATTCCCTGCACGAGAAGTTACCTAATGTCTTTGACTCCCTTTTAACATACATGTTACATCTTTTGGGATAAGAGACAGAATCCATAAAAAGAAATATTGGAAAGGGATAATTCACCCTTGAATGTCTGGTGTTAGTAATTCAGCGCAGATATTGGTCTATCTTCCACGCCAGTCCCTGTCCCTCATGAGACCAACTTCCATCTTTACACTCAATGTGGAGGTGTTGACTCTGTGTACGCCTGCATCCCATGATCCGAATATTATACTCAAATGTGTGATTACATTTATTTTATATGAAACAGTCTCAAAAAGACTAGGCAAAACATTTATGACATGAAAGTAGCAATATGACAAAAAATGCATTCATGCATATCCATATTGTTGATGTTAGGGTTTTATCTTGTATGAATTCTTGCCGGCTTCAGGCTTAATATACTGCATCCCTGCCTGCTCACCAAAAGCCTGGGCGCGTCTAGACGAGGTGAAGTCCTTGTCTGCCTGACTCCTCTGTGACTAGCCTTTGACATCTAACAGGTTTATTTTATGGTCTTCTGCTATGCGCACTTGAATATTGATGAGAGTCTTGCACTTAGGGGATGTGGTCATAGTACAGATCATCACTTAGTGGTCTGTTGACTGGTTTCTCTATGTTGTCCATGTTGTCTCTAATGCATCACATTGAGGCACCAAGGCAAAACCTTCTTGATTAGCATATCCTTGGAGACCTCTAAATATTGCCTCACTTCATTACTACTGCAAAATGATCAATATGCCTCACCAAAATTAACTGTACTTTGGACATCTCCCTTGCCTGATTACTGTGCATTTTTTATTCCTCAAGGATAGTGGAGGTTTGTTCCCAGCCAAGATGTTATCATGGTTGTAGGCACAGCTGCGGAGTCCCTCTGTGCCTGTGGCCTTTTCAGGAACAGGTCTTAGCTGCTAATCAAAAATAGTCTTTGTACATGTGCACGCAATTTGTGTTTGGCAAGTATGAGTTGGAATTCATAAATGGGAAGTGATTGATTAGAATAACATACCCCTGTGCTTTTATAAACATTGGGATGAGGGCTGGAATACCTCACTCCTGACTGCCTACAGCATATGTCCACAAATCAGAGATGTTGTTTTCCCACCCCTTGTTTCATGCTGACCTTTTAATGTACTAGCCGAAGCTAATCTTACGTGTACAACAGCATATTGGCTTGATGTATTTGTTACAGATAATTAATATTGGTCTAGTCAGCCATCTTGTCAATTATTATTTCCAGTTGCTTCATAGTTATTAAACTGTCACATTTCAAGTGCAGACAAGTGTCCATGAAAGACATACAGAGGCCTGTTAACTGGAAAAGTTGTAGGTGGCTTTTTAATACTCACATCCCCAAGGAATGCCGTTGTGGTCATGCTGTCTTCAAATATATATTTGACCTATACTTCATATGCACAGTTAAAGGTTAGAATAAATATGCATGTTTTCTCTGCTTATTAAGCGAAACTCTAGACATGAAGAGAACATGAGAGGAGTTTCCACTGATCTCCCAACTAACACGGTAAATTGCTCACGCCAGATGCACCCGCCTGCCTCAGCTCTGCTCCACTCATCCATGCTGCTGTTTTTCCATACATGCATTCATAGAAATCCATTTGCATGGAAATACAGCTCACTAGTTTTGCTTTGCGTTATAAATCCAGTTTTAATACTATCAGCGGTGCTCCCTGCTGTGCATCAAGGTCCAGTAAACCACTCCTCCATGCTGTGGGTTGGAGGACCCATTGCATGTCCTGTGTCTTCTAGGCTCCTGCTTTCCATTATACCCTCTTCCACGAGCTATGCCAGACGCAACACCACTAACTTGTTCATGTGTTGTCCTCAGGAAAGTCTCCTCATGAGTGCTCTTCTTGCAGGATCTTTTCTGTACAGAAGGAGTTAGATCCTGAGTGAGTGTGAGCTTCAGTGCGGAGGTCTAAGTGACAAGGTCAGAGGCTGCAAAACCCCATCCCCTCCAACTCGCCACCACATCTGTGGTCCTGAGCACTGTCAGCTGGCGTTGAACAGTGACAGCGCTTGGGAGGAGAGGGAAGGAAAGCTGAAATGGAAAAGCAGGGGGAAAGAGTATGAATAACTAAAAAAAAAAGAAGCAAGAGAGTGAGAAAAATAACAGAACAGATATTGTTTAATCTCTGTCCATCAGGTAGTAAAAATCTCCCCTTTACATAGAGAAGAATCGTTTGCTCTCCAGAACAGACCCAGCTCCCAACAAAATTATGCTGGGTTCGGGGAATTGTCTTTCACGAGCTCCACCCAAGCAAAAAAATGTCGTGGCTTTTTACTGAAAAAAAAAAAAACAAAAAAACAAAAACAACTGAGAACTAAAAGTGGTCAGGAATCTAGCTAAGGATAATCTTAAGCTCCAGTAGTCCTGTTTGTCCAGGACAGGGCTTCCGCGTCTGCTCTCTGCTGTCAGACCCTGATATTTCATTTTCTCACAGTCGCTCAGGAGACCCGTTTTTTTTCCAACCACAGCCCATCGGCTGCAACATCGGCCCCCACCCCCTTTCCCCTCTCCTGTTTAGGTACGTTTCCACCACTGTCATGACCTTCAGAGCTCATGTATGGAGCATCCCTGCAGGATTGTTCTCTCTGACATTGAGCGTGAGGCTGGGCAATAAAATCAGGAATTAGCAGGCATTTACATTCTTAAGTTAACGATGAGGAGTGCGAGCCTTCTGAACATCTGTTTCCACTGTTTTCAAGGGGGCCTTCAATTTACTCCTGGTTCTCATCCACGTGGCCATTACCATTAACCATCAGCCAGTAGTGCCGTGGGTCTAGGGAACAGAGTCTGAGCTGTGGGATAAAAACCTTCTAAATCATGGTACGTCTCAGTTTTGGAGGGACAATTGGAACAGCCATGGGGTTAGGATACAGTTGGGGACCTTCTTTGTGGGTGATGGGAGAAACACAGGGAAAGCTGTGGTGTGGTCAGGCCTGGAGCTGGACTCAGGGCTGTATAAACAAGGAAATTGCTCTGCAAGCGGCTGTGATCTCTCCCCCAGGGCACCGCTGGTCTGTCTCTTCTGCCTGCTTGCTAAGTCCTAGGCTGGTGACTGTTGCCCAGGGAAAGAACAAAGCCCTAACCCTAAGGTGAGAGAAGGGCCAGAAAATCCAGAAATTGGCAACTTGTGGGGCAAAAAGAATGAGTGCAGAAAAAAAGTAAGGAAAAAAAACCCAGGATTGAGTGTGTAAGGAAAAGGACATCAGGAGGGATGGATGAAGGGAAACTCTGGGTAATGACCACTGTTTCAAGATGGACTTGGTGGACATAAGAGCAGAACGCTGTTCTCCAGTAAAACACAGCCAGGGGTGAAGCTACCAAAGATCAGTCATCTCCTGATCAAGGGAACAAAGGGGGCAAACTGGGCACCCTGGCACCTAGTCAGAGTGTCAGAGCAAAATGTAGAAGGAACCCATGGAAGAAAATGCCTGAGTGGATTATAAAGACCAATATAACAATAAATCTTCCTGGTGTCTTTGCCTTTGACTTTCAAAGCCTTGTAAGAGGGCACGTTGTTCAGCTGTTACACCCCTCCCTGATTTAGTGACACTGGAAGTAGTCTTCACCTCCCAGAGTCCCCCATTTCATTGCCTTTAATAACCTCGTGAAGGGTAATGAAGCATTTTAGGCTCTGTGTCAAGCTGGCTGGTGTGGTGGGGGTGGGAGATGAGGGCTTTGGCACACCTGGTCAAAGTTTCAAGATGCCTTTGAGAAGGAGCTTGGGGTGGGGATGAGGGATGAGGCATCCCAAGGCTCATCCCTGGGATGGGGTCCCGCTGCTGCAGCAGCTTCACCCGAGAGCCTGCGGAGCTGCCCCCACCTTTGGTGCCAGCTCTGCGTCCTTTCCCAAATCCTCCCTACTCCCTCTGTGACTCTCGTGTGGAAATTTGGGGCTGAGGCAGTACAAGCATGCAGGATGCAGGGGGTGTCATCTGAGCCTCGTGTCTGCTGCCCACCCACAGGCAAAGCTGAAGGTGGGTTTCAGCATTCCCCCTTGTCAGAAGAGTTCCCCCTTGTCAAAATCTAGGCACAATAATAGCCGGGGGTCAGGTGTCTTTAAAAGCCTGATGCCAAAAGCGACTTTCATTATGCATTGCACTGCTTGCAGTTATCCCAACGCTGCGATGCCGGTGCACACCTTAAATTATGGATCTGTCACAGCTGGATGCAGTGTGGAGGTGAGGGAAGCCTCTGTGGTTTACCAAATAACAGGGAGAGACAGGAAAATCAACATGTCATACCAGTATCTGCTGGCAGTCCGAATGATTTAACCGGCTCCACACTTTTTAGCATTTGTCTTGGCTTTTAAAAACAGACGGGCTTTCAGGCTTGCAGCCATTTTCAGATCAAACACTCCATGCCGCTCCTGTCTCCATCCTCTTCTGAGATGCTTTTTGGCTGGCACAGATTGTCTGAAGAGGATTTGGTTCCAAAATAGTGCATCCAGGGTTATAACAGAACCTTTTTCTTTTTGGCCGTTTCCCTTCCAAAGCAAGGTAATCAAGAAGCCCCAATTTGCACCCAGGAATGCTGATTGCACTAAGTAGTTAAGTCCATCAAGTTCCCAGTGACACTTTCTGTCTGTGAGTTTCAGATAAAGACGGGGAGCTAAAGTAGCTTAATGGATTAAAGCAATTGCCTTCCCCACCTAGACACCTCGGCTGGAATCTGATTTTGACGCTCAAGTGAAATTGCTCATTTGCTTCGGGGGAAGGACGTGGTCACCCGAATTACCTTGGTGGCCAAAATCCCCCATCTGGCAGCTGAAGGGTGGCTGTCACCAGGACTGGGGCCATCGGCACTGGTAGATGGGGTGGCCCGCCGATGCACGTGTCCCTGCAAGTCATTCCCCTGCCAGATGCTCTCCTCATATGGGATTTCCCCACTGCTAAAAATTTAACCCGCTTTGGCATAGAGTAGCTATCCCTCATGGCAAATGTGGAGAAGCTTGTCCCACTAGTTAATACACTGTGACAAATTCTGCCAAATTCTCATTTGCTTGGAAAACAGTGTTCAGACTGGGGAGGTGCGAAACGGTTAACCTTTCCATCAGACCAGGGAGAGGCTCTGGCTGTGAAAGCACCAGCAATTTACCTTCCATTAAGATGCTGCAGCTTCTCATCTATTTGAAGGCTGATAGAAATTGTTTTCTAAATAATAAGGCTTTCCCTGTAAAAAATACCATAGGTAATGGAAAGATTAAAACAGAAGTTGAGACATCACCAATCTATGTATTCGATCAATGCCAAATGCTTTATGCAGCCACTCTCCTTCCCGATACATGTTGCTAGGACCATAGCAGAAAGCTCAGGAGAATTTCCAGGAATTGATGCTAATTTAACTCTCTTTTTTTTTTTTCTTTTTCTTCTTTTTTTCTTTTTAGTTCAGCCTTGAGGTCCAGAAGAGAATAATTGAAAGTTGTCCAAATGACCTGAGAGATCAGTGGAAAATCTTGCAGAGAACCCATGACTTTTCATTTACAGGCCTAGAGCCACTTACAGAGGAGCAACACGGCTCTCAGGGCTGTTCTTTTGACTCTTCAGTGTAGCTAGAATAAAAGTAGACTTTCTTAAAGGATCTGTTTGTTTCTGTGTGTAGCTGAGGCCCATCACTCCTTATTTCCCAAGACATCCCAGAGCACCTGAGGAAATGTGTTCTAGAGGGTCACCTCTCCATTACTGTCTTCTCCAAGGTGGAACATCACAATTTTGTCTGGTGAGGGTATGCTGCAATTTTCACAAGGAAAAAATTTCTCCAGGATAACCAGATTTTGATTAGGAAGAACAGAACCAGCCAAGCTGAAACTGAACAATCAATGCCTCAGTTTTGCAAACTATTTTTTCCCCATGTAATATCTAGAAAAACAGTTTATGGGAGCAGTAGAGAAGAGGAATCCCTTTCTAACCTCTATGAACAGAGGCTGATCCCACACTGCTGGTTGAAGCTCATGTGAAACGTATCACGGCCAGTGCTTCACAGGAATGACGCATCTGTGTGACAGAGGAGAGAGACAGAAATACCACTTAATGCCAGATTAATCCAACACAATTTAATAATAAGGCACAAAGGAACATAGTTGTCATTTACCATCGGCTTTAAAATGCTTTGCGTTAACTGCATTTACTCCCCCATCTGATGTAAGCTGTCCATTTAAATCCTCTTGACACACTCTCTCTGTTATCATTTCCTACAGATCCCTGTTTTACAGCCCCTCTTTTCTGGGTTTTTCCTGCTCCAACTTTCAATCAAAGGGTGATTGGAGCAGAAAAATGGCTCGAAAGCTGCTACAATGGGTGTCCATTTCTCTCCTCTGACGTCATTTTCTGTTAAGAGTCTAGAAGAAGACTGACCTTGACATAGGACCTGAGTCATTGCCTCTAGTAATGGTGTAACCATTACTCCTTCTCGTGAGGATGGAGGAGGAAGCTGCTCTGCAGCCCTAACCAAGGGAAAAGTTTTCCTTGCCAGTGTAGTGAGTAAATAGGATGGGAAATTGTTCCTGGGTCGTATCTGCAGGGTTGTTTCTAGACTGCAGCCAGAGCCGATGGGGATTTTTTTACCCATGGAATTAGGGACTTTTGCTGTCCATGCTGAAGTTTTTTTCAAGTTTTTGCATGAGAAAACCGGAGTTTGAAGAGTGAAAACATTTGGGAGTTTCTTGGCGATGAAAACTTTTCAGATCATGAAAAAATCATTGAAAGTAGCATGTTCTTGAAAATGTTTATTGAGTGGAGAAGCTGTTTTTCACTGGAAAATATCAGGGACAATTTTCTTCTCCACTCTAGCAGATAGAGTCACACCTGAGCCTGAGCTCCTTTTTTACACTATTTTATTTCTGTTTATTTTGCTTCCTTTCCTCCAAATGCCCCTCTCCCTCTCTGCCACCCACAGGGACAGTGCCATGGTCGAAGGGTCAGCAGTCCCCAGCTCAGCCCCCACTGAAGGCTCACAGCATCGCTTCAACGTCCTGGAGACCAGTGGGATTTCGTGGTGCTCTGGTGCTGGGGTGAAACCACCTAAATGATTCCCCATGTACTTCTAAGTCTAGGAAGCAGGAGAAGGCTGGATCCAGAAAGGGGAGCAGAGCTGTGAAATTTGGGACAAGTGGACTTTCTTACAAGCTCTCTTCCAGGCACTGCCTGGGCTTTTTTGCGCAGGCCAGCGATGGGTCACTCAACCCCCGTGTCCATCTGCAGAGGGAGGCTCTCATACTACTGTCCCACCCCCATGATGCCCTTTCTGTCCCCTGCACTGTCACATAAAGATCTCAGGGATCCTCAGCTGAAATATCATGGTGCGATGACAGTATTACTAGGATATGGGTGGCTGCCTTACTCCTATCTTGTTAGTTAGGATCCACTAGCTAACAAAATTGCTATTTGCCCCAGTCAGCCACCAAATACTGTTTATTTAACTTACAAAATGCAAATACGCTGGCAGTCAGAGGGTTAAGAGAAAGCAGCGACTAAGTACTTGTAAATTGATGTAGTGCCCTGAGGGTACCTCTGCTGGTAATAAAGTGCATCTCATAAACAGATCTGACTCTGTGCTACAGTCCAGCAAAGCAAAGTGGAGTGGATCCGTCCCAAATTAACCATAAATGAGACTGACGCTCTAACACAAATCGAACGCCCCTCAGGGCTCCGCTTACGTTAATTACAAAGCCTTGGAAAACAATCTAGAAGGGCTTTCTCTTCTCCAGGAGAAATTAATTGAAGGGATCTGCAAACAGTGGAAAAATCACATGTACAAGAAGCAAAAGCCATTTAAATCTTTTTCTTTTCTAACCTTTCTCATGATGAAAACCAGTAATATTAGCAATAACTGCTAAGCGTGAATTCCTGCTGTTTTCCTCCTCCACCACTCTCCTTGCCCTGACATTTGAGGTGGAGAAGTCCATCTCATCCATGGATGTGGCCACCTCCAGACATGCCACGGGAGATGAGAAATCACCACTCCAAGGCTGGCGGTGGGAAGTGAATGGGACTGCGAGGGCAAAAACCACATCAGGATAACGCACGGGCTGGGAAAGGCTGGACTCCCCAAGGGGCTTGAGGACACACATGTGGGCTCTGAGTGCCCCTACAGCTGAGACTGGGGTGCCATGGGTGCTCCCCACCCCTGCCTCACCCAGACCCTGTCTGTGCCCAGTCTTGCTGCAGGGATGTGACCTGTGTCCTGACTGCTGCCTCCTCAAACCCGCACCTGTGCCCTCCTGCCGAGGGGCTCCAGCCCCATACAGGCTCAGCCAGGGATCAAAGGGCCGAGACACAAGGTGGCCAAGTCTCCTCCAGTGGTTTTTCAGAAGAACCAAAATATGCTTTTTTTTCTTTGCTAGGGAAAAATGGATTTAGCAGCCAAGATCACCAGAAGGGTCAGGTCCTCCATCATGACTTTGTCGCACTTGTGCTTGTGCATTGGAGCATCTCACCCTCAGCAGGCACGGCAGAAATGCAGATGAGCTGACATTAGGGGCTGAATGAGGTTTGGATCAAAAAAAAATGCAAATCCAATCCCGATCTGAACTTTGGGACTGCAATTTGTCACAAATCCTCCTTTCTTGTGATGAACTGTGGGGCCAGGGCGGGTGGTAGGTGTTCTCCAAGGCAGGTCGGCTCCTCTCGAGTTTTGATTCAAAGCCACCGCACGAGCAGGCAGAGGGGCAAAAGGTCCTGCTTCATGCCTTATCCTCCAGCTCTGCTGCGTTACATTTCAGATGCAGGGCCATGGTTTATAATCTAATTCCAAAACAAAGGCTGGCATCTATTTTTTATGCTTTGTTAAGTAGCCTGTTTGGGTGTTTATGATTCAACTAATATTTGTAGGTTTTTCATTGTGAGCAGCCATCCAATAGCAACATTAAATAAAAAGTGTAGTCTCTTTATTGATTTGCTTTTAGTTAAAAACAAATATGTCATATGTAATCGAGATGTACACTGCTTGTAGATCGTAGAGAGCACATTTATAAAACCATCAAAAGAAATAATTAAATGGAATATATCACAGCCACCTTTACGAATCATTCGAACAGGGATGTCATACACATAAAATTCTGATAGTCCTTCTGGCAAACTTTTAACACAATCATTTGGTTTGCACTTTAAATGCCTGGCATATTTTAACCCTGGAGATAAATGAATCTCAGTGGGATTGCTGAGTAATTAAGAAAAGTGTCTCTGATGGGCTTGCTTCATACAGAGAGGTGAAATAACACCAGGAGAGTCAGCTGATCATTTGATATCTTTACATTAAAAAAAAGAAAGGCAAACCCTGAGGCATGCCATTGTCATGCTGCGTGACAGGGATTGCTTTCAAACAAGTTGAGTTTTCAGTGTTAGCTGTATCGTGGGTTTATAAATTGCCATTTAAAACGTAAAGCAGTGTGCGTTCTGGAAGGAAGCCTCATGTGACCCCTCCGAGCCGGAGCACGATGGCCTCGAGGCTGCAGGTCAGGTCTCATCTGCTCCGTGGGGCTTTCCTTGATTGAGGGCGATAGCTGGGTGGGTAGGTGGCAGTGCTGGAAGGGCTTGGGGAGGAGCGGTTTGCTGCCCGCTAGTTAATTGCTGGCAAAAGATCCACAGGAGTTGTTTCTTTTCTTGTAATGGGGCAAGATATAGTCAGGATGGTCTCGATAACCTGCTTTTAGGTTTTGTGTTGAGCTTTCTGGATGCTCAGTTTTACTGAAGGCTCAGATTTTTTTTGGTAAGAAATGCCAAATAGAAATTGAGACACTGAGTCCCCCCCAAAAAAAGAAATCAAGCCTTAAATTACTGCCTGACTCTTTGATGTGCCGTGATTAGCAACGCATACAGATTTAGTCCCAGTGCTACTACACACAAATCATGCCGGAAGCTCTCCCTCAGCTATTACTGCCAGCAGAGGGATGTTTTCACATCGAGACGTTTAACTCAAAACAGTCGCTTTGCCAGAAAAAAATCTTCTTGGAGAGCAGGCTCTGGGACTTTTGCCTTCACCGTAAAGTAGCAGAGCTAAATCCCAGGCTGGGAGCTTGCAGCCTTGATCTCTGCTGGCTGCCCTGAGGTCAGGCTCTACTCGCCTCTCGGGAGTTAGCTGTATCACAGGCAGAAACACGTAGCGTCGGCCGGGATTTTTGCCGACAGTATCGCTCTCGGTTTCAACGCGCCTCCTCCGGCATGAAAAGCATTCCGGGAAGAAGGTGGTTGTATCCCTAGAGATGAAAACCGATCTCGTTATGAAATACATTAGTTATTCTCTGGAAAACAGACCCAGAATTAAGACATTAGGTAATTAGAACAGTTGCCCCTTTAAATGATTATTTTCGACTAAAAGACATCGTTATTATTGGCAGAGAGGTGGCTGCAGGAACGGTCCATTTGACAACTGTGTCTGAGAGCAGGGGACAGAAGCGCCTGTTTATTGGCTATATAAATCAAATTAATTTAGTTAAATTTACAAAGGCAGGACGAAAAGCAATAAGGTCTGTCCTGTGGCTGTGCCCCAAAACAGAGGCAACACTGTCAGTATTAAAACTGTTCTCCCCAGGGAAACCAAAAGTGTGATGTGGCTGCAAACATTTATTTGGTTGTTGTCATTTCCAGTGCTACATATTTTAAATTTATTTCAAGCACTGCTGGAAACCTATACTTGTGAGAAACCACCTGCCCAGAGGGACCCGGTGGGGTGACATGCCCACTAGCACGAAGGGGAGTTGTGCCGTCTTGCTCCGAGGAAACAGTGAATTAAGGGTTTATAACCAATGTTAATAACTCCAGATATATCTCCTTCTACCACACAAGATGGATTATTTATAGGCATGTGTTCTGGCCCCCTAACTCTCACCTCCTGCCCCTCTGCCCCTGCCCCTCTCCACTGCTCTACCAACATCCTCTGCCCTGTCCGTGACTCCAACCACATCTGAAGCATGGCACAGCATCACTTTTCCACCTGTGATGCAAAGAGGAGGTATAAAGAGGTCATACTTTGACAACCCTCCGTAGCTTTTCTCACCTTGGTATTTGCCATGTTAGTCAAGGCAAGACAGATGTGACGTGGGTCCTGGACATCACAGCCTGTCTCTAGATCATAAGACAGCAGTCCAGATGCAGAGAAAGAAATGGTTGCTGCAGGACACAGCCTGGAGGGAGCTGGGTGGCTTTCACTGTGCTGGCCAGCTGGTGATGGCAGGCATCGATCTGCTTTGTCTCTGCTGACATCATCATAATTGCAAGGGTATATTAAGCTGAAGAACAGCCCAAAAATTCATTTCAGGGAGGACTAGCCACCTCTGTTTTTTCCGCCTGAAAAGAAGGTGAAATAAATGGTCTAAGACTGAAATTCTGCTATCAGATACCTGTGTACAAATGTCACCAGTGTTATGGGACCACCACATGTGAACATGGGAAAAGGATTTGGTGCTCCAGGTGAGGCCCTTCTTGTTGAACATCCTTTTTTGTGCACACTTTCTGGGCAGACAAGTCCCTGCAGCATCTCTGACCTGGGTAGGCTCAACCTTAGCTATCTGTGGGCTGAAAAAATGCCACCAGCTGCCAGGATGCCTTTAGTGCATGCACGGATGTGAAAGGACATGGTCCAGGCAAGCTGTTACTGGGTGCAGCTCATGAGGGGTGGATGCCTCTGGTGATACACTGGGACGTGGTAATCATCTTAACAGCACTTGGCACTGAGTACTCCCTCCCATGCACGTTGCTCTCCAAATCTCTGCCATTAGCTAACTGAGCTTTGCAGCAATACCTCAGCAACACTGGCATTGGTAGGCACGTTTTTCAAATGAGTAAATACCAATTTGGAAGGGTTACGTGTCCTGTCTGGCCAGTGCTCATCAGTGGGATCTGCGAACCCTTAAAATGGCAGGAGCTGATGAGACCTTCAGATGGTGGTGGTGGCCCCTGGGTTCACCAGGATCACATGGGTGGCTACTGCTGGGGTCTGTCCCAGAGACTCTTATGAAACGAGTTTAGCAATTTAGAAAAGGAGTCAGAAATTTAGACCTAGTTGACACCCGTCCAACCATCCCCAGCCCATGTCTGTGTTGGCAAGGGGTATGGCTGGCAATGGGGAGCTCCACTGCCCAAAGCAGGGTGGGGACTGGAGGGGACACAGAGGCTCTTGCACTGGTGTATACCCAGACTAATTTGGGGTCACCTGGGCTCTGGGGCCTTCACTAGGGCTGGGCCAGGGGGTGCTGCTGCCAGGGAGAGCAGCGTGAACTGTGCACGTACCCCCACAACAGGCAGGACCCTTTGCAGAGACTACTCTCCTGGGTCACAGCCAGGGCTGGCCTTCTTGCAGGGCTGGCTGAGCAGTGCTGGTCACAAGCAGGTCCTCACTGAAGCAGCCCCTGCTATGGCACCCACTGTCCGGGTGGGATGTGCAGGGGCTTCTGTGGGGTTGCAGGATGCCGTGTACTAGAGTCACTGCTTGTGTGGCAACGCCTGGCTTGCTGGGCTTGGGATTCATCTCACCTGGTCATGGAGGAGCATGGTGCTACATCTGTGAGAGTCGCAGGTGTACAACAGTCAATGGAGGTGATTTGGTACTCTGAGGTGGTGAATCATCTATCCCATTTTAGGTATCTCCTTTAACCTGAGATGCCCCAGACCTGCTTCTCCCCACTGTCTCAGGAGGCACGGTTGGCTAACTCAGGCATAGGCATCTGATAGAGGAAGATGTGTGCCACCTCCAATGGCTGGAAAATCCTCAGTGAAAGTCTCCTAAATCTGCCTCGACCAGATTTTGAAGACAAAAAAGTCCAAGACCAGAAAAACGTGGACGTAGGACCCAAAGCTGTGAAGCAAGCCTGAATTATTTATCATTCTTATGACCCAGAAAAGCAGGGACTTCAGTCTGTCTTGCTGGGTTGTTTGGATACAGCTCTCCACCTCTTCATTTCCCAGGCCCTTCTCCTCCGCGGGGTGAGGCAAGAGCAGCATGACCTGGTTCAGCAGGGCTCATCTACACACCCAGAAGCTGCTCACACTTTGAGGTGAGCACAGCAAGTCTGTCTCATTCATGCTACCTGTCTGTCCTTCGAACATCTCCATGCATGTGTCTCTGTGTCTGTTTTAAAGCAGTTGGACTGAAAATTAAACCCCATGGTGACTCTGGCAGGCTCCTGGGGAGGTCCCCAGCATCCTGATTACAAACCAGTGCTGGAGCTGGGAGCACACTAAGGAGATTAAAGGGTGACACCGGCGCTGCCACCAGCCTGTGTTGCTGACTGCCGCTTCCCCCGGCTGAGTGCAGCTCTGGAAGCAAAACGCCAGCCCACAGAGCGCGACCAGAGACAGCCTCTCAGGCTGGCTCCCCAGCAAATGAGAAACTCTCCAGCCCTTAAAACCTGCTCAGAATTAGAGGCTGCCTCTGAACAAGCCGCTGCGCGGACTGTCAGCAGGAAAAGGAGCCTCCTCCATCCATCACTCCTGGCACCTGGTGCTTCTTCTCTCTGACACAAGGCGACCGAGGCGGCTACGGTCCATCCACCCCCCGTGCTGGTTTGGCCCGGGGCAGCAGAACTCTCTGCTGGGCAACTGCGTTAGGCTGGCAATTGAAAGCAATACGTCCTTATGGTAATGTGGGCACCAGGCAGCCACTATGAATAGGAAATGATGGCAGTTACTTTATCTAATAACAGCGTGAAAATGTAAAGTGTCTTTATTGAGCTGCTGGCTTGCTGGTGAGAGTTAAAGGAGATGCTCTCTCGGGTACAACATTTGCAGAGAGAAGTGGCATGAGATATTGCCATAAACTCTCTCGATAATAAGCGAGCAGAGGAAGGGAGAGCATACCAAATGCAGCGGTGTGAAGGGACAAAATTAAGAAGGTGAAGGCAGCAACCTTTTTCCCTAGGCAGCAAATGTTCCCCAAGGAGGAATGAAGAATTCCCCTCTTGACCCAGTGACTAGAAAACTCATGTACTGCTAATAATAATGTAGGAAGGATGGCTTTGAAAGGAATAAAAAAAACTTCTCTTGCCATATTAGTGTCCTTCAATACCAGAGGGAAACGTAAGATTCTGCCAAAGGGAGATTAGCAGCAAAAGCCCAGCTCAGCAGCTGTGCATTGCTGATGCTCTGCAGGCAGCCAGGGGGTGCAGAAATTACTTTTGCCCTGTGACAGATGGGGGAGACGTGGCCCAAGCGTGCGAACGATGTCCGCGTACATCCCCAGCTATTGCAGCGATGGCATTGGATGTGCAGCGTTGCAAAGTAGCTCTGAGGACAATGACCACACACAGTTGAAGGCGAGCTGCTCAGAGGGAGGAGGAAGGCAGCGCTGAGGAAATGTTGGGAAGAACATCAGAATTGTGAAATTGGTTCCAGTTCAGCAAATTCCGTTTTCTCCCTGGTTTTGTAAGATTATCTTACATTTGTCACTGATACCTTAATTGTCATGTTATTTAACTACTTGAAAGACTGCTTTTGATAGTTCTGGCCCAATAAAAACTGTCCATTTGAGAAAATGAAGATTTTGGATGAATTTAAGATCAATTTCTGCTTAAAGCATCCATACAATTCCTGTGCAGTTATTGCTTATATAGCCACATGGAGTCAAAATAGAGTTTTTAATACATATTTGGCAAAATAATTCACAACAAATAAAGTACTTAGGTAAAGACAACAACTTTTGACAGCACTTTGCTTTTGAAAAAATAGATCATTTTTTTAAAGACAAAAAAAGATTCGCTGATGTTCTTGCACCATAGAAGATGAGAGGAGGGAGTACCTCCATGCATTTTTGAGGGAGGTTTGCAGTTCCCCTCCCTGCCCTCAGGCAGTTCCAGCTCCCATGTGTCTGTGCTGAAGTGGTGTGAAATCTGCCCTGCAAGCGAAGAAGAGGTGTGGGAATGGGGACCCAAAGGAGTGGACATGTCATGCCTGTAACCAGTGCACCGTGATGCTGTGAGCCAAATTTTGCTTCTGCACTCATCAGCAGTGAGGAGCAGATCAGGCTCAAGAAGAGATGATGAGGAGGTAGAGAAAATGCATAGAGAAGCCACAAGAGTGACCTGATCTTGGGCAAGAAAGGTGCTTCGCAAAGGAAACACTGTCTATTGGATTTTCTGAAGGAGATTTTAGGCAAAAACTGTCTTCACATGGAGAAGGTCTGTGATGGCAGAGGCTGCCTCAGTTCAGCAAGGGAAGGCACAGTGACTTTCTGCAGGCAGAAGCTTATGCAGGAAAATAATTCAGACTGTAAATATGATAAAAAATGCTAGTGGTGAAAATAAATAACCTTTGGAAGAACTTACCAGGAGGTGCCACTGGTCTCCTTCACAGGAAACATCAAAGCCAGGCTTTTTGGAAAGGATGGGTTCCAACCAAAGCACAAAGCAGTCGGTATGAAGTGACATGTGCTTTACAGGGGCCAGGCTGGAGGATTACCACTCTCCTCCTGGTTTTAAAAATTGCTGACTCCGCTTCCCTAAGGATGTGCCCTCCAGTGCCCCAATACGACAGTTGTAGGTGCTGAGGGAATGCCAGGAGAATGGACAGCAGGTGGTGGCTCCTGCTTATGAGCCAATTTGAAATGTCATCTCCTGTAGTCACTGCTGGGGACAGGGAGCTGGGCTGGAGGGACCATTGCACTAAGCTAGTGAGATATTTCTTATGTTCTTGCTTAAAAGGTCTAGTGGAAAACAGAGGAAAATGAGAGCTAACAGTGCAAACACCTCTCCTCAAAACCTGCCGTGAGACCCAGGAGAGCAGACGAAGCTTCATACATTGTTTGCTTCCAAAGGATGTAGAAAACTGCCTGATGTCCCAGCCAGGTCAGGGGAAATGCATCCTCAGTGCGCCCGGTTCCTCCCAAGACTACAAAAGGAGCTGGGCTGATGCACTCAGATGCGGAGTCGCAGGAGAGGTGCCTAGTTGTCATGCATCCTGCTCCTCCAGCCCCTAGCCAGGCAGAAAATGGACTCAAACCTTGGCTAGAAGGTGGCAGGGACTGGTTTAAATGGCCAGCTAGCATCTCCTGAGAGCAGGACTCAGGGTGTAAAAGGGGTCCTTCCCTGCCCCAGGACACAGGGAAGTATAAGCAGTGGAAACAGAGTATGTCCTGCATCAGCCAGCACTGCCGGAAACCCTACTGGCAGCCAATGATGGGGCCACACAAGCAGGCTGGTAAGCTGCCTGAATGGATAGTAATGATGCCCTGAACAGCACCTGTCTCTCCCGTCCTTGGGATAAAAACTAGTGCCAGTGTTGTCCCAGGCACGTTAGGTTTCCCCCACAGCTGTCGGTAACAGCCTGGTGCCATCTGCTTGGAGTCATCCCATGGACGTCAGCAAGAGGTGCTCACCCAGGTTTATACAAGTAGGGATGAGAAGGGACTTGGATTCGCTGTGGTGTCTGGCGGGGCAGGAAAGGAGAGAGAGCAGTATGTAAGGTCACCCCCAAAAGTGCCCAGTCAGAAAGATAAATCTGATTGAAACCCAAGCCCTGCGATTTAACGTTGGGTTCGGACTGAGCGATGCATCTCCCAGACTGTCATCCTGCCAAGTTGCATGATGCCTGGACACCTGCAGTTCCCCACAAGCGTTTCCCTTTCACGTCCACAGCTTGGACCGAAAGCAAAGTGGGCAAACTGGAAAGCTAGCACTGCTGTGGCCAGTTTTTATGTCTGTCTTATCCTATTATCGTGCTAACCTGGTGCAGCCGCACCAGCATCTGAACTGTTAGATCATTGTAATCCCATGCATATTACAGTGATGCCACTAGAGCTGCTAATTTGGCAAAATCTGGATCCTAATGAAGATTTAGCCTATGGCCTTTTGCCACGTCACGCTTGCATGTTACAGAATTAACTATCTTGGAAATAACAGCTGCAGTCGCCAGAAATTTTCAACCAGCAGTTAAATGGGATTCATCAAGTGCCCCTTGTATGTGGACTTGTTCCTCCTCTCTCTGGCTGCATCCATACAGCCCAACAACGCCATGGAGGACCTGCTGCATGGTTTGAGGCCAGGTAGGGCAGCAGACCTTGCATCCCCAAGCCTGGATGAGACCACCATGAGCTCAAATTAATAGAGTTACACTGGTCAAGAGCCCCTGTGTGCAAAAGCAGAAGAAAGACCTGGATCCACACCTGCACATTAGACCATGCTGCTGAGCTTTTGCTTGCAAGTGAAGCTCCATGCACAGCCAGCTGCCACAGCCCAGTGGATGTAGGATCCCTTGTCAAGCTGATGCTAAGTTCTGTGTCAGTGGGTGCTGCGTGTGGGTCTCAGGACACAAACAATATGGGCAATAAAACATTTTCCAAAAGTGTCACCATGAACGTGAACTCACACACCAAGCAGGAGTTACCTTCAGATGCACTGAACACTTTTTTTTGTCCTTTTCTGCAAATATTGCTGGTAGGGAGATGCTCCTCAGAAGGTCACATGTAGAAGGTGAGATGGGCACAGATGCATACAGGGATTTGGGCACTGCAAAGGTCCCTTGCCCACCCTTGAAGGTGGTCTTTTCTTTGCAAGAGCGACAACCCTTTTTGCATACCAGCCCAATGGCCAGGATGTATATTTAGGTTGAAGGTGTCTCTGTGTGCCTGTGGGATCAGGGACACCTCTCCTGCCTGCCCCAGAAGGCAGCTGGGTCTTAGGGGGGTTGGACCACGGCACTGCCAGAGCCCCGAGGCTGGCTGGACAGGAGGAATGAGGGGTGCTGTCTCTGCTGCCCACAGATGTGGTCGTAGCCCCAAGCCTAAACATTCAGTTGAGTCAATCAGTCAAACAGAAATAATCCCATGGGATTTAGGTGGTGATAACCAGTGTAAATAGCAAGGACCTTTTTCTCGTTTAAAGCTTTGATGACAGAATACTTGCACTGATAACTTGCAGGTTGAAATTTGCTGGTATAAAGTGTTTGTGCAGCTACCAACTACAAATCAGAAAGATATAAATAATAAATAGCTGGATGCTCACGGTTACTTTGGGAACAGAGAAAAGGATACATGTAAGCAAATCAATTCACTCACTTGTCCTCAAGTCTGTCTGAAAATATTCTCAAAGTGTCTCTCAGCAGTGCAAAAATTATCTCCTGTTCTCATTTACAAGCAAATGTTAAGAAATGAGAAATACATATTCCTCCTGTCTGTAATGTTGGGGGTTTTTTTGGGGAGGTGTCATCAGCTGTTCCAGCATTCACAATTTCCCACTTATTTATCTACTCAGACCTCCTTTCTTTTCTTTTTTTTTTTTTTTTCCTTTACACAGAGGCTCTCTGCAGTCTGGCAGAGCTGGTATTGCAGTATTGATTTAGGAGGAGGCTGCTGTGACAATCCAGTCCCGGGCTGAAGCCTGCGTCGTACGGGGGCTGCTCTGTCCGGAGCAGCAGCCCCACCCCCAACGCGGGGCTCACATTTAAAAAGAAGCAAAAAAAAAAAAAAAAAAAAAAAAAGCTACTTTTATCTGTTCTGCTTTGAAGGGAAAAAGGATTACCAAGGCTAAATAAGCCATCTGAGTACTTAGCTAGCAAGCCTAAATAGCACCCTGATAGGAAGTTCTGGCAGAGAGCTAATTAAATTAACCCTCTTTGATTTATTAACAAGCAGAGCAACATATCACACAGGATTGTCCCATGAAATGAATGTGCTTTCTGATTCCCTCGGCTGCTTTGGCGCAGTCACCTCCCGGAAAACCCGGTTACGGGGACTCAAGTTTAATGAGACTCAATGGCTCGAAAAGGATCCCTGCCCACCAACAGAGATGCGCACTGGTAATAATACGCAAAAGCATGTTATTTTCCTTGCACTTCCCTAATTCCTTTTTAATGCCTAGGACAATCTAATGGCTAATTAGTAATTTCCTGCCCACCGATATGCAGATGAATGACAAGCAAAAGCCTTCTGCATGTTTAATTATTCTGTTGATTTAGAAGCCACTTTTCCCTCAGTGCAAGTTTCTCTGTGTGTGTGCTCTCATGCATCATGTATTTCATTATTTTTAGAAGCATGCTCTGTGCCTTTTTATGTTCTCATAGTTCCAGCATCCAGTAATTACCGTGTTTTGTGTCCAACGGACCTGATCCACCGGCAAGTGTAAATCAGGAAAACATTGCTGACTTTAAATGGAGTTATTCCAAGTTACACCAGACCTGAGACCTGACCTCTCCTATTTTTAGTGGCGAGGGGCAATGTTATTTGAGCGCCGGCACCCTTGTGAAGTAGCAGAATGTAAAATTTAGTAAACTTCAGAGTGGTGAAAATCCAAATCAAAGCCTGCAAACGCACAGACGTGAAACTATTTATATAGCGAGCTCTACTTCTGCTTAACCCCTGCAAGGAACTGTAACTCTCTTTGCATATTTGATTTTTCTCCCTCAGTAAAACATAGTCTACTTAATCTATTTTTGCTACTTTCTAACAGTTTCACTGGTGAGCTTCTTCCCTACACCTTACATTTGGCTTTGGTATCCAAGCGCTCTTTTGCTAAATTAAGGCAATTAATAAATGGAGACGTTAAGCAATCAGTTTTGCCTGCATATCTCCACAGCCTTACGTATGACTGGCTGTAATCACAAGATAAATGCAATGTGCTGGTGTATGGTAATGTTCAATAATACATTCTCCACCAGGCTCAATTCATCAGGGAGTTTCTGGAGGGGAGGCATTCGTTATTGGCTGTCTCCGGACCTCAAGGATAACATTTCTGTCCTTTCCATTGGCCGCCCTGCTGCTGCAAGCCTCTTCCCGTCTTATTTTGATGATGAATATGAAGGCATGCTAAGCCGTGCCGGAGCGTAGCTCTCACCGACTGCACTCCCTCCCCGGGCTCAAGGACTCAGGGGCTCCCTCGCTGCTTCCCCTGCCCACCACCAGCAGAAGCAGCAGCAGCAGCAGCAGCAACGCCAAAAGTTGTGATGCTTTTCTTCACCCAGTGCTTTGGGGCTGTGTTAGATCTCATTCACCTGCGGTTTCAGCACTACAAGGCAAAGAGGGTTTTCTCAGCTGCCGGGCAACTTGTCTGCGTCGTCAACCCAACGCACAGCCTAAAGGTGAGTTAAAAATATTTTTTTTCTCTTCTGGCATCTGCTCGCCTTCCCCACCACACCACCATCAGCGTTTCTCCGCAGGGAATGAAATGATACTCTGGCAGCAAGGGGAGAGTGCTGTTCACACATTGCAGCCCTGGCAGAGAGGGTGTTTGCATTGTCTGGCTGCACGATTCCTTTCGGAGCGAAGGAGAAGCAACCCGCTGCTCCAAGCGATCGTGGGAAGTCGCTGCTCCCCCTCCCCAAAGTTTCTTCATCCCTTTCACCTGTGTAATGAGCATGCATGTTGCAAGCGTCTGGAAAAAATGACTGGAAAAGTTAGTTGGATGAATTAACTTCCCTTTTTGGTGGAAGGATGCTGAGTGGTCTCCCAGGCTGACATAGAAGCACAGCAGGATGCTGCCAGGCAGTGGGGAAGCAGGGAGAGGGGGGGTGGCAGCAGAGAGGTCTCCGGCTGCTGGTCTTGTTTGCTTTTTCAGGCGAAAAAGGCTGTTTCTGTCTCCTGAGGGGAGTCTGAAGGCATGCCTCTGGCACTGAAACCGTCCTTAAGCCGTTTGCAAGGTGAATCTATTTTAGGCAGAAGAATACATTTGCCTTAATGCAAAACTATTTATAGTCCCCAGAAAACATTTCTCTTACTTGCACAGTTCTGGATTTTCACTGACAAAGTGTCAACAGCTCCGTCTATGCCAGAGCCCTGATGTTTGTATGTAGAGAAGGAGCAGCAGGGGGAGAAAGCGACTGGGAGGCTTTAATTACTTTATCACAGTAGTGAATGACCAACTTTAACAAAGTGATTCCTGTTTCGTGGGAAGTCCTTGCAGACCTGACTTGTGATGCCGCTCTGCTAGCCCAATGCAAGCTTGGAAATGAATTTAAATCAGGACAACTTATCTTTAGCTCTGCTGGGGTCCCTGCGAGGAACTCGGAGGGGTTGTTGGGGAGCGTCTTTCCCGAGCTGCAGGTCCCCGGGAGGTCCATTGTTGGGGTAAATCCTTCTTCAGAGCAACATCCCCTCAAAAAAGGCAGATTTCCTGGAGTTATAATTCCAGTGTCAGGCTGTGCTCAGGCAGGGGAAGGTTGTTTCTAGCAGGGCACCAGCTCCAGGAGGATTTCCCCGCACGGCTGTGCTCAACCCGGGAAGCACTCCCGGCCGGGGCAGGCACTCCTGAGCACGGATTGCTGGGGTGCGGGCTCGCCTCTCCCGGCATCACGCTCGGCTGCCGACACAAGCTATTTAGGAAACACGCAGCCCTGTCATTATCTGAAAGGATGTGGTCATCAGAACGGATAAAAGAAATAGCCGTGTTCCTAAGTACTTGGGGAGATTTTGTAAATGAATGCTTCTGTGCCTGACCCCTTTTATGTAACTGTCTTCTGCCACTTTCATCTATAATTTTAATTGTTTAAAAAAAAAAAAAACTGAGCAGAAAAAAGGTTATTGAAGGTCACAACACAGTTTCAGTGACAGTGGCACCCTCTGATGAGGTCCCGTGAGCACAGAGAGTTGTCCACTGACTGCTCCACTGGTATCTAGGACTAGACCTGAATTTAGCAGTTCAGGTCCTCTCGAGTCACACGTTTGCTGTTGTAGGATCTGCAGCATTTTACCTTTGAGCATACCAAAAAAGTTGATGTTTCTGTTCCTCTCTGTTAAACACAAGGGTATTTCAGTTTAATAAAATCCCTCACAGCCAAGGTCTTCACTGCTCAGACCCAAAGCCCAGCAGAGAGACAAGCAATCTTGTTACTGTCTTGGCAGCTCTTGAGAGGAGGTGCTGGATGCAAAACTCTCTTGGAAACAAATGGGAGCCTCCAGGAAAAGGTCCAATGTGTCAATAAAGCCCCAGTGAGAATCGCCTTCACCTGGGTGGGAATTGCTCCTGTGATAGGGTTGTAGTGGGAACCCGATGGTACGTGTTTTCCCACATGGGCATGTTGAGACACCAGGCAGATGGACAAGCTGGCAATAAACCTCTCTACTCCGAAAAAACCCCTCTGACTGTAAAATGAAATATGCTTTGAAAATGCTCCTGAGTTACCCAGCTCACATCCAGCTGGGTAAATACGGTGGGCTTTAGCTCTGATCTGCTCTCAAGGTGGTCAATGTGGTTTCCCACCAGCTCTGTAAGGAACGCACCACTTTGTGGTGGCACCCAGAAGCAACGAGTGGATCGGACCCCTTTGTGCACAGCACAGCACTACCCGTGCCCACCCGCAGGTGTTAGGAGCCTGTGGGCCAATGCAGCTGTCTCCAAGAGAGACACCTCGCCCCACCTGCTCTGGCCTGGTGGTCAAGAGGTGGTCGCCTCCAGCCAGCAAGGCACTTTGCCCAAAAACTGGTGTCAGAGACAAGCCAGACGAACTTGCTTCTCAGGGTGCCTGATTCTCCCCCAGAGATGCACGGGGACGCTGTGGTTGCTCCCTCCAGCAACCTGGCACAGAGACTGCTGAAGGTGGGACAGGAAAATCCCCCCCCCCCGCCCCAAACTGTCCTGTATGCCAAATTACATCTGAGGGACCATTAAAAATGAAAGGGCTGAATATATTCCTCTGTGGTGGTTTACAGTATTATGACTACTGTGATGTTTCATAGTCTATTATTTCTAGCTGGGTCACTTCAACTGTAACATTTTGTTGACAGCCCCCAAATCTATCTTAACAATTGACAAGTGGAGTGAAAACTGTATTAAGGTTCGCGGTCGATGAATACAAGCCTGCTAGGAAACAAGGGCTAGGAGCAATGTCATTTCTCTCCCTTCCCTTCAAGGCTTAAATGTTTGTGCTTACTCCAAAATTGTAAGCTTTTTGCAAAGGGATTATTTTATTCCATATCTCTGCAGCACCCGGGTGAGGGAGCTCCTGGCTGATTGGTGCAAATGATAAATGACAAGCATCATATTCTGGTGTGATTATGCACATTGACATCCCTCACATAGGTCAGGTCCTCAATCAGTGCCAACGCGCGTAACTTCATTAAAGTCAAATTGCAGCAGGACCTCCATTCTCACTCCTTCCATCCAGGAGAGTGCTCAGGGATGGTGGTGGAATCCAGCCCACCCCGAGGACCCATGGTTGGTGATCACATCTGTGTGTTAGAGATTTGGCATCATGTAAAGCACTCAGTGAGCAGCAGAGGGCAGATGAGCCCTGGTACCCTCCAGGGAAAGGTTGCACCAGCTTCTGCTGTCACAGACCCATAGCTAGATCAAGGGGGGCCTCCAGTAAAGTTATGTCAGCACACTGTCACTGCAGTCACAGTCTGGACCTCTGGCCATGACCAGAGCCCATCACTTACCTCTTCCTTTATGAGAGGTCCGGAGGTTGGCAGAGAAGCACATGCTCAGAAAGAAACCTGCGTCTTTCTTCCCACTGAAAGGCTCATTAAGTGGGAAGGCTGATGAGCGATTCAGTGTATCTTAAAGCAGAAGACGGTAAGAGTGTCAGGGCAGACACCTCTATTGATCTGCTGCTATTTTCCCTGTGCACGACAGGCTGACACAGCTGACTCTAAACAAGGAAAGACAATTTTGCACCTGTCCCCCTCTGTTTCACCTGTTTGGCAGGGGTATGAATAGGGGGGGTGTGGGGGGGTGTTTTGGAGGCTCTTTGTCCTCCTTGCTGCTTTCTGCTCTTTGTCCTCTCACGAGCTTTCCCAGGCATGGTAGTGGCACCTTATGACGCAGTGCTATACTGGGATCAAAATTCACTTGCCAAGCAGAGAAAACCACATATTTACCGCCCTTCTATAGGTCACCTTCATTCTCGATTCTATTGTATGCATTACCTTGTAACCTGTCTTCCTTCAAGCATATGGTCACCCTGATGTCTCCCCTTGGAGATGCACAGCCAGGCAGCGGAGCTCCCCAGCAAAGTGGCTGGTCCTTCCAAGGCCATATTGCTTAGAGGAGCACCGCTTATGCTGCAGGCCCCAGCGTGCAGGGGAAGTTCTAAGGTTCTCCATGTGTGTGGAAGAAAAGAGCAGCATTTTCTGGTCCCTGTGGATATGAGGCTCAGTGAATTCCTCTGCATTTTCCCCCTGTTAATAGCAATTCTCCCCAGCACTGCTAATTGCACCCTGGGGAGAACGTGAAGGTGGGTGGTGTGTCCTCGCTCCTTAGCTGACATCGGTCCCTGCCCCAAAAACCAGATATACACAGCAGGGGATTGCAGCGCAATCACAGCCCAGCCGGGCGCTGATGCCTTCCAAGGTGCTGTGTATGGCTGGGTAAAACAGATTCAAGGAGTTACTAGATTTTTAGAGGCAACTTTAACTCTTTGGAGAGTATGAAAATTGTTCTTGTAAAGAGTAAAAAAGTGTGTTTACAATGTTCTTGTAAAAACTACCCGTCTCTATCTCTGTAGGACTTCAAGGAACTTACTGAATTACGAAAAGACGCATATTTAAAGGAGGGCAAAAATAGTTCAATCTTACATTCAAAAAGGGTTGTAGCACGGTTTAAGGGGCCAAGCTGTCTCCTAGCTATTTCTTAAAGCAACAAGCAAATCTGCTGTGAGTTAGGGAAGGATTTGAATCCTGTTATAACAGTTTGGCTCTGCGTGCAGTGGCCAGCCTAATAGCATTGTAATCCACTTTATCCCCAGCAGGATTTAAGTGCTACGGTGCATTATACCCCCATGAGATTTAATATTTATTTGGTGTAAGGGAGGAGAGAGACTGAAACCTGCTCCTAGCAACCCATAGACAACCTCTGCCACCTTCTCAGCCCAGACACCCTCAAATCTCCCAATGCAGGGCTGTGATTTGGGGAACCCAAATGGTATTTGGCCCCAATGTCCAGCAGGATCATGACAGCCATGGTGAGAGGGGCTGCAAAACCCCCTGCTGCTGGCAAGCCGGGGCTCCTGGCAAGGTGCCTGGGTCCCCTGCCAGCTATGGACCAGGGCTGCGTGAGCACGGGGCATCTCAGACATTCAAATCCTTTTGTAGGGATGTGGACAGCAGCAAGCAGCACTGTTTTGCCACTCCTCCTTCAGCTCTGCCTCTGAAGGGATTTCAGTGGCCAAAACTGGAAACCAAGTTAACTGTGAGCACCCTGGGTTCCTCTGTCCGAGCGTCCACAGCCACCTGCAGATGTGACCGTAACGGTGCTCCGCAGAGGGGAGGCAGAGCACGCTCTGGCAGCTCTCCCTGGGGGCTCTCCATCCGCAGATGCTGCTGCCTGGTCCCAGGAGCTCCCCTCTCCCATAACCCATTAACCTTGAGCCCACAGACCCACGTACCTGCACAACCCATGGGACCATGCCACGAGATGGCACAGGCTCTGCTCCAAGCGCGCTGCAAAGCAGGGCAGCTCTGAGCTTCAGCATGATTTCCCAGAATAACAATCACGGCATCTCTTTGGCCGAGGGAGAGGGAGGGGAAGAGCCATCGCCTCAGAAGTTTCTGTGTTAATACGCTCTGGCTTCCTTCTCCCCACCTCCCATCCCAAACCCGCTGCAGAAAATTAATTACTGCTATTAACTGGCCCTGCCTGTCATGCTGCAGCTCCAGAGATGAGATAAAGTGGGTAAGTGTTGAGTCTTTTCCTACCCATGTTTGATTTTGAGGGTGAATTTCAATAATAAACCCAACCAGGTTGCAGGACATTTCAAGTCAGATATTATCAATGGAAGACGGTGTTGTTATTTTAATATTAGAGAAATGCTCCTCCCCTCAACAAGGTGTTTGACAGCAGGGTGAGGAGTAGCCGTCAGACACTGCCACATATCGCTTTGTAATCCACCCACTCTGATATGGCTCATATATCGAGAATTTCTCAGTGCAGCCCTTTGGGTTAGACATAACAGTCCAGATACCTCCCTCAGGAGAGCAATTTCTGTGGCCAACACATGGGTGCAGAGGAAAGAGGGAGGTGTTAATATAAGCCTTGATTACATGAAATGAGTGGTGAGGTCTCAGTCTGCTTCCCAGCAGATGTGAGTCACCCCTGGACATTCCTACAATAAGAACTCTGAGGTTCTTAAGTAATCCAAGAAATCAAGTTTAAAGGAAGCACAGCAGATCCCAAGAGCTCCAATAAAGTGAGGGAAAGGAGCTGCTGTGACTGTGCCCTCCCCGCGGCTTTGATGCATTCTACACCGTAGAAAGCCCATAATCCTTGTCCTGTGAGTGAGGAGCATGGGAGGACACAGCCATGCTCTTCTGGCTGCACAAGGCTGGGGTGGCGAGGACTGCTGCTCTCCTGGCATGGTGAGAGCAATGACCATGGGGACCATGACCATGAAGGGCTGCCCCCAGCACCTCTCGGTGACACTGCCACTGGCAGACATGACAAGGCATGGCACAGCGTGGTGCAGAGCCATGGTTCTCCTTGGATCTGCTGGAGGTGGGTGCCAGGAGGCACACAAGCCACTAAAGAGGAGATAATTCCTTTGGAGAGCTGAACAAGATTTAGGTAATATGCTGGACCTGCTTTGGTGTGATTTTTGCAACAGAGGCAAGCAGAGCTGAGCCACTGTGTACAGCTGATCTTGGTCCAGCTTCTGATGGAGCTGGGGAGAGCCTGGGCATGAAGTCTCCACTTGGATCTGGCTGAACGTGGCAGCAACTTCCCTGCCCACCTCTGTGTGCATGTGCTGTATTTGGAAATCAAAAGCACGGATGTTGAGACATTAAGCACCTTATCAGACTGCGTTATTTTTCTTTCTTTCCATAGCTTGTCTCTTTTTGTTAAGTACCTTTTCTTCTGCGCTATTGTTGCTTCTCATCCTGCTCATTCCCTGCTATACTAAAGCATTAAAGCAAAAGATTCTCCTCATCTGTTGTTCAATAACCTAATTTTGGGCTTTTTTTCCCTCCTGCTAAAAGGAAAGCATCGCTAACTTCACTGCAACTTTGGATCTCTTCTTTTCCTCTAAGTTCTTTTAGAAGAAATCATAGTCATTCAATCCTCAGCTTGTTCGGTGCCACTAATTTCCCTATTGACAGATGAAGTCCCACTTTAAAACGATCGCCAGCAAGATGAGGAGAGCTACAAAAAGCAGTGAAACATTGCTGTCATCAGTCATGGATGCAGCTGGCAAAGAAGCCAAGTGCCTTACATGCCTGCAAAACCTAATGCCATTGTGCACTGAACTGGGGCTCGAGCAGGAGGTGCCACGGCCACCTGTTGTCCATCCAGTGCAGTACGCCATGATCATGATCCCTTCACCAGTGCTGGAAAAAGAATAATATCTTCCCTCTGCTTCAGTCTGGCAATGCTAATCCACTTTTAGCAGGGATTTGAGCTGATGGTCTGGTGTGTGCACTGTCAAAGTAGACACGTGTCCCTTCAGCTTCCATGCTGCAGGAGCAAGCAGATGGGCAGGGAAGTGGCCTCAGCTGGTTTTCACAACGTCTCACGAAGCTCTTACCCCTAGGGATTATTGAGGGCTGTGCTGAAAGGCAAAATTTCAGTTGTGCATGGAGATCTCCTGAAAATTGCTCTGGGTGACCTACTGCTAATAGCCACCCGCAATACTCCTGCTCGGCTCTCCCACAGCGTTCTCCTCCACAGATGGAATAGCGTCCTGGCAGTGCTGATAAATTGCCTGACACATACGCAGTGTACAATTTAAAGCACTTTTATTTATTTAGAGGCATTTCTGAGCATGTTATATAACGTTAATGGATTTATCTTTAGCTCTCCCCTTTAGTCTCAGCAGCAACATGAAAGCATCATTGGGGGAGAACAGCAGAGACCTCCGAGTACTTTGTGTGTCTATTTTGGTGTACTTTTTTAAAAGGTAGGAATGTTTGAAACAACTTTGGAAAGGAATTAACCAGTTATTCCCACGCCAGATGCAGTGCTTTCAGTTCTGGTATTTTCTTCTAGAGCAATTTTATTCTGAGCCGATCCAAACTGAACCCCCTTTTCCTTCCAGATTGGCCTCCCCAGTGAAAAATAAATCATTTGCACAGCTTTAGTGATGTTACCAGTATTTTACACATGGAAATATTAAGCTCCAGAGTGGCTGGCAAATTGCCCATTAACACCTGGGAAATGTGTGGCAGAGAAGAGACGCAGGTCCTCAAATATCTTAAACACAAGATCACACACTTTCTCACATCAAGTGCCAGCTGAAATGGAAAGAGAAATAGAGAAATGGAGCATAAATGAGACAGAAAAAGATGAAATTGGCAACATCCCCTAGTGCAGAAAACAAACACTATAGATGAGCAAGGAGGCGGATGCTGTGGAGCAGAAAACCACATCAGCAGAGGATGAAAATGTTCTTCCACTCTTAGGGACTGCCATGTGGAAAATAAGCAAAGTAATAAGTGTGAAAACTGGAGTAAATAACCACCACACAAGGATTACATAGGGCAGCTGGGGTAAGGGGACGGTTAAGGTCACCTTCGGGCTTTGCAGAACGAGAGGCTGAAATGGAAACGGCAGGATGATGGCAAGCGGGGTGATCACGGGAGTGCCTGAACTCAGCAAGACCACTCAGGGGTTCAGTGTCAAGCATGTGCACAGATTCAAAAAACGTGTATGTTTTGCAGGATCAGATCCTTATTCAGACATACTTATTCTAAAAATTATCAAACTTGATTGAGAAAAAGACTGTATGAAAAACCTGCTAGAATCCAGCAAATATCCATCTCTTTTGAAGAGCACAGGGCAGATGATTGAAGTCATCTTCCTCTTTAATATGGAAGTGAGCCTGGATGTCTCGCTGCTGCATTGCAACGTTTGCTCAGATGAGGATACTTGCCTGCACGCAGGGATGTGCTATTTCTGCTGGTTGGATGCCGCTGGTATGAAAAAGCACATTACAGACCAGTGGGGCCAGGCTTTGCTGGTGGGGCAGTACTGTGAGTTCCCTACTTGTGCCACCTGAGACCTGACATCTCTTTGGTGCAACATCTTTTGGAGTCTAGGATCAGTGAGATGAATTGTCCTCAAAGGAAGACTGTCTTTCTTGCCACTGACAATCAAGGAAGCCAGAAGATTAGCTTGGGATGGATATGTCATTTTTGTCCAGCTGAAGTTAGATGAAATGAACCCCATTGATACTCTCTAGTTCCTTTGACTTATGCAAAAGAAAATGCAAGCAGGATAATTGTTTCCTTAAGATAAATCCAGAAAGTTTGGGCACAGTAACACCAAGTGTTATATTCACTACTATTTTATACAGGTTAAGGCAAGACAGTCTTCTTTCCACTCACCAAAAGCAAGCTTTAAGATTTCAGATATAGGGGGGGGGGGGAAAGTCTGGAAACATAACTGCAGGGTGAGAGCTTTCAACTTTTGTCTGCTAGAAGGAACTTCTCATCAAGAAAAAAGCAGTGAATAACTTTTTGGATTAGTTGACAACAGAGAATTTCTGGCAAAGCAAGCGAATAAACCATGGGTGCTGTCATCATTGCTAGGCAAGACAGAGAGACAAAGGGGTCCTGGTGGACAAGCTGAACGTGAGCCAGCAATGTACCTTTGTGCCAAAGGCCAACTTCACCCTGGGCTGTGCTAGCGGGACTAAGCAGCAGGAGTGTAACTTGTGAGACCACATCCAGAGTACCGAGTCCCGTCTGGGGTTGCCTACCACGAGAAAGGCACTGACACAGAGGAGCGAGCCCTGTGAGGGGCACCGAGTGGGTCAGGAGGCTGGAGCACAGGATGGAGGAGGAGAGGCTGAGGGCTGCACTTGCTCAGGCTGGAGAAGAGAAGGGAATTGCTGTCTACAATTAACTCCTGGGACTGTATAGAGAAAACAAAGCCAGACTCTTCCCACAGATGCACACTGGAAGGACAAGGACCAGACATAAGCCAAAATAAGGGATATTTTGACTAGATATGAGGGAAAAAGTCCTTCTCATGGGAGTGGTGAGACACTGGCCCAGGCTGCCAGAGGGGCTCTGCCATCTGAGTCCTTGAAGATTTTAAAAACTTGATGGGACTTTGAGCAAGCTGACCTATCTTTGTAGTTGACTGTCCTTTGAGCAGTGGTTGGACAACACGATGCTCAAAGGTCCTTTCCCACCTGAATTGTTCTGATCCTGCAATCCTGTATAAAAACAGGTGGTGTGCAAGGAGGAGTGCAGTAGTATAAGAGTCTCAAAGGCAATCATCAAACGTTTGCATCAACAATGACCAAGGCAAAGTCATACCTGAAAGACATATCTGAAAGAATTAAGAAGGCAGACAGATAGACATGTGGGATGCACTCAGGAATCCAAAAATCAGCACAGGAGACTGGATCTATGCCAGTTACACAAGTATCTGGTAATTTAAACTCATCAGAATACAAATCCTTACTATAGTCCGAAGCCCAGGTATGTTACCAGCTAATGAAACCAGTCTGGATTGGAAAGGGGGTCACTGTGGCAGATGAGGGATGGCAAAAGAGAGTAAGGCATACTTCAAAATATGATTTGGGGTAAGGACCCTTATTGGTAACTACAAGCAATATGAAATAAGTTCTGAAGGGGAGAGGACAGATTGTTCAACATCTATCGGTGAAGAGTTTGCACCGTGGCACAAGGGTAAACATGTTCCTAAAGAGTGCTGAGTGGAGTAAATAACGTGGAGCAAGTGATGTGGAGCAAATAATCCACTCGAAAATATCTGCCTTTCATTCTCCTTGTGGGATGGCTGCCAGCAGAACAAACTTTCCCTGAGTTTATTCAATCAACTTCTTCATGATTACTGTCGCCCTACGGCAGGATCTCTAATGCTTCAGACTCACTTTTTGGCACGAGAGCTGTGTTAATTAGCTGTGCAAAGAGGTACAAAGCAGAGAGGCTACTTAGGTAGTGTCGTTTCTGTTCCCTGTCTGGATTCTGGGTCTGATCCCAGGTTTGAAGGAGTTTGTTTCTGTTTATCTTTGATTAGTGGAAGCCAGAGGTGCTACACAGATTTAGGTAACTTAGTATGAGATAGCATCACTAGAGGTGAGGAAATGCTGATCTACCTGGCCTTTTTAGGTCAGCTCATGGTTTGCAGAATGGAAATTTGCAGATGACATGTATTTTTTGCGAGCAGCTTAAAATATTGCCATCCCACATGACTTTGCTGATCTCCTAAAAGCTGTTGGTTGCCCTGATGCAGGGGCAGCAGAGGGGGAAGTAAAGCTTGGTCCTCCTCCCACCTCCAACCCATTTCACAGGTCTTTGCGGGTTTATGAAAAGAGTTTGCATTAGTATGTCAGACTGAGGAGGCAGCTGAAATACAGACAAATGTTCCCCTTTGCTGTTTCGGCTGTGGGAATGTGACTCCCAGCAGTGGCCATGCAGGCACCGGGATCAGGAAGGTCTTAGGCCACCATAGCAAGCTTCACCAGAAGATATCTTACAGGAGCCTAGGCATCAGTCCTTGAAAAATATTATGCTGGTATTTAAGGTTTGTTGGCTTGGGGGTGATATTCACATTTCATCTTCTCTCCTCATATTCCTACAAAATAGATATGATGTGGTCAGAGGCATGTCTGGCTCATTTAGTTTCCTCTCTGCCATCATTCTGGCAAAATTTTTTTGGGGACCTCTTTACTCCTGTTGAATCAAGCAGTATCCCATATAAATATCTGCCTCAAGACATGTACGCAGGCTTAGACCTCTCATTATCTGTGCTTTTGGGAGTGGGTGCAAAGACACGTTTTCCACAGCCACACGCCAACCTCAGCAGAATGCAAACTCAAAGGTGGCAGCAATGCAGCAGGAGCTTGTTCCTTACAAACAGGGGTGTGTTTACTTGCAGGCAATTCGTGGCTATGCCCAGCTCAAGATTTAAAGTGTGGCAGGAAAACAGACACAAATGCTTGCAGTAATTCACCATCGCTTCATCTGGTTTCCTCCTTACAGCCCAACTGGAATCTTTTGTCCAATTACAGTTCCTGCCTGGAATCTCAAGGGTCTAAATCATAAGGGAAATAATACAGCTTTAAAAATAAAACAAAACTTTTACTGGGTTTCTTCTGCCACAGAAAATATTTCAAAAAAGAGACTAAAAAATGTTAAGGTCATGCAAGGTTGCGCAAACATAACCACTGGTTTGTAAATAACTGATTATAAAGACTGACTTTTCTTTCAGGCTGTTAGTAAAAGATGAAGGCAGTATCAGAAAACAGATCTGAAGCCAGCTTAATCTCCAGAAGCTTCACAAGGCAACTGGAGATAATTTAGTATTGCAGCTAAACACGAGCTTACTGGTGAGGTATCTCTTAATAATTTTTAAGCTTTTAATGATTTTTTAATAATAAGCCAGTGGTTAGAAAACAACATCCCAGTTCACAGATAAATCCAGGCTGCATCTGGGTATTTGGCCTATTTGCTGCTTTAACTAAAGCAACTTTAATTTGCCAGAGGCCAATCATCAGCCTATGGCAAGAGAACTCAGTCTGATGAAGCAGATGTTGGGGAAAGGAAGACCTTTTCTTTACTCACTCATAGGGAAAATTAATTGATGCCGAAATCAGCCTTTCAGCATTTTTTGTAATAGTAACTTTTGCTTCTTGACTTTTACAACACAGAAGAAACTTGCAGATCAAGTAGCTTCTGAGTTGTTTTTCATGAAAAAGGACCTTGATGCTCTCTGCAGGCAAGTCACGCAGTGGGTTGCAGCCATATCCAGTCCTGGCTGACCCGTAATTACAGCTGAGGCATTCAGTAAGACCTGTGCCACCTGGTGTTTGCAAATAGCTGAGCGTTGAAAAACGAGCGAAAATCCAGTCTGGCCCTCTGCAGTCCAGAAGTCCTGCAGCCTAAGTCCGGTTTTGTGGATAGTTTTTTTCCATGGTGGTGAGCAACCCTACCTCTTGGTGGGTATCACCAGACTTGCCCAGTGAGCATCCACTCCTGAGTTCATGGGCAAAATTAGGCTGAGGTCCCTGGAGAGCACTCAGTGATGACTGACCCAATGCTCTGAGACCAGGCTACAGCTAATGGTGTCAGAGAGTTTGCTGTGCTTACCTCTGTACCCAAAACTGCTTTTCCCCTCTGGGTATAAACTCAACCTTTGAGCTCACTGACAGCACTGGCAGGCTGCCTGTCTCCTGCCCCGCTTACCCCAGAGCTGGGGTGTGAGAAAGGATGGAGCAGAGATGCAGCAGAGGCTGGATATGAGCCAGTCTGAGCCTAGCAGCTAAATAGCTGCATTAGGCGGGTGCTGTGCCTGAACTAATAAGCCCCGCAGGAGACAGGATCACTGCAGCATCCTGCTGAGGCGTTGGGGTTTATCTGCCTCCAAACCTGACAGGCACATCCACGTGTTGCAGTGGTCTGCCACACCACCGGAGCAGTGAGGGGGATCAGCAAACTGGGATGCTCTGCAGACGCCTATGTCTTTGGTTTCTCTCTTTGTAAATGAGGTGGGGGACAATGTTCTCTGCGTTAAGTTAGGTGGTTTGGGGTGGAGGCCAAAATAGTCAAATCTCTTGCTGTAGGTTAAGCTGCTGTACGTGTGTGAGGGGCCCATCTGCAAAGCTGGTCCTGTTGCCTATCTGTGAAGCTGCCGATACTTTTGGTGTCGATGAGACTGGGGGGAAAATGTTCTTCCAATCTCACAGTCAGGCTGTAAATATCTAAGACTCAAAATGAGGATGCTGAAGCTTAATTGTAGCCACCTAAGTTTATAATTTTTTTACCTTAATCCCTTAATGATGATTATACTGTAAGTAGAAAATATAAAGCATTTTAGGAACATTAAGTAATACTTAGAGGGCTCATTAATCCACAGTTAACATGCATCCACCACTGAGAGGGAATGAAGCAATCATACTGCTCCAGCATTATGCAGCACGCTGTCCCCGCCTGCCTTCAGGAGGGAAGCGAAGGATACCCGCTCCACCTGGGACTGCAGGAGGAGGGGGAGATGGAGCAATGGTCTGAGGTAGACACCACAAGGCATTTGCACCTCCCTTATCATTGTGGTTTTGAGGCAGATCTGAACCAACATCTTGACATTTTCCCTAACAAAGACAGTAAAGTTGGCGCCTTTTAGTTTCCAACCGGAGTAAAATTCAGCCACCTAGGTCAAGGTTGCTTTGGAAAGGTGTGTGTCAGTGCAGCAACCTCTTTCCTTTCCCTAGCAAAGGCAAAACCCTTGGGAGGTCACAGAATCACAGATTCACAGATTGGTAGGGGTTGGAAGGGACCTCTGGAGATCATCTACTCCAACCCCCCTGCTAGAGCAGGATCACCTACAGCAGGTTGCACAGGATCACATCCAGGAGGGTTTTGAATATCTCCAGAGAAGGAGACTCCACAACCTCTCCGGGCAGCCTGTGCCAGGCAGGAAGAATCTTTCCTCATATTGAGATGGAACTTCCTGTGTTCCTGTTTGTGCCTGTTGCCCCTTGTCCTGTCACTGGGCACCACTGAAAAGAGTCTGGCCCCTTCCTCTTGACACCCACCCTTTAGATATTTATAAGTCAATATAAGGTCAATCATAAGTCATCTAGGCTTCACCACACCAATTACTCAATTAAAAAAAAATGGAGGGAGTATTCACCTGCCTTATCTTCACCAATAAATCTTTCTTGGTGGTTCCCCATACACAACAGCAATCAGACTGTGCTTCCTTCAGTCCCAAGCACGATGAGTTCCACACTGTGAGGCAGAAATCACAGTGTCTGTAGTACAGCCAGCCAGCCTGGGCTTTAATTCCAGGGGGGATATAATTCTCGTAGAAAATGTCCTAATGTCACACAGCATATAAAAGAACTTGTCGGCTCAGTGACCTTCAGAAGGTTCTTAGCTGGCAGAAAATTCAAGGGGGTACTTTGTACTGCCTTTGGACAGGGTAAAATGAGAACAGAGGGGCATGGCAGGTATTAGTAGATGTACATGTACTACATGGTCAAAGGCAAGGTCTTCCTTTGTACTGCTGGGGAACTTAATTTTCCTGATACCTGTCACCATAGGAAATGAGTACTGAGGCTGTCACAGTCCCAAACAATTTTTTTCGTATATTATCTTCAATTCCATTGTGCGAGATAAGGCTGAGGCCACTCATGTGCTGGCTAGTCTATGGGACGCTCTGAATTGCATCTCGGATGCAATACGTCACGGTCAATTCTCCAAAAAGGTGCAAATCCCATCAACCCTGGGTGGCTGCTTTAGTTGCAAAGCAAAGAGAGGAGCAAGAGCAGGAAGCCTGCCATTCTGGTGAGCTTGCCTCTCAAACCCAGTCCCAAAGCTGACAAAGAGAAGAAATGCATGTGTTCAGGGGGTAAATCCTTCTCTGGACAAGAGCAGCAGGGGTGCAGTGCTCCCCAAGGTCCCCAGCCTGCAGCTGTGCCCTGCAGCTCACGCATGGGAAGCAACCTGCAGTTGTACGTGCAGCATTGGCAGCTGCCCCAAACTTCATGGTCAGGGAACAGCGGGCGTGGACGGGTCATCCTCAAAATAGAGCAGCTTGCTGCAAACTGGCCACTTTCTTCCTGCTCTAATCCAGAAGCTATGCCTGGGGAAGCAATAAATGCCATACCATGATGTGATGCTCCTGATTTTCCAGAATTTTTATCTAAGCATAATCCATTGATGTTATTTAATTACCATAAAGCAGCTGCCTTATAGCATCCAAAATACATCTATTTGCCTTAATTTTACAGTATGGTAATTAACTACCAACGACTTATTTAAAATGTATTTACAGAGGGAAATGTCAGAGATGCATCACTTTTTCATGCCCAGTAAATGCACATGCAATAACCAATTTGGTATTTAATTAGCTTGCTTATGAGCTCACCTCTGAGAAAAATTATTTCAGAGAATGTGTTAGCTACGATGCTTAAGCAGGTTCTCAGAGAGAGGATGCACCAGCTGCAGGTCAGCAACAATTTTTTGCTTTATTACATTGGGGTGTTTTGCTCTTCATACAGGCTTAATGTAGTTATGGCCTTCACATCATTTTTAAGTTAAACTATTAACCACACAGAAAATCAATATGCAATAGAACAACGTTAATTAAGCCAACCATAAATCAACCCTTCTGTAGACACAGCAGGTACCAAAGACTTTCATAAAACTCCTGGCCTGCAATGATCAAAGGAGAGGAGACTGTTACCATGAACAACGCATTTCTGTGCATCAGATCTGGGTTAAGCAATATATCCATGTTAACAAATATTAATTGGGAAGGGAATTTGTGTCTGTCAGGACCTAGTAACAGTGTGATCCTTCAAGGGTTCCTTCTGCTGTAGCTCCATGGACAAGATGGGAATCGTACGAGTTAAATGGCTCCTCCATTTCTGCATCGTGCTCAGAGACGTAGTCCTCCTGGGAAGTGCAGTGCTGGTCCCTCAAACAAGGGTCACACCACCATTCCCTGGGACTGCTGAGCTGCCTCTGAGCCACCAACCCCAGGAACCGCGAGGTATCATGTTTGTGTCTTCTTTGGCCTGAATGAAGCGCGAGTCGCAAGGCTGAGGATCTTCCACTGCTCGTCACTGACTTCGTGTACTCACAGCACGTTCATCCATCACTGAGGACAAGCACCTGGAGGGAGCCTGCAAAGCTGGTGGCAGGGACAGGGGAAAGGAGGGATCCGGTTTTGAAACCTCACTGACATAACACAGGGTGAAGCTTTGGTGAGGGTACAGTGAAATTTTCTTGCCTCCCAGACATAAATTCACATCCTTTAAAGCTCAAAGAGACTCTGATGGTAACTTAGCCAGGCCAGCTGCACAAATCCAAAGCCAAGATCCTTTCTCAGGAGCTCCCTGATGTCTTTTAGAAAGACCTCTAGGTTAGACACAATGACTTTCATTGATAGAGATCACTTGTCTATGGGCAAAATATGGTATTTTTAGAAATGGTACTGTCAGCAGAAAAAAGGCTGTGTTTGATTACCTTCAGAAGGACTTTGGGGAAGCTGGGAAGGGACTGTACAGTGTTTTCTTTTTGCTGAATGTTAACAAAATAGCAGCAACTTGAGATCCCACACAAAAGCCTGGAAATTAAGTATCCCCTCCCTCCTGCTCGGGTGAACTTTGATATCCCCGGAGAAACACTGTGTCTGTTGTAAAAAACAGAGTACCTTTGCTGGGGTGTGGAGGGGAGGCAATGAAGTAACCCCAGAAAAAACAATTACAGCTGATTGACGATAGAAGTTTGCACCAGTTCAGCGAGACTCCCCTTTCTCAGGATAATTTTGCAATAGCCTTACATTCCCTCCGCGCTCACCGCATCAGCCTGGTCCCTCCACCGCAGCTTTTCCCCATGCTCCTCTCTCTCCCAGCTTTTGCAGGTGCAGTTACAGCTCATCTCAACTGCTGGATCAGCACTTCTTGCCCTCTGAGGCTTTGTGAAAGTCACCCCAGCTTGCAAAACCACTGACTGGTGCTTCAGCACTCTGTAAAAGCCAGCGATGTCTGCACACACCACTTACCCCCGCAGCAGAGCCCCAGCTCTCCCCAGCTGCTTTCCCACAGTAGCTGCAGCATCCTCCCCCTGCCCCATTCTGCCAGATTGCTCCTTCACTTTTCCCCCAGTCACATCCTGACCCATCCAGACAGTTTTCTCATCCAGGAGCGGGCAGAGAGCGCTCTCCCCACAGAGCATCTGCTCCTGAAGCATCCCTGGTTACCCCACATCAGGGAGATGAGGCTTTCTGCTCCCTCAGCCTTGGGGGTACCAGCCTGGTAATGTTACAATGCCTTAATACCCCACGTTTGTGCTAATTAAATATTGAAACTCTTGTTTCAGGGGACTGTATCTTCTTGTATGTCTGTGGTTGGGGTTTTTTTTCTTTTCTGCGGTAGAGAGCCCATGGTTCATTGGTCTGGAAAATATCATGCTTGTCTTTGGCAAATAGCCAGGTTTTCATAAAATGTTCCTCAAGTAGAAACTCCCTGACTGCTTATAAATACTGTTACCTCTGTTGTAGAGCTGGAAAAACTAAGGCCTTTCTGAGGTTAAAGAAAGGTCTACGACACAGAAAGGAGAAAGCTCCAGTCTCCTCTCTTTTCATTAAGGAGGCGTTCGTTCTCAGTAATTCTGTGGAATGAGAGATGAAACCTCTTCTGAAGTCAGGGGAAGTCTCAGGGGCTCAGCACTTACAGGTTCACACCTCCTATCAGCAGAAAGAAGGGGCTTTTTTTGAAGTTCATCAAAATACGTTTGATTTTGAAGTCACAGAAAGCCATTAATTATGCTGTTTTCAGAGAGAATCAGTCTAGGCACCTGCTGCATACAACAAACAGAAATACAGTGAAAAAAAAAAAAAAGAAAAAGTAAATGTAAGCTGATAGCATTTGTAATCCAGAAAAGTTGCCCGTTGAAGGACAGACACTATTTCATATCTCACCTCAAAGTACATGAACCAGGACCTTTGTGAGGACATTTCAGCTCCTGATAGGGCTGTTGTGCCAGCCCCAACAGTCTAGAAAATAAATTAAGAAAGTTACTTTCAGGTCTGCGCTACATCATCTCAAGATTACATTGATCTTGTTATCCAAATCATAGAAAAAATGAAGGTGCTGTTGGGTCTCCAGGGGCAAAAGTGCAAATTTCATGCAAGATGCCTTCTGTTTGTCCCTGAGGGCAGCGTCTGGGCATCACCCACAGGATTTTGCTTTCCAGTTATGGCTCTGCTGGTGATGGTCACAGAGGGGACACCTACAGCAAATGTCTTCTGCAGATTATTTAAGAGGAAGAGAGAAGCTTTGATTGAATTAAAACTGTGGTAGAATTTACTTAGGACTAAACTGCAGCTAAGTTTTATGTCCTTATTTCACAAGGGGGAGTGCATTATTTCCCTGAGATTTTAGCCAACTTTGAACAAGAACTGGAGAACAGAAAGGAGAAGTGGGGAGTGGTTTCAATGCCAAAAAGAGGTCCTTTCCCTTCAGATGGGTATGGTCATCTCCCCGGGGGCAGGTGACAGCTCCGGAGCAGGAGAGGTGCATGATGGAGCTCTGGCAGCGGCAGCTCTGAAGCTCTGTATGGGTCTTTGGCCATTCTGCAAACTGAGCTCCCTGGAGAGCAACAGGGTAATTGTCCCACAAGTGGTTGAATCTGCATTTTTCTGATTACTCAAATTCACTACAAAACTGATGATAGTGCAGGGCTTGTACTTTTCTCCTGTCTTTTTCTTCCCCTTTATACAGCAAAGTGGTCCACTATTAATGGGCATGCATCAAACTGCTTGGCACAGCATGTTCAGCACTGAGAGCAGGAAATGATCATTTCAGGGTCACTGCTAAGAAAACCTGTTGAAGTGTCTTGGAGCAGAGTGAAAATCTAGTACTTGGGGATTAATTATCTGGAATTTAATGAGGCCAAAAGTCAGGTAGCAATTAAATGTCTGTAGATGGAAAGGGTAGTTTCATAATAGACTTCAGTGGTGAGGCTGGCTTAAAAAGTTTCTCCTCTCTCATCTCGGTCTGTAACCAATATTACCATTTTTGGGGTTGTGCTGTGAACCAGATTGCTGAAGTGATCTGCATTGCAAACTCTTTCGGGGGATTATATTTGAGCTGTGACATTTCAAAATTAGGCTCAGGTTTCTGCCAAATTGGAGCAACAAAGAAGACGTATGTGCGTGCGTGCATACACGTGCATTTATGCACATCAATATGAATGCACTGCAGAAGTGACGTTTGCACAGAGAAAGTACAGTATCAGAGTCCAAGACTGGCGGGTTATGTCTATATTGCTAAGTGAAAGAGGGACGGGAAGCAATTTCTTGCCTGAAGCTAAATACCAATGACTTCTTCACCTGGTTAGGGTTAGCTCCCACTATAGCAATTTCACCTTGGAGAGATGTAGCTGGAGTGGTGCAAACAGAGCCAGGGAGTGAGTTGATAATTTGGGTACGTGGATGATCGGGAGCCCAGTGCTTGGGTTCACTACTTGATCTTCTTTTGCTGGACATAGCCATATATCCTTTTCCACCGAACATACCCAGCTCCAGATACTGGCTTTGTGCTTTGGGCCCATCTATCTGATGTAATCAAATTCAAAATAGTTTGGTTTGATTTTTTACTTTCTTATGTTTATTTATATATGTAAATATATAAACAAAAGGCAGGGGGGTTTTTCACAGTAAATTATACTTTGAATAAGTCAACAGGAAGTCCTATTTTTTCCTGATTTATGTTAAGAAATATGTGAACAGTTCCTATTTAGTGCTTTTAAGAAAAACATGTTGTACGGTAAAACCCCTGACTACTCTATCATCTGCCATATAAATGTCTACTTTGCATTAGCCAAAATCCAGTCCTATCCCCTATTTCATCCAGTCCAGTTTTTCTGCCGAGTTCATGGTTCTCTCTGAGTACAATAACCATATCACTTCAGTTATTGCTGTCATAGCAAGGAGATCAGACACGCTCCCTGGCTTCTCCATACAATATATCAACTCTAGTTATGTAAAATATTACATCAATAAATTATCACATCAAACAGGATGCAGCCAATAGGATTAAAACACTGTGGCATGACACATATAATATGAAATTATAGGCACACTATTTGACTAGGTATATGTGTATATATTAGTTTGCATATGGGGCCTAGGAAAAGATTTGAGGAAATGGAGATAATTTTATTTTTTAAATCAAGAATCAGAATATAACCACTCTGGGCCTGAGCACAGCCCTTTCTTGCCTCTAACGAAAAGACTGACGGTTTTCTTACAGCCATGGACCAGCTCTCCACCACATATTTTGTTTTTTAAAGCTATAATGAGATCAGTCATAGCTCATCTTCCCTTAACTCTCTGCAGGCTGGTATCAACGCAGATGTTCATGAAGAAGAGATAATGGTTTAAAAGCTCTAATTTTGTTACCCTCTCTGCCATCTAAACTGATCCTAATGTGATTAGGAAAGCCCTTTCTTACTTAGGCAGGGTAAATTTGTCTCAGAGAAGGTAGGGAAAGGAGACACAGGGTGCCAGCGCTGGTTCCATGCTCAGAAATGTTATCATGGGGGCTAGGAAACTTGTTAATGCGGTGTCCTTCCTCATATCCAAAGACGGGGGAGAGCGACCCACTTCAGTCATTCCTTCTTTATTTGCATTTATCTGGAAGCAACAGGCTGCCATATTTCCACAAGTGCACTTTATACAAAAAGAGGCTCCCAGATCTGGTCACTGTGTCTGCACCAGATCAGGCTGGGTTCATCACACCTGATTTGTTACACAGCTTCACCTCAGTGCCGTGGAGGACCACAAAAAACCCAGTGTATTGGGCAGCAAGCTGCCAAATGCTGAAACAACACGTTTGGCTGCCAGACCTCCTAAGCATTTCATTTCATACACAACCAGACAAGGAGAAGTTAATGCAGTGTGGTGGGCTGACCCTGGCTGGAGGCCAGGTGCCCACCAGCGCTGCTCTCTCACTCCCCTCATTCACTAAACAGGGGAGAAAAGGCATAACGAAATGCTTGTAGGTCGAGATAAGGGCAGGGAGAGATCACTCACTAATTATCGTCACGAGCAAAACAGACCAAACTTAGAGAGGGAATTCATCTAATTTATTACTAGGCAAAACAGAGTAGAGGAATGAGAAAATAAAATCAACTCTTAAAACACCTCCCCCCACCCCTCCCATCTTCCCGGGCTCAACTTCACTCCCGGCTTCAACCTCCGCCTCCCCTCAGCGGCACAGGGGGACGGGGAATGGGGGTTACAGTCAGTTCATCACACGGTGTTTCTGCCGCTTCTTCATCCTCAGGGGGAGGACTCCTCTCATCGTTCCCCTGCTCCAGCATGGAGTCCCTCTCACGGGGTGCAGACCTTCAGGAGCAAACTGCTCCAGCGTGGGGTCCCCCACGGGGTCACAAGTCCTGCCAGCAAACCTGCCCTGGCGTGGGCTCCCCTCTTCACGGGTCCACCGGTCCGGCCTGGAACTTGCTCCAGCGTGGGCTTCCCACGGGCCGCAGCCTCCTTCAGGTGCCTCCACCTGCTCCGGCGTGGGGTCCTCCACGGGCTGCAGGTGGAATCTCTACACCCCCTCATCCTTCCTCCATGGGCTGCAGGGGGACAGCCTGCTTCACCATGGCCTTCACCACGGGCTGCAGGGGGATCTCTGCTCCGGCGCCTGGAGCTCCTCCTCCCCCTCCATCTGCACTGACCTTGGTGTCTGCAGAGTTTCTTACATCTTCTCACTCCTCTCTCCGGCTGCAAAAGCTCTCTCTCTCTAAGTGTTTTTCTTCTTCTTAAATATGTTATCACAGAGGCGCTGACTGGCTTGGCCTTGGCCAGGGGCGGGCCCGTCTTAGAGCCGGCTGGCATTGGCTCTATCAGACACAGGGGGAGCTTCTAGCAGCTTCTCACAGAAGTCACCCCTGTAGACCCCCCACTACCAAAACCTTGCCACGCAAACCCAACACATGCAGTCATAAGGAAGTTTAGCTTAAGGTCAGAAAATACCAGGATGCTCCCAAACCATCAGGAGCTCTTGTGAAATAATAATAGCAACTGAGACAGGGAGGAAGCCCAAAAGACATGTTGCTGCAGGGTTGGCCAGTGGGCCAAGATTTGGCTATCAGCATGGGGAACATCATGGGCAGCAAGACACGGACCAGGGGGCTCGGGGTGGGCTGTGGGGATCACGCTGGTTTCAGAGCTGTGTGCCACCAGAGTGGGGCAGGAGCAGCAGGGAAGGAAGGGCAGAGCTGGAGGATGAAGACCGTCAGAGGAGACATACATGATGTAAGTGATGCTGAATGTGCCTGTGGTTGGGCCATGTCTGCACTGTGTTTTGGGATGGCCTCACACCAAGGAGGTGTATGGAAAGGTTAAAGAGAAGATCACTTCTCTTCTTCTGCATTGACCTAGAACAGGCCTGGATGCAGAGAGACACTATGAGCTTTTGTGTGGGCACTTTCTTCTGGCCACAGGGTGTAAATTACCACTTCTCTCCACTGTAGCTCTCCATCAGAGGTCACGAACAAACTAATTTTAAAAACACCTTTTTAAGAGGTGTTGCCCTATGCCTACAGCCCCCTTCTTCACCCCTGGCAGCAGGCAGCTGCTCAGCCACTGCCTTCACCATCACACCTCCAGTAAACCTTCATCTGCAGGGGCTGAACACCATGCCTCCAGTCTTCACTACTGGCTCAGCCCATGTCCTTCAGGGAGACCTCTGACAAAGCTAGAATGCTGGTCTTGGCCTTATGCCAACACATTACCCCAACCTCTCATTTCTTATGCACTTATTTTCTGATTTTCCTGATGCAAATTACAAAATTACCCTTGCAATTCCAGTTCCTAGTACTTCACACTGCTTGCTGCTCATGCAGTTCCTCCTCTGCAGACAAGTGGCATGCATCAACTCTCCAAACTGCCCAGGCAAATGTATCCTACTATCTTTTCCCTATAGATGATTCTACTGCAGGTCTGAGGTTGCTGATGTCATTTGGGCTCATTGCACACCCTGCGTTTTCTCCATGTAGTAGTAGTGGATGCCAGGGACTGGCTCGCTTGACGTTTGTCACTTCTGCCTTATCTCAGCATTATATTGCAACGTCTTTCCCTGCTACTAGATTGCATGCAGAGATTGCTCAGCCCTGTGGACTATATTTTCCATAAATGGTTAAACCACAAGTTTGTTTCCAAATGTGTCATTCTCAGTATTTCAGATTTTTTCACTTCCTGCTTTATTGGTCTTAGCTTTGGGTCATGTTTCAGCTTCGTTTGCCAAACTGTTCGTTCATTAAGTGTAGGTGCCCCCGCAGCTGGCATTGTTCAAACAGGATTTTCAGGACTACAATAGTAACATTGTGCAGACCTTATACAAAGTGGGAAGGTTTTTTTCATGTCTGATGCAACCAGAGGTGATAAACTTCCAATAAAATGGCTACTTTCAGGCTGCAGGCTGCGGCTCCTTGCCTGTTCTGTGGCACTGGAGCCCTGGAAGTGCCATTCCCTGCAATGCTGCCAGGGGACCACAGAGTTTGGTTTATTTCATGCAAACGCCCATTTTATGGTTTATTTTACTTTTGATGGTCACTAACATTTATTTCCCTGTTTGCCCTATGTGGTGGGTTAACCCTGGCCAGCAACTAACACCCACCAGCCACTCGCTCACTCCCCCCAGCAGGATCAGGGAGAAAATCAGAGCAGCAATAGTGAGAAAAACTTACAGGTCTAGATAAAGGCAGTTTAATAAGTGAAAAAAAGAGAGAAAACAAAGAACAAGTGATGCAAATGCAGTCACTTGCCACCTCCTAACAGCAGACCAATGTCCAGCTGGTCTCCAAGCAAAGACTACCTTGGAAAGACTACCCACCAGTTTTATTGCTGAGCATGACATTATATGGAATGGAATATCCCTTCGACCAGTTGTTATCAACTGCCCCAGATGTGTCCCCTCCAAACCTCTTGCCCACCCCCAGCCAACTTGCTGGAGGGGGGTCGACTGAGAAACAAAGATGACCTCAATGCTGTGCAAGCACTTCTCAACAATAGCAAAAACATCCGTGTGTTATCAACGCTCTTTTCGTCACAAATCCAAAGTCCAGCACTGTAAGGGCTGCTGTGAAGAAAGCTAACTCCATCCCAGCCAGACCCAGTGCTCCTTATGTTGATTTCACTCCACATCCTCAGTGACTCCTCCCTTCGTGCAGAGTGCTTCTTTCTGGTGCCAGATACAGAAGATGCCTGACTAAATGCAGGGTCCTATTTTACCCAGTGGAGGGAAACAGGCATGCCTAGATTAGATGCAAAAGCAGAGGACTATCTTATTTACATTGACTATTAGGAAAGCCTATATTGACTAGGTCACATGCAGATGCCTGTGAACCTGTGATGTTAGATTAGATGAATCACACTTTTTCTTTGAGTTGTTTTTGAAACCTTTCTGTGATCTCAAAACTTTGAAACACAGAGCATAAAACTTTAACCAGATTTCTCTTTTTGAGATCATAGATACTCTAGCCCAGCAGACTGTCACATTCCACTACCTAAGTCGTCCAGATCTTCAGAGGTATTTTGTTTTGTGACTCTTACTAAAATCTAAATTTTTGTTCTTAAAAAGAGTCAACACCACGAGATACTACAGACACCACTTTCCACTTGTATACAAAGTGGAAATACAACTCTGGCTGTGTTTTTAATCCCTGTGCCTTTGTGGTAACCCCACACACCAACAGGGGTGGAGGATGAAGACTAAAAGGGAGAACAAGAACAAAGAAACCGGATTTTCCTCTATTGGTCATGCTGGCTTTCTGTGCTGGAGAGAGGAAAGTGTAACCCTCCTTTTCTAGATCACTTTGTTCAGGCACCTTTAGCTATGCACAAAGAGACTCTGAAAGCAGGATATACACAACTTTGAAGTCTAACAACACGGTTGTTTATTGGTTGACACAGACAAGAGATAGCTGGGATTTAATGTGCCCCCAGGCTAAGCATTAGCATGCTCAGTGTCCCCAGTCAGACACCTGAAGAGTCCTTGCTGTCCAGGCATGCAGCCATCAGGTGGGGAAGGGCTGGTTTCTGCTGGACTTGTGACAGGTCCTCAGTGCTGCTGAGTTGCAGTTTCCAACTCTCTGTGTTGCCATCTAGGACTTTATATCTTTCCATGCTGCTGTTTTTCATCTTGAATCCTTGAGTTGTTCCCTATACCCATCTCTGTAATCTTATCTCTGTTTGCTTTTTCACCTTTCTCATCTCATGAGTCAAGTTCGAGTGTGGTGTCACAGAGCAGAGTAACTCTTCTGCAGTCAATAAACTGAGATACCCAAGGTTTTCAGTAGTCCTCCAGTACTTATCCAAGGGATGGATAAGTTCCCATGATGGATGGTCCCTTAGCCAGTGTAGGGGAAAATTGTAATATTTCCTTTATCTGTCCATGAAAATGATCTGTTAGGGACTCAGGGTGAGATCCAGCTCCTAAAATACAACTAGATGCTATTTGATGTCTAACTCCGAAAGGCTCACCTGATCACTTAGACACTGTAAGAGCCCCTGTACACCAAAGTTGGCACTGAAAATGTGCTAATGTGCCCAGTGTGTCTCCCCACCCCCAAAGGGCTGACATCTTATGACATCATCTTGCTCAGCTCAGCATTTCCCACTTGTACTTCTCTGGATGCAAAATCAGCAGTCACATGCTCCCGAGGGACTAGATCCTATTTGATTTGCAACTGTACCCAACACAGAGTGACAGCACAGAGGGCAGGAGAAGACACAATTCCCTGGCAGCAGCTTTCAGTCTATGTTTCATTCATGGTTTGCAGAGCAACCTAGAAGTGAGAAGTCTCTCCCATGGGGTGGGAAGCCGCATCTCCTACTTCTCACGGGAATGCCCTAATGGTGAAAGGGATCAGGGCAGGGATTGCCCTCCGCTCTTTCTGTTGAAGCAAGGTCATCATGCAGTCAAAAATATAAGTGTCTTGGGCTAGAAGAAATCCAGCTCCATATCCACATCTCTTGTGGAAATAGTGAATTGCAGCCTGGTTTCTTTTAGCTGTAGTTCAGTGTCATCTTCTTTTCACTGTCTCCTGTAAAACAAAATCCACAAAAACTAGGACTGGATCCTAAATTTATCTTCCTTCATGTCAGCACATAAACTGTGAAAGTCTCTGCTGTCCGTGTGTCTCCCTGCTCCTGGCAGTGCAGATCCGTAGCTGAGGTGCAACAGTTGCAGTGGAGCTGTGCTGGCTTTGCTAAGCTAAGAATTTGGGTTTATAGCAGTTCACCCTTTCTGTACAGTCCTTTTTCAAAGTACCTGTTATGCTCAGTGCCGGAGAAATAACAATAGCAGAAATAATGAGGGTGGCACAACGGTAAAGCAGCCAAGTGAGAAATGCACCGCTCCAGTGCAAATGAGACCTGTTCTGGCTGCTCGGCATCTGCTCTTCTCCCTGGAGCCACGGCTCCTCTCCCAGCAATGTCTACGAAACCTTGAGGTGCCTCCACTGAAACATGACGTCACCTGCACACAGCTGAGCATATTCAACTGAATGTGACCCTTCGCCAGGTGTCTGTAGCTGTGCTGATGGGATTTGGATGTATAATGAGAAGCCAAATTTACTTGAGATACCCTTGCTCCAGAGTGCCAATATCAGGAAACAAATGACATAAAAGGAAAGTAATGCACTCCTATGCCTGTACTATACACTTAAGATTAATTCCCTGTAACTGAAACTGATTGTTCACATAAATCTCACCCTGCTTTTAAGCTAGGACATAACCTCAGCTTAATTGATATTCGTGCTTGAAGACAAAGAAATCAATTTGGCACGTCTAAAGAGCCTTTAGGTTTTTCACAGGGAAAGACTTTCCCTGGTAAACGAGCTTATCTTTTTATATGCTCTGGTCTGCGAACATGGAAGATATGCCTTTAATAGTTACATGCATAGACATAACTCTCTTTGGTGGGCTTGGAAACAAAACCACCTTCTGGAGGCATCCTTACCGTGGTCTCCTTGACTTTCAAATGCCCAGGCACATGAAAACTTACACAGATAGTTCCCATTCTTTTCCTTGCTGCCTCACTACTCCAGAATAAGGTGCCCATTCATAATTATTTATCAGTGTGTACACGATCAAGCCCTGTGGAGGCACCTACTGAGATATGGGTATGCCACTTCCATTCCTGTTTTATAGTTCTTTAACCACTGCCCACCCAGTAACATCCTCGGCTTCAGGCAAAAGTGCAAAAGTTAGGTGGGAAAGCTCATTTTACCATCAAACCTGCAGTGTGAGCACATCAACATTTAAAAAAAAAAAAAAAGATAATGTGTGAGAAATCTCAGCTGCATTTCTGGCTGACTAGAGTTTGGATGGGGTTAGCCACATACCCTCACAAGCACACTCTCCTTTAAAGCTTTGAACCAAGCAGGCAAGAGAACAAGGAGTCTGTGCTAGATTTTGAAATGAGCTTGTACAGCAGGTTCACTGCACGCTAGTAACTGCCTAGTAACATGCACTGCCTGCATGTCCTACAATTTATGTGCTAAGTATTTCTAATATAGCAACCACATTGATTTCAAGGGCAGTTTGCAGACCTGTGTGACTCTTCAGCTGACAGGGAAGGTAAAGCCTGAATGCCCTCTTCTACCCGTAGAAAAGCTGTGGTACAGCTGAGGAGTTGAAATTGGTCCAAAAGAGCTGCTGACATAATGTGCTCTTGAAGGAAGAGATGTTTTTTTACATAGTGCCTTATGAAAACAAACACGTACCTGACATGTAGCTGCATCTTGACATAAGATGCCAAAAGAAAAAACCTTCCGCGGGAAAGCGCTTATTATTTTCCCTTCCAAACGACCGAGCACTTAGGAAATGTGCCAAAAGATGTCCCTGAAGGCTGACAGTCTCTGTGCAACCATTAACCTTCAAGGGCTTGGGAAACAGCACATGAACTCCCCTGATGTGAATTTCTGCCTTTCTCCTGCGCAAGCTGAGCCACCTCTGGGTGTGGGAAATTCGGGTATGGCTGTATCCACCATGCAGCAGCAGGCCAAGGCCACACCATTGCAATCACCCATGCTGTGTGACGGCCAGCACTCTCCCTGGATTTCCCTCGTGCCAGCAAGAGCTCTCCTTGATGGGCTCAGAGAGACCAGGGACTGTTCCCACCAGGCACAACGCAGAGGCCACCCTGTGTGAGAGGCGAGTTGAACCACATGGACACAAGCCGTGACACTTGTCTTCAGGGCCAGGGAATGGCTCCTGACCTGTTTTATTGACCAGTATAAAGGCTGATAAATTAAAGATGAGGTCTGGGTTTGAGGTCTGGACCTTGATCACCTGCACCACTTGTTCACTGGCATGGGTTCAGGCTGCCCTGTCTCCCTTCAACAAAGGGCTGCCTAAGCCAGGTTGTGTCACCTGAGCTTGGGACAAGAGATCTGTCCCTAGACCTCCTTAATTTGGCAGTTTAGGCCTTGCACATAAGATTTGTGCATCACTGTCCTTTAAAGGCTGCAAGCCATGGTGAAAACAGGGATGCGTGCTTTGTCACGTGGACTCTCTCACACAAGGGACCAGGTGTTACACAGTTTATCATCTAGAGCATCAGTGTCACAGTATGTCTTCACACAGCAAAGAGAGGGCATGGAGGTACTCCAGCTGGCTAGCTGAGACCCTGAAAGCAGTCTGGGGTTAGAGTGAGATGTTGACAGTCCTGTCTCATGAGTCAGGGCAGAATTCAGGGAAGAGCAGAGATATTACTAGGAGAGATGAAATTCATAAAGGTACTAATCTGAAGAAGGACATGGGGACAACAAGGGGGCCATGTCTGAGGCAATGTGGGGACAAGCCAGTGCAGGAACAGGCAGATGGATCACGAAGAGACAGAATCAATGGGCTGAGGATAATCAGGAAGCTCAGAAGCCAAGGCAGGAGCAGGGTGGGATTCATCTCCGCTGAGTGTAGGAGCTGAAAACGAGGTATCTGCACCTGAGCTTAACCTACTCACCTTCAACTCCCCTTACAGGCAATGGAGAGAAATAGTCAAGTGATGCCAGAATCAGTACAATGACAGACTGAACTGGAAAGGAAGTTTAGCTATAACTCTGCCACTCTACAGCTTCAAATGGTTTAACTTATTCCTGATATTATTTTATACACATGCTTGTCTGATTTTTCAGCCTGCATTCCTTTAACTACAATCACCTGTGTAAGGCCAGTAGCATGGCAGTCGGGCAAAAGGGCATTTGCAATTCAGTTTAGATTGATACTGGTGTCATCGATGCTCATTTTCACATCTGACTGTTAAGAAAGAGTTGTAGTTTACTTTGCGCCACATCTTATTGTAAATTTGCTGCTTAAAACTCTTTTTTACCTCAATTTCTCAACCTGAAACATTCACTTTCCTCCTGTGTTCTGCCATGTCACCTTGATGTCCATCACCTGCAGTTGCAACTGTGTATTCCCTTTTCTATTCTCTTACTGTCTCTTCTACTTCACCACCCAGGTTGCATGGCTTGAAAACTAGTAACCAGCCATCATTGTCACCCATGCTTGGCACCTTTCTAAGTACAGACAGAAATAAAATATTGAGTGATAATAAGTGAAAATGAAACACAGAGCAGTATGGCAGATCACCACAATGCTGAGGTTCTTGAATCACAAGGTTTTTTTTTCCCTTGAACCATTTTCATTTCACAAGATCATCTATGTAACTACTGTGTAACCATGGGCAGTACCAGGCCCACAGCTATTTAACACAACACCAAGTCTTCTCCATAACCTATTAATTTGGATGATCTCTGGCCAGTTTAAGCCACGCCTGATTCAGATCCTGTACATCTCTGCTGCTGATGATTGCCATTCTGATAAATAGCAACAGAGTGAAAGGAAGAAAGCAGCATGGGTCTGCTCCTCCATTTACTTAATGTATCCTCAATAGCATTGCCTCTGTAATATATCTGTTACCAATCAATACTTGATATAATTTTAGTGAGTGGTGCTAGAGCAAGCCCAAAAGCTAAAGCAGATCTTTGTGTAAAACAGGCAGCAGGAAAAAATGAGGAGAAAGCTCATATGGGAAGCAAAATGGAGACGTGACTTGCAGGTCCAACTTTGCAATGCTGACCTTGTAACCTCAGGTCCACCAGAAAGACAAAGCAACTCTGGGGAAAGAGAATTTCTGATGAATGAGTTGGGACTGCAGCAATGGAAAGGGAGTGGGAGGTTTCCCACATCAGCACTTGCTGTGGAAACAGGTTCTCCACTGCTTGCCCTGAAGCTAGCTGCTCTCACCAGTGCTGACAAGACCCCAAGAAAGGATGAGGTTAATGACCTGGCCTGGCTGAACAGAGAGCTTTGGCTGGAACTCAGGGAAAATAAGAAAGTTTATGATCTTTGGAAGAAGGAACAGGTAACTCAGGAGGACAACAAGGATGTCATGAGGTTATGGAGGGGAAAAATTAGAAGGGGAAAAGCCCAACTAGAACTTAATCTGGCTACTGCCATAAAAGACAATGAAAAATGTTTCTATAAATACACTAGCAACAAAAGGAGGGCAAAGAAGAACCTCCACATAATGACAAAGTATGAGGAGAAGGTTGAGTTACTTAATGCCTTCTTTGCCTCAGACTTTAATAGTAAGACCAATTTTTCTCCAGGAACCCAGTCCCCTGAGCTGGAAGACAGGGATAGGGAGCAGAATGAAGCCACCATAATCCAAGGGGAAATGGTTAGTGACCTGCTACACCACTTAGACACACACACACAAGTCTATGGGCTCGGATGGGATCCACCCAAGGGTACTGAGGGAGCTGGCACAAGTGCTCGCCAAGCCACTTTCCATCGTTTATCAGCTGGTGAAGGGTCTAGAGCACCAGTCTGATGAGGAGTGGCTGAGTGTTTAGCCTGGAGAAAAGGAGGCTGAAGGGAGACCTTATTGCTGTCTACAACTACCTGAAAAGAGGTTGTAACAAGGTGGGTGTTGGTCTCTTCTCCCGAGTAACAAGTGATAGGATGAAAGGAAACAGCCTCAATTTGTGCCAGGGGAGGTTTAGATTGGGTATTAGGAAAAATTTCTTCACTGAAAGGGTTGTCAATCACTGGAAGAGGCTGCCCAGGGAAGTGGTTGAGTTGCCATCCCTGGCAGTATTTAAAAGACGGGTAGATGTGGTGCTTAGGGACATGGTTTAGTGGTGGACTTGGCAGTGTTAGGTTAATGGTTGGACTTGGTGATCTTGAGGGTCTTTTCAGGCCTAAATGATTCTGTGATTCTGTCTGCATCCTAAGCTGGTGAGTACTGGGTCTGCTCTGGTTTGCAGTGGTGGAGGAGCTATGTTCATACAGCCCTGTTCTGTGCTGGAGTGCACTGGCCTAAGTGGCTGTGAATGGAGGAAAACACGGAAGATATTAAGTTCTTCATTGATCATTTAACTTCTGGGCTATGGTCTAAATCTGAAGCGGGTCTTGTCATATAGCTTCACACCACAACCTTGCAGAGCCTCCTGTTTATGCTTCCTTGAGCCCATGAAAACAGGGCAGTCAGCTCAGCTGCTCTGCTGTAGAAGAAGGAGTTATAGGTCTGATTTCCTTCCATCTAGTGCTAAGCTGAAACCCCAGCGTGGAGAGTAAAGCTATAACCCAACGCCACAATGTAAGGGTAGGATACTGCTCTGAGAACTTTCTCTGCCTGTGGATGCACTAAACAGACCTATGTGAACTAAGGGAAAAGGGACAGTTTTCCATCTTATGTTAGATCAGAAAAAGGAACAACTAGTCAACTAATGACTTGGTAGTAGTTGATTAAGTGGCAGCCAATTCTTACAATTTTCTCCCCTTCAACACATGAGACAATGCCAGGGCACTGTGTCGCATGATGGGAAATGCCTGGTGAGTCAGGGTGGGTTGCAGGGTGGAGCAACGTTTCTAGGTCAGAGATGGTTGGCAGATCCGAGGGGCCAGGGTGCAGCTGGAGCACAGTCTCAGACCAAGACAGGTACTGCAGTGCTGAGCTACACGTGCATGATGTACAGCCCCCCCACTAGGGGCAGGAGGGTCTGAGCAGAAGCCAAATATGTATGTCTCAGAGTCAGGTTATCCATGATGTTCTTCAGTATTTTCCCTAAAACTTGAAAGCTGTTTGTTTCCCATCACTGAGGATGCTTTCGAAGGAGACCAGCTTTGTTATGTGGCAGCAGGGACCGGTGTGCAATCAGCATCAGGCTAAGCGCACAGGAGTCTGTCACGGCGGCTGCTATTGGGAGCAAACTGTCCTGTCCACTGACCCCCTCTTGATTCAAAACCTTTTTGGTGGGCAATTTAGCTGTGGGCAGTGATGGAGTGAAAAGAGCCATGGAAGTAGGTGGCTAACTGTTCCTTTGTCTGTATGAAGTCTGACGGGCAGCAGCTAGATTGCACTTCCAGGTGGCAATAGGAGAAAGGCAGTGCAAGCAGAAAGTCCTGCTGGGCTCCATGATTCAGGCCCGCGGCTCAAGGTCCTCTCATTGCTGAGCTTTCCGCACATGTAATTCTAGAAAGAGCCTCTGGTAAAGGCAGTGTTCATCTCATTATCAATTCAATTTTTGTGACAGCCCTGCTAGGGCTCTTAATTTCTTGTGTTAAAACAACAAATGAGATGACCCAACTGCAATCTTTAATAGGTATCATGGGTCAGTAATCATTCATTTGTTATAGTGCCTTTCACCCGAAGGACAGAGATGAAAATTTGTCCTCCTAATGGCAAGAGCTGTAAATTAGTTTTATTTCACTGCTAAATCTAGAGGCCTGAAAATTAGGATGACCAGCCCTTAGCTGGGAAGAAAATGTGTCAGCTCAAGGGATTTTCTGCATTAGGCAAATAGGCAGCTCATAATCACTCATTAAACAGTCACAGCAGCTGTCTCCTGACACCCTTTCCTACTCCAAGTTTTGACTCTCCTGCTGCACTGAACATGGTGAAACTTTTCAAGTCTGATGTCCAGTTCTGGTCCAGTGACCTCAGCTCCACGTCTAGCCATGGAAGAGAAGTGAATATCTCCTGAAAGTGCTGCAAAATAATTTCATTTTTCCTTGAAAATGAGCATATTCAAGATAGGGATGATGAATTGCTTTGTGGAGCTACATCTTATCTTCATTATTATGGGAGTTTCAGGTGAGTAGCTCAGATTTGAACATGTCTATCTTCTAGACATATACATTTAGTTGAGACAAATCCCACCTAAAGTTTATCCAGTTGTTTGTCACAGGTGTTTCTTCTGCTAAGTAACATTATCCTTCTCCTTGAAGGCTTTGCAAGCCCCATATATCTAAAAGATGTTATTCTCAGTTAGCACGGACTCGCTGTGGATTTGGAAATTGCGGGGCGAGCCATCAGTGCATGCTCATAGGGTGGAAAGGAGGGAAATTAAGGGTTTTAAAGACAGGTGGAAGCTACGTTGATAGGAACATGAAGATACCTAACAGCCTTCACTGAGCAAGTAGCTGCCAGAGAAGTCTCAGAAACACTTGAGTGTCTCTGTCTGGGAGTGTGGGTGTCTCTCTTGCAGTAACTACAGACGTGGCTCATGCCTTTGGCCTGACAGGCTGCACAAAACACCACACAGCCATTCCCCCTTGTGAAGCCTGGTCCCAGAGGTTTGCCCAGAGCTCTCCTAGCCCTGCATGAAACCAGACGGGGATGTAGTGCTTGTCCCAGATGACTCAGGTTGTCACAGAGGTATGCAGTTTGTTGAAGCAAAGCCATGCTGTTCACCACAGGTGATGTCCTGACAGGGAGCCAGGACTGCAGCCAGGACCTCAGTGGCCTGAGCCCTGGGTGGTGGAGCTGTGTCCTCTCTTGTCCACATGCACCCTGGCCCAGGGAGCAGGTAGGCAACACTGCAGCATGAGGGACAGGAAGCAGATCTTCCCTTGGTGTCCCATCCCTGAGCCACCATGCTTTCTCCCTCCAACCCTTGCGACACTTTGGGAAGAAGAAGAGAGGTTTGTCCTGGGAAAGAAAGGTTGAAACGCCTTTGATGTGATGAAATGAGTGGTCTGTCATCTTGTTCAATAACATGTCACACAGAAAGCTGTATAAAAATTTCTCTACAGAAAGCTGAAAATACAAAAAAACCCCACCCCAAAAAAACCTACCCCACTCTCAAATCCTCAAAACCTGTAAGTATATCAGAATAGTTGTACAATTATTGCCTTTTATGATGTGCAAGGTACAGAGTATTGTGCAGCCAGATAAGTTTATAAGAACATGGATTAAGCTACCTGCCTGGGGAGGACCTGACTGAAGTTAAAACAATAAAACCTTCCCACAAGTCAAGTGAGGGTGTGAGAGAGGGACATTCAAGTACAAGAATGGCTTTGAATAAGAAATGTGGCACCTCTGCCTGCTTTCTCCAATGCTACACTTGCACCACAATAGGAAATTTTAGGATGGAGAGCCAGAGAGACCAGAGCCAATAGAAAGAACCTGTGGTGCTGCAAACCAGAGCCGCACAGCCTACACAAATGGATTTCCAGCAAGAGCCTCCTTAATTTTAAAAATAACTAGACTCCAGGAGCTGCAGCTGATCTGCTGATAGATCTCTTGTCTCTGGATTGTTCATGGTTTCCCCATGAACAACATTGTCATCCCCTGGTGACATCCAACCAGTCAGCCTCACCTCAGTGCCTGGTAAGATGATGAAGCAGATTCTCCTGGAAGATGTCGAAACATATGGAAGACAGGGTTGTGATTAGAGACAGTCGGCATGGCTTCACCAAGGGCAAATCACACCTGACCAGTCTGGTGGCCTTCTACAATGGAGTCACTGCATCAGTGTGCAGGGGAAGAGCTATGGATGTCATCTACCCGGACTTCTGTAAGGCCTGTGATATGGTCCCCCACAACATTCTTACCTCTAAATTAGACACAGATGGGTTTGATGGATAGACTGTTAGATGGATAAGCAATTGACTGGATGGCAGCATCCAAAAAGTTATGGTCAATGGCTCAATATCCAAGTGGAAACCAGTAATGAGCGGTGACCCACAAGGGTCTATACTGGGGCCAATACTATTTAATATCTTCATCAGTGACACAGATAGTGGGATTGAGTGCACTTTCAGCAAATTTGCTGACAATACCAAGCTGTGTGATGCAGTTGATTCACTTGAGGGAAGGGATGCCATCCAAAGAGACCTTGGCAGGCTTAAGGAGTGGGACCTTGTGAATCTCACAAAGTTCATCAAGACCAAATGCAATGTCCTGCACCTGGTTGGGGCAACCTCTGGTGTCAATACAGGCTGGGTGGTGAATGGATCGGGAGCCGCCCTGTGGAGAAGGACTTGGGGATATTGGTGGATGAAAAATCAGATATGAGACAGCAATGTGTGCTTGCAGTGCAAAAAGCCAACCGTATCATGGGCTGTACAAAAAGAAATGTGGCCAGCATGTCAAGGGACATGATTCTCCCCCTCTGCTCTGCTCTCATGAAACCCCGCCTGAAATACCACCTCTAACCCTGGGGTCCACAGCACAAGAAAGACATGGAGCTGTTGGAGCAAGTCCAGAGGAGGGTCACGAAAATGATCAGAGGGCTGGAGCACCTCTCCTATGAGGACAGGCTGAGAGAGTTGAGGTTGTTCAGCCTGGAGAAGAGAAGGCTCTGGGGAGATCTTATAGCAGCCTTTCAATATATAAGGAGAGGCTGATAAAAAAGGGGCAACAGTTTTAAACTGAGAGAGGTAATGTTTTTAAGCCAAAAGAGGGTAGGTTTAGATTGGACATAAGGAAGAAATTTTTTATGATGAGGGTGTTGAGACATTGGCACAAGTTGCCCAGAGAAGCTGTGGATGCCCCCTCCCTGGAGGTGTTCAAGGCCAGGTTGGACCCAGCATTGAGCAACCTGATCTAGAGAAAGATGTTCCTGTCCATGGCAGAGGGGTTGGATTAGATGATCTTCAAGGGTCCCTTCCAACCATTCTGTGATTCTGTGATTCTGTGATTCTATACTTCCTCTTGCTGGTGGCACACGAGGTCAGAGTGGAGGTGCCAGTGGGCTAGGGGATGGCAGGGGATTCCCTCCCCAAAAGGGCAGTGCTGCAGGAAGGGCAGCGTGGAGACTGACTCAACCTCTCCTGACTAGGGGAGACCATTGTGTCTCAGATCTGAAGCATTTTGACAGGACAGGTTGGGGAAAAAAAATGAACGCAGTTGTTCTCTGTGCTCCGCTCCTTCTGCAGGCAGAACACTGCAAGCTCAGAGGCTGTCAATACGGTACCTTTCTGTAAGTATGAATGTTAACTTAGAGGGTTGTTGAGTGTTTTTTTTTTTTTTTTCTTCAGCAAAACCCTTAAAACTTTCAATCTATTAATAGAGATAATTTTCTTGCTGTAGGTGGAGTATTGTCTTCTCTGGCTAAGCTGAGCCTCCCTTTCTATTCTCTCTTTCCACCTGCGTCCTCCCTATGTGAAGAAAACTTCTAGAACTAATCTTTGAGAATTTGAGGGGGAGAAAGAAGGAGGAACAGGCTATGATTTGCACAAAATTAAAAGAAGTATTTGTGACACAAGCCAAATGTTCCCACAGAAATGTCCCTTTCCTTACTGCAAAGAATATATCAGTGGAACATCAACATACATTACACACACTAAAAAAATTTCCTCAGGCTTGCAGTTTGTTTTTCATGCCCAAAGCTAATGGTTCACTTTGGTTTTCTGTATTGTTTTGTGGTTTTTCCCCTTTCTTAAGACTGCACAAACTCAAGACACTTTCAGCTGAGAGTGAAATAATGATGAATTTTGTGTTGTCTTGTAACAGGGAGACTTTTTTCATTCAATGCCACACTCATGTTGCAGGTACCCAGAGCAAGGGCAAGCTGAAAGCTCAGGGCTAGGTCACTGGTGGAGAAAGGGCAGGGACGTGTAGGGGAAAGGAGAGTTACTCTGAGACTGGCAAAATTTATTTTCCCCTCTGTTTTTTTTCTAATGCTCCTGAAATCTGAGCATGACCTCTGCCACCAGGCCATGTAGATGGGTTCAAGATGCCATCACTCACCAGTACCTCAGCAGGAGGGAGGGACGCATGGTTTTAAGCCACTCCTGCATTTCCGCAGACACAGCTCTCAGGAGAAGGTCTTAACCAAAAATGAGGAGTGTCTTACAGCTGATACGTTGCTCAGTGACTGCTACAGAGATGTAGGCACGGGCATGGGCACGGGCACAGCCTATGAGACAGGACAGGGAACCAGTGTCGGCAGCATTACATGCCCTGTGCTCCCTCCCTGCTCCACCTGCGTGGCCCCAGCCCAGGGTCTGAACTCAGCTGTGACCTGCCTGGTGTAGGCTTAATTGGTCATTATCCCGTGCCAGTTGCAAGAACAATGTGACATAGACCATAGAGCAAATCCTTGCCCAGGAGGTGGGAGACATGGGTTCCACCAAGAGAGGTTGCAGGCTTGCTCAACAATCACCACCTCGTCTTTTTTCTCCTTCCAACAGGCCAGTAATGTTTGTGTTGTCCTTTGGCACTCCCGGGGTGCGTTTCTGAAAGAGCAGTTTGTGAATTTAAATGTCATATAATTGTGATAGCTGCAGGTTTCCTGATGGAAGGGAAGAATTTCGATTGTCTCAGGGTGGATTTGGTCTAATTATCTCAGATGACACCAGCAAATCTGCTCCTCTTGGAGACATGCTGTTACTGTAGTAACTTGTAAATGAATATTGGATGATGTGTTATTAGAGCCAGTCTGAACTGGTAAGTTTATGAGCACAGTGGGCAATCACTTCTTTTTTTTTTTTTTTTTTTTTTCCATATTAATTTCTTCCTCAGTGTGAATGTAAAACACAAAATCCACAGGTCAGATTTAGGGCTCTTGTGAACTGTGCCTCTCCTATCAGACAGAGCAGATGCAGCCTGGAACTGCTTTATCACTTTGCTTTTAATTAAAGCCTATAATGGTTTTGCACTTTGTTAACAGGCTGTATACAAAGTACAAAGTGAATAAAGGATGAAGTGAATCTTCAGATAATTCTACGTTTTGGATTATCTCTTTTTACATATGCAGGCCATTCACTATATCACCCAGAGCCACAACCAGCATTGCTTCATGAGTGATCTGGTAATAAACAGTGGTTACACCCTGCCTTTCTGGAGCGAGAGCTGGTGGTGCCTGCCTTGGCTTCAGATACTTTCCCTGTGTGGCCAAAGGGGATGGTGTTTAGAGGCATCACCCTTGCTTAAACAACATTTTATACAATCTTCTGCTAGTCCAAGGAGAAGAAGGTAAACTTCTCCGTGCCCCAGTGCATCAGCAGCTGCAATGCAACACCAAATCCTCTGTACTACAGTTTGTTGTCACTGCATTGTGCTCAGTCCTAAAATGCAGCAAAGAGGATTCAAGTTGCAAATCAGGTCCTTGGGGCATGTGCCACCCTCCAGCCTGGTTTCTTCTGTATCTCTAATCTGCAAGCCTGGGAAGTCTGCCAGGAGGATGTTCTGGGTCAGCCAGAACCAAATCAGAGGGGGAAATGTTCAGATTATCCCTAAACAGCCAGGGGAAGAGGAAGACCATGTTTCTGACCTGCAGATGCCCACCCTTTCCACTTCTATTGTTGACAGTAGCTGTAGCTCAGGATCCGGATCTGGATTTGTCCCCAGCAGCCGTCCACACTTCAGGGAAGCTGCCTATGGGAGAGGCAGAGTCTGTCTCCACTCCTTCCACAGTCACAGCAGGGACCTGCTCCACCAAAACAGCCTCATTTCAGCTCCTCTCTTGGGTGCCTCTACAAAGGGCTTAAATGGTACTGGCAAGAGTACCCTCAGGGGCTTCTCCCTGAGAAACAGGAACAGTTTATTATCTTATTCTACTGTCCCCCTTTGTTTTAAAAGCCCTTTAAAGTTTCCAGGACATCACCATTTCTGGCAGGGGATCCCAAACCCAAGTAACAGAGAGCAGAAAAGCAACAAGGGTGAGGGTAGTGAGCATGGGTGCAGGATAAACCTGCACTGACCAAGGATGCTCTGGGCACTATGAGCATGCCTGGTCTAGTTGCTCCCACAGTCATGGTCTCATACTGTGTTTACTCAAAGCCAAGATGCCTTTTTTTCTGTGGTAACAGATCTTAAAGCTAAGAGTCTTCCTTTGTTAAGCCCTTGAAGCAAGCATGGGGCAATTACCCCAGAGCAAGTGTTGTATATCAACTTGCCAACCTGCCAGGCCTCCACAGGTCCAGATGCTTCCATTTCATCCATTTCATCTCCACGCTTTTCTTTTATTTTGGCTAGCAAATAACTGTGTCAGATGATCCACAGGAATTGCCCATGTGCATGGTTTTGCTCAATGTATTTTATTCCTCAAAGAAAGCACAGAAAGTGATCTCAGGTAAGATCCAGAAAACACAGCAGCTAAACCAGGATCATTTGTGTGGGTGTCCATGACCCATCTGCAGCTTTGGCTGAGGGTCAGCGAGACGATGCGTCTCCCTTCAGCCTGAAACACGTGAAGTTTCAGTGTCGTCCCACCTGGGCTGGGAATGGTCCATCAAACTCGATTTTAAAGCAGGAGAGCTGGAGAGCATGACATTGCTCCACTTTGATGGTGTCTATGCCTAGACCTCTCTCAGAAAGCATCTACGAGACTGAAATGCTTTAGTATGGGTCCTGTTTATATTTCATTATAATTACATTGTTTTCAATATATTGAAGAATGTCAAGTTTCTTGATATTTTTGCTTGCTCTTCAAGACTGCATGACAGTTTATGCTAAAACCCGTGACATTTTAAAAGCAAGAAAGGGATTTTAATTTGAGAATAATATCTTTCTTTCCATCTGGGATACATTTAAAATGCTGTAACATATTTTTGCTATATCTATAACTACCACAGAAAAACAATTTTTTTTTTTTTTTTCCAAAATACCTCTAAAACTATGTGGCCTCATCTAAAATTCAGGCTCCTCTGATATAGAGAAGTGTGGTGCTACATGTGGACATGTACTAAAGCAGCATTTTCTCTGCATACTCAGAGGTGTGTAATTAGCATGAGGACAGCCATTAACACATCCCCTGCGCTGTGTCACCAAGTCATGCCTGATTATGTTGCAAAGTGAGATTAGCGAAATGAGCTTCAAGTTGTCCTCTCGCTGCCATTTGATAGTAGGGAAAACAAATCCTTCTACTGCCAAAGCTGCAACTAATATTCAGTACTTAAGAAATTCAACTGATGCATTCATAATGAATAGGATTTTGTGTAATTAAAATTTTAAATAAATTCCCAACATGAGCCCTGGCTTGGACTTCTTAATTTCAGATATAAAAATACAGCTTTTGACAAAATAGGTTGAGGGATTTTTTTTTTTCTTCCTACTCTTTTCTTTCATCTGAGAGATTTACAAAATCTCATTAGCATACTAAAAAATAGCAGAAGATAAATTAAATGAAGACCAGGATTAAAAGACTCACTAGTTTCTTCATGTCACCTTTATAGTTCTTTTGAGCATCTGTCCCTGTGTGGTGGGTGTAAGTAACGTGGAGGTGGATGTTAGTGGGTGGCGAAGCTTTTATGAGACAGAAAGAAGCTGAGAATTAAAAAATTATTGGAGGCAGTTTCCATACAGATGAGAAGAAGCTATCATACCCTGAGAAGCCTGGGAAGAGGAGGAAGACAGTATGAAAACTGAATAAATGGCACATTTCACTGGCAAAGAAAATGCCAATTTTTTTCAACAGAAACCCTGAAAGTTGCCACGGACCTCTCTCCTAAAGCATCCCAAAGCTGCAGACCTGGGTCCCTCCTTGCCTGCAGAAATCTTTAGGTCAAAGCCAAAAATACATCAAGTTCTCATGGCACGTTTCCAGGTTGCTCATCTACCTACAGGGTGACTGCATCCCTTGTTGTCCCTTGTCACATGATGGAGATGAGACAAAGGATGGCAAGGTCAGCAAGCAGGTCCTGTAGCTGGGAGGAAGACCATGTTGCCCTGGAGAGCTGGACTCCACTTATGTCTCTGCCTGGACAGCCCTGTATGATACTGGAGAGTCATCTACAGCAAGCTGTTCATGGATGGCTTCTAGTCAGTCGATCGTCGCTCCTGAGTTGCTCAATCTAACATCTTAGACCTGATTTGCGGATAGTTTAATCACTTGTAGCTCCATCTGAGGTTAATGGAGTCTGGATTTTGAAAATATCAAGTACTCTAGGAGGCAATTCTACTGTGAAAAATCAGGAGCTGTGTGATATAAGCTGGGCAACAAAATATGGTCAATACACTTGGATCTTTAATCTCTCCATGCCTAAATTCCTTGACCCTAAAGTGAGAAATAATACTGCCATTGTACTTTAGCTCAACATCAGAAGTATCAGCTTTTGACAGATGCTTTTGATGCACAGAGACAGCCACAGCAATGACGCTCATAGAAGAAAAAATACATGACAAAATTAACTCTTCTCAGAGGCAGCTTTAAAAAAAAATATGCAGTCTCAGATTTGGGACTATTTTCACAAGGATGGCAAAAATAAGCTCATCATCAAAATACATGGCTTCCATCCCCCCAGGTACCAGCATTTTTTAAATAAAAAAGGTACCAGACTGGTTTAACCTGGACAAAACAATGTGGTTTTTTCCTCACGACATTATTCTCAGAAACATTTGAAACAGACCTGTAAGTGTTATGAGTCTATATAAAAATACGTGTATGTGTGTTTACATAAGTGCATGTATAATTTAATATGTATTTTAAAGTCAGCCTGAATCAGGTGTTATCCCAAACAACGTAAGTTTTACAAAGTTGTACAGAATAGGAAGCTGGATCTCAGAGGGGGGGCAGCGGTATCAGGAGGCAGTGTTAGCACAGGTACCGGGTTTGTAACAGGGGTGTGAGCACAGCCCCTCTCAACCCCTGGCTCCCACAGCTGCCAGGAACATGCACGGCTCCTACCAAGCCTCCTGTAATCCATCCCAGAAGGCTGTGGCTGAGGAGGAAGGAGCTTGGATCCACAGAAGGACCAGATATGGGTTCCCTCTCAGAAGAAGGATTAGGTTGCAGTGTCTCAGGGTGTACTAAAGCTGGAACGGGGTAGAGAAGGAGCACTCTCTGCTAGTTCAGGCTGGATGGTGTGTCCGATGGCTTTATTTTCATCTCTGACATTTTCTGTGTGAGCCTGTGATGGCCATCAGACTACACCATTGACTTCCCCAAGCAAATAGCCCAGCCCATGGGTGAGTTAATGAGTGTTTGCAAAGTTGTGTGTGACCACTGGATGAAATGCAGTTGCATAGGTGGGCAGTGTCTGGAAAAGGGTTATTATTCACAGCACCTGCTTTGCTGTCAGAAACCCTTATTGACTAGGCAGCAAACAAGTCCTTGTCCTCACTCCTTGGGATGTTCTCCTCAGCACACGCTGCACTGTTCACGGGCATGTAAAAGGCTGATTTTTTTTGCACATTATGTGCATTACTGTAAGTAAAAGTATGCATGAGGCATCCAGGCTCCCAGTGTAATGCTGGGGAAAACTGGAAAGTGCAGAAAGGAGACATTTAACCTTCACTGTGAAGACCTGAGCAGCATTTATTCCTCTGCAACATGGCGGTGCTACTCGCCCTCCTTTTACTCCAGATCATCAGTGTCTGGGTCCTCTCCCATGGGGTGTGAGGACTGAATTCAACCCTCCCTCACCCTGAGGGGTTTGCAGCGAGCAAATTCCCCACTTGGAAGTCAGGACTTTAATTGCAAGGCATTCAGCTGCTCCGGGCAGCAGCCACCTTTGCTCTCCCATTTGAAGCTGTGCAGCAGAGAAGTAGAGCTTGAGGGATCACGGTGTAGCCAGTGCCTGCACCCTACAGTGCCCGGAGATCACCTAGCAGGGATGCAGTGTGGGTTTCTGCCTCTGTTTCCTCTATTTTTGCCACAGTTTGTAGTTAAAGTCTTTGCTAGCTAGAATACAAAAGGTCCCCACAGAGTTTGATGAGCAACACCAAAGCCCTCTCTCCTGGGTAGGTGCGTTAGTTTTGCAGCTGCACACTTAGAGATATGCTTGTGTCTTCTCTACCTCTTGGAGATCTTGGAGATCTCTACCTCTGATCTACCCTTTGACCTTCCTCTGGATTTTCTATCAGGTCACTGGTGACTGGAGGTGTAATGGTGGTAGGGAGCCACAGATTTACACCCTCGTGTGAACAGACATCCATTTCTCTCACCACGAACTGTGTTGTCTCCAGTGTAGCAGGAGAAACTCATAGCGATACAACTCTCTCCTGACCAAAATCAGGTTCCCTTCTGCTCCTTATCTAGAAACCGGTAAAACCTCTGCGGATCTGCCCCGAGGATGGGTTTGGTCCTGGCTGCATGTAGAGAGCAGTGTCTGGGGGTAAGTTCCTTCGGCATCTCTTGGGATGAAGCGAATTGCACTCCAGGGCTCTGCATGGGCTGTAAAAGGAGCTGATGTTCTTCAGAGTTTGCCACCTACTCCTCAGATGTTAAAGATAGAACAGATGAGTCACACCTAGAGTGATTTATTGCATTTTTAGTAGAAAGTCTGTAGAAAGGCTGGGTCAGGACCCAGAAGCCCTGTGTCCCAGGTCCAAATATAAACTTTTTTTTTCTTTTCATAAGAAAAGCACTGTGTATTTATAAATTCCTCTTTTCCAAATGACTTGTTCTTAAAGAGATTTACACTGCAATAAGCTGCATCATTAAAAAGAAATTTTTTCTGTGAGCGGCAGAGCCTGGTTTCCTGCGGTTTGGTGTGTCATGATGGGATTATCTCATGTCTAATGAGGAGCACTCCAGCTGAAGCCTTTTCTCCTGTTCATAAAGACTGTCTCATGTGGGTTCTCTGGTGTCTATAATACATTTGGGATCAAACTGCCGTTGTTTAGGTTCTCTCCTATCTGACAATGTAATATGGCCCACACGGCAAGCTGTTCTTCCCTGGAGACAAGAAAGGGTCATACCTCTCTACCCTGCTGCCTCTTCTCATAAAGCCAGTTGAAAATTAAAAAAAAAAAACTTTGAGACTTCTATCATACAGTTAAATTTGACTGATATTGGCCAACAGGCTAAAAGATAGTTGAGAATAATACTGGACTGACACGACAATATAATAAACCTAATTTTATTAGGTAATCAGGCAATAAATGATGGAAAGTAAACACTGGAGCAGATTAAACATGAAAAAAGTTCATAAATATTTATTCAAGCATTTAAATGTGCTCAAGGTGACCATTTTATGCCCATTTTCCATTTCAGTTTTAGAGGTTCGATTCATAGCCATATGGAAGGGCAACAAGGGCACAGGCACCCCAATAGTTCTGCTCATTCCTCAAAAGTAAAAGCAAAATAATAGTTTCCTGTGAGGCTTTTTTTTACAAAGACAGGGAATTTTAAAATGTTTCTTTCAAAATATTACAACATGTAGAATTTAGAAACAGTTGTGTTGAATAATTCAGAAACCAGATTTTGAAGATGATTCTCACCTAGTCAGAGAATAAAAATAGATCATATGGTTTGTGTTGGATTTCCAGAATTTTCAATAAACCTGAACTGAACAAAGCCAGACCAAAAATCCTTTGCTGAAGTGATTCATGGAAATGTTTCAAAATGTGAGATGTGAAAGGGAATTCTCAATGATTTGCATGCGTGCACACACACACACACAAAATCACAAACGAAGGAAAGAAGAAGGATACATTGAATAAATTGCTCTTTGTAATTTATTTTTCCAGTTCCTGAGCCATAGAAACATGCTCATCATAAAGTGATTTTTTTTGAGATACTTGTATTTTCTTAACTTGGATACAGTTTAGATGGATGAGCTACCATTGCTCTCCATGCTTATCAAATTAGGAGAATGCACTTCTAAATTCAATTACATCCTCCCTGGAAATGGTTTCTCTAACTCTGGTAATCTTTGGAGAGGAATTATACACAGTCTATAAAGCTTCACATTTCAAAACCTAATTTTGAATGTTATTCAAGAGGTTAATTTAAGATTCATCTTCCTAAAGAGGAGTTAAATAAAACTGATAGAAGGCTGGAACTTGTCGAGTGGTTGAGAGGTTTATCAGCATGTGAGTATGAGTTCATTAGTTTTAATTAGTATAATCACTAATGTTGCATTAACAGTTTGGTGAGAGAAAGTAATTGCTCACACCCACTGTATTAGATTGGGAGATTAGAATTCATTTTATGAGGTAATTAGCATTTCAGGGATTTTTTAAAAGGCTTTTACGATCTGCCATTGCAGTAGCCTCCTTCACCAAAAAGAGTTTAAATTAACCATAACTTTCATCTTAATGGGATGCAAAAATTAATGTAGAATTAAGTATGAACCAGCAATCCCACCGTGATAAGCAGGCAGCTAAAGCCACAAACCTCGATTAGTTTATAATGACCTGTTTTATTTCCCAGACAATGATAGTCATTTATCTGTCCTTAATTCATTATCTTCTTGGAAAGTTTATATTTAATTTTATGTAGCAAAACAAGTAAGATATGAGGAAGGGAAAAGTAGAACAGTACTATCCAAGTAATATTTCTCCAAAGAAAAAGCTGCAAGGTTCAATAATAGGGTTTAAATAGTAAATTATTCTTCATATCAAATGTCAGAGGAAGAAACAGCACCCTTTGACACCCAGTGCCTTGGGAAGAATCATGAATTTCACAGCAGCGATCACAGGCACTGCTTTGCCCATCATGTCCCTTGGCAGCTACTGACAATACGAGAATGGAGATCCAGGACTTTGTCATCCTGGTTGGCAAGGAAGCCGTGGTCATCTGAGAGCTGAGACAGTTGACCCAAGAGATTGCCTTCCAAAACATGCTGGAAAGCAAAGGTGCAAGTTCTGGTGAGAAAAGCTGCTTGCAGTACGAACACTTACTCTCACGTCAAGGCTGTAATGAAAGGCATCACAGTACCCACAGAGAGATGAGACAACGCATCATTTGCAACATATCTGGTACCTATTCTATGGGACTATGCTTGCCCCTGGTTAAAACAAGTCTCTGCTCAAAAATAGCTGAATAAAGCCCAAATCTGCTACGTCCTGGATGTGGCATGGAGGAGAACAACTGTTAGATGTTAGAACTGTACTGTTCCTGTAATTTTGGGTAGATATGTTAAAACGAGCAGACGTGGGGCAGTATCCAGGGAATTATATGAATATTCCTAAAACATATCTTAAAGCAAAATGTACTCTTAATTCTTATACTCCTTACAAACATCTCCAGAGGAGTTCAGAGGGAGACAATGTCCTCCTACGTTTAAACATCTAAAATTTAGGTACATCTAGGCAGATTAGATCTCAGCCTTAGACTGGGTCTGGCGGCAGCTAGTGCCACCTTTAGGAGGTGAATTACTCCAGCCAAGATTTAAATCTGCCACTGGGAAGGCTTGCCTCCCTCTACTGACTGCAGAGGCAGCCCAAGTTAACCAGGTTTCCATCTTGGGTGGCTGAAGTAAATGCTTAGAATTGGGTAGGAAGAATCATGACCGACACGCCTGTGCCTTAGGGTTTGTCTACGCACAGAGTTATTGCGGAGAATCATTGCTCTTCCTGAATAGCATTACCTGTGGATACACTTTTGATTGAATAAGACTTACTCTTTTCAAAAACATCCACTTGACAGAGGCAGAGTGGTTTGCTTCCTAGTCCTCACGTGGAATTATTCTGCAAAAGCTCCTGCCTTTTCAGCTAGTTGTCCTACCTTAATCCAAATTTACTTTAGTATAAAAATGCCCTTAATTTGCCATCCATCCACTTTTGAGAGCTATTTAAGATTTATGGAGGTAAGTGCATCAATTAAGCACAAATACATTGACAAAAAAAAAAAAAATAAGGCATCATATACAATAAGAACTGACTTTTATTTCACAAATTATGGGTGTTATAAAGCATATTGTTTCAGGAGAAATGTCTGTATTTGCCAGTGTGTTTCATTAAAGAATAATAAAGCCATACATATTTCATTTCCTTGTTCTGAGTTGCAAGAGCCTTAACTATATAAAATGCCCCATGCTGTCCTTGCTTTGTTGGGCTTTTTTTTTTCTTTTTAATCAGATTTTTCCCCTCAAACTAATGAAATCGCTCTTTAAACACATATATCACTTTCATTTGAAGTTACTTATCATGGCTCATATGGTTTCTCTCTTCTCCTGGGGAATAAGGCAACTGCCAGCTCCTTTTGCTGTGCAGATCCAGTCCTGGATTGCCCCTGATCTCAGCCTGGTTTTCTCACCAGTGCTGTTTTAGGTGGAGTCTGCGGGGGTTCTGCACCTTGTGTATCTGAACGGGTTCCTGGTCCACCTACTATCGCTTGTAATTTCTCTCTTCTTGTAGTATGCACCGACCCGCTGTGCAGCTGTGCAGACATCCGTGGAGCAAGCTGTCCTTCCTCCCTGTCATCACCACGAAGCAGTGCATGACCCCCAGCTGGTTCCCTGCACGTGCCCACTCTTCTCCTGCCCGTGGGAAGGGCACTTGGAGGTGGTGGTGTCCCACCTGAGGCAGACCCACCGCATCAACATCCTTCAGGGGGCAGAGATTGTCTTCCTGGCCACGGACATGCACCTACCTGCACCCACAGACTGGATCATCATGCATTCCTGCCTTGGCCACCAGTTTTTGCTGGTCCTCAGGAAGCAGGAGAAGTATGAAGGCCACCCCCAGTTCTTCGCTACGATGATGCTGATCGGCACGCCAACCCAAGCTGACAACTTCACCTACCGTCTTGAGCTCAACAGGAACCAGAGGCGCCTTAAGTGGGAGGCGACCCCCAGGTCGGTACTGGAGTGTGTTGACTCTGTCATTTCAGACGGGGATTGCCTTGTGCTGAACACTTCCCTGGCTCAGCTCTTTTCCGACAACGGAAGCCTAGCAATAGGAATTGCAATAACCACCAGCAAAGTTCACAATGCTGAAAATGAAATGTGAGGGGGAAGAGGGAAGAAGAGGAAGAGGAGGAGGAGGAACAATGGTGCTCTAGCTGCCTTGTGAGAGCCAGAACTTGCGGACTTTTTGGGGGGGTCTCAGGTCTTTTATGGTATTTAGTACTCGTCCACAGTGGGCATTATGTAAACATTCTGTGGTTACGGTCTCTGTGTAATGTATTTACTGTTTTGTTAATACAATTTTATGAGAAATTTTAAAGAGGCTAATCAATTTATTGTCGCCCTCCAGCAACACTGGAAACAAGGCTTTCTCCTGGAAAGCGCACCCAGGGTGACTCATAGCAGCCTTTGGTCTGAGCATTCTATGCAAATGTGTTTCCTTCATTGTCTGCCTAATTGCCTGGTATTAATGAGGCCCCTTTGCCTGGTAAAAAGTAAAGTTTTCCACTAAGGGACAAGAGCACAGGGTTTGCAACAGGTTCGTTTATCACTGATTCGAGAGCAACTTCGGCAAAACTGGTGCAGTTGACCTCAGGTGGACCGAACCACAGCAGGTCTCAGACTACCAGAAGATGTCTGTTAACCCCCCTCCCACCTTCCCTGCACACCGCGTACTTACCTCCCTGTGATGGGTTTCCATACTCGCAATAGTGATTTAAGTCTTACACTGTGGTCACAACCAAGCTGCAGAGAGCTCATCGTTTCAGAGCTCCCTTCAGCTTCTGAGGAAGCAATGTTCACCACCCAGACAATGAAAGCTTCAGAAGAAAAAGTCATCACCTCCTCTGAGCCGGGGCCTGGAAAGCCTCATCCTGCATTAAATCGGGAATGACAGCTAGTGGGTGGTCACTGTGAGCATGGGTAAGTCTCACTCCTGTATCATGATAGGCCATGAGAGGCTTGCTAGATGGTCTGGCTCCAGCATGGAGATAACCATAGCCAGCCATGAGGGCATTCACTTTTTTAGCTGCTATTTCCTTAAGCATTCAGAAAGAGATTTTCAGAAAATAAAGTATCAGGAAGGTCCTAAGTTGTGTACTGCTCTTGCTATTGAATTCTGTGCCACTTAGACTCACAACATGTGCAGCTAAATATTGATTTAAAACAATGCAGACTGAATATCTGTTTGCAAATTGGCTATGAGATTTAAAACACTCTCCTTTAAAAATAACCCCATTTTTTTTTTCTTCCATACACATAGAGGGTGATGATGGTCCCTTTTTTTCTGCCAAGGGTGTTTCACAGATGGTGATAGTCACAAGAAAAAAAACCAGGCTTCTCTAAGAACTTCTCCCTTGGTTGGCTCCTTGGGAGAGTCAGAGGCAGGTGCTGGCCGTCTCCTGATGCTCAGTCCCACCTGCAATCAGGCATGTTTCCTCCATACCCAATAACAGCAGTGAAATCCCACTGCAGCAGGTGGCATGTTGAAGGAGGGGGCTCTACTGTGAGTGTGACACATGAGAAGCATGGGAAATTGTCTTTTCCTGTTTTCACTTCTGCCCGTGTGTGGCTGTGTCCGGGCTGCTCCTGAATGCCTTTTTGAGAAACATCTGGTGGGATGGGTCAGTTTGTATCTGCAGAGATTGAGGTTGGTTTTTTTTCCTATGGAAAACCAAGGAAAGGGGGAAGGGAGCCAAGAACAGTTCTTCAGTGTTTCAAAAGGCATCTTGCTGTAGCTAGCTTTGGATAGGGAAAAGCTCTGATGCTAATCTCTCCCACCTGCTGTTCTCCTGGGAATTATTCTAACCAATGCATGAAGTAAAACGAATTGCAATTTTCCTGAGATGAATGCTATGGAGGTAATGCCTTCTGAGTTGCAGATGCACCTCGCCTCCTTACCTGGGCTTTCATAGCAGGTCACCACTCAGAGAGGAGCTAGGGCCTCTTCAACAGGCTGCCCATGATCACACAAACTGAGGTCCAAAGAAGTCGTCTCAGTCCTTGTAAAAGTACGCTGGGGCATACCTTCACAGCTCTCCCACCTCTGAATTCGGGGGGCCAGAGGGGCATGCTGGTTTGCAGCGCTTCACTGGAACACACAGGCTTCAGAGTGGCTTGCTTTTTCCCTGCGATGTTAAATATTCAGGACCAGCAACTGCTGCCCTTTCCCTAAATGATAGCAATAAATAAATCATTGGCATTTTTGTGGACTGAAAGTGGCTTCTCCAGCTCCTCCGGCAAATATTCTGCTGCTGAATTAAAACAAAGTAAAAGCAATAAAATACCAATAAAAACAGTTCTTCTAGCTTAAACTTCCTGAGCTCTTTGTATGCTGTGGTAGAAACCTAATGTAATGCTGCTTTTGTTGCCTGATCACAACCAGTTCTAGGGGAAGGGATATTCCTCGGGTGTTCACTTCTTCCAGACTATTTACCTCTTGCTAGCTGGCACTTTGTGTTCTTGAAATATCTACTGAAATGAAGAATGCATTTTTGGCATTTGTGGCCATGGACCTCGCCAAAGGACCAATGTATTTCTGGCAGGATGCATGTGACAGCAGCAGTTCTCTGTGATGGACATCTCCATCCCTTGCCAGAATCCTGGTTTTCTGGTTTTGATGGGGCACAAGGCACAGTGGAAATGTGACCTCCCTGACACAGACCTCCTCACATCCCGTGTGTCCTTCCCCCAGAGCCTTCTCATGATCACACCAAAAGTTCAGCATTTCCATTTCCTTCCCAGTCGTCCCCCTCATCTGGTGGTCAACCTTCTCAACCCTCTCTCAAGCTCTCAACCTGGGCTTCCCCCTCCAGCTTGCAGAGCCCATGGTGCTTCTTGCCTCCTCCCGCTTTTGCCTCTCCGGTGCCTTTACTTAAATTCTTCTCGCTGCTCTTTGCAGTCAACCAAGAAACCTCCGTGCTCAGCTCTCTCCACAGCTGCAAAGCCCCAGCTCTGGCAGGAATTTCAGAAATCCAGATAGGTTGAAGTACTGATGAAAATCTGCCCAGTAAGACTCCCATTACAGAAAAGGAGGACACATTTTGGGGAGAAAGGAGACATGGATGCCTAAATCCAGCCTTCGTAAGCATCTCAACATAAAACTCAAATGTTTAAGGCTATATTTAAGAACTTTCTTCCATGGAAGACATTCTGTCATAATTCAAAGCCTATAAGCAACCCTTCACTCCCATAAAGCAAAGGTGAAGTAAATATTCTGCATGGTGGGACATAAATCCTAAAATGCTGGCAAGTAGGATCAACCATGAAATTCAGCTTACACGCACTCTTTCAGTGCCCACAATATGGCACTTTTTATAGTGCTCCACTCATGGTTGAAAGGCAGCTGTAGCTTGGCTTCCCAAATCTGGGCTGAAATTGGGACTTCTAGAATACATTTCATACTCTAATATTTTTCATCTTTATAATTTATTACACCCAGTAACTCCAAATTCCTTCAAAAATGTGAATAACACAGTCTTACATCTCTTTGAAGTAAGGAAGTACCCTTCACCAGGTGCAGGAGAAAATGAGGTCTTGCACAATTGTTATGCAGGCGTTGCAAAATTCTGTTTTCCTACCTACCTGAGAGAAGTATTCCCTTTTTATTTTGTTTTATTTTTTTACATAGACAAAATAGTTTGGTTTGGTTTTTTTTTAGAGTTTTTACGTATCTGTGTGGATGGATCTTCTTGTGCCTAGATTAGGTAATTGCGGCAATAATTTCATCAGGCTGAGCCAGATGGATTGCTACCAGACCCACTAGAAAACCTACTTTGGTTCTTCTGCACTATCCGTCAGACACAGTGTGAATGTTAATGTCAGATCTGCAGTAAAACAGCATTAGTGCTTTCAGCTCAATCCCATTATGAATTAAGCTCACATCATATATCCATGACTCCTTATAAATCAGCTGAAGCATCCCAAGTCTCATCATCTTGAAGATGACAAAGGATCTTGCTGTGCAAGTGCCAGCCAGAGGGATTGCTGAGAAGTAGGGCAGTAGTCCTCTTCCCACTGGACTCCGATATCACATCCTCTGTTTCATACCATCCTCTATGAATACTGGCCAGTACGTTACTGAAGAAAGGAGGGATGGTAAATTCTGGACAATGAAAGGGTTATAACAAAATGAATGGTTTGCAATAAATTACTGGATACTGCTGAATGGCTCTCTCTTTTGGGCATCAGAGGAATGTAACTTGATTGACAGTATTGTAGTATAGGTGATTTATCTGCTTTTCTAGCCCATAACACACTTGAAAAGGAGTTTGACCTGGGAAGAGTCCACCAGAACAGACTCAGAGATGCACTTCTGCTCCAGCTGGATCAGGAACACCCTCTCACGTGGAGGAGCTGCAGCTTCTGAACTCTTCAGACACAAGCATAAGTTTTTAATCCTTTTTTTTTTTTTTTTTAAATCCACTTAACTCTGCATGCTCACACCGGCTGGGCAAAGAGCAGAAAACAAAGATCGTACTCAGCCACACATATCATCACTAGAACTGTTCACACAAAAAGATGGTTTATCTTCTGCAGAGATGACCCTGCAGAGAACGAGTGGATTTCAGAGCAGGGTAGCACAAGGCAGAGCCTGCAGGCTCCAGAGGTGTACATATATAACTGAGGGAAGAGCTCAACCTCCAGACAAAAATATTACTCAATGGAAACCACTCAGAGTGAGGTCACAGCGGGAGCTGCCAGGAAAATGATCAAACCTCTGGAGAGTAGCAAACCAGCAGGGACCTGAGGCTCTGTGGAGAGACGTGTCTCCTCACATTAGTACCTTCCACCTGGCAAAAGAGTCTCTCCTCTGCTGGGAGTCCTATCTTGAGAGCAGTGTGGATGAGAGGATTGGCCCTTGGCACTGTGGCTCTGCATGCAGATGGCCCCAGTGCTGCGTAGTGAGTGCAGACACCCAACCCCTCTCCTGCCCCACAGCTCCTCTGGTTTCAGTGAGTACCCAGCTACCTGCAGCTGCTAGTGGTTCCTCCAAGCCCTGGCACCTGACAGTTTTCCTGTCTTTCACTTGTATGACTCTCACCAAGGTTGGAGAGTATTTGCTGAAAACAGCCCAAAAAATCTTTGGCAGACCATCAGATTAAACCTATACCTCACATCCTTGGTTAGGACTATGATCACTCATTCTTTCTCTCTCCACAAAGACAATAGACTAATGCATAGCTTTTTTGTACCCCTTTGGCCTCTGCCCCTCCACAACATGGGTGTAAAGGTTTAGCAGGTAGTGATCATCTTCAAGAGAAGGATGAGGACTAATATTCATTGTAAAGATGGCTGTCCTCACAGTGCTTTCACAAAGGGATGCCAGGCTCCAAAAAAGAGCCTAACAAACCTTAGTGGGAGGCAAATGGGAAACACCAATTGCAAAGCCTGCTGTCCTTCAACTAGAATGAGCTTTATATCTTCCAGGTACTGAAAATCCTCCTGAGACATTGCCTATCTGAATACATCACTTAATCTTGTAGAAAGCCCCAGGACTGAGGGGTTCTTGCTGTTAGAAATTGCATCAAGTAACCTTATTGAAGATAAATGGCTTTGAACTTTCATGGCAACAGTGATGAACTGCCTCAACATCCATGCAGTGCAGGCTGAAAAATGAGAGCTTTTAGACAAAGAAATAAACATTCAAATGCAAACGTGAGATTCATGGCAGAGTTTTCAGGTGATCCTAAAAGCGCTTTCCTTATTGCCACAGACTGGATGTCTGCATAGCAAGAGTTACTTCACTGCCAGTCAGGTCCTATTGGCTTGAGTACAACAGAAACTCAAGATCATAGAATGGTTTGGGCTGGAAGGGACCTCAAAGATCATCCAGTTCCAACCCCCCTGCCATAGGCAGGGACACCCTCCACTACACCAGGTTGCCCAAAGCCTCATCCAACCTGGCCTTGAACACTTCCAGGGAGGGGGCATCCACAACCTCTCTGGGCAGCCTGTTCCAGTGCCTCACCACCCTCACAGTGAAGAATTTCTTTCTAACATCTGATCTAAATCAACCCTCCTTCAGCTTAAACCCATTACCCCTTGTCCTGTCACTACACTCCCTCATAAACAGTCCCTCACCAGTTTTCCTGTAGGCCCCTTCAGGTACTGGAAGGCCGCAATTAGATCTCCCCAGAGCCTTCTCTTCTCCAGGCTGAACAATCCCAGCTCTCTCAGCCTGTCCTCACAGGAGAGGTGCTCCAGCCCTCTGATCAGCTTCGTGGCCCTCCTCTGGACTCGCTCCAACAGCTCCATGTCTCTCCTGTACTGTGGCCCCCAGAGCTGGATGCAGTACTCCAGGTGGGGTCTCACAAGAGCAGAGTAGAGGGAGAGAATCACCTCCCTCGACCTGCTGGTCACACCTCTTTTGATGCAGCCCAGGACACAGTTGGCTTTCTGGGCTGCAAGCGCACACTGCCGGCTCATGTTGAGCTTCTCATCAATCAATACCCCCAAGTCCTTCTCCTCAGGGCTGATGTTCTTCCTTTCTCTGCTAAGGGAAACCACTTTAAAAAGTAAAGCAAACACTATCATGTATGAAATAAGTCTGGAAAGGATCTTTCTTTTCAGACCAGACTGCCTGGCCAGCAGACAGGGGAAAGCACTACATCTCCTGCCTCTTCAGAGTGAGTGCAGAGTTGCAAGCATGACCTATGTAGACACTTTCTTCATGTTACAATCCCTATGTCAACTATTGAAGATAACAGCTGTCAGGCAGCTTGCTTGAAGCCTTTGATGACTTTAAGACTATTCTCTAAAACCTACTAATATTGACTTTTAGGCCAAGGTGGTTTTAGGGCACAAGACAGCGAGACTCCACTGAGGCTCTGCTATGCTCACCGGTGTGTGTGCATGGGAGGAATGAAAGCAATCCCAATGTCTTTGCCTCTGCCTTTCACAGCAGGAGCACTAGATAGACCTGCAGGGAGCAGTCTGAGTCTCTCCTAACAAACTGTGGCAATGGCTGGACCACAGAACTGGATGCCACCAGTTCTAGAGATGTTCAGTCCAACAGCAGCCAAAATCAATGGGAGTCCCTCCCTTAGATTTGAGAATTAAAACAGGATCTTGCACAGAAACATCAGGCCCTTTCATATCTCCATCAGATGGCTCCTATTTCAGCATACGAGTTCCTCTCTGGCTTCTGACAATGACAGTAGGCTATAAAAAATGGCTAGGTGTTACCGCACCTTCCACAGTAGGGTCCTGATCCACAGAAAGGTCTCTGGGAACTACAGTAATATGAATGAATAATAGTATAATATACTAACATAAAATAATAATGCAGTGAGGCCTTTTAGGGCTGATAACATCTTTTAAAGTAGCAGCTGATACTGAAAGGAATCATTACTCAAAATGGGCTTCAGGTGATGCTTGTGTTTTTGCCTTATTGAGATGTGGAAGATATCCAGAAGAGTGACAGTCTCAGGGCTACCCTGATTACACAAAGAAATGCTGAACTGAAAAAAAAAAAAAATAGCTAGGAGAGTCCTGAGTGAAGCAGAAATATATTGCTGTTGCCTCTGGGCAGCAGTTTCTTGTGACTTGTGTCCTCGGATAAGGATTTCCAGTTAGGCAGAGAGGGTTGAACTTTGGCACATCACAGCCCCTGCTCTGTCACTTCCAGAGCTTTTGGAAAGAAATACTTAACCAAGACTGTGAAAAAAAAGAGTATAAATATCCACTGAATGGTGTGACCAGTGTGAGATCTGCCAAGGAGATTTATCCAGCCTCCTCCGGGTAAGGTCCACACTGTTCCTCCGCTGGATTGGCAGAAGACAGGGACAGCCCCAGGTCTGAGGAGGACTGGCTGCATTCCTGACAGCCTCTAAATTGTTGTTGCTGTTGTACAGCGATTGTGTGCGATAATCTCCACCGGTTTTCAATGCAGGAGTTAAACCTGGGCCCTCCAGCAGTTTACATCTGTACCGACGGATGTTGACAGCCAGGCTGTGGGTTATGGCAAACTCACCCAGCCCTATAGCCTGTTATTCAGGACTGGCATATGTTGACTGGTGGTTATGTATACACTGAGAAGTCACGTTGAAAAAAACCTTTCTGCATGAGATGTGTCAGTGTATTGAGGGTGAGCACTTTATCATACTGTCTGTGCTGGATCGCATCTCCCCCATGCCTCCTGATTGCTCTTCTTCTCTCAGCTGGAAACCTGGGTGAACCAGAGCTGAGACACCAGCCATGCAGGTTTCCAGGCCACTGAGGCCAGCACAGAAGCACCACAGGGGTGTCCATCCTGGAGAGCCCATCACTGTACAATGAGAGAAACTCCAAACGGCAAAGACCCAAATGCTGAGAAGTCTTTGAATATAAGCCTTAACTGGAGAGATCCTCCCATCCAGAGAGAAACAGGATTTCTTTCTGCAAAATGCACTAGTCTTCATTTAAGTGCAACCTAAGTGAAAGCGCTACCATGACTCATAAAATTTCCCATTCAGACTCGATGGCTATCATCAGGTCAAATGGGCAACACTTTGAGCTCTCAGTTCCTCAGTGACTGACCTGACTGCTTTTCTGCTTAGGTACAGTGTAGTTCTTCTCCAGACTTGATGATGCTCCTCAGGTGCAGGCTTGCTGCAGAAACCCCATCTGCACCATTCAGCCACTAGATCAGAATAATCCTTTCCAGCCCTAGATCTGTAAAGCAGTTACGTTCATACTGCATTGCTGTGAGGTCCATGATCTAACTGCAGATGAGCCAGCACAAGCGTCAGAAGCCATCCTGCCATAATAGTCCCACCACGTTACCAGGTTAAGTCACTTGCTCAGCCCATGTTGGGTCAGCTGCGCATCCTGGAGCTAAATTAACCCTGCAGATTGCAGCCATCTAGAAGGCTGATATACTGTCTAACATGACAAACCCCATTTTCCTCTCCTGATTGCCTCGAGCAGACACAACAGCCAGTTCTAGAGACAGGTCTGAACCATCACAGCTAAGTTAGGAGCTACACTGCAGGTGAAAGTTGACAGTGGGACAAAATGGCACCAAAATCTAATTCAGATACAAGGAGTGGTGGAGTTCAGCAGCAGCAGAAAACAAGAAGAAATGGGGATGCTGATAAGGAGGATTACAGCAAAGTGCCCAAATGCAAATGTAACAGGAAAAAGACACTCCTAGGCTACAGGTCAAGAGGTTTTTCTGGAGAAACCTTTAGTTTTGGTGGTAATGTCCCAACAGAAAGCTGAAACAGCTTGGCTTTCAAACTAGTTGGGCTGGGCAGCAGCCAAGAACAGCATTTATTCATTACATGTAAACTGAGCAAATTGCCCAGGGAAGGGAGTCAATAAACATGGAGCCTCACGGCACCACTTTCACAGAGTGACCTTTCAAAGTATAATTGCATGTTAAAAGACTCGATGGCAGTCGTCTCTGATCAGAGAAGCACTAACTGAACTGTCTTGGGGACTTATTTGTTGTCAAGCTGGAGTGTGTTGGAAAAGGGCTGTGTAGTTAGAGGCTGCTTTTGGCAGCTCCCACACAAGGCTGTGATTAAAAGAGGTCCTCCTGACTCCTCAGTCACACAAATGTTTGGTCTCAGGTCCTCTAGGGAAAGGCAGAAATAACAGTGGTGATGCTGGGAAGAATTTTCACTGAAATTCCTATAACTTACTGCTCTCTTCTCATCCAGTGGTGACGACTGCATTCAGATTGCTTAATCTGGGGGAGATTTTGATTGTGGTCATGGTGACACATGATCCTGAGAATGGTCCTCAGTCCCTCAGACCACAGCCTTCAGGCTGCAGCTCCAGCTCAAACACTGTCATGGGGTATGGGGTCACCAACCCCAAGGCAGCAGAGCTGGCTGTCCCCTCATCAAGCCACTCCAGAGCAATCTCCTTCCCTGGCAAGCAGCCTTGCCTCCAGCCCAAACACCCTACAAAACTATCCTGATTCCTCCACAGGTAGTAATCCCATCCCTTTGCAGTGCTTAAAAGTCCTCACTTTAATTCTTTTAAAGAGAAAACTGCCTAGCTGAAAAAATGAACCCAAACCACCTCTATGTTATGTCAACATAATTGCACAAGACTTCATATTCCCAAAGGGTTAGGGGATCCTGGCTATCTCTTCAGCCTTGTGTTAGATGCCACATGTCATAACACAGTGTCATTTCCCAGGATAGACACATTTAACCCTAAGGCAAACTAGCATGAGCATTGCAAAGCACGCAGCAGGCAGAAAATCAGCAAGAAACTGTGAGACAGGCTTCCTGTTTCAGTTAGTGAGAAAGAAGCATCAAGGAGTGCAGTAAAGAGTGCTTGGAGCTGGGCTGGCAAGGTGGGCATCCCTGAAGCTCAGCAGAGGACTATGGAGAAGAAGAGGGGTTTCTGGAACGTGACTACTCCATGATTTAATTACAGCTCAGGTCCCTTAATTCAAATGCTTAGCTTAACCTCCAAAATGCTGAGGTGTGTCCATCAGTGAGCATCAATGACAATACCTTCAAAAGCCCATTTTTTCCTTTTAAAATTCAAGCAGTATCACCCTGCTAATGCCTCTAGAAAATTAATCCTCTGAGAAACTGGAACTATTCCTTTTTTGGATGAGCAGTACATGGCTGTGCCACTTGAGCCCCTTATGAAGGCAAAGCTCCTAAAGCAGCTGCTTCATTTAAGGACCAATGCATAGCAATTTTTTCCTAGGACTTCAGTCAGGAGATCTGTGCATATACTTAAGCATTTCAATGGACAGGGAAGGACTAAGCACAGACTCAAAGATAAGCCTGGATAACCTGTCTGAATCCAGGAGAGGGATGCCAGGTTGGAACTTAAGAAAGTGGCATAGGAATAGGTAAGAAATTACTGTACAAATCCTAGGCAGTGCTTTCTTCCATACATTTTTTCATATATACTTGTATTTGTTAGCATTCATATTCCACTGTCCCCCCCAGTATTTAACATCAACTTATATATTACATTGTATGAAGTGCTCTGCTTTAACATGCAATGATGCCTCAGAGAGAATTTCTTAATCTGAGCCAATGTATATAATTTTCTAGAAATCCTTATGATGATGTATTACATGAAAGAGCAGCAATAAACCCTTCTATTGATATCTGTAAAACATTTCACAATGTCTGCCATGAGAAACGCCATTAAATCCTATTTGGCATTCTCATCTTGTATCACCTGCTTGTGTTGAAGGGCTACTTTTATGAAGAGGGTAGTGCATCATGAGAGGGTAGAAATGAAATATTAGGAAGAAAAGAACAATTACTAAAGTGCACTGCCTGCAAAAGCTTGTCTTACAATTCATTATTGCCTACCTTTAATCTTCTCCAGTCACAACCAGTTCAAAAAGAAAAGTGTCACTATCACCAAAGGCAAAACACAGGTCCCAGTACTCCCAGTTTGGGCTGTCCCCAGTTACTCTTGTGAGCTGGATTCAGCAACACCTGCATTTGGTGGTGGGACCTTGAAAATCCACGAGGGAATCAGCGCTTTCGGTCCTGTCTCTACCTCAGAGCCTGTGGGGAAACAAAGAAAGGGGTTCTTGGTGTTTTCTAATCCTTCTGTCATTTGACTAAATGGAAACAACATGAGGCTGCTCTTTGTTGCTTGCGGGCTTTGGGGGTTGTTTTTTATTTGGTTGATTTTTTTCTTCAGGACAATTAACAGGGAATAGATTTTAGCACTACCCCATAAATTGTCAAGGACCTTCACAGATTAATCCTTTAATTTCAGGTTGGTTATTTGCACAATCAGAATTGGGCAGGATGTCTAACCCTATTGCCTGTCAATTCCTTTTAACATCAATCTTTTTCTTTGCTTTCTTATTGCCAAAACCTGTTTCAGGTGCTCATGAAGCTTGATAGAAATTGCCTTGAAAAGAGCTGAGTGATCAAAACTGACCAGATGTACAACATGAATATTCATGGTTTATTGGAGCAACCTCCACCCTCTTCTCAGAGCAGGGTACCTCCAGCTGACCTGTTGTCTCTCATACAAATTACTGCCTCATTACCACTCATACGTCTGGAACCTAGCTGCAAGAGACATCGAGCTTGTGTTAAATAATTCAGCAAAACAGTGAAAGAAAACTGTATCTGATCGAGTGGAGGCACCTGAAATTCCCTGCCATATGTGCAAATAAAAGTGGACTTGAAGGGACTATAAGAACCAACTTCTCCCCTTAGGCATGAAGCATGGATGTTGTCCCCCCTGATTTTAGGCATCTGGAAGATAAGTGCCTGGGTCTGCTCAGGTCACCCGTAGTTTCCCTTGTAGAGGGTGGAGGTAGGGCACTTTGAGGATGTAAACCATTGCAGCTGCTTAGGCACCTACTTTGGGAGGAAAGGAATAAAGTCATTACATTGATCACATCAACTGCTGCTCTTTGTTAGGGACTCAAATCCCCAGGAAAACCAGAGTGAAACCTACTGCAGGATAGAAGTGAAGGGTGCCCTGTGCTTGCACTCCAGCCATATGCTAAAATTCCCTGGGGAGTTCATTCATTTACCAGCTGGCAATTACAAAAGGTTAAAAGGTTACCAAAGAAGCATCCTGGGCTGTGGGTTAACATCGGTCTCCAGCAGCAAATGGATAATTTAATTTCCATTGTCCTCTCTTTCTCTGGCCTGCCAACACAATCCTAGACTCTGTTTCAACAAGGTCTAAAGAGGAGGACTCCACCTCTTTCAGGATTAACAAGTTTCTTCATAGCAGACAAAAAAAAAAGAGCTGGTGACAGACGAGAGAGATCTGGCAGGTGATTTTCCTCCACTTCCCCATGAATGGTGGTTGCAGAGCAGTCGCTAGTTTGCAGAGAAGGCAGTTGTGCCTTCAAACCCGAGGCAGGAAGGGTCAGAGTGCTTTTTGTGGACCAAAGTGATGTTTAGGAGGAAGGGAGTGTGGTACTTCCTTTAATACAGCTAAATTTCATGTGCAGCAAGAACAGGGGCTAAAAATAGCCTGGGATGCTAATGAGGGCCTGGTGCACACCGTCTATATGATGATATGATGATTCTTTTTGAAAATGCAATAATTTAAGGTGCTGTTTCATTTTGTTTCTTTCTGCTGCTGCAAAGTATTCAGAAACACCAGGCTGTTTGGGTCTTCAATTTTTTCTCCTTAATCTTAGGAAAATGAAATGTTAATGGAGAAAGGGGAAAACGACTAGAAGTAAGAGCTGCTTTATTTTTCCTGAGGCTGCTTGCATGTGATCAGCAAACAAAGTGGGTCAGAGAGGGCTTTCATAACATTTCAGGTGGATTTCCACACAGCCCAAGATGGGGGATCAGGATATTTCTTACACAAAAGTACTTTGATTTTCCCCAATTTGTAGGGGCTGGGTGCTGAAGCATCCACACTTTTTTTTATTCCAGCCCAAGGCTTAGACAAGTGGCTTGTGCAAGAGATGGACTAAGAGCTCCAGCTGGACCTTTCCGCATGCCTGGGACACTTCTGCAGCCTTGCAGACCTTTCCCAGGCTCTACACTGTCCCCCGGGAGCGCATGCATGATGTCGCCCGTCCTCTGCTGCAGGCACTGCTGGGAGCTCCCTGTCCTTGGCTTGGTCACCTCTCCTCCTGAAACCCAGCTGGTAGCTCCAGGTTAGCCCAGGACACTTGCTTTCGTGGGACATCCGATTCCCCATCTGCCCAATACAGCTGACGTGGACTTCTCACCACCCTGGGAGAGAGATGGGGTAGAGGGAAGGGCTTGCTCCTATCTGTGAGCAGCAGAACCAAAATCTAGGCTTGAATACAGCTGCTGGTGGTGAGGCTGAGCTGCCCCAGCTCTGGCGCGCCCAGGCAAAATTGCCCAGTGGTTCAGGGATGATGAGGACATTGCATGGTGCAGGGCTGCGTAAACCACATCTCTAAATGAAACTAGGCTGAAAATCAGAGCGGGAAGCTCAAATTGTTTATGAAACACATCTTTTTTTTTCCTGTCAGAGACAGCCAACTGCCTGCCTGTTAACAGCCTACATCGGTGGACCATAAAGCATGCAGCAGATCAGGAGCTGCTTTCTGGCACACGCACGCTTGTCTCCTATAAATACTACTCCAGGAGGGAACAAAACAGGTATTGTCTCTTAATGCTCCCATTAAACAGAACCACACAGATGGTAATTAATGCATCATGACATGACTAAATTGTAAGAAGAAATTGCTGCAACAAGAAGTCACCACAAGAACAGCAGGATTCAGATTAGCGCTCATTTCGAGATCGACTCCTCCTTCTTTGCTCGAAGAGCTAGGGACCAGATATTCCACATTATGAAAGATTTATTTGTCTGCTTTCTTGAGTTTCGGGTCATAATGGAGCTTTGTTATCTTTAATAGAGTCATGTACTCCTTCCCTAGTGCTTTGTCAAATAGTATACTTACAAGGCAATAAAAGGAAAAAAGAAAACACAAAGAAAAGAACCACCCCCTGTTTGATAAGTCCCGGGTAGGTGAATGTATGTGCGCAGTTGTGTGCGCGTGTGTATAGAAGACGGGTTGTTTATTGCACCGTTCAGAACAGAATGAAATAATTTATGTACCATCTACATGCAAATGTATCTTTCATTTAGGTAATAAACTGCACCCTTGTATAATTTCCCCAAACAATGGAGCCGCGAGGACACTGCTACTAATCTTCAAAAATCAACTGTGCCTTTTCAAAAGGGATTTTGTCTTTCTATGAATTGATCAAACTTGACAAGTAATTTCAACCTAATGTTCACGGCTATCCTCCTCTCTCCTCACCATCTGTAGGTGAGAAATCCTATTTTCTGGAAGTGACAGGGTAATGCAGGAGGCTGCAGACATCTGTAAAAAGAAGAAGTAGTTTTCCCAGAGCTACAGGCAAAACGAGGGTGGATTCAGGAAGGATCTGAGTAGGGTTTATTTTTGCACAAATGATAAATTCTTCATGCCTGCAACCGTCCACATGGAGTCACGTTTTTTAAGCTGCTAAGTTTAATGAGGGCAACTAAGAGATTAAAACATCTCCGTGTTTAAAATACTATGTTAAAAATACTCCAGTGGAATAGCCCTGCTCTTGTTAACAAATATAATAAAGACTCTCAGAATAAATTCATTCTGCAAACTTATTGCATCAATGAAAACTGCGTTATAGCCAAAGAGACTGAATGTAAACTCAATTTCCTTCCAGATTTATTTATAAAAACATCAGCTTTGACTGAAAGCTGATCAGTCCTACATCAAGCAGTACCGGAGAAATTGGAAAAAGGTCACTTATCACCCTGCCAGGATCACTGACATGACTAAGATTAATCCAAAACAATTTGCAGAGCTACAAGAGTGTCTTGTACAAATTTTGCTTTTTCTCCCAGGAAGTACAATGCCACCTTCTTAGGGCACTTTTCAGCCATATCAGGACACTTCAGGGAATACAGAGAAGCTCCCATGCAGCAGTGGACGGAGATTCTGGTATCCCTGGGCTGAGAGTATCCAACCCCAAACATAAGCACATATGTGTGCAATCCATATAAATACACCAACACTGAGGGAGAATTTTTTTTTTTTTTTTTACTTAGAAAACCTTTTATGCATGTGCTTTCCCCCTTTCTGGATCACTGCTGCTCCTGAGAAATCATTCAGGGCTATTTTCCCTAGCAAGTAGGAGGTCCTTATGTGGGACACCAGGTGCCCTCACACCCACCCCAAGGCAAAAGGGTGTTTTTTCCCCCTAGATAACAGGACCCAGGAGTGTCCTCAGCTGCTGGATCCTGCTGCACATCTGCATGCGTCCTGCCTCCAAGAGCCCCAAGCCAGGCTCTTTCCCACACACACACACACACACGCTGCTTCCTTCTGGGGCTGCCGATTGTCATCTTTGGGACAGACCTGCTAAACATAAGCTGAAGTACTCATTTCACCTGCCTGTGCAAGGCACGAGGGACGGCTGAAGGGTGGCAAGTCACTTTGGTGTCACGAGAATTTTTGAAGTTCTGAAGTCTGCTTTAATTTTCCTATTAGAAGAAATCCCATAGCTTCTGATGGTTTTCACAGAAGGGGATTATGTCAAAACAGATTGAAAAGGTCCTCAGGAAGATTGAAAAGGTCAGGGTTTTCAGGCCTTTCTGTATTTCTCCCCCTTTGTTTCCTTCCCTCAAGGATATAACCAGACAGTCCACCTCAAACTTCACTAAAGCATAATGTGAAAACATGGTCAAAATCAATATATGACTACAAAATATCTTCTTTGGGGGGGGGGGAAGGAAAAAAAGAAGCTAGAAAAAAAAACCCGTTTTTAATTACAAAAACATAAGAGACATAAAAGACTTCTCTCTGCAACTCTCCTAAGCACATTTTCTTCCCAGACACCCCAGCTGAAATAAAAATTAAGTTTCTTTCTGTTGTCAGGTAAGTGGGCACTGTGTTAGCTCCTCAACCAAGAAGATTATCTTCATTCCAAGGTCTGGTCATTGCTGGTTAATGCAGATCATGGGGTTTTCTGATTGCACAAGCAAGAGCTGATCCCCTAGATTTGCCCTGTGAGAGCATCCACAACTCGCAATGGAAGCCTGGACATGCAAGGACAGAGACAAGATTTTTTTTGGTCACAGAACTCACCAGAATGGGATTTCTGGGCCAGAAAAATGCCAGGTTTGTTTGTTTCTACTTCAAGAAGTGGAATGGGATTTCATTTCCATTCCATGTAAATAAATAGTGGTTTGCCAAAATATATCAGCCTCTACTAACAAAATTACTCTTGTAGGAAAAAAAAATTAAACAAATCCTCTATAATAATTAATCAATTTCTGGAATCATCCAGTCCTGAAGAATGATGGTTTTTTCCCCTTTTAAACCTTGGGGCTTTCTGAGGTGGTGAGCTTAAACCCGTGCTGAGGTCCGAGAGGCAGACTCCACTGATGAGAGCTCTTCTCTCCTCCCCTCCCCTCCCCTCCCCTCCCCTCCCCTCCCCTCCCCTCCCCTCCCCTCTCTCCTCTCCTCTCCTCTCCTCTCCTCTCCTCTCCTCTCCTCTCCTCTCTCCTCTCTCCTCTCCTCTCTCCTCTCTCCTCTCTCCTCTCTCCTCTCTCCTCTCTCCTCTCTCCTCTCTCCTCTCTCCTCTCTTTTCAGCTGTTGCTCTGGGCCATCTATCAAGCATCACTTGGGTCAGGCAGGACTGGACCTGCTGCTCCCACCACCAGTATAAAAAATTTCATTAAGTTCTCCAGATCCTTTGGGTCATTGAGGGGAGCAGGCTGAGAACCCGATGCCAATGAAACCTTCATTTTGCTCTGAAAAGAGAGGCAGCAGCCTAAGTTACTGCCAATTTCCATAAAGCCGTAAAAGTCCAGCAGTATCAGTAAGATAGGATTCAGTCTGTGGCTCCTCATTATTCAGAGGGAAGGGAGGATATGGAGACACCAGAGTAATCTGGAGCAGACAATGAAAGTTGTCAAGGCTCCTCTGATTAAAATTGCAAATCCTACAACCCTAACCCTAATCCTCCCCTGTGGAAAGGGGAGATTAGCCTGGGTCCCGAAAAAAAGATAACTCCATCTTTTCCTTAAGTTACGTGTTAAAATTCAATCTCCTCCCTGGAGACAGCATGCATGGATATTGCTTTTTCTCTCCCCCTAATTAGAAAAAGTATGAGAAAGTAAACACTGCTGATTGCACAGTAACTGGCACAGCGGAGCGGGCTGCCTCTGTGCTCACTGATTGCTTTATTAGCACGCTCAGCTCACCTACACGGCTGGGGAGGCTGAGCGAAGGGGGCCTTTTCCAGCCCTTGGGGGTTATACGGTGTTTTGCAAGATGCTGAAGCAATCCATCAACTTCTCCCCCCATTTACACCGGTGTGAACCTGCAGCACGCGGGCGCGCTGCCGGGGAGAGCGCTGGCATGCCGGGGCACCGCGGCCCATCTGCCTCCTCCGTTCTCGTGTGGTCCTCTGGTCATTAGGAGCAATTTTTTTTAATGGGATTATTTTCTGCATGATCTGTGCACACCAGGGGTGATCCAATTCTCTCTGAGGCTGCTGATCCAGCCAAATCTTCATGTCCCTAAAAGCTGCCTTTATTGTCAGCAGGACGGGCCGTGAAGGCTGCTTTCTCGGTAGCACGCCCGAGGGGTGCATTTATGCGTTTTGAACTAAGAGGCCCACACCTTGGAGCCAGGGCCTGTGATAGCTGACGTCCTCCAGGGATGAGGACAGAGGCAGTCCGATAACACAGGCAGCAGCCAGTGGGAGAAGCGTTCAGAAGATGCTCGATGCGGTACATGGTGAAACACTGTCCCCTCTGGCATCCTCCCGACGTCCTGCACTCCAGCAAGCCCCCAGTGCATTTCTTCCTGGCTGACACCCCAGCGAGAGCAGAGGCAGGTGTGCAAGGCTTCCTTGCACAACCAACAGGGAAGGACCAAAGAGAGCAGAGGGGCTTTTTCCAGCTCCCACCAGTGCCAACAGTTCCTTGTCCCAGAGAGGGACGTCCTTGACCAATTTCCCTCCCTCAACTTTTCAAGCCACTGTGCTCACCAGTGCCTCCATATCGGGCTGCTGGTTTTCAGCAGGAAAAAAACCATTTTGGAGGATGGATGGATGAAGTGCAGCTGCCACAGGGCAGGGGGACCCATTACAGAAACCCATGCCACCAAAGGGCTCAGCAAGCCCTACTGAGGGGCAACAGGACGAGCCTCTGCCTGTGAAACAACCCTTCTCAGACCCCAGAGAAGATGATAAAGCAGCAACCTGCATTAATGTGACACTTTTCTTTTGTCAGCCGGGCTCTGACTGTGCTCGGATGGAGACAGTAATAACTCGGTGTCGTTTTGTTTCCAAACCAAACACAGATGAGACCTTTGAGATCAACTGGAAACCCTGCTGATTTCTTTAAAACACATCCATGGGAGGAATGCAAAGTATTAATTGTAATATTTATTTAGCATGGCATAACTATGTTTTGAGAGGGGAGGGTGGTGTTCATTAGCAGCATAAATGTACCAACTTGTGTTTTCAAGCTATTAATATGGTGGCTACTGTTAATGGAAATATAATAGAATGAGATGCTTTTAAAAGTATGGGTTTTAGCACAGTCAGGAAAAAATACATTAATGAAATTTTAATGAGAAAATCAGCTTGCAGTAATTTTGCAAGTAATGATTATTTCCTTGATTTGACTAGCCTGAATAGCTTTGTCTTTGCTGGGATGTGCTTGCAAGGTGTGCGCGTGAGGACTGTGAACAATACATTACAGGCCACAGCTATGACTGTCCTGGAAAAGAAACATGGTTTTACTGTCTGCCTGGATGAGAGGTTAAAGCCTGACCACCTCCTTTCTGCTGAAGAGCAGGAAAGGCTCTCGGACATGCTTTGGCCACTGGCTGCTAGTCACTCATCATCTCACTTCTCAGCCCTCTCGATCTATCCTTGGAGTCACCTACCCTCCTCCTTCAGAGCTGGAGCTGAGGCTCTTGACTTAGTGCACCTTGTCCTCCAGAAGCACGTGCACCTAATTAGGCACTCAGTATAAAGCCACTAATACACTGGATTTTATTGCTGCGCATGCATATATACTCATGCACACCTTTTAGAGGTTTCCTCTTTGCTAGGAAGTGACCGATGCGCTCACCTACCTCTGTGACATGCTGACATGGGGGAACCACCACAAGTTTCCAGCAGCGAAGCTGATCTGGAGGGGTAGGATGGTGCTAATTGTGCTAGAAGGGCCAGGATTTGTCTCACCTAGTTTGGGGTGCCAACAGAGCAGTCATCTCCTCCTGAATGCCCCACTCTCAGCTCCCTTTACTGTCTGTGGGCAGAAATGGGTGCATTTAGCACTGACCCATCCGACTACTTTTGGACCTCTGTGCTAGGAGAGATCTTGCACCTTGAAGGTGCCTATTTGCCTTCTCTAGGGATAATTTTGACCATATCTGAGCTTGAGATCTCCACTGCGAATTTGCCATTTGAATCCAGACAGACATGGTCGTTCCTCCCAAGATCCTCCTAAAGTGAAGCCAGTGTATATACCTACACCCATCATCTTCTCTGATGGTATCAGAAATGCCATGGGGCCCAAGGAGAGAGCAGGAGAGATGCTGTTTCAGGGACAGATCAGGATGATTTCTGTACTGCAGTTCCAACTCAGGTAGCTTGAGCCTGCCTTATCACGTCCTGGTGGTAGAGAGGACACTTTGGCAGGAAATCTTCTCCCTTGTCAGACAGAGACAGCATCACTGCGATTGTCTGCTTGGATCGCATCTTCCTAACCCTACATGTTTGAGAAGCTGTATCGGAGTAATATAGTTAAATCTGTATGCATCTTAAAGGACACAGCCCCAAAAGAGGCATTTCTTGTTGTTCCTGGAGTCTGAGGTCTAGAATAATCTCTCACCGTCTCCCAGTCCTGCAGCTGTTATAAAGAGATCATTTCTGCCGCACTCTGTTAGGCAAATAGTCTCTGGTCCTCCATGAAGGGCTGGATCATGGCGGTAAGCCAGTGGAGAAATCCTCTGAGACAAAGACTTTCTCCTGGCTTAAAGCTCCTGGTGCCAGCCACTGCTGGTGCAAAATTAATAAATTTTGGGGCCAGGAAGGAACTAGTTGTCTAGTTTGAGCTCCTTGGCAGTATTAAGGGCCATTTGATTTCACTCAGTATTCTCGCACTGAGCTCAAAACCCCTTGCTGACCTATGGCCTGAATTTTAGGAGGACATCCAATTGCTTTCCTTGGTTGCCAGTGAGAAAACAATATGTGAGGGTATCCAAGAAGAGTGTTGCTTCTGGTGCCCTCTTTTTTAGTACAGGTCATGCTTTGCAGCAAAAGTAAACTTAAGCCCTGTCAGACTGAAATGATTTGTTAATTTTGTGTTCAGTGCTCTGTCCCCACTGTTACTGCTCGTTCAGAGGAATGATGTGTGGGACCCCAGCATGGGCTGTATGCTTTGGCAGGCCAAAGTCCAGGAAATATGCTATTACATGAGATGATGATGATGATGATGATGATGATTATTTCATTCAGGATTTTAAAAGGTTAAAGTGAAAACTGGAAGCCAAACCTTCATGACTGAACTGCAGTGACTGTAATACAGAGAGGTAGCTCTGACCACTTTGAAACTATAATACCCCTGAAATCAAGTGGACACCTCTAACGTTTGGCAGTCACTGGAGCAACTCTCCATTGTTTTCTTTTCCCTGGTAGATTTATTCTGTCACTTACTCTGTTGTTGTTGTTGTTGTTGTTTTATTTCCAGCATACTATGAAATTTAAAATTAAAGTTCTACTCTGAGGGGAAAGGAGTGCAGGAGATGTTATAATTTATCTGAGCTGCTAAAGCAGAAGGGAAAAACTCAGCAAAGGTATTGTTTGTCACCTGCCCTTTAAACTAGAGTATATTGCTCTGAAGGGTGTACCATATTGCAAGGAACCTTTAGTGCCATTTGCAGTATTGCTTCAAGCTTGGTTGCTCGCAACTTAATTTCTCCAACGGTTTCTACCTAAAAGCAAATTACGCATTAGGAAATAACACTGCAAACATGGATCACGCAGCCACACTTTTCAGCGTCAGCAGCAGCATCAGTCCCAGAAGCATACGGAAATTGTGGGGCTGTGCAGAGCTCCCGCCTGCCAGTGCACACAGAGCCAAAAGAGATGAAGCAATGTGTGTCGCTGACTCACGACCGTTTTCTTGCTACCTCTCCTGCGAGTTTTATTTTAGTGAGATATAATCCCACAGGGTTTCATTTTAGTCATTGTCACAGACAACACAAAAATAGATTAGTGGCTTTTTTTTTTTTTACTTTTTTCTTTCATTTCACCAGCTGCATTTTCTGTGGACTGAACTTGTTTGCTTTAGGTCATAATTCAGCAGAAGACTTAAGCATGCATTTAATACTGAATGGGTTATTAGTCAAACAATTTGTAAACATTTTCAGGATGGAAAAATGTGTCTGTGCTAAAGCTATCTCTTCCTATAGCGAAGGGAAACAAACGGTAGTGTGGAACCTCTTCGATTTTTTGCTGTCGTTAGCTTTCCTTTATGCAGAAAGCTGGACTTTACAGCAGCAAATCTTGTAGCACGAGGTATCAGAGACCTCTCACCCAGATTCATATATAGTAAAAAACGTAGATGTTTACATCTAAGCCAATTACTGTGTCTTCCTTTATAGACAAGGAAATAAGCACTTGTGGGGGTGCTGTGACAGGTCCCCCATGTGGGCGGTGGTGAGAGGAGACCCCCTGCTCCCACACTGGAGACCTTCACAGTGGCCGTGATGGGTCCCCACAGCCTTCCTCAAGGGTAAGCCTACTTTTTCCTTTAAACTTGAAAACCCCACATTTTCAGCTTTGAGCTCATTGATTTCTTTCTTCAGTGAAAACATGAAGCCAGTTTCTGGTAATGGTGGCATTTCTTCCTTCGTAATCCATTTCAAAGAGACAGGTAGTGCTACCAAGCTGTTCAGTTCATGGGATTTATTCGTGTTTTCAGCACACTCTGAAGCTTCAAAATGCCATGTGAGTATTATTGGGACTGTGTTTCCAAGAATGTCCATCACCAGCCTTATTGCTGCATAATTGAGCATATTGCTATCCTTGGTAAATATCCACAAAGCTTGTTTTGTGAGAGGGCATTATTTGTTCATTTCTGGACACCGTTAAAGGATCTGGAAAATAATTATAATTAATTATTAATTGATATTAATGATATTATTATTATTTGGTTATATAGTATTATGATATTATTGTATGATTATAAATCATATTATTAATGAATTCCAAATATATATGTATGTGTGAATGTGTGTGTGTGTGTGTGCACCTATGCATGTGTATATATGGCTTATATGTATTTTTATAGGCTAACTTGGAATTGTATTGGAAACAGGTGATCCAGAAAAGGAATTAACCAGGCATGAACTGTGTCTCCTCACCTTCATTTTACCTTTGGTATGTATATTTGCACAAGCTCCTTTTTTTCCACTGTCGCTGCCTGTGTTAGTGACGCCTCAGCCTGTTGCAACACAGATGTGGGATGACGAAGTCGCGATACTGAGGAAGCAAGAGGGTTCTCATCTCCCCAGGTGACCAGGACATCTCCAACCATAGTGTTTCCTGGGGTATTTACTGGGTGCACATGCTGGTTAGCTCAGCAGCAGGAGAGCCGGAGGCCAGGCAGAAAGCAAGCCGTAGCTGTAGATGAATAAGTGCTGCAGATGCAGCAGTGGTGTTGCAGCCCAAGTCCCAGGACTCATTTCTCCAAGGTTGGGCGCAGCAGGAGGTTAAGTCATTTTCTGCAGACCAAGAAGCAGTTGCCAAGGAGCCTGGCCCACTTACAGGGCATGTCAAGGCCTAAGGTAAGATGGGCAGGTCTTCAGACTGTTTTGCATGTGTTTAAATCCCTTTCCTGGAGACTCTGTGCCTGGGGATATCTTTTATTAAACCACTGTAAAAAAAATTACCAGGCAGCTGCCTTTTGGTCTCTGTCTTCACCCCATCTCTCCCAGAGCAAGGGGGTGATTTCTGCCCTTCTGTCATAGCCACCAGGCTGGGAGCAAGTCCTGGGGGTGGCCCACAGCTCCCTCCCTGTCCCTCTCCCTTCCTTTGCCTCCTTTATTTAAAACTGTGTGTTTGCAAAGAAGCAGAGCAGCACAGAGCTGTTACTGGGTGCTGTTATGGTGGGAGGCTCGGGGGTCTCAGAGGAGGGAGTGGGTGAGGTAAAGGATTGAGGACTGATGGTTGACACCCCAGGAGGGTCCAAGCCCTGGGAAAGGGGCTTGTCATCAGGTCCTTCACCTAAATCCCCCCTCCCTCACACACCCTGCAAACTGCTTCTTGCAGGGCCAGAACTAATATGCCTTTTGCCTGCAGGAGGAAAGACTCCTTGCAATCCGTACAGGATCTCAGTACACCAACTTTTCTAAAGCGACATCTCCCATTTAATGGGCAACTCAGCCTTCCCTGTGTACTTGCATCTCTCCCCTTTACTCCAGCAAATAACTGGAGGTGGCATCAGTTTTATCTGAGCTTGCTTTTCAATCCCAGGTGGAAAGAATCCATGCAAATTGCAAGGCTGACCTTCTGAAAATAAAGCCCTGAATTACTCCTCTCTTGTTTTTAACTTCCGATTTACCATACAGTGGGAAGATAAATTAGATAGGTTAATTAGGAAGCCCTGGAATTTGGTTCATCATTGTGCTATGCAATCATGGACGCATCTCGCCTTTAGGACCCTGAATATGCTGACATGCAGTCTTTTCTGCATGCCAGCTTCACAGCATCTCCATCACAATAAAGGAGAGGGAGGGGGAAATGGTTGGAGTAGCCAAGCAAATCAGGAAAAACAACCAGCTAAATTGAGTGCTTTCTAATCTAATGCATTTAAGTCATATTCAATAAAGCTTGCCAACAATCCCTGGCCTCTCTGCTGCAAAGATCACAGAGGCATCTGATTAGAATAACGTGTGTCTTCTAAAAATCTTCTTTTAGAAAGATTTTCATTCTGGATAGACAATACATAATGAATCGGAAATGTCCCTTTGTGAGTGGGGGGTGAAGGGGGCATTCACCAAGCCCACCCAGCCCCGGGAGTCCTACCGCTCTCTGCCTGCCACAAGATAGAAAATCTATCGGCTATGGAAAGGTTTTTCTTCCCTGCCAAAAGTAAATAAGTGGAACAGAAATAGCTCTGATCAGTTCTGCATTCAAGTCATTTCCTGAAATCAGTTTTGGGCTTGAAATCCAAGCCTAGTTTTAGATACTAGCAAAAGCAGTCACACATCCAAGGGTTCCCAGGAACCTCATCCCTTGATTTCAACATGTGTGTTATATGTTTTACAGTAACTTGTCCCAGGTAAGGCTCCCAGGTAAGGAGAGATTAGAAATATAGTGAGGAAATGGATAACCATGGTGTCACTTCATTGACAGAGGATCAGAGCAAATCTGTGAGATGGGATGTCAAGAGGAGAAACACAAGTATTTTTTTGAAGACTAATTTAAGTTTTGCATCTGAATCTTGTGAAAACCAGACCAGATGAAACCTTGATTGTATGTTGTAAAAGAGAACAGATCGTGCAACACATGCTGTGTTTGTAGCTGTTTATTTACCTGTAGAAGAACAACTCCATGGACTGTGGGCATCCACACTCTACCTGTGTTTATTCCCAGGAGGACTTTGAGCTTTTTGCTTACAGAATAGCTGGTGTCCATGCCAGAAAACAGTACTTTCTTGGGCAGTCTTGGTCAACCTAATGCCCCAGCTCTGGAGATGTTCTCTAGCAGGTTCACTCAGTGCCTTGCTGCTTCCCCACCCCCATCTTGGCAGAGCACATCAGCCTGAGCAATGTCATGAGTGAGATGTCCAACCTTCTTGGCAGAGTTTTTGTTTGTGTGTTCTATTTCACACGTGGTGTTAGAGCCAAGAAACTCCCCCAAGGTCTCTCAGACTGCACCTGACATCAGCCACTGAGCAAAGCTTTGCTTGCAGCAATGCATCTTCCCCTGTTACAGTCCAGCTTCCCCAGACTGCTGATATCTCTGCAGCCTGGGAGGATTAGAGGATATGCGATGAAGAAGACGTTTCTGCCTAAGACATGCCTATAGGTGTGGTGGCAGAAGAACTATCTCACATGAAGTAGAAGGGGAGGGATGTGTGGATATTCAAGAAGGGACCCACTCTGGCCTTCCTAGCCTCACTCAGCAATGGGTAGGGTGGCAATGCACAATAAAGCAAAGCTCAGGGCCCCTTCCATGTCCTCCTCAGAGGTCACTCTTGCCTCATCAGAGCAAGCACCCTGGTGGGGTGGATAACCTCCTTTTCCTAATCTGACTGCACCTGTGACAGCTGGGAACATGGGAGGTGATCAAAGCTGTATGATCCTCTACCCCTTGCCCTACACCGGAAAATCCAGTTGAAGATGAAAGCCTAAGACAGCTGAGAAGGCGCAGAGAAGATGTACAATCAAAATAGACTTGCTGTATACCAATGCATCAGGAGAGCCTGTAATATCAGCCATATTCTTCAGTTGCATCTGCAGTCCCCACGACCTCACACTTCCTTTGGAAAATTGGACAGGAATGAGGACACGGCTTGTGATATCCGATACCTGGAGAACCACTGAGCTGACTTGGATTTGCAAACACTTTTAAACTGAGCAGTAAACTGTCCTTGAAACTTGTGCCAGACACTGCTTTTATTTGCTCTGGTCAAAAGATTCCGATGCAGCATTAATGCACATTGGTTTCACCGGGAATTAGACTGTCAGCTTTAGTGTGGCATATGGTATTTTGTTGTATCAACAATTAGGTATTTACAGGCATGCAATTTTATGCCTAAGGCTAGCTTCCACCAAGCAGTAAGGGTTTGCACATATGGTGCAGATTTCCTATAAACAAGGAGCTTAGGTAGAACAGCAGAGCATTGGAAGGTTGCATTCAAGTCTGACAGTACCTTGAAGAATTGTAATTTCTCCATTGCTTGTTCCATCTTAGAGGCATACAGCAAGGCACTACCTCTAACCATTCCCTACAGTGTGTCCCACAGAAAATAAATTTTCCATTCTCTTTATGTAATTAAATTACCACTGTTACAATTCCTCCTTCAGGATGGCAAAGAATATATAAGGAATCTGTTTCTGATCTTCAGCTGAGAGAGACACACTGTTTAAACTTCCAGTGTAAGTGAAATCTGCTCCAATCCCCTACCTGCTTCTTTGTCGAGTGCTCTTTTGCAGTGCCCATGAAATCTCTGATTATTTAAAATAGTTAAAAATAGCTGTGGGTGAAGAGCACTTGAACCTTTTCGTACTCTTTGAAGATTAATTTAGAAAACCTGACAGAGTTCATCATTCTGTTACTGATCAGTATAATCTTTTACATCGTTGGTGGTGGAGTACCAGCTAGAACAAGGGGAGATGACTACTCACAAGTAAGTTGTTGAAATAAAAAGACATTAAACAAAAGACTTGGACATCGTTTAGTAATGACCTTCATCAGCTGAAATGTTTTTGCATTTTAAGTGAATTAATGAGCAATAATTATTAATGATCTCAGAGACAGTGATCAGAGAAAGCATTCTGCATGATTCAGAAAATACAACTGCAAATGGAAACAGTCTGTCTCAAACAGTTAGACAAGGTCCCTTTTGTTATAATAAATGTTATCACCTTCCTTGCTGCTTAAAATGTGCTTCACACTTTATACTTTGATATCCTCATACCACCACCCCATCACTATTTATGGTACAGTCGCATCTGCCATAGGAAAGGAGGTTTTGAAAATGTTTTACCTGACTTTTAACAGATGGATGTTAATGGGATATTTATTTACAGAATAAAATTAAATCAAAGCTGAATCTTAATGCACAATTTACATAATCAGCTTTGTTCTGAGCTGGTGAGCTGTTTTTCCCAGCACTTGGGACCCTTCAGTCACAGCTGCATCAAAGAAACAGCCACTGAGAATGGAGATTAAACAATTTCCTAAAGCTAGAAGTCTTGATGAGAATCTATTATTCCATATTAGAATCCCATAATTTCTCCAGACACTGCCATAAGATCAAAGATGTATGTTAGAGATTTGGCATAGCCCACAATCAGAAGTAACATGTTCGGTTTTCATTTAGAAAACATTTCTGTCAATTATATTTTCCTGAAAAATTGAAAGTTCTGCAATTTTACCTTTTGCACCCAAAATAACAAGAAAACCTGTTAAGCCAGAGGCACAGAAAGGCTGAAGAGCTAAAATGGATATATTTACAATGATTTTGGTGAGATTTGGTTATGTTATTTGTGCAGTCTAACTACGATCCTCCACCCTGCTGATGCTCTTCTCAGCCGGAGTTTTGCCACGGACTTCAAGGAGCGCAGGACCGAACTGGCAGATGCTGAAAACCTGCTCGGTGGCTAAATCCCTAACTCCAGGCCGGGTGAACAGCTGTGAGCCGACAGGATCTAGCTGGGGAGCTGATCTCGGGTTCAGGAACCAAGCTTTTGCTTTTGGCCTACAAGGAGAGCAAGACAAGTGACCTCTGCCAAGTCACTCACCGGTCCCTCTCCTTACCTCCCTTTCCTTTGGTATCCTTCAGGGTGCTGCCTGGGCAAATGCATTAAGGGATGTGACCATCGCTGAGGTCTGGGCTCTTCCCACCTAACTTTGGCCACTCCAGACTCTCTGCAGCCAGCAGGGAAAGACCTGCATCCCTGGAGAGGGTCTTTCCAACAAGCTTGCCTTTCTCCATCAGTTGCAGAAGCCACCTCAGGTGGCCATGGGTCTCAATTACTGCTTTCATTTAAATGCCTCCACCTAGGTGGGATAAATACCACTTTGGAAAATGTAGTAGCGTTTTAAAGCTGTCTGCTTTAAAACCAGCCAACCACCTCTGTAGGAAACAATTTCTTCATGCACCTTATCTGAAAAGTTGCTCCTCCCCTTCTTTGCACCTCATTGCATGACTATTGTGAGTAGCCTGCACTCAAATTTGAATGTCAGAAAAAGATGACTAGTCCTGTTTCAGCACAAAGGTTGAGTGAACAACTTCCACCATATCCTGCATGTAAAAGTACACTTATGGCTAATTCTGTGCTGAACTGGGACTGACGCTGGGAAGACCAGGCTGGGCTGCTGAGAACCCCAACAAACAGCCTGCACCACCATGGAGAGCAAGGATTCTGGCCAGTGCCACAGCTTCTGAAGCACATCCCTGACTTCATGAAATCACAGTCAAAACTCTGGGAAAATTGTCTTCAGCAGTTAACAGGACAAAGCCAGGGTTCAAGGAAGCTCAAAACACTTTGAAAAAATTCCTAAATTGCAATTTATGGAGGGGAGGATGTGGCGGGGCTGCTAAGACAAGCACAAAAGGCCGGGGTGGGTGTTATATGAAGACAGTACAAACCCAGCTGTATTAGATGGCCTAATAAGAAATGAGAACAGGAAAGTCAGCATTTGCACAGAGCCCAGCTACAGGCAATAATCCAATTTAGAGGGAAGCAAGAGGCTGATGATGACCTTGCCAAAAACCCAGCTTTCCAAAAATAGTACTGACAAATGAGTAGTGCAAAAATAAGGAGCTAATCAGCAACAATAAGAAAGAGAGAGACAGAAAGTTTGTCTCTCTGCAAAAGGTAAATTACGCACCATAAGAATGACATCCATCCATTTCAAACCAGAATAACTATCAGTTTCCAGGGACTTGTAAATCAGTGAACAGGATAGGAAAAAAAAATTAAGCTTACCCCGTTTTTTCCCAAACCTACCTAAATATTATGATAATTAACAAGTTATTCCTGTAAATACCTGCTGCTGCATTTTCCCTCCATTTGTACTTTAAATAGGCTGCAAAAGCTGTGAGGCCAGCCCTCCTCACCAGCACCGACTCTGTATGGAGACCTGTAGGATATTGTGATGGCCCACACTTGAAGTGGTTAATGGCCACTCACTGGGGGCATGGAGCAAAGCAGAGAATGGGCAGTGCTCTGGACTGTCCCCGTGCAGTACTGTGGTGCTCTGCAGGCATCTCAGTCAAATCTCACCATCTGTGCGCTCACCATTGAGTAACAGATCGAGTAATACTCATGTAGATTGTCTGCCTTTCTCCCATCACCCAGGAGCAATCCTCCACTGTTGTCACCAACTCTGTCTGGTTTGTAATTAAATAAGCGTAGACTGGAGATTTGGTACCTTCTGGGATTTTGAGAGTTTGTTTATCACACAAGATTAAGTGCCGGGCAGTCATTATGGGCATTGCCATCTCAGCAAATAACAGACCTGAGAAACCTTTAAGGCATGACTCAGTTCAACTTCTCTATAAGACTTGCCAAAAAACATACATCAGGTATAGACTTTTTATAACTAGGAAGATTGAAGATCCAAAGCAGCGACCAAAGCATGAAGGGCTCACAAAGCCTGATTCCCCCAGGAACATTGTTAGCATTTGGGAGAAGTAGCATGTTCCCCTGAGGATCCTACATGTATTCCTGATAGTTAAGCTCTGCCCAGACTAACTCAATTTTATTCACAAAGTAATGATTTCCCCACACAATGGAGAGATCTGAGTCAGCTGCTTAATGAAAGAATCTCATACAAAGCAAAGCAAAGCAAAGCAAAGGGACTGGAACTGGCAGCACGTGCTCCTGAACTTGGGCCACTTCACTACCTGGTGAAGCACCTCCACCGTTTGGGACTGCCAAGGTCCTTGCTCAGAGAGCAGGATATGTCCCCTCTAACTCGGAGAGCTCCAAACTGAATATCTAAGTTGGAGCTAATTGCCCCTGAAGTAATTATAGAGGCAACAGAGAGAAGTAGGTGACTCCAGCTGGTGACAGCCCATCCTAAAACATTTGTCTAAGAGAGGTCAGATAAGTCACAGACTGAAGGTGCCCATTTCTTCCTACAGGCTAGAAAGCAAGCCCAGAGTGTCTAGCTGAGATCTGGATGTCCTTTCCTGGACACCTGACGTTAGGCGAGATCATAGAATCACAGAATGGTTTGGGTTGGAAGGGACCTCAAAGATCATCTAGTTCTAACCCCCCTGCTACAGGCAGGGACACCCTCCACTAGAAGAGATGACTCCTCCCAAGTGCCTGGTGGAAAGCTGCGCATCCATGTGTCTTTCCTGCCTGTGTACAGGGACATGGCAGGAGTCAGTGACCTGACCACTGACAAAGGAGCAGCTTATTTCTTCTAACAGGACACAAATCACTTTGTTAAGGTACAAACACACGACCAAAGCTCATCACTACTGCTGCTCCCCTCCAGAGCTCAGCATTAGGGTGTCCATAGACCTTCTCCTGCCTCTTAACAAATCCTACATCAAAACACAGTGAGGGTTACAGCTAGGAGAAAAGGAGTGTGTCTGAAGGCACAGAAGCATGAACATGTTTCCCTGCATGGGGCTGAGGTATTTATCTATATATAGCAGTAATCCTGTCGTTGAGCAGGAGCAACTTGCTGTCTGCGCATCCTTCTATCAATGGCCATTGCTCCAGGCCCTCTTCTTCTCACCTGGTCCTTACACATGCAGCCCTCCCTCCTCCTGTACCACTGAGAGCCAGCCCTTTACCTTCAAACATGAGAGGAGATTTGCCTTGGCATCTTGAAGCCCTAACAGCAGAAGAAAATGCCTCTTACTTTAAGCCTCTGAAGTAAACAGTCATCACTGGTATTTGGCCTGGTGGTGTCTGAGTGAAACACAAGGTGAAAGATAATTCATCCTTTAGGTAATTTGGTGTCACATCATCTAGAGACCTATAAACTAGAGTGACAAGATGTTTCTTGGGTCCTGTTGCAAGAGGTAAACCTCACCATAACCTTCCCTTTGCTTTACAATAATGCTCCTACAATTGTCTGCAGAAGTCTCCTTGCGCCTGTCTTGTTAGATTACCTAAAGACTCCCGTATTCTGCCTGAAAGATTGCGACAAATTGCACTGCACCAGGGATGTCTGAGACAGAGAGAAAAATGCATTTCCAGGCACTCTGGCCACACAATTGAGACCAGATACGTTTTTTAAACGTGAGCATGTCAACAGGCTCTCCGTCTCTTGTGTCAGCAGGTCACTTGAGACTGGCACGTCCATTCATAATGTGAGCAGATACACATCCAAGTACCAGCATAAGCTGTGGAACAGCCACCAAAATGCTGCTTTTGGCAATCTATTTGCTTGCTAAAAACCTGCCTTATCTGACCATTTGAGAAATTAAGAGGGACCTCACTGTTTTGTTCAGGAGATGGGGCCCTGCTGCCTGCTCCGTTCACTCCTGTGGCCCCACCATGACGTCTGGGAGGAGGGATCCTCCTTTATTCATCAGCACTTTGTAGCAGAGGGCTGTGAGTATGTCCTTGGACTATGAGTTGGAACTCACTTTTTTCATGGTTGTCTTCTTGTCTGTCCCTCTCAGGCTATGATTGCATGCAACACTTCAGCAGCGGTGCATAAACAGGCAGTTCTCCCCAGAAGTAGTGTCCCCCACAGCCTGAGCACCCACATGAGTGTGACACTTCTTTTCTTTCTCTCCCCCTCCATCACAGGTGAGGCCATACCCCTGACCTCCCTGCATTTTCTCTGGGGCCGTATCCCTGAGGCAGGGCCCAAATTTTTGAGCCATGAGTCAATGGGACATTTCTCCTGAAAGCAGTTGAACGGTGAACTGCAGGTGTCTCATCAGCTGCTCTGTATGCAAGACAGTATGGTGGCTGCTAAGCTATGCAAGACACAAAAGCAAAGCGGAAGAAAGCACATGGCGAGGGGACTGCTGAGTTGATATCAGTTATCAACAGTTTAAAACAAAGGAGGGAAATCATCAGACATTCAAACAAAAAAGTTAGGCAAGGACAAGGTGTAAAAATCCTAAGAGAAGCAGCAGCAGGACCAAGGTGCAGAGGAGGTCAACCCTTCCCCACTGGCCTGCAAAGGTCTGGCCAACGGGGACGTACTGGGTGATGGAGCAGGGCTGGTGAGGGTATCAGCGCTTAGCCTCGCAGCATGCTTACCCCAGCCCACTCCCTGGCATGTGACAGTAAGTTATTGCAGTACGTGTGGTCCTGCTTTCAAGTCTCCAAGTCCAGTGGAAGATTTCAGAAAGACAGCTCAGACTCACAAACCTGTCCAGGGGCTTCTGCTGCACAGGGGCAGGGCATTCCCTAGCCCTGTGACACCACTAGAAATATCAATGCTCCTCCAGGCTAGAGAGCTGTTAGCTCCATAACTGTACGTGATTCTTTGCAGACAAAGACTCTTAATTCCTGGTCACAAAGAAGAGCTGGTCCAAAAAAACCACCAAAGTCTACGGGAATTTTCTTTTAGCAGTGAGCTATCAATAAGGCACTAAGCAGTCTTTCCTTTACACACTGCATCCTAAAAGTGTCATTTACCAAATAATAATCTCACTTGAAATCAGTAGGATTATTCAAGCGTACCAAAACAAGGCAATGTGAGAAGAATTAAGCCTAATTAAGGTACAAAACAATGAAGGTAATTTACAAATAACCAAGGCGGAAGGGGACGTGCTGTTTTGGTGGGCAATGTTTGCTTTATGGTTCTGTTATACTCTGACGCAAGAGATGGATTGTCTTCCAAAGAAGAGCTTTAAACAAGGGAGACAACAATTTAAGCGGGAATGTGGAACTGGGAAAAGGAAACAGAAGAAAGTATATACATGGCACATATAGTGTGTTTTCCTGTGTCCCATGGTGTTTCATGGGCCTGTCTCGTCTGGGAGGCTTCATCTTCCACTGCTTACCCTATATGAGAGAGGCAAGGCTGGTGCATGACAGAAGACACAGTTCAGCCATTGAACGTCGCCAGCCATAGGAAAGAAAGGGACCACTGGGGATCCAAATTCAGCTCACTGTTGGGATCCTCACTTTCAGGAAGTTCCCATCCCTCTGAAAAGTATGGCCATCACAAGGTACCTCAAATTAAGTGTGAAAAGCATGAATTATCTTTTGAAGATCTAGGCCTTATTATCAGAAATTTTGAAAATAAATGGTGCAAAACATGTTTTCCTAACAGCAAATTCATGACAGTCACCAACGCTGTATAATCATAAGATGAAATACATCTAAGTAATGTAAGAAAGTTTCAGAATAATACAATGTTCCCCGGATGTCTTCAGGCTCTGCTGGGATTTTATTAGGTTCCCTGAAACAAGGAGAGAAGCTTTCCAGGAATTTGAACTATCAGGTCTTCTCATCAAGCTTCACATCTCTCCAAGCTGATGCTCAGTTGCCAGATTATGTCCTGCTTCTTCATACATTGGGGAAGTGATGGCAATGAGCTCCTTTTCCAACATTTCCATTTGAGCTGTAATGTCTGACACAGTGTTTTTCACAGCATTCAGCTGCAGCTTCAATTTATGATAATCTTCTTGGAAGGACCTGTTCACATCATAGAGAATGTGACAGCCCTGTTTCTCCCCAAGGACATGGTTCACTTTCAGGAAGATGTGGAGTAGTTCGTATAAGTCCTGGAGAGCCCGGATGATTTCATACTCACCCTGTGTGCTTGGGGAAGACTTGATCTTATTCTGGGTTGGAGTGGTGCTCTTCTTCTCAGCTTCATGTTCCTGCTGGGGGGCTGGGCCAGGGTTACCTTCTTCCACAGCTGTGACGGCATCAGTGTCCTCCTGAAGATCTGAGCTGGCATCTTTGCTCTCTTCATGGACTGTGATCGCTTTTTGGTCTTTGCAGATGATGGGGACTGTTTTATTCTCCTGCTGGAAATCTTCTAGGACTCTATTCTTTCCCTGGACCGCCTGGAGAGCTTTGTTGCCTGGACTGATCTGAAAGCCCATGTTCCTCTCTTGGAAGAATGGGAACGGCTTCTTTTCTTTCTGGAGGCTTTGCTGAACGGCATCAGTGTAAATAACCTGGACAGCTTTGTTCTGTGACTGGAGACATTGCAGAGCTTTGTTTTCTTCCCAGAGCATCCTGTTCTCAATCCGGAGGACTTGGTTATCCTCCCAGAGTGCTCTGTTCTCCTCCCAAATGCTCCACTCATTCTGTGCCTTCTTGCTAAAGAGTTTCCGGTGGGCAGCAAAGGGTGGCTGGCAGTAGATCTCATTCACCCATTTATCATCAATAAAGACAAACATCTCATCCCTCAGTTTCATCCGTGGGGCGATATACTCTACCTCAGGCTCTGTACGCTGCATGCTCTGGTTTGTCAGATCAAAAGCAGACATGGTCTTTCTTTAGGAAATTGACGAGGACTGTGCAAAAAGACTTTTTCCGGGACTTCTGCAAGAGGCCACTGTCCACTGGCAAGGAGTAGGTGACACAGCAGGGCTGGAGAAGCTTGGTCAAGACTGAAAGAACAGGGAACACAAATGCAGAGTTACTGCCAAAATTCAAGGTCCATTGGATGACAGAAACAAGCAGATAAGTCGGTTTCCACAGCTGACCATGTTGCTCCTTTGACTTTGGAAGGTAAGGAATACACCAGAAACATAGTTTATAGGAGCTGAGAAAATTGGCATTGGTAGATAAAGCAGCTCTATGGCAGCACCACAAACTTTAGTATAAAACCTGGACTCTCCTTCTCTCTCTCTACCTCATTTTTACAGACATATAAGGGGGTAAGATGCGAGAGTATCTTACACCTCAGAATAGCCCATTCCCAACTGAGTGACAGACAAATGAATTAAAAATTGTTATAAGGCTGAAACCAACTTTTCAAAAGAAAACCTTTTTAAAGGATGACAGTGAAAAACTGGCCTCAAGAGCAGCTTTTTCTTGTTGATGCTCAGTAGCCTGTGTTAACAGGACACCACAAAAATGTGATGACAGTTGTGCTTTTTAATCTTAAAACCCACAGAACTGTGAACAGGAAGAGCAGCGAATGATACAATACGCACAAATAATTAAAAATCCAAACCGCAGCCCCAGAACATTGGGACCAGGAGAGCTCTGTTGCTCTTTGCACGTTTTTCTGACAAGTTCCCGTTACCATGGTCCAAAAACTGTCACAACCCATAGGTAATTCTCCTTCTTTCCTTCTCATTTCTCCCCAGTCACTCTTTTCTTTATATCCTTTGATAGCTCCATTATTTTTCTTGCTTTCTAACCTTGTAACAGTGATTGCTCATCTCTTTCCTACTGTCTGTCTGCCTCTTTTTCACATCACCAGAAAACCCATCTCTTTAAAATCCATACTGCTGGGCTGTACCTCCAATGCTTCTCATTTCAGTCACAGAAACCTCAGACTTATCTGCTCAACACTCTTCCCTCCTTCCCTCTGCCCAAAATGTTGCTGCTTAAATCACCTTCTAGTCATAAGTAAACCTGGGCAAACGAAAGATTTCAGTCTTTTTACATGAACAAAAGAAAGAAGACCTAAAAAAAAAGTGGTTTATGTCAAGAAAATCTTATTTTCTGCAGTTTTTACCAAAATTAAATTTGTGTGACCTTCAAGATGAAGTAATTTGAACTGAGGTTGAACTATCTCATAACCAAATCGCTGGAATTCTTAGGGTTTCTGCACAGTGTTTCTAACAGCACAAATGTGCCTTTTTCTAGTTAAAAAAAAAAAAAGACAAAAAAAGGAAAAAAAGGAAAACAAAAAAAAAAAGAAGTTGGCTGTCAAATTTCACCCGGGTCTACCCCTTTGCCCCTCTGCAGTCCCCCAGCTGCCCTCCTGTCCCTTGTGAACACCAGTCCTGTCTTTCCATCAGTGAGAAGAGCTTTACCTTCACTAATTTTGCCCCCGTGTCTCTGCCCCGAGGGTTAGGCATGGGGTGACAACCATGCACAAGCTCTTCATACCCTCCAGCTCTGCCATCACATTGTGCACCCCCTGTCCTGTTTTCTCCCTCTCTTTTCCAAAACCTGCTGCTCCCCTCTTTCCCTGCTGTCTCCACTACACAGCACTGCATCTCCGGGCTCCTCCAGGTTACTTCTGAGAGCCAGCATCCATAGATGCTTCCTTTGCCTCCTTCCCAAGCTTCTTCAGAAGCTCAGAGAATTATTGGCCACATTCAAAATCCCTTAATGCAGAAAAGGGCAATTGCAATATAGGTCCATCTGGTTTATCTCACATCAGACTCGTGTTTTAATAACATCGTTCCTCTGCTAAAAGAGATTTCCCTCAAAACTCCCATTTTTGGAGTTTTTTGTTTCCACTTATGCCATGTTCAGAGCCATATATTGCTCCCTCCCTTATACCTTCTCCCTCGCAGCCTTTCCAACCCATCTCATTCCCTTAGGGTGCCCCAGACCCAGTGTTTCCACCGTCAGCCCCAGGATGGGAAGGTAAACCAGCCACAGGGGGAAGTTGTGGACCTCTAAATATCCAGATGAGAAGCAGAAAACATCCAGCATCATAAGCCTAGACCCACCTGCCACTGCGTATCCTGGGCAGGCAGCTAGAGTTGTTAAAGTCACTTATATTTAAAGTGTTTATACGGCATGTTTTCAGGACAAACAGAAACATATAATATATACAGCATTGAAGGACATTATCTTGGGGACAATTAAACTTGACAGCATCTCTGTCAGCTCTTTTGCACTGCAGGGGAGACACTGACCCAAGCTTCAGAGAGGCACTTCAACTTCCCCCACCTCCCTTATCATTTCCCCCCCATCTCTGATGTAAATAATCCCAGGAAACGCTAGGCAGCTGGGCTGGGTAATTCAACAACACGACATTACACCCCGGCATGTGCTCACCTGCTTGCTGGGGCTGGTGGTCTTCCCTCTCCCTGCACCCCAGCCAAGCAGCTCAGTCTGAGGTCCTGCTGCTGCCGGGGTGTCCGGGGGCAGTGGGGATGGCAACGGAGGACAGAGGGGACCTACTGTGATGCGAGCGCTGGTGGGGACCTTGCCCCAGAACCAGCACCTGCCCCCCCCCACCCTGGGGGCTGGGAGCTCCTGCACACTTCCTCACAAAACCTGCTTCTGCACTCCTTCCCCGCTGGCCTCCAAGGATTGTCTTTGGGTTTTCCCAGCGTTGCACTTTTGGGTTATTTCTCATGGAAATGACCTTTCTGGCAGCTCAGCTCTCATGCCCTTTCCTGATCCCAGACTTCCTGATCTGCCTTTGATGCTCACAACTGAGAGCAGTTTGGGTGGATTCTTTCTCCATCACACCCTCTTAAAACAAATTTTGTTTTTATTCCGAATCTTCAAAATGGTATTTGTTGCTGAACTGATATTGATGCATTCAAAAACTACTTTCTTGTATATACTATGAGATCTGAAGTTACTTTCCAAGGACAACGTGAGTTTGGAGTTTTTCTTGGACTATAAGATTAAGAGCATACTATCACTGAACGCTATTAAGAAGAACACAGAATATGCAGGGCATTCATGCATTGCAAGTTTAGATATTATTTGTAGCAGCTATTCCCACTTCCATGTCTTTACATTTCTCATGATCTCATTCTCTTTCTTATTTGCTACATCTTTCAGATGTGGATTTTTTTTTTTTTCTAATCAGAGTTCTTGAATAATAAATACAGCAGTTAATTTCTTTTCCAGTGAAAATTACCAGCTTGACATCAGCCTCAAGGTGACTGTTATTGCTTTAGGAAGTTGGAGGTAGAGTTCAGCTTTGGTGTTAAGCAAAGATGATAAATTCAGGTGTAAAATTCTCATCTGTAATTTCTCCTTTGCTTATATTTAATCTCAGGCAACAAAAAAAAATCACAGGTTACTATGGCAACTCCCCAGGGAGCATTCTCCTCTATTGAAGCTCCAGGATCCTGCAAAGGAAAGCAGAAAAATGTCCTCAAAAGAGAAAAAAAAATATTTTACCATGGGGTGCTTGTGCTTGGCCTTCCATCAGATGTGAATTTAAGGGTGCTACCCAGGTGCTGCAGTTTTCAGGAGAGGTGACTGAAATGGCCCATCTGAACTTCTGAAGAACTGAGGCTGTGGACCACTGAAACAGACCTTTGATGGACATTTTAACACCTAAAAGCTGACTGAAAACTGTGTTAATAGAAACAAGTGCAGCACAGGACTGATCAGCAGACAAAGCCTGCTTAATCCAGAACCATTGAGAACTAAGATAGCAATGTACCTTCACCTTTTCTTATGCAATATTTTCCTTAAAGTCAGATGAAGTTCTTTTGGCAAGTCATTTATGTGCTGAAAATTATGTCTTCAAATACTAATACATTTGGATCAAATTTAGTGAATAACATCAGATGTGTATACGCATACATGGAGACGTACATCACAATTGGAAATGCTGCAACAGCTCACTGCAGATTTTTTACAGCAGCTGCACTGATTTCTGAGCTGGACTCTCAAAAGGACTGAGATGTCATTCACAAGATTACAAAGGCAGAAATAATGCTGAGTGTGTTCCCCTCCCTGCCAAGACAGAAGTAACCCCTGCTCTGTTAGAAGGGTTTGAACTAACTTCCCAGCTGATTGCTTTGTCCATAGCTTCAGACCACTCAATTTCTCCAGGTGAAGCTGTTTTGCTATACAAAGAATTAAGTATTAATTGGAACCAAAGCCATACCCCACATCCTACCTGCACACCTTACACCAGGCTGTTCAGCTGACCTTGCTGTCCTTTTTCTTGGAAATTATCTGGTTCTGGAAAGGATCCAGTGGGAGAGAGTGGAAGATCCCACACATATATAAAATATTGTCCAGTTTGGAAACTCAGCTCCATGCTGGGTTGCAAGAGGACACCATCCAGTGTTGGTTTGGAAATGGTGGGGGAGAGCAAAGTTTGAACTGCTGCCATGAAGATCTTACAGAAAGGACCCTGGAGACCCCATCCCATCCTTCTTCCCATTAGGAATGGTGGCATGTACCTACAGTAAATCTGAACCCTTTTCTTCCTTTGCTTTTAGGCTTAGAAGACCCATTAAAGTATCTGCAATCAGAACAATCTGGGGTTTTAGTAAAAGCATAACGTTTCTTTGAACTTGGAGCATCTTCTGTCTTTTTTTATAAGTGTGTTATACTCCTGCATCTTTATTTGATAAAACCAAAGGCATCCACTGCCACTTTCTACCACCTCAATTACATTTGTGTTTCTGAAATGCCAGTCCTTGTTCGTGTCAGCACAGGCCAGTCTCACCATGCACTCATCCACTGTTCTCCAGGGCATTAAGCCTGGATGCAAATCCCACTGAGTCACCAAAACAATTCTTGCATATTTAAGTGATTTTGAATCATCTCCTGACCTGAATAACTGGATAGGGAATAAAAATGATGTTTTCTCAGTTTTTGAGGCAGTGAAGTGTCTGGAAGGGCAGGTGGTGATATCTCAGCATTGTGTTCTGCCCAGGAAGAGATGAGTGCACTTGGTCAGCAGTGTAAAAATCAGTAATGAAAACCTCTAGAGCAGGGGATTTTTCAGATAGACAAATGGCTTGAGGGACACACCTATGTCACCGTCTATTTGGACTAATTATCCTTCCAGGGACAGCATCACAGTGCTGCTGCCAGTGTGCCTTGGTGTAACCCTTAGGTTACATTAATGGTGTAACCCCCATTTTGCAATGCTGTGCAAAACACCAAACTCTGCATACTCATGTCAACAGCGACCAGGATGATTGAGTCAGTTGAGAGCTGAAACAAGAGGTGGGCTACGAAGATGATTAGGGGATTGGAGCATCTCTTGTATGAGGAAAGGCTGAGAGAGCTGGGTCTGTTTAGCCATGAGACAACCGAGAGTGGATCTCATCAACACTTATAAATATCTAAAGGGTGGATGTCTAGAAGAAGGGGCCAGACTCTTCTCAATGGTGCCCAGTGACAGAACAAGGGGCAATGGGCACAAACTGGAACACACGAAGTTCCATCTCAACATAAGGAAAAACTTCTTCACTTTGAGGGCGACCAAGCACTGACACAGGCTGCCCAGAGAGGTTGTGGAGTCTCCTTCTCTGGAGATATTCAGAACCTGCCTGGACATGATCCTGTGCAACCTACCCTAGGTGATCCTGCTTTAGCAGGGGGGTTGGACTAGATGATCTCTAGAGGTCCCTTCCAACCCCTACCAATCTGTCAATCTGTGAATCTGTAAATACCTACTTTTATACCTTGCCTCTGGTCCTAATTTCAGTTTAGACATTGGGCAAGTCATCTGTTCCAATAGCCCCATTTCCTTGGGTTCTCAGTGAGTTTGGGATACTGACTTTCTGATGCAAGCTGACAAGAGAAATTAATTCTTACTTGTAAAGTGCTTTGAACATGAAGAACACTACAGTAAAGAAGCCCTATGCACTGCTCTTGTTTATCGCCATGATTGTAATACACACATTGTTTACAAGCTGAAGCAAAACATTTTACTTTTGCTAGTAAGTGACATCTTACAGAGATGCCAGGCTTTGTGTTTTTCCATCTCAGATCTCATTCCCACCTTACTTTCATTCTACTTCAGCTATGAATATTTTAAAAAACATATCAAAACCATGTGCAGTCTCTTGGTCAACTCTAAGCCATTGCCTGTCAATGCTATTCCTTTGTGCTGCGTCTCTCTGATATATTGCTTGTGAGCCTTGCCAACAAAATACTCACAGCCCAATTACTGTATCACTCTCCTACTTCTGTGTGACCAAACTTTACAGCACACTCTGTGTTGTTGAAAAAGCCCATTAATAGTTTATTGTTGAGTAAGTACTAGCAGCAATAATCATAGGTGCACTTGGTTTTGTTGAGAGGGCAGAGGCAAACTCATCAAGCATGATGGAGGGGCAAAGCTGACATTGCACCCAAAGGAGCTCTATGGCCTTCCTCTCCACTGGGACAAATCAGATGGGTATGGTCATCTCAATGTGCCATGTGTGACCGTGGGGTATCCTGTGTGGACTCCAGGGGCCGTGCCAAACCTGCTGGCCCTGATCTCTGATACCCACAAATCCCAAATAGCAATAGTCACCAGATCTGAGCTCTTGGTGGCTCATCAGTGAAGTGATGCTCCAGCCCTCATTACTGCACTGATTAGGTCTCTGCTGACTGCAGGAGAGCTTAAACCCTTTACTGTCCTGTAGGCACATGTAGACATCTCAAAGTAGGTGTCTACAGTTTGGAGGTGAATCCTCTCTGGCCCGCAGCGTTGATGGACACGATGTGCCACCTCCTAAAGATATAGCTGTCTCTCCCTGCACTGACTGCAGTGGTTAACCTCCTCAGGTGGTTAGAGTGGAGCATCACACCTTAGCAGAGTGCTCCAGCTCAGCTTGGCTCAAGGAAGGGTGCTGCCAAGCCAACGACTGCTGCTTGGCCTGGGACACCTAAATGGGGTCAACTTGGCAGAACTGAAAGACTCCTGTTAAAAATAAGCACCCTCTTCCCAGAGGTTACAAAAAGCCATGTGCAAAATCCCTGTCCCTCACGGGCATGAAGCAAGAGACTGCAAGAGGTGTGGGGAGGGGAGGAACACTAAGGAATGTCCCGTTTCATGTGCAAGGGCAGGAGCTGACAGTCTCGACAACCAGAGCAGACCACGTGAACACAGATTCAAGCTGAGATGTCCTGTGAATGGGCGTGAGGTTTGGGAGTCAAGGGTGTTTCATCTCATTTTGAAGGCAGCAGTTCCTCCACATGACAAGAAGTCTCGCTGGGTGAGAGGAAAAGTCAGCAGCTCCATTCCTGATTGACAGGGAGAAAATTGAGGGTTCAGGCTTATTAAACAATCTTTAAAAGTGATTTATGGGGTCCTGTACATTTTAATCTAACAAAAAAAAAATCATCTAATTAGTTAAGTGTGTAATCCTGTATATTAATTGTCTATTAGCCATGTCTTAATTGTAATGGAATGCTTATCAAATAACATGTGATAGCCACGTAGCACCAATTTAAGTCATTATCAGACTAGCTCCCACTTTAACAAAGATGTTTAACTGAAATCTAACCATTTCATTTTATTTTAAAAGCTGTAAAGAAGATGACATTAAGATCTTAAAAAATTAGTATCCCATTAGGATTTACTAGATGGTATACTATAAACAATGCTACATGAAGAATTATGAAAACAATGTAAAAAATCCATTCGAATGCTAACCCAGATGATTAAATGACAGAGCATGGTGGAAACCCACCAGGGAAGACGGACATCTCTCATTTAGAAATACTGCCAAGCTAAGGTATTTCCTATCTCTTTCCTGTTTGACTTTCCAGCCTTAATGTTCAATTGACATGTGTTTGTGCATGTGCATTTTTAAAGAGATGAACAAAGAAAATTTGGTTATATTCAACTGCATTGATCTCTACACATCACCAGCAGGACTAGTAACATCGCCACAATTTGAATTAAACAGGATGCATTTGCAATAGCAATAACAAGAAGTAATTATTTTGTACACAAAGCCATGCTATAGGAAGACATGCTTGCCACAAGGAGATAGCTGTACTGTCAATGGGTTTCACAGGTATGTGCTGACCTCCAAGGAACATGGAGACCCCAAAACACTGGGTTTGCATCTGTGTGATGGATGGGGTTTCCTAGTAGGTCTTCACCACAGCCCGGTTCCATCAGCTACTCTGCACCTCTTCTTTGTCTTCACCAGTCACTGCTGCTCCTGGCTTCTTTCTCCTATTCCTATAGCTCACGAAACAGTGTTGTATCCTAGAGATGCCATTTCCAAAAAGGATGAGTATGTAGGTTCCCACTCTACTTCCTATGATTTCAGTCTTTTCCCTCCCTGCCTTGTTAATCAACTTCCATTCTTAACTCCACGTACCACCCCTTGCTGTCTCATACTTTTGGCCTGTCTCCCTAAAATTACATACACCAATACCCATGTTTCATCCTTCAAGAAATTATGAAATAGCTTACTTGGAAGTCGCACCAATGAGCAGACACTGCTGTGTACAACTCTCTCAGCCTTTACAGACAGGCAAAATTTGTTCTCCCATTTTGTTATCATTAGATCTGTGGAGGCAGACTTCTAACAGGGCACGGGACTCATCTGGTAATCCATTAAAAATCAGGTTTGGCTTTCAGAACCACTCTCTGCCTGGTGGGTTTCTCTAATAGTAGCTTTGTCACCTGAGTTTTGTGAAGAGCTCCACATCCAGCTCCATGGACTGTCCTTCCACAACATTTTTGCCTGCTGCGGTTGCACCTAGGCTTTGACTGGAGCTCATGGGCTTGTGCGAAACAAGTACGCTATTAAAAATATAAATAGCTTGAAGGGTGTCTGAAGCCTATTGCTGGACAGCGTAGGTTTGCCAAACTTGATACGCAAAAAGCACAGAAAAAAAAGGTAATATAGGTTCATAACAAAATTTCAAATGTGGAGCAGTGCTGAAATGACACCATTTCAAGCTCTGTGGAGCCACTGGTTTACCTTTTTTAGCATGTATCATGCTCTGATGGGCCATGGCATGCTTTGTTTAGAGGAACACAATTTTATACCTGTTCATCGCGGGGTTTAAATTGCTGCCAGAGTACTTCTTTAATGGTGTGCCAGAAGCAGAGAGGTTTCAGTGATAAAGGAAGAGAATAAACAGTTAGATCCTGGGTACTATTGTTAAGCACACCTAGGAACAGTTAAATGGCAATTGTAGAAATATTATGAAACCCCTAGGAATGATTTTATGCCAGGGAAATAGCCCTTTTACCTCAACTTTTAATCTGCAAAGTCTGTCCCAGGGTGACTGGAGGTTACAAATGTTACCTGGTCTTATAAAACTACCTGCAAACATCTATGCAAATTTGGGGTCACTCTCTGTCCAAGTGCTCTGTGGTGGCACTTGGAAAATAACTGGAACCAGAACACACATCCACTAAGATAAATGCAATGAGAAATAAATAGGTTAAACTGTCTTCATATGTGTCCAGAGGATATCATTAACATTAATGTAGTCATAAAGCAGCACCTGCTGGCTCAATGCAGCAAATCTTTGCCTACTACCAATTAACTCTTCAAAAAATAATAGAGAACAGTTTTCGCCCTTCTTGCCCCAAGCACAATAACTTGTTTCCTGCTAAGCATTATTAATTATAATGTCCCTACTGCTTTGCCTCGCTCAAATGAACAGTCCCATCAGTGGCATAAGCTTCGTCGTAAGGTGTATCTCAGCAGGAGCAAGTACGGAGTTATTGGGCTTTAAAAAACATGACACTACTTTTTATTACTATGTTGTTCCTTACTTGGTGTAGCACTTTCACTCTTAACCATCCAGAAGGAACAAAAGCAGACATCTCAGCTAGATGAAGGGACAAATTCCCTGAAGATGTTCACATTACCGTAATGTCAATGATTCAATGAGCAAAGTCCGAGAAAAAGGCTAAGGTGGAGCGAGGCATGTGATGGGATGGGAAGAGACACTCCTCAAAGAGACCTGTAACCTTGTCCTGCATTGCTAAATGTGAACTGCAGTCACATTGCTACCACAACTCATGGGAAGGGTATTGGAGGTGATCCTTCTTCTGGGGCCAAGCGTAAGACTCTGTGACCATGCAGCTGCACATTAGCTGTGTGCTACTAGCTTGCACGTGTCCTTGGTTCCCCTTCAGGGTGTGTTGGGTTTGCGTGGCAAGGTTTTGGTAGCGGGGGGGCTACAGGGGTGGCTTCTGTGAGAAGCTGCTAGAAGCTCCCCCTGTGTCTGATAGAGCCAATGCCAGCCGGCTCTAAGACGGGCCCACCCCTGGCCAAGGCCAAACCAGTCAGCGCCTCTGTGATAACATATTTAAGAAGAAGAAAAACACTTAGAGAGAGCTTTTGCAGCCGGAGAGAGGAGTGAGAAGATGTAAGAAACTCTGCAGACACCAAGGTCAGTGAAGAAGGAGGGGGAGGAGGAGCTCCAGGCGCCGGAGCAGAGATCCCCCTGCAGCCCGTGGTGAAGACCATGGTGAAGCAGGCTGTCCCCCTGCAGCCCATGGAGGAAGGATGAGGGGGTGTAGAGATTCCACCTGCAGCCCGTGGAGGACCCCACGCCGGAGCAGGTGGAGGCACCTGAAGGAGGCTGCGGCCCGTGGGAAGCCCACACTGGAGCAAGTTCCAGGCCGGACCGGTGGACCCGTGAAGAGGGGAGCCCACGCCAGGGCAGGTTTGCTGGCAGGACTTGTGACCCCGTGGGGGACCCCACGCTGGAGCAGTTTGCTCCTGAAGGTCTGCACCCCGTGAGAGGGACTCCATGCTGGAGCAGGGGAACAATGAGAGGAGTCCTCCCCCTGAGGATGAAGAAGCGGCAGAAACACCATGTGATGAACTGACTGTAACCCCCACTCCCCGTCCCCCTGTGCCGCTGAGGGGGGAAGGTTGAAGCTGGGAGTGAAGTCGAGCCCGGGAAGATGGGAGGGGTGGGGGGAGGTGTTTTAAGAGTTGATTTTATTTTCTCATTCCTCTACTCTGTTTTGCCTAGTAATAAATTAGATGAATTCCCTCTCTAAGTTCGGTCTGTTTTGCTCGTGACGATAATTAGTGAGTGATCTCTCCCTGTCCTTATCTCGACCTACAAGCATTTCGTTATGCCTTTTCTCCCCTGTTTGGTGAATGAGGGGAGTGAGAGAGCGGCTCTGGTGGGCACCTGGCCCCCAGCCAGGCTCAACCCACCACACAGGGGAACTTATTACACCAGTGCACTCAAGCGATGGCAATCACACCTCGTGCAAGGTTTCTGATATGGTGGCCCTGGGGTGCAGAACATCTTAACGTGTACTGTCCAACGGGCTCACTTACGTATACACAAGCTTTGGGTCTCTGATTTACAGTGTAAGGGATACTGTCTCTTCTGCAAGATGTCTCCTACAGCATAAGTCATGTAATGTGACTGAGCTGCCAGCCATCTCAGCCTCCCTCAGGTATCACTCCTGGTCTGAGCAGTGCTGCCTGTGCAAGAAGCAAAGCTAAGCCTCTTCTGCTTGGGGAAAAGACAGCTCATCTCTTTCCAACTGTGAGCAGGGATGAGGTGGGAGAAATACGTGATGCCCATTAAAATATTTTGCACGGTATCTAACCTGAGCACTGTGGTAGAAACCATAAGCCACCTGGACTTTCTGTACAAGATAAATGTATAGTATGTGGCAGTCAGCCCATTAAATGAAACACTGTTTTGCATAATACAAACACTGAGGTTACACATTGTGCTGATGTTACTCTTCCTATCTTACCAAAGTCGCTTTCTGCATAGACAGAGTATCAGGAATATGATTTACTGTTTATACTTGTCAGTGCATTGCGGGTTATCACGGACCAAGTACCATGGTGCTCACTGATGAATGGACAAATACCAAGGACACTGGTTCCTGCACTTACAATAAAAAGACAATAATGGGTCAATAGTTGCTGTCTAAAGCCAATCTGTCATTAGTTTGCAGCTTGTGGAAAGCTGCACAACTGCTCCTCTAAACGCATGCCTGCTTGCATGTTTATTCAAAAGTTTGAACTGCACAGAAAAGAATAGTTGCTCTGGCTGCAGAATCTCTGCAAACCCTTTTTTTTATGAGAGAGCAAAGTCTTTCCTGAACCACAAAATGCTTAATATTATTTGCTGCTGTGATTGTCACATCTTCCGTATCTAACAAGGTACCTAGAGACTGTCCTCCTATTTCTAGCAAAGATTTCTACCTGACATTAATAAGAAGACAGTGGCCCAACACTGCCTTTTTGAGGCAGAAAGGGGCACTCTAGTGACCTGGGAAGCCTCATCTGAAATGACTGAACCAAAGCCTGTCATAAGCTTACAGACAGGGTACTTGTCATCAGCCCATATCTCCCTCACCTTCCACCCCAATGCTGATTAATTTCTACAAGTCTCATCCCAAGAACCGATGAATGACAGAAAAAAGATATTTCTGTGGCTTGTGGGCCATTTTTTTGCAGTGCATTTTTATCTGCTTTGCCTGATTGATCAAAGATACCATTATCTGCTGTACTCTACAGTCTCATTGACTAGGTTCAGCCTTGCTAACCTCAAGCCTTCAACAATCATAAAACTTGCTAAAAATAATGACAGTTTTAAAAATAAAAAAGTAGGGTTCTTTTAATTTGACATCTGGATTCTGGATCTTTATGGAGGTCAAATTTCCTTTACACCCATGGGACACAGAAAGTTACTTTCTTTCTGATGACAGCGGATGCTTTTACAAATAATGAGACATCTGCCTAATTATTTGTCTTTGCTTTGTCATATTTACTTTTACTCTGTGACTTTCTTGCCAGAATGTATTTCCTTGTCATATAGGGAGTAAAAGACCACACTATGAGCATCTACCTCATGCAACTCTGCCTCAGAAGAGAAAAGCAGACAGACAACTAGACAGCTAGCTACCTCCAGCTCCTCTGGCCAGCGTGATTACTAGCAGCCCTTACGGTCCTATCAGTTCTGTTACCTGCCGCTATCTCCATTTCTTTCCCTTTGCACCAGCTCCACCCCACCAAACACTGAACCTATAGACAGCATCTCCAACCATTTCCATTTACACCTACGCATAACCCTCACGTCTTCTCTTTTGAGGAAGCCCCAAGCAGTACTGTTGAGAGGCAAAAAATTTGCATGCAATAAACATGCCTGAGCAAATGAGACCAGAAATTGCTTGCCCCGTTGTTGAAACACATCGTATCTGATGCACAACAGCCACCAAAGCACAGACACACCTGGGTGACGGCTAGGGCTGAGCTGCAGATCTCCTGGGAGGCCTGCTAAAGAAACTGCCTCTGAGATTTAGGTGAATGGTAATATCAAGTAAAACTCTACCCTTCTGTGGAATACCTGTGTTCTTAGGGGGAAAAAATACATAGCACTGCAAGTACAGACACTCACAGAAATCTGAAGCAGCATTTCCTCCAAATTATGCACATAAAACACCAGTACCTGAGAAGTAACATCACACAAGTTGGGCGTTTTTTCCAAACGACAGAATCACTGAAAAATTGCCTAAGTAAAAAAAGGCAGACGTGGATAACAAGAGTTGAACTACAATCTGGTCTGACCGTGGAGTTTATTAAAAAGATACTTGTTTTAAATGCCTTGTCTTGTCACTTGCATATACATATAAAATAAATGATAGAGATAGCGGTTCTTCATTACACTGACATCTTTTTGTAGTGTGCCTGAGAAACCGCAGGTACAAGTTCACGCACATGTCACTGCGCAAAGTGCTTGTGGTATTCGTTTTCATGGGGAAAAATAAGCACTTGCAGGATCATATATTTTATGTCGTAACTTCAGTTAATGCCCACATCAATCAGATTGTCAAAGCTGTTTACAGCCAATGCTTAAATATTTCCAGCTTTTGACATGTTATGTCAAGGAGAACCAGAATCCTTGAAACATAATGTTGTCTCTCTCTCTCTCTAGTTACTGCTTTCTTCTCATCTTTGATTTCCCTGGTAAACTCTGTATCATTTGCAGCTGCTTCAGAATCCCACAACGGCCAGCTCATTAGCAATGTCAAGATCACATTGTTGCTCTTTTGGGAGACTGCCCTGGGTTTCCCACAAAAATTACAAGGACTAAGATTTCCAATATTTAGGTGGGTTCAGCTGCCACATCCTTCTAACCTTAGCTGCTCTGTTACTCCTTCGCACATTACATTAAAGTCTAATTCCTTTCATCCAGTTCCAAGAATGTACCATTCTTCTTTCTTCTTCTTTTTCTTCAGTTTTTTTCCTTTTGCATTTGATACTTCTATGTCTGGCAAGTTGTAATTTGCTGATTATGAGCTGTGTCTTCTGGGGTTTGGACAAAGTTTAGAACTAGCCTAAGATATGAGAGTCACAAAAGAGGGTGTGAGAAGGAAGAAGGGTTGGAGGATCTATATTTTTTCTTGTGAAAATAGAAAAGTCTGGAATTAGAAATGACCCTTTCCTCTATATTTTTGCCCAGATTAAAATCGTGGAGTAATCCACAGTTTTATCTCTGTGCATATCATGTCCCACATAACAGGGATTCTGGAGTCGGGTATTTCAGACCATAAAGACACAGCACTCATTAACTGAATGGTAACAGCACACAAAATTTCTAGAAACATCCGCTGAGAAGAGACAAGCCCAGATGTGCTTTATACCATCACCAAATGAGATTAACTCAGTCTGATGGACTGTCCTTAAGAGACAGGCGCTGGACTAACAATGAGCCTGTGAGAAATGAATAGGTGCAATTTGTTCAAAGGACCGAATATCTCACAGAAAGGCAGAGGGAAGGGAGAAAAATGCAGGAAGGGATGAGAGGGGTCAAAAGCAGACCAAAACTTGTGCAGGAAAGCGCTGCATAAAAAAACCAAACCAGTACTACCCTGAGAGCTTGGTCATAAAGTTTAATGGCTTGTTATCTTTACGAAGCCTTCAGCAACATGGAAAGAAATGCCTGTTTCCCCTCATTTCACATCTTTACTGTTGGACGCTTTCTTTTCTCTCCCCCCCCCCCCCCTCCCTGTTTTAGTCTAAACAATATATCTGATTTGAATGCAACTATAAAGCAGGCTGTGAGCAGGGACAGAGGTGTGAGTCGACAGGAAACAGCCCCGCTCCTGTCCCTTCCCAAGGTCGTTCCCCCTCAGCCACACATGAGGACAACGAGCCTGCGATGTCATGATCAGCCATGAGCATGCACCAAGGGTAGCAAAGGGACAACGTGTCCCAGAAACTTGCTGGGATGAGCCTGGGTGCAGCAGGATCTCAAGCCTTTGAGGTGTTGTCAAATATTGTCTTCCTTCAAGACATCTATTAAACACTGGATTATAGAATGCCCTGATAGGTTTGCATGAAGGGCATTGTGAGCCTGACTGACAGACTGATGGGATAAAGACATCAGGAAAACATTCAAAGTTTAGTTTCAGCAAAAGTCAAGAAAAAGAACTGCAAAGCCTTCCAAATCTTGTTTCAAATAGGCTTTCCCATGGATTTAATGGGGGGAAAAATTTGCAAATTCCAATAGACACCATTTTAAGTCACATTAGTGATTTTAGATGCTTCATCATTCTCTACACTATATGAACTGCAGACTTTTTATTTCCCAGACTCTACTAATAACAAGCCCTATAATTAGGTATCTGTCCTTTGCAATCAGCACTACAGCTTTCTGTTCATAGGAGAAAAATTGTAGGGCGGGAGAACCACTCAAGAGCATAGGAAAGAGCTGTCACCGGCGTAGTGCGACTGGTTAATGGTTTCGAAAACGTTATTAGGAGAGAATAGTTCCTTAATTTCAGTATGTAGCATGCTAATAAAACCACTCTTGTTCATTTGTCTCTCTGATTGAACTCAAGTTTTGGGTTCAAACTCATTCTCTCAGCCTGCAGTAGTTAAGTAACACATTTCTTCTGATTTCTTCCTCTCCCATACCCATGAGTCGTCTGCTGGAATGACTGGCCACAGACTGTTCTTGCTCATTAGTGCTGGTCAAGATTTGCTTTTGGAGTTTGATACAGCAAGGTGATGTGGAAAGACATTCTGGAGAGATGCCGCCTGGGTTTTACCCTCCAGTTTTGCCCTGGTTTAGGAGTGAGAATCAGACCGATACTTATGCAGTTTGCCTGGTTTTGATCTTTGATTTGCAATGGAGAGCCCAGTTCTTGGCAGGCAAGAACCGGGTGGTTATTTGACTATATTGGAAAGCTTTGAGGAGCAGCAGCAGGAGCCTTCAGTGTAAAATCTTGGCCCATTGAAGTCACAAGGACATCAAGTGAGTCACTGATTTTACATCCAAAGATAGATGCATTTTGCAAGTCTTAGTACAGCCATTAGAAGCAAAGGAGCAAAAATTAATCTAATTATGTAGCCCCCAATAAGGCAAAAGTCCGCTTTTCACTGCAATTACACTGTTGAGCCCACAACTCCACGAGCCATCCTGGTGGAGTTCCTCTGGACCCACTTTTATGTCTAGAGAAATAAAACTCTCCACCAAGTTGCCTTTGACTACATTTTTTAAATGAATTTCATGCCAGTCCAGCATCACTCCAGCAAAACTGCCTCTGGAGTAAGGAATGACAACTCTCAGAGATAATCTTCTGCCCAGCACTTACCCAATAGTCTCTTCATCTCTGAGGTTTCCAAAGCCAGGAGGGTTATTTTCAGGGCCACACGTATTGAAATTAATGCTAAATCAAAAGGACTGCCTGCCGCGGGGCTTGATTGGATTTGGACAAAGAATGTCGCTCTCTGAAGTCAACCCACGTGTAGATCATTTTTTTTCACCACCTAATCATGATTGTGAGAACGTAAATCATGCGAATTACAATGAGCAGGGTTGATGAATGTGCACCACAGGAACTCCAGCTTCAATCCCCTTCGAGGTCATCACTGGAGAAAGTCTTTTCCTAGGGCTGGGTTTCTACTGCCTGACACATCTACTCCTTAGCCATGCTCTTTTGGGGGAGATGGGAAAGATACCACTTTGCTTCTGTTTTGTCTATAATCTGTCTCTCCTTTTAACTGGAAAATGAAGCCTGCTAAGTGTCTTTGCTATAAAGGCTTCCTGTAATTTTTTTTGTTCACTTACAACCGTGCTCTTAATAATTGGATGTAAAGCAAAAATCCTCAGGAGCACAAGAGTGAAGTCTGCAAGTGCATGGGAATTCAGTCCTCTCAATATTTATGTTTAGCATTAAATACTTCATGTAAAAATAATGACTTTGACTCCCGAGGCCTTCCCTCTCTTATCTCAAAAACTGTTCATACACATGCTCCAGGATCTCTATGCAAATATAAAAAGGGGATTAAGTTGTATGTGTAGTAAATCCTGCTTTTACATTAAATAGGTAAGAACTAACAGAGGGCCTTTGGATTAAAAACAGGTCCCTGTTTGCTGAGCAGACTAAAACGTTCTTTCCTCTGGCTGCCCTGCCCTGCAGGAATTGACTTTTTACTAGTGAGAAATTCAAGTCAATTATAAAATCTATAGTATGTTAGAGGTATGTACTGTGCAATACATGATTTTGATTTAAATTACTGTATATTAGGGAATGCCCCCTGCCTCCACAAAACCACTCATCATTTTGCAATGGGAAGCTGACCCCCAGCCCCTGTCGGACACCACCATTGTATGAGAAACTTCCATATCTGGGTGCCCTTAGGGAATTTCTGGGGACACAGGTAAAAATCTGAATCATGGCTGTCCAGGAGAGGGGAAGAGCCCCTGAACCCAGACACCATGTCTTTGACCATCATCTGGTGCTTTTTCTCCACCCTTTGCAGACGGAGCCAGGAGGAAGAAAGCTCCTCCAGCCCCACCAGCCCTCCAGCCACCAACTTATCAATTCTAACTTCTCGGACCACATGCAAAGGTCAAACTCACTGACATTTTGGTTCGATTTTTACTGCTGGTCCTGCAAAAGAGGAAAACCAAGCTGTGGCATCAAGCTGAAGGGCACATCAAGCAGAGGGGTCTGCAGGCAGCCCGGCTGAGTGGCCACTGACCTTGTCACATTTTGTTTTGTTTCACCTATTGTCATTTGTTCCCTTTAAAAAAAACAAACAAACAAGCAAAAAAAAAACCCAAACAAACCCAAAACCAAAAACCACCACTGAGCACAAGGCAAATTCCTCCCCGTGTGTTTTGTAAGGTCATCCCCCGGGCTCACCGCAAGCATGGTCGCCGGCATGGAAAATATCCCGCAGAGTCTGGCGGAGGAGTTCAAAGGAACTGGCTGCAAAGCATAAAACACAGCTGGAGACAGCACAACTTCCTGGGCCACAACTTCCTCATGACACCGGTACATCTCACAGCTGGACTTTAGCAAGCAATCCCTTTAAAACTGGCTTTTCTTTCAAGAAATTTCTGAATTAAATGAAGAAGCAGTTTTTGCCTGAGTCATTGGACTTTGCAGCTTCCCCAGAAACCCAAACACTTTCAGCTCAGACACTCAGATGCCAGAATAAGAAACAACCTTATTTCATCTCTGGATTGGGGGAAAAAGGGCATATAAAAGACCTAAATCCACCAAGCTGGAGAGCCCTTTTTGAGGACAACAGTGGTTACTAATTCACTTCGCGCCCCAGCACCAGCAGCTAGATGGGGTGAGGATGTCGGTGTGCTGGGGACCATGGGGGCAGCTCATGCCGGGGGGGGAGCTCAGGATGCAGCACATGGTGACAAAACACCATCGACAGAGGCCTCAGGTGGAAACTGTCCACCGTGATTGAGATGGATGGGTCCAAGTGCGAGATGCCCAGTCTCCCCTTGTGGAGAAACACACAAGGGCAATTCACCTGCCTCCTCTCAGGGCTTGCCTGGAGCAGGATGCTTCAGGTGCTGGTGGTACCCATCCTTCCCTGTGACGAGCTCGCAGGTTGGCATCCCGCTTCCAGCAAGCTGGGCAGTCCTGACCTCTCCAGATACAGTCTCACACATCCTCCACCATGGCAAGTCCCTGTCCCCACCATCCCCCAAGCCCTGCACCAGGTTCCTGCAGCCCTGCCAAAATTTCCAGGGAGGGCTGCAAGCTGGCAGGAGCCCCCATCTCCCTGTCCAGCCCGTTGCTATGGCCCTGGGAACCATGACACCAGCAGCTGAACAGAACGGGGTACAATGGGTCAAGGGAACAACAAGGAGAAGAGGTCCACCAGCCCTCAGGACCACTGAAGACCAAGAGGGTGTCCTGAGCACCTCTCTGCCAGCAGGTCTCTACCTGCCCCTCACGGGACCAGGGAGGGGTGGTTTCCTCTCCTGCTCTCCTGGACAGAAGTAAGCCATGTCCAGGGATGCCTGTCCGGGGTTGGTTTTTTTTTGGGAGGGAGCTTTTTTGGAGCCCTGTTGTGGCTGTCAGATGCTGCTTTACCATTTCCTCTGTGTTTCCTTGTTGCTCCCATTTTTGTTGCTCTCCTCCCCTGTTTTCCCTTTTGCCCAGCAGATGAAAACCAAATCCCTGCCTGAAAAACCCTTGCACTGTTCGGAGGGAGGAGGAGGAAGCTGCAGGGCTGTCCCCTTCCTCACAGCAGGCAAGGGTGGAAACACAAGGGTGGGTGATGGGATACGGAGAGCTACAGAGTTGACACCCCCCCCCTCTTCTGCTCCCCAAACCTCCCTGAAATGTAGGAGCAACAGTTGGCCAGACCATACTATAATATACCTCAATTAAAAAAACAAAACAAAACAAAACAAAAAAAAACCAACAAAACTGTCTTTCTCCAAAATCTGCTGAGCTGGTCCTGGTGAGAGCTGGAGTCAGTGCCCCCTGTGCCCCCACCCCAGGGCGCCGGCACAGACCCTGGGGCTGGCAGACCCTACAAATGGCAAACGGGGACAGCGCAACCTTGCAGGCAGCTTCTTGCCATGGTGCCTATGGATAGCGTGCAGGCGGGCGGTTTTTTAGGGCATTTGGTAGGACCGTGCTTCAGCAGGGTCAATGCTGACAGTGTTCATTCTTGGCTTCTTTCTCATTCTGTTTTCCCTTCATAAACAATGTTCACATTCGTTTATCTCTATTTTTTTCAGATTATGCTATCATAAATTTCTACTTCAGAACCTGTAGTTTTAATAGACATCTTTGTGAATATATGTATTTTTTCCTGAGACTTACCATAACATTTTTATTTCTGGATGCATACTTTAGAGAGTGTAGCATAAAAAGGAGGCTCAGTTGAATAGCAGACGTATAGTTTATTCCTTCAGGGGAAAGAGGAAACATCAGAGAGCTCTTCAGCTCTTTCTCAGTGCAACTGCCTGTGAGTCTGTGATTTATTCTGCTCTAAACCTACAGTAACGGTAGTTAGTATTGCTGCAAATTTACACCACGGGCATTTCACTGGGTGTGTCGTGACTACAACCTTTAGCTCTGTGTTTAGGGGCTAATGGATTAGTTATGCATTATTGACCACCTGTAAGAAATGCTGTTCCGATCTCTACTAAAATATTTGGCTTCTGCGCAGGGCAGGGTGAAAGGCAGCGGTGCTGGGCTTGCTCCCGCACTGCTGGGTGTGAAGCAGGAGGCACTCTCCAGCCCAGAGACCTCTGCGTGGATGAGAGGATCAGGTCCTGCGTGCCGAAACGAGCACAAAATCTTTCTACCTGCAGTTTGCTGCAGTGTTAGAAATCAAAACTGCAGCCGGCAGTAACTTCGGCTCTGTGTTACCCAGAGCCAAACGCAGTAAATCTTTGGCATCGTTGTTGGACGAGTCCTTTGCACTTCCAAAGCAGGGCAGAGCCGGAACCACTGGAAGTGTTAATCGGGGACTTCTGTGTTTTCAGACAATCTAACTTCAGTTTACTTCTTGTCTCTCGCGACACAAATCCCAGAACACACACTAATAACCGTGATTTACAGCTTGAGGCTCTTTGTTTTACTGTGTCAAGTAACTGCTGTCCTGTTGAATGTTCTGAAGAACACAGAGTGTGTGTCCTGTCCGGTCCATGGCCCAGACAATGGGATCTGCTAAAATCAGGTTTATTTTAAAATCCCAGCAAGAGAGGTTGATAGTCTTCATTCTGCATGCCCCTCCTAATCAGGATTGCTGCTAGTGCTAATGCCTATGTATTACAAATGCAAGGAAAGAGAAGTTACTTTTCTAATTTACCAGAATAAATGGATTTAACTCTTAATTCGCAGGTGTTAGTGGCTGCAAGCAGAGGCAGCTGGTTCTGATCCATACACCTGCAGAAATACCACAGTCTTTATAACCTTGAAGCTGAGTGAATTCACTGGGGCCTGGATCACCGCATATTTGCCATATCCTTCTATATTTAGAACAGAATGTTAATGGCTGCTGCAGGTTACAGAGAGGTAGGCAGCCCCTCGCTTGGAGCCAATGTCGCCGCTATGGTGAGATCCAGGCTTTTGGATGCAGTCCTTCAAACTGAAAGACACTGCTGAGATGAGTATTACTGGCTCTGCTGGCGCTTATGGGACTGGTAGGATGTAATAGGCATAAAGGCTGCACAACAGGAGACCACTCAAGAGTCTTCTGTGTGATTTATGGCGGCCAATTGCTTTCTAAATGTCTTTGAAAGTGCAAAGTGCAGAAACGGAGTTATTTTAGGAGATTGTTTTCTCTACAAGAGTAGTGGTTATAACTTGGAATTTGGAGATCCAGTCTGGACACAGCTGCGATGGTAGAAATAGGGGAAACATCCTGCTTGGTTTTAATGGGCTTGTTCTGCAATTAAAGCCCATTAATGCTTTTATATATATGTGTGTGTGTGTATTTATATAAAAATACATATTATACATATATATACACACACATAGATATTAGGAAAGCAGTCAACTACTCTCCCTGGATCTGTAAATAGATACATGAATACATATGTATATGTATATATACACACATACAACTGCTTCTTTGGCATTTAAGGAAGCATGGACTCCCATGAGCCCAACCTGCCCTCAGTGGGTTGTATTTAGTCATAGCTCTGTGCATCACAGCACCCACGGTGCCAGCAGACCGCTCCAACAAAATGGGGTGACCACAGCGATGGGAGTGCTTCACTGGGGGACTCAGTCCCTCCTGGGCTGTGGGTCTGAAAGCTCCTGAGAGCAGATATTGCATTGTAAAGTCCTGCCGCAAAGTCACATCTAAACAAAGCAGAGGCACTGTCAGATGCCTTTCATTGCAGCGGACTATAGAGCAGGAGAATATAAATCCCACCGGATCAAGCAGGCATTGCTTAGAGGTAAAGATTCCCTCTACAAGCACAAATATCTTGAAGATAGCAAAGGAACGCAGAGGCTGATTAAACTCATATTTACATAGTATCCTCTCCAGACCCACTGCGGTGTGGAAATTCCCCTGCAATGTCTGTGTATGAAAGTCTCTCTAGCCTTGTGTACATAGCACTCTTCTACCTTTTGGGATATGTGCAGGGCGCTTACTACTGGAATTAATTTAGTTGACATTTAGCAGTACGGCGCGGAATTTAATCCTCATTTGATGGCATTGCACTCTCTGCCTTCTGCCACTGCCTGGGGAGTTACAGCCGTGCAAATAATAACATTTCTCCTGGGATGATCCCACGGGGAAGGCATCATCTTCGCCTGTGTGTTTGCAGCACTCAGCAGAGCTGTTGGGGATGCTGGGTCACACCAGCCGCTCTCAGCAAAAGAGCTTGACAATGTTTTCCTGGCCATCCTTGCACCCAGCGGGGCACCCCAACCCAAGGGCCACGGTCATAGAAATGTGAATTCAACTTGATTTTTAATGGGGGATGATGGGACAGGTCAGAGTAAGGAAAACAAGTTTTTGATGGCAAAGCTGACAGCTGTGATGGGAATACTCACATGAGGCTGGGCAGCTCGGTTTGCCAGCCCCACCGAGCTCAGGGATGGAGATGGCAGGATGTCTTGCTGTGACTTCCCATGGACACGTCCAGCCCGGCCGTGGCTGACAGCTGAGGAGTGGGGGCTGCAAGATGGGGCGTGACAGCAAGAGCCAAAGAAATATGGGGGTAACGGCACCAGGGAGGCAAATTGTGTTATTAACACAAATCAGTCATCGCTGTGCCTTTGTCTCCCGATGAATCAGAGGAAATTGCCGCCCAAGCCCTTCGCCTTCCAGCTACTTCAGCTGTGTTTTGTTTCTCTAAGATTCAAATACTCTGACTAGATTTCAGCATATTATTATGAGAACAGAAGAGCTATAGAGAAAGTGAAGCTTCACAGAGGAAATAGCCAATAAATGTTGCTTTGAATTCACTTGCTTTTTATGGTGAGCTCTGATGTCAAAGATGGCTTCGGAGAAGATGCGTCGCTGTGCTGCAGATGTTTTTGTGAATACTTAGTGGACAATCTCCTGTGACATTGTAATGGGCAGCTTACCATTATCTATTAGATTTTTAAGCCTGTCATTTTGATGTGACTGATTTTTCTATTTAATACCGATCCCTCACAACTATGAGCTTACAAAAGCAAGAGCACTCTTCTTTGTGTGGTGATCCTATCTGGCCAGATTAGCAAAATGTTTATTTGCAAAAAAGATTGGGCTTTGTAATGAAAATATGTATCAGGTCAAGTGAAAAATATGATGGTTTGATATCAAAATCCCAGAATGGTTCGTGATGAAGAGGGGGAGGCAAACTTCCAAAGCAGAAATCTTTAATTTTGGCACTTTCAAAATGTGGCCCTCTAATTTGCTATGGGCTTTTTGTTTCAAACACTTCTTTTGATGAAAGCAAGCATGCAAACAAAAAAACCCCCTTATTTAGAATTCAATAAAACACTTCATTTGATCCTCTTCAGTTTCCTGGAAAAGTTCAACATGAACATTCACATATTGCATCTCTTCAAATTGTGGGGAAACTGCTGATCCATGAGTTGCACAGCTTTGATGTGCCAAGTGCCAAGAAAGGGTCCTCTAAAAGCTACCATAATTCATATAACTCAGTAGGATCGTCCTGATGAGCGTGAAAGCTCAGCCTGGTAGGTCTGGTACAAGCACAGAGCCAGAAGTTATCTGTCCTGAAGGCTTTACCCTCCTGATGTACGATTCCCATAGGATCAGCTGTATGGTTTTGTGTGGAGTGGCACAGGGAGACCGGGAAAGTCCATTTGAAATGACTCCACCGCTGGAAGAAAAGTTCTCCACACTTGCTGTATAAGCTGATTTTTCTCTTTTGTTTTAGAGGGAAGTCAGGATAGGAAGGGTGACCAGACAACATAGGCAAGCTGTATATTAAGGATGAGATCCTACTTCTAGGCACTGCTGCTGCTGCTTCTGTGTGGAGCCAGGCAGGTGAGCTAAGCCTACATGTTCATGGCTCACACTCTTCCGCTGGGTTTGAAAAGTGCTAGTTTCAGTGGTGCTTTTATTAATTCAAATTCCCTGTTTTCAAGGTTGCAAGGGAAAAAAATTTAAAAGTCTTAGTAAGACTGCACTATGAAATGTCCTTCAAAACATCTGTGAAAGAGGAAGAGTCCAAGGGTGGCAACCAGTTTTAAGTGGTGATGTTGTGCCAGGACTTAGCTAGGTGAAAGGCGGCTCCTGGATGGAGGTGAAGAGAAGCACCATGCACAGACACGGGGCCAGGACAGCCCCTGCTGTGCAGACATTATGAAAATGGCACCGGCTTGCCCCAGAGCAGTCTCTGAGCGTGCCCAGACCCATGCATTGCAATCCAAGGCAAATGGCAATTACAGGGCATGAGAGTGGAGAGGCAAATGTGACATCGGGTTGGAGGAAGTGGCAATCAAAATGGTCAAGTAAGACTTGACTTCCAAACCCTGGGTGGAGGGACATGATTATTACCCTCTGCTTGGCACTGGTGAGACACATCTGTGTCCAGTTTGGGGCTCCCCACTAGGAGACATATGGATGTACTGGAGCAAAGGGTCGCCAAGACATGTAGGGACTGGAGCCTGTATGCATAAGAGGATGCTGAAAGAGCTGGGACTGTTCAGCCTGGAGGAGAAAAGGCTCAGGTACATCTCATTGCTACCTATGGCTGCCAGACAAGAGGGCGAGGAGAAGACAGCCACACTCCTCTCAGAGCTGCACAGCGGTGGGATAAGGGGTGACAGACACTGGAGTATGGGAAATCCCGATTAAATATTAGCAAAAATATTTTCAGCATGAGAGTGGTTAAATACTGGAGTCAGAAAGGCTGTAGGATCTCAGTCTTTGGAGACAGTTAAAATTTGACTGAGCAAGAGCCCAAGGGCTCTGGTCTAGTTGACTTGCTTTGAGGAGGGGCCTGGATCAGGCGATCTCCAGAGGCACCTTCGAGCCTGGCTTGTTCTACAGGTCTATGACCATGAAAACTTGACACAGGAAGTAAAAGGACAGCAGTACAATGATCAGGAGAGTTAATGACATCAGAGTTGTTTTAGAGATGCAGCAAAGGAATCTTAACATTAATATGTTACAATAAAAATGACATGAAATTGTCATGAAAGGCAGAAATGATAGACTTTTCCAAAGCTAGTTCTCTAAGGAGATGAAAATCAAGTGATGTAATTAGATTACATGATAATGAGATACTTTCTGTCCCAGCAATGAAGGATGCAGTGTTAGACAGCCACTGGTAAAGCTAGATGCTTTAAAATCAGATCTAGACAGCTAGCCCAGACCAAACAGTAGTAAAAGAGAAACCTTTGGGGTTTCTCTGGATCATTGGTATTGGTTTTCACAAGTCTTGAATCAGAAGGAAAGTTCCAGAGAACTGAAATCCTGGGAGAAAGATAAAAGAGGAGAATTAAAGATAGTCCTTAATGTGAATCAACAGGGAGTTAGGGAATATGGCTTTTGCCAGACCAGCTCAGTGATTTCTTTTAATGAGATGTATAAGTTTAATTGACAAAGGGAAAAGTATTGATACCCTATACACGTGCTTCTCTGTAATATTTGTGTTCATTCTGTCAGGCACTTGTATTAAGAAACTAAACTAGGTCAGCCTTGTGGATTAAAACACACAAACCACCGTGTCTCAGGCCTATGGTCTTTAGTACGCAAGAAATCGTAACAGATGACCATTGCCAGAGTACCACAGAAAGAGTGCTGGCTGGGATCTCATCTGGTCAGCATCTTCACCATGGACGGTGCTGCGCTGCTCCTGCTTGGCCTTTGCCTACTCTGTTCTCAGAAATTGTCCCACCTAGGAAGCTCAGCCTAAAGGTGAGGAGCACGCCCCACTGAGCAGTCAGTCCCCTGCACACCCACAGTGCTCACATGTGTGGGTGCCCATGGGCTCCCACAGCTGGCAGACTGCTCTACCCACATGGATGGAGAAGGCTGCGTAGCCTGGAGGCGATCCACGCGTGCCCCAAAGCTGGCACCCAGGGCACTGGAAGGTTTGGGGCTTCCTGCATCAGTAAAAACACCTGGAAACAGCTGTCTCTGCAGTCAGTCAGAACAGAGGAGCATCCTGCCTGATGGGAACTGGCAGGGAGGGGCGGGCAGGGGAAAAGGAGGTTGTGAAGCACTAGTTCTGCCAAATTAACCTTATTATTTTTCCCTCCTTTCTCTTTTGACATTAAACAGATTGAGTGGATGAAGGGAAGATGCAGACACAATTAACCAGATATTGCAAACAGGAGGGCGAGTTGCTTTTTATGGCTAGTTTATGTTTCAGACACACAACTATATAGAATAATGCAATAACAAAAATCATGCAGTATTTACCCTGGGTTTATTCACTGCAAGTCCTTTGAGAGCTGCTTTTGTTTGTCTTTATTTAATTGGCATGGTCGGATGGCTACCAGCAGGTCCAATTAAACAGATTTAATAGATTCCACTGTACATTTTTATTTTTTTCTCCACCAGTGTGTAGCATAAAATGTCCAGAATAATTTGTCTGAGTACTAGTAATGAATATAAAGTGCATTCTGTTCCAGCCTGCATACAGTAAGTTTCAACTGTACAGCATTTTACAGCCAAAGCAAACTGGGTTAATAATGAAATCACTGGTGCAATCTTTAGAACAGCCTTAGTGGGGACTAGGGTATCATTGCATATTACGATGCAAGGTATTTGGTTACTCAACTTTGGGCATATCTGACCATAGATAGGCATTATGCAGTCTTTTTTAGCCATCTTAAACTTTAGCATTTAAGTGTTAGGTGGAACCTATTATAAGAAAATCCCACCAATGGGACTTGGGCATGCCCTTAATATCAGGTATTTGTTTAAGTGCTTTGTTGAATTGGAGCCTAGTAGATCCTCTTGAAAAGAAAGTGATTTTCAATCTAATAAGGTTATCTTAGTGTGAACATTTTAACTACATCAATCAATATGCCCGTCAGGAGTAAATGACTAATGGGATTTCTCTTTTCTTTCTTTCTTTGTTACCAGAATGATGAATTGACTTTGCCTGTTGCTGAAGATTCTCATCTCCTTAATGCATTGCAGATATGTTTAATGGACGCAAGCCATCAGGGTCTGGCAGTAACTGGTCCCAACCAAAAATATTTCCTCCTGGGACTGGGTCATCAGATTCCAGCTCTGCTCTCACAATGGAAAATGTGAAAAGGCTGGAAAAGGAGTACACGACTTCTGAAGAAGCCTTCAATAAGCAGAGAATACAAGATTATATTAAGCAGACTAATCTTGCTCTCTTCAACAACAAGACGACCAGGAAAACCAGCACAGAGGTTGTCTGGGAGGCAGAGTCTGAGGGACCCTCCTCGTCCTTTCCCGCAAACAGAAGTGAAAATAGCAAAGAAGTTTGCTGGAAGACCTCTGAAAAAATGTCAAGGAAAGATAAGCTATTAAGAGGTATTTTTCAGCTATCTGTTAGAGGGAAGGAGATAGAATAAGATACCTGTCCTTCATCTTTTCTACGTTTCTGTTTGCATATGGCAAATATGAGTGCTGCACATGGGCACCTAAAATGGTGATGGATTTTGAGGAGCAACATGTGCCTGCCCTTCCCTGCTTGCCAGCGAGGGCTGTGGTTGTGTGGATCACATGGCTGGTTTCTACCATGTTTTGGGCAAAAGTATTGAGCTGTGAGAGCACGGTAAGGAGCACCAGCACCCAGACCTGAATTCCAACCATGGAGTTTGTCAGAGAGCTCATCACAAATGCAAGGTGTTAGTCTAAGTGCCCCAGCTGGAAAAAATTGGATTTTACCTGTAATTTAAACAGAAGCAGAGTGAAGCCAGGACAGAGTGTAAACAGAAAACCCACCTATCCACTTTAGGCAGCATTTCTGACTTTCCAAGGTGTTCAGAATCCAAACACTGTGATTCAGTTTTGTCTGGAGCAGAGATGCTCTGTTGCATGTAAATGTCAGCAAATTAATATTAGACAATTATCTCTCTTATTAGATATTTCAAGCTATGTTTATCTTTTTTTATATATATATATACACACACACACTCTACTTTTAATTATATTTTACAACTCATTAAGTAATCCAGCCAATGTTCAGAGGCAGATAGCAGGGACAAAAATGTAGTTAATCCACAGAAAGGAAAACCCTCTAAATTACGGGGTGGGGGAACAAACAACATTTTAAGGATGACAAGAACTTGTACCATTTCAGTTCTGGCTGCCTGTGGTGACACAGCCCATCTCCTCTGCTTGCAAGCCAGGATGTGCCTTGTGGCTGCATGCAGGACAGGGTCCCAGCTGTCCCCTGCGAGTGGGTGAGGAAGGGACAAGTGGCCCCATCAAAAGCCCCAAAAGGGGACCACACCGCAGCTGTGGGGAACAGCAACTGGTTCCCTACATAGGGACAGTCTGGCTTCCTGCAAGAGAGACTGGATCCCGAACTGGGGTCCAAGTGGGACAACTTGGCCTTATCCTAAGTATAAATCAGGTTTTTAGAGGAAAGGTTGGACTTCTTCCATATTCTTTGAACACACTATGAGCATGCATTCCACCTGCTATAGGACAGCCCCTAGCACAGCCTGCCTTGGCACAGCCAGGAGTGCACAGCCGGCATGAAAGAGCCAGGCTAATCCTTGAAGTAAAGGGTTACCTATTTCCTAGAGAATTCATGGATTGATCCTCCTTGGGGGTTGGCCAACAGAAGTGTTTTGTGCTCACTTTTGCATTTTTCTTAATGCAAATTTGCCGGCTCCCAAGAATGAGAAAAATTGACTGTTTGCACACGTAAGGTTTATTTTTGAAGAGCTTTCCATGTGGAAATCAAGTATTCTTAGCAGACAGACACGTGCGCTGCATCCTTGAGGACAAATCTGCCCCAGCAAGAGGCTGAGGATCTGAAACAGCCACAAGTGACTGGAAGCAAATGCATGTAGAAACCTCGCTCAGTGCTCTCCCAGGCAATTGCTTGTTGGATTTCCACATCACAATTTAAAATTCAGATGAAATATGAAGTTTCTTTGAGCCTGTTTCAGTAGAAGGCTAGTATTTAGACACAAGTAAATTTACCAAGGAAAATCAAATATGAGAATGCCTCATTAGGGACCTAGAGTGAACAGTTAATATCTCTTCAAGAATTTGTACAGTACAGTGATTTTTTGGCCTTTTTCAATCTCCTTTCATTGTTTTTTGTCTTTCATAAGAGTGGGTTATGTAATCTGAGCAGTAACCTTCATTTCGGTGCTTTTTCTGGCTCCCTGTCACAGTCATACCTCTCTTTTTTTCCATGTCTCTTATTCTCCTACATTTTCTTTTTTTCACCATCTCCTCTGGCACCCTATTGCCCTCCCCAAATGCCTCCATGTCCATGCTCTTTCCCTAGACCTCTGCATGCCCACAGGTGCCTCTCCTCTCTCCCATCACCTTCTGCATATGCATGCCCTAAATCTGTCCCTCTGTTCTCTCTGATTTTTTGGAAATAACACCACTTGGGATGCTGGCACTGAGCAGGGTTGCGTAAGCACTGGTTCATCTGATAGAACATTTGAGCTGAGCAGAGATGTACAATTAACCTGGTACATGGGGGGTACACCAGACCCCAGGTGCACACAAAGGAAAATGTGCAGCCTGTGGCCACTGAATTAATGCAAACCTGGAGGAGAAAGGTGCTGCTCTGACAGCAAACCACCCCAGAGCACTTAATCTACCTGTACAAGGTGTCTGGGACAAAATTCCCAGTTCCCTCCCTATTCTTGTAGCATCATGACCTTCTCCCAGATGTGCAGCCCAGGTCTCCTTCGCCCCATTGCCCCTGTGCAGCCGCAATGGCACGAGCAGGGACGGTGAAACATGTGTGGGAATATGCCCTCCCAAAGAGTTGGTACAATAAGGAGACCCGAGCTGCTTACAGGTGAAACCTGAATGGAAAGGCAAAGTAAATTAGCTTGCAACTCTTGTCTCTTCCTCTGCAAAACCTGCCCTCCGTCTCCAGCAACTTTTTTTTACGGCTCATTTTTGGGAACTTTTTCTTTGCTCTCCCGCAATTTATTATACCATTAAAACCGATGGGGAAAAATGTTCCTCGTTAAGGTGGGAAGGTTTTATCTGAAATACAAAATAATGAAATGGCAAGAAATCTCAAGGCAAGGAAAAAACCCTGCTGTTCTACACAAAAAGAGGGGTTTTTTTTTCTAAAGAAAGCTTTTTCTCTCCCTTCCAGCACCAGCGACAGATTCCCCGTCAACTCGGCTCACTGGCTCTAAGCCAAAGGAATCCAAGTAAGGAGAGTAATTGGTAACATTTTTCTATATAATTCAGTCATGTTAGGCTGTATTTATGCCACACACGGGCGAGCAGCAGCAACACCTAACAACTGGAGATTTACTGGGATGTCTGAGACATCCACAGCCTGGCAGCTGCCGCTGTGCCCCTGCTATTAATAAACTGGAAGTTATGTCCGTCCGAGTGATTGTCTTTGGGCCCCTCAACATTTGCTGTATTAAAAGGGATGCTGCCAGCCTCTGCAGAGGTGTTTTCATTTAATTTTTGTTGTTGTTAGACAGATAAATCCAATGCAGCATCTCTTGAAGCGGCTGCGATGTGTGATTTTTATTTTGCAGGCTGCTCTTCCAGCTGGGGAGGAAAGGGAGGTCTGATTTCCCAGCCACAGTAAATCAGCATAAAACCACCCTTCATACCACTGATGCTGCTGCAGCAACGTGGATTTACATCGGCCGGGGACGTAGCTCACTCTTTTCGGCTGCCCTATATAAACGTTAGACATATCTAATCTTCCTTGCAGACAGAGAGAAGGGGAGAGAAGAGAAATTGAATAGAGACACTTGTTCAAGAGACAAAATAAAGACCAAATTCTTCTGCAGTGTACTTTAAATGGCACTCAGTTCATTGATAACATTCCTTATATGAATATCTGAAGGATGTTTTGGCTTTTTTCCTTAAAGAAGTTACCGCATGTGCTTGGCACCAAGGGAAACGGGGATAAGCAGCTGCTTAAGGGAAGGCTGTTGTATCACTACATGAACATGTAGCAAGGTGGTTTTTTTTCTTTATAGGGTTATAAATTCATAACTTGCAGCGTGAAAGAGCAGGCTCTATTTCTTCCCCAAATTATGAAAATGTTATGGTCTGAGGTAAAACCTCTGTCACAATATCAAGGGAAATCAGTCTCATGGTCTCCAGGCTAACAGAAAGTGACTACACAAATGCAAGAAGAGCGAGATTTCCAACCCATCCGAGAGGTTTGTGCCTTCCCACGAGGTGCGGAGCTGCTGCTGCAGCGGGAGCTGGAGGGGGCCCAGCAGCTCCTCGCAGGGCTGGCCTGAGCTGTCCCTAAGGGACCGGCCGTGATTTGGGGTGGATGCAGCCAGCTGCCCACGCATCGCTGGGGCTGCAGCCAGACCCCCTCATGAGCAGGCAGGTTGCTCGGTCTGAGCACATGCCACATCCCCAAGCAAACACCAACTTGACCAGTGGAGCAGCCCGAGTCGCCCACCAACCACCTGGTCCCAGGAACAGGGGTTCCTGTGACGTTTGGGTTCAATACCTGTCCCCGTTAACCTGCACATGACCCTTTACTGGGCTCTGCTTCTCATGTGTAAGGCGGAGATGGTGATGTTTCGCTACCTCAGCAGAGCTGGGAGAGCAAAGATGCGATGGAGGCACCAGAGCATCACTGCTCCCACTATTCCTCAAAAGTTTTCATCCACAGATGCATTAATTTGTGTGTTCTGTGCCCAGAATCCTTTACAATTTGTAGGTAACTAATAAAAAAGCAGTGATCTGTAAAGGCCTTGTTGAATTACTAATGCAGATAAATAAACAAAGAAAAAATCAAAAGCCTTTCACTCCTTCCCTTGAATCAGATCAAGTCAGGTCCTGACCACAGTTTGTTCAGCATCTTTTTGTTTTCATTTTTTTTTATTTGCCAAGGCCACAGGCATTTTTAAATTAGTATATCACTGGGACAATCACAAAATTCTCCCTGCATTACACAGGTAGAAGTGGCTGGACACCTTGATAGCTCCGTGTTGTAGGCTCAGAATGATTTCATACCCTGACAGATAACTTCAGGTGGGAGACTGAGAGGGGTTATGGAAAGCTTCAGTTGCTGCTGGACCTGCTGTGGTAAAGGAGGGGTGCCCCAGCTCACGTGGGGTGCCCGGCGAAGCAGGGATCATATAATGCCATTTGCAGAACTGTGTAAGCTGAGATAAGCAGGAGAGAGATTTTAGGACTGATACAACCTTGTTTCATCCAGTGAACCAGAGGCAAGGAAAGAAGTAAGTCCGTAGAGGACTCTGTGCACAGCTGCTACCAATACTCCTCACCCATTTTGGGGTGCTGGCAGTCACCCCTCTCCGCTCTGCTGCCCTTAGCGTTGTGAGTGTGCCTCTCCCTGCTGGGAAAGCTTGTCTGCTCCTAAACCCCACATCCCTCTTCCCTGCTGGCCATGAACAGCCTACGAGCATCCCACCTGGTGTCACCTCTTTGCAGACAGCGTGTAGACGACTATCCTGCCTCCTGCTGCAGCATGGAGGATGAGATGACCCAGACAGAGTGGAGCTATTCAGATGAGTCCCTGGCTGCCAGAGAGGATGGTAAGTTCATTTAAAGCAGTCCTGTCCAACATCCCAAGTACTCAGAATTGTAGGTTTCTTTTTAAAAGTGGCTTTTTGGCATCAGTTTACTAAAAAAATAGTCACAAGGTAGGCTTTGTTCAGCAGAGTTTTTGATTCAGTTGAAGCACTTTGACAAGGATAGAAGCCTCTCGTTACCAATAGCCTGAGTTCTGTTCCTCTCCTGTTAAGTAACATACCCTCCTGGTAAGCCAGGACAACGCTGAGCACCTCGCCTGATAGCCCAGCAGCTGAGGAGCACCATCAAGAGCACTCTGAGCCCATACAACTCCAGCCCACTCTGTCAGAGAGCAGGGATGAGCTGATTTTGCAGTAAGCTGCCCCTTGAAGTCGGACTTGCTCTCCACCACCACCCTAAGCTATGATGCTGGAGCTGAGGGATGACACCTGCTGAGGTGGGAGGATGCCCAGAGGTGCTCAGCATCTCCAGCCCACACTGTGTCAGCATGGGTTATCTCAATCAACGGAGATGGCCGCGACCCAGAATGGAGGAATATTCTAGTTTTCAGCTGCTTGATTTTAATAGGTCTCCTCAGGCTGATGGATCCCTCTCTTTTTGGCCAAAAAGGGGGAGTAAAGTGTTTCGATGGTGTCATTGCAGTCTACTAGCAATGTGCAAAAGCTGTTCCTCTCCTCCCTGCCTCCTGCAGTCCTGAGGTTGTCCCTCCTTGTTGCCACCCTCAAGACAGGCCTCTGCAAGGTCACTTTTCAAGGCAAGCATCTCCCTTTAGGCTAACGCAACTCCTCCATCTCCAGCCATCCAGGTTTGGAAGGACATCTGAGGTCCTTTTGAACCATTCACAAATGTGATTCAAATCAACCACATTGATTTCTAGGGGCGCATTAGACACCTAAATGATTTAGGGGATCCTGGCCTAAGGGTTTCTCTGTGAGAGAAGCACAATGTTGTCACTAGGCTGTCTCAGCCCACGAGGGTTTATGAAATGCTTAGCTAGCAAAACAAAAAGCATTAACTTCTTGGCTACAGCTTTCTGCCAAAAGATAGGCAGGTCGTGCTTCAATGCAGATGTCTCGGGGAAAAAATGTGCAGTGCATTAGAGAGCTGTGACTCATAGAATAATTATCCTCGTTTCTCATAGTTTATTAATAATTTAAACCCAATCTTGGTGTTATTGATCTATCATTGAATCGGAGATTTATTTCAGATCTGTAGTCACTGAAGCAGTAAATTTAATCCCCCTTCCCCTCCCACCCTTCCATCCACTAAACTCACTTTATAACTAAAACATGATGTTTAGGTTGTTTCAGTAATAGGAGAGGAGAAGAGCTCAGAGCCTGTGGGTGGTGGGAGCAGCCCTAAGCCCACAGAAGGCAAAGGTGAGCAGCATTAAGGTTCTGGTTTTAATACACCTTTTCTGACCAAACTGTCCTCTGCACAGGGTCTCAGGGATGCCACAAGGACCAAATGCTATTTGTACGCGACAACCAGATCCTAAAACAGTTTTGCCTGTTTTCATCTGAGTTTGCTTGCCCATTCCCACAGTTAACCATCAGTTTTGCACACACCCCAGTTGTGGATCCCAGCCCTGCTCTTTGCCCTCTGGAAACACAGATATGAGCTCACCGAGGTAAAAGCGCCTGCAACACATAGGCTGTTGCAAGGCACACAAGCTCTTGGGCCCAATCCTAATCTTACTTAAACTGGCGAAAACCTGAAGCAGCTGCCTGTATGTCCCAGGAGTACCATGAGTGTAAAATCAATTTAAGTGCATGGAGGATCAAGCCTAGAAAACTATAACGTGAAGATGCCTACAGCAGTTCTCACTTGGCTGTACCATGTGTCTGGTGCATTCACTAATATAAGCAGCCTTTTAAAGGAAGCCAGGAATAGAAAACAGCATGCTTTACGGCTGTAAAGTGCCCAGAAGAGTGATTTTTGTAGGCAAATGAAATACATTTTTATTAGACCAATTGTAGTATACAGTTGGGGTGGAAAATGTGTTCTTGGCTGTACCAACTCTTTCTCAGGTCTGAAAGAAAGCAGCAAATGTGCCCAAATGCTCGTCTGTTCTTTTCCATCTATATTAATGGATAAAATTAAAGATATTACCATCCCCTGCCAACCCATCCTCGCTGCTGCCCTTAGACCCTGCAGCTGGAACCACAGCAAGCGGGCTCCTGTAGCAATGAAAATGTGCAACAGGGCCAAGCTGTCACAGCTTTGCTCTAAAAAGCAAGCAAGACTCAGTGTAGCCAGGCAGAGAGGACGTGCTGGTGAGGTAAAGCACTGCGTGCACCCACAAGTGTGTGCTCTTAGTGCATCTGATGTTTCTTGCCCAAGTGGGAGACATCCCTAGAGATGGACAGCAGGAAAACAAAACGCAACAAATTCAGTGTAGTCTATAACTATGTTTTCCAGAGGTATCATTCTTAATTAAATGATCGTGGAGCTGAGCTTTCCTTGGTTTGGGTTTGGGGGATTTTTGGTGTTTGGTTTAGGTTAGCTAAACCTGGAATAAGAACAGGGAAATGCTGCAATGTCATCAATTCTGCGGGACAGGGGATGGTGCCAGCAGTCACACATCGGGGTGCAGGTGCTGGGTGTTGTGGATCTGTTGGGAGGGGAGCAAAGCCAGGAAAATCTGTGGCTGGAAACGCTGCTGGGCGGCTGGTCCCTATGACACTGGGTCCTTCCTGTCCTGATGGAACCATTGTCATTGGCAGGTCACAGCTCTTGCAAAGCCCAGGCTTGCTGGCATTAAATCTTTCTCTTAAGCGATGCCTGAGAGACTTGTCTGGCAAGATTTCACCTGAAGGTGTCAATTTCTAGAAATTGGGGCGTTTCTGCAGTTACAAAGCAGTGACCTCCCTTCCTCCCTCTCCTTGGTGAAAACAGGGGGAGTGAGCGATCCAGGCACAGGTACCCATCACCAGTGCAAGTGTGTTTTGAGTACCCACCTGTGATGGGAGCAAACTTGGTGCCTCTCTGAATACATAACCCTTCCTCCCACAGTTTAGTCCTGCACCACGTGATTAGAAGGGTATTTTCAGTACTGAGCAGCCAAGTAGAGAAACTGAGCATCACTTCAGGGCGCAGCTCACCCAGAATATGTTATTTAATGTGTTTAGGTCCCATTGCACCCTGGTGAGGTGTGGAAATGTCTTTTCTTGCCCTTTTAGGAATGGGTAACTAGAGAGCTGTGTTCCCATCTCTTCCCCCTTGAGCTAGGTGCCTACTCCTCCAAATCGCTTGCTGTGCGAGGTGCCTTGCTGTTGACAATATTAGGCTCCTAATTCAGTTACTTCACTTGTGGGGATGACCTTGGGCCCTGGTTCAGCTCACACAGGTCTCCTGACCCACAGGACACCCTCCTCAAAATGCTGAGGTAAGGTATTTGCAGAGGCAGGTCATGCCTAGCTGGCCCACCACCCCCCTCCACCCAGGCATGGACACACGGTCCCCACCCCGTCTGGCACTTCTCGGAGGCTGCAATGGTGCAGAAGCAGTTTCAGTGCTGTGTCCTCATGCTGGGTGCAATTCTGCTCTTCTTCAGCCGTGGAGGTCCTCTCCAGGGACACCAAGGTGTATCCCGAGGCCAGAGAGAAAGAGGGGCCAGTTGAAGCCGAGGAAGAGGCAGCAGCGGAGGATGGAGAGGAGAATAACCAAGCAGGACTGTGTGATAAAGGTATGGTGTGATATTTGGAATAATCACAGCCACTGTGAGATGAATCTGAGCTTTCTAGGTGTCCATCTGCCATCCTTTGAAAATCCCAGGCTAAACTAAAACCCATTTTGTTCATAATAATGACCAAAGCATTTGAAGTCCTCCTTTTGCCGCTGTGGATCAGAGATTAGCACTGTTTGGTGGCCATGGAGGACAAGTCAACCTGCCTAGTCATCCAGGGCCATAACAAAAATGAAGAGGGACATACGAATGGGAGCATTTTTGTCTGAATACTAGAATTAACCTCTAGGAAAGGGCCAAGTGGATGCCTGGGAGTACCAGCCTTAAACTGAAGGGTCACAGCCCTCTTCCTCCCATGGTCTTCCCCTTCAATTTCAATGGGTTTCGATTCTGCCACATCTCAGCTGGGTGGGAGATAGGGTATCAGAGACCACAGGAGGCAAGAAAAATGTATGGTTTGGAGAAAAAACAGTTGGGAAAGGGGATGAAAGAAGGAAAACTGGGAATCTGAGAGAGAGGGCAAGAAATATGAGATTAGAGAAGGAAAAAATATCAATAGCTGTGAGGATATGAATGAAAAACTAAGGAGGACAGACCCCAGGGAGGAGAGGAAAACAAGAATAGGGATTAGGAGAGAGGCAGAGTGGGGGAGACGGTGGAAAAACCAAGAGTGAGACATTGAAATGGTAGGTGGATATAAATCAGAAGTAAAACTCAGAGGAGAAGAAATTTAGCAAAATTGCAAAATGAAAACTGCAAAGCAAAGAGCAGCTGCTTCCAGAGGGCAGGGGACATAGGCTCAGCAAGGCAATGCTCCTGGTTGTCCATTGAAAGTTTGGTGACAAAGTAGTGCAGATTAGGTAACTCCTTGTTTCTTCATCTGTCTGGGTATCTGCAGTCCTCAGAGGAATGAGGCTGTGAAAGAAAGACCTGGGACTGTAAAGCACTTCCTTTCTTGTTTGGGATAAAAAGTGCTCATTCTGGGGAGAAAAGGGGAAAGGGCAGAAAGAAGAGATTCTTGCTTTTCTTTTCTTTTTTTTTTTTTTTTAGTTTTCACAACAAGCTTTGACACACATTTGTTAGGTAGAGAGTGGTTGCCTGGAGCAGGGACATGCTCTGAGGTGAGGTCTGCTCCAGTATTTTCCAGAACAGATACCAGGCAAAAGGAGGGGCACAACTGCAGAGTCCTGCCTGTGCTGCCTCTCTTTGCCCACTCCAAACCTCTCGGTCTCTCACCTCTGGGGTACAGCAGCTTGAAATCTGCAGGAGGAGAATTCCTGGAAACCCAGCTCTATGCCTTCGCCCACCCTGCAGCTCGTCCCTCCATCCCTATTTTTGCTTGTCAGGCATTTGTATAAATAGGATTAACATCTGCAGTTACACTTAGCTAGGTTGCAAATTACACAGGCTATCAAGCCTTGTGCTTCAGGGCATACACTGATTACCATCGGAGGAACAAAAATGAGTTTTTCCAATAACAGAATATTACATGATTGACTGGGGACATTACGGGGCAGAGTGGATTAGCCTTTGCCATCAGTACCAGTTATATGTCATTACTGCATCAAAGCACCAGACGTGGGTGAGCCACTTCTATTCGGGCAGTGTTGGAGGTAGCCGGGTCCGGAGGAGGAGTAGGGTTGGTTGTTAAAACCAGCCCTGATTTCTGAAGCTGCTTATGAAGTGTGCCTCCAGCAAGTTATGTTCCCTGCTTCTGCTTGCCCACCTCCCGGGCCACATGCCTTCAGCTGGTCTGAGGAGCCTGCCCTCCTCTCCTTTGTCCCCTGGCGTTTTCCGATGCCGGTGGGATCAAGGGGGATCAGAGGATTTGGGACACACTGTAACAGGAGGCTAGAAGGTATGTGACTGAAAGGTCTGCTGACCCCATTCCTACCATGCTTCCAGGGGCTTGCGGGAGGAGTTGAGGTCCCCGTTAGCTCTCTATTATGTATGAACAGCTTTGCCAACCCTCAGCTTTCAAGCCATCTCATTTCCTTCATCTTGGCAGCAAATGATTGTCTAATTTGAATGGAAGAGCTAGAATTGACAGAAAATCTAAAATAAGAAACATAATTAGCAGCAAAACTTTTAATTCCCCTTTCTAAGCCATTTCTAAATGTGTTAGTGCTTATTTATTGAACCTGGCTTGACATTTAGACAGTTCCTTTTAATGCTAATAGGGTTGATTACCAGGTTGAATCCTACTGCTTTGAGGAAATGGCTGCTCAGTATTCAGAGCTGCCAAGTTCCCCCTGCACAGAAATACTTGCCTTTCTTCACAAGAAATATGTATTATTCAGCGCAAATATATTAAAATAAGGCCATCGCAGGAGTGAGGAGCCTGCGCCAGCGATGCTGCACCAACAGCCCATGCACAAGGCGTGCGGCTAAAAAGTCCCTCCAGCGCCGGTGGGACGGGGCCAGCCAACGTGTGGTTCCCCGGGCTGGGGTTTGCCCCAGCTCATCGGCTTGGCTGCAGTGCCAAGGGGCACCCGGGGGTGGCAGGACCCCCAACTGATGATGGGTGGGGAGCCCCAAGGAGGAGAACGAGAAAGAGTGGGTGAAAGGGGCAGAAGCAACAGGAGAGGAAGAGGAAGCCAACTGGTTTGCCCAGGTTGCAACCAAGAGCTGGGGTTTCCTGCTCTTGCCCCCTTGCAGTTCAGCGTATATCATTACTCCTTCAGACCTGCTGCAAAACAGCACAGGTATCAATAAGGATAGAATTTGGCCTGACATTTACTTTAAATTAAGCTTTATAGGTAAAAAAGGTAGGTTTTCAGAAAATAAGCCTCACTTCCACATTACTGAGCATGGAATGTCAACGTGAGGCTGCTTGGGCGATGCAGCAGCCTCCAGAAATAGGGCAGGCTCGCAAACGCTGGGAGTGACAAGCCAGCCTGGCTTGACAAGCTTTGCCAGTGGCTAGCCAAGCACAAGGAGATTACCCTGATCTGGGGAACAGAGATACTTGAGCTCAGGAATTTTCCCCCAGGGTGTGATTACCTTGTAATAGCCACTATTCCTCATTCTCATTTCCAGCTGGAAAGGAGGTGCAAAGCGAGGCTCCTAGTTTGTGTCCGTCAGCTGGTAAACAGCCAAGGCACGGCTTTTAAGGCAACCTTGGAAAAGTGCACAGGGACACAAATGTCCTTGTCATTAAGGTGGTGAGTTTTCAGCCAGAAGAGGCATTTAATTATTGTGTCAGTGGAACGTCCAAGAGTTTGTTTTTAATTTACTGGGGGAAAACTTGAGTGAATCACTCAGATTTGGACCAACCATTTGAGCCACTGCTGCACATTTTCTTTTTTTTTTTTTTTTTTTGCTCTCCCATCATTCATAACCATGCATTCTCTTTCAATGATACCTTGGAATGATAAAACCCAAGATGATCCAGGCCAGGCTGCCATAAAACATCCTTGTTCTGAGACACAGCCCCCACCAGGTTACATTTCCACCGCACGGTGAGATGCACATTAGAGATCTGCATGAAGCACAAGGTGCATCCCTTGGTTATCAGCTGTGTTTCAGAATGACTTGGCCTCCAGCTGTGGACCAGCAGAGACGACTTGTCCATGCAGGAGAAGGTGGACTGAACAGGCTTCCTCAGGTCCCAAACCTGGTGATGGGAGGAGATGGTGCGAGCCAGGTTTCTGCAGCGTGTGCCTTTTGCTTTATGTCAGTGTGCTGTCAGGTATAGCCAGCACTCAGGTGGCTTAGTGCTTTCCCTCGGTCTCTAAGGTCTGCTTCAGGGCTCCCACCGACAGCCACAGAGGTCACGGCTTTGTCTTCCACAGTAGGGGTATCCCACGAGAAGGGGTCTGTGCTCTGAAGTGGCTGGCCTACAGAGGCTTTCACTTTGGGACCTAAAGGAAAAGGGGATGCACCTGCTTGCGGGTCTTGGTGGAAGAGTTTTTAGGCTGAAAATCACTGCTGTGTGTTCAGGCTGGAAAGCCACCAAGCAGCTGTGTCTCTGTGATGCAGGGGGCTGTGTTGGAAATGGTGACGGGCAGCAACACCAGACACCTCGGGCTACATTTAAGGTGCTTTGCCCTAGTGGGAGACACAGCCTGGTGTGAAATGCAGGACATAGGGATGACTGCAAAGGGTCAGCTCCCAAAATACACCTGGCCCAGCAGCCTGCCCTGGACGAGAACCAGCAGATGCTCAGGAAGCAATACAAAAACAGAGCAAACATTTGTTTATACTTCCCAGAATACTCACCATTCCCCTAGTAGTCTGTGACTCAGGAACCTCCTGAACTGTAGACACCGTCTCTGCATTTAATATCCCTTGATGGCTTCCTCTTCCATCGATTAATTTACACCCTATTGAACCAACGCAAACTTTAAACATCCACTGTACACTATGGCAAGGAGTGCCGCAGCTAAAAGATCTCTTTTGTTTATTTTGAACTTGTCACTTGATAGCTTTCTTTGATGATCGCTCTCTTCCTTTGAAGAGCACTGAATAATGTGAACAGCTGTTCCCCAGTCACGCCACTCTTCCCATCACAAAACTTGGTCATATTTCTTCTTCAGTCATTTTTTCTTCCAAGATAAAAAGTCTTAATCTATTCAGTCATTCCCTGAATGGAGGCCCTTTTATGCCTTTGATCATCTTCAATTGCCTTCCTCTGTAACTTTTCTATTTCTTCTGTATCATATTTGAAATTGGCGAATCAGGACGGCACAATAGTATTCAAGAGATGGGGGCCCGCAGATTTATACAGCAGCATAATGATTTCCTCTGTTTTGCTCTCTCCTCCTTTCCTAATAATTCCTAGCTTTCTGTTTGTTTTTTGATTGTTACTGAGTGTTGACCTGACATTTGCATAGAGCTATCTATTATAACCTGAAGATTTCTCTCCCAAGTGGAAATAGCCAGCTCAGAGCCCATTATTTTGTATGTAAAGCCAGGATTGTCTTTTCCCATGCGCATCACTTTACATTTATCTACATCGGATTTCATCTGTGATTTTATTACCCTTTTATTCAGTGCCAGGAGGGTCTTTCTGCAACTCTTCACAGTCAGCCCTTTGCCTCAAACACCCTGAATATCATCTGCAAACTTCTCCTCTCCCTGCTTACTGCTATTTTGAGATTATTTATGAATATTTCAAAAGCATGGGACCATGCTTAGGCTAATTTAGCAGCTTTCTCTCAAATTTGAAGTGCCAGGTCCCAAGGAGAGGGAAGAAATGTAGTTTCCCAAGCTCTTGGGATGTCACTGGAGATCAGTCGGTGCTTCTGGGGATGGATGACACTGTGCCTAACCAACGCATCTCCCTCTCCCCTTGCACAAGTAGATGGTGGGGGTAATGCCGCTTGCTGGGATGTGTGTCTGCCCCCTCCAACAGACCGGACAGGACCAGCAGGAGGTCCTGTGGTGGCCATTTCTCCTGCTGAAGCTGGGCCCCGGCACAAAGAGGCATGCAGAAGTCCTGGGGTCCCAGGAGAGGAGATGGAGGGAAAGCAATGGATGGCAAAGCCTTTCTCTGAGAAAACCTCTGCAAGCAAAGTTGTGAGATGTCACTTTGAATAAATAGGAGCTAACTGGCAACTCTTCCTTGCAAAAAAGCCGTGCAGCAGCCTGTCGAGCCTGCCCAAGCGAGTCCAAGGCCAGAGTCAGATGAGGAGCCACTGTCCATGGGAGGAGAGCATGAGGATGATGGGACGGCAGCTGCCCTCTGCCCAGGCGAGGTGAGACCCAGCCAGTCAGTGAGCAAGAGAAACCAGAAATTACCAGTGACAAGCACTTTTTCAGTGGTGTTTTTTTCACTGCACCTTGCAGCAGTGCCCAGCGGCGGAGCAGTGCTGGGGGGCAACAACAAGGGGCACTTCTTTCTGCTGGGTCGTCGTCGTTTGGGGGAAGAGGCTGGAGAGTTGCCCCTGCAATTTGTAGGCTGAGCAACACCCCAGCACCAATTGTGAGCACAAAATTAATCCAAATAGGGAAAAAACAGGTGAGAAGGTGAACAGCTTCAGTGGAGGGTTCCTCATCCCTGTCCAGTGGTGCACCTCAGAGCCACAGGGTCACACAGTGTTTTCTTCTCCTTCCTGACCCCGGTAATTTCTTCTTGCTTCGCTTAGAGCCAGGCAGTACAGATTTACCAGCTTGCTGGCGATATGCCTTCCAGAAAAGGCTCACAGCTCCCAGGAAACTGCTCTGCAGAGGCAGTTTGACACTCCTGCAGCTGCGAGGGGAGAAAGGAAGATTGTGTCTCTTCTCTGATAATGGAGCAAAAATTGCTCCAAAGGCCAGAGGCTCTCCCCTTTAAGAGACTTAAGCTGGACTGTCAAAAAACCAGGACCCATTTGTTGACACAAGAAAAGAGCAGGCATCAGTGACTCGGGCACAAAGTGTCTCTTGAGCTGTGGGAAGATCTGTGTCTCCTGGCAAAGAAATTGTGCATGTGCTTGAAAAAATCCCACTGGTTTCACAGATCCACAAAGCAAAACAGGAATTCGAGAGCAGACAGTGGCAGACCCCCTGATATTGCAGCCTTCAACCCCCTCCTCGTCTGAGTGGGGAAGGCGCTCGGCCACCTTAGACATGGAGGCAGAAGTCTCTATTTCCATCTGTTCTCACCACCAGAAAGGCAGATGCGGGATTTTGACAGAGCACAACTTTTGCATAAGCAGCAGTGGCAGCAGCCTACGTAGCTGGGTCAGCACGAACCCGCGCTGCAAGCAAATAAAACCAGAGTATGCTGCAAAAAGGTACGGGTGCCATTTATTGGTCCTGGTGGCACCAGGGTTTGTGCTGTTGGCCAGCCCACCCAGCCCCTGGACCGCAGGTGGCTGGTGGAAGAAGAAAACCCACCTAGAAAGCAACCTGGGGCAAGATGGGGTGGCTTTAGGTGACATGACTGCTGACGGTCATGGGATGGCTACTATAAGCACTAAAGAGAGGAAAAAGTCTTTTAAAGCTAAACCAGATTTCAGCCACTTTTGAGCAATTATCAGGAAGGAAGAGAGCTAATCATGAATGTTTCGGTCACAAATGTATTTTGTGCGCAGGTTTTTTTCCTTTCCAAAATGCAAACATTCTCATTTCCCTTGAAGTTTCTCCATATCAAGATTGCCTTAAAAATTGACTGTGTCTTGTTTTCTAATGTAGTTTCTCAGAGTTTTGTTTTTAAAGAAGAGGCAGGAGCTGCTTTTTAAAACTTGTTTTAAAAGTTTTAAATTTTTAAGCCTTTTAAGAAAGCTTAAAGCCTTTTTTGCTCTTTTTTTTCACTTTTTCAGTGCTTCACAGGATGTTAAAAGGTGGCCAAATTAACAAGTTCATATTTTCACATGAAAAGCAACTGTAATTTTCCACTGAGCTCTTATAAAGGAAGCGTAAACATGCTAACTGCATTTATTTGGGAATACAGATAATTAAACACAACCTGAGTTTCCTGATATTATATATATATATACATACTGAAAAGGAGTTCTGGTGTTACAGTGAATGCAGTGGGTTTGGTTGCCTTTATGGGAACAGCCTAGACTTAAGCCAAATTTATTTTTTTGAAAAATGAGTTGTCCCAAATTTGGCTGGGATAGAGTTAATTTTCTTCCTAGCAGCTGGCATAATGTTGTGGTTTAGATTGAGGGTGAGAATAATGTTGATAACCCACTGATGTTTGTAGTTGTTGCTGAACAGTCAAGGACTTTTCAGCTGCTTGTACTGCCCTGCCAACGAGGAAGCTGGGGGTGCACAAGAAGCTGGGAGGGGACACAGCCAGGGCAGCTGACCCAAACTGGCCAAAGGGATATTCCCTACTATATGACGTCATGGTCAGTATATGACTTGGGGGTTGGCCAGGAAACAGCACGGCTCAGGAACTAGCTGAGTATCAGCTTCGAGTGGTGAGCAATTGTGCTGTGCATGACTTACTGTTTTTTCATTATTATTGTTGTTGTTGTTATTTTCTGTCCTATTAAACTGTCTTTTCTCAACCCATGAGTTTTACCTTTTTTTCCTTGAAAAACTGAGTGGGGGAGACTAAGCAGACAGCTGTGTGGTTGTTTTAGCTGCCAGCCGGGTTAAACCACAACATTCATGAAGCTGATGCTGAATTTCCTTTGTCCTCTGAGGAGACCACTTGGATGGAAAAGTCTGAAAAGTGCACCTTCTGCAGCGCTCCTGAAAAGCCAGTCCCAACAGTGGTGGATCTGAAGGAACAACACCAAGAAAATATGAGTCTGCCCGTACTGCGTGAGCATGCCTGTAACGTAAGTTTCTTCCTGGTAAAAGGGAGAGAGACCGCCCCATGGCAGCGGCAGAGAGGAAGGGGAGAGGGACATGAGTAGAGGAGCTGGAGGGTGAGGAGGTCCCTGGTCTGCCCAGGTGCCCTATGCCAGCCTCACTGCTCCTGACGGGTGCTGTACCCCACAGCTATTTTGCTGCAGGAGATATAAGGAAGTGTTTGTTGCTGTCATCCAAGAGCTGATGAGCAAAGATAAAGCAGAGGAAAAGCTGGTCATCATTTCTCATTCCGACCCTTCCCAAGCTGAGCTGAGGAGCAGCATCAAGGAGAAACTGCTGAAGCAGTAAGGGACCAAGGGAGAGTTGCCCACGACCCTGGTGGGAGGAGGGAAGTCCCATCACCAGGTCCCTTCACTCTGGTCCCAGGGAGTTTCTCTGATGGGAACCTGCTTGTGGTGTTGTGGCACTGCTGCCCATGTGCACCAAAAAGCAGTGAGGCATCCTCATGTCAGTCCTACGATGGTACCACTGGTAGGAAAGATCCATTACCTGCCCTGGGCAAGACATGCTGAGCAGGCAACAGTACTGAATGGGGCTATTAGATGTTGGACCAGGATGGTTCAGTGCTGCTGAGGCAATATTTGCCTGTGGGTCCTCATGCAGCTCATCTTCGCTGTAGCACCCTTAGAAAGCCGCTGGGTGGCTTGATGAGGAGCAGCTAGAGCTGAGGGTTCAGCAGCCATCAGCTGCGCCATCTCAACAATTTTGGCATCAAAGGTTTCACATTTGCAGATTAGGAAGCTCTCTAGAAAGGAGGATGAGGCCATATGCTTTCCCAGATGGCAAAAGGTTTTTCCCAAGTCAAACCCCAGGTAACTGTTCTCTCCCAAGAGACCCTGAAGGCATCTGACCCCATTTGGGGCCTCTATCCCATTGCACAGCCCCGGCACACCTTCCCTCCACAGCCAGTAGCCTGAGTGGACATGGATGTGACTTCCCAACCTCCTCCCAGGCTGATCAGCAGCAGAAGGGTCTAACTCCTGTTTTGCTCCCCTGGGGACAAACCTTTCCCAGGACACACTGCAGGTGGTCATGGCTGGGGCACACTGGCCTCGCCAAGGTGTGCAGAGATGGGACTGCATCACTTGAGTTATCCATGCTTTATTGCTGTTTCCCTTTTTCTCCCACTGCTTTGGTCCTTTGGGGTCTGCCTTGTAAGTGCCATCATATCTTCATGAGAGCAACAGCCCATGATGAAGTTTCTCTCAGGTACAGAGGGGCAGTACAAGGTTTGAGTGCCACTCAGGTCTCCAGGTAGGACCTGGTTTGAGACTTTTGGGTAGAGTCTGCCTTCTGACTCTGCAGGGGCCAGCAGCATACATGGCATGAAGCACTTGGTCCCACCAGCCACAAGCTGAGTTTTGCCCTGAGAGACCAGAGTGACAGTCAGGGGTATGACATGCAGGTGGAGTTGGGGGGGGGGAGTGTGGTGTGGCACCCAGCCACACGTGTGATGAGCTGTGTGAGCGGGGTGTCCCGAGGGCTGGGACTCACCTCACCTCTGCAAGCCCATACCCAAGCCCTCCCCTGTCACCTGCAGCTCCCCTTGACCAAAGAGCAGGGAAACGGGCATTTCTACTGCACCATTCATCAGGCCTGCAATGAGATGGATCTCCCATATCTCTTCTCTGGCTATAAAAGCCGTCTGTGGTGACAATCTCATATGCGGACGTTTGCGTTGCTTTAGGTGAATCCTGGTATAACATCCCATGATACTTTTTTCCCCTTAGATTATCTGGGTAGTGTCATTAGCCAACAATTTGATCTTATTTTTACCTTCCCTATTTTTTGATCTTAGGTTGGATGAAGGAGGCTTTGAGAACTACAGGGAAATATTTCAGCAGTATCTGAGATTTGTTGCCCGTAAGTAGCTTTGCTAGTGAGTTGCTGTGATTGCTGGGCTTGACCTGGAGCCAGAAGCACGCGGTAGCTTCAGCGCGCCTAGAGAAGAAGCAGAGACTGCAGCTCTTTGTGTAGTAAAAGATGCCATACTCCTAATTATGAGTGGCCAGGAACCTATGTAGTTTCTCAAAACACAGGTCTGCATATTTCCCTGCCTACAAGGCCTGTCATCTCCAGGCCATACATCCTCTGGTTGAGAGGAGTAGGAGATGGTAAGGAAGAGACTTGCTAGTTCATGTCTAATCCATCCTTTGCTATAGGTAGTTATCACTTGCTCACAGGCTGGATGTTTCATTGTTTAAGTAAAGGAGATCCCTTACATCTCTTAGGAAAGTCATCCTGCAGCGTCACAGAGCCCACCCCATCCTAGTTAGGTTAGATTTTTCCCTTTCCACTTATTTCTCCTCCAACAAGGCAAAACACACAAAAACTCCTCAGTTCCTCCCTTCATCCGTCCTCCTTTCCAAATAATCCATGACATGAGGCTTGGAGAAACAGAGCTGCATCACCTTCTCCTCAACAACAACAACCTTCTCAAATTTTTTCAGGGACTAGAATCTTTTTCAGACTCTCAAAAAATAATGAATACGCTGTCGGACTGAAAACTACCCCTTTCAAAAAGCACCGACTGACATCAGCACCTCTAGAAGACCTGCTGGAGCCAGACAGTGAGTTTGTTGCAGTGCACTTAAAGGTGGGTGTAGTCTGTTAGATCTCTTCTTGTTGCTTTTAAGGTAGGGACTGTAGAGACCTGTAAAGTGTTGGGTCTGCTCGTGCCCCATAAGAGTCCTGTGGTTCCAGTCAAATATATTTAGATATTTCCTATGAGATATGGAGAAGATCCTGATTCAGTAAAACGTTAAAATTATTATCAGTGGGTGTACAAAGTTGATGGGACATGCCAACTTGTGGCTGTTTGAAGATGGACTTAATCAGGTGTTGATGGCTGAGATGGAAAACCAAGTGGTGTCCCTGTGGTTTTACTGGGGTGGTGCCCAAGTATAAAGGGTTTCACTTATGGAGCATCCTATACAGCTTGAAGGCTGAACACCACCAGTAAGTGATGTCCACACCAATTGAAGCCTTAGACCCTAGTCTACTTACTTCCATACCGTTCATCCCTCTTACCCTCCAAATCAGGCTGCCTTATGCAGAATGCCTAACAGGGTCAGATCCAGGCTCCTCAGCCAGGAATCACTTGGGGGGGTGCTCCCAGTCCCAGACCAAGCCCTAGTCCAGAAATTTGACAGCACAGGCAAAAGCTTTACAGGGTCCAGGAAGCCTTGAATTCATCTGTAGAGATGTCACCGCTGTGTCCAGCAAGGAATGTGGTGTCCCAGGTTTTCCCCTCCACCCCAGCTGCCAGGAGCAGCAGATCCCCAGGGTCTGCTGTCCCAGCCCAGTCACCCTGGGAGGGCAAGAGGAGACTGGGGGCCTGTCCCATCAGCAAGGGACGGGATGGGACCCCCTGCCAGCTCAGCCCCCCGCAGCACGGCTCTTGTCTTTTCTCCCCTGCCTTTCCTCCCCCCAAACCAGACAGCATTGCAGTTTCCGCAGGAGTGCAAGAAAATTACCTGTGATTTATCACACAATCAGTGATTTTGTTGTCTTTTTTATTTTCAGCATAGAAGCACATTATACTGCTCTCCCCTCCTGAAATATAGGGGTAGCAAATCCTCCTGCCTAGGACTGTCTGTCTTTTTAGCCTCATAAAAAGCCTGAAAAATGAAAGCAGGAACAAAATCGTCTGTTTGTTGCTTTTTTTGTTCCCCTCCATCTCTTACAACCAGAAGTAATTCTTAGAGATTCTGCAGAGCCAAAATGTGCATCTTCAGGTTATAAATTAGTGCCGCGGTTATGGCTAGAGCCAGCCACTTCGCATGTACGAAATGCCTCCACCCGCAAGCTGCTGCGGACGAGTCCCTCTGGTCCCCGTGACAGCCAAAACCCAAGCGCAGCCCCTTTCTTCACGTGAGAATTAGCTGCTGCTTTTAACGATGATGTTAAATGGGAATAGCAAGGTCTTCCCGCTTCCCCCCTCTCCAAGCTGCTCTCTGTCCTTCCCAGAGAAGCCGGCGGTAATGCTCCTTATTCCTATTAGAAAGCACTAAACCCAGCTCCCTTGTAATGCTGGGAGCTAAGCCCTTAGCAAAGAAATGTTTCTATTTCACTTGTCAGTACGTTGCAGGATAAATGACTTGTGTGTCTGATGGAAAGAAGCCTCTTGGCAAATTATATCATCAGAGAGCAGCTAATAAAATAAGAAGAGCTGAGCTTTGTATGTAACATGCAAAAACACAGAATCCAGGATGAGTTTTTCTCAGTTATTTAAAAGGATTTAATTAAAAAGTAAGCAAATAAACAAAAAAAAAACCCCAACCAAAGCTAGGTGGAAAGTGCAGAGCGTGGCGGTGTGGCTTGCTGGCGCTCTGGGATTGGTACCAGTGTGGGGAGAGGGAGGCAGAGCATCCCTGTCCCCCTGTCTGGGCAGGCAGCCCCGCAGTGCTCCCCCCAAGCTCCTGCCTGCCTCTCACCTCCTCGGTTCTGCTCCTGCAGCACTGCCGTTCTGAGCCTGTAAGACGAAGTTATCCTGATGGACGGACATTTTCTCTCTTGTTCCCAGATGGAAGTGGCCAGGTTTAGTATCCAGCAGCAATGGCACTTGGGCTGGGGGGCAGCCGTAGGAATGTCCTGCCTCGGGGTGGGTCACCGCGACCCTCCTCCCTTGATGTAACCTGCCTCCTGGGCTGCTACGCAACTTGTGCCAAACTTACAAGGAAACAAGGTCTACAGAGCTGGTTGCTTTGGGGTTGGCTGTCTGAAGGGTGGGGGAGGCTTGGGTCACTTCCCCCAGACACTGTCCCACGATGGTTTTCTTGCAAAGCATGCTTTCTGTGGGCTTTCTATGGGCTCATCTTTCCTTAACTACTTCTCAGCTACCCGTCGGGACACGTGGCCATTCTCATCATGTTTTCCAAGGAAGCCTTGTTCACCTATTGCGTCCTGGAGGACAGCAGGTACCCAGGAATCAGGGCTGCCTTCAGGACCCATGGCCACGGGGTCTGCATCCACCCTGATGGCCAACTCTGGTAAGTGCAAGCCAGAGGTGACACTGGGTCTCAGCTCAGCCCCAACCTGCCCTGGTGGCACCCCAGGGCTTTAAGGCATGCTGAAAATATCTTCATTTTTTTGTTCCAGTTTTATTTTTTTCTATGTGAAAGTGCATGAAAAAGAGGGAGGGCTGCGCTGCAGCCCACCAGAGCGGTGGCTTCTCACGTTGTGCACCAACTCAATTACCAGTGACATCTGTCCAGAGACACCGGCATGAGGATTGAATTTGGCCAAGGTTGGCCACACAGCCATGGAGGTGGCTTGGCCCCATTATAGTGCGGGGACGAAGGCACATCTTAGCAGCTTCTTGTGGAGCCCCAGGTGGCCACGCTGGAAGAATGTGAGCTTATTATCTGTACGTGTGGGCAAACCTCAATAGCTGGAGTCGGTTAGCTTGAGGTCAACATTGCTTTTGGTTTGTTTCTCATAACCAGTGAGTGTACCTCACTGAAGAATGACTTAGGTGACCAATTTCTTGCAGTCTAAGCTGTAATATGAGGTAACTGATGGCTTTCAGTAAAAACTTCGAGCCATCAAACACTAATTTTTGACACCCCACTTCCAGTCTCCAAAGTTTCCCTTCAGGAAGCTAGGAACTGGGGGAATCAGTAAATCCCATCTCAATTTTACAAGTCCTCCCTGCGTTGAGACTAATTAATGGACATCTTAAATGTCTAACGCGCTATTACAAATCATTTTAAATAGCTTTTGCAATAATGCTTCCATCAGACTCCTGCAGTCCTACCATTCGCCTGCAGACACGCTGGTCTTTCATCCATCACGCAGCGGCCAGGATTTTACAGCCCAGCACCGAAGCATCCCTGGCAGCACTAAACCATCACTGACCCCACCGTGGGGCTCTCCTGGCCCCACTGGACCACGTGCTCCCCATCAGCATTAGCCACATGCCGGCTGCTGGCTTGCCACCGAGCTGGGGCAGGCTGCTACAACCCTCCCAGCTTCTCCCAGCAGCTGTAAATTAAGAGCAATTCTAAGTGACCACGCCAATATTTATAAAAAGAATAGAATAGCTTTGATGAGAGGAAAACAGAAAACCAACAGCCTGTGGGTAGGCTGTCTGTCCCGCATATGGACTGGATCAGGCTTGTCTGCGGCTGGCGCTGTAGCACATTGCAGCTGCAAACTTAGATTTTTTTTTTCCTTTTTTTTTTTTTTTTTATTTTTCCTGCTTTTACTGAGCTGCAGCACAAGGTAATGATGGGGGATGCTGAGCTGCCCTCGCAGCCTAGTGAGAATCAACTTCTTCACACCTAAGCAGGAAAAACTCAACATTAACACACACCATTAATGATAAAACTCCCCAAATGCTAAGGCTGGGGGGATGCTCCAGCACCCAGAGCCACCTATCCGGGCTGCCACGGCATGGGGAGTATCGATCCGTGTCTGTATGCTGGAAATATGGGCTGTTCTCCCCTCCACATTGCGTTTCTCTCTCCTTTGTAATTTAGCAAGGACATTTCCCTCACCCACATGGAGGACCTGTTTTAGCATAAGGGTTGCCAGAGCAAAAGAAATTACCATGTCCAGGGACTTCCAGAAGATGTAGATATGGAATAGGAAAAGGGGGACTCATACAGAGCCTGTGCTCTGTATGACTCGCTCTCCCAGGGGCCAGCCAATTTCTGTGGCATGCTTTTACTGTAGGACAAAGACCATTACCAAAAACCAGTCCCTGACCCAATCCATCAGCTCCCAGCAGTGACTTGTGGACAGCAAAAAGAAGTTTGGTCCAACTGCAGACAAGAAATGGCATTTTGGGTGGGGAAGTTGTTGGCTCTGGATTCATCCAGCTTCGTGTTTGTCCCCAGGGCCACCCTGGACCCCTGCACTGGGATCTGCTTGGACCAGACAGGGGCCTGCCAGAAGCGCTGGAAGTGGCATGACTTCAGCCACCACGTTCACAGCCCTCCTTTCCAGTCCATCACCATGAAACTGAACAACTACATCACCATTAAAATCCTGGCTCAAGATCAAATTGATTTATTGTTCACCAGCAGCAGCGATAGCATCCGTTTCAACGTGGGGTCCCAGCTCAAGGTGAGCACTTGCTGTGGTAAGTCCTGGCCAGCTCCTGCCTACCAGCTGCTTGCAGAGCAGCATCAGGGAAACCGTCCGAAGGAGATAAGCTTGGGGCTGCTGCACAGGACTGGTCACAAATTTTCAGGTGGAAAAATCACTGCTTCATTCAAAAGCAAATTTCCTGCCTGTGTGAATCTTAATGAAATTCCCTTTCAGGAAAGCATTTAGATAAGATTGAAATGCTGTCACTGAAGGGTAAGAACAGCATGTCTCACAAATTCATTTTGAAACACTATTTCTTTTCAAAACATTTATATTAAATGTCAATACAAACACAAAGCTCCTGATTTTATCTAAACAGCATTTCACTTAACATGAAACAAGTATCTGGGGAGAGGAGTGCCAAAATCCTTTGGTATTTCTTGTCACTCAGGTTTCCCATCTCCGACCCTTCCCTGGAGGTGGAAATGATGTTCTAGCCAGGGCTCAGCCCTGTTCAGTGCCCGTGTGACTGCCCCAGCCTACTGGTGGGCATCCCTGTCCTCCACTGGATGCAAACACAACTAATCAGCTCTGACACACAGGTGACACATCACCAGGAGCTCACGCTTGGTTGGGGGCTGTGGCCTCAGGGTGAAGGATTTGTCTTCCCTGGTGCTAGCACAAACCAAATGTTGACAGCCCTCAGCAATAGTCTATACATGGCCACAGGTGTGTTGCTAATGGAAACAAACATCTAGGGGAACCTATTCAGAAAGGTGGCAACAACCCAAGGTCAGTATGTGAAACCATAAAGCACTAGCACCTGCTCTTCCATCCCTAAAATTCAGACTTCTCAGAACTCATTGCTACGTTAAAGTACGGAAGTCAGTCATCTTCCTTGTCCCACAACTTCTGGGCAGCGCGCTACCACCAAAGGAGGCTAGAGCCATGAGTTCAGCTCCTTAGTTCCCCTGTACGTGCACTGGAAGAGGATCACCTCCAAGGGGGAAGCCATAGGGTTAGTGTGCTCCACAAGCATGGAGGGAAAGGGCAGCCTGGACACAGTACACAGGTAAGCATGAAAGTCTGGGTTACAAAGAATGCTTTCCTGCTCAGCCACCCTTCAGGGGGTTCAGCATTAACACTCTTCACCTTGCATGGGCTCTCTTTGCAGTGGAAAGACCCAGACACAAGTCACCTACTTAAGCGGCCAGAAAGCGAAGAGGAACTCTTCCTTCAGTCTAAAAAGATTCAGCTCAGGAGCCTGCTGTCCAAAATACAGACAGTGTTGCAATACTTTTGGCAACCCCTCTCTCAGTGATATCACTCCTTGTCTTTCATCATCTCCTATCCATGTGAAATACTGAAATGAAGATATTAAGACTCGCAGCAAGCAGTTACATCAGCATTTCAGATCAACTTTTCCTTCATCAAGGTGATAACAGTCACTTTGTGATGAAAATAAAGCTCCTTTTTTCAAGCTCACACTGCCTATCTTCCTGTACATCAAGTTCCTGTAACACCAAGCCCTTCTTCTGAAAGCTCTTGACGGATCATCGTAGGATCAGTGGGGTTGTACACCGAATGAACAGTACTTTGAAGGAGGAGATGCCTTCCTTCCTGCAGCTGATGAACTGGACTGTGGGAGCTTGTCATACCAAGCGTGACTGGCTGAGAGCCAAAGCCCATTCATCAGACACCTGTGCTGGTGGAGAAAGGATGAGGAACAGCAGCTTGGGTATGGGGACCAGGGACCATCTGAGAGAGAGGGGAGATGAGGAGCCTCTTGGGTGTCAGGGCTCGAGTTGGTGGTAGATGGTTAAGTCCTATGGCTTAGCGGCATGGCTGGCCACCACTTGAAAGGGGCCAACTGATTGTTTCTTTTTGCTCTATTCAGAGGTCTTTTTATCACAGATCTGATTTGTTCCACAGTTTTGGCTTGGTTTTAGGGTTCGATGAGAATAAAAACTCATGAGGGTAAGAGAAAGCAGCATTTGCGGATACAGGGCTGGATCTACCTGCAGTCACCATGAGTTGCTTCAGCAGCACAAACTTTTTCCCCCCTTTTCCTACCCACATCACTTTGTCAACATCAAACACACGGAGTTTGAGAAAGGACTATTGGTTTTGCTTGAGAAACACCTGGCACAGCACAAGCTATGCTGCAGGCATCGCTGTTGTACAAAAAGAAGCATGAATGCCTGGCCAGCTGCTTTGACAGTTATGAGAGATACAATCCAAGGGGCCAAACCTCTTTAGGAGGCTCCAGGTGCCTAGGAAGCAACGGTCACGCATCGCTGCCCCATAAAAGTCAGATTGAAGCTGAATTCCACAAGAAAAGGAAAACCACTGCCAGGTTAGTTCGTTCAAATGACATTGTCAAAGCCAGAGGGTGAAGGGAAGCTTCACGCTGACATTCCAGGGGACACACCACAAGCCTCTGGCTGATGTGTTTCTACAATACCAAGGGCCAGAAGAACAGTATGTGGTAATGAGAAACTATGAGTAGATGAGTCTGAGTAACCAGGCACTAAGAACAGCTATCAAATACAGTAATACCTGTGATTTTCCCAAGTTTTCTCTCAGTAAAAGCCAACTAGTTAAAATATGTTCTTGTACTACAGCTGTGGTTTCTTCCCCCTAACAAAATTGCAAGCAAAGAGACCGCTTAGTCACACAAGATCGTTTGTCAGTAAAGAAAATACAAATTTACTTTTATTATAACCATAAAGAGGCATTACTTTAACAATTAGCTGTACATTCAGCACTCAGGTATACATCTGTGCCAAATAAAGGCAATTCTCTTACTGCTAAAAAAGAACACTTCTCAACAATGCACCGCCTGTGATTACAGGATGTTTATTGTCTCTGTATTACAGTTATCTTGACAGACAAGCCTCAGGATACAGAATAAAGCTTTACTCTTGGACCAAAATAGGAGGCAACATTTTTATTTAAAAAAATTAAAAACAGCAAGTTTCTAGTCAGATAATATAAAGCATCTTAAATTAATCTTTTGAAAGTATTTACACTATTTGTAAACGTAAATATCTGAAACTGTACATGTTTAAACAAATGTTCGTTTAGCAAACAGGCTGTATAAACTGATTGCTCTTCTAATCTTTCAACCAGCTGCCCTAGAGCTGTCTGAGTACTCTAAGAGAGAAAAAGATCCCAAGCACAAGAGTAACTATTGCAATGGTTTACCCTTCATGTCTTTTCTGTACAACGTCTGTATTAAGTCAGTCACAACTCTATACAGCGACCACACAGTCCTTCTGTAAAACTTTATAAAAAACAAATATACATATATTACAATGCACTGGACATTATTTTACAGCCTGTATTTTTACACAAGTAAAAAGAAAGGGCAAGTTTTCTTCCTTGTTAGTTCCTTTAGTTAATTTTTAAGGAGTCACGTAAGGTCCTATGAGTACCACTTATGTACCTCTGCACCACTGCTGCACCACTTCTCATGGTAGCTTTAAATCCTACCATCTTAGTCTTCAGCCATGTCATTTATAACAGGAAAGTTATTAAATCAAAACACCACCAATGTGCATGGGAATTTCTACATATTTAAAACTACAGAACAGGTTTTATAAATAAGTTAAAAATCTGCCATGTAAGTCACCACATTTTTCTTTTGCAGTGCTGCACAATAAAGACTTATGCACTGAGACACCCTAAAGCTGCTTGTAGTGTTTCACTCAATTCATGACCGAGTGTTTTAGTGTTCAGCTTTCTTAAATAATGACCAATTTATGCATACTGAACACCGTGCACTGTTTACCAGTTACCAAGTACTTATCCCCCATTTACAATGCTGATTTGACAGGCTTGCACATTCCATTTTTGGCATCCACACACACCCTTACTAGCACTTACTCCAGCGCGCAAAGGCTGTACAAGTTCCAGTCCCAGTCCCCATTTTAAACAATGTAATACCACCATTTGCTCTTGGGCGAGGTCAAAAAACCAACTCTAACCTAAGACTATGTACCTGAGAATCTCAATGCTAAGCTTTGAAGTAAAGCATCTGAAAACATGCAATTCCCTCAGAAAGAACAGAAATTATATTGCACAGTTTTCCATTGCAAATCCCAAGGAAATGAGATTCTTTACATGGAGGAAGGTGAGAGCATGAAACTTCAGGTCAGACCTCACCGCTCCCAATCACGACACTCTAAGAAAAACAGCACATCCAGTGTTTCGAGAAATGCTTCACATGTGGGAAACAAAGTTTTCCCAACTAAGAATCTCTGAATTATGTTCAAGCACATGGTGGATTACCAGGATTTTCGGGGAAGTTAAAAAAAAATCAGAGCCTGCCTGCTTAAGTCAAATCGTCATACCAATGTGCTTATCTCAAGCCTTGCAAATACCTATCGCCGCTACCATTTGATTCCCTGCGCTTTATTTCCAGCGTGTCTTTGAAAGTGCGGCTTTTCACTGCGTACATGCTTATTAAAGGAAAGCAAGAAAGGTTTTTACATAAAAAACCCCAGGATTTCAACTTTGAAAACATCTGGATAAGGCAGTAACTGAGCTTCTGTAAGAGTGATCAGCAAAGGGGTTTTTGTTTTGTTTCCCCCCGCCCCAACTTCTCCAGCCAACGAAGAGGAAGACCTTTAACAGATCAATAAAACTGTGTTGTTTGTTTGTTTGTTTCTAAAACAGAGTTAAGCAGCCTGGATAGTTTTGATGCAGACTGGACTGCACAGTGGGATCCTTCATCTACTTCAAGCAAATGTCTTTGCATTCCCTTCACTGTCTGGCATTCAGCTGAAGCTTATTTCAAGCAGCCTCACTGTTGGGCTACTTGGACATCGATAAAAGCAAGTTGACCTGGAAGACAAAAGGAAAGCCTACATTAGAGCAGCTAAGTTTCAGAACTGATGTCTTATACTTCACCCTTTAAACAAGACTCTTAGAAAGCACATTGTCTTAGATGAATCAGAAGACAGCTACAAAACTACTGGCCAAAATTTCCAGTCAAATATCTGCTCAGAGGCTTTTTAAAATGCAATTGTTGACTATGCTGACTAGTCATTTCAGCAGTCACAACCTACTGTGTCAGATTTTCTAAGATGACTTCATGCATTGTCAAGGAATTCCAAAAAACAGCATACTAGCAAAAAATGTTAACATTCATCTTAGTTATCTGAAACACATTTGGGATCCTTCACAATACTTGTTTCCCAGATTACCGTATGGTTTCCCATACACTTCAGTTCGTAGGAGAAGTGATCCTAAGGATTAACAGATAAACAATTAGAGAAAGCCATCTCCTCTAGGCCAACCCCACCTCCTTCCAGTACATCACTCCCACTCCATGCTCCAGGAGAGTTATCACACATCCCTGCGGCCACATTCACCACAGGCAATGTGCTCTAATCCATAAACTAGATTATCTGTTTAAATATTGGCATCCTGGAATAATCATGATTCTATCTACATTCCCTGGACCGCTAAGGTCAAAGCAAGATTTTTAAAAACCTATTTGGTTTCTGTCAGAGCATCCTAATACAGATTCTTAACCCCAATCATCTCTGAGACTAAAGACCTTATTACGTAGGGTTACATTTCCATGAACATCTGCACGTTTTCCCAATGCAATTTACTTCAAATGAACCCCTGTAATTCTTTGTCATGCTTCTTAAATGTAAAAGTTGCTTCTTTTTGTATTTGTCAAAAGCAAGACTGCCTTCACGTGCACAAGCTTTTTTAAAGCATATTCACTAGCTTTGATCTCTCTGAAAAGACAATGCCCAGAAATGGCAAGACTCTGCTATGATGTTGTACAACTCTATCCCCAACAACATCAATCACCACCCTCAGTTTAAAAACTCTATTGGATATTCATTAAAAAAACCAAACAAAAATCCCTTCCAGCTGAGAGCCTAGAGTTCAGATAAAACCCTGAGTTTCATCATATGGGATTATGGGGGATAATAAATAAATAGGGATTCTGAACACTGAAAATACTAAAAAGAAAAATTAATGTTTAAAAAAGCCAGTCACATGAAAGAGCAATTGATAAAACAGGGAGCTTCAATATATACCTGTTCCATTGAAGGACAAGCTATGATCTGAAGATCTTCATCACTAAATTCTTCCTTTAACAAAGCATGGAGTTTCTGGAACATTTGCTGAATATTATTCTTTTGAAGGAAAGAAGAAAAAAACCTTAATATTAAAATCCACAACACTCATCTCAAACATGAACCAGAATAAGCACAATGTACATGGAATAGCTACTGAAGTGACCAGGTAGGGAGAAGCAGTCGAGCTTTAAGAGCTTTTCTTCTAAAGCCCCAAAACAGCCACAAGGAATCCATGTTGGCTGACAGATAAAAACTTCAGCTTTAGATGTGCTAAGCTGAAACACTGAGTCCTACAGACTTAACCTGGAAACTTAAAACTCAAGCTTGGTTCTTCCTTCCTGGTTTACAGTGGGTCTCCCATTGAATCTGCCTCCAGTGCTTCTGCCCATGTGTAATGGACCAAGCTGTACTGGTTTTGGCTAGGACAGAGTTAATTTTCTTAATAGTAGCTCGTACGGTGCCGAGTGGAAGATCTACAGAATGAACAGAACCAGTTGCTTCCCTGTAAGCCTGTTATGTAGGCTGAGTACAATGGAGAGCAGAACAGCTTTTTTTTTTTTCCTGAGCTAAACATATCATTAGATTATTTACTTTATTATTTCATGTGTCTTTTCCACAGGCTTCTCGGATCAGGGACACCACAGTGACTGTCATAGTCTGTTCACTATTACATGTGCATGGTATCTGTCACATGTTCTCTGGATGGACTGATAGCCTAGAGTAACTCTACAGATATACACATACATGTATGTATGTGTGTCTGTATATAGACGCTTATAAATATATGCATACATACATTTATATAGATATAGTATACATAACCATAGACACACAGAAATATAAGGTCGACGATCCCACAAAATATGTTTAAAAGTCTCCAACTAAATGAAGGCCCAACACCTAGAGGAAAACATGCTGAAGTACATCGAGCAATACTCACCCTAACTGGCTTAAACAAAATCAATTCTGTATCTTTATTGGACAAGTATAATGACATGCTTCGTAACGTTGATGGCAGCTTTGTTTTTATTGTCTTATAAGTAGAAGAGACCAGATCATTGATCTTTGCTGAAAGTAAAAGAAAATATGCTTAATAGGCTAAAACGGTGTTCTGCTAGTTGAAATCTACACTCCAGAATATCACCTGCTCTTTACTGGGGCTGATCATAATCACAGGGTTGAGTGACAAGGAAAGAAGGGGTGACTGGGCTGTGCGGCATCAACTTGTCATACAACCACAACATGCCAGGCAAGGCTTTTCTTTTGGGACCTACTCAAGACCTCAGCCCCTCTTTCCCTGCAGAAAATGCATCCAACCCCTTTCTGCAAATGACCGCATCCTCCTGAGGTTCCTGAAGTCACAGCCTTCCAACCCAACAAAGTTCTACACACACTTCCCACTAGAAAACTTGCCTGGAAAAGAAACTCCTGGGGAATAAACAGTGCTAGTAAAGAGAACAGCACACCACAAATTCTCCTTACTGACCACAGGCCCTGTCTTTAAGAAGAAAGGCTGCGCAGCCATCTGGATTTTGAATCAACCAGACAGGAATCCTCCCTCAGACAAGGCCTTCTTTCTTTATTGCTAGGTATTTTAATGGTTTTACAAGCTCTTTGCTTAAAGGGCAGGAGAAAAATCCGTTCATAGCTTTAAATTACTGAAGTTAAAATGCTATGTTAATTTTTTTCCCCTCAATTTCTACTGTATCTAAATTTTCTACCTACTCCTGCTTCCGAAACAAATGACTCCAAGAAGCAGCAGAAGCTCTGCTTAGACCTGCCTCTACACACATAATTATCTCCAAACAAACATTAAAAATACTCCTGAAGAAGCAGGAGATGTTAAGTAGAAGCTCGAGTTAGCCCTTGAGAGTGTCTGACCCATGGAGCAGCACTGAATTATGAATGAACGTGGCTAGCTTTGCATTTTAAGAACATGATGCAACAGAAGGTTCCAATGTATGCATTGGAATAATCAGATTTCTCAGTGTCACCCAGAAGCACAACTTTGTAAGGTGAAGAGCAAAACAACCCAGGAACATCTGAACTACTCCAAATGTTCCTACGAAGCATTCACATTTGAATCCTTAAGAAAGAGGAAACAAAGCTGGATTCCATTTTCACATAGTGACAGGGAAACTGAAAAGGAAGTAGGTACCAAATGTGCAGACAATAAAAGCGTCAATGCAGACTCATTTTTTCCTACAAAAGCAAAACCTTTATCTTAATGTAATCAAATAATTCCTTAAGCACATTCCATATGCAGTTGCAGAAATGCTGTTTTCATGCAAGAACAGTCACAGCTCGAGAAATACTCAAGCCATTCATCTACTGCACCAATTAAATGTATATTCTGGAGTCTGTCAGCTTTTGATTTAGAGGTATCTTAACACATTTAAACTGTCACACAGGTAAAAACGGAAGCCAGGATTTTCAAGAAAAAGGTAGACAGTTCTTAGGTACTTAGACTTTTTCCAAATAAATCAGCCCCGCAGTCCAAATTAATCTGGCCAGCTTTTCACATTGCTATGTTTTAGAAGTCAGGCACAGAGACAAGTGACGTTCTGAAATACTCAAGCCCCATGTAATGCAGTTTATATTGCTCTACCAAAAATGGTGAATGGAAGGGGTCATTTTTCTCCATTTGATGAGAAGTTTACAGAAATTTCAAAGTAGTAAATGATCATGGCTTTATTAGCCTACGAGCACCTCAGAGGTAACATGAATAAAACAAAGCAAATACCTGGTTGTGCCCATGGTTGCTGTGAAAGGCTGTATTTGGGACCTCCTTGAGTGGCCATTGTTTTTAAAGCAGCTACCTAAAAACAAGCACAAATGCCAAAATTATGTTTCTTTCAGTTGAATTCACAACGAAGTGACCAAGTAACAATTGCACAAGTCTCTTAGATACTGCAGTGTATGGAATCTCCCCTGCTCTCTCTCTTCTATGCACTGACTTAACAACACAGGGGAAGCAGCCTGACAGAAATGCAGTTCAAGATTACAGTCATGATCACTTCTTGAAAGTAAAATTCAAAATGGGATTAAATTTACAAAGACAGGCACCTAAGAATACAAAGAAATCTCAAAAGAGATATATACTCAAGCAGGTTAGTCAAACTCCCCAAATTCCCCATGAACCGTTGTGATCATTTGGACAATCTATCAATCTCATGGAGTACCCATCTATATTTCCGGCACACCACTGGCCCCTCACCCCAGCACAACAGGCATCAGTAAACGTAATACTGTAGTCTCCTAAATTCTCAAAAGCCAGCAGCTGGGATATTTGTGATGTCCATGCAATGCTGTAGCCCCAATTTCTGAGATGTCATGCTGTAAAACAACTTATTCTCAGTACACAAGGATCCACATCACACTTTTCCACGAGTAATAGATCCTGCTGTGTGGTTTTCTCAAGATGCCTAGAAATCCTGAGCTCTAGAGCGGGTTCTAGAAAAAAGTGTATTGTAGCAAGACATCTTTTATGTGCCCATTCCTTGGGATTCCTAATCGTTCCGACCAACTTTTATCAGGAATTTGTCACAAACAGGATGTGAGATTCAAGTCCTGCTCAGCCAGCACCTCACTGGTGTGAAATATACTGAGAACAGAAACTTTTAACACACTTCACAGCCATACTCTAAGACCTCCCTCAAGAACATGCAGGACCCAAGATTGTTTCTGAAGGCTTAAAAATTCAGCCAAGGTAGGAGTTTTCCTGCAAACAGAAAAGCTCCTGCCAACCTTCACAAACCTGTTTCAACTCAGTGAAACATTAAAGCTTCTTGATTGAAGAGCATAAGGGTTGCTTTTAAAAACAAACTATGTCATGTTCCTTTAATCCATCTCAAAAACACCTGGAAAATTGTTGTTGGAACTTAAAGGGAAGAACTACCTTATAACGGGAAATGCCATCACCTTCAGCTGATCAGGCAGCACTAGCAACTTCTCCTATACCCAATTTAAATACCAATTCCCTTGTCCTACCAGTATTTCAGTTAGGTTAACGAACATACAACACGTTTGTACCTTTGTCATGAACTCTTCCAGCTGTTCTATAAACTGTTTGGTTTGCTGCTGAATAAACTGCTCACAAGCCGACTTTAGATGACGATCTACATCTTTCTTAGAGTCAATATAATGTTCTCTGATTTCTGGAGTACCCTTGAACAGAAGACAACAAAGCTCTCCTTTTTATTTGCCAGAGATCACCACCCTCTTAAAAGACCAAATTTTTCTTAATGCAATAAGAATCCATATTACCTCCAGTAAGAACTGTATCAAGGCGTTGTTGCTGTTTAATCTAAAGAATCTTGAAACTGTCTTAGGGTTCAGGATTTTAAATGCTGCATCTGTGAATCAGAAAGTCACTCGCGCTGTAAGTCAATGGGATTCAGCTCCAGGAATTAAAAACTTTAATAACTCATTTACTCAGAAAAACGGCCTAGCATGATTAGGAACACAACGTTAACAATTCCACTCCCACTAGGTGGGGATGCACAAGTACAGAAGCACACAGAGCTCAATCCACTATTTTTTAGTTGCATTTATGGTAAACCTGAATCTAACAGTTGCACAGTTTAAACAGATAAATACATTACATCAACCTAACAAACAACTGATACCAGCTGCAGTGCTGTCAGCACACAAATTGTGTGAGCTCTTTTCCTTTTGTAACTATATCTACAAATGAAAGACTTTTTACATAAGCTATGTAATTAAGCAGTTAAAGAACAATATGCAGAATTTGGCTCACACTGCCTGTGAAAACCAAGTACAGTTGCATGAAATAAGTTAGAACTGTCACTCATTTCCTCTGTGCTGAATTATTTTAGTTAGGACTAAAGAACAAAACATCAAGGTTGATATACACTCATGTTTATGGTCTCTGCAGAAGTTCCAAGAAGTTCTAATGTCTGCAATTTACACATGATACTGGAATTATTCCTGTAGTGTTAAGGGGATGTTGTCAACCTGAAATCTAGTCAGAAAGGGGAAAAAGAAAATTACCAACATGGTTTCTGTACTGCTTGTTGTCCCAATGTCATTCATTTATCATCCTACACATCAATCTGCCTTTTTTTTTTTTCCCCATTTCAAAAGTTATTCTGTGCCCCTCTTGCTGCATGTAACAATGGGAGGGAAACAAGACGTAGGAGTTAAAGAAGTGTTCTCAAAGGCATTAAACAAAGAAGGAATACCAGGTACGTAGGCACATAGGCTTCGTATGGAACTAAGGATCTGCACTCTGATGCAGTTAAAAGAGACTGCAGAGAAAGTTTTATTTTGTTCGCTGAATTATTTTCCAGAAATTTCACTGAATCCAAAAAGAGCACAAGTTCTTGATTGATTAGACGCCTATGAGCTAGCCAGTGTGAAAGTCACTTCTCCCCACTGTGTATTTCAGTTACAAGAACCTTAGCACTACGCTATTTTAAAAAAATTGGGCGGAAGCATGACTTTTACATTAAGCAGTGTCCCTTTGTCTATAAATCCCAAATTAAATCTTAAATCTATGTGCAGACAGCTTGGCTAGAACACAGTAAAACTCCTATTAGCCATGTTATTTTTCTTCTACCATTCATCCCAAATATAAAAGCCCTACTGGCCTATGCTAAACTACATTAAGAATTAAGCAGAATGTACATCTTTTCAACACCCTCACCACCACCCAATATAAATAAAGTGTTTTCCATTACTTACCACTACCATCTGCAAAGCACTAGCTGGCACAAAAATTTATTCAGTTAAATGAAGATGAAGAACAAAGTTTTGTGTCAGCCAGGACAAGACACCAAAAGGATGTATTTGCCCTTTAACCTCCAGTCAACTAGAAACTACTCAACAGGTAGGAGGTTTCATTGATGTTCAAATGCAACAGGTGAAATGGTTAGTCTAAGAATTGCTTGCTTCAGAGTTAAAACAGCAGCATATTAGATGGCAGGAAAGAAAAGTTATTTCTTCAGCTTTTTCTTCTGGAATGGAAGAAGAGAAACTCGACACGCTTCCAAGTATTTTTCCCATTATCTTTATAACCTTGACAAGTGCATGACTGTTCATTTCTGTATCGAGAGGGTTTTCTTCTGCATTTTACAAAGGAACCATAGTACAATTTTAAAAATCACGACCGTGGCCACTACTCTCTATTTTCCCTTTGTACAACAGACATGGTTGCTACATAAAACTGTTCAACAATACCGCTTATTGAACTTGCAATATAAAAAATCCTTTCCTAAAATAAAACCTCACAGAAAGGTGTAGGACATCTTAATTTGTTCCGTGCAAGTCAACTATAGATTTTTAAATTCACCTGCTAAACAGCAGTAACAAAAGATATTTCTTTAAAGGGTCAGAGAAGGAGAAAATCATCTCTGTGCAACAGAAGTGTAGATTACTTAGCTGTTCTTAAAAAGGACTGGATAAATAAGTTAGGTCAGCAGCAAAAAGCAAAAGCATTTCATATAAAAGTAAAGAATGTGTTAGATACATCTTGAACCGCCCTTGAGAGAATGGTTTTGGTTGTTTTTTCAGAGAAGATAAGAATAAAGCAAGAGATTAGAACAAGAGTACAGGTCATTGCAAATGAACATAAAATAAACCCAGAACTTTTGCTGGCACATTAAGGGAGGACAATCCCATCCCATTCTGTAGCCAGCAACTGTTTAGTACCTCTAGTTTTCTTAAGGTCCAGGGAAATTTCCTTAATGGTGAAATCAGTGTGGAAAGGAGCAATTTGTTCACGAAGAATCAAGAGGTGTTTTATTAAGAAAAGCTGTCCATCAACCTGGGTCTACAGCACAACAAGAGAAAGAACATGCATTACGTGTATAAAAACAAACAAACAAAGAGCAAAGTTTCAACACCTCCACTTTAATTTTGTTATAGGAAGTAACTAATAAATAGTAATAATCTTACTAACAAGCTTTTTCCATTAGTCTGTAGTGCCATTAACTACACCCTGGGATCAACAAATCCCACTTCTGTACTGTTCCTAACACATTGCTCTGCAGCAGATTTTATTCACATTTCTTAGAAGAATTAGATTACACAGCTCTACCGAACGTCCACATTCGGTACAGGTATCCATTATTTGAAAGAGACAAACTTATTCTTCATAAGAGCCAGGAATTATTTTATGTAATTCATATAATTTATAATTGAAAAACATGAGGTTCTAAAATTTTTTTAATCATTATGATGATTAAAAAAAGCCAATCAGACAGATAATCAAGGTTATTACAGAAACATTAACTGTGCTATTGTGCAAAGGTCTTACGAGGCATTTTTTTCATGTCATTAAACACAAGGCTTAGTTAATTTCTAAACAGTACAGCAAAGATACAAGAATAAAACAAGGCCAAGTTCACACCACTGAGACGATCAGTTTTGCACTGCTTGTTATTTTAGCTATGTGCTTTATACTGCATGCTGCTTTTAATCTTTGAAGTTCATGGCTCATTGAGGTAAATGGAAGAGGTCTCAAGAATTCAAATTTGCTTTTGCAAGCTGGAAATTTCCTTAATATATACTGTTAAATAAAACAGTAAAGAAGAAATTAGATTTAAATCTGGAGTTTTAACAAATAGAGATGTTTACTAAAAATAAGTGCTGGAAGAGTTTCTTGAGTTTGGTTTAGTTTCTTTTTAAATTATTCTTACATGCATGATTTCACCAGATTAATTTAAAATTAATGTGCATCAAGAACAAAGTGGTACAGATCCTAGTCCTGGGCTAACCTATCTACAGCTCACTGCAGGATCAGTTTCGTTCTCTGCAATACTTTAAGTCAATGCTGACTCAACATACAGTGCTGGAATGGATAATTAACTGCAGAACTCTGAAACAATTACACATGAAATAGTTATCTGCTCAAGCTAGAAGGAAATGCAGCTTGAATTTCTTTTTAAAAGATACTACGTTTAAGACATATTTTTCAAAGGACACTCAAAAGAAATACTTCAAAACAGTTCTTCATTTCCCATAGCAGCTAAAACTTTACTAAATATTGACTGCTCATACATATCCAACAATTTCAGCCTACTGAGACTTTCCTTCTATCTTTTTTTTTTAAATTCACTTCCTGGCTGTTAGGAATCAGCAAATTGCTACAGCATTTGTATTAAAGGAACTGTGACAGGAAAAAAAAAGTTTCCTCCAACTACTTAAAGTAACACTTAAAGTTAAAATGACTTGATGAAACTGTATTCAGTTCTGAGCAACACATCAGATCAAACCTTTTGATTATAGACAGTTCTGAGAAGAGAATACTTAGCAAATCTCCCCAGTGCATTCAATACTTAGAAAGATTTTTGAAAATTCAAACAATGGAGGCAGAGAAAGACAGATAAGAGTAACAGGCAATGAAAACAAATATAGGGAGCAGAGACTTCTCGCAGAATTTTTCTTTAGGTATCATTTGATTGAATTCACATGAGTTAGAGCAGCCTGTAAACACGATTGCTATGGTTGGTATTGCACCTTTTCAGATATGCTAGCATGTGAATCATTACCTTTGCTTTACAATACATTAACTGTGACTAAAAGCTAGCAAATCCATCAGGTCTCTGGGGACAGAGCAACATGCTTTCACTGAGATTTCAACAGAATTCTGAACAACTGCTTCATGGCTTTAGATATATATGGGGGAAGAAAAAAAAAAAGAAATCATACCCAAAGCACAGATTCTGACCTTGTTTTTGCTGATAGAATCAGCAGCTCCCAGCAGTGAGTGGATGCAGGCAGATAAGGCCTCTTGCGATAATCCCTGAAACACTGCCCTCTGCAGGGAAGAGGAAATGAAACAAAGGAAAAAAAAAAGGCAAAATTTAAGCAGGATTTAAGAGCTGTGGCTTGTGAAGGATGTGCTTCCGAGCACATAAAACTCTAGGTCAGTTAGGTACAAACATAGCATCTAAGTGCAGTAAGACAGGATGAAGTGTTCCTATATAAGAGCTTGCTACAACACTTAGACTGGACGCTCAAGCACACCCTGTTCACCCGCTGGCTCTGAATCTGCACCCGGGTAGCGACACGGTCAGTGACACCTAATGCATTCACAGCTACTGAGATAAACAATGCTTACTGGGTAACCTGAGTGGACACTTCATGTGTCAGGGTAACTATCTGTGCATGCAATTTATACTTGCAATAGATGTGAGATCATTTGTGTGAGCTTAACCTCAAAGTCAAATTACCTCGTGTTCGCGCCAGGTCAGTAAACAAACACGACAGCTGCCATGGCCCAGGTGACGCAGAGTAAGTAACTCATTAAGCTGCAGCAACTAGATCATACAGCCGTGCTAGCCGTAGGAACACCGCTCGCCTCCACCAGCACTCCTACATGACAGCCCTGCCTGCCCCAAGACTTGCCAGTACCACTTAATTCATTTCTTCTATCTACAGGGCGCAGGCAAGGCATGCCAGTTCTGCTAGAGTATCTCGGTGAAAAAAATAAATAAATCGCCGTGCAGATAACACTATAAATGAGCCTCGCAAACACCACAAAAATGACCTCTTCTCCAAAGGCCTAGCTGAAAACAAGGGCAAATACTCATTTATCTTTAATGAGACTGATCTATTAAGCAATAAAGTACTAATATTTTCCAACTTCTTTTTAAGCAATTAGCATCTTTGTAGCAGTTTCACATAACATATGAACAATATTTTTACATGCATTAAAAGTATCTAATAAAGATACAACACATACGGAAAAGCAAAACCACTTACATTATGTTTCTCAGAGACTTACTATCCTTTTATGCTATTAAGTGACAGACAAAAAAATCAGATTCTAAAGGGCAAGTCTCAAAATACTTGTGAAGTAAACACTGCTTTTGCTTCCATTAGACGTGAAGATTCCTACTGCCTTAAACTTTGGAAATGTCTCCTCCATTTTGGAAGGTGAAAAGATGTGCTACAAGAAAATGTTGAGAACATTTCCAAAATGTAGGAGTAGTAGAGTCATCATTTTTAAGACCAGAAACATCACCTTGTCTGATGTCCTGCAAAGCACATCGCAAGACACGCATTCAACCAGTAAATTCAGCAATAAGATCATTCTCTATAATCAACCCAGACCTTTCTATTCTTTCTTGTTCTATTATTCACTCCTCAACTTTGGTGCAGTTAAGTATCTCGAGCTTCAGACACTGCAGTAATTCTGTAACAGCAGAAGCAATAAATGTACAAATCAGTGCCGTGTTTCTAATTCTACAAATACAAAATTGTCTTGGAGATGATGACCTAAATTTGTCAGTTCTCTTGTTTTACATAAAGATAGCAGCGAAAAGATATAACATGGCAAAAAGAGATAACAGAGGCCAGTAATTGCCCACTCCTAATATACATTAAAATATTTAGACATGGTGCTACATACTTCCTAACTTCACTTTAAAAATATTTGATAAAGAAATTTTTGCATACGTCTATACATCTGTACAGTTTGGAGAGACACACTAGCGTCCTTCTGACAGTAGGATACCACATTCCATGCAGATCTGCTGGTGAAATCGTGGTCTGGTGCCTGGGATTAAGGGATTCTGCCGAACCTGTTTAAAAGTAAAATACATTGCAAACTTGGCCATCTGTCCTTTCAACTGAAGGAGATTGCAGTATCAATTGCACTTTATACTGACTCCACAGTAATAAGACATTTTATTGCAGCCAAACAGGTGAGGGTTGGGTTGTTTTATTTCCTTCTGAGCAGGTCAGTACTAATTTCTGATGTGCATAGAGCACATGGCTGTGAAAAACATGAATTAGCTTTCAGGGATGGCCCAGCTTGACCCTTCTTAATGAGTTAGTTTTACAGGCATGTCTCCCATGACACCCACACACACACTTAGCTCAACACCTGAAAATATCAAACAATTACTGAGGGAGAAAAAAGCACAGGAGAAAAAAGAAAAAAAAATTGTTAGTGATCAGGGAAGTATAGGAGACGCTCAGGGAAAAAAATTCCATCAATTTTACTTCACGCTTTCGTTTCTGCCGGGGATAATCCTACAATGGATTACACAGTTGCAGAAAGCACAGGGTTTAAACAGCGTTGGTGGATAAGGGAAGGGCAACTGACATCATCTACCTGGACTTGTGCAAGGCATTTGACACTGTCCTGCATGACATCCTTGTGTCTAAATTGGAGAGACATGGATTCGATGGACCACTCGGTGGATATAAGGAATTGGCTGGATGGTCGCACTCAAAGAGTTGCGGTCAACGGCTCAACATCCAAGTGGAGATCAGTGACGAGTGGCGTCCCTCAGGGGTCAGTACTGAGACCGGCACTGTTTAACATCTTTGTTGGCAACATGGACAATGGAATCGAGTGCACCCTCAGCAAGTTTGCCGACGACACCAAACTGTGTGGTGTGGCTGACACGCTGGAGGGAAGGGATGCCATCCAGAGGGACCTTGACAGGCTGGAGAGGTGGGCCCGTGTGAACCACATGAAGTTCAACAAGGCCAAGTGCAAGGTCCTGCACCTGGGTCGGCGCAATCCCAAGCACGACTATAGGCTGGGCGAGGAATGGATTGAAAGCAGCCCTGAGAAGGACTTGGGGGTATTGATTGATGAGAAGCTCAATGTGAGCCGGCAGTGTGCACTTGCAGCCCAGAAAGCCAACCGTGTCCTGGGCTGCATCAAAAGCAGTGTGACCAGCAGGTCGAGGGAGGTGATCCTGCCCCTCTACTCCGCTCTTGTGAGACCCCACCTGCAGTACTGCATCCAGCTCTGGGGGCCCCAGTACAGGAGAGACATGGAGCTCTTGGAGCAAGTCCAGAGGAGGGCCACGAAGATGATCAGAGGGCTGGAGCACCTCTCCCATGAGGACAGGCTGAGAGAGTTGGGATTGTTCAGCCTGGAGAAAAGAAGGCTCTGGGGAGATCTAATTGCAGCCTTCCAGTACCTGAAGGGGCCTACAGGAAAGCTGAAGAGGGACTGTTTATGAGGGAGTGTAGTGACAGGACAAGGGGTAATGGGTTTAAGCTGAAGGAGGGTCGATTTAGGTTAGATGTTAGAAAGAAATTCTTTACTGTGAGGGTGGTGAGGCACTGGAACAGGCTGCCCAGAGAGGTTGTGGATGCCCCCTCCCTGGAAGTGTTCAAGGCCAGGTTGGATGGGGCTTTGGGCAACCTGGTCTAGTGGAGGGTGTCCCTGCCCGCAGCAGGGGGGTTGGAACTAGATGATCTTTAAGGTCCCTTCCAGCCCAAATCATTCTATGATTCTATGATTCTATCATGTTAATAACTGCAAAAATTTTGTCATGAGGGGGTTGTAAACATGAAAGAGTGCTCCTCTTGGGTAACCTTTGTAATAATTCTGTATGCTCAAAATGGATTTTCACAAGACCTGACAAACAGAAGTCTTGTCTTATTTTCATTTTGTTCTTAAATCCTGGAATCAGAACTCTGATTCCAATTAGCGACCACTCAAAAAAGTAAAATTTTTAAAGTTTTACCTAATGATGGAATAAGCACTTGTGAAGTGTTTACATGATCGGTGAGGGAATCGTCCAAAATAATTCAGCAGTATCTTTCTACCTTTTGCAACAATAAATTTATTGTCAGAGTAATTAGAAGGCCTGTAACACCTTAGCTGCCAGTTTGAGGTTCCTAGGCTACCTGTTAGTCACTTCAGCTACTCCTGCAGGCACTGAAATGGGAGAGGCGCACCTTTGAAGGGCAAGTATTCCCAATTATCTCAGACACTTATCTTCAAGTTACACAGTATAGATTCCTTCCATCTCCTGAATGTAGGTGGGATTTACTAGACTTGTGAACGCTGCACACCTGGCTTGAAGCAAGATGAACTCCACTCTCAATGCGATTTGTGGAGTCCAGCTAGAAACGGCCAGAAAGACCTTGGCACAGCTTGCAAGCCAAAAGCAAGAAACTACCAGGTAATCAGAAGGAATATGAGAAACAACTGACAAAGAGATGAAAAAGGTGCTGCTGGGAAAAATAACACTGTATCATTCTGAACAATGATAAAATAAAGGGGAAAATTCTTCATGGATTTTAGACAAAAATTTAAAGGGTTATAACACTCAAATGACTGGCATCAGAAGAGCCATATTTCATGGAATTTGCTTGCAGTTCACTGTAATTTACAGGCACATAGGTCACATATTTAAAAAGTCAAGGACTATATTCTGTATTATTGTAAACAGCTAAAATGACTAACTGGTTTCAGTAAGTGGAAACACATTCAAAGGAAAAGTTGCCTTCCCAGGTAAAGGCACACACAAAGACACTCCTAGATGCTCAAAGCATTAATTTAAGAGGCATGCCTGACACACCAAACCACCCTTCTCAGCACAGCTAAGAAACAGAAGCATCCTTAAGTATACATCTTGACGGCAGGGCAGCTACTTTGCAGTAAAGAATACAGAAGCTCAGTTTTATACAAAGTATAATGGATGCTGTCAGCTACAAAAGTAGCTGCTTCACAGAATGGATTGTACTGGAAGCACAATGAAATGCCACCAAAAGAACAAGATTGAGTTGTTTCTCATTCCGAAAAAAAGTTATTAAGAACCCTGAGACAAAGCTAATCTCTCAAAATTTCTTATGAATTTCTCTAGGAAAAAAACCCTTTAAGATACAAGCAAGTTTCTCACTGATGGTTCGAGTTAATGCTCACTCTCTGTGAGTTTTATGCATTAATTTGATAACATGAAATATATTCCGTACCAGATTTAACTAAGCTGCAGGACTCAGGATCTTCTAGCCGGACATCTGAAAATGAAGCTTCAGACGGCAGCTTCTTCTGTTCCTCTTTTAAACTCTGTGCAATTTGCTGCAGAGGAAGATACACCACAAAATATTTTTTTTCCTTAATTTAAGCAGTATCACACTGCTTTGATTACAACAGAGAAAAGCATACTAAATTGCAAAAGGAGTCAGCTACGCTCAGCTCCCCAGTGTTTCCAAGACATTAAAAGAAAAAGACATATTTCCAAAACAGCAGCAGAAGCATTTCAATGTCAATTTAAGATTCACAAGTATTACACAGATCTGTGTAAAACACTGTTCTTTCAATTTTGCTTGTTTTTACTGATCTCTAAATAATAACCAGTGAAGCCACTTAGAAAGAGAAGCTCAAAATAGGGGAACCCAATTCAACACTTACTTGGATTTCACATGGATCATTTCTGTGATGGCTTTATTCCTATAAATGATACGTACAGATGGCCCCAAAGTACTCTCTAGTTTATTCCCTGCAGGAGTTCAACAAAAAGCTTTCCCCTAACATAACTCAACACTTCTACACTTCAGCCTTTATCACTACTTGGTCTGCTTCAAAACAATGAGAGCCAGCAAGAATGGGCAAAGAACTGCATTACTATTTGAGAACAGCACAAGAAATATTTCTGCCCTGTGCTTTTAACATTTTAATAATCCATTTACTCAGACAGAAGATCACTCTAAATAGCAAGGTTTTGAGGTTTAAAAGCAATCAAGTAGCAAAATGAATCTCAAACCAGGCAAAAACGGGAGTCTTACGAGGACATACGAAGAACAGTGTAATTTCTGGATTTAGAATGAACTGTGAAACTCACTTTCTTCTTCCTAACTAAATGGCTAAAGGACCCTAGTTAGAAAACAAGGCCTTGCGTAGACTAAGTATCTGCATTGCTTGCCTACAGAAGTTATAGCTAACATTAAAAAGTTGTCACAATCAGTATTTTTATCCAGTTCTATTCACACAGTTTTAGCAAAAAAACAATGAAACCAACCTGCACTCCTAACAGTTATACTGGTAAAACTTTTGATCACTAATTGTTCTGAACGGAGGGATCTCATTTAGCTACATTTTGTGTGGTGGGTTTCCCAATTACTATTGTTGCTTTTTCTTCAAAAGCTTATTAGTCCTTAAACTTTCAGTATCAAGGGCAAGTATTCTACAAACTCACTAGCTTCAGGATTTGTAAATGCTTTCCTAAAAACCTGTGAATGCCCCTTATAATCACCAAAGCATAAACTGTAACATAATAGCTTTAGATATGTATAAAGACAAGATTATAGCAACATGAGTTCAGTACTAACAAGTTTCTCACACTGTCTGTTTACAGGCAAGAACTGAACGCAACAAGGTACAGTTATACAATGTTAATTTCTTCCAACCCACAGTAATTTTTATATATATATATATATATAGCTATAAAGCTTCTGTGTTTTGTGTAAGTAATGCTCTGATTCTGAAGTCAAACAACAGCTGCTCTATCAACTGGTCAGCTGCAAATAAGTTCTACGATTTTCTAAGTACCACCAGCTATTATGGTAGATGGAAAGCAGCACAGAGCAATAAAATCTGGATCTTGCCAGTCCATGTCGGCATCACCATTCTTAGTCAACTCAATCCTCTGACAGCTTGGGCCTCTCTCATTATCAACTGAATGGCAACAGTTATTTGGGCAGGGATCTTTCTTATGCTTAATCCCTTCCATGCAATGCTACCTTTCAGTTGCATATCAAATGCAGTTTGCTCTAGTAAAAAACTAATTTAAAGTTTTTCATTGGCCACTTATTTCTGTGAGTAGTTTCATTCTGAAATCTTCCATCAATATAGTATTAACCTTTTAAAAGGAAGTAGAATTAGTTTGATTCCCTTCAACAGAAGCATTGACTCAAAGGGCTTGAAATGACTACAAAAATGGCTAATAGTGGTAAGAACCTGAAAAAGGCTACTGGAAACCGTTACTGACATGTTAAATTATCTAAAGGTATAAGCAAGTCTCCCCTCACACTGTCTGAGCATAGTGTACACACACACATACCAAACACTAGTTGATCAGTAATTCTGAAAACAAACTTGCAGCTAACTGTACCTGTCTGAAGCTTCTCTTCAACTCCAGCTCAACTAGAAAATACACTGGGTAATACCTACTAATTATGAAAGCAAATAAAAATTTACTATTATGAGAGAAAATTTAGAAGCTTCAAGTTTAGATAAAACTGTCAACTATGAGAACTATCGCCAGTTTTACTGAGTTTGATATAAAGAGTTCTCTGACATCTAGTTTAGGGTCATAATTTAATCAGCATGTGCCAATTTAATAGTGCCAGTAATACTAAATACACCTAAGAACTCCATCTGCAAAGGACTATACTGCACAATTGTATATACACTGCATATAAAAAGAAAACCAATCAAGTACAATAAAAAAGCTGATGCTATACCTCCATCATTTCCAACTTGTCAGGATATGCAAGATCACCAGGAGCAGGCTTATAGCCTGTGATATCAGTCTGAATGTAAATATGCGTCCTATAGACAAGACGCTCTTGTACATCTTCTAACATCTGCTTGACACCAGCTGCAAATGCACCCAGTTGTTCAGCTGACAAAGGTAAAAAAAAGGCACAAATTTGTTAATTTAATTGCAAAACAAGCTTATAGACACAAAAGTTTGAAGTATCACATATAGAACCGTCACAAAATTGGCTTGCTGCAGATGAAGTCAGACTATTTTTGGAACAGCAGAATGAGACAAATTTGTGACAAACAAGGAATTACTGAACTCCATATTGCAGTCGCTTCACCTCCCCAAATTTTCATTAGATTGTGAAAAAACGATCTCACACTGATAACATCAGGCACCATCTTTAGAATTAAGCATTCTAATTATTTGAGGCAAGTGGCATTTCTGCCTGGACACCAAACCAAGGTGGTTTAGACCTATCATAGCCAGTGCCTGCAGTGTGACTGTCAGGAATTGACAAGATAACTCATCTACCGACCTACCAGAACAGATAATACAATGCAGTTCATGTCCAACTTAAGAACTACTGTATCAACCTGAGTTTAAGCAGTAGAAAGTCACTTCTTAAGATTAGCTGAAAGATTATGTCACCATTTTTCTTCCTCATTCCCAACAACGTTACAATTCTACTTCCAGGAAAATGAGCAATTTCTCATGATATTGGCACAAAGAGCTACACTGTGTTATGTACCAGCTACCAAGTATCATTTCTCTTTATTGCTTGGTGCAAAGGTAAGACTGTGAAATGATTCCATTACACGTTGGTCATACTAAGGAAATGAGATACCAGATTTTTTTTTCTGATTATCAGCTCACTTCTCCAAGACTATAAGCTCTGAACACTTCCAAAACTCCAAAATCTCTACCAGCTACATAACTCCTCTGCTGAAGTTACAATTTCTAGTCTGGGAAACACTTCATCAAGGACAATGAAAAAATCAGATTTGCTTTCCTTTGTTTTATCATCATGTATGCAGAAAGCTCTACACAGATGATGCATTAGCAGGGCCAAGGAAAGCAACTAATTCAATTCGAAAAGTTCATTTAAATCAAACCTTGTGCACCTACACACACTGGGTGGATGCTTGCTTGCATTTATACAATCTAGAGAAAACAGGACTCTCTAACACCAGTATATTAATTTAAATGAAGATATCCACAAACCCATAAATATGGACCTATTATAAATGAGAAAAATCTAATTTATTTAAAATAACCTTACCTCATCTTTGATATATTTAACATCCATTAGAAAAAAAAAATCTAAGAATTTTTTTGCCTATGCAATTTCAGAATTTTATCAGTTAAGATAACATTTAAAAACAATCAGGTTCCATCTATGAGTTACCATTGTTCTGTACGTGATCTTCAAGCATCTCATTTTTGAGAATCCCGCAGAGTTCAGAAAGTGTCTCCAAGTGAATGACATGGATGATCATTGGCCTCAGGACATCATACAATGAAAGACACAACTTCTCCAAGAGTTCACTAGGAAAAAAACATAAACCAAAGCAAAACACTTTCAGGATCCCGCAATACCAAAATAAAATTTTATCACAAACACAGATTATTTTACAGCAAAGAGTTTTTAAAGGCAGGTGCAAAAACAATGCAATACGTATCACAGAAGACTTAAGAAAGGACTGTTTAAAACATGAACCCCTGATGTAGAGATGTAGGATACCAACTGCTTAAAATGGTGGTACACTTTTGAATTAATTTAAAAATAAATAATTTTTAAAAATACCCAAAAAAACCAACCAACAACTCAACCTGTCACAAAGAGAAGATTCTGCAAACTGGTTTACCTGGTTTCTGCATAAAGAAATGCTCCTGCTGAGCTCAGAATCATACCCCCTTTTCTCCCGTGAGGAAAGGCTCATCTGATTCCAAGTACTCAATAGTTTATTAGAACCAGGAGCACATGAAGAGGGACACAGGAAGAGAAGCTTGGTAACCTTTTCTGTAACAACTTCCAACATTACAGGGCATACTTGCCAATCTAACTGAAGTTATGATACCAATGCAACATGAAACACCAGAAATCCTACTTTGATTTATTATTTTTTTCCTGTTCAAAGTGATGAATATCTTGGTTTACACCCCAGTAGCATTCATTCTAGACATTTTTGTCATTCTCAGTGCTCCCTTCACTAATCACAGATTAGCTAATAATGCTGTTGCCAGCAGCTGAAAATTCAAGTAAATCCCCAGTTAGACTTGGAAATATAAACACTAAGAATATTTAAGTATTACTGTGTGGTACAGTTGTTGAGTTTATTGCACTGTATTTATTTTTTTTTCTAACTCATGAAGAATGTCTGACAGTAGGACAAGTACTCTTCAGTTCCTTTCAGAGTGTGGACAAAAAATGAAAACATTCATAAAAGAATGCTGACAGAAGAACCATTTTGAATGTCTCTCTTCTTTTGTATTCTATAGCTTTATAAGTAACTCGATAAAACAGTAACTCTCCATGTTAAAAGTAGAAACAAAGGAAAAAGTGTCAACAGCCTTATTATTAAATACAACACTCAACCTCAGATCTCCACTCTTGGCTAGATTTTTGGTAAACTCTTATCTGTACATAGACAACTAGCTATTATGTCTTCAGAGCACCTCAGCACTTCAGAAAAAAATGAGGCTATTTATTATGCAGCTAAAAAAAACCTAACAAAGTAGTTACTATTTGAAACATTTTCCTCAAAATATTTTATTTAGATGTAGGCAAAAAAGGGAAGCAAGTTCTTATGAAAGGAGGTAACTACCATCAAGATTCAAAAATAATCAGAAGTCTGTTCTCATTCTCAGTGTGAAGAGCAATAGTGACAAAATTTCTGCCTGAGCAACATTTTACACCGATTTCAATTAGGGATGTTTACTTCAGGATTTGCACTGAGATAGCTAAAAATTGGTTCCTTAGGGAATTTAGTTAGGTCACCTCCAATCTTGAGCATGTCCCACACAAGACCTCAGTTTCTCAGAAAAGAGAAAGACAGGGCAGCTCACTAAATCCTTGATGAAAAATGGCTGGAGTTCATCAGCTGAATTTTACACTTCTGCAACTGACTGTACAAACCATTGGCATAGAGGAAGTACAAAAACAGCTGAGAGCTGCAGCGCTGTAAACTTCTACCGCTATTTTCAAAGCAACTGTGTGTCTTTATCTCTTTCAGTCCACCTACAGAGCATTTACATTACTCAGATTATTTACAGAAAATGTAAACCATCAGCTTCGCTTGAAGAAAAAAAACCAAAAGAACATAAAATTCTGACGCCAACAGTGATTAAGTTATTTGCTGGTTCTTACCAAACCACTTCAATACAACCCTATTTGCCATACAACATTGTCTGCTGTATCACTGCATAGTAAAGACAACATGCAGTAAACCAAAACCAGCATGTACCACCTACTCCAGTTTTGGTGTTGGTTTTGTGAAGAACTCATTGTAAAGCTGGTGTTCATCCTGGCATACATGGACCATAAAGGCACAACCGCTTCGTACCTGTATTCACAGAAATACAAATACTTGATTATTAAATTATTTTCTTTGCATCTGTACCACAGGAGGTATTACAGATATTATTATTATATGTCATTACATTATATATTGTATTATTATTACTACTACAGCTATGATTCAATAGAAGCTTTGTGAAATTCAAAATTATTGAGATCAACTATAAAACTAAGGCCTGAAAAGACGTTACTAGCCAAATAAGAGCTCATTGTGCAACTTCGGTCCCTTTTTGTTTCTGATGAAATTTAAGTAACCACATTTTATGCTTTTGCAAATACCCCTTTGCAAGGTTTGCAGCAGAGCAGAGCTTTTACAGAATAATCTTCCACAAAACAGGCACTACTTGAAAGTATTAGTAAAATTGTAATGATTCAAAACCATGAAAGTGATAATTCTGCATGTAAATGATTGAATTAAGTAACTACATATTACTTGGGGAAGGGAGAGGATTAAAACATAACAAAAACCCCATAACACATGATTGTCACCTACCAGAGCACAGTGATCTCTGTTGTTCTGACTGGTTAATTCTGTAACAGTGCTAGCAATACTCGGACCAAGCAAAAGCTCCCTCTGGTCGAGGTAACATTGATGGATTTCATTGAGAACTTGTTGATACCTAGCCAAGAAATTAAAACAGTAAGTGCACCCTGAAGCTGATTTTCTGGTAAACATAAAATTCATTCTAATACCCTCTTTTAGGTCTACATAATATCGATTTTTAAAACTTTCTTTTAAACTAATAATATGTTAAACAATACTTAAAAGTAAAGATTTTCAAAACTTACAGTTGTTGAAAATAAATTCTGTAGACATACTCACTCTGGCATTTTTTCAGCTCTTTGTTCTACTTGTTCAATAAGAGTCTACTCAATAAAAAGAAAAAATATTATCAGTAAATGATTTTTTCTAATAATTGGAAAATAGTTTGCAGTATTTTTCCATGGAAATAATATGCAATCTTTGGACATTCACACTTGCACAAAACGCAATCTTTGCATTCACACCACTAATAAATTCAAACCCCATTTTCATAGCTTCCTTTTTAACAGTAAGTTACCAGCCTACTTACTCTGACTTTGGGAGCAGCTGCTCTGAATTTTACATAAAACAGTGTGAAGGCATTGTCAGAATTTGGCACAGCTGAAGGATCCTGAAAGAAGAGATGAGTAATTGGTTAAAAAGGAAGATACTATATTTGGCTTCTAGTATTTAATGGCTGAGATAATTAGGCTCTAAAACAGGGTAGTGGCTCTTTATGCTTCTAGTGCCAGTGGAACAGCTCTTTGCCACTTTCCACCTAGAAAGGCATCCTTGTTTCAGAGCTCAGATAAAGCCAGATGGAAGAACAAAACCAAAACCAGAAAGTTTCAATCAACAGTCTCTAGAGCAAAAGCAACATTTTCAGTAACTACGGCACGTTCCACCAGAGAAAGCAATTTTCTCTGGACCTGCCACAGTAGTACTGATTGTTACTCCTTAATCTGTAGCATTATAATGGAACAAAATTTCCCTTTTTTCTGCCCATCCCAGGGCAGAGAAGCTAAGTTTCAGCTCGCATTCAAGCTTCAACTGCAATGTCAAGTTTTGAGGCAGTTCCCCCTGTGGCTCCTCAGTTTAGCTGGGCAGACAGCTTGAAATTAGACAAATTCTAGCACTAACGAAGCAGAGCAAAGACCCAATTTAGCCACCAGGCTTTCTTCCCCTTATCCCTACTGATGACAGAGAGAACTGGATAGCCTTCCCTTGAAACATGGTGGAGGCAGGAAAACTCTTCCACCGTCCCCACCTCCTGCTTTCATCCCTGTGAGCAATCTGATCATCCTTCTACAAAAACAGATCAAAGTCTCCAAACATTCAGACGTGAGGAGTAACAAAGAACACCTAGATATCTCATCAGTCCCTTTCCAGTCCCGACAAAACCTCTTGTTGTGTTGCAATAGGAAATCTCAACACGTGATCACAACTGAAGATCACCAGTCCAGTACTGCTCTTCTGGCAGAAGCAGACATTAGAAGTTTCAGAGAAATATGCAAAACATTCATGAAAACGCCATGTACATGGGAAGGAGGATGTCATGTGACTTCTAAGGTCTCCTTCCTGACTTAGAACTGCTAAGCAGCAATTCAAATCCAGAAATGAGGTTTCACTTCTTTCTGCAAGACATGCTTATCAGAGATGTTAAATTCTGCTTGAATTTAGCCCAGTCATGGCAATCCATTGGCATCAAACCCAGCTATGATACTAATATAAAAAGTAATTTTGTACCAAATACGAAAAATGTTCAAAACCACTTAACCAAGATCTTCAATCCAGGAGTATCCTTTAGCAAGTTTCCATGAACATGTCTGAAAATCCCTTTATGTCTGAAAGATGCTAGAATTGAGAACTGACAATTTCACTGGTTATCCCTTGTGACACCAAGCTGGACTGTAACAGGATTGAGCACAAGGCATACAACTATTAATTGGAGAAAGAAATAGAGTAGAAAGAGACAATCCCCTCTCCTTTCTCCTCTACCAAAATACTGCAGCACAAGACTATTAACATTTTAATGAGACCAAAAAATCTCCCTGCTTAACTTTATGCCTAAACCCCACTGGAGTGAGTGGTAGTAAAGCATCTAACTCTTCCTGTAACTCTCTAACATCGCTGTCAACATTTTAAAACTAACCAAAAGATACTGCCAAAACCAGTAGGAACATGCCACAGTTTCTCTCTGCAGCTACACAAAGAAATACTTAGATGATCAAGAGCAGCCAAAAATACTTACTGGAATATAATACTGAGTCATGTCATGAACTCAGTTTTGTTGTGCTTTAACGGTTTTCATCCTGCAACACCCAGCTCCTGCATTCATTCTTCAAGTATTCCCTGCAACCTCTCTCTCTGTCTCTAACAATCCACCTCGAAAACAGACACCCCCCCCAGTAACTGTATTTCTGTTGTGCACCCTCCCCATTTGGCAACACGGATAGCAGCGCGGGCTGTGGTCGATTCAGAGCTACAGTGAGCACACTGGTTCAGGAAAGCGTGTGCCTGGCCAGCCGGTTGCTGCCTAACTCAGTCTTTTATCCATCCCTCGCCTTCACTGAGGTTACTGTTCATCTACCTCACCTCCTTCAATTTCCAGGATTTTTAAATTATTACCATTTTTAAATCTTTTGGATCACTAAGTCTCTGTGACATTCGTCTGAAACTTGGTCAATCTGCACAAACACCGTGGTATAGGACTGACCTATTTTCACACAAAATACACCTCCCACCCTCCAAAAAAAAAAAAAAAAAAAGAGAAGAAAACTCTATAGTGTTATAATAGACAGTACAGCTCGAGTTACCACTTACTGATTCACCTTACCCTTTTCATTAACTGGCTTGTGAGGTTCTGTAATGTATTCACAGTGTATGTCTTGATAAGGTGCATAGCTTTAGAAAGGCATTGTTTAAACTTAATCAAATATACTGGGTAGTCTTTAAAATTTGGCTGAAAAATAAAAAAATGCATTTTAAATATGAACAATAAGAGTAAACAAATTATCGAAAACTTAAATTACTCTTTTTACTAGCTAGAAATACTGGTTTGTACAAACTAAAAGCAGTGTTTTATAAAAATTAAGCAGCATATTAAGTATATTCAGTAGAAAATTCTGAAGTTTATAAACCACCATCTTTGCTTTTTTACTGTATTTGGCAAAGAGAACATTTTATAGGGAAAACACCACCATAAAAACAGAATGCATACATCGTTTTTAAAATATTAAGATTTAACTAAAACCAATACAGAATTACTTACATGCGATGAAATATATGCAATACAATCATCAAGCTTAGCCAGCATGGGAATGAATCCTTCACTATTCACAGACAGCGTAGGGGAATTCAATTTCTTTGGAAAACAAGACAAACAATCATTGTAAGGAACCCAAGTAACTTTGCATTGGTGACAAAGTTCAAAAGATCGTTACTCTTTCATTTTCTAAGACTATTAACAGTAAAATAATACTTACTGTGTTGATGTTTTCCAGCTCATTAAAATAAGAAAGTTTCTGCTGGATGTTTTCAGCCAGGTCAACAAGTTCTGACTATTAAAAAACAATAAATAAGAGAAAATCAGCAACCTAGCAAGTAGGTTTTATATAGAGAGAGAGAAAAAAAATTATTCAGCCTCTCTTTCAGCTCTCAGCACTCACCAGTGTTAACTAGTTCTGGATAACTTGCAACTAAGGAAGTACAACAAAAGATGCAGAATCCAGCAGTGCTCGCTTGCTCTCTCTTACCAGAGAAAGACACGTTAGTCTCAATAGTGTATTTAAAAATATAGATTCTACAGGTTTGTCAGCATTCCACAGACAGTACTGCATACAAACAGCAATGCTGTCATCAGTATTACAGAGAACTGTAGAAATCCTGTATTTCAGGATTAGAGCCTTTGAAAGTTCTCCCTTATCCTGTCATGCTAAAAAGACATGTTCATTATGTCACGTTGGAGCAGTTCATGAGGAGAAAAAAAGAACTTGGGAAATAAGCTCATAACTTTAAAAAAAAAAAATCTTTCTTCTTGCAATAACCAGCTCAAAATACTTCTGTAAGTCATATGAATTATTAATCTCAATAAAGTTTGTACTTGTCAGGCATCAGTTACAAAAGCTCCGCTCAGGTAGCTATCCCTTCTTGATTAAAGTGTGTATCAACACATACTGAACGTTTTACTGCGCAGAGCCTGACACCCTAACTGCAGGCAAAGCACACCAAAACCAAGGTCCAAAGCAAATGGAGGGATTGTCACCACAGCTCACAAGTCTTCCCAGCCTGAGAAAAAGAAACTTTCGCTTACGGTATCTTACAAGTTTCCAGTAATCCTCCTGTAAAAGATTACCTGCTCTTTCAAAAGTTGTTCACAGGCCTCATGCAGCGTTCCTGTCTTCGTGGACACAAAAAGATACTGTTTTTGCAGTGACTCCAGGTGCTGAAGGGCACTATTCACATCATTCAAGATAGCATCACACTGCTCCTGAAAGCCAGACAAGTAATCCCTCATCTGTCTAGAAAAAAAAAAAAAAAAAAGAATCGACAGATAATAGAAGTAAAATTTCACTTTCTGTATTTGCGAATGCAGCTGCCTGCAGGGACACTGCTACAACCTTTCCTTCTCTAGGAATACAAGACCACTTGCATCAAGCAAGAGTGCACAATAAGCAGATGTTTTGTGACCCGCAGAAATAACAGAGCTATAGGGTTTAGAACAGCCACTACAGAAACTCCATTTCCCCAACAATCCTTACAGTAAGCCTACCCAGAAAGCAGCAGCATGCACCACAGCTAGTCTAGAGTATGCAAAGACTTTATAAATGGACAGTGCAAACGTAGTGACTACTGGCAGCTACTGCTAGCAGCCAAATTCTACCTGCCTTGCTTCCAACAGGAGTGTTAATTTGGGTCTCCTCTTCTATACAATTTTCAGTTTCCATTTAGAAACTAGTTTTAGTCTCCTAAAGTAGCTGAAATCCAGAGGATTCAAAATTTACTGTGAGGATTGAAAGAGGCTTAAATTAAATAGATCCAGTGTCTAATGTCACCAAGTTCGTCTAAGGCTCAAGGCAGATATAAACTCTAAATGATCACTAAATATATGTCAAGCATTCAGCTTGACTAAAACATCGTTTAAAATTAATTGTTCCTGGATGTCAGCTAAAATGTCTGAGCTCTACTACTCTACCACTTAGAAAGCAACAAGTAAAATCACAACTCTCTGTAGTCATGTGCAACCTTTTAGTGTACAACAGGCAAAGAACTTATTTTCCTCCTGCTCCTCTGGCCTCCTGCAAACAATTACATATTGGCCATCCTAGAAACCATTCTGCATCCATGGCATGCTTAAGTATCTGTGCTATTATGAACATGTCAACTGACAAAGTGCAAGTGTGCTATTCTTTTTCGGTTATTAATGATCTGATCATGGGCTTAGCACATGTCTAAACCTCTGCTTTTAAGAATAGACACACCCTCAAATGTCAGAGGAAGAGACAGACCAAAGAAAAGCAGAGAAAAACAGAAGATGGGAATACAGCAGTATCTCTTTGTGGCCAAAGGCAAGTTTGTAAAGCTTCGAAACACAGGCCAATATCTGTAAAAGCCATCAGCAGATTTGGCTAAGCCATTCAGCTGTACTGCAGACTCTTGAGAAGAAACTGTGAAAGTCAGTAGGAAGGGGCTCTTCTGAGCCTGACAGAAAGGTTAGTTAGACAAAAATAGATGAGAATGCCAAGTCTCAAAACCAGAGTTGAGCAAAGCGTCAAGGTATGCAGGGAATGCAGATACAAAGTCACAGCCATAGTCACTGACAAACCGAATGGTGATAACAGAAACAACTCACAGCCACATCTGCTTACAGTCTCAGACGATGCCATTTCAATAGCAGCAGCAGTTGAAAAGGCACATGAAAGCTCTTAGACTACCTTTATCTACAGCCCTCTCTATAAGCGAAAACTAATTTCAATCTGTCTTAATCTACCATGCAGTTCAGGATGAAATCTGTGTCCCTTTTAACTGCTCATGCCACAAGTGTCTTCGGGATGGGAGTGGGGAATACTGCCTTGGAAAGCTTCAGCTGTTCCAACATATTCCTCCATTCCCTTCCAGCTGAATCCAAATGCATGCTAACATTCTATGGACAAGATGAAGTACTTCAAGGTTTAAAGTGCTTACAGTGAAAGGAACTGAGGAAAAACACGTACCTATACTTGGAACCTTCATCTTGATCCATCTGTGTTTGTACCTGAGCAAACCAGGAGAAGAACTAGAAGAGATTTTATGGTGTGAACAACACAGGTATCACATGTAATCAATTAAAAAAAAAACCAACCACAAAATCAGATCTGTCAAATGAAGATGAGCTTTTTTTAAAAAAGCAGAGATGTTTTAGAACTTAATTATTAATTATTAATCAATGAAACTAACTATAACTCCTCACTGTAGGTCCCTTCCAACTGAAATATTCTGTTCTATTCCTCTACTAAATTAAAATGGGAAAGACTGAATTTCATCTGTTTTTATTTGCACAAGAACAAGGCTGTCAAATTAGGAAGGGCAGGAGGGTGCATGACATTCTTCTATATTATGAGCAACACCACCTTACTCTCACATAAGACTCCACTCAAAATGGGAAAAGTATCTGTCACTTAAGAGCTACGACTTCAAGGATTTTTCTCCCCCAAGTTTCTTCATGCATCTTGAAAATGGCCCAAAAACTTCTACAAACCCACCAAAAGCTAGGCAAGAGACACAGAAACTCATAGCATTCTCTGAAGAATATTACTGCAGCTTGGAGGTTATTCAGCATCACTTACTTGCTGTGCTGTTTCAATTCTTTCATCCTCCATCCCCAGTAAGGCAAATCCCTTCAAGAGAACATCCTCTGTGGATTCTGGCACCGCAGCTGTCAGCGTAACAGTTAGTGACTGGGATGTTAGGCTGCACAAATCTTCAATTGGAAGCTGCTCACAAAACCCCACAAAACTTTAGTTAGGCAACTTACTAAGAATTAGTATATTCAGCTCAACTACACCACCACAATCCAAAGCATCAACTTGAGAAAATTACAGGTATTTACCTTTGAAGAAACAAATGCAATGGACATTTTATCCATCAATATAACACACCAACAACTACCACATCTACATATTCAGAAACACCTAACTTTTTTTTTTAAAGTCAGAAAATATTATACAGCATTTTATGTAAGTACACATTTGTGTAAGAATGGAAACTGAATGTACATGTACCTGACATACTGATAAGCTATACTTTAATTTCCAATTTAACTGGTTCTATACACAGACAAATACACTAGAAAAGTTATCTGAGAACATGAGAATTCAGAACACATGCAGAAGCAGAAATAAATGCCACTATTGCCTACACTACATGGAAACACCACTGCACAGGAATTGTCAGATTTTTTCACCAGATATTCATCAAAAAGTCAAGATTTAACACTGCCAGAATTTATTCAGGAAATAGCACTTCATATTCTTTCAAATGCTTTTTAATGAAGAAGTCAAGTTAAAAAGAAAGACTTCTTTAGAAGACAAGGAATAGCTCTGCTGAATGGGAATTATCAGCCACAATGTTTTGGGTTTTTTTTAAGCAAGAAAAATATGGAAAGAAGTAACTTGAGAGAAATTATATTTAAGTATGATTGGAGACTATTAATTAGCTTATATGGAAGAAAGGAACTCAAGAAAACAAATACCGTTCTATAGTCTTCACTAGCCTAATATGCTTTTTAATTCACTTCACAGGTACAGTATGTTTCCTATGGCTGAGAACATCAGTCACATAAAACCAAAAAATACTATTTAAAAACAAATTGGTATCCCTCTAGGAAATTACTCACTCAGTAAAACATTCATTGCCTGGTAATATTAGTCTGGCAAAGAACGAACTGTGGGGATTTCAGATATCTGAGAAAACACAGATTGACCTTTTTTGTTCAAATCCCACATATCTCTGCCCCCCGCCCTTCAAAACAGGCAGGACTGTAGCTGGGGAGACAGGGTTCCTCTCATGACTGCTACTGAGGAAAAGACGAGTTGATCAGAGCCTGCTTTTTCAGAATGGCCGAGGCGCCGCTGTCCCAATCCACTTCAGCAGGCGCCCAGACCAGCTGAAGTCCTCAATGTGTTGGCATCCCCCTTGTCCTGATTGGCAAATACGGTACTCGCCTTGTTGCAAAGCTGGTTTAGATCCTTAAGAATATCCTCGGATAGCAGCACATCCTTCTACAATCATTTTGGATGCCCGCCAATATTTACTTTACATACAGTTGCATACAGCTTACACAAAAAAGAAACCAGGAAGCATGAAATTAAACAGGTGCATTTCAGAAAGGAATTGTTTTACCCCCTCTCCTTTGTTATTTTGACTTTTCAGATGCTTGCTGAGAGGCAACTTTGTTGATTTTATGGCACTATATCTTGCACTACGATCCTGTTCAAATAAAAAACCTCTCACGAAAAGTACAGTTAAGGAATGCAAACATTTTGTTCCCCTTCCCTTTGTAGACAAGGAAGCATTCATAAATAATCATCTTGTCAGACTGCGATATTTTATCTGGCTGGGAGACCACGTATTCCATGTTAACGACAAATTATTAGGCTCTTTACCACTATTCCTGGCTTTATACAGCTCACTGAATCATGTGCCAGTTGTACCAGGAAATAACATTGGTGCCAGCAGCTATGAATTGATCAGGATCAAATTAATCATAGAATCACAGAATGGTTTGGGCTGGAAGGGACCTCAAAGATCATCCAGTTCCAACCCCCCTGCCATGGGCAGGGACACCCTCCACTACACCAGGCTGCCCAAAGCCCCATCCAACCTGGCCTTGAACACTTCCAGGGAGGGGGCAGCCACAACCTCTCTGGGCAACCTGTGCCAGTGCCTCACCACTCTCACAGTAAAGAATTTCTTCCTAATATCTAATCTAAAACCACCCTCCTTCAGTTTAAAGCCATTACCCCTTGTCCTATCACTCCATGCCCTTGTCAACAGTCCCTCTCCAGCTTTCCTGTAGGCCCCTTCAGGTACTGGAAGGCTGCTGCAAGGTCTCCCTGGAGCAGGGGAGGATCTGAAAAACGTGTAACTCCACGACTAAAACTCTCAATTTTAAGAGAACAAACTCTGATGAACTGAGGGAAGCAGTAAGGACAGGCAGCGAAAGCCGCGTGGATTTTAAGAGGAAAGCTGCAAGCCAGGGCGGGCAGGCAGCACGGCGGCGTGCGGCTCCTCGGCAAGGCTGAGGGAAGAGCGAGCTCTCCCGAGGGAGGCGAAACGGGGCGACGGGCTGGGGAAGCGGCTGTGGGCGCAGCGGGGGGAGGGCTCAGGGCCCCGCCAGCCCCGCCAGAACCGAAGACGCTGCTGAACCGCGTAAAAATCGAGGGAGAGCGGCAGCTCCGCAGGCCCCAGCCGGTCGGGCCGGGCCACCACCCCCGACCGCCTGGCGACGTGGCACCGCGGCGCCTCCTGCCCTCCCTCCCTCCCTCCGGCCCGGGCAGCGCTGCCGCCTCACCTCGGGCGGCACCGGCAGGTTCTCAGCCGCCGCCTTCAGCTCCAGCACTGAGTCCGTCTGGCGGTCGCTGAGCGGCGCGGCGGGCTGCGGACGGCGGTCCCACAGGCTCAGGCGGTCCCGCACCTCCCTGCCCGCCGGCTCCGCAGGTGGCGGCTCCGCCATGCTGGCGGGGTCAGCGGCGGCTGGGCCAGGCCGGACCGGGCCAGGCCGAGAAGGGGAGCGGGGCGGAACGGAACGGAACGCTTGGGAGCGTGGCGGCGCTTCCGGGGGAGGCACAGCGCACTCCGCTCCACGTCGCGCGGCAGCAGTGTCATTGGTGGAGAGGAGAAGTGCGTCAAGCGAGGGGCGGAAGGGGGAGAGCGAACGAGCGGCGGCTGGTGGGGATGGCGCCCCCTGCCGGCGGGGAGGAGCGCAGGCAGCTCCGGCGCCACCGGGCCCGGTCCCAGCCGTGCGCTGCGCGTGCCCAGGGTGCCCCCGCGGGACACCGACACGCAGGGTGGGGAGAGGCTGCGGCTGGCACCTGCTTCGCCCCCGCCATCCCCCGGAACCTTCTTTCCTGATGGGGGGAGGGAAGCGCCGGGCGACCCTGGTGGTGGCTCCTCACTCCGGGCAGCAGGTCTCTGTCCCAAACTCAACCACACCAGAACAGCTGGGTTAGTAAAAGCCTTGCTTTTGCAGCAGTGCTTTTGGTCTAGTTCAGTCCGACAACTGAAGTCCTCATGAAATGGATAAGTGAGGCACAGGAGCAGCCGATGATGTCAAACCCTCACCTGCCACCGAGAGGTGACCACAGCTGCATTTGCCACCCTGCCTGAGAACCTGCTGCAGGACTTAGTCTTCACTTTGAAAATACCCTTCATTAGCTTTTGTAAACTTAAATCTTTTATTATTACACATTCAAATAAATCCTAAAGCATGTCTGAATCAAAAAGCTGATGGCATTTGTTGCAGCAGTCACCTCCAGCCAAGACCCTTGACCCCCATGCCCCTGTTCCAATACCTTTGGCGCTCAGCAGTTCATTTCAGTCCATTGTGTCCATCTGTCCCTCTCCAGCTTCCCCACAGAGTAACTGGTGCAGTGTACTCCCACCTCATCACTCCAAACCAGCAGGGTCCTCATCCCCTCAGAGCTGCAACTGTTGGACTTGTGCTACCACACCTCAACCCCAGAAACCCACACCAGTTACAAGTGCAGTATAGTACTGCATCTAGCTCAGGGGGCCCCAGTACAAGATGGACATGGAACTGTTGGAGCAAGTCCAAAGGGCCACAAAGATGAGAAGGCCGGAGCACCTCTCTGTGAGGACAGGCTGAGAGATTTGGGGTTGTTCAGCCTGGAGAAGGCTCCAGGGAGACCTTGCAGCAGCCTTCCAGTACCTGAAGGGGCCTACAGAAAAGCTGGAGAGGGACTGTTGACAAGGGCATGGAGTGATAGGACAAGGGGTAATGGCTTTAAACTGAAGGAGGGTGGTTTTAGACTAGATATTAGGAAGAAATTCTTTACTGTGAGAGTGGTGAGGTACTGGCACAGGTTGCCCAGAGAGGTTGTGGCTGCCCCCTCCCTGGAAGTGTTCAAGGCCAGGTTGGATGGGGCTTTGGGCAACCTGGTGTAGTGGAGGGTGTCCCTGCCCATGACAGGGGGGTTGGAACTAGATGATCTTTGAGGTCCCTTCCAACCCAAACCATTCTGTGATTCTACGATTATCTCAGTCTAGCCAGTTACTTTTGCTGCTACTCAAAACTAAGCTGATTATTATAAAAACTGCTTGGTCTGGAACAGATCAGAGTGCGAAATGGTCTTGCAGTTTGAGATGTGCCAAAGAACAGTGAAAACATCTGGTTAATGCATGTTATTCAGGCAGTAAATTACAGGAACATAAGCTTTTAAATACAGCAACTTTAGTCTGCCTTGGCTAAGTAACCAGTAACATCAAACAGTTCAATGCCACCAACAGCTTTCCTTTCCTAATCACCTGCAGTGTTTCTAAACTCACCCATCTCCCCCGCCATTTGAAACTTAGAAACTGGAAGCAGTTCAGAGTCATTACGTGATGATTTTAAAACTTTTAATAAGCTTAAAAATGTAAAACATATGCTTAGTTTACACAGTGTACAAAAATATTTACAAATATTTCTATTAAAGCATAGAAACAGCTGTAAGGAAAAAACACTTCACATAAGCATATCCATATACATAGAAAAACATTATACCTTAGGAAAGAAAGTGCCTTGTGCATTTAAAAATCCATTTATGAATTCAAAATTATTACTTTTAAGTGATTATAGAAATTTCTTTAAGTGGAATGTATGATTAACCAAAAACATTTAAGAGATTAATACAGTGCCACAAAAATCCAAAGCTGTGCATCCTGCTTTGCTACCCTCTGCGTGCACAGGAGGAACGACTGTACAACTTGCACCTCACACATTTCCTTTCTTGGAATTAACAGCAGCATTTGTAAGAACCTTGACATAACTGTTTAGTTAATGGCTCTGCAGTTTTGATATATGTTTAACCCAAAAGGTAACGCTTCAGGGAAGTTGCAGTTGTTTTCTACATGTGTGTTTACTTGCATGTAACAGCAACTTGGGCCTGTTCGCTATAGGAAAGCGCTCAGTGGGGTTTTGGGTGTCTTTTTAAATGAAGGAAAGCAGTCTGTATAGCAGACTTACCTTTGGAGGCATTTGCTTCTTTTTACATAGACACCTATGTTCAGGTGACAGCCTGAACTGCTTGGCATAAAGCTTTGTCTTTCAGATGATACAGAACAGCCGGTAACCATTACACCTAGTTCTTCCCAACAAGGGAAGAAGCATGGAAAGTTTCTCTGCAAGACTGGCAGATGAGCATGGACTTGCCTGAACTCCATTCCTACTTATAATTTACATGTGAATGTATTGAAGAATCACTTGTGCTGAAAACCAAGAATGATACATCGAAAAAAACTCCACCACTACAACTTTCCTCAAGCTGTGCAAAACTGACAGCTGTAGCAACCACACTTTCAAATGAAGCTGGATTATTCCCAGCAAATTATGCAGACATCTAAGGACTGAGAACACAGGAAATCTCTAAAACCAGAGCAGATTTTGTATCACAGCAGGTATTTTACTGAACCGAAGGCCTGCAATGATGTCTCATGACACTTTCAGTTCATTGCAAACTATAAACTATTGCAGTCAAATTGTATACACTTCTGAAAACAGGAAAAGCCCAGCTCCTTGGTACTACCTATCTTCCTTTGAGAGAAAGATTGTTATTTACCTCTTACACCTACAAAACACTGTGCATCTGAGTCTCAACAGCATAAAGTTGCATTACAGATCATCACATTCAAGAACACTTAAATAGTTCACAGAAGTTTGGTTCAGTCCAGAAAATAGTGCACATCATCCACCAAATGACGTGAGCAAGCCACACAGGAGCCAGTTTGCCTTGAAATCACTTCCAGGTTGCTCTCATCCACAACAGTCTTGTAGTGACCTCTTCCTTTGACCAGCATCTCAGGCAATAAGAGCAGATACTCAGGATAACTTACAGGTCGCTCTAAACTCAAACAGTACATTGACAGAATCCAGCATACAGTTCCACATGTCAGAAGTCTAATTTCTTCAGCTGTTCATAGGTCAGAAAGAACTGGAAGAGCTGATTAAGGAAAACTGTTTCCTGTTTGGTGACTTCACTACTAAAGGACAGAAGTGTCTGTGTGAAACTTTGCTCTTCTCTTAGTTCCCTCCTATGTAATGGTGCTGGTTGACCATTTTTGTTATGCAGAACAATAAAACTTGCTTCAGGGCACTTCTGAACATCAAAAGCTTTAAGGCTGGTGATGCCAACTGTTTTCCCATCCCTGTTCCTCAGGATCTTAACCACAGGACTGAGGAGGCAGGAGAGCACTATGAAAACCCTTAGAGACTTTACTCACTTAGCTTTGACAACCTAAAGTAGGTTTGCTCATGGTAAAAAAAATTACTACCAACCCACTTCCCAGGGTTCCAGACAGCTGGCTCTTGAAACACAAACCAAGTTGTGTGAGACTAAGATAAATACAAAAAGATTTCATGGCTAACTGCCAACAGTTTCCTCAGTTCTAGAAATAGCCCCCATTCCTAACTGATCTGGTCAATTTTATTTAAAACTAGGCTCCAGACTAAGGAAATATACAGGTATGAAATTGGAGGAATAGAAAAATGCTTTGCAAGAACACATTCTAATATGCACACTGTATGAATCAAATTCAGTGTGACCAGCAGCAGTTGACTAAGAAAACAGTCAACTAAAGTGTTCCATTCATAAAGGAATATTTATACTGATATGACACTGTCCACACAGAGCACTCTGTGAAGCTGTGTTAATACTTGCTGTCATACAGCTAGCTTAATGGTTTTGCACACCTTTGAAAAAGGATACAATGATATTCCAAGGACCAAGTCTTAACCAGTTTGGCCAAAACCCTTTATACAGAGCGAAAAAGCCTTCATTCTTCCATGTCTAGAAAAAAACACAGCAAGAACACACTTAGCTAATTCCTTATTAGCAAGAAATCTAGATAGCATCTCAGCTAACAAGATTCTATAGCACTGAAAGAGATGAGTTAGTGCTGTAACCTTGATTTAAATATATTGTATGATGGGACAAGGAAACATTTCACTAGATAAAGCCAAGATTAGCAATGTCTGCAGCATCGCCTGGCAGGTAAAGATGGAGTCTATGTCATTTAGTGCTTAACCTAGATTTGTCCAAATTGCATTCCTGGACTTGTTTTTCCAAAACCTTGCACAGAGTTGCATGTAAACCTGCAGCTCATATTTGGCACCCCCTTAAAATTTGTTGCATGTGAACATGCTGTCACATTAGGTGCACCCTTGAAACTTTTCAGTTTGTTTTATGAACTTCACAAAACTCCACTGGACAGTGTGACTTGGCCTGTTATACAGATTCAAGTGTTCAGTCAACAGTTGGGACACCAACAGCTTTCTATCCACTCTATATGAGACCATCAGGCTCAAGCCTCATACCCCATTTAGGGGTTGAAGAAACTAAACCAAAATAATAAAAATCAGAGATTGACATTGCCTTTGGCTGTACTAGGCTTTCCATTATGCAGTAAGCAACACAGAAAACCATCTGCGCCCCAGATGATGTTGTTCTTCAAGAACTGACCTATGAAATGATAATTTCCTATCAATATCCTAACATCATATAAAGTTAAGTAAGAGACAGTGCTGCTCAGAAATTTAGTCTACTCATCCAAGTACCAAAAGGAAGTAAGTGCCTGTAGTACATACTAACTTTCTTCCTGCCCTTCTGTCAAGACAGTAGATAATTTTCACACCACGTTCATTATTGGCAGTACAGTCCTTTTGAGCATAAGAGCAAAAAGCATATTTAAGTTACTTGGATTAATTTCTAGGGAAACTTAGAACAATTTCAAGTTCTACACCGAAATAATTGCTTCATGGCACCAGTTTCTACTTATGTTCATACATGAACTACTTACTTGTAACAAGCAATCCAAAGTACCCTTGTAGTTTGAGTGTCCTCCATGTTGTTGGCTTCTCTGATTCATCATGCGTGTTCTCACAACATCAATTGGGTTGGATGCAAGGGCTCCAGCTAGCCCACAAGTAAAGCTTGAGCTAATAAAATAAACGTTTAATGAAATTTGACCTACCACATTTAAAGATGCACAAGAATTCCCCCTCTGCAGAAAACGTAGTAATATGAATGCTTAATGCTTTTAGTTAAAAATTACGTCAACTAATAGATGTGAAAAATTATTTGCTATTTACTGTAAAGCATCATTTTGAAGATTTGATATACAGCCCTCGTATACAGCTTCTGTGTACTTGAACAGACATTTGTGACTCTGAGAATAGCAAATATTTGATTGGGACTTTGCTCTAACCTCAACTCAAAGCTGAATGATTCAGACCATCCACAAAACAAAATTCCATCTTCAGAAGAAAGTTAAATCCATATCCTAAATAAAATTAGCTTCCATGCTATGTGCTACCATTTGAGATGCTATTGCATTAAAAAGTATAAACACATCAGAAGTGTATTTAGATCTAGACTGATGACAGAAAAATCAAAAAATTCATCCCCCGTAATAGGCAGTAACCAATGATAAGCTATGCAAACTGTTATACAAACTTACAGGAAATGAGTATATACTGTATCTCCCATAAATCCAGACATTATTATGTGCTTCTTGGTAAGGTCATACACCGGCAGTTCCACTCCAACAACAACAGCAGCTCTCTGTGCTGTCAATGACACTCCCTGGCAAAAGAAAGTATATATTTGAAGTTTGAAATTAACCTTTGTGCACCATGAGAAAAACCTAGCTTTTATAATACAAAGCAACACACCATGAACGTGTTAAGAACACTGTGAATTCAAATAATGCTAATTAGCACAAGTCTGCAAATTCAAATTAATAGATAAATCACTTTTCCACACTGAATAGCAATTTCAGTTCCTTTATGCTACTCCATCTCTGCTTAACATCTGAATTCTTACGTCAACAGTTAGCTAAAACCTCAACAACCAGGTGATACTGGCTCCCCTCACTGCTAACTGGAAAAGGAAGATAAACAGAAAATTGGAGATCAAGAAACTTTGCAGATAAAAGCACACTAATATTTCTATTTTCCAGCTTTTTCAGAACAATTGTCCATGCTTGGTCTTCAGTTTTGTAAAGTCACTGACTATAAGTGGCATAACAGACAACCTATAAGACTGAGTACAAGAATTCCTGAGCTGGAGGGTATGTTCATTAGTACCTTTACTTCTGAACATTCTTTAGTATATGGTTTAAGAAGAACAGAGCATACAAATTGAGAGGTGTCTTGCAAAGGGTTGTTGAACTAGAGCCAGTCACCCTAATTTAAGCCTCCATTTGCCTCCCTTTTTTAAGAAGTGGCTAATCCTGGTAGACAAGACTGGCAGTAACCCTTTGTCAAAATGCACCAAGACACCAGCAGCAAAGCAGTCATGACAAATTACATACACATTAGCTACTGACTTCTCCATATTTTGACTGAGAACGCTATAGAAGTACATGAAATTCAGTTGAGCAAGAACACGTACTTAAAATGTAGGATATAGATCAAAAAACTTGCCTTCCACAATCCTTTAGTGCCTTCCCTTTGGTAGATCTGTATGAAGTTGCCCATCATTCCTCCTTGAATCACACTACCTTGGGCTTGCATTCTGATCTAAGATTCATTTGAAGATAGAAGATAAATACTTTTCAAACATATAATAGTTTAACACAGTTTCATAAACACTTTAAGTTACAATCTTTTTTGTAAAGTCAAATTCTCTTTGAATACAAATTAATAGCTGACATTATCATAACCATGATGCAATCTGTTGAAGTGCCTTAACTATCCAAATGCAGCTGCTAATTTTGAATGAGTACGTGGTGTAGTTCTTAACTGCATTAAGTCACTTCTATTTCTGTACTTGTACACTACTCCATTTAGATTAAACTGACAGATGGGTTCTGCAGGATGTCCTTTACAGCGTTCTCACATGAACACATTAAAATGAAAGGTTAAAAAGATTAAGGTTTCAGCTAGCGAGAACCATGGTCTTTGACTCTGTTGATTTCTAAGAATGTCCTTGGGAACCTGCAATGGCAGCTACCAAATACAAGTTTGGTGACAAGCAAGTTGGTACATGGACATAATTTTGGGAAATAACCAATTGAATCATAGAATCATTTAGGTTGGAAAAGACTTAAGTTCATCAAGTCCAACCATTAACCTAGCATTGCCAAGTCCAACCACTAAACCATGTCCCTAAGCCACATTTGAAATAGAAGCTTATGTTTGAAATGCCTCTGCATAACCACACTAGCCCTATGAAGGATTAATTTTTTAGTAGTTTTAGAAGAATAGAAAGAGTTTTCTTGAATTTTTCATTAGAGGCAGCCACGTAAGTCAAATGCTACAGTTTTGTAAGTTAAATACCATCAACCCTTTTAAGTAACTGGAAAAAGAGGTGATTGACTATCATTAAGCTAACAGATTCTTAAAGAGGTGATAGTTTCACCAATTCTCTTTAAATGATGATGCTGGAACACTATTTCCATGGGACACTGGATTGCAAAGTCTCTCTACAGGATTAACAATGCATACAGTACAAGTAGCACTCACTGAAACTCTTGCATCTGACTTGACCTTCACCTATTTTAAGCTCAAGAAACATCTAGTATAAGTCTTACCAAGAAGTATAGACGAAATATGCAGTGTGGCTTCCACACAAACCCTATAGCATGAAAGTGTCATCTTAAAATTATTCTCTCCCCACCCTTGGAAAAAAGTTACATGGATCCAACTGTCTCCCCAGCCATCAGTTTCCTGGTGCATACTTCCAAATAATTAGTACAGACCAGAAGAAGGTTTCAAGAATTCAGGATGTTACTGATTTTTAGAAGTTAAGAGATGAGAATAGATAGCGTTACAAAACAATAAATCCTATATTCATCAGGAGATTCAGCATTTCCTCAAGGAGAGGACAAAAACTAAGACCAAACTCCACATAAAACATAATTACCTTTAAGACGTCTGTAGGGTTAGCAATGGACGATGAGATTACTCCCGAAAGAATGCCACATAGAACATTGATTATCAGGGTTTCATCTATTCCATAAACAAAGAAAAAGAGTTTAGCTGTAGATTTAGAAAGTTTAAGATGCATAAGGGCAGGATGATGCCACTCCTCCAGAGAGAGTGCTGATTACAGAAGCCTTAAAAACTGCTCTGACAAGTTTTCCTCGCTGACTCACTTTGTAATTGGTACAAGGAATGTCTTCTCAGTAGACTTGTTCAAACCAATACAGTAAGATACCAAATAGAAACAACCCGCTTCAAGCAAAGCAGTCCTCACTTAAATTGAGCAAACCCACTCACCTTCTGGATGCTCAACAAACATTCTTTTTAAGCTCTGGTAAGTGCCTATTTTTATAGTTCCATATGAAGCTTGCCGTAGCATTGCAGGTGCAATCCTGTAAAAATAGGAAGTGATAATATTTGTGCTCAAAATTGCAAAAGACTGATTAGCAATACTTTTTAAAGCAGGAGACACTGAACACAAGATATCTACCAGAGAAAGGTTTGTTCATTTAAATCAAGAATCTAAACTCACTATAGGCAAAACAAGGTTTTGCAGTTGTGTTTTTGTTTGGGTTTTTTTTTTGTTTGGTTGTTTTTTTTTAAATAAAGCCTGCAAGAACATGAATGAACTGTGGAAGGATTACTATTAGAGCATGCCTCAACTTGCAATCTATAAAATAACTGGCAAGCTGGTCTGAAATGTAAGCTGCAGATTACCTCTTTCCCCCACCATCTTGCATGTTTTAAAGAAAAGTATGCCCGTTTATACACAAAGGTTAATTCAACTTTTCTTCTGAGAGATGGAACAGCCAGAGCAGCTTTGTATAGAATAACTTCATGCTTCGCTTTTTTTTTTTTTTTTACCATCAAGGTTTTGGTTTTTGGTGTTTGTTTGTTGTTGTTGTGTTTGCAATAGCATTTCCTGTTAAAAAAAAAAAACCCAGAGTGCAAAGATTGAAGCAATCTGAGCTTGGGCTTTCACCTTCTAGATTGATTGAGGCTAAACAAATACCTTGTAAATCTGAAACCCAAGAATTCTCACACTATGGGCTTATACTTAGCAATATACAGTTCATAAACCATCACCGAAAATCAGTTAATTTTACCCAGAGTATAAGGCTTTCAATCCTTCCTCTCTGCATATTCTGACTAGTGCATGCACCATTCCACGATAGCGGATCTCTTTATATTTGGCATCATTAACTTGACCTTGAACCTGCAGACGTGTTTTGGTCAGATCAATGGGAAAAGTACCTTAAAGAAAAATCAGAGACAAAATTAATCAAGTACTTAGCTAGCCAAAGACAACGAAGAACATGATACAGGAAACAGCAGGCTTTATTATATACTAAAATATATAAAAATACTCCTGGGGAAAAGAAGTCTGTCTTACCAAGACTTTCTTTTAAACAAGTGGTTCATTTTATGTCACATTGTTTCTTCTAAAAGCTTGACAGAGGCCCTATCTACTTCCCATGTTTGCATTTCACATTCACCGTGTTTTCAGGCAACATGGTCTTGCCTGGTTGTAGACAGCCACACTGAATAGGACTCTGCGTTCACAATCAAGTACAGAGTTTTTGTGTGTGTTCTACCATCATCTTTGAAGAGCATTTAATTGAAGGCAAAGAAATAAATTCCGTAGGACAAGCTATACAGATTCTAGTCTAGAATCTAAAAAAGCAGAAGCAGCAGTACCCATTTCTGTTATTGTTTTCCTGTAGCTTACTGCTATGTCAAGTTCATACTCTCCATGCTCCCTTTATGAAAAGGCTTAGAAAGCATATTCTTCCAGAGTTTATCTTTATGAAAGGGACCACCTCAACATTCACTACTCATCTAAACACTAATAGGAGTGAGGATTAACTACATTAGTCTAATGAGGTTTACCAGGCAAGCAAGGCTTTTATGAATTGCTTGTTTTCCTCACAAAGCTTTTGGCATTATTGGCCACATGCAGTCAAGTCGAATAAGAAAGGTTTCAAACTCAAGTTGGAATAGAATTCATAAGAGAAGGTAGAAAAGGAAAACAAAATAGTAGTTTTAAGTATAATTTTATACTATATCTACTTTATTAGACAAACTTCACATGCAGCTCACCATATAGCAGACTATGTTCTGCCACTGTGAGAACCCAGATTCCTTTTATTTTCACATACATGCATTTCAGGTAAGATTTTTAAAAGGATGTTAATATTTTAGGTTTGTCTTTAGAGTAGGCACTAAGACATCAGATGCACTGTCTCACTATAGCAACTATTCTGTGTTGCACACTACCGAATTTAAGTATTCAAATCTGATCAGCCACTCACATTCAAGAAGAGGAAATCTAAACTGCAACATAGCTACTCAGAAAAGCCAAGAGAAAAATGTTACAAGTTAAGAGTTTAACTTGTCTACCCTTGCAAAATAAAAGCTGTGTATACTTATGACCACTATCTACGAACAGATCAACAAACACCAAATAACAGAATCCAAATGGAAAGTTTGTATAAAAACAAGTCTCACATGGGACATAAGTTTACAGGCAGAAATGTTCTGACACTGTAACAAAGTTCTGACCAACTCTTCAGTCAGCATTAAAGAAAAAAACTCTTGTGCCGTAGCCCACCATATGCTACTACTGTGTCACTGATGGCATGGAAACAAGTTTGTTTTAAAAGGGACTGAGCAAAGGAAAAGCTTACCACATTCTGCAGTGATTGATGCTAAACCTCCATAAATAAAGGGCTTCCAGTTTAGTGCTGACATTATCGATTCTTCTTTCTGTGAAATAAGACAATGATTTAATGCTTCTATAAGTACAGCTGTTATATAAATACATACACTAACATTTAATAAAACTTTGTGCCTTGTCCACTGAAGATGGACCTTCCAAACATACTAAGGGTAAAAACATTTAATACCTTTGACAATCAGAAGTCAGTCAGTAATGCTGCACAAAGGCATCTGGGTTCGAATCAATGTCTCTACTATGTATTTGGGCCACCACTATCCTCACCATGAAAGGTTAAAATAGTTTGTCTCCCAAGCATGATAGAATCATAGAATTACAGAATCTTAAGGTTGGAAAAGATCTCTAAGATCATCAAGTCCAACCATCAAGTACAACCGTGATCTTAAGGAGCACTGCATTGAATAACCTCCAACAATTCCTTACCAAGCTGAATTAGTTTGACTACATCCTGCAATCAAATGGAACTTTGAGACAGTCATTACCAAACTCCTGTTCCTTTTTTTTCCTGGTATCAACATTAACATGAGCTGGTACACTTGAACAGAAAACAGAGGCACATACAACATTTTGCCTGCACTAAGGCCTATTTCTGCTACCAGTGTTCACAATATTCATTCTTGTGAACGTTATACGAAAATGGCAAAAATCAGGTGCATAAAGCTTTTCACAGTAAAAAAAGACTGCTCTAACTTAGAAGTCAATTGAATTTGACAGTGACCACAAATCATAATTAGCTATGGCATATGCTTTGCAAAATGCTAAAGTAATCCAAATATCTTAGAAAAGAGATAAGAACTGCAAAACCAGATTAGTCCAGCCCATACAAGATTGCACTTCCCAAAACCAAGTAGGTCTCTCCACAGCTTATCTTTCCCCTTCCTCATAATATAAATACTTTCCATTCCCCATTTTCTATAATATCCTCCTAAACATCAGATTCTACAGTTATCTAATTTTGTGGAATGATTGTACTTGTAACTATTTCCCTTGGCACATACATTCCCTGTTACGTTGTTTCTTCACCAGTATTGCCCAGCTGGAAAATACCACAAACACACCAGTTATTTAGCACCCCTTCTGTAAGGATGAACCTTCTTTGGTCACTTCCTCTAGAAGTGCCAATAATGCAGCATTCAAATGAAGCTAACAGAAGTTGCAGACACTGAGCATGCCTGAATAGTTACAGTGGCCCTAGTTTTCCTTTTGTCATCTTTACTTCACAAGGAGGTACCTGGGTCTTCAGTCTTCCAACAGTCAATACAATTAAAAAACCCCATAGGAGCTCAAAGCACACAATCTCAAATACTTAACAGCCAAGTCCACAGAAATCCATCTTACTCTTTAGGCCACTGCAGAGAACACAACTGATGTAAAAAACCCACAAAGAAAAGGCAAGTAAGGGCACCCACTATATTGCCAAAAAGAATGCAGCACAGAGATCAGGAGCCATGGGCATAAACTATGCCAGCTTTTCAATATGAAAGCTGCAGAGCCGTATCGGTTATGACACTGTGCCAGAGGGAGGTCACTTCCCACTCCAAGTTCTTCAAATTCCTGTCCTACCATGATTAATAGCAGATTATTTAATTAAAGGAGACAAAGCCAAGCTCAGTTTCCCCATTATCAGCTACACATATGGTCTTTGCTTTTGAGAAACTTGTTAGAATTGAAAATATAGTTAACTTTTCTCCCCTCACATTAAAACAAATTTTTCATCTATCACAAATACCATAATACTGAAAAAACTAAAATATATCTGTGCTTTTGTTTGGTTTGTATTTCACCCTGCCTAGGCAGTGAAGCCTACTCAGTTTTTCTATGTAATTCTGGGGCACAGACACAATGTAGAAGTATGCAAGCACAGCCAAATAAAGTTTTAAATTTATACACAGATTTTTTTTAATATTAGCTGAAGTTTTGATATATGTATAAGATATCCTAAAGTAGAAATTTGATAGCATACTGTTCCTTTGACATATCCCAAGGTAAAGGCCTTACATAGCACTGTCAATGTTTGTACTTCTGAAAGGCTTACTAGTCTCCTTTCCCACCATTTAGGCCAAGCCATCTCAGTCTTTCCACTTATTTCTACCTTGCATCCCTTCTGCTAGCTTTCCATACTTACAGGAAGAAATTCAGGCAGAGTAGCACAGCTTATTTAAAAAAATAAATAATAAAAAAACCCCACACTAGCAAGCAACTTTGCCCTTTCACCTCAGCTGTCTCATTTTCTGAATTCTTGCTTCTTACTCAGAAATTATTCCATACACTGATAAAAGTAGTAAGCATCTCCTTAGAAGAATTAAATTGGCAATTAAATTGGCAAACTACTGAAAAACAGAGTTCAGCCCTCACTATAGAGTAAAATGAGGTCTCCAATTTTACTAGAAAGAAAGTATCCTTATCAAATATACATTGTTGTTCCCTGAACATCAGTAAGATGACAGAAGTGATACTACTCTTAACAGATACTGGGTTAGATTAATACAGCAATTCATCCACACGCTCTTTGCAAAAGTCAGAAACAAGTTTGATTAATTTTAATTGGCAACATGACTGAAATAAAATCAAAAGCCCAGGTTCCATACAGAAATGCATCACTTAAATATTTAGATATTTCCCAGTTAGAGAACAGACTTTAAAAGTCACATATCAAATTCTTTATCGGTTAATATTGCTAGTATACTACACACACAGCATACTCCAGCTTACAGTAGGTTTAGCTATTTAAAATTAATTTGACCCTGGAGTGTTACAGAAGGCTTTTGCTAAATGAGTTACTAGTCCTAAAAAGTTATTACCTGTAATATAAGCATACATGTATAAGATAGTTATCCAAACAATACTAACTGCATGGATTACACTGCAGACACACAGCTCTGTATTCAAGCAGTGAAGCATCATCAGAAATAAATTAAAAAAAAAAACAAACCAGGGTTAAAGCTAGCAACCATTGTGGCAAGTTCTTGCAAAATACCAGCCGCCCTACAAGCATGAGGCCAGTGAAAGCCCCTCCTCTCCGAAATGAAAAAGGATTGCCTGCAGCAAACCTTCCCTGAGCAGCACTACCAGTCTAAACAGCCGAGAAGGACACAGCAACACCTGTTAAGGGGTAAAGAGAGGCAACAATGACTGCACACCTCCCTCCGGCTTCGCCTTGAGATGAAGAGTATCGGGAGAGGAAAAACAACGAAGAGGAGGAAGCGGCATGTCCCTGCTCGGGGGTGGAGGGCTCTGGAGGATGCTGAGCAAAGCTGAGAAAATCGCCGTCCTCCTTCAGAAGCAGCACTCGGTGAAGCTCACAGAGAAATATCTGCACCCGGCCGGTGAGGCAGCGGAGGGGCCGGCGAGGCGGCGGAGGGGCCGGCGAGGCCCAAATGGGCCTCGCCGGCCCCTCCGCCGCCTCGCCGGCCGAGTGAGAGGTGACACCCACCTCCCACCTCCCCCCTCCCCCAGTCTGAGGGGCTAACACCTACCACCCCACTCACCACCGAAGCCTCCTCGACCCCCGCGTCCTCTCGTACCAACCACCGCCAGGCTAAGCCGCCAGCCCGCCGCTGCACCGCCGGTTATAAAGCCCTGCCCCTCTCCCCCTCAGCCGGGGCGGCCGTTGAGGTGCGCGGAGCCCCGCCCCTCTCCCCCGTTGGGAGGGCTGGAAAGGGCGGGCTCGCCTGAGGAGACGAGCCGGTGGGGACCAGTGTATGTGTGTATGGAAGGGGGTGGATTTAAAGGAGCCGCGGCCGTGAGGGGAGGTTTGGGTCGAGGGGGACACTGAGCCGATCTGTAATAAACCAGGGGAAAAAACATAATTACCCTGTCCTTTCGGTCAGAAGTCTTCCTTTCGCTGCTGGCCTTGGGAGACTTATGGGCTTGGCAGGGTAGTGTGTTATTTTCCACTAGCAATCTCGCCCCGGGAGACTGGAACAGGTATGTCGGGTATTTCAGTGCTCCTCGGTTAATGAACAGGTCGCTCACCCCCTCAGGGTTTCTCCTCATCATTAACTATAACGACATTGATTTTGTTCCTCGGTTTACAGTTGCACGGCCGCCTCTGCTGCCTAGCGAGACGACAGCGATATCTGGGTTAAGCTTCCTTAAATCGCTACAGGAACCGTAGATACCTGCTCTGTGGAGGAATAGAAGGGGGCAGGGTGGGTTTAAGTAGCTACTTTGTTCTTTAAAATACCCCATTAAATATTTTTGACAAAATAGTTCCACAGATTACTTTTATTATTATTATGCAGCTTTGTGCAATTCTAACTATGTTTCTTTGCATTACCAATGCTGAAATTATGCACTCAGTATGCAAGCTTTACATTGCTTCGTAAATGCATATCCAGTGCCCTCCCAGAAGGATCACAGGACATGGGCTGTGGCCACCACACCGCTGCCCAGCCAGAGGAGGAACATGGGGGCTGTTCAAAAGGGCTGCTATGCAGGTGGCAGTGACCAGCCCACAAAGACTGGAAGAGAACCAGAGACTAGTCTGTTCCCTTGGTTCAGAGCCCAGGACTCCCTGTGAAATAGTTGAAATTAGCTTTTTTTTCTGCCCTTAAAGGCAGCCTGTTCTAGCAACTCAGCGCTTTCCCTTTCTGACTGAAGAGCTGCCAGACATGCTTGTAGGATCTACTCCTGTGGTGCAGCCCTGCTGCCGCTGTCACTCTGCTGCCTCGCAAGTGGATGGCATGCCTTACCCCTGAAAGGTCAAAAATTCCTGTGGTATTGCCCCCCTTACTAATCTCAGGACAAGGCTGGCAGCTGAGAAACTCTATTTAAGCTTACCAGCTGGTAGAGGAAGGGGATAATGCCCATTCAGCTCTCATTAAGAAGCTGGCTGTGGTCTTATATGAATCTGTCAATAAAACATAAGGAATTCAAAATTAGGGTGCCAGTGTGCTGTAAATGCTTCATACAGTGAAAATGGTTCTCTACAACTTGCAGTGTTGCAAAGTTGTCTTTGCAGATGGGCCTCTCGGAAGCTATGTACAAGCTCATGCCTCAAATTTAGTACTCATGTTTACACCCCCTCCGGAAACTCCTAGTAACTGTCTCGTACTTTCCAGGTTTTATATCTACAGCAGGGGAATCTTATTTGAGGTAAACTTTGAACAGCTCCTGTCTTTCTTTCTTTTTGCAGAGATCATTTGGACTGGTTCTAACGCTGAGTGATTTTGCAGGACAGACACTTCTGCTTTCCGACTTCCCAAATCTGTCTCCTTTTAAGAAGGACTTTAGTTTCAGTTTGACCTTAAGTTGTCCCTGAAATTTGGCCAGCTCCTTCCGCAGGCAGCCGGTTTTTATTATCTCTGATGCAAACCGGTTCCTGCTCACACATTACAGCTTGCACCTGATCGGATTTCTTAAGTACTTGTTAGTACTCAACCACGTACTTCTGAATAAAGAGAAATTCAGGCTAACTTTTGTTACTTCTAGTGACTTTTGGATGGATCCTCTGAATAACCTCTTTTCTTGTATTTTCAACCCGATTCGTATGATGACATACGTAATGCTTTTATCAACTGCCAATGGACTGTTTTTGGCAAGCTGCCTCGAGCCTGACATCAGTGCCGTATCAGCAGTTGACTTTGGTGCTCAGTATCTTTTCACATGTCTCTGAACAATCCGTGTGCTTCTGGTTACACAGTCTTACAACAATTTTGTCCAAAAGCCAGTTCTTTCCTGCTGGACTGCATAGGGCTATGGTTTAATTATTTAGTTCCCAGACCCCTAACCTTACCACTCCCAAGTTTCCTCACACATTTTTTGTGTTTCTTTTTTAAACAAAAGAGGGCCACCCTCAAACAATTCTACCAGAGTGCTCTGCTTTTTGCGCATTGATTCTTGTTTCACTGTTTCCACTGCTACTTCCAATGGAAAAACTTTCTCTTCTGGTCTCTGCAGTGGTGAAGACAGTTTTGTCTAGTGTCCTACTGCTTAAATGAATGGTTAGTGAAGTGACCCAGATGGTTATGGGCATTATTCCAACTGCCTTGTCAGTTTGTCCCTAGTTGTAACCACTGGAGAGTCTCCTTTGTCCTTTGGAAACTTTCATAATTATTAGTCACATAATTCATTTGCTTTGTTCACATCTCCTTGGCTGCATGATGAAAGCAAGTCTGTCACACGGGAGTCAGCCACCTCCTGCCCTGGCACAGCCTTCCCATCTTTGGTCTTTGCACTTTCTCTCTGAGAAGGAGTTAATCTGACCCTCAGTCATACAACAGATGACTTTGTTGGAAAAAAATAAACACCCAACATGCTATTGGCATGTGTAAAAATATGAGACATATTAAATAGTCCCTCTATTGTGTTTGCCAGGGGCAAAGCCTCAGATGGAGCACCATGTCCAGCTACGTGTCATATATTTCAGGAGGGCTGTAGAGAGGAGTTAGGAGAATAAGGCTAGGGATACAAAAACATGATCTGCAAGGAGAGATTGAAACAAGTAGACTTGTTTATTTTAAAAAAGATTGAGGATAGCATAATCTTCAAGACTGAAAGGTGGCCATGCAGAAGAAAGGAATTATCTGTTCTCTACCACTTGTACTAGATGTTACATCAGACTTTCTAGTGGTATGGACAGTGCTAGATAAGGCTTACTGGGGAGCTTGCAGTGCCTTCATCATCACAAGCTTTTAAAAGTTGTTAAGCAGCTGCTTCTCAGGAATAGCTTCAGTCTGGATGATCCAGCCCAAGCATCGGAATGGACTCTCAAGGAACTTTCCAGCCCTCTTTTCTCTAATTTTTCAATGGTATTTCCTGCTCCAGCTTCTAGCATATGACATATAGGCATACAATGACAACACATCTTACAGTTTCTAACTTAGTAACAGACTCTGCTGTGCAGAGTTCAAGGATAAAGGAAAGTGAAAGCAGGAACAACAGTAAATGTTATTTTGTATCCTTTTTGTAATTTTTTTCTTTTTTTTTTGGTAGCTGATTTGGCCTCTGGCATTGGCAAGAGCCAAAGGTCTTTATCATATCCTAGTTTTGTGGATATAAAAGGACCATGTGATTTGTTTTTAATGCATAGAGGGTGAAGGAACTGAGGACAGTTGCAGGCTTTGAGGGTGAAGGAACTGAGGATATTCCGGGCTTTGAGTGGATGAGTCATACAGCATGAGTTCCCAGCAAGGCAATTCTAGTAAATGTAAACCTGTAATCCAGACAAAATTTTCTGAAAGTGTTGCAATTGTCCAACAGGTCCTGGGAAATTGATTTCTCTTCATTTCTGAGACTCCCTGCAGGGATAATAATTCCTATGTATGTCATGGTGTTAGATTTGATGTTATTTGAATGAGCAAATGAAAAGCTGTTAAAGATTCTCAGATAGGAAGGCACTACAGAAGGCTTTTCACTACTATACAATACTTTCCAACCTCAACAGACGATCTGAGAAGTAGCCTGTTGTCCTCTGACCGCTTGCCAAATAAAGATGTCACAATTGCTTCACAGAGGCTTTTGTCCAACATGGCACTGCAGCTAAACAAGTAGCAGCTGGAAGAAACGATGCCAATTTGAGCACTAGTAGATGCAACACAAAGAAAAGCAAACATGTTTCTATGCCCTACTAAAAACCAGGCAGCACGTGGTGTAAGATGTGGCATAACCTTTTCCACAAGAGGAGATGATTCAATGTTGAACAAAGGACAGAGAGGACGGTGTGACACCAAAGAACATGGCACATACAGTATGTTTTCTACCACTTTAAGTACACCCCTGACTTGGTAGTACTCGATATCCAGGGATAGTAGGAAGCATCTGCTGGGGGAAATACATATTTGCACTTGACTATCCTGTGAAAACAGTGTTACAGTTGAAGTAGTTCTACATTAACAGAAATGTGACTCATACAAGACAACAGACAGTGAGATGTGGCAGCAGGTGACCCCAAGCCATGTCCTTCACAGTACAGGATTTTGGCTGATCAAAACACCAAAATGCTTATGTAGGAAAATTTCACACTTTCAGTGCTGTTACTTTTTAAAGGAACCTCACTATTCTCTTTCCTGATTCCCAAGTTTTGATCATTTTCCCATAGTGTCTATAGAATACTTTGCATGAAATCATTACCCAAACAATCCATTTTTTCTTCTGCTTACCACAGTCTGGCTTTGGAGACCCCAGCTTTTCCTATCAGAATTTGAATACCATTTCCTTCTTTTTAAATTTGAAAATGTACTTTACAAAATTTTGTAAAATTCAGCATTAAAGTAACTTTTTTTTTTAAATTAACCTTTTAAATTTAAAGGTTTTGAAAAGACAGGATGCTGAAGAAGTACTTTCTTGTTTCACAGGCCTGCTCATTCACAGCATGACAACACCAGGGTCCTGGAACTAACACTGTGTTTGGCCAAGATGAGCTGATTGCTGTTAACCTTAAGCAAGACGGGTTATTCTGCACAGCAGGGGAAAACAGCTGTAGGATTTTGCCCTTATGGCAGTCATCTGCTACGAAAAACACATCTTGGACAAATCACTCAGGATCTTTAGTGTGCAGTGGGATTCCTTGCAATGCTGCAAAGCAGCAGCCACAGATAGGAATTCACATCTCCACACGTTTCCAGTAACAAAACCTGCCAGAGTGGGAAAGCAGTGGTCAGTGGTCTTCCAGGGGCTGAACAGACTGTAGTGATAGACACCATGGGCTTCTGGTGAAACACATAGCTGATGTGTTCAAACATGTCCCTCCATTTTCCATAGCTGTCCTTCCCTACACAGCGTTCAGTGGATGCCGTCTCTTGGACTCACTCATGCCTTAGGTGACAGCACCAGTGAGCGCAGCGATGTGCCTCGCAGCTGCAACAAGGGTATTCTGCAACATGGCAGCACTGATGTAGCAGCTCATCGCCAACAAGGAGGATGCTCCCTTACCTTCCCACATCCCCCTCCCATTCCCAGACACAGTTCTAGCCCTTTGCTCATGCCGGTGATAGGTCTTCTCTGACTTGTGAGCAGGTTCAACTCACTAAGTTTACAGTTTACAAAACCTAGGCTCTTGCCAGCTGATGGAACTGAACTGGCTTTACATCAGCACCAGCACCAGCATAACAGAAGCAGCAGGACTGCATGACTTGCAGTGGGTTCAGCCTTTTTGGAAGCATCAAACTATTAGAATGACTCAACCTCTTACAGGACTTAGCCATAAGTACCCAGCACAGCAAAAACATTTGAGGGGTTGCAGTATGCATCCTGCCCTTAATGCCACATCCTAATACCTCTGCCCCCCCTGTCTGGCTTGCAGTGTGAGCAGGGGGTGGCATTAACCACCAGACTTCACGCAGTGTGCTAACAACTTTTTCCAACCTTCTTCAAGGTAGGAGAGCAGAGACTGCAAACAAGGCAGGGCCATGTTGCAGCCTGCAGGCTGCCAGCTGGACCATGTGTAAAACCTCATCTAAGGACTTTGGATGGACTCCTACAGCACAGCTAAAAATGAAGAGTCTTAATTCACGCAGGAGATGGGTTGGCCTTGTTTCAGCTCTAAGGCTGTGGGGAATCTAGTCCTGTGGAATCAAAGAACCAGCCTACAAATGTCATTGCTTTTCATTTCAAATGCGAAGCCAGCAAGAAGACAGGGAGAAGAGAGACAAAAAGGCAATTAAGAGTGACATAGATGAACAAGAGAAGATAGTGCAAATGAAGGCTGAGACAAGAGACATGAGGAGAACAGGCATGTATAAATTGTGCAGACATTTTTACTGGCACAAGACTGCCTGAAATGACAAGAAGTTTTTTGTAAGTGGAAAGAATAAGTGATCTTTTGAAAACAAATGATCTGCCAGTCCTGTAATAGTTGATGTGAGGATTAAGGCATTTAGGTAGCTTGTTCCAGAGGAAAGTGCTAGTGGCGAAAGCTACTTCTGACACTTTCAGCAGTCTGAGAGCCAAAATGTTCCAAGGAAAGTGACTGGAGGCTGAGTTGAATTTCCTGGAGGAGGTCTTCAGGGACCTTGGAAGGCCACAGCACTATGCAGTCACACCTGAGGAGACCCAGCATGGCCATCCCTCAGGCTGCTGGCAGAGCAGGACTTAACAATAGATTATATACTTCCCCCTGGACAGAGTTAAACTTGCGGGTTTGTAGTATCTGTAAATTTTATGGGAAACTAGCCCAGCTCTTGTAGCTCTGACATATGCTGGATTTTATATGGTTCCAAAAGACGTACATCTACAGTTATTTTTTTTAATATCTTAAACTACAGTCCCTACCTGAAAGGCTTCTATATAATGGATGTAATTGTATGTGTATGAAAATGCAGTAACTATAGAGGCTACACAACTTTTTTTTTTCAAATGTTTCTCAATAATATGCAGATGACAGCACTTTTTCTGATGTTGATTGTTCAATGCAGACTCCATTGTAATGCTGAATTTTGGAGATTATAAACAGGATGCTCTGTATTTCTAAAACCTTGGAGTACAGAAGCAGGGGAACCCCAGAACATGGCTTTTGATCAGTAAGTGTACAGCATCTGAAAGGAATGGGAGAGGTGCAAAGAGTGAGCAATGAAGTGTACAATATAGAAGATCTTACTCTCTCCATACTATCTGGCATATGGTAGAGGCATTTAAATGGTGTGGTTAAAGACTAGGTGGGGAAGAATCACAGTGGTGTGCAGACTCCTGCAGCTCCATCTGGTTTATCTGAATGGAGCTCATACAATTAGCTCAGCAAGTCTCTAATCAGCAAAAACGATTTTAGTTTAACCACTACTTGTGTCACCACTGCAGAAGGGTATAGCTCCCAAACTGAGCTGCCCTCTCATCTGACCATGTGAACACATAGCTATGTGTCAGTCTTTTCGATCTAAATGTTAACACACCTAAATTAAAGGGTGTCAAGTGTCAGATTAGTTGTGTCTGAAAAGCCCTTTAAGCTTAGCCAGACACTGCCTTCTGGATACTTGCCCAGAAATGGTTCTCAGAGTTTACTTAAGCCCAGGTGGCCTCTCCAGCAGCTCTGCGCTGTGCTGTGATCCCCAACCAATGGCGATCCGAGACAGAGCTGCAGCAGCAGTGAGACCTTCAAAACTTCCTTTACACGTTGCAGGAAGACAACATTAGGAACAGAGTACTTGGCACACTGTCACACATGCAGCACTTCTCGTAGTGGGAGAAATCAGGACTCTTGTGACTAAAGCTGTTCTGCCTGTGCCATAGATTTTTTATTTTGCTATTTTGCATTAGAAACAATGAGAGTATTTTTGCATTTTCATAAATAACATTCTTGGTCAAAATCAGTTTACCGAGAAAGCTCAGCTGAACAGCTTTTTTTCTTCTTAATTCTTCTAAATCCACTGCAAAATACATCAGTTCTCTGGAAAACAATTGTTCAGACAAACCACAACATTTTTCCTCCCATCCAGTGCTCTCTCCCAACAGTTTCAGCAACCCTGGAGTGCATTTGCCAGTTTTGGAGGTATTTGCTGTTTGCTGACTAGCGGCAATGGCATCAGGCCCTAGACCCTGACTGACAATCGCTTATTTCTCCTTTATTTTCCCCATTTTATTTACTTCAAATGCACTGAAATAATTGTCAATGTAAATGTTAATGAATGATAGGCTCATTAAATGGACCTAGTTTGGCCTCCAAGTTTTAGCTGATCTCTCAGCCTTGTGAGTGTACTGCGAAAATGCTTGGAAAGCAAAAGCTTTGATTTCAGAGGGCTGTGGTGGGAAGCTGATTATTATTTTGTAAAGTTCTCAGGGCATGAGTTTTGGAGGCAAAAATGGGAAAAAAAGAGCAAAATATGTCCCCCAGATTTTTGTCAGGATGCTAACAACTACTCATCCTAAACAGAGTGTCTCACCTCACATCTTCAAATATTAGGCTACACACAGTAATGTTAAAATACTTCACATGCACTAGTGTTTAAGTTGCTGCTGCAAAAGGTGCAGCTGCATTTATAGAGCAGATGGTCCTCTCTAATGTACATTAAACCTAAAGGCATGCCATGACACTGACATTACGTATTGCACTGTAAATACAGAGATGTATGTTCAAACGTTGCTCAGAGCTCATGTAGGCTTTGCTGTGTTGATTCTAGTTGACTGTGGCCACTGGGGTGAGGAGTCAAAGGTGGCAAGGCATAATAGGAGTCACTTCGAATTTTTGATGATGGAGACTGGCTGGTTTATTCATACTAACACATTGGTCCAGCTTGGCTCAGGTATGTCTCAATTTCAAAATCTTCCTAAGCACAGACTGAAATGTTTGCCATCACTGAACACCACATACTCAGATATAGATACTCTCCACCCTGCTCCCAACCTTACTTCATACTTGAAGAGGTGCTTGCAAACACGAACTTTAAAAGGGCAGTCAAAAGGGTAGTCAGGAGCTCTGTGGGACAGGTAAAAATATACAATAAATCTCTTCTCTCAGAACCGCATCTCAGCTCTTGCTGCCTGTGTTTTGAGCCCAGATTTGAATGTCTGAACTTTTCCCCAAGTGGCACATGACAGAGTGAGTTTGTGCCAGGTTCCAAAACCGGCTCCCAGAGACCTCTCCTGACCAAGGACAGGAGCCAGTGCAAACAGCGTGACCTTACCATGGGGTCACTCTGCGCCAGTGTATTAAAAAATAAGTCTTTTGCTTTCGGCTTTACACTTCTGTAATTGCATTAATGGATTCATGTCTGAGTTACTGCAAGCACTACAAAGAGAAAAAAAATACAGCACTTATAAAATAAATGTGTGATCACAAAAAACTAGGAAAAGTAGTGCAAATTAAAGCTGTTTATATATTTGTGGAAAATGCGTAAGATCCTGTGGCAAATGCATCATGACTTTTGGTAATATAGTGCTGTATTTTATAGCAACTGTAAATTAATCACAAACATTTGTTAACATAAACCCTGTCTATGGAATACAAATTTACTATGCCTTAATACATTCAAGACATTCAACATGTTAATTAATAACAGTGGCAATAATGATGATGCATCAGCTAAAATATTATGCCGACTGTGTTCAAACACAGTAATAATTCAGACCATCCTCTTTCTTAGTTTAAAAATGCTCAAATGCACTTCCTCGCAGAGCAAGCACTGAAAAACAAGTGGGAAATCATAAAAGAATTGTACCCAAAATTTTGCAAATCTTCATTATTTGGCTTCATTCCCTGCTACTATATACTAGTAACATAAGAATTTGTGTATGAACTACCTCAAAATAAAGCCATGGCGATGCTTGCCAGAACATGTAAAATAAAACTTTGTATTGTGAATCACAGCTCTTGCCTTGCAAACTACATGATTAAAAATTGTAACAACTACAGTCATTTTAATATTACTACTGTATCACACCCCAGACAAAACCTGAACATATACACTCATCAGTCTTTACCTCTCGGATTTCTACTGCACATTTGCATTGAAAGACTAAAGTTGACTGATCACCAGTACATTCTCCATGAGTTATATATGCAAGTCCATGCATACAGTATATGCAGTCTGTAGCTTTCGTATTTTTCATATTAAAAATTATTTATTAGCTAACAGCAGTTAAAACTGTATATGTGTTAATTTTTTGATTCTTTGAGATAGATATATGGATGATAACAGTATTGTTGAATTATTGGGGGGATAGCACAAATCTGTCTTTCTCCCCTTTGCGCCTCCTGGTAAATTCATAGCTATTCCTGGTTACGGTTTTTAAGCTAGTGGGTCCTTCATATTAACCGTGTAAAGAGCCAAGTAAAGGACTTCAAAATTCTGAACACGGCTGAAATCGCACTGATAGTTAAAAGAGGCTGGAGCAGTGCCTGCTGCTGTTCACGTCTCTGCAGCTGGGCTCAAGCAAGGGCCTGCAATTCTTACATGCTTAGTAATACTCAGCCTTCTTCCTCGAGGCTTTAAAATGATCTCATCCCATATTCTGTGCTGCTGAGCTGTTAGTAATGAGTCTCTGGGGTACTTCTGTGTGGTCAGAGTTACTGCCCACAGGCACATGTTATGAATAAAGGGACTGAAACCCAAAGATGGAAGCCCAAATTGAGTGTCAAGAACAAGACCTGAGCATCACAGGAAGCTCTGACCTCCTCTGAGAATCAGAAGAAAATTACTTTGATTTCTAAATGCAGATTTACCAGCTTAGACCTGAACACCCTAGAAAGTGGCACTGCTCCAGCAGGGCTGGGATGTGGGACTTCCCAGCTGTCGGTCCAAAACTCAGCCCTTTTTCATACTTCTCTTTCAGGGTTAACATTTTGTAAGACCAAATGCCACATTGAAAACAAACTGTGCAGCGCTCTGAAGACCAAACTCCTACATCAGCACCACTGAAATATTTTATCATGGCAGGATCTCAGGTTCTTGCTGTCTTTCTTGAATATCCACGATCTCCATAGTTTTGTTTCCCTACCTATGGAAAAATGTAATAATTTGTCACAACTGCATTAAATCAAAACAGAAGGTATTAATGAATAAACACATTTGGTCGGTATAGCTACCAACTGTCACAGTTGTTTTCAGGAATAGAGAATACCAGCAAAAATCAAGGAAATGATGAAGAAGAATCTTCATGGCCCTTCATTTTCAGTGGGCCACAACAATCACAAGATCCAGCCTTTATGTTTGCACTTTTCATGTGAAATCCTCAAAAAAAAAAAAAAAAGAATTGCAAGTAGAAATCACAGCGCGTTGAGCCTCTGTCTGCCTAGGTGAGACTCCAATTAGTACAGAGACGTTACACCTACAAGTGGTCAGGTTGTTCCTCTGGCAAAGCTGGCCCTCAGGGAAGCAGCTTGCTTGTAAGTCAGGACTGCATGCGGAAACCCAAACGGTGCCTTTTGTGTTCAGCAGCAGCAGAACAGTTCAATGAACCAATGGAGGATTTGTTTTTTTTACTGACTGTATTTCGTATATGAAGCCTGTGATTGCGGACTTTGGATAAAAGCCAAGTCTTTACATAGCACTAGCAGCCAGCAGAGACATCCAAAGCAGTAGATGATAAACTCAGATTAATAGGAAGAAAGAAAAACTGTCCCCAATCTCCATGGCATCACTCAAGCGCCTGGCTGGGGCTCGCCCCCTTTGCCTTGCCACAGAGGAGTTTGAAAGCAGAGGCCAATTTCCTGCTCCTCGGGGGGTGAGGATGGCTCTGGCAGCACCAGCACACCGTACCCTGCATGCTGTCACTGTGCATCTGCAACGCCCACTGTAACCAAAACCAACTCCTCAGCTTCCCGCTTGGATGTTCAGCACAAAACCATTTGTGAATGGTGAGGAAATGCACCAAAAAGACGAGCAGAATAATTTACATACATTTGATATTCAGCAGAGCGCATCTGTTGCACGGTTTCCATATTCATGCTGTTCTCAGTGGAAAATCGTTTGCTTTGTGCTATAAGAGCATACGCCCCCGAGCCTCCTCCTTTTCTTCGCGTTCACTTGCTCCTGTATGTATTAATTATTTAAATGGGATTTCTTCCTGGTTTCCTATCCCCATAGAGTAATCGTTATTTGTTCTATCAACCCTCACAGCAGGTGATAAACACAACTAGCCTCATTCCATGCATGGAGAATCTGAGACAGGAGGGTTATGCACCGACTGCCGTCACAGAGAAGAGTGGCGATAAACACTAGTTTTGGCACACAGGAATTTCTTTGTTGCCTCCCAGGTGCGTACTGTACTCCTGCCCATGCCATGGAAGCTTTTCAAAATTGAAAGACAGCATAACCTTTTAGGGAAAAAAGAACAAACTCAAACCTAACAGGCACTGTGTGCATCGTGGCCACAGTGGTTTTTCATTTACAGAGGAAAAATATGTATACCCAACTTTGGATGTGCATAGATGTCTTTTCTACCCCCCCGGCACACTTTGCTTGCTCGCAGATGTGTAAATGTTTGTGGGTTGAGGTGTGCACGTATGTCAGGATGTCCCAGATGGAAAATTTGCTGTCATTTAATGCTTGGTGAGCCACAGGTAGAGGAATATAGGGTTAGACTACATTACAGAGCAACGCAGAAACAAGACAGATGGAGGGGGCCTGCGGCTGCCCAAAAGACTGCGGAGGCTGGATGGGATTTCTTGGCATGGCTGAAACAAAGCAGCCTGACCCCGCAGCACCTCTGTAATCCTCCGCTTACCCAGGGATATCCAACACTGCCTTGGCTGGGCACTTGGGCACCGTCATTAAACAGTAAGGAAGCTGATGGCAGCTAAACCGCCTGACACATGTGAGGGTTTTACTTGCTCTTTCAAATGTCAAAACCAGGTCAGAGCTATGAGACAGCAAAATTAGACCAGGAAAAATCCTCAGGGTGGCAGCTAATGCAATTAGCATAGCTGGGAGCTGGTGAGGCAGAGAGGGCAGCGGTCCTCCCTCACCTCAGCATGGCCCCGCAGGGTTATTCCAGGTCAGAGAAACAGCCAGAGATGATTCCTTAGCCTGCTCGCCACCTTCTTGCTCCCTCTTCCTTCCTAGAAATGTCCCTCCCTGAGACTGCACATGACTGCGAAGTTAATAAAGGGGATTCAAGGAAACAGGAAATCTCTTCCAAACCCTTTATGCCGCAAAACCTACAGGTCTGTGCAGAGGAAGGTGTGTTGTTAGCCTCATGTGTGACTGCTATGACTGCAGCAGCTGCTCTTTGTGGCTTATTTACGCAGCGGTAGCATTTACAAGGATTCTTGCAGACCATAATTCAGTGGTCTCTGTAGGCTCCACTCCCTACTGTACATGGAACAGCCATCCTGGATGGGACCAAATGTTCATCTTAATGCATTCTCCTGCCTCAGACAGTGTCCTACATCAGACACATAAAGGCAAAAAAATAAAAATAGAATATGGCAATCTTATAGCAACATTTCAGTGTTAAATCCCCTGGCCTCCAGGAGTCCTTGGCTGAAGGGCTTCTTCCTGAGCCAGAAGTGCTTAATAGCCCTTTCTGCATTTCTTCCATGACTCTTTCTAATTGCTTTTGTGATAATCTAAACTTTTGGCATCCACATCCTGGAACTGTAAGTTCCACAGTATAACTACACCCAGGGTGTTAAAAGGAGCTTCTTTTTGTCTCTTCTGAACCTGTCACCTCATCATTTTCTTGATGTTCCCATAGTTCCTGTATGCTGACAGGCAGTGAATAATTGACCTATTTTACTTTCTCAATGCCAGTGTTAATTTCAAAGACCGCCATCATACCCACTACCTCGGATATCTCTTTTTAAAGCTGGTGTGTCCTATTCCAGTCTATTATTTTGCTCCTTGCCTCTCTTCTCAGTACTGTTACTAGTTTTATCGTACCCTTTTGACATAGGGAGGCCAGAACTGCACATGGCATTTGACATTTGGGCATACAACAGTTATATACAAAATGTATATGTATATGTAGATATTTAGTCTGTGTGTGTGTGTACAGACATATATATGGCAGGGATGTTTCTGGTTTTAATCTCTATTTCTTTCTTAAAATTTTGTTAACAGCTAAGTCTTCTGATCAGCACTGAGAACTGCTCTTACGTTTTCACAGAAGTATCTATTATCACTTCAGGCAATTCTGCCCTCAATTGTATTCATTACCTAAACTGCTTTTTGTATGTAAAGCTTCTTGGTAAAAATACACAAGATGGGCTGGTTCCTCCCTTTCTCCTCTCTACCTACAGTATGACGGCCCTGCAGGTAGACTTCCATGTGCCCACTGGCCCAGGGAAGAACCAAACAGTGAGGAACATTGTGGTTCAGCCTGTGTGAAAGCACTGACAACTAATACAGTGATTTTTCAGATAAATATGGAAACTGTGCAGCCAGGTGTCCATGTAGAATGAGGCAGAATCTGAGCATCAGACAGACCCCTAAATCTACTTTAATACAGGTTATGATCCATCCTATATTTACAACACTCACAGGCGATGGGAGGACACAGCACCCAGCCCCTTTTTCAGTAAATGTTTGTTCTGCAGAGGAAGATGGAAATCTCCATCATCAGGAGATCTGAAAAACAAGGTAGACAAACATGTCCCCAGAGTGGTGTATGTCTAACTAATCCCCCTGATGCAAGAAGACCGGCTGGTTAACCTCTCAAGGTCCTTTCCTATCCTAATCTTAAAGTGCCTAAGATTATCAGCCATCTCACAGATTATCAGCCATCTCACAGAAAGATAAACAGATCAGCCCTTATTTTCTCAGAGCACATTTGTGGGGGACAATTTGCAAAGAGCTTCTTCTACCATCCTTCCGGTAAAATTCTGCATTTCATAATGGTTCCTACAGTACTGCCAGATCTTTCTAAAACAATATAAACCAGAGCAGTTCAAAATCATACAGAAGCTCGGTGGTATCTCCTAACCCTCCAACATATCCTTTGTCACTCAGGTCCCTTTTTGATTTTCACAGAAAGGGGGAATATAGTAGACACAAAATCCTTATCAGAAAATAATAAATGGCAAACCTGTCTTGGGATCTTTGAAAATAACAGCAGGCTTGTATTTGCAGCTGACAAGTGTTATGAACTCAAGTTACTGGATTGCTGTTTAGAAAGTTGTTTTCCAAACTGCAGTGTTTTAGTCCTGTTGTCTGCTTTCCCCTACAGTATTTTAAAGTGATGCTTTGCACAACTGGGAGACCAAAAGGTTGATCTACCCATTTCCCTACAATGCCACCTTTATTCCTGCCATTTTCCTGGAGCATCTGCAGCAAGGTTTGCTTTCTAAATGTAACTGAGTGTGTTCCTTATTTATTACCTGCTGGAAAATCCAGTGCCAGAATTTTAGGAATAACACCATTAACACATTGTGTGCTCTGATGATTATTTCTCTGTTGACAAGATCGAGAGCTCACACCGCATAACAATGAACTAAAAAGCACGCAGCAATGGATTAAAATGGCAGAACTTAATTTCAGGCTTCAAAACATTTGTGAAGCAAATGCTGTTTTGAAAAATGGCAACTGAGTGAGTTTAGCACAGCAGGATTAGTCCCTCTAATGGTTAAAAACTCAGTAGACCCTAGCTCATCACATGGGGATGGTAATTATCTGGAGAGAATGGTATTTGTATGCAGCATCCAACTGGCCAGGAGCCCAGAGAGCTCATTTACAAGTCCAAGATCGAATTTTTCTTTTGCTGGTCCTGGGGCATTCCAGGTGATATGGGAATGACACCAACACCAGTGGAAAAATCTCTGGCCCCCTGCTAAGGTGAGTAGAGCTCTGCTTGCCACCCACCGGCTCCTGTCCCGCCATCTAGTGGAGTGTCTCCGTATGTCACAGGCACCCGAATAAGCAGAAAACCTTATATCTGGAGGGTGAACACAGAGATATAGCGAGGGGAAGTCTTCTTTGAGTCTTCTCTATGGGGATCTCTAAGTTTATTGAGGATACATTTCAGCGCAATGTCTTCGGGGAGAAAAATTAGGCAAAGAGGTTAGCTGGCCTTAGAAAAAAGCTGTTCAACTTTAGAGAGGTGTCTGTGATAGAAGTTGTAACCTTGCCTCAAGTTGCAGTAAAACCAGCCACAGTGTGGGACAGAGCCATGAGCAGCCTCGCTGGGATCCTCTTCCCCCAGGGCTCAGCAGCTGCGTTTGTGCTCAGGCCCTTCCGTCACTCCCCGCCTGCATTAGGCTGCAGCCATGGGTGGGCCTGGCCCTGTATCATAGAATCACAGAATGGTTTGGGTTGGAAGGGACATCAAAGATCATCTAGTTCCAGCCAAAGACACCCTCCACCAGACCAGGTTGCCCAAAGCCCCATCCAGCCTGGCCTTGAACACTTCCAGGGAGGGGGCAGCCACAGCTTCTCTGGGCAACCTGTTCCAGTGCTCACAACCCTAGCAGTAAAGAATTTTTTCCTTATATCTAATCTAAACCTACCCTCCTTCAGCTTAAGGTCATTACCCCTTGTCCTGTCACTCCATGCCCTTGTCAACAGCCCCTCTCCAGCTTTCCTGTAGGCCTCTTCAGGTACTGGAAGGCTGCTGTAAGGTCTCCCTGGAGCCTTCTCTTCTCCAGGCTGAACAACCCCAACTCTCTCAGCCTGTCCTCATAGGAGAGGTGCCCCAGCCCTCTGATCAGCTTCGTGGCCCTCCTCCGGATTCGCTCCAACAGCTCCATGTCCCTCTTATGTTGGGGGCCTCAGAGCTGGATGCAGTACTGCAGGTGGGGTCTCGCAAGAGCGGAGTAGAATATCTTGTGCATCCCAGCTCCGGCTTGACTATGGGCTTTGGTCCCACTCCACTGGCCATGTTGGGGCACCATGGGACTGCGCCCTTGCTGGGGAGCACACTGCCCCTGCCTGCCTCCCACTCTCCTGGCTCCTCTTCCCTTATGTAGCAGTGTGGTGGGTTGACCCTGGCTGGAGGCCAGGTGCCCACCAGAGCCGCTCTCTCACTCCCCTCATTCACTAAACAGGGGAGAAAAGGCATAACGAAATGCTTGTAGGTCGAGATAAGGACAGGGAGAGATCACTCACTAATTATCGTCACAAGCAAAACAGACCAAACTTAGAGAGGGAATTCATCTAATTTATTACTAGGCAAAACAGAGTAGAGGAATGAGAAAATAAAATCAACTCTTAAAACACTTTCCCCTACCCCTCCCATCTTCCCAGGCTCAACTTCACTCCCAGCTTCAACCTTCCCCCCCTCAGCGGCACAGGGGGACGGGGAATGGGGGTTATGGTCAGTTCATCTCATGGTGTTTCTGCCGCCTCTTCCTCCTCAGGGGGAGGACTCCTCTCATCGTTCCCCTGCTCCAGCATGGAGTCCCTCTCACGGGGTGCAGACCTTCAGGAGCAAACTGCTCCAGCGTGGGGTCCCCCATGGGGTCACAAGTCCTGCCAGCAAACTTGCCCTGGCGTGGGCTCCCCTCTTCACGGGTCCACAGGTCCTGCCAGGAACTTGCTCCAGCGTGGGCTTCCCACGGGCCGCAGCCTCCTTCAGGTGCCTCCACCTGCTCCGGCGTGGGGTCCTCCACGGGCTGCAGGTGGAATCGCTACACCCCCTCATCCTTCCTCCATGGGCTGCAGGGGGACAGCCTGCTTCACCATGGCCTTCACCACGGGCTGCAGGGGGATCTCTGCTCTGGCGCCTGGAGCTCCTCCTGCCCCTCCTTCTGCACTGACCTTGGTGTCTGCAGAGTTTCTTACATCTTCTCACTCCTCTCTCTGGCTGCAAAAGCTCTCTCTCTCTAAGTGTTTTTCTTCTTCTTAAATATGTTATCACAGAGGCGCTGACTGGCTTGGCCTTGGCCAGCAGCGGGCCCGTCTTAGAGCCGGCTGGCATTGGCTCTATCAGACACAGGGGGAGCTTCTAGCAGCTTCTCACAGAAGCCACCCCTGTAGCCCCCCCGCTACCAAAACCTTGCCACGCAAACCCAACACAAGCAGGCCCTGCTGCTCCATGAGACGTTGGAGTCAGCTCACTTAACAAAGGGATCTAGTGGTGAGCCATGTCTACTGTGGAGCTTAAATAGGATGAATTCCACCCTCATTCTTTGCAAAGCAATTGAACCAGGCAGGCATGCACTGATTTTTTTTTTTACTTCTTTTTTTGTGGATGAATTTATAAATTTTCTACTCTGCTGTAAGAGCAGATCTCTCTGCAGAGAGATCCAGGCTCACTGCCTGCGGATTAAGCAGAGTCAGATCACGGCAAGCAGAAGCAGTTAAAACCCTGCTCACCTTTCCCTGAGGTTTGGCATGGGAGGGGCCCTTTCTGCAGCATATCTAATCTGAGTCAAAGGACTGTACCACATTGCATTTAAATAGGAGGGAAGTAGGGACTCATACCAGGATTAAAGCTCCGGGCACTGCAGAACCGGAATGCTTCTCCCTCTGCGCACATGTGATTTCCATGCAGACCCATCTTGCCATGGAGGACAACACACACATTCCTCTCTGACAACATTCCTTTTCCCTCTGACAACATGATTTTTCCAAACCCTCTTGTCCATTCTGAATAGGGATAGGAGCATATTATTTTTATTCCAGTTTGTGTAACCAGTCTAAATTGGTGTAAGTGACAGCACATAGTTCATCCGAGAATCATTGGGTGACCCAGAACAGGGCTCGAAAGGACCTGAGGCAGTCTGTCCCTCTGTTGTGGGGCAGGATCAGCTATTATCTGTCTCATTCACGGTGAATCTAACCTGCCTTCTCATCTCACTGGAGCAGGTTTCTACTCCATTCTCAAAAGCCCACAGCAGCAGAGAACTTGGTAGACAGCCTATTCCTTGCTTCCCTATTGACAGTACTGGAAAGCATTTCCAATGCCTAATCTAAAATTCCCTTGCAGCAAAATAAAACAACTCATATTCATCTACTCATTCCCACTGCTCTTCTGAACCCTTGCTGATGAGTCTACACCTTTTTCAAAGTGCGTTGCTAAAGCTGGAACCAGTGCTCCAGAAGGTATTAGCAGCACTGAACAGAGCTCAGCCCCTCACATCTTTAAGACAGCAGAAGTTTCTTACACATAACATCACCACTTATGTGTTCCAGTATGATGTGGACTTTTCTTAAAACACGTAAGACATGATTATAGGGAAAATTTCTTCACTGAAAGGGTTGTCAAGCACTGGAACAGGCTGCCCAGGGAAGTGGTTGAGTCACCATCCCTGGAGGTATTTAAAAGACGTGTAGATGTGGTGCTTAGGGACATGGTTTAGTGGTGGACTTGGCAGTGCTAGGTTAATGGTTGGACTTGATGATCTTAAAGGTCTTTTCCAGCCTAAACGATCCTGTGACACTATGATTCTGGTTCAGCTTTGGATCTGCCAATTCCCCAGATCTTTTCTGCAGAACTGGTGCCCTGTTCTCTGTCCCTGGTCTGTAGCTGATCATTTCTGCTCTGCACTCAAGAGCATGACATCAGAGCAGCCATATGGCATGTAGCATTAGCTCAGCGTTCCCTGGCATTTGCCAGCAACAGAAGCCCAGGGAAGAGGACCACGGCCAGTATCAGGCAGCACTTCCCCCATACTCCCTCTCAGCTTCTAGCAGTGTATGGCTCAGAGCTTGCTTGAACCTCGTGTTGCATCTTTGTGTGTAAAAGCCTTAGATTTTCCTTTAGTAAATTTGTTTGACTGCTCATTGACCCACTGGCCTTGTCCAAGTGCCTTCTAATGATTGAGGCCATTTGTCCAATGTCTCAAGATCATTTTTTAATTCTAATCTCAATCTCCAATACGCCTGTGGTCCTTCCCAACCTAATGCTGTCTGCACCTTTAATGAATGCACCCTTTATTCCAGCATCGGGCACACCAGTGAAACATTGAATGGTAGCAGACCCAAGACAGGAGCAGGCCTTTCTACCGTAGTTCTTTTAGTCACATGGATGTTTATAAGGTTACTAAGTGTAAAATGTGGCTGCAGCTGTGGGCAGCACCTTGCTTCAAAGCTCTCATCTTGGCAATTCCGGTTCTGTTTTTCCTGAAAACGCAGGAGTTGCAGTGCAGCCTGGCACCCTCACACATCCCGCCCTCCCTCTTCCTCCCTCCCCGGGAGGGTTTTAGGTGAGCTGCACTGTCACAGCTAAAAAGGCTTTTTGTTGCTGTGCAGTGACCTCTCTGTCTCTTTGAAGAAGTGCAGCCAGCCATCAAGCAAAGCAGAGCTGTGGGTGTGCAGCCAAGGGAGGTGCAGAGGATTTTCAGGGACCCAGCTGCAACAGGAAGAATTGTAAATACTGCAAACGTCAGGGTGACAACACCTACATTTCTTCTGAGTGCAGGATGGGTTGTTGCTGAACTGAAGACCTTTCTTGTATTCTAAAAAGTGATGCCTTTGTCTGGGATATCTGCATCTATCTAATCCAGTCTAACGTATTCTATTATTTGTGAATACGTCAGACCTGATAAGCTACGCTGATGATGAAAGATCAACTGTTTCAAGTGCCAATCTTGGGATCTGGGATTCTGGCTTAGTACACTGCCAATGGAGAGCTAAATTACAAATTTTGGCTCAAGATCCAAAAGGCTCCAAGGATTGCCAGGGACTGAAAGGCTGGCTATATTGCGTAACCTAAGCACATCTGAAAGAGTCAAACTGATGGATGGCCTGGTTTTCTGCAGTCAATTCCCAATTAATGAGAAGGTTTAGCACCTAGAGATCAAATCTTTATTGCTCTGAAACTCCCCGGGGAAAGAACTTGAACAAAACCAGAGCTACAGTTGCCATCTGGGTGGATAGAATGAGGAGCTACAAAGTCGCAGCTCCTGTTTCAGTCCTAAATTCCAGCCCGATTTGTGAAGACACAAGCTGATCTTGCATCACGGGCTTGTCATGCACCCTCTCTCCCAGTGCAAGAGCCTTCGTGCCAGGAGACACGCTGGGGAAGGAGGCACTAGGCACAGACTGCCCTGCCAGGCCTCTCTCCACCGCCTGGTGCCGCTCAGTTGTTTAGTCTTCAATTTTTCAGTTTCTCTCTACCAGGTTATATACATATACATACATATATATATATTTAAGACCCTCTCCCCCACATCCAGTAAATGATGTAAAATATCATCACTACTACGTGACTTTCACAGTCTCCTTAAAGGTTAGAACACACTGGTCCCATCCCTTCACAGCCCAGCTTCACCTCTGTCCTCCAGCCTCACCTCTCACTTATTTCCATATACTGCACCTGGCACAAGACTTAGCTGCAGGCAGGATCTCCTCTCTTTTCATACAGCTCAATGGGAGTTGCCACAATGGGCTGAAAACTGTACTGTTTAATTAGAAGAAGAATGGTGAGGAATCAGCTGTCGTCTGCCATTTTAATCCAAGACACAATTAGCTGAGCACACTCATATCCAGATGCTAATATTTGATGGAAGTGAGTAACACTGCAATAATTCACGACTGGCTGAGATGTGTCTTCCATGAGAAAGGCTTCTTGGGAGGCTTTGCAGACACCTGCCTGGAAAATCCTCCTCAAATGATATTAAAAGCCTCATCTATAAAAACACAGGGCTTCCACCAGTCCTTGGGAATTTATACATCTCCAAAGATGAGGTGCACCATCAGGAAACCTTGTCACATCATTGTAGATGTCAGTCAGCATCTAAAAAGACCCTGCTGTGAAGGGACCACCTTTTTAACCTACCACTCTGGACTGTATTAACCCTGGCTAGATGTGAGAGGTGCTTGAAGGGGCTGCTTGCACATAAAGCAGGTGAAGAACACAAAGGTTTTCTTCAAACAATGCGGGTTTTTGCGGGGGGACGACACAGACACATGGACGGACGGACAACCAACCCTAAAAATAGTGCATTTTCTAATCTAATTCAGCACATGACATAATTATCTGTTTATATGGCATCACAGGAAATTTTCAGCACTGCTACCTCAGTGAAGTGCTTCTCACAAAGCCTACACCAATTAAAATACCACTAACTTAGTCCTGGGATTTATTCAGTGTTATCTGAGTTTAAATTAGTTTTAAAAGCAACTCAAGTTAAAAGGATGCAAAACCTTGTCATGTCAGCACTCCTAGTCTCATTTAAAGCTTTTTCAACTTGATATTGATTTAGTTTAACTCCACATCAAACTGGTGTTCACACAGGAGCCTTGACCTATTTAACCAACACATTTTTAAGTACTATCTCCCATTTCACAGCTGCAACTCTGAGTATAGCAAAGCGACCCGAAGGTCCATCTACCTTAGCAGTTGTGCCAAACGGTTTCTACCCTGACTCCAGTAAACTGAGTCAACTGCTGAATTTGTAAGAGGTTTCAATAATACTACAGAAATACTAATTTTTCTAGAACAATCTCTTAAAAATAAAACCAAATTGAAACACACCTACTAACTGGATGTTTTTAGCTGTGTATTACACTATGGAGAAGGAGCCAAATGTTCCCCTGTCACTCAGCCCACTGCTAAAGATGTAAGTTGCTCTTATTCCACTGTGCTTTGTAAAAAGAGGGGCTATCTTTTATCAGGCCAGCTGCCTCTTAGAAAAAAAACAGATAAGCTTTTGGGCAGGAGCCCCCTTTTCAGGTCCGAAAGAGCAGCAGTAGACCTGAAAGTGAAAAACAGCAAAAAATTACTTATAAATTAAATTAGATTATGTAAGCAGCTAGACAATCTGGGGGGGGGGGAAAGGGCGCTGATATCTGGAGCAAAGGAAGGGATAGCAGGGGAGGAGGAGATAAAACCCGAGCTCCTCTGGCACACACAAAGAAAGCAATGAGTAATTTACTGCCTGAGGAGGGTGAGGGACAGGGAATTGTGTTCCCTGCCCTGGTGTCTCTGCCAAGTGCGGGATGGTTGGCAGTATTAAGCATTGTAGGTCCCATGATGTCTTTTGAAGGTATTTTGTCGATGTCTCCTAAGAATCAGGGTTCAAGGGAGGTCTACCTTTATTTTAACTGTGACAGGCTGCTGCAGAAACATATGTGCAAGGGGGAAAAAAGAGGCCCAGGTGTTACTGTCCTTCTGCCTTTCATCTCGACCCTGACTGCTGGACTCAATCTCACTGATCTGTGGAAAAAAAAAGAAAAATATACCTGCCTAAACCAGTCCTTTCACAAGTGCAAGAAGTGGTGTGTCTGAACATACCCAACTCGATTTATCTGAGGGAGTAATAACAGGAAGAGTCTAACAGCTTCTTAATTATTTGTTCATTAAAAAAACCCATAATTTATTTGGAGAAGGCACAGCACACGTGAATATGTGTCACGGCCCTTGCATGGTGTCAGGAGCTCCTCGGCAGCGAGCGACGATGGAGACCATAGCGAGACACCCCGCAGATGAGATGGCAGCAGCCGGAGGGGGTCAGGGCAGCAGATACACGCCTTATCAGGCTGTTAATGGAGTGAGCACAGCAAGTGACGTGGTGGCGCCCCTGACCGCGGTGGGAGATGGGCAGCAGCGTTTCCTCGAGATGCCCGGGAGCATTTCTCCTTGAAAACTGAGCTTGTGCCGGAGCTGAAGAGTAAGATTCACGCCCAGGTCAGTGAAAGAGGAAGGAAGAGGAAGAAGGCAACAGCCGCTGGGCACACCTGCCAGTCAAAGCACAGCGAAGCCCATCACAGCGACAGACCGCGCTCACCCCCTGCCCTCGGCTGAGGGCAAGGAGGGCCGGCCTTCCACCGCACTTCCTCCGCCTCAGCGCAGGCATGCCGCCGCCCCCCCGCCGGCACGGCTCTCCTGGCGTGTGCGGGGAGGCGGTTTGTGCTGCAGAAACCTCACCCCCCCGCCCAAGGCCGCCCTAACGGCCCCCGCCAACCACCACCGCCGACAGGCCGACAGGCAGACAGGCAGACTGACCGACCGACCGACCGACCGCCGCGCGGGGGCGCCGGGCGGGGCGGGGGCGGGGGGGAGGAGGAGGAGGAGGAGGGAGGGAGGAGGGCGCGCGTGCGCGATGACGCGCCGGGACGTGCCCGCTATATGAGCTCCGGCAGGCGCTGACTCGGCCCTTTCCGCCTCGCTCCCGCCCGCTCTCGGGTCGCTGCGCAGAGACCCGCGCCGCCGCCCCCCGCCGCCACCATGATCATCTACCGGGACTGCATCAGCCGTAAGGGTGGTGGCACCGCACGGGGAAGGGGGCCGGGAGGAACGGGCGGGCGATCGGTTGCTCGGTCGGGGGAAGCGGCTAGCCGCGGCCTGGGCCCGGCCGCTGGGCCTGGCGGTGCTGCGCATGTGCGGGAGGCCGCGGCGGGGGGGGCGGGGAGTGAACGGGGGGGGCCACGGACCGCCTGGGCCGAGGCCGCGGGGCCCGGGCTGGAGCGGCGGGGGGCGGGGGGGGGGGGCTTGAGGGCAACGGGAAGCTGGAGCGGAGCGCGGCCTGGAAGGGCGGTGAGGAGAAGGTGGCTGCGGGCCGGCCCGGCTGCGGGGAGGCGGAGGGCGGAGGCTGACGCGGCGGCGCCCGCCTCTATGTGTCTGTCCCCCGCAGAGGACGAGATGTTCTCCGACATCTACAAGATCCGGGAGGTGGCGAACGGCCTGTGCCTGGAAGTGGAGGGGAAGGTGAGTGGCCCGCCCGCCCTGAGGAAGGTTGGGGGGAGGCAGGCAGGCCTCGCTGCTGTGACTCAGGGCCTGGCCGCTACGTGGAGCCGAGCCGGTGGCGGAGGTTTGGGGAGAGGGGGCTGGCTTCCCTGCGAGGTGGGGAGACCCCCCACGGCCTGGTGCCTGTGGCCGGGGTAGGGCTGGCTGCTGCCACAAGTGGTGTGTGAGAGGGCCCGGGGCAGCTAAGCTGGACTGCAGCGCCGGCGGTGTGATGAAGCTTTGGTCAGGCAGCAAAGGGGAGAGGAGCCTGGCTTAAGAAATCTGTGATGGGGCTGCAGTCAGGTTCCTTGCACTTAACTGTGGCTCTGAAGTCATGCCCTGCTGTCAGGTCATAGATGTGTAAGAGCGGTAGCATTAAGATTTTTGCAGAGCCGTTAAGTTTTTTGATGTCTCTAAATCTAGATGGTCACCAGGACAGAGGGTCAAATTGATGACTCTCTAATTGGTGGCAATGCCTCTGCTGAAGGTCCTGAGGGAGATGGAACAGAAGCCACGGTCATAACTGGTGTTGATATAGTAATAAACCACCACCTTCAGGAAACCAGCTTTACAAAAGAATCCTACAAGAAGTACATCAAGGACTACATGAAAGCGTGAGTATTGGAAGGCTTTTTCTTTAAATGGGATTGCGAAATTTTTAGGTTGCTGAGATTTTTAAAAGCAGTGTTGAACTTTATTCTTAGTAGGTGTTAGTTCTGATACAGGTTGCCATACTGGCTGTGAGCTTCAGTAGTGTCTTAATACTTGGTAAAACTTGAGCTGTAAAGATTTGATACTGGAATATCTAAGTTTATCTTGGCTGAGGTAGAGGACCTGATCACGTGCTTTGGATATTATTTGTAACCTTGCTGTTTTCTTTTGGATTCCTCTATGCCAAATGTGCATGTGGACAGGGGTGAAGTGGTAAAAAAAAGCTTCAGGAAGCTTTTCTAACTTGACAGTTTAAATGTCCAAAAATAATATGTGTGAATGGAATGTTTTGCTAATTCAAGGTATAATTTCTGTTGCTCAGTGTTCAGTGGGGGTTAGTATTAAAGGTGACAATGCTTTGTGATACTGATAGATTGTGCTCTTGGTGCTGTGGAAATGGCTTGCTACCATTTTTGTCTACTGCTATCCTAGAAGTAAAATGAGCTTGATATGAGTGTTGGGCACTGTTCTGCTAATTCACTACCAAAGTTAAGTTACAATTTGGGGTCTTTGAGAGGGAAAGGGGGAAAGGCAGCAAAATCAAATGGTCTGACTGCTGTTATGATGTGATGCTGCACAGTGAAGTTTTTAGTCTAGAACATGTTTTCAGAGCTTTTTTCCTCTTCCAGAATCAAAGCCAGACTTGAGGAACACAAGCCAGAGAGAGTAAAGCCTTTCATGACAGGGGCTGCAGAACAAATCAAACACATCCTTGCTAACTTCAAAAACTACCAGGTAATTAAATGTGTATCACTGCAGTACTGCTGTAAGGAGATGTAAGCTGCAATTGGTTCATCTGCTGAACTAGCTTGTGGAGAGTTTTGAGGGCTCCGTTCTGCGGATGTCTAACTTGCCCTTCTCTGAAAGTATTAGGTGCTCTGAGAGGGAGGAGAGATAGTGAAAGACTCTTAACTATTTGGGGATCTCATTTTGGCTTGCAGCGCTTGCTGTTAACTACGTTTGTAGCTACAACCATTTAGGAGCAGTGGAGTTAAAGACTTAAAAGATGGGTCACTTTGGCCCCTGCTGTGTCTTACTCTGCTGTTCATATGAGTGTGGTAAAGCTATGTGGTACTAAAATGGACACGCTGCAGAAAGCAAAATCCCTGCAGCTGGTTGGGGAGACTTCTAAACTGAACTAGGAGATGTTACAACTTTCTTGTCTAAAAAGTAATAGCTCATTAAATGTCTCAGTAACACATTTCTCTGAAGTTCTTTGTAGGAGAGAACATGAATCCAGATGGTATGGTGGCTCTCCTGGACTTCCGTGAGGATGGCGTGACCCCATATATGATTTTCTTTAAGGACGGCTTAGAGATTGAGAAATGTGTAAGTACTGACCTGAATTGGGTGGATGTGCCTAACTACCTGATTAGCTCTCAGTGCATCACTTGTTCTGTCCTATCCTTGTTAAAGTTGAACAGTAGCTGCCAGTTTAAAAACTTAAAAGTCCATCTAAGTGTAGCCTAATTGCTGCTTTGTATTATACAAAGTGGCTGAAAGTTCCCTTGTATACTATTCAATTACACTAAAAGGGGACATTGTTTCATGGCAATGATTCATGGTGACTTAATGGCTAAAAAATGCAGAAGGAATTGCCTTGGTGAGATGTGTGTAACTGGTAATGGTTTTAAACTATTAAAGACAGTGTCCTCTGAAATGGAGCACCTCTACTTTGGATCCCTCTAGGGTGGTTAATTCTGAAGTAGTTACATGTTCATGTTCTGTCTTCTTTAACTTAATCTGATGCCCTTATTTTGTTATGCAAGAACTGTCTGTTTAAATATTGCCCTAAATTTGGGAACATGGTAGTACTTGACCAAGTACTTAACCTTATTCTATCTGAATCTCCAACTGCCTGAGCTCAGGCAGCTCCTGTGGTCTGCTTTATCTTTACTCTGTGTTGGAATGTGATTGCAGGAAAACAGTCTTTGGATCCCAACACTTGAATGTTTTGGGTTATTTGGAGAGCCAGGGAATTCACTGCAGACTGGTGGTGTGGGATCACCAATTGCTTTGCCCAGTCATTGCAGACTGATGAAGCCTGTTTATAGCCAGCTAAATTTATCTACTAAAGCCTCTTACAGGCTTTCTGGTATGCAACTCATGTAAAGATGAACCAAGTTGTAGCGTGAGGCAGTAGCCTCACTAAAGGAACTCTGGCCCAGACACCACCTCCTGCAGCTTGACTGGAGGCAATGTGTCTGTCCTGGACCCTGGAACAGGCAGTCACCTGGAAGGTACCTCCTCTAAGCAGAAGCTCCTGTGCACCTCCCCTACTTGGGCAGACCTTCTGGATCTGTCATTCACATAACCCCATCTACTTCGAGATGGGGTAAAAGAATAGTAGTGAGACGTTCCAGTGGGCAAAAAAACCCCTGTTCTAGCTTCTTGGTACAGCTCTTGTAAGAGACAGCACATACATTGTAAGTTTAGTACTTGTTTAGGATGTGCTCCTGTTTGAGAGGAAATGTGAAACTTGGTGTGTCAAACAAAACGGCTGTGAGGATCTTGTCTGGCTTGCTCAGCAAGTGATGGCAGTTGCTCTGTATGATGGTAGAAATGCTCAGCATCCTCTGATAGACCATGAGCACTTGTCCTGTTGCTCTCTGGTTTGCACTAAGATGCAATAATAACTTCCTTGCGCTTTCTGTCTGCCTGACTGTGGCAGCTCAGATTGAATTAGGGAATACACAAATAAATTACAGAAACTTCTCCTGACTGTCATGACCTTGAACTAACACTTGATACTCTTGTTTCAGTAACAAATCAAACAGTATGGTTTTGGATCACCTGTCTTCATAGCTGGCTGCTGTTTCTTCTTCATCGGCACAACACCAGGAATTGGCAATGTCTAACAACTGGACTGATGTCATCTTGAGCTTTATTCACTTATTTTGACCCTGATTTGGAGTGGAGGCATTGTTTTAAAAAAAGGAAAAAACAAACATCTGTCATGTAGGTTGTCTAAAATAAAACTCATTTAAACCCATTCTAGGTGATGCCTTTTGGTCTAGTGTGTTTCTTAGGGTGACTTGCAGGAGAGGTTGCAGCAAGATGGTTGTTGAAGGATTTGGTACTATAAGTAGTATAGCCTGGTCCTAGTGTGCTACAACTTGACTGTCTCCAGACAGACCTCACATGGTTTCTACCTGTGTCACTGGAGTCCAGGAGCAGGCTGAGGGGAATAAGGCAAAGGTCAAGAAGTGTCATCGTAGCGGAGTTGGACCTTCATCTTTCATGATTGCACAGAGACTTCGATCTCTGGAAGATACCAAAGTTAATTAAAAAAACCCCACAGAATGGAATATGTGCTACTCAAATTGAGTGCTGGCTGAGCTGCTTTGTCAGACGAGGAGTCTCCTCAGCTGTAGTGTCACTTCAAGTTGAAGGTAGGAGGATGGAGGGATGGAGCACTAAACACCAGTGCTCTGAGCCCAGGGAGTGAGAACATTGGAGTGGGGGGTGAAATTACTACGTTTTCCAACACAGCCTGGCTGTGGTACTACCTCTGTATTTGACAGCTATTCAGGAGGAGATTAACGAGAACTCAGTCTAAGTTGAAGGATTTCAGGTTTTTCTGTACTTGCCTTCTTGGGGAGAGAAGTGTTGGAATGGTCTGGTCCCATCCTAAGGCAGATGGATGTCTTGGCTTGAGACTTACCTGAGTATTATCTTCTGTTCCTGCTGTGTTCCTTGTTAGGAAGTGCATCTGTTTGACAGACCTGGAGCAAACAGCCATTGCTTCTCTGGTTCTTGCTGAGATGCAACAGTAATAGGTTCCTTGCGCTTTCTACCTGTCTGACCTCGTGGCAGTCTGGATTGAATGAAGGAACACAAACACTGTATGCTCCTGCTGACAGCATGGCCGTGTGCCTGACCCAGGGATGTTACCTAGAACTGCTAGTGACTTCAGTCCAAGGCACAGGAGGTTAAGGTCCCTGGGAGGGGAGGGCATCACCCACTTGCTCGCTGTTGATCTGTGAGGCCTCAGGCCTCAGCTTCCACAGAGTTTTGGCATCCTCCCCATCTTGTGTTGGGGTTTGGCCCCTGGTGCCAGAGGGCTGAGGTGGAGGAAGGCTTCTGCAGGGCTGAGATAGGTGCAGCAGGCTGGGAGGAGTGAGATGCTGTCTGTGGAGGCGGGAGCGGAGTGTGCCCCAGTTATCTTGGAGGCTCTTGTCTGGTTTAAACACCCTATTTTAGTTCTGTGGGAACTTCATGTGCATATTTTCTTTAGTGTTCCCAAGGAAGTCTTGAGTCAGCTGTGCTTCTGGCTGAGGTACAGCTTTGGTGTAATCTAAGCAGTGTAAATTAATGCTCCTCTGCCTTCACCCAATGGGTCAGGGAGGCAGGTTCAAAGCCTAAATAAAATCACTGTGAGCCAGTTCTCCCTCTCCTTGAAGTAGATTTAATGGGCCAGGTGAGGATGTTACCTTGCCCTTCCCCTTGCATCTTTGTTAAACTGGGAGCCTTAAAGGAAGGGGAGAGTAACCACTTCCTTAGCTTGAGCCTTTTGCTTCTCAGTGGAGTAAGTTCAGCATGGGCAGGGCAGTGCTTGCATGGCCATGCAGCCCCTAATTCCCCCAGCTCCCACTTCCAGGGAGTCACAAGTGTTTAAAACTGAGTGGAACTGGGATGTGGGAGTGGAAGCAGCTCTTCCCCCTGCCTGGCTGCTCAGCGAATCATGCTGAGGCTGGGAGCCCTGGGCACGAGCCTGGAGCTGCTGTGTGGCAGCTGCTGTGCAAATGACAAGGTGCCGTTTCGAAAAGCAGCACCTTAAAAGCACGGTGAGCGCAGCCTTGCTCTTGTGTTGGATGGCTTAGGGAAATTATGTGCCATCCTGTCTATTCCAGGCTAACTGGGATATTTAATTGGTGTGTGCAAATATGCCTCACTAGTTGGTTGCATCCTCCTATCAATCTCGTCTGCTTTTCTGCATGACGGAGCGTCTGATGGGAAGTCTGCCTTCAGCCTGTTGTAGGAAAGTGTCAGTTCAAAGATGCAGGATTTTGTTCTGTTTGTATCTCCAGCGAGCTCCAAGGGAAGTGTTTTTGTTCCTGGTTGTACTGCCAAAAATACATTGCTGCCTTCAGTTTCTCGGGGAAAAGGGCAAGTCTTGTAGCTCTGTGGTGTCAAGCCTGCAAGGGAGGAGAGGTCAAACTGGGTGCCATGGCAAGGAAGGCTGTGGCAGTGAGAAGCAGCGGTCGCAGCTGCGCTGCTGTGGTAGCTACCTGCAGCAGAAGCAGGGCGATGGGAAGTCAGGATCTAGCTCTTTGCTGTGGGAGTTGCTATGTGCTATTAAGTGGGAGGCCCGTGGCTGGTTAAGGCAGTTGTCAACAGTGTGATGCAACTCTGAGTTGGAAGTGAAGTCATGTATTTCCTTGTAACCCAATTCTTCCTCTTCCGGTCCCTCTTCATTTCAAGCAGCTGTTTTCTCAGGCTCAAAAGCAAAAGTGATTTGAGAAGGCAAGGCTTCACACTGTTGTAATACTACAGCTTCGGAGTTACTAAATTGATAAAAATGCCTCATCATACATAACAAATTACCCTGGTGCTGTTTAAACACAGCCTGAACTGAAGGACAGCTTTAAAACCTATCCCCATCTTGTTTTAAAACATGTGCTTATCAGGCTTGTATCTCCCATTCCTGGGAAGATGTTTTCTGTGGCTGGGAGGGCTGTGGAGCTGGGAAGGATCCAAATAACTTTTCCCCTGAGCCTTGTGGAGTGGGTGAAGTGGCTGGGTAGAAACCAGGGTTGGGTCCCAGCCCTGCGTGGGGTGGGAGGGTGCTCTTGCACCCACCACCAGCCAGGTGCTGGCAGGGGGGGAAGGCTGATTGTTATAGAGATGGGGTAAGAACTCCTCCCTCTTTAGTTTTGTACTTTTGTGGTTAAGGGAGTGACTACTGTGCTGGGTGCATGTCCCACGGTCCCCTTGGCCTTTTGCCCTCCTGCCCCACTGCTCCCCCTCAATGCCTGCTCTGTCTCACAGTTTTGCTGCCCCAGCTGGGTCTCACCCCATCTACAAATCCACCCCTTTTTGCCCTCCCAAAGCATCTCTGCTGTGTCTCCAGCCCACAGCCCTGTGCAAGGGTTCAGCCAAGTGCTGGCAAAAAAATATCCCACCTCCTGCGGGCCAGTGAACTGTGCTGTTAACATCCGAACGCTGCTGCAGCAGCATGTTGCTCCTTGGCCACCTGGTTTGAGGAGAAAGGGTGCAGGTTTGGGGATGTTCATGCAGCGGAGGGAGCACCTGGTGTGCTGGGGGAGGCACAGGTGGGGCCATGGGGAGCTGCATACCCCCATTGCCCCCTCTTAGGTACCCAGCTGAGCCAGCCTGGCTGGGTCCCTTGGCTTTGCCCACTCAGTGTGGGTGGGGGGGTGTATGCCAGAGCCCAGGTGGGCAATGGTCCTGGAGCCTCATGCAGCCCTCTGCTTTGGCAAGAGGAGGGAGAGCCTGCAAAGGGAAAACTTTAAATCAATGCATGTAGGGAACAGAGTGGGGTTTGGTTTGATTTGGTTTTTTTTTTTTTTCTTTCTCACTTGGTTTAGCTCAAGGCCAGGAGGGACTTACCATAAGCTTAGGACATGGTTGTTGTCAGAGAAGTAAAATTAGATTATTGAAAAAAAAAAAAAAAAAAGCTGAAACTTGCTTCCTTCCCTTAGCAAGGGTCTGGCTGTTTCAGGCCAGCCCACTGCAGCCCTGGCAGCGCTTTCAGCGGCAGCTGTCTAGGGAGGATGCTTTTATTAAACAGCAATAGTATCTGCATCAAGATACCTCTGCTTTCTCACGTGCTGCTGCTGGCTTGGAGCAGGTGAGATGCCTCCCTCCACTCCCATGGCCCTCTGGCTGCACTTCAGCTCTGCAGCTGCTTCCCTGGGATTGGGCTGCAGTTGTAAACGGGGATGTTTCACCCTGCACCAGCCGGCAAGTCAATCTTTGTGTTGCTGCTAGCTCACAGCGGGACAGCAGCAGCAATACACCGTGTTTGTTTAGTTTTGAGGAGAAAAAGCCTGAAATTCTTTGCCATAAAAAGCCCAAAATGCATTGCCAGGAGCGCAACTGTGCTGGTTTGTGGTCCCTGTGCCTTGGCTGCCTTTGGTTGGAGCTGCAGCTGGAAGCTGTTGTGTAAAGATCACAGCCAAGCAGCTGTGGCCAGGGCTGGGGGCCTGGGGAAGCTTTTTTTGGGTGCTGACAAATGCTGGTGACCCTGGAAGCATGGCAGGATGTTGTTGAGGATGCGCGTAGCTGGCTGGATGTTTGCAGCCATCAGAGCTGTGTTCATCACCTTCCACTTCTGGCAGAAAGGGGCCAAACACCCTACGAGGTCTTTTTAGACTATTTTGGTGTGTGATCCCAACCTTGCCAATGAGGCGGCGGCTGAATGTGGAGAGAAAAATGATGAGCGGTTGTTTCTCTGCAGCCCTCCCGTTATCCTGGCAGCTGCTGGTGCCTGGTCAAGCTGCCCATGGAAAGGTGTTTCAGGAGGTTGGTGCAGCCCCTCAGCCATCGGCTTTGGCTGCCCCGGCCCAGCAGCCACTGCCTGGCCGCACGTGCCATCTGCTTCACTCATGGCAATGGAGCTAAGGGTGCTTTGACCCCTCTAAAGCCACCTGATTTTTAAGCAGAAAGGGCAAGATGGCAGCTGCCCATGAGTAGAAGGGTTATGTGTTTATAGCCGCCTTGCTTACTGCGGGCCAGGCAGCTTTGGGAAGGCCACGCAGATGGAAAAATCCCGCGGCTGGGGCTGCCTGGGCTGGTGGACCCTGCATGGACGCGGCTGTCGCTGCCTGCCGCCTCTCCCATTGCTGGGGTATAAATAGCCTCTCCCGGGGCTGGACTGGGCCAGGCAGCGGAGGGAGGCTCTCCAGGAATCCACGCTGGGTTTTATGTGAGCCTCTCTGGAAAAAGGCCTTAAATTAGATGTGCGAGGCCCGGGGCGGGTCGGGCTCATCCACCTCCTGCCAGTGCTATTGACCCTTCCGACGCAGGGTGGTGGGGGCAGCTGGACGCGTGCAGGTGCAGACCCAGGTGGCTGAGGAAGGGCTCTCCATTGCTTCCCTTATCGCTTTTAAGCAAGGCTTTGCCCTTGCCTGTTCCTCTGGTGCTTGGTTGTCCGTCTGGCAGCTGCTGAAAGCCTTCCCTGCCTCCTGGAGGTGCTCAGTCCGCTCTCAGGAACGAGCTCCAGAGGTAAAACTAGTTAATGGAGTAGAGGTGAAAAGAGACAGTTGTTCCCTTCCTTTCAAGATTGAAAGCCAAATACTGCAGCTTCTCCCATTTATTTGCCTATTAATTGCAAACACACCAGCTGCACAAGCCCAAACCCCCATGTGACGCCATCAGGAGCAGAAATCCCCTCTCAGCTGACTGCACTCCTCCAAGGGACACAGTTTGGGTGAGGTACTTCTATGACCAGTATGACCAGTACCAGGCAGCTCCTTGCGCTGGGAAGGAGAACAGGGTGGCTGTAAGTTCAGCTGCTGGTGCTCAGATCTTGCCCTAGGTGTGGTTAGCTGAAGCGATGCTCAGTGGCACCTGTGTTCATCGACCCCTCTGGCTTATGGGTGTCCCATGCTCCCCATCCAAAGATATTTACTAATTCTCTATTCCAAAATGCCACAAACTCCAAAATTTTTGTGTTTGACAGTTGAAGGTGGAAGAGTTTGACCTGCTTGAGGCAGACAAGGGATTTGAACCTTAAGATGCCTGCTGTAGCACTGGGTGCCGAGCTCTTCTGGAAGGGACCTTTTTTAACTTTTTCTGTTGGAGTTTGTCATTCTTGTGCAAATAATTAAACATTCCCAGAGAAAGGCTGACCCCGCGGCCTGGTAGCCACACAGAGTCTTGGTTAGGAGAGCCAGGAAAGAGTCCTCCGGTCCTGCCACCGGTATGAGAAATGGGGCAAGTTGTACACAGCCACAGCTCTTTGAAAAGCTGGAGAAGCGGAGCTATCTTCTAGGTGATCCTGGAGCAGCAGCTTGGATCTGATATGCATTAGCAAGAAAAATGATTTTTTAGGAGTCAATAAATACAGTGAGTAATGAAAAATGCCATCCTGGCGACAGGGATGCGTAAACGTGGGTGGGCAAGGCTGACACACGCTGGAGCTACGTTCAGCTAGAGCCAGCTCCAAGCAGCTGGTGAAGACAAGGTGTAGCTGACTCAAAGCACAGTCGACTTAGGGAGCATCCACTGGAATCGCAGCAGCTAGCGAGCTCTGATCCCGCTCTAAGCTCTGTGTCAAAGATGTGATGTCAGCAGCAGACATCTCGGAGTCACGTAACTTTCTGCTGGCCCATGGCTAATATTCCCACTCCCGTTCCTTGTGCGTCCTTCCTGTCCCACAGCAGCCTCCGGGCTGGCTGCAGGCAGGCAGCAGTGGGGACAAGCAGATGTTTAGAGCTGTGAGCTGGCGGTGAAGGAAGCAGGGCAGCACTGGGACCAGCCTGTCCCATGTTGGGCTCAAACCCACCCCCTGTTCCCCCTGTGGCAGTGGCAGGGTCCAGGCTCTCCCAGCCCACTGGCACGGGGATGTCTCTGCTGGGGCAGCTGCGTCGGCTCAGGCCCGTGCCTGTACCAACTGTGCTTGCGGAGTGCAAAATTTCTCATGACTCAAAGAACTGGTCATTTGGGAGAGGTAATGTTAGACAAGAAGTGCTTTTAATTTCATTTAATGGCATTTAGAGCATTGATACTTGTGCCAGTGCCTATGGGACCCGCTCATGGCCTGATAGTCAAGAACATCTGCGTGTGCAGAGACAGCAGCACATGGGAAGACCAGCAGGAATCGGTGTTTTATCACTGCCGCGAGTTCAGAGTTTAAGTTAATCCAAACGTGGGGGCTGGGGAATCAGACTTGAACGCCTACGGGCCTCCTCCTCTTCTCTTGCAGCAGATGGCAATCCTGCTAACAGCACTTGCGTAAGGTTCCCTTGCAGAACAAGTGGAGCAGAGCTGGAGAGTTTTTGCTGGTTATTACATGCTGGATCCAAATGAAGTTGCCCCACACGCTCAATCGTTATCACATGAAGTTAGACACAGTCCTGCGGTGCCTTGCGTTACTGCAGAAGGGAGAACGTGGGGCCTGTAGCAGCGTGTCTACCCCACTGCTTCTGTCTTTAGGGTGGGATGTGCTGCAAGATGCCGTGGCTTGGCTGCAGGCTGGATGATGACCCACCACCAGCACCTCACGCCACCACCTCCATCTTTCCTGTGTGCTCCCACGGGGCAGGAGCCAGCAGAGCCCCGGAATGCATGGCCCGGGTCCTGGCATTGGCACAGGAGAGCATCCTTCCTCCTCTAGGTCAGCACCCCCGTGGGCCTGCTGTGCCCACCTCTCAAGCCACGCACATTGCGTGGCTGCTCCTGGGGCTAAAATTCCAGTTGCACCCTAAAAAGCTAAAACGCCTTCAAAATCATGCAGGAAGCAGGTAAAAAAGTGCTTCATGAGCTGCCTGGCTTCTGGACTGCCCATTATTTTCTTAGTTTATCCTGGTGTAGCATTTCCTAGTTCCATTTTGAAATGGAGTTTCCTCACTCTCCTGTTCCCCATTTTTGCCTTGAAAACTGGCGCTACTCCAGAGAAGTGAAGCAGGGCACCTTGGCTTTCCTCAACCTTTCTGTTACTCGTTGGTTGAAAACTCCACTGCTTGTTTACTTCTGGCACTCCATGTTTTTAATGATGCCCATAAAGACCTTTTTTTTTTAAAAAAAAACCCATAAAACCCATTAAAAAATGGTGTGGTCGGTATACTTTCCATTACTCCTAAGTAGAGCCTGTTTACCTTGTCCAAAGGCACTCTGCAGATCAATAAAATATCTTCTTTACTTAGATCTTCTGGCATTTCATGCTGGCTCATTATGTCCCTCTCAACCAAAGACAAATTGTGAAGCAGTATACTCACATGAAACCAAAAATAAAAGCAGATCCAAAATACTTTCCTGCTAAGCTAGTCCTGCTGGGGATCCCACCAAAGGTAACCTTTTCCCTCTGAAACACCATGATCGTTTTTACCTGTGGCACTGAATTACAAGGCTACTAAATCAGGATTGCACGGCATCCCCCTGCACCATTTTAGAAGCACAAGGCAGAAGTTGACCCAGACTTTCTAGGTACCTCAGCTGTTCAAACAGGACATGAATCCAACAGAGGAGCCCAGCTCATGGAAGTTCTCATTCCACGTGGTTGGGAACGCAATTCTCCGGAGGACTGGAACAGCACGAGGACGGCAACGCGTGCAGGCTCTGGCTCGTGCTGGGGAGCACATCGTGTAGCGCAGGAAGACGCCAAGGCTGATTTCCTGGGTCCCTCTCAGCATCCTCAGGTATCTCCTGCAGCCATGAGCAAGCTGGGTCCTGCTCGTAGAGCCTGAGGAGACACGAGTTAATGGCAATATTTATGAAAGTACACATGCATCCCTGGAACATAATGTGCTCTTCAAAACCTCTCAGTAGTCCACCTCGTCTAGTCTACCTCCTAGGAACTGGACACTTCATGCCACAGAAAGCTGAACACCATCAGGAAGCATATCTGTAGAGAGACACCTGCACAAACAATTCTAGAAAAAAAAATGAACTGAGCAAAATTAAAATGCGTGACATATGCATAAAGGGTAAGAGTTGTTTTACAAACCTCCGAAGGCATTTGACCTCCCTCCAAACCTTCCACTGCTTCCAAGTGGACCAGTAATGGAATGTTTGCTTTTCGCGCAGACCTATTATTTTATTAGTGTGTGCAAAATTATGCACACATCTGAAGGACCTGAGGGAATGTGAAAGTTGTGCTATAAAAAAAAAAAAAACCAAAAAAAAATCTCACCTTCTGCTTCATTTACAGGTACACTAACGAGGTTTTTTTTTTTTGGGGGGGGTTGTTTTTGTTTTTGTTTTTTTTTCCCCACTGTTTTTTTTGCTCTTTTTTTAACATAAAAGCTTTGAGAATATAATTAAATAGTCCCATCCCATTGCTCTCCCAAAAAGGATGCTGGGCTGCATCAAAAGAGGTGTGACCAGCAGGTCGAGGGAGGTGATCCTGCCCCTCTACTCTGCTCTTGTGAGACCCCACCTGGAGTACTGCATCCAGCTCTGGGGGCCCCAGTACAGGAGAGACATGGAGCTGTTGGAGCGAGTCCAGAGGAGGGCCACGAAGCTGATCAGAGGGCTGGAGCACCTCTCCTAGGAGGACAGGCTGAGAGAGTTGGGGTTGTTCAGCCTGGAGAAGAGAAGGCTCGGGGGAGACCTTACAGCAGCCTTCCAGTACCTGAAGGGGGCCTACAGGAAAGCTGGAGAGGGACTGTTGACCAAGGGCATGGAGTGATAGGACAAGGGGTAATGGCTTTAAGCTGAAGGAGGGTAGGTTTAGATTAGATGTTAGAAAGAAATTCTTTACTGTGAGGGTGGTGAGGCACTGGAACAGGTTGCCCAGAGAAGCTGTGGCTGCCCCCTCCCTGGAAGTGTTCAAGGCCAGGTTGGATGGGGCTTTGGGCAACCTGGTCTAGTGGAGGGTGTCCCTGCCCATGGCAGGGGGGTTGGAACTAGATGGGCTTTGAGGTCCCTTCCAACCCAAACCATTCTGTGATTCTATGATTCTATGAATAGACAACCCCTTGCAACGTGCATTTCAAAACTGGGGGAAGAGAGACATGGACACATTAAGCAATCTTCCCCAAAAGATGCAGAAACCTAGTGGCAAAGCCAGCAATAAAACCATGGTTTGAAAAAAACCTTCATACTTATGCTAAATCACAACGTGTTTTCAGTCAAGAATGTAGAACACTGCATGGTACAAATTAAAGCAACGCTTTTATTGATTAAACATAAACATAAAACATAGGTAACATAATAAAAACCAAACAAAAGATAAATCTATTCCTTGATATACCTAACAGACATTTAATTTTTTTTTCCTCAGTAATCACCTGGAGGGGGATTGTCTTCTTCCCACTGGTCTGTGTATCCAACAGCCTTTGCTTTAGGGGTTCTTAACTGTGTTGATTTGTTCCCATGGAGTCTAAGGACGGTGATGAGCACCGTGGCTGTGGCTGTTTTCCCTAAAGCCTGATCCCAAGAGCAGCATCACGTCCGTTCCACCCAAACACTGCACAAAGGGTTGTGCATTTTTGCAGTCTTCCAGACAAAGTCCTGACAGATCCCAGCAGAAGCGAGCATATTAACCCAGTTCTACGGGAATGCAAACCCACAAAGTTACGGGATCCTCTAGGACACGTTTTCCTTCAAAGTCATCGAGGCTTGGAAAAGCCACAAAGCTATCAAGAAAAAGTAAGATCAGAATTCAAAATATTTCCAATAAAGATAAATCTAACGCAAGTTTATTCTATAAATATTTTTTTCCTGTCAAAAGACAAAACACTTATAGAAACGTACAAGAAATATTCCTTGGGGAAAAAAAAAAGAAGCTACAGAAAATTACAAAGCATCAGCTGCTTTAATTTAACTTGAACCTTGCAGAATGGCGCTGTGCTTAGTCCTGTCTGTAAACCCACTATGGTTCCCTCAGTGCAATCACTGTAATTCTCTCTTCGTAAACACTTTTGTTAATCACTCTTGTCTTCTCCTTGGTAGTGTCTGTATTCTGGCTTCAGCTCCCATGTGTTTTTGTGGGTCCCCTTCACGTTGTAGATGCCTATTTCTCTTAAAATTTCTTTCAAGTATATCTGAAAGAAAACAAAAATTCAAATTATACAAGCAGGCAATTGCCACAGTTCCTACACGATGTCACATGATCTGCTCAATCACATCGACTAGGTTCATAAAAACGACCTGGCAGACAGCAAGCTTGGCTGATTGGCACTAACTCGTGCGATAACGACTCTGCGATAGACCTCGACCCCCCAGGCTCCAACAGGCATTTGCACCACCGGGGTGCAGCACCCGATCCCCAGGGGTGACAACTCCCGGGCTGGCCTTGCGCAGCCCTGCTGGGCGGCAAAGCAACAGATACTGGCTCGAGAGATGCTCTGTGGGCTGCCGAAACGGAGCTCCCAGCGCCTCTGGGAAGGCGATGCCGAGGTGACTGCAAGACCTGCAGCAGCAGCACCCACCCACGGGTGAGCTGGCCGAGACGCTCCCCAGCTCCCATCTCAGGATGGTGTGCTTGCAAAATCCAAAGGCTGAGAGATGCCCGACATACCCTCAGTGTTAGACGCACAGCTGGTCTAAAAATCTGTGCGCTGTTACGTTTCTCTGGGGACACGGGCGGGCTTTCTGCCCTGGGAGCTCGCTGCCGCCACAAGCCAGCGAGCCGTGCGGGTGGGCGCTGTGCGCCAGGGGCTCCCGCTGTGCAGGTCTGCACCGCACCGTTATCTCACGCGTCTTCCTCCTCCTGGGATTTCTCCACCTGAGCTAAAAGCTCTTGGCTTTTCGGCTTTGTTGTGGTTTTAACCCATCTGGCAGGTAAAACAACCACACGGTTGTTTGGCTCACTCCTGCCCCTCCTTGGTGGGATGGGGGAGAGAATCGAAAAGGAAAAAAAGGTAAAACTCGTGGGTTGAGATAAAGACAGTTTAATAGGACAGAAAAGGAAGATTATCATTATTATTAATAATAATAATTAATAATATACAAAACAAGTGATGCACGGCACATTTGCGTACCACCTGGAACCAATGCTCAGCTAGTTCCCAAGCTGAACCGCCAAGCCAACCCCCCAGTTATATAAAAAGCATGATGTCATATGGTATGGAATATCCCTTTGGCCAGTTTGGATCAGCTGTCCTGGCTGTGTCCCCTCCAAGCATCCTGTGCATCTCCACCCTTCTCACTGGCAGGCCACTAAGAGAAGCTGAAAAGTCCTTGACTTAGTGTAAACACAACAACTACTTGGCAACAACTAAAACCATTGGTGTGTTATCAATATTATCCTTATCCTAAATCCAAACACAGGACTATATCCGCTACTAGAAAGAAAATTAAGTCTATTCCAGCCAAAACCAGGAGAGGCTTCCTTGGGCTGGGATTATCTTGAAACTGCGCGCCTTATTCGGGCCCCATCAAAGCCCCAAGCTGTTGCTTTTCATGCATTTTTGGAAAGCTTGAACCATTTTATTATGGCCTCATGTTTAGAGGAGAGCTGAGTAGGTACCAGAGCATTTTCCAATATATTCCAATATTAAAGGAAGAGAAATTAAGGAGAAAGAAGAAAAAAAAGCAAAGCTATGATAACCAGTACTATAATCTTCAATGCAAGACACCTCACTAATATCACCCTCCTTTACTCTTTAGAGTAAACACCAGTAACTTCTTTCATTTTTTTAAAGAGCCGTTTACCTACTTGTTTGTTTAAATATTAATCCAGACTGACTTAAGTGGATTGCCATGGCAACCGTAGATCACAGTTTAAGAATCCCCACATTAAATTCATAATTGCTTTAGTTGGAGCAATTTAGTCCTCTTAGAGTGCATATATTGAACTGGAGTTACTGGAACCCTTGTGTTTTCTGTTTCCACAGTTCCACTAAGCAAAAATATCAACATACTCCAACTCATAAAAAAAGCAAATATTTGTTGATGACATAGGAAAAAAAGCAAAGCTGTTTGCCCAGTCTCCTCCTCACACTCTTCCCATTTTTTCCTAAATGGAAAAGTTGGGAAATAAATGGGAAGTATGTTCTCAGTCAGTAAAAAAGTCTCTTTTAGAGAAACCGATTGTTTCTGTCTCTCTAGGCACACATCAAAAATTTAGAAAGCAAAAAAATTCAGATCCCACACTAACAATGATACTTCATGTGGACTCATGCAGCGAAGTGATTCTTAAAAACCTCTCTCGAAGCAACAAGGGCTGTTTAAAAGATCACTTTGCCTGACAAGTAAGAAAGATGACCATAACAGATTGCATATACAAACCAGTTTCTTAGGGTCTTTGGGGGGGGCAGGGGGTTCCTTTTGCACTGCGGTGACAGCTCTTCAGTCTTCAAGGGTGCCTGATGCAAACCCCAGCAGGTGGCAGCAGGAGATCAACATACATCCCTTCGCACACCTTTCACATCTCATCTATTGCAGAGATGCTGGCATTTATTTGAGAGCCAGGTACCTAAGACCAACGCAATCACTCCAACAGCAATCAACGCACAAATGTTTTTGTACGACGACACTGCTGTTGCGCAATGCATTTTTTTAAAAGGTGATGAAAGCAGGTGAAAAAGTGATTTCTATGTAAGTACGTGTAGATGTGTCTACCTGCATATCCACTGCTTTGCTTGCAGTCCTTCTACATGCATGCGAGGGAGCTTTCAGTGGTGTCACTGATAGACACACTTCAAAAGATGGCAGAGTGGGTGGAAGAAACACTCAGATTCAAGGTTAAATTCTGCTCTAGACCACACAGATTAGTGAGAATTGGAAAAAAAATATAATTGCATCTCGTCCCACAAAGTACATCTATATGTAGTTCCTGGGCTGAGAGACCTAGTCTGCATCCGGGAAGCCAGGTCACAAGGCATGAGGATGCCGCAGGGCTCAGGCAGAAGAAAACCGCTACAGCTGCGTGGTCCATGGCTCCCAGCAGCTCGCTGCTGTTTGGTGGCAGTACCTTTGGGTGACTTTTTGCATGATGCCTTTCACTACTTGCTCAGCCCTCCAAACCACCCACCCAGTTAAATGATTACTTTTCATTTCAACTCATTTTCAGACCCAATTTCCCAAGCAGTTTGGCTTCTCTCTGGGAAAAACTTCCAAGAGTTTCGATTTAATGGCATAACAAAACAGAACAAAACCAACCCAAACTGAATAGCAAGGTAACATCTGTGCCACAAGTAAGGACACTTCAAGCTGGGACTGTGAACTGCAGCAACTGAGTTATGGGATGGGAATATTGCAAGGTATTCCCATTTGCCATCTCTGCTGCAGGGGGAAACAAGGAGTTTGACTAGATGAGTTCAGGAGATGTTATGATTTTTCCTGCAGGATCACTTCTTCCAGAAACCAGGACCTTCCACCTGGGTCTGCGCTGTGCAGGTTGGCCTATATGTCTGGAAGCATACTACTCAGTCTGATACGACACCATCAAGAGAAACCCCTCACTTCCTCCAGTGGTGCCAAATACTGAATTTTAGAGCCTGGTGAGCACTAATCAGGAGCCAACAATTTCTTCTCAAAAAGGGATTTGGCACGTTCATATACATATTAGAACACAGAAGCTAATCTGCGGGTAATCTGTTTATACATTTAAGGCATCCTCTGTTACATCTTCCCTCATGATTTTTTCCATAAAGAGTGAATTATGGGATAAAAAAAATCTGAAAAGCTGAGAGAGGAGTTAACTTCCAAGCTCTGAAAACCCTTTCAAAACTTTGAGGGGGAAAAAAACCCCACAGCACTTAGGATAACCATTGCTTAAAGCTGAAATAAAAGAAAAAAATTGCAAAGAATCTACCCCATTTTGAAAAAGACCCCAACAGTTCATATTACATCACTGGTTCCATACCGGTTCCATTCTTCACAAATATTTGATTGCTCACATAAAAAGCATACCATGTTCTCAACCATTAAGTCCAAATCTAGAATTACTGCAATATTTCCAGGGAGAACTTGGTATTTATATCTGGGTAAGTGGCAACAGATTTGCCTATTACTGCAAATTGTTATTTTTCATTAAAAAGGAAAACAAATAAACCCAGGTTTCCCTAATATAACGGCAGTTTGCATTCAGAAGAGACTTGCTTTGTGATTAAAGAATAGACATGGCAGCAACTTCCTGTGTAACATGCAACATATTCTGTGGCAAGGATTTAATTTACTATTTACATTTACCATTACGTAAGAAAAAGACCCTCATTTATTTGTTACTTCACTAAAAAAGATGTTGATTCCCTTAGACAAATGTGTTTTAAATATTATTAGCCAGTGATGTAAGCACCTAGAACTTCATTTTAACAGGAGCTGAGGAGACAGCAGCAGCATTTTTTTCCTCACGTCTGAAAATAACCTCAACATTTAGAAACTCAGAGGAGAAATTACATACCCAGACAATCTTAGACACTATGACAGAAAATAAAGCAGCGAACACTCAGCAGAGATTAATTAGCAGCCAGCCTCTGTACAGCACGGGGAAAGCATGCCTATTCACCTGTTGGCATTTTACATTTTTTTTTGTCACGTATAGCTGCTCTGCGAACAATGAAGTCACAGTGAGCATTAGGAACAGATACTTTATCTGCAGAAAAAACCTCAAAAGTTGCACACCAGAGGTTGAAGTCTGCGGCACCAGGGATGGCCGCACGTGGAGCCAACACCGGCTGAGCAGCAGGAACCAAGGGGTAGTGTTTTTAAATGGAAATGGATGCCGTTAGAAGTTTTTAATGCGAACCCAAATAGGAAATTAGGATAGCTTTAGATGAAGGGGTAGATGACATACTGAAAGATAAGTTTTGAATTTATCACCATACTGGCTACCCAGCAAATGAAGAGAGGCATCAGGAAGAGGGATTTGGTCATTTATTTTCTCAGGATGTCTGGGTGTGAGGAGGCTGGATGGGCACCAACACCTACGGCAAAACCCCAGCCGGAAATGAACACAAAACCCCTAATTCTGATACACAGCTCGAAATGGAGATCACACAGCCCATGCCGGGGAAGAGGGTTTAACAGTTTGACTCATCTCAGGAGCCCTGAGAGACTTTTAGCCATCGGTAGAGACTCAAATAAGAAACACAGATGCAAAGATGTAGTCCAAATAACATGTGATGTTGGGTCAAATTAGTTCATGACTTCCTTTTAATGTGTCTGTATTACTACAATAGTTAAAAAATCAAAAGGCTATATTTGCTGAGATGAAAGTACACAGCATAGATCCACTGTGCTATGGGCAGAATATATTCAGGAGCATATGATGACAGCAGAGATATATAGACAGGCATAGAAATTTATCATAAATATAATAAAAGTATTAATGTGAGGTATTTTGCAAACACAGAGTACAAAACTACCCTATACATCTAATCCTTAGGGCAGCGACTAAGACAAAAATTGGATTAATCTTGCCCAACTTTTGGTGCTTAATGAAGAAATGTTGTGTCAGAAGCAGAGCTATTCCAGGCTCCTTTGAGCTGGTGCAGAGAGACAGGTACATTCAAGAGGCAAATCACATCACAGGAGGAAGAAAACTTTTGTTCTCTGATGGCGTAAGTGGGAGTTGTAGGTGACTATTTCTACCTGAAGTCATGTTAGACAGGATATATCTAGATCTACTTACATTCAAAGTGATCAAGCTAGTGACTGTCACACCTATCTCTTACAAAAAAAGAAAAAATCTTAACATTTTCTTGCCACTCCCACCATATCTTTCTCCCAGTCCTTCCTCCTTCTCAGCTCCCATGATCCACACATCTTCTCTGCCACGCAGATAAGGAGTTGACTCATTAGATAAATGAATGGAATAGAAGACATGAATACATTAGCCAGCTAGTTTCTTCCAAGGTACTAGAACACCATGAACCTACATGTATTTGACTTGGGTAACATCTTCGTGCAGCTTCTTAACCGAACAGATTGCACACCTCATATTATACAAATCCTCTGATAAAGATCCACTTAATTCTAAATGTGAACTGAGCAAAACTGTTAAGCATCTCCATTTTCCCCCTCTTTTACAGACGAATATTTTTTCCATAATCCAGCTGTTCCTTCTTCTGCCTTAGCTCTAACAACTTTTGAAATTGTTGCTCCATTTAGACTCAAACATAATTAAGTCCCTTTAAGTTTTCTGAAAAGTGCAGCTGGGTTGAGGATAGATACCAAAGTCAGCAGTGAAAAACATCAAAAGCACCAAAGATACTTCACATGTCATTGTCTCCCCCTGCTCCCGCTTGGTCTGCTCGAGGAAAGCTTGGACAGGGGAAGAAGGGAAAGAACTGGAAAGTTAGGGATCGTAGATGAAGGAGCTGGCAGACACTGCAGGATAACACAACCATCGTGTGAGCACATGTCTTTGTGCTTTTCTTGTTTGTGTATCAAAACAGCTTAAAAAAACCTAATCAAAACGAACCCCAAATATCAAACCACCAAACTCCTACTCTAAAAATTATTCTATTTGTAAAGGAAATCAAGTGGGTTTGGGGATATTGACATGATGTCTGAGTTCCTAACATGGATAATGTGTGCATTTAATACTAATTCCATGAAACACAATTTTCTAGACCCACAGAGAAAGAGTAACCCCTGTTGCTATGCCACGATAAAGTTCAGAAGCTGAAGGAAGGGCTGACCACCCACTTACACAAGCTCTCTACTGCCGACTGCAACAGAACTAGGCTATTACTTCAGCGAGGACAGGAGTAGCATGGGACACATCAGAGCATTATATAATTTGGTTTCTAGTATTAAAGAGAAGAACCTAAATAAGAAAGAGACCATTTAGGCTACTTAAATCACCTCTGCCAAGAAACTACACGGTTCTGCGATAGTGAACTTAAAACCTGATGATTGTCGTTTGTTGTATAAAGACATTTAGAGAGGTGTTTCAAAGGCATACAGCATATATTAAACTATATTCTGGATATGGAAAATATACACAATAGTAACTACTGAAAATGGTTATATTACAAGACTACTAGTACGTACCACCGGCTGTTTGGTTATGTCCACCAGGTCTTTAATGTTGTAATACTGATGTTTCTCAAAGGCTGAAAAAAGCATGTCCAGCACTTGTTGTTTATCAGCTCGAGCCCGTTTTCCATCTTCTTTCTTCTTCTTCTCATATTCAATCTATCAGATACAAAACACGTTTTAAAGACATTCATATGTAATGCTGTGTAATTGTCAGTGCTGAACATTATGAAATAAACCCCCTTCTATTTAATAAAACACTGTTCAATGACTCAGTGCTTTTCATCTGGAAAAATTTCTTTTGAGCACTCAAATGTTCTTTTATGAACATAAACTAAGCAGTTTGTCCTCAGCACAATAAGCTTTTCAGATATCTATCTCTGCTTTAACCAGTAAAACTCCCAGAAACAGAGCCTGCATGATATGCCCAAACCTGGAGAGAGAATTCATATTAGTACAGAAATCCAAGCTAAAATGATACTTTCACTCCACCTCTGTTGATACCAGCTTCTCAAGTATAACGACAGTATCAAACAACCTACAAATTGCCATACTCAGGAGAATCCACGGACCAACATGGCTACATCCACAATCATAATAATCAGCTGCCCAAAGGATGCTCAAATGGCCCTTGGACACTGCCCCATCTGCTCCAGAAACAGCATTCAAGGCAACCACTCTGTGGTACCACTCCACACTTCGAGGACGTGGAGGGTATCTCTTCAGGAGAAACCTGAGTAGCACACACAAAGTTATGGTTGTGCAAAGAAAAACTTTCCAAGCAAGTAGAGGCCCCTTGTTGCCACACATCATCCTATTTCAGAATGCATATTAAAAAGTACTTAACTATTATAATCTGCACAAGATGACTGTATATTTTTGCACAAACTTTTATCCAAAAATACTTCCTGCATTTCCTCAGAGTCATCATCAGAAGCAAGATTTGCACAGACCAGCACATCGCAAAGAAACCCCAATCAGTATGGGAGTCGTTCTGCCTCTGATGTCTCAAACCTGATCCTCAAAAGGAAGACCTTCAGAGAAGAAGCCTAGAAATGAAAATTCATAGTTCTACTGGATAGTACAAATCTTATTTTTAAGAAGAGAGATTAGTTTTAAGGCACAATTTATTTTTTCCTATGTTTCCTTGCCAGCTAACTCCCTCCTACTCTCTGGGTGAAAATAGCCTGTCTCTTGGCATCTGTCCCAAAGTGGCTAAAGACTATTACCACCTTTGCTGTTGCTTACAGGTCTCTGGTGAGCCAACTCTCTTTCAACTCCTGAAACAGATGTATATCATTAAATTGAACGCAGGGCAATTGTTCCCAACCCGTAGCTTGAAGCTTGTTGCTTCTGCTTAAAACCTAAGACGGACTTGGGCATCCAAATACTTGTCTGCTCTTCCAACTGCATGTTAGTGTTATAAAAGATACAACCTCTCCACGCAAACCCATACAATTGATTTTTATCCACTAATACACTTTGATATAATTATTTAACTCTTTAGCTTCTGCATTTAAAAAAATAATATTAAAACCAGTAATAGCTTTGTAACAATAGCAAACTGGAGCAGCAAGTAAAAGAGCTTCACACTGCAACATGTTGGTTGCCATGATCTACAGCAAAATTGTTATGCCACAGAAACTAGAGTAGGAACATAGATCTAGGACATTGGCCTTGCTATTAACAATAGTGTGTCAAAATATTTGCTTCTTCTGAAAGTACAACAGACAATTCATTAGGAGCTTGAATAGGTTTTAATTGTTGAACTTGAAAAGGTTTTAATTGTAAGCTTTGGAAGCCCTGCTGGGGATTCCACTTCTGTTTCTCTACCAGTATGGTCTCACTATACAGGATAAAGCAAGTAGACTGCATCTAGTCATAAATGCATAAAGTAGAACTGCAATGACATTGAGATACATAAGAACAAGTCTACTCAGTTGAGACACTTCAAAACCCAAAATACATATGGGATCCATTAATATAATAGAAAATTACTACACAGCTAAAGGGTATAATATGACACCATTCCTGTGGTTGTAAGCTGAACTCTTTACCAAGCAGCATGGCCAGGGTGTGCTCAGGGTTATCTGCCTTGCACCTCCACCAACCAAGCAGTTGGCCAGTTCTCCGCTGGGTATATTCACATAGTTTTACAGGTATTGGAGAAACTGGGAAAATCTCATTAATCTAAAAGTCTACTATGACCTACAGCACTACTCATGTCCTGGTAGGTGAGCAAGGGTTTCTGTATGAAGCACCAAAGAAATGATACAAAGAGTGGGGAGTAAGACATTGGCCCTTTGCTGCATTAAACGTAGGATGAAATAGGAGATGGGCGAGAGTGCTACCTGCAAGATAAGCAATACACTAAATCAACTGTTTGATTGCCAAAAAAGTCTTTGCATCTGATCTTCAACTGATCTGATGCTAGTCAGTTTGCAGCATTAAAAATGCTTTTAATTTACACCTGGCTTAAGTCAGAATTTCCTAACATGTATGATTAGCACTTACATTTTTCCTGCCAGAGAATCCATCTCTCCAGAGCAATAATCTACTACCACTGCCATGTTCTAACTCAGTGCAATGGTGTATGGACTTGCTGTAAGGACACAGGTGCATTGTGAGGACAATGAAGTATGCAGGGTTTAAAACAAACATTTAAATTTTTTTTTAGTATGAAGCTGTCCCTTTGGTCTTCAAAAATACATGAATTTGTCACATCTCAGTCTAAAGCTTAAACTTCACACGAGCATTGAAAAGCATCTGTTATGATCAGAATCCCATTGCACTGTATATTTTGGAAGTCTCATTTCCATCCACAAGAACAATTTTGGTTTCTATTTTCTAATATCATTTGTATTTGAAAACTGCTTCTTTGCTTTGTAAGCTGGAGAGAGTCAAAGGGAAAACACACTGTCATATACGTAATGAGACTGACAGTACTTCAAATAAACGAATGAGTAAGATCATAATGAAGTATGTCAGTATCATCATTTTATATGGAATGAAACCAAGACAGAGAAAATACCTGGCATCCACAAAGTTGCAGACAGTGCCATGTTACATTGTGTTTTCAGAAGAAAATTGTAAACAACAGCAACCCAAACATTATTAAAAATAATCTAATCTAGTTAGGTACAACAAATATTTTTGTTCCTGTTTGAAAACTGCTCCAGATTCTTTCCCTTTGGTAGTTCATGGTCAAACACAGGAATTACTGTCCTGTAAGATATATGTACCACATGGGAAGGAAAGCACAAGTACAACTTCAAAAATCAAGACATCATGGAATAATTTAGGTTGGAAAAGACCTTTGAGATCATTGAGTCCAACTGTTAACCTAGCACTGCCAAGTCCACCATTAAACCAGGTCCCTAAGCACCACATCTACACGTCTTTTAAATACCTCCAGGGATGGTGACTCAACCACTTCCCTGGGCGGTCTGTTCCAATAATTGACAACCCTTTCAGTGAAGACATTTTTCCTAATACCCAATCTAAACCTCCTCTGGCGCAACGTGAGGCCATTTCCTCTCGTCCTGTCACTTGTTACTTGGCAGAAGAGACCAACACCCACATCACTACAACCTCCTTTCAGGTAGTTGTAGACAGCAATAAGGTCTCCCCTCAGCCTCCTCTTCTCCAGGCTAAACAACCCCAGTTCCCTCAGCTGCTCCTCATCAGACTTGTGCTCCAGACCCTTCACCAGCTTCATTGCCCTTCTCTGGACGCGCTCCAGCACCTCAATGTCCTTCTTGCAGTGAGGGACCCAAAACTGAACACAGTACTCGAGGTGTGGCCTCACCAGTGCCGAGTACAGGGGGACGATCACTTCCTTAGTCCTGCTGGCCACACTCTTGCTGATACAAGCCAGGATGCTGTTGGCCTTCTTGGCCACCTGGGCACACTGCTGGCTCATATTCAGCTGGCTGTCGACCAACACCCCCAGGTCCTCTTCTGCCAGGCAGCTTTCCAGCCACTCTTCCCCAAGCCTGTAGTGTTGCATGGGGTTGTTGTGACGAAGTGCAGGACCCGGCACTGAGCCTTGTTGAACCTCATACAGTTGGCCTTGGCCCATTGATCCAGCCTGTCCAGACCCCCCTGTAGAGCCTTCCTGCCCTCAAGCAGATCAACACTCCCACCCAACTTGGTGTGGTCTGCAAACTTACTGAGGGTGTACTCGATCCCCTCGTGCGATCATTGATAGAGATATTAAAGAGAACTGGCCCCAGTACTGAGCCCTGGGGAGCACCACTTGTGACCAGCCACCAACTGGAAGTTAACTCCATTCACCACAACTCTTTGGGCCCGGCCATCCAGCCAGTTTTTTACCCAGGTGTTTATACATTGACACAGTATATTCCTGGAAACAGAGTTTTCTAATTAGCCACTGCAATCATTTGCAGTGGGCTTTCTTGAGCCTGAATTTTCAGCCTTTTTTGACTTAGGGATTCACAGAATTCTCCAGTTTCTCTGTGCAGTTGCTGTTCAGGTCATGGCTGATACTGGTAAACAACACTCTACAGGATTTTTAGTAGAGCCCTATTACATTTGAGACACTGGCTTGTGGGACACTAGGACTGGGAACATTAAAAACGTTTTGAATATATGCACACGTCAACATTTTGCAGTAGGAGGAGATGGATTATCCAGTTTTAATATGTTGCCAGAAAAGCCTCCGATATTTTAGGGGTCAAGTCCAGAAGATGGTAGGAGAGATGAAGGTGTCTCCATTTGCAATGCTTGACTGACTTCTGGATTCCTGCATACACCTGAGGTAACTTTTCAGTGTAAAGACCTCTGCATTTGGTTTTGAGGTTAGCAACTTTTCTTTGAAAACTTTTCTTTTTGTGAAAGATAAAGACAGCCAGTTACAGGCAGCATGACTCTGCCATTGCAGCAGCTATTATGCCTGCTCTTACCAACCCTTCTGCCATTTTCTACCTCCCCAAACAACAAAAGCAAAATGAACAAGAAGAAAAACAGAAACAAATTGCAACCTCCTCAGGTGGAAGGTCAAGCTGAAGTGATGGAAGAAACCCATCTCCTCCTTTTCTGGTTTTTGTTTTGTTTTTAAGGAGCAAGAACAAGAGCGAGGCACTGAGGTTATTCCTTCTGTACGTGGCAGAGCTACAGGAATAATGGGTAAGTAACATGGGCGTAATGGGAAAAGCTACTGGGACTCTCAAGACAATCTATGAGAACAACAACAAAAAATCCATGGTACTGCTTGTACCTCTTCAAATGACATACAGCGAAAATGTGCTTAGCTAGCAACTAGCTACAACTCTCTCTCTCTCCATGTGGAGAAAAAAAAATACTTGCTTTAAAATTGATGCTTCCTACACAAAGGAACAAAGTAACAATAAGGAAATTCTCAACATTATCTTCATTGATGTTAGGTCTCTGACAGGACTGTTTCATGATTTGGTATAAAATCCTAATTATACAAATAACGGTCTCCTGGAAAATAACACCAAGTAGTCTTTTTAACCAAAGCACAATCTTTTTTTTTGCTAGTAAATTGTAATGCCCAGCATTCTTCGTTCTCTATTATTTTAGTGCCTCAGTACACTCTCCCCAGTAGAAGCTTCTATTTTACATTCTCTGAATGAGGTCAAATAAATCAAGGAAGAGTGTTTGTATTTCCTATACAAATGCAATGTGAATATTCTAATATTCTTAATTCATTAATGTATAAAAACAACTCACACAGAAAACTGAGTATCAAACCCTCCCTTTGTTGAAAAGTTATTTGCAGCTGGCATCCCAGTTGCCCACATTTTAATTAGCAACACTCCAGCATTTCCCTCCAACTTCAGCAACAGCTCCCACTGTTGTCTGAAAACACCGAGCGCATTGTGAATTGCTATTTAAAAAAAAAAAAATACCAACATAATATCTGTTGCTGTTTTCTTCTTTTTGTCTTGTGAATACGCTGCTCATAGCAAGCTACAATGCAGCCTTTCTTTTTTTTTTTCCTTCCTGTTTGCTTTGCAGACAGGATGCTTTATACACTAGGCTTAAAGGACTTTTTGAGAGTCCCATTACAGAATGGATGTACACTGTAAACTAATTAGATTTCTTTAAAACTGTATGGTTTTTAAATTTAAAAAGCATTAAAATACGATTTGATTTCAAGGAAGGACCATTTTAGAACAAGCTGTCAAGTGTAGAAGTTGTGAGTTTATCCCTGCAAGACTTCATACAGAAATCAATTTCTCTTTGTTTACCTTCCCAGTATGTTGCTAAGCTTGCTGAAAGGCTGCCAAAATTGCCTTCTTGAAGGTGTCATTAATACTGAAGCTGATGTATTTCTCTGCTTCAGCAGACAGCTAATACAAAGGTGATAGAGAAGTGAGACTAAATCTTCAAGTTTCATCTGAAGATGTTTGAAAGAAGTCTTAAAGGTTTTCCCATCCCCTTGAAACATGGGTTTCAACCTCTGTAGTACGGGAGAGCAGGATGAGAGGAAAGAAACCTCTGAAGGGGTAACCACGACCACTAGAGAATTTCTCTGTTGTATTACAAAAAATAATTAAGTGACAGACAGATTCCAGCTGCAAGAACATTAACATTGCAACCTTGTAAACATGCGTAATATTTACAGATATACAGAAAGTTAAGGTCCCTTTCCCAGAGAAGAAAAGCTGAATTAAAATCACGGCATATATTGTAATAGAATTGCAATTTCTTCTCATAAAAAGGTGGGCTTAATATAATTGGTTTGGAAAAAAAAATCACTAGCACTTTCTCTGTCCTTAATAAAGGCAAAATTGCTATTCAAACAAGCTATTGCTATTTCCAATCCACACGTAATTTCCTTCCCTCCTCCTTCCTCTTGTATTTCATTTAGGGGTTCACGGAGCAGCCACACTTAAGCTCCATTTAATAGTCTATCATCTGTTCCTTCAGGAAATGTTACCCCTTTCTTTCTTATTTAGTAGATCCTCATTCTTTCCTCAGAAACTCCCTGGAAGATGACTGAATGCATAAGCACGTACATTCTTTTTGTTCTTTCTTGTGAAAAGCTTTGTCCCCAACAGGGCTGTCATACAATCACAAGCAATGCAGCAAGTTTTAAGAAAGCAACTGCTGCTTGAAAACAGCAGAAAAAATTAACCAAGAGGTTTAAAAAGTTCATGGACTTGTGCTCCCAGTTGTACATCCTTTCAGCCATCTAACCTGCATCTTAATAAAAGACTTAGTGAAAAGAAAGATGGTGTAGAAAGTAGTCGTGCCTGGGCCTTTAGAGTCAAGGCACGGCCAAGAGTGACTCAAGTGTAAGTATGTCCTACTAGATTTTTCCATCAGAACACCTTTAAAGTAGATATGACAAGTAAACACTGCCAATGGATTGCCATTAGCAGGGACAGCTATGTAACCAATAAAAACATCACATTTAGGACATGAGAGCATCATCGCTTTTAAGAAGCCTGGTTACATCCTTGTTATACTCCCTGTATCTCACACAAGGTTTAAATTTCTGCAGTGATACCACAACAGCAGTATGCAACTGGAATAAAGGTTCAAAGATTGTCTCTGGGTTGAAGTCATACTGTTGTAATTATGCTCGTGTCAGGGAAATGGCACAGAATCCCACTAAAAAGAGAAGCTGTACATCACAGTAGCATCATAAAACAATATACTCATACAAAACTGCATTTAAATAGCAGGATATACCAGCGTGACTATTTTGGTTAAATGTCATTCCTTTAGCTCAAGTGGTTATATTGGTATGATTATCTATGTATAGCTCAGACTTTGAACACTAACTACTACAAAACAGTCCCATGAGAGAGAAACGATTATTTTTGGTTCTGTGGAAATAGACTGCTTTTCAGAATAATGCTTAAATATCATCCAGTATATTGTCATTTGTTTTATGTAAATAAAATCTTAATAAAAAGTGTAAAAGTTTAAATGACTAACAGAGTGACTCATTTTCAGTATGACTTAACATTTCTCACATTCAACAGTAGCAGCGATTATATATGCATACACACAAATTACTCAAAGAGGATCTTTAAGAAAAAGGACATTATAGTTTGTATGTACATCAACCGATCTGGAACAGCAGTGTGGGTGTAATATTGACAAAGCTAATGATGCAAATAACACGTACTATGAAGGTATGAAACTGTGAAAAATTATCAGCTGTTATTCTTTTCTACTTCTTGTCAGTTCCTGCAAAGGACTGGAAACTAATGATTCTTTTCAAGTCTCTTACCCACCTCCATATGATATTTTATTTGGCTCAAAGGAGTGCTTCTACATCTCATAGCACAAAACCAGAACTGCCTTTTATCCCCAAACTTCAAAATTACATTTCAAAAAAAAGACTAGAGGAAGAATGTAATAAAGACACTAGAAAAGGCTTGGGTAAAAGGCAGTCTGCCCTCCATCAGGCAATACGAGAGAGTTAGAGTTGGCAGACCTTAGCCCCAAGGATGATATTGGTCTTGAGACAGAAAGAAGATCCCCAGAAGACAAAATCAGGGAGAAACCAGACAACATGGAATGTTTCCAAAGACAGTGGCCAACTGCAAGCGAAAGGGCTGCACGACAGCAGCAGAGCGATTCTGGAGTCCTGAGCCAGACTCCTCCTGAAGAAGAGAAGAAGGGAAAATACTGAAAGCTACTTACATTATATTGATGATTAGCCACCGGTTTATAGTTCGTGGTTACGGCTTTGTCCAACTGCTGTGATAGCCTTACAGGTTTAGAAGATTCTTCTATCTGTAATCTGCAAAAGAAAAGAGAATTAATAAAAAGTTCAGACAAGCACACACTCAAAATGAATTCTAAAAATCTGCGAGTGTGAACCAGCCCTTATCAAAGGAGAGCTGCAAACAAATCATAAAGCAAAACAGAGGCACTCTTCTGAATTAAGTTTTTCCTACTCTTTTTTTGCTTGAGGATACTGTGAATTATTAGGACACTGTATGCTACAGAAGATACTGAAATACGGAAAACCAAGCAACTGTGAAGGGAAGACACTAAAAACCATGTCTGAACAAAAATGTCATTCCAAAAGCCTGACACTCAGGTGGAAGAAAAGCCCTCACTCTTAAACAAAGATCAAAACCAACCCAAACGAACCCAGAATCTCCCAGCTTACTCAACTGAGGGCTGAAAAAGCTTTTGATCCATCTCTGCTGACTCCCAGAGCACAGCTAAGATCAGACTCCACAACCTTCTCTTAGCTATTTTAATGTAAAAATATAAATCTCCATGACGTATCAGAGCACAAATAACTGTTTTATGAGTACTTTTAAAAACATGATGACAGAGAAATCCAGCCAGGTTCAAACCAATGTACAATCAAGTCTCAATCATACGGTTAACGAAAGGTGACCTTCAGTACTCTTCGGGAAAGACTCCGAGAAGGTCAGAGGTTGAGCGTATATTGTCAAGCTCATCCCTACGTAACTTAAAGCTTATGTATGATGGTGTAGGAGTGCTTCATTTACTTCAGGTTTAGCACTCAAGAATTACTACTTGAAATGAAGATGCGTGAAACCAAGCTTTAGACAGGTGCAGGATAACATCCCTTCAGAGAAAATAGCTTAATAGCTATAATTTATATAATTAAAATAAAACTAAATTATCATCAGTGAAGTTATTTTGCTTCCAAAGGTGTATCTTATAGGCAGAAGAGTCAATTTTCACTAAACACAATATAAGACTTTTAGACCAATAAGTGTACAGGGATGTTTGCTTCTTTCTGAAGAAAAATTAATATGGTGACGTTAATGCAAATAATAACTACATGTTTACTAATGTAAAACACAAAAGTGATAAAACAGACAGTACTTTAAAAAACACTGTAAATGTTTGAGATCACAGATTTCTTTTCGTAAAACTATAATATACACCCAAAAAGGTAAATTTGAATTCAGCATGTATGCTTCTGATTTAACACCTGAACAACCTAAATAAATTACATTTGACGTAAGCATTAAATTAAGAAATAAATTCTCTAGCTGTAGCAACTGGAAGTGAAATCAATCATCCTTCATAGCTAGTATTGCTGGACAGTAATTGCCGCCAGTTGTGTCTCATACACAGTTATAAACTTGCTTCCTCTTGAATCTTTGTAGACTTGTCATTTGTTCTATATTTTTAATTACCCTTAAGCAACCATTGTCTTGTAGTCTACATTTCTAAATTGGAAGGTACATCAGTGCTGCCTTCTGTCCAAATGCAGCATATTTTTTCTTGGCTTGATGGAAAATCAATCGGAAGGTAAATGAGCAATGAACGCTTTTTACTTGTGTTCTGGCAAATAAAGGTAGAAGTTTTTATCACAAGAGTTAATCTTTTGGCTTTCAATCTAATTAAATGATTTTAAAGATTTTATTGATCTGGTTACCAAAGGTCTTCTAAATTCAACGTTTCACAAAGAGGCACAGGCTAAAACTAAATCAATACCTTTTCTCCAAATCTGTCTTTTTCTCCATTTCTTCATTGCTGCTTTTTTTTTTTTTGTCTCAATGACTTTTTTATTTTTAAATAGTTTGGCTTTATTTTTGTAAAAAATCTTTTCTTGTAGTTCTTCGCCACTTTTCCTATTCTTTTGACCTGAGGAGTTTTTCAGTCCTCCCTCTCCCCCATTGTAGGTATTTTTCATCTCACTTCTTCCCTCTCACATTTTTCCTTTCCATAAAGGAGATTTCCTGTTCAACCTGTTTACTGATATTGCTGCTGTTCATGAGACAGGAGCTCCTGGAGATGAAATGGGAATTCTTGTTTCTCCTTTCCCCTTCAGGCCACTGCACCACCCCCTTCTTACTATCTTCAGATTTAGATATTTGATTTGCGATGTTATTCTTCCTTCTCATTACAGTTGCAGCACAGGTAACGGATAGAGAAGGTTCCTAACAATATTAAAATACATCAGATGGTCTCGTGTTTTCGGGGAGTGCTAGACTTTTCAACAGTGCCATTTCTCCATGATTAAACTCTCCTTGCGCGGGTCTTTATATCCATTACTCTTAACAATGTAAATTTACAATATCCTCCATTTCTTCAAGAAAATAGCCAAAGAACATTAGCCCTTCAATGATGAAATGGCAGAACACTGAAAATACAGATTGAACACCTCAGACTGTCCTCAGAAGGAAAAGCTTTAGAATGGTGATGCCAACCACCCTCCAGTTTCTTAATAATTAGGTATTTAAGCATGCAAACAATTGATAGCTCTTTAGCCTAGAGCCTGTCATCAACTTTGGAAACCACTCAATGTTGAAGGTCTCTTCCTGTTCTGGCATTTTAAAATTACAATACAGGAAATTTCATCACCCACTTCAGTGCAGCTTCCATAAATTAATCCTTCTTTACATAAAAGAACATTAGCAATTTTTCTTAACATTTTTCACTTGCCATGCAGGATATGCATTTCATTTTTTTTATTTTAACCTGCTAATTTCCAAATCAGTAGAAAACTAAATGTGTAGGAGAGCTAATGCACTTCTTAGAGGCCTCCAAAAGTTGATGGCAGTGAAGTTACATTTAACATGTGAAGTTCCCCAGCAAACAATCTGGAAAGCAAAGAAAAACGTCTTGCCTGCTTAGGAAACAGGATGAAAGCCTACCAAGTGAAAATGGAAAATCTAAGTTGGTTTGTGAAATGATAGAAGATTTCAGAAAGATCTACATGTACCAACTAACAAATGTATCAGCTACAAATGTCCATGTCTCTGAAGGAAATTTCAGAGATATCCCTGTTGTACTTCGAGGCTTCTTGCCAAAGGTTTCCAAATTACGACACATAGATCTTTGATGGTCTTTAGAAAACTGGCTATCAGTACAGTGCTATCTTTTTCTCCCCATTCCTAGCTGATAAATTTCTGTAGTGAGAACTAAAAATATATTACATCCCTGGTACTACTTTTTAATGCAAGCAATTGCAGAAGCTGCCACGTGCCAGTATGGAAATCTAAATGGGAAGCACGGTGACCCAGGAGGCAAACCTTTTTATTAATATGCATTTATTCTACACATGCATCTTGCTCTTCTCCCTAATGGCTGCCCCTCTCATTTCTTTTTCTGCAGTTTTCACGATCTCCTGGAGAATGACAGAGTCTCATGGTCCCTTCCTTCAACTGGGCTTCCATGCGGAATATGGTCACAAATGCAGAACAACAGCTGGTGCACATCTGGAGTTAGCCTCCCCAAAATGCACAAATACAGGTAAAGAGCAAGACAAATGTGCTATAAACCCCAAATTAGCAAATGATTCATTGTGTAGATGAAGCACTAAAATTGGCTTAGTGCATTACAAAGGGTGAAGACAAATAGCCTGTAATAATTTTGTCCAGATGATTTACTGGTGCAGACACTATTTGCAGGGAAAATATGGTGGTTTGTTTTATTAATTTTTTTTTTCAAAACCATGCCATAATTCTCCTATATTCAGAAAGTAGTATGTCTGGGTGAATATATTTGACTTTTTATATTTGTATAGCTGTTGTTTGAAAAAAAAAGATTGATGAAATACATATTTATATGTTCTAGTAATTATACACTCAAAAATTTATAACAAAAACTATGAATTAGGCATTACATTAGCCTTTTAGACCAATGTTTTAATGTGTTACAGATATTATTACTTCTCAATGCTCATTTCTTAAACAGAATTTAAAAAGCAGTATTAAACCAAAATATTATGAGGCAGTTTATACAGGGTTTTCTCAGAGTGGATCAGCTGAATCTTAATTGAAACTGTGGTAGGAATTAAAAAAAAAATCAATAGATATTCTGAGTCACTGGTGACACTGATTTAAAGGAGCAGTGGCTTTTTACCTATTACTCTTTATTATGATTTGCAGGAGTGTGACAGTTAAAAGCCTTAGTTATGGCACAGAACTACACACAACTCTCCAAGGAGTTAAATTTTCCACTTGACTCTCGTTGAAATAGCTAGCGCCATAATTCATGCTAATATCTGGCCTAAAAAATAAAAAGAGAATGCAGAGATTTTTTTTCCCAAATCTGCCAATAAATTAGCGATGGAGCAGCCACCAGCCTTCACACTGTGGTTTTGTCTTCCACCCCCAAGATCAAATATAGCTCTTCTGCCTTGAAATACAGCAACTAACCAGCATGGCATTGAATTCACCACAGTCATCTCCCAGCAAAATACATTTTATACTGCAACTCTGATTTGTCGTTGTGCCTAGAGTTGAGTAAGGGGAAAATACATTTGAACAGGCTGGAAATAATTATTTAGGACTTATCAACATGCAGCAGGCTCATAAATCGAGACAGATGAAGGAAGTATGTACATTCCTAGGAGGAGATGCTCAACGGCTTTGAAATACATGTATCTTCCAGCAATAAAAAATAAACCAAAAACCTTTAGAATAGATTATTTCCTCTGATTAATCTTCTGCCACAAAACAAATATTTCAAAGATTAGAAGGTATTAATCAGAAACACTGTTAGGGCTCGAATTCTTGACATTTCTAAAGAAATCATTGCAAGGACCCAACTGAAAAGTTTCAATACATTTTTGTGCTTGGCTGTATTTACCCAGGGCACCGGTAAGTAAGGAGCCAACCTCAACTGTTGCAAAAAAGGACAGATTAGTTTGCTTCTCTATCTGCAATATCACCTGATGGAGATGCACTGAAAAAGACCTGTCCTGCTGCCCAAAGCTTTGGAGGGGAAGAACCACAAACTCTCCAGCTCTGCAGCCCGCTGCATGGATGAATCTACTATTCTCCTTCAGATGCTGAGTGTTACTCCAGCTCACACACTCAGTCAAAGCAAAGTGAGTTCATCCCCATTTATAAAGACTAGACAGGCAGGCAGAGAAAAGGATAAGCTGAATGGAAATGGCATTAGGAAATGCATTTGCCAGCGTTAAATAATGAAATGTTTCAGATTATTAATATAGAATATGATTTATAACTAATTTTAAGTCCTGAAATCCTGGCATTTCAAGAAAAGTGCTGCAATTATTCTAAGTTCAGGAAACCTATTAGGCTTTTCTGAAGTTGACATCTTCAACTATATATGTTGAAGGCTGAGCAATGAATCATATGAATATAAGATAATTTCATGTCTAATATTGAGACAGGCACCACAGTCATAACTGAAGACTCCAATTCTACATATCTTTCTCCGGTATAGAACACAAGATGATATGAATGGCAATTCAATAATAAATAACAATTTCTTATGCATTTTATTTTCTGATTTGATAAAATGGGAACAATTTATTAAAACCACTAAGCTCCAATTTTTCATCTCTGAGTTTACTATTTCAAATGATTAAAAATCTTCTAGGCCGACGTTGTGAGGATAAATAATGTAAAGATAAAATAAGACAGACTTTAGCATTCTAGGAGTGATATATTTGAGTAACTTTATTATTTGATGCCCAAGTTTAAACATTTTAAGTCATGCCCTAATGCAACTACCATGAAGAAAATTATAAGATCTGCTTGACATCACAGATATTTTTAATCAAGCTCAGATGTGTCTATGGATACTTCCTCTAGAAGTGTCCTGATGAAGTCAGGCTCTGGTAGTGCCTGGTCCATACTGGGGACACAGTGGAAGAGTGTTATCTGAGGCTAAGCTTAAAAAGAAATCACAGCTCAGAGGTATCTTCTATGCAATGTGACTGCTAAGTGAGGTTGTAAGTAGCCCATCCATTAGTGTGGCTGATGAAGTTTGTTTCTTGTCTTTGCCTCCGTTAAGCTTGTCTGTCCAGGTTTGTGTCTCTGTTTTGTTTGTTGCTTCCTCCCTTTAGCCAACACCCCTTTTTGCACCAAAAGGGGTCCTTGACCAGCTACTCTTAAGGGCACAGATGCCCCTTCACCCTTGCAAAGCAGGGCAGCCTCTGCACCCTCCTTGCTCTTCCACGAGGACTTGGGTCATCCCAGCATCGCCTTCTTGCCAGATGAAAAAGCTCTTCCACCGCTGTCATGCTGTAGATCGATGGAAAGGCTTTGCACAATCAATCACAGAACCATAGAATCATTTAGGTTGGAAAAGACCTTTAAGATCATCAGGTCCAACTGTTAACCTAACAGTGCCAAGTCCACCACTAAACCATGTCCCCAAGTGCCACATCTACATGTCTTTTAAGTACCTCCAGGGATGGTGACTCAACCATGTCCCTGGGCAGCTTGTTCCAGTGATTGACAACCCTTTTGGTTGAAATTTTTTCTAATATCCAATCTAAACCTCCCCCGGCACAGCTTGAGGCTGTTTCCTCTTGTCCTTTCACTTATTGCAAAGAAATGAACATTTCCTTATTACAATTCACGTACTCTGGAAGAGCAGAGAAGTCTGCAGCTCTGTAGTTGTTGCAAATGTCAGGATTTTGCAGTTCTTTCCATCCTATGGTCATCATATTCAAGCAATTAGTGCCCAGAAGGGAAACAAACCCTCCATTATTGGTTCCTACCGTGCTTTCAACATTTTCTTAATTCACACACCACGAACGTCTCTGTTCTGCCCAGTTTTCAGCCCAACACAAATCCCAACACAAACTAGAAGGTCAAGTTCAATAACAAACAAAAGCAGAGCTAGAGGGGACAGTCTTCTCCAAGGACTAAGCCAGGGTGCAAATGCATCCATGCACGCTCCATTACATGTTGCATCTCTATATGTGGCACCTCATCATAGTTTCTAAGTGGATAAAACTACACGCGACAGTACATTTTTATACCAAGGTACTTATACATGTGGCTTATTCCAGTGACAGAAAGGTCTAAAACTAGGGTGAAGTAAAATCTGGATGTCCTTTTGCATTGCCCAGAGCATGTGGGGTACCTTGAGCACAGGCATGAGAGGAGGCATAAGACTGGCAGAGTGGCAAGGTATGCTGAGCAGAAGAAATTAGGCTGCATGCCAGAAGAAATGGGAATGCAGGTGAAATTTCACAGAGAGCTCTGAAGAGCCATGCAGGTGTACGTGATACACATAGGTCCCACATGAAAAAAGAGAGGGAGGCAACACAGAGACTGGAAGAGAAGCATGACACAATGGGAACATCCTGATAGGAAGAGGAGTCTGCTGAAATACTCCAGAAAAACAGCAAGTAAGGGGAAAAAGTAGGTTAAAAAGTGTTAGTTTCCCTTTGGGACATGCACAGAGGATCTACAGACCTCTACCTCTGAGCTAACCATCCGACATTGTCTGTACAGCAGTCTGTACAACACACGCAGATGTTTGTGTCCTGAATATGGGTAGGAATGAATAACCAGTGAAAGCCGTTCCTTGCTTCGGGGGCAGCACCAGGGATCTCACAAGCCCAGTACTAATACTACAGAAGGCGAAGAGTGGAGATCTAGGAAAAGCATTAGCAATCTAAGCAGAATAGAAAAAACCCAGCCCTTCAATTTTAACATGAGGATTATCCTCCTGAATTAAAGCCAGATGTATTCCTTTCAAAAGGATCACATATAATTTCAACTACGCGTGCACACATATTTTAGTCTTTCCTATCAAAAAAGATCCTTTAGGAAATGACTATACAATGTCACTTCTTCCTTTTTTTATGCTACCAGATGGTTTAGAAGGTAAGCTGGAAAAGAAAATAAAGACTGTATGGTTTTTGGGAGGGGTCAGACTTCTTGAAAATGTACAAATGAGCTTAAATACATGCAAAAAGATACTAAGTGTACTTATTTTATTTTTAAGGCAAAAGTGTAAGGAATAGTTTTATCTCCCCTGTTGCTCACTCAAGACTTCTTCTTGCTTTGCAGCCAGATGTTTGGAAATCTCTTGCCTCTTACTAAAAGGGAGTTTTATTCTAAATTGTCAACAAACAAAACCAAAACCAGCTGAGAAATAAAGTATTTGAAATAGCACTGACAAAATGCAGACTGCTAAAAACAACAGCATGGGTGAAAGGGTTAAACCCTGTAAGCGCTGAGCACTTTGAGTTTTGATCTAGGTGACAGATGATGTCTGTGCCCCTGAGATTTTTGAACAGGAACCTGGGATAACACATTTAAAGTCAAGCCCTGTTTCTAGCTCAGCACCCTGTTCTGCCTTGTACACCTTTCTGAAAATTATGCAGTTTGGAGTCCTATTCTTATCCCACCTTTGGGGACCTATATTGGTTCTATATTTTAGGTCCATCCTGACTACCCTGGGTTGCCCACTCTCCCACTGATATGAACAAACAACATGGTTGAAAGCGTGTGCGCCTGAACTCAAGAACTTGCAGCTATAAATTGTTTCCTGTTTAAGAAAAACTTTGCTATCATAAACCAATTACTGCCAATATTATACTTGGATGCCTGAGGAGATAAGAGGGAAGAAAAAAATCTGAGATCCTAATGCAAAAACCAAGACAAAACAGATCTTTAAAAATGAAGTTACCTTCAGGTATTTATGTATTTTAAAGACAGAAATGACCATTATAATCATGAAATGATAATCTAAATTTTTCTCCTGTGTACTACTGACTGAAGAGTATCCAGTAATACCTCAGGCTTATAATTTCAATTTCACTACGCTACAACATTTATAGAAAAACATTCTGTCATGATTCGAAAAAACAGAAATGAAGAAGAATCACCATATGTCTATGCCTTTTTACCATGTTTTTAAAGATAAAGTCTCCATTCCCACTTCCAAAGATGCAGTTTCCTTTCCTGCTCCCATTTTCCTCAGTTCCCAAATTTCTCTGTAACAAATAGATTTGTTAGATGCTATTTCAATTTAGATTTTAGAAGAGGAATTTTAAATTCTCAATTATTTATTATTTCTAAAAGTAAAATAAATAGACTTGTCTCAAAAGCACATAATGTTCATTTTCCTGCCAAAACTAATCTGCAGTGCTTGTTGTTGCTTTGAAACCAATGGCATAAATAATGGAGAATTGTAAGTCCAGGCAACACAAAGCCAAACACTTCTGTCGGTGCCTGCAGATCCAGAAAGTGTGTAACATTTGCTAATGGGAACAAGAAAGGAGAATTTTAGGAAGAACTCTGTTAGACAGAAAGGTACATCTTTATCATACCCTGAAAGGCCCAAGTCTTGAATTACTGGTAAAAAGGTGGATGATTTACAAGCTCAGCCAATTCACTCTGCAATGAAACCACTCACAGCTAAAGAGAAGCTGGAAAGAAAGAGGCAGACTGTTGGCTACAAGTCCTCAAATGAAAAAAAAAAACCAAAACCCAAAACAACCCTACAGCATCTCAGCTAACTCTCCTCAGTCTGCTTCTCCTCCCCTTCTGCAAAATGTCTTTAGGGAGTTACAGCTGCCAGCACTCTGCCTCCGACTACGCGCTCCCATCTCTAAAACTCCACTTCCCAGATACCTCACCACTCCCCCGATAGCTTTGCAAACAGCCACGGCATCTGGCTCCGTTGGGGATGTTCCAGTTAAAATTTACTGTAAACAATTTAACAGTTTGTGGCAATCTGGGAAACATTTGGATTGCTTCCCTAGAAAACCTAGCTGGCTCAAATCCTCGAGGTTTTTCTCTGCCTGTTCCTTAGCTTGCAGACCTAAAATACTAGATAGCAGAATGCCTTTTTGAGGACATCCACCTCCTTTCTGTTAAAATAAACTTGGAAACAACCAGTGAGGTACTGCTGCAAAGGGCACTGAAACGAAACTGCTGGGAGAATGCACTGCGCATGCCTATGTGTTAATGTGTCAATGACTACAGACTGCCATCCATAGCTTAAAAGGTAATCTGGCTACTGTTAAACAGCTTAACCATATGCTTGCACTAAACCGCTGAATTAGCTTACACTGACCTGCTGAATTAACCCACCCAACACTCTTCCCTGCAAGCAAAGAGAACTAAATTGTTGTAAATTGAACTCTGGAAACACTCTTAATCCAAAAAAAAAAAAAAAAAGAAGCAGCATTAAGTTAAAAAGAAAAGCTGAGTAGGCTTAGCAACGCTAGGAACTCTACGCTATGAACAACAGAGCAAACACAGGAAGGGAAAGAAACCTGTATTTCTCCTTAGTTTATGTGAAAAAGCAGTGTTGCTTATCCTCCAACTGGAAAACTTACCAGTTTCTCCTGCAAGCCACAGAAGAAAAAAAAAAAAAGAAAAGTAACACAGCAAACCGAAGAGCAGACACAAACATGTATCGGTTAAAGCAGAAACTAGATTTTTTTTTTTTTAAAGTTTGATCATCATTCTTTCAGCCAACTGTATTTCCTTTGCCAATCGTATAACACCGCTGCTCTGCTGCATTTGTTCAAATACTTTAATTACATTTTACCTCCCTCCTATTTTGCAAAACAAATGCTTCCTCAGCTCCCTCTCCTGATACATTACATACCTGCCCACCTCCGCTTGAAAATCGCTGCTACGACATCCCTCAGCTGTTGTTCGTGCTCTCACAAGCAGAGCAAGGGGGTACGTGGCTGCGGCAAAGCCAGACGCAGAAACCAGCCGTGCGGAGGGAGCCCAGCGAGCAGGAATAGGGGTGGGAGCTGCTGGGCTGCTCTCTGGCTGGAAGGTGATGGCAATGGGGTGAGCAGAGCCACCGTGGGGCTGCCCGGTGTGAAGGATGGCTTTACACCAGCCCTGCATCATTCAGCCTGGCTCAAGTCGCCCTCCCTGAGGTCTGCTCTTTGAAATCTGGCTGCAGAGGGCAAACGTGAGCATTATGTTCTTAAAAAGCCTTACTTGGCTCCTGTTAATCATCACTGGGGCATACAGTACTCATCACAGCCACAGCTGTATCGCCATTAGCCCCTGCATAAGAGCTCAGTATTTTGAGAACACCTTCAGGATCAGGAGGCTGTGGCTCAAGACTCAGCTTCAAGCTCTGCTACAACTTTAAACCAACAATTCTCAAAGTTATTTCAAAAAAGTCTTTCCAATACTTTCTTTTAAAAACACACCAATGACCACAAGGCACAGCAAGGACATGGCTAGGTTTTGAGGCAACTGAGCCCAGAAAGCATAAGATTTCATTTTGCATTTAAAAAAAAAAATTAAACTAACTTTGCCTTTGTTTGGGGGAAAAAAACAACAATGTAAGCTTGGTAGCTCAGAACACTGTCTTTTGAACACTCCCTAGAGAGCTTATTTGTTAAGAAATAAACTTAGCTCCATGCACTTCTGAGCTCTGCTCCGTTAGTATTCTCCTCTTAATTAGAGATTTTCAGAAGAGTGTCTGTTATTTGTGAACATGAAGAAACTCACCCAGACTTTGTGAAGCCGTACCTATTCTGTTATTAAATAAAAAAATTCAAAGATTTGATTATAGATTCGTCTGGCATGACAAATTCCAAAACCAGTTAATGGCTGAAGCACAAACGTTGTCTAGCTTCCCTAATAGAAGCTGGATAATTGGATTTGTGCATAAGATCTGTGTGAAAGCAGACTCCATGCATGTGTAATTTGGTTGAGTACATCCTCCACAGGAAAAAAAAAGTCTTGAAAGAAGCTTCAGGACCATTATATTTTAAAGTGCTCTGCATAGTTTTTCTTAATTATACCTAGTGGAACCTGGTCTAGTGGAGGGTGTCCCTGCCCACGGCAGGGGGGTTGGAACTAGATGATCTTTAAGGTCCTTCCCAACGCAAACCATTCTGTGATTCTATGATTCTACCTAAGGCTACAATAAAAAAAAATAAATGTATGCAAGAAGAAATGCTCCACGCAAGTTTCATTGGTTTGTCATAAACCTGCATGGAACTGAATTTAGCAGTCAGTAACCCAAACATGAAATATAATATACTGTGAAACTATTATTATTGAGAAAAGAGTATGGTTTTCCAAAAACTTCTACAATTTTTAATTCAGCATGCATCCCTGTATCAAGTGGCAGTGTAAAACAGCATATCTTGGTGTACTGGGCCTGGCTGGGATGGGGTTAACTTTCCCTGTAGCAGCCCATACAGTGGCCGTGGCGGTGTTGGTAAGGCATCCATGCGTTGGCTGCTGCTGAGCAGCACCCGCACAGGACAAGGCTGTCCCTCCAACACCCCCAAGGGCCGGGATGCTGGGGGGGGGCAAGAGGTTGGGAGGGCACACAACAGGGAGCGCTGACCCCAACTGACCAAAGGGATGTCCCATGCCATATGACATTGTGCTCAGCAATAAGCTTTTTGATCTTATTTTCTCCCCCCGTCCTGCTGAGGAGAGAGGAGGTGAGAAAGCAGCTGGGTGGCTGTCTGGTGGCCAGTCAAGGTCAACCCACCCCTTGGAAATGCTAATAAATTTGTTACTTTTTACAAAAAGTTACCTTGGGATTAGAGACTTTGAAAGCTGAAATTTTTTTAAAAAACATTTAACACTGATGTGGGAAGTACTCTGTACTAAGCAATGCACATACCGCTGTCTCCAGAGGATACACAGCAGTAAATATAGGTCAGCCCGGAACAATGTGTACTGCCAGGTATCTGCTCTCTCCAGTGGCATACATGGTATATTTTTAGGAATAATCAAAGTATATCACATATACTTACTACTTTACAAAAAGGCAGCTTTTATTTTCACCACTCATATGTCTCTTAATAGGTTCCTTTCTTTTTACAAAATCCTATCACCTTAAAGTACGAGTATTAATTTTCTTCGCATATTAACTACTGGCTTTGTAAAAAAATAAAGTTAAGACCAGCTCTAGGGGAAGCAGGAAACAAACAATCTTTTGTGAAATTACGACATTTGACAGCTTTGGAGCTGGTGGTCAGTGTTGAAATTGTGTGGGAGATCGATTTTTAAATTCTAGCCCTAAGTCCAGAGGAGCTAAGGACGCTCTAGAGAGAAGAGCTGGGAAACAGAATCACTTAAAAGAAAGAAACAGTTGTAGGAAATATTTAATTCTCAAAATGCAGAGAACAGTTGAGCAATTACTCAGAAATTTAAGAAGCCTCACAGGTTTCTTCCAAAGGGATAGTTTTGTATCATGTTATTTCTGCAATATTTTTCAGATTACTTGCTCTACTCCACCACATACTTTAATTTTATTAACTCCCCAAGATTTTGGAGGATTCCCACACTCTTCAGTGTGCAAGGAAATGGAACATAAATTACCTATCACTTTCCCATCTTTATTGCTTGCAGCATCTGTACCTAGAGCTGCAAACCTTTTGTGTTTGTGGTAAGTGGGGAGAAGAAAGCTGTGTCTGCTAGCAGGTTTCTTCAGCTATACAGACACTCAAGACTCCTATGGCAATTCATCATTTCAGCCTAAGTAGTTCCTGCTTTAGAGGTTACAGGATTGTCTGAGCTGAAGGAAACAGCTACTATGCACTGTATTCTTTCCCGCATTTGGCTTAGCAGAAACAGAACACAAACAGCTTTTCTGGCCTTGATAATTTTGGAAAATCCTTCATTCTGAAGAAAAAAAGCAACTTCTTTTTCACAATGGGAAAAATGCCAATGTATGCGAAACACTGCTATAATTAATTTGAAATTCCTCTCCACTTCACAAATTAAGAAAATAATTTGCCATCATTTCTTCTCAAGTGCAAACTCTATTAATGGCTGCATGAAAACTAGGTTTGCAAAAGGGACCAGCAGTACACAGCTTTAAATAATAATAATAAAAAAAAGTAATGAAAAATAATAATATATGAAAACACCAAATTACAAAGAATGTGGTTTTAAACACCATGCCTTTACAATAGGTGTTCTGGTATGCACTATCCAGGCTAACACATGAAATAAACACCTTACTGTAATGAAATACAAACAACCCGAAATGGAACTTCTCCCTTTGCACATGTTCCACGACAGACGGTACTGGAGTGGTATTTGCTGCAAACCAGATTAAATCAGTTTTAGAAACCGAATTCCATCAATGAACAGATTGCACCATCTGCTTCTACTAATATACATTAGAGAATGTGTATTTTCCATAGCTGCATATTTACTCTGTAATAGGAAGACTACGAGACAAATAGGTATAGCTTAGCCACAGAACGACTGAAAAGCATCATCATTTGTGGATGTCAAGGGTGTAAACAAAAAAGCACTTAAGTTATTTGAAGGCTGCGCAATGAAGTAATGAAACGAAATTAGGCAAAGGAAAATTTAAGCGGCACACTGGGACACTAACAGTCATTGCAGTGATGAGAGAAATACAAATGCAAAAAGCGTAGATGTAATAAAGTTTCTTACTAATAACTTGTGTAAGAAAACAGAAATAATCTTCCAACCAAAGCCTAAGTAGAGCTGGCTGGAAATCTGAATTTTATTACACGTTTTTTGTGCTTTCAACAAAAAAAAAACTGAATCAGGAGGTAAGCCAACATTTAAAGTTTTCATGGAAGAGAAATCCTTCAAAATTTTGTTTTGGAAACCCAAACATGATGTTCCCACAACAAAATATGCTTTCCCAGTATCCTCAGCAGCTGCTGACTGGAATTAATGCACTCCCTGTCATTTCACAACTACCACAGCTTGCTGTGCTGACAAAACTGAAAAAAATTACCTTCAACCCCAGCCCAGGGGCTGCCAGGGCATCCACGGTGCCTCGTCTCTGGCAGTCCAGCTGTGTGAGCTGCTTGGGAATGCCAGAGCCCAGGTGCTCCCAGGCCGGCCAGCTCCCCATGCCACCCACCCACCGTCAGGGCAACCTGCCAGATGACTTCAGAAATGCTGTCATTTCACACATAAGACCCCTTCTTATAAGCAGCTGAAAAGCCAGGCTGATACATCGGTTAAATGCTCATCTGATACACCGACATCACAGAAATGAACCTGAGCTAAATGCTTGAGAAGCCACGGTGAGATTTCAGCATTATTATTCTATGCACCCACGTATCCTCAGTAGTGAGGATAATTATTTCCAGGCCAGTAAGATCCTGCAATTAATGAAACAATATTTCATTACATATGGCAGTCCTCTCTTCTTTGTAAGGCCAGTAAAGGAAACAAGAACAAAACACTGTCATGCCCCAATATAAATTCACAGAGGTATGGAACAAGTTATGTTGTAAGAGAAAACAAAGTACAGTAGGACTCTTCAGGGCTGGAAAAGAGAAAAATGAAACATGAAGGTATGACTGAGGTCTAAAAAATTATTTGGTCCAGGAAGAGTGTAAATAGGGAACAACTGTATGATTTGAATACCAGAACTAGTAAGCATTACATTCATAAAACAGGGAAATTCAAGGAAAGCAGGTTTTCACTCAACTTGTAAATAAATGATGGAACTTCATGCTGCAGGATATTATGGATGCTAAAAGCGTGTATAGGTTCAAAAGGATAAATTCCTGAAAGATAACTGTATTGGTGGCTGTTAAACACCAGGGCAACTCAACAGTCCTCGAGGTACGAGCTGCTGGAGAGTCAAAGACTGTGCAGAGGAACTATCAGCAGGTGCTTGGCCGGTTCTAATAGTCTTCTCTAAGCCACCCATTCCTGGTAACTGTGATATCTGGCGCTATGGCTTTTGCTCTGACCTGGCACAGACAGTCTTAAATTCAGGCATAAAATATGTTATATGCATCTGATATAATACTATGTGTATCACAGGACAAGCATAACAAGCTGGATTTAACAGGAAAACTGCAGAGTCTCTGTACTCTCCCTTTTCCTTGAGCAGTGTGAGGATGTAAGGTATGTCCTCCAGGGCATATCAAAAGGGAGCAGCCACAGCAGAGTCTCGCCTTTTTAACTACAGTAAGTCTGTAAGAAACAGATGAAGAGTTGGATGTGCTAAGCGCTCACTCCAGCTCAGTAAAACTGACAATCCAGAAAGAGAAAACATATCAGACATTGTTGTGATTTCTTCTCACTCACTTGAAATGACAGTCCTGAGAAATGTTAATTACTGGGCCAGTAATCAAATGTCATAAACAGCTACAGTAGATGAGAAAGAAAAGAAAAAAAGAATTTTAATGTCATTCCAAATGTGTGGTAGATTTAATTAGCTTCTGCTCAAAGGTACCTCTTAACAGAAGGATGGGATCCAATACAAGGACACAAAGGCATGTATTGTTGCAATCCTGTTGTTGGAAATAAGTCTAAAAGATAGAAGAAAAACTGAAAGGAAGACTTTCTGGGTTGAGTAAGTATTATTTCAAAAACAAGGCTTTCAACTTTAGAGTCTTGGAGGGAAGAAGAATCTCATGTGACCCATACAGACAAAGGAAAGTAAGATGAACCTGGATTTTGCCTGAAGCTGGGAAGTGACTGTGCCACAGAATTTCTGGCAGGACATGCAGAGGAACACCATCGGTTCACTCTCCAAATCTGGAGTGGTTGGCTTCTTCATACATTTATTTCCCCACCAGAAAACACGGCATAAAATTGACCATCTAAAATGCAATGTCTTTCATGACCCTGGGATACAGACATATCACACAGGGTATTAACGACTCCCACCGGGCCATGCCCTGAACATGCACATAGACAGAGGTACCACTTTGGAATAACATGAAGGCTAAAAAGTTAAGCCAAAAAGAGACAGCAGAGGAAAAAAAGTGAAACATTTACTCCTGCTGGCCAATGAAACAGCAGAGAAATTAAATTACTCACTCAAAATGGACATCCACAACAAAGCTGGGTATTTACACTCTGATAGGATAGAACTAAAACGAAATAAAAAAGAAAGTTTGGGGGTTGCTACATTTAAGTAGGATAAAGTAACATACTCGTGACCTGATGAGGACAGTCTCAAGCAGGGAACCCTATGCATCTGTACAGATATTCATGTAGCTTCAGATAGGCCCATCTCCCAAAGCTAAAGAAAATGAAGAATGCAAATGTAGACAGAAACATGTTACAGAAAAATGAGAGGTTTTTTAAATAACCCAGAAGCCACAATTACATAAATAAAAGAGAATTTCTTCTAAAAAGGAGTAAAGGCACAAAACAGAGGAAAAAAGATAACCAACAAATAGAAGAGAGAGGCCAACAGCCAGCCATCGTAAGCTACTAATTTTCTGTACTTCACATAGGAGATTAGGGACATCAGACAGATTTCTTCCTCATATACTGGGGGATCTTAGGCAAAACACATTCATTTGTAGGTGGAGATAGTGAAGCTTTAATCTCTATGCAGAATTCAAAAGAGGGCATCCTCGAGGCTATTTCAATGAGGAACATAAACTGTTGATGGAGTCAAGTATTTCTTTCTCATAATCTTATTTATTTAAAAAAAAAGTCTGTAACTTCATTTTCCTTGGAGATGGGCTACTAGCTGCTTGTTTTGAGTCATTTACTTTGACGGAGTTGTTTCCAAAGGGCTCCTATCTACTGCAGCCAGAAGCTATGTCTGAACAAGACGATTCTCTTGTCAGCTGGCTTTTGTATAGCTTTAAATCCTCTAAACCTGACTTTTCTCTCCCTTCTTTATTAATATTGCCATGAACTGGAAGTAATTCTGCATCTTGCCAAAACATTCTGAACAAAACCAAAGCAAAACACTATTTTTTAAAGTAAGGAAGATGCCTATACTTTGAATGAAAACCACTGATTTATCTTAATAGAAGGCAAAAAGGAAGTGTGTGCTAATTGCCTGGTCCCTGACAGCTCAGAGCAGATGATCCTTTTTAGTCTCAATTCCTTTCACAGGGGACTTCACATTTCACACTCAAAACTGAAGACAAAGCCAGGTTCAATTTATTTTATTCAGACAGTAACTGAGTCCAGGGACCTTGCTTATGTTCACAGTGATTAATGAAGAGATGCAACTGTCAAGCCAGTGTGAAAAGCCAGGTTATCCGAAGAGCACTTGGGTGACAAAGCAAGCTTAATCATTCTGAAGGCAGCATTCCAGAATGGGAGGCTTCCACCTTGCATTTTGTTTCAGGAAAAAACCCCACCTTTATAACAGTATTTTCTTTGCTTACATAGTAGAGACAGACCAGTGAGAAAGGCAAACAAAAATAATTTAAAAAGCAAACCAAGTATTATACGACCACAAAATATAGCTAAGACAGGATTCTGCACCAGCATTAAAGGGCTGGATTTAATACTTGCTGCACCCGATCGAAGTCCTCCTCCTTGATTTGATAGGATTTACCTCCTAATAACCACTTGGTTTATGTAGCAAGTCATGAATTCAAAACATCGTTTAATTTTTGCCTTTTAAATTTAACCAAATAAATGTCTCTTACATCAGACGCTTTTTATGTAGACACACAAATACATCAAAAGGCCTATATAAACATCAAAGCTGACCGTGTAACAAGATGTTTCCCTTGCTTCCAAAAAGGACATGGGTCTTTCTGAACTTAGTAAGAGCTCATGTGCTTGCTTTCTAGCAAGTTTTGGGCATTTCTAGCAAGTTTTGCACATCTCTACCAAGTATTACTTCTACTTTGCACTTATCAGGTTTCCTAAATCCCCAACTTGAACTCTATGTTTATTCTTTTATTAAAATAATGGCATATGGGACATTTGGGCAAATATGGTTATAAATCTTCTTCATCATCTCTGGATGATACATAGGACACTTGTGCTTCACTCATTAGTTTCTGAAATTGATCTGCCTGTAATCTATGTAACTCCAAATTACTTCATGCATAATTAGGCGCTTCCTGATTTTCATTACTCATGTTTATCTCTGTAATATTTACACAGCACCAATCATACAGCTGCCCATGTACAGATTGGAACACATCACTAATTACATACGTTTAATTTGGTTGTATTCCTCTACAAGAGAGGATATTGTTTTCAAAGGCCTTGTTCCAGCCTCATCACCCAGATGTTCAGGGACCAAGAAGTCCCTGAGGTGTATAAACTCATTTGAATTTACTGACCCTTTCAGAGAAATAAAACCACAAGTAAAATATGTATGCCATTTTAGTTCCTAACCTGTCTGTCTACAGCTAAAACATACCAGCTTGGATTCACTAGAGCTGGTAACACTTTACCTGCGATTCCTTACATACTGTTTTACAATACTGTTTTTAAATTGTATTAAAAGAGATGTATATTTTATCTGTTTGAAGCTGGAAATTGTTGTTGGAAAATAGTATCAGTAGATCAGTTTATGATTCATTTGCTTTTCTCTCATTAATTTTAGATGAACGACTGCACCCTGCTTAGGTCAAGCAGTTGCTTTTCAAGCAGCATTCACAAACCCGACTTTCCTTCATGCAGCTGAAGTCCCAGTATATACACATAACATAAAAATACAATCCTATTTATTTCCCCAAAACTTTACCTTATCCTCCATTTTGCCACTTTCTAGACTTCTACTAATGACGTGCTTAGGCAATAAAAGCATGTGAAACCTCTCAGTTGTACTACGCACATTTATAAACACGAAGTAAAGTGTAATAGAAAATAACTTCTAGATTATAAAAGCCTATGAAGTAATTAAACCAAATAATTCCCATATTCCAATCTATGTTCTGACAAATTTGACTACATAGGCACAGGCTATGCAGTAACTAATGGACTTCATTGAATACACAAAACCGCAGCTCATTTTCCACAAACATTGGTTCTTAGGCATGCTCAGGAATAAAAATCAACATATGTACGCTACAGCTAACATATATCACTTACTAGCCTAGCATTTTACTTACATACAGTTTAATGAAATAAAAAATAATTCTAAATAAACATCCTCTGCAGAATACAAACTAATATCCAAGATACGTTCAAAGTTACTTTTATTAAAAAAAACAAACAAAACAGCAAATTAATATATTAATTGATAATTCTTTCTGTGCCACATCCAGCAACTCTAAGAGTTCAGGAGAGAGAAGGGGAAAAAAAAAATCTGTGTATGATTGTAATAAAATGGCTTAAATCTGAAAGAACTATTTGCTGGCTTTGCCCTTGCTAAGGTTCTACAAGCTGGTACAGCTTGTGGGAAACACCTTCCCCCCAGAGTGGATACTACATTGTATAGTTGTCTACTAACATAAAAAAAGCTAAAAAGAGTTAAAAAAAATGAAATAGCAATAAAACCAGTTTTAATAATCTACTCGGATCGGGTGACTTAGGTGTCAACTTATAAAACCTACACCATTACTCCTACTCCATTATGCGGCAGTGTAACTATGCTGTAGGTGTTTCTCTCCAAGTTACCAGAGTATCTCTCCTGGTCGATACTGCAGTAATAAAGTGTATTTCACATTACTTTACATTTGTGGTAGAAAGACAGGGAAAAAAGGTTTAGGTGCACACAGTTAGAAATTAAAACAGACAATTTAATTCTGCTACAATTTAATAGGAAATATTTGTATGATTCAGTTTCACAGCATGCGTGAATATTAATCCTCCAGGGATTTAATTAGCTGTATTTTATCATAAATTGCATTCCCATAGACAGATGCTGCAACTGCATCATGCTGATAATAACAAAGACCAACTGACACTTAAGAGCACATCTGAAATGTGTTTTTCTGAAGACATTAGGTACAGTAAGAGAATGACTAAATAGTGCTGAATAAAAGTACCAATGGTTTTCCCAGTTGGTTTACCAATTCCCACTTGAAGGGCAGTTTATTTTATACAGTATGAACAAATTAACCTCATGAAGTTATACATTTCACCAATCTACAAAATGTATTTTTTGCTTCTGATACTAAAAAGACTGCATATGAAAATTCTCAGTTTGCTGTGCCCATAGTTGTGCTTTACAAGAGTCTACAAAAATACGTTTTGAAAAATCATGATTTTGATCAATTAACCTCTTGTCAACTAAAAGGTCTTTCCTGCAATATAGCTGTTTCTTAGCGCTCCCAGCATTTTGATCATAGTTCCAGACTTTCAGGATGTAGTACTTATTCCCTGCATTTTATTTCTGAGAAATTCCCCAAAAAGTAGGTACTTTTTGTTGAAAAAGTCCCTTTTCTACATATGCCATGGATTGCAAAGTAGCTAAATGATCTTGGTTTTTCCAAGTAGTTCCCAAAGGTGAGAATGGGAGCCAATGTTTGAGTTGAAATTATAATTCAAAATAAAGCAATTACTTGAAATACAATTTGAAAATTATATAAGGTGGTTTTTTTCCATTTTGAAAAGAATTACAGAAATATAGACCTAATGCATACTTCTGTCTCAGGTATTTATCAAGTAACATTTTCAGGTATGCATCCACATATCAGTGTTGATTTCCATGTAGTTTGCTATTTTTATCACACGTTTTTATACTCCCTCCTACACACACGTACACTGAAATTTCTCTTTCAAGATGACTTCTCAATTCAAAATATATTCCAGAAAGCTGAGATTTTCTTCCCTTTTTTTACACAAAGAAATCTGGCCATGAGTATTTTTGTGTTCCTGTTTCTCCTGTCTGTTTTCCAGTCAGAAAAGTGGCGTGAACTACGATACAGACAATGCTCAGCCTTGTAACAGGTTTTGAATATAGGGCTTTTTTTAACCTCAGAAACAGCTATAGTTAACACTGTCGGAGAACTAGGATCGTCTTTTCCTTCTTTCAGATATAACACAGGAACTTTTAAAAACAAGCTTAGCAGCCAGAATGCGTCTCATTGCTTCTAGCCAAAACTAAACGCTTGCGGGTTTTTTTATCAAAATGATTTTGCAAATGATTTTTTTCACCTCCCTCTGCTTTTAAATCTGAAGTGGTTGCATTGTCATGGTCGTGATGGTCTAAGGATTAACAAGCGCTTGGGTTCATGAGAAGTTAAGCACTCGTGTTGTTAGCCTATTTTTTAACATTTAGATTTTTCATCTTAAAGCTGTTGACACATTCCTACCTTATTCTAACCTGAGCTAACACGGTTCAACTGATTCTGTAGAAGGACAGAAGCCCATGTGTCTCCACCGTCTGCAGACTGGAACCATGAAGCCAGAGCCTTCTGTTATTCACAGGAACGAACCCTGTAAAATCCTAAACTTCCCTATGCCTGTTAATGGGAGCGCTGCTCAAAGCTGCAGAATTGAATACAGTCCAAGAGCAGAAGGAGCAGAGGAAAGCTCTTTGGTGAGCTGTTTCTTTTCCTAACTCATTACTATTTCTTCTTTATCTTCCTCCTTGGCAAGGTCTCAGTCAGCACTCAAGCGCATATACACAATCTGAGGGAACAGCAGGACAGTAATTCAAATTTGTATTACAAGTTGCAGGGTACAGTTCCTCCTGATTCTGCCACTACCATTATAAAAGGGGTTAGCCAGAGATTCCTGAAAAAAAAAGTATTCAAAGACCTAACGTAGATACTTCATTGGCATTAATTTTAGGTTTAACTGGTTAGGATCCAGTCTGTTCACACTTCTCTCAGTTACTGTTTCAGTGTGTCCAGGACTTGTGAGATAGTTGGAAGTTTGCTATCTCTGGGATTAGTTATTTGTAAAATCAAACGTAAATTGTCAATAGAATACATTGTATGAGTTGGGCATAGAATTAAATTGCTTTCTATTTTAAAACTGCTGATGAAGATGACCCCTGGATAACCTCATATGCAATTTCATTTGAGTCAGAAAGGGTCACCCTAAGCACCTATCAGCAAATCTTTGACTGTTCTTGGCAACACTAGGAGCGTCTGGCATACTTAAAATTTGAGTGAAATAAGTGTGGTGGTTGAGAGAAGGAAAGGAAAAATGGGGGATGGAAGAGACACTGCTAGAGAGTGAGCAAGGGGAAAAAAAATCAGTCTCTCCTCCAGAACATCCCAACTTCAGTCAGTCAGTCTCCCGTCACAGGTTTCACTACTGCCTTCCTCCACCTTGTATGTGTAAGTTCTGGTCTGTTCACACAGTGGTTTCTCAATTGTTCCGAGATGGCTCAACTAGGAATGGCTTTAGATAGCTATGTTACAACACCTTAGTAAAGACAATAGATCCCAAAGAGAAAAAAATTAAAGAATTTTGATAGGGCAGGTGACAGATATCAATATATATTCATATGATATACATGGATATCAATAGGATATTAATTCAGTTGTGCAGAATCACTTTTAGTGCAGAACGTTATCAGTGTTTAGGTGTGTCAGAAACTTCGGTGAAGATGGGAACACTTCTCTTTTTTTAATTGTTATTTCCATGTGGTGGCTTTGCTATATTAATTACACTCTATGGTAAATTAATTTCAAATACCAGCATATCATCTCTCTCAGTTTCTCTTTATACTGTATCTTGCTTCCAAACTTGCGGCTTGCAAGCACCTGAAACACAAAGAGCTGACAACTCTCAGGTGCTGCACCATCCATTTTAACTTTATATTTGGACACTTCAGGCTGTTTTTGTGAGGTGTTGGGAAAGCACAGATCAGTCACCAGGAATAGTCACCTCCAAGGCAAAAAAGATCTTTCCAATGGCTGTGCAATACGGCACAGGCAGGAGTCAGTTCCTTACCTTAGGCATGAAACTGATTGTCCAGTGTTATGTCCATGTATTACTTTCATGGAATCACAGAATGGTTTGGGTTGGAAGGGACCTTTAAAGATCACCTAGTCCAACTCCCCTGCTGTGGGGAGGGACATCTTTCATTGGGACAGGTTGCCCAAAGCCCCATCCAACCTGGCCTTGAACACTTCCAGGGAAGGGGCATCCACAACCTCTCTGGGGACCTTGTGCCAGTGTCTCTCCACTCTCACTGTAATAAATTTCTTCCTCGTGACCAATCTAAACCTACCCTCTTTCAGTTTAAAACCATTGTCCCTTGTCCTGTCACTACAGGCCCTGGGAAAAAGTCTCTCTTCATCCTTCTTATAAGCCTCCTTTATATATTGAAAGGTCGCAATGAGGTATCCCCGGAGCCTTCTCTTCTCCAGGCTGAACAACCCCAACTCTCTCAGCCTGTCCTCACAGGAGAGGTGCTCCAGCCCTCTGATCAGCTTCATGGCCCTCCTCTGGACTCGCTCACACAGCTCCATGTCTGGGTACCCCAGAGCTGGATGCAGTACTCCAGGTGGGGTATCAACAGTGTGGAATAGAGGGAAAGAATCATCTCCCCTGACCTGCTGGCCATGCTTCTTTTTAGGCAGCCCAGGATATGATTGGCTTTCTGGGCTGCAGGCATATATTGTGGCTCATGTCCAATTTTTCATCTACCAATATCCCTGAGTCCTTCTCTGCAGGGCTGCTCTCAATCCATTCATCACCCAGTCTGTACGGATTCTGGAGATTGCCCTGACTCAGGTGCAGGACGTTGCACATTATTATATATATATGTATATGCATGCTACAGAAGACAACCATATGATACAAGAACAAATTTAAAAAAAAAAGTAATCTAAAGTAAGACTGATCCTAAACCTTAATGATTACAGGTAGCCGGCAGAAAACTGCTCAGTTCCAGCTTTCTTCCATGGGCAGCAGGAAAGGAAGGAACTGAGCGGTGGCAAGTCCCCAGCACACTCATGCTTTGCTGTCAGGGTATATCACAACATTCAGGGTACAAGGGTAGCTCAGAAAAACCTTCTCATTCCAACCTCAGGTATGGATAAAGCACATCAGCCCTACAACAGCTTCACATGGATGCTGTAGTATTCAACAAACATATTTACAGCTGGATTTGTAATACTCCCTCTACCAGTGCAGATGCATGTGTATTAGGTCCTGCTGATGTTACTGGCTTTGTATAGTACAAAATTTTAAATGAAGCATCACAGATACTGAAATTACAATGATTAAATCCCAGGCAAAACCACTAACTGCAAACAAAGGAGACAACACCTTAGCTGAAACATCATAATAGATCATGATCAGAAACCACAGGCATTTTATCACTATTGCTTATGAGGTTTCATTAAAAAGCACAAAGCCACTTGCAAATTTCAAACTCAATGTAGACTCAAAAGAAAGTAATACTTTCATGATTTGCACATCACTAGCACTGACATTTAAGTCATATTCTGTTGATAAAATACCATTTCAAAGAGAAACCATCTTGTTCTCTCACAGCTGTGTTGGTCTTGTGATGGTAGCAGAATTAAAATAGCAGCATATATTTCATAGAATCATTTAGGTTGGAAAAGACCTTTAAGAACATTGAGTCCAACCATTAACCTAGCACTGCCAAGTCCACCATTAAACCAGGTCCCTAAGCACCACATCTACGCGTCTTTTAAATACCTCCAGGGATGGTGACTCAACCACTTCCCTGGGCGGTCTGTTCCAATAATTGACAACCCTTTCAGTGAAGACATTTTTCCTAATACCCAATCTAAACCTCTCCTGGCGCAACGTGAGGCCATTTCCTCTCATCCTGTCACTTGTTACTTGGCAGAAGAGACCAACACCCACCTGGCTACAACCTCCTTTCAGGTAGTTGTAGACAGCAATAAGGTCTCCCCTCAGCCTCCTTTTCTCCAGGCTAAACAACCCCAGTTCCCTCAGCCGCTCCTTGTCAGACTTGTGCTCCAGACCCTTCACCAGCTTCACTGCCCTTCTCTGGACACGCTCCAGCACCTCAATGTCCTTCCTGTAGTGAGGGGCCCAAAACTGAACACAGCACTCGAGGTGCGGCCTCACCAGTGCCGAGTACAGGGGGACAGTCACTTCCCTGGTCCTGCTGGCCACACTATTTCTGATTTAAGGCCATAAGCAGATGTGTCTGTATTTAAATGCAGGCATGGCAAATACAAAGAATTTGAAAACCATCGTTTTTATAGTATTCTAAATTTGTACATGCACATGAACGTACGTAAGAAATATTTTAGACAGTGGTCCTTTGTATTCATTTCTGCTACTTTCAAGCTGTTCAAAGTAACATTCTGTGGAAGAGTTTTTGTGAAAAATATTACTGAAAATGCTTTGCACTTGATTTGAAATGTAAATAAAACCCCTAGGATTTTAAAGTTCCTTCACTGTATCTGCAACTTAGTATAATTTGTTGGCCTCTGATACTGGCAGTCTCATTTTCTGTATCCAGATAATTCAAGGGGAAAAAAAAGTGAGTTTAAGTATTCTAGATGACTGAAATTCAAAAGATTTTACATTATATCTCTCTTAAAAAAACCCCAAAACAACTTACTATTCTTTTTCATTTTATGGTGTTCATTTGAATTCAACTCTCAAGCCATTTTAAAAATGTCCTAGACTCGAGTATTGGCAGGTGACCGCACAATAATCTATCTTACGGAAAACATTTCAGGGTTGTGTCTGAGTAGGAACAATGGCTGCAGTGCTTCGGTATCTTGTATGAATGTCAGAGGTATTTAGAGAATGAAAGATTCTCCCATAAAATGTAATGCTGTGATTAATTTGTAAAGCTGGGATCTTTTCCACCCACAGAGTCTTTGAGGAGCACAGGAGATACCTCTGTTTGCTTCCCCCATGGTGTAGCTGGCCCTGTGGCACTCTAGGAGTTAAGCTCCTGCTGGAATTTTGCCGTGTTTTGAGGAATTAAATCAAGCACTGATCTCAGGGAACCCCAGTTTGAGAAGCATTGGAGCCCTACAGACAGACACTCCCACAGAAAAGCAGCAGAAATAGAGGATGGATGGTTTGTCAACTTGTTTGAATTTGGCGACATCCCAAGTAACAAGTGCTATTTGGATTGACACACATGTACCCTGTCACCCCTCAGGCCGCTGTTTTAGTGTCTTGTTGCAGTGTCAAGAATTTCAGAAATATTTTGATAAGCCAAGGAATCACTACGTCACTAACAGGGCTTGCCACTTGGTGATTCTAATTTCTGATTTTGCACAAGGATAACTTACAGTACTCAGTGATATCATATAATTTTTGGAGCTCCTTGGCAGCAGGGTAACTGTTGGATGATACTAGTCTACTGATCTCTCACAAATTGCAAATATCATCAGTAGTATGTGAACAAAGTTGCTTAAAAATAGAAAATGTGCTGTGGTGCTGACATTCTACATATTGTGTAAATTTGAGCTTGTCAGTCTGGTAGTTGCCAAAGCAGTTTTGCAGAACCCAGAACACCAGCAGTATTCAGCATGACTACAGCATCTGGCATGGTGGCTAGAAGAGATCGATGAGCTTCAGTGAGCTCTGCTCTGCAACAGAGAAGATGAAGATTTATATCCTAACTCTGACACCAATGTAGAAATGGCCTTTTTTTATACCAGCTAGCTATCCCACCTTCCCTGACAGGGTCAAGCATGATGGTAAACAAAAGGAACAGAAGGTTAGTTTGTCTAGTAACACAGGATAAGTCATGATCGTTAAAACTGCACTCTCTTTCAGAGATTTTCACCCATTATAGTGTGACTTTCACACTACAGATGGAAAAGAAGATGTAAAGAAGGAATTGGTGCTGCCCTGGGAACACGAAGGATGTCCCTGACTGGTAACCACAGCCAGTACTGAAGTTTCTCATTGAAATCTGAAAAGCACCTTAGCAGAAGATACATCCTTGTAATTATTGTAGCCCTGGTAGCAGTAAAGTATAAAGACCTCCAGCACTGTATGACACCAAAAACTTTGGTTTCAAGAGGAATCTGTGCCACTGACATTTATGTTTACTGGAAATACAAGTACCCAGAACTTCTGGTGCTGAACACTGGTACTGAATAAAGCTTTTTTCAGCCTGAAGAAGCTGGCTGCAACTAAAGCCTGAACATATTCCAGGGTGACTATTTTTAGCCTCGCCCCTTTCAGCAGATAAAAAGGAAATGGATGCTTTTTGGCTAATTACCACAAAGGCAAACTAGATATGTTCTTAAATGCAACGCCTCTGATAGCAGGGGAAAAGGAGCAGTGTAACCAGCAGAGAGGAATACTGTTTCATGAACTCCATGTTAAAGAAACAGGACAACGAGAACTCTCCAATTACAACTATTAATTTCCTTCCCCAGGATATAAGGAAAAATCCATGCAATATTTGCTGTAAACTCTTCTTAAATATGCATCCTTAAGCATCTCTCTCCTTTCTGAAAATGATCTTCATGCTAGACTCCTCTCAACAACATGCCTTTCCAAAAGGCATTCAGTATGCCACGATTAAGAAGCACGAGAGCATCCTAGCAGCATCTTATCACATGATTTCAATTCCAGAGAAATGCAAGGGTGTCTGGACACAGTCTTGGCCAACCAGCTCTAGGTGGCCCTGCTTGAGCAGGAGGGTTGGACCAGATGACCTCTAGAGGTCCCTTGCTACCTCAACCATTCTGTGATTCTGTGCTTGTTCACCTGGAAATGATGATATTTAAAAGACGGAAAGAAGGCTGTGTTGGGTTTGCGTGGCAAGGTTTTGGTAGCGGGGGGGCTACAGGGGTGGCTTCTGTGAGAAGCTGCTAGAAGCTTCCCCTGTGTCTGATAGAGCCAATGCCAGCCGGCTCCAAGACGGGCCCGCCGCTGGCCAAGGCAATCAGCGCCTCTGTGATAAAATTTAAGAAGGAAAAAAACCCACAGTTAGAGAGAGCTTTTGCAGCCGGAGAGAGGAGTGAGAAGATGTAAGAAACTCTGCAGACACCAAGGTCAGTGAAGAAGGAGGGGGAGGAGGAGCTCCAGGCGCCGGAGCAGAGATCCCCCTGCAGCCCGTGGTGAAGGCCATGGTGAAGCAGGCTGTCCCCCTGCAGCCCATGGAGGAAGGATGAGGTGGTGTAGCGATTCCACCTGCAGCCCGTGGAGGACCCCACGCCGGAGCAGGTGGAGGCACCTGAAGGAGGCTGCGACCCCATGGGAAGCCCACGCCGGAGCAAGCTCCTGGTAGGACCTGTGGACCCGTGGAGAGAGGAGCCCACGCCAGAGCAGGTTTGCTGGCAGGACTTGTGACCCCGTGGGGGACCCCACACTGGAGCAGTTTGCTCCTGAAGGTCTGCACCCCGTGGGAGAGACCCACGCTGGAGCAGTTCGTGAAGGACTGTAGCCCGTGGGAGAGACTCACGTTGGAGAAGTTCATGAAGGACTGTCTCCTGTGAGAGGGACTCCATGCTGGAGCAGGGGAACGATGAGAGGAATCCTCCCCCTGAGGATGAAGAAGCGGCAGAAACACTGTGTGATGAACTGACTGTAACCCCCACTCCCCGTCCCCCTGTGCCGCTGAGGGGGGGAAGGTTGAAGCCGGGAGTGAAGTTGAGCCCGGGAAGATGGAAGGGGTGGGGGGAGGTGTTTTAAGAGTTGATTTTATTTCTCATTCCTCTACTCTGTTTTGCTTAGTAATAAATTAGATGAATTCCCTCTCCAAGTTCAGTCTGTTTTGCTCGTGACGATAACTAGTGAATGATCTCCCCCTGTCCTTATCTCGACCCACAAGCTTTTCGTTGTATTTTTTCTCCCCTGTCTAGTGAACGAGGGGAGTGACAGAGCGGCTCTGGTGGGCACCTGGCCCCCAGCCAGGGTCAACCCACCACAAAGGCAAATTTCATGCCACACTAACAAAAAAAAAAAGAAAATGGTAAGTCAGCCAGCAAGGAATCCTACTTTTTTTCATCTTCTGTCTCCAGGCATTTGCAAAAGGAAGGATACTGACATCAAACAATCAGATCAACGATTGCTCCCAAAATTTGATAAAGTATCAGTTTTCCATAACTAATATGATTCATATACTAGAAAGTATATTACAAAAAAAAAAAAAAGGAACGTTTCATGCCTCTTTTTTTTTTTAATTCTTTTTTTTTTTCCTACCCCCCTAAATTAGTCCAATATACCTGGCCACTAGAAGGTGAAGACAACAATGGGGCAAAAAAGGGTAAGGTAACATTATAAAATGTCTGCTGCATTACGAACAATAGGTTCTTCCTTATTTACTAGCATTATTATAATGGCTGGAAGCAGTGACCAAAATTAGGTCTTTTTCATATCACTGAATAAAAAAGCATGGCAATATAAAAGACCTATTAAAATCCAGTCTCAGAACAGCACTTTGAAGAACAGTAAAAGACGACAGACAAAATGGAAAGGACAAGAGACAGAGAAAAGAGTCTAATATCACAAAGAAATACGTAGCAAACCAAGTGGCAAAGCAACTATCCCAACCTCTGAAATGAGGAATAAACACTAGTCCGTGCTGCTGAACTCATCTAACTTTAACCTTATTTTTCTTACTTGCTCCTCTCCATTACTCTATTCAAAAAATGTGAAAAATGGACCAAAAACGGACAAAGAAACTGAAGTACTAGTGTGCCTGCTACTTTGCAGTCCAATTGTTCACAAGCAGAATGGTATTTGCTTGATTTGTAAAAACTGGTGGGTGTCCAAGAACATAAGGGAAATATAAAATACATCTCTCAACAGTACAGCTTAACCCTTATGAACATGATTATTAGATAATGTGCAATTTGTAGAAAATTATTCTCCAGGAAAAATTAGGATTGGAAATATTTTAGCACATGGAGAAAAAAAAAAGTATTGTTTGTACTTAATGATGAGTTACTCAAAGCATCCTAGGGAATGTCTTTCTGTATTATGCTGAATTTTACTTCAAGACAAAGAAATTGATCGTCGGTACTTGAAAAAATCAAGGTTGCATTGACTGACAGGCAGATGCAATCTCAGCTTTGTCTAAAAACGGCCTCCCACTTCAAACAAACCGAACAGCATTTGTGCAGCATGTCAGCTTTTGTGGAAAATGCACAAATGTATTCATACATATTTATTTTGAAAGGAAATTCACAGCCAACTAAGCATATCTCAAGAATATATATAAAGTGGCATGCTGGTCAAATTATTCATTTTCTTTTGCTAGTAGGGGGTATTTGGGGAAAAAAAAACTAGTATAATGCTCATTTTCAGCAATAAACTGAACTGTCAGTCAGTCAATACTCTCACAGTATTGTAGAGAAGATGAGCAACTCGTCTGCACTAATTAAATTTCACTTGCTTGGCCTAGACCACCAAGTGTCAGGACTTCTAGTGGCCTCTGTAATATGGCTGTAAAAGAAATGTGACTTTTCAAACATGGAAGCTTATTAATTATTCTAAAACGTTTTGCAACCCATTTCTCCTAAAAACCTATCATGCATGTTTCTTCCAGCAGCTTTTTCTAAGGACTTTCATCACACTCTCTGTAGAAAATTCTTAAAAGAAAAAGCAAGAAGATATGCAAAATTCTTGCAGCCTTTTTACAAGCTGCCATGTTGGCAACTACCATTTTTACTAATGATACTTCAAGATGTATTTTTAAGTTACTTAAAAGAATTATAGGGATTACCAGCCTCACTGCAGTGTTAAATGTCAGCTCTTCTAGGCTTTCTGTAATTCTGTGACTCCTTTTTTTTAATTTGGTGTACAGTTTGGGGGAGTTCAGTAATTCAGTTTACGTATAGTTGAGTCAGAGTCTCCTAAAATCCATTTTGCAAGGCAACCAGCACTTCACCACCACATTTGAGAATGAAACAAGGACTCTGATTTTATCCCAGTTTTTACCAGCCACGCGCTACTGTTGGAGAAGTACTATCAAACGCTGCATTCATTCAACAACCGCTTGAGATGCACTTTGCATGTGCCTCCAAAACTGCGAGCCCAGTGTCCAGTCACTGTTGCAAAAGACTTCAGCAGTCCTGGAGACCCTTTGTAGCTACTCAGCTTGACAATGTCAGTTTGAATTGGAGCTTTGCAGAAGGGAGATTAATGTCCCAGAGATTATGTTTTTTCTTCTCAACTCTTGGGCAAAAAGAAACGTAGTTTGAGATGTGTTCAAATTATTTTTGAAAAAATAAATAATAATAAAAAATGTTTTCTGTGAGGAAATGGAGAAAGAGAAGTAAACAGAAATGGGAGAGGAGGACTGAGAAAGAACTGAGGAAGAAGAAGGTTCACTGTGGTCAGGGGGAGGAACAGAAGAGCTGTGAAGACCAGTGCAAGGATAGAAACAGGTAATTTGGCAGAGAGAATATGAGATGGGGTGCATGCCAGTCCCCCATTTTCTCAATTTTGTGCATAGCAAAAGCCTCTTAGGAGTATCAAAATCTTATTCTCATCTCCTTTCAAGTCATCTGGAGCCTGAGGGGATCCTGAATATTTGGGGGATTCCTCTCTCTCTGAGTCCTGTCCTTCCAAGTGCAAACTAACCTCTTGGAGGACCTCTCTCTTTGGGGAGTCATTAACCCCAAGGCAATTAAGCACTGGGACCATGGAACAAACGTAATAGAAATAAAAAATTCTTGAGACTCAGAAAGACGAAATTAAGGGACAGATAATGCCTCTTTATGGTGGAAAGCTGACTACAATGAGATGAAGAAAATAATCTAGTTTGAGTGGGACCATCTGGGGTGGATGTGGAGCTAACCTATGGCAGCCTGGCAGAAGGAAAAGGCCACCTACCTAAGGTGACATGCATGGTGAGGGCACAAGAACGGTGCAAATATACTGTGTGCCATACGTTGCACCTTGCATGCAACCCCATCTGTGTTACACAGCCTCTGCTGCAACAGTTAACATGCCACCATCTTCTGATGTCCTACAGCCTTGACGAGACAAGAAGAGAAGTATCAACCAGAAAGAGTAAAGACAGGAGCAGCGTAGGGACGGTATCTCCTGTGACTACCACACAGTAAAACTGGAAGAGAGTCAGCTCGGTTTTTTTCACCACACAGTCCAAATATTTTTAAGTGCGACCATGAGATACACTCCCACAAGACAGAAACTAGGACAGGTGCTTGGAAACCACATATTATTTTCCAGCTAGCCGCAACAGCATCATCAGCAGTTACTGCAGATGTATAACTAATCGTTAAAGCCTTACAATGAACAAATACATTGTTAATAAAAAATTTCTAGGAAATCCAATAGCATGAAGCTTTACTAGTGCAAGACAGAAGGTGTTTCATGGTATTTGTTCCCTTTCTGCTCAGGAAAATGGAAAAAAAAAAAAATCTGTCAACAACAGAACTTCCAAAGTGGAAAATACCCAGCGAAGGTCACACATCCTTTGTTTTACCTTTCTGACTAGTTATCCCTAGACACACATTTGTACCTTGTATTCAAAGTGTTCTGAAAACCAGCTATCTACATCCTTCCCGTAATCAAATCAAACGTTGCTCCTCGGGAGAAAAGCCTTCCTTCCATCTGCTACGTCTGCCAACGCTTTCACCCATACGTGTCATCGAATTCTGTGCTTTCCTTACCCATCCTTAAATTCACACGTCACACATATCTCCCGCCTAACTGCTGGCAGCCCCATCACAAGACCCTCACTTTGTCCTCTCACTGAAACTCTACAGAGCAGCATGGAAACCAAATGCCACACCACACCACGCACCAGCAGCCCATTCCCTTCAGCCAGATACAGAGAGTAAAATAGAGGGGATCTGTATCTGCATTTAGTACTGGGGAGGCAGATAATCCCTTTTGGTCACTGCCAGCTCTCAGAAAACAAATTATTACAGTTATTGGAGTGTGCAGCTTAACTTCATTTTCTAGATCTTCAAAGTTTGAAGCAACTACATTTATCTTTTAATTTTATTTCCTTCCCGACTCAATTTACTACTGTAGCACTTAAAGCCTACACAACAGACTTGCTGTTTTATCAATATTATCAATTCCACCTTTGGCGAGTCTCATGTAAAGCACAATAGTAAATAGAAAAGTGAATAAAAATGGTTTAATATACACAGTTTTATAACTTATGTGGTTTATCTTTGATGCTATAACTTTTTTAAAGCACAAATACAGACTGCAGCATGTTGAGGGTGGGAGAGAGTAAAGGGAGTGAAAAGTTAGATCCTACTACTCAAATACCAGAGATGATATTTGGACATAAACCAATTTCTTCTGACTGCTAGATCTGCTAAATCTCATGCTGACTCCCACCAGATAAGATTTTTTTCCCTTACTTTTTGGTAAAAGGCAAAAAATCTTTAACTACATGGAAAGTTAGAAACTGGGCATACATAGCCTGACAATTTTTCTACAGTAAAGAAAAAACAAGAATACTGTCAGTTTTCAGCTGCCAGTGCTTCCAAACACAAAACCTGCCTTTGTGTTTGTATCTTTGTTGCTCTTAAAGGAGTTGAACACAACAAAATCAAAGACCAGGAGGGGCTGCATGCATGTGTGCATGACAAAGTAGAATGCTGAAAAAGTCAAAGTTTGGGTAGTATGTCATTAAAGCTATCAGTTTTATTTTGGTCTCCTGCTGCGGCCTTACCAGAAGAAGCTTATCTGATTATCTAATAGAAGACTGCGTACAAAATGTAAAAAAGCACTTAGATCAGGCAACCTGTGATTAAAACAATTATGAAGCAAATACATCCCACACACTATATTTGTATATATTTAAAATTGCCAGATTGAAATGAGTCCTTTTCTAGTAACATCATATTTGCTTCATACTCCATTTCACACTGATGACAAAAATCATGATAGCAATCACAGAACACAGTCTGAAATTAAGTAGTTCACTGTACATGAGTAAACTTATGGTACTGAATTGCCAACGGCTAGAACATAAAGTCTCAAAATTTAATGAACACAATAAGGAAATCCTGGAGCAGTTTAGATGGCAGAGAAGGTTAATAAAACATGAGATACTGTAAATGTAGTATATGATACACAGAAAACAGATCAGGATTCGGGGAAAAACATCACTTTGCCTTTTCTGCAGTTCTTTTGACGATTCTAAAACTAGTCATAGACAATTCTCTTCCCGAAATTTCCTGCTTTGCATTTCTCTACAACAAACTCACAATATAAAAGGGTGATTTAAATAAAATCCACATGCTTAAAATATATAAGTATGTATTTCATATAATGCACAATTCAATTCAAAATCTGATTTATTACTAGAGAACGTCATCGAGTTAGTTATCCATATGATATATGAATCACATGGTAAATGGTAAATTCTAGATGTAGCAGATTAAATTTTCAAAAGTCACTAACTGATTCTGTTATAAATTTATGTCTTGTGGTTTCCAGGCCACTTCTGACATTTTCAGCCATCACCTTTTCTAGCAAGCACGCTAGTTCAGGGAACTTCTCCCTGAACTCTTTCCTATTTTGGGCATTTTAAATCTCTTTTCAGAGGTGCACAGCATTAAGTGGAATTAAATTTGGATGATCGACACAGAAACCCATACGCAAGAAGCTTGTCCTGACCTTCAAGTAAACCTTCAAGTCCTCAGGAAATTCAGCTTTAATCACATTTGAATATAGCCATACATTCATACATTCAGGTATGAAGAGGCACAATGTGTGCTCTAGTAAGAGTTTTGCTGCTGATGAAACGCAGTAGTCTACATCATCCCACCAGACAATTCCAGAGGGAGATACAAGCCCCGCATCAGCCTTCATTCCTTCCCTAAATCCACCCCAAAAGCAAGAACAGTTCCGATCCTGTATAAATCCTATGTAAGACCATGAAAATACTGCAGTCATCCATCCCTAGTAAGGCAATAATAAAAGCATCAAAGGCAGGTATCACATAACCATTTGTAACAGAGTACTCCTACCTTTTCAGTTTCATATAATTTTCGCTAGCTGCAGGTCTGCATTCAGCACGTTGCACCACTATTCCTTCCAATGAAAGTTTATCTACAATGAAAAAAACAAAGCAGAAGTGGACATGAAAATAAGAATCACCAACAGGGTCAACATTTGAATTACTTTTCACCAATTAAGCATCTAGTAAATATAATGTAATTATAAGTTCTCAAATCAAGTTCTAAAATCTCTGCTATTTAGACATCGAAAAAGAAGCAAAAAAACATGCTCGCACAGCGTCTCCCCTAGACTTCCTTATTTTGCCATCAGATGTCTTATGTATTAAGAATGACTCACAAAGACCAAATTTTAAATTAGAGATAGTAACTGTGTGGTCCTCCTTTCTCTAGACTGTTGCATTCAGCTTATATAGGACTGTTTTCTGGAACTGTGCATTCAATACAGCCACTGACCACGAAAAAAAATAATCTACAGAGAGAACCCGATCATCAAAGTATCCAAAATTAGTGGAAGATAAAACGAGATCTAATTTTATTCCTATCCTCATAATAATAATAACCTATTTTCATCTTATTACAATTAAAAAACCCCTGTTCACTAAAGGAATATAATGCAATAAAGTTATAATACTACATATGAGAACACTCAGGGAAAAGAAATAGAAACTTGCAGCTAGTAATCTAGGAGATCACATACTAAGTTTTAGTTAATACTGCTCTCTGTACATTCACCTCTGTAACACAGTCACTCTGTAATCCAACCTGAACATCTCTGCCTGAAGCAACGACTCACAGCAGTGCAATAGCACCATACTCCGTAAAGGTAGAAAAGCCTAAAAATTAAAAGCAATTTGATGGAGAAAGGAAGAGAGAAGTGATGGTGGGCAAACATTCGCTTCTCTACCTACGATGTGCTAGCGCATAGTGTGTGTGTGTGGCAATTTATCCACGCCTTTTGGGCATAGCCAGTGCAATACATGTAAAATAAACACCTCTGGAACAGCCTTGCATAGCAAGAAAGGATGAGCTTTAATGGCTTGATTAGCTCTCACTATTTAAAATGTCCTTCCAACAGAGAGTCTTGGCTTGCTATTGGTGTGGGGTACTACACCGTCACCTTCAGCTGGCAATGTCACAGAAGATAACAGAAACACAACTATTGATGCCAAGTAACACAAGGCGCTCTGAGACACCTCTAATTTTTCCATTGCCTTGTGGACTGAAATATTATCACATCTGGAAATCTAAGTCTGCTCTCCCTGAATAATGCAGAGAGCATTACTTTGACACCATGTTTTTTAAAGTGTATTTTAAAATTATGTGATTTGATTTAAACTAAATCCTTCAAAGGAATAAGAATACCATACTTTTCCAGGTAGTTTTGAACAAACAAAGAAAATTTGTATTAAAACACTCTGGTTTTACAGATTGCTAAGGTTTAACATTAGGAGAGACAACTTGGCAAATTTGCCTGACCTCCTGTGTTATCACAGACAGATAAATTTTATCCTCTGTCTTCTGTACAGAACCTAGTAACTTATTTGTGGCTAAAGTGGTACTAATATTGCTGCTTAATGTCTAATACGAATTTGCCTTCAGCTTCTAGCAGCTGGTTCTTCTTATGACTTTCTATACTATGCTAAAGAGCCTTTTACTACCTGGTGTTTTCTTCCTTTGAAAGGATTTATACATTGTAATCAAGTCACTTCTCAATCATCTTTTTAATAAATGAAGTAATTCAAGCTCATGCATTATTTCACCACAAGGCATTTACACCATGCTTAAATGAGTTTTGGGTCTTTTATGTGCACCTTGTTCAATCTTGCAATGATGTTTTAAGAATACGGAGACCAGAATATAGACATAATACTATTGTGCTGGTCTTACCAAAACCATATGTGGAGGTAAAATAACAGATACAGGAGCTGGAATTTCTCTCACCTCACTTCAGCCATCTCAAGGTTATTCAGCAGAATCTCTGAATTCAGCTGAGAGAGGGAGGAAGGGAGACTTTCAGAAGAAAATTGGTCCCATCTCTTTTAGGATTCAATTATCTGCCCCATGCTGGTGGGGTTTTCGTGGGTTTGTTTGATTGGTGGTTTTGGTGTTTTGTTTTGTTTTTGCGGGGCTGTGTCTGTGTCCCATTACCATGCTTCATGTTTAGATGGCTAAAACTGGGTTAAGAGCAATTTGTCTCTAAAAATCAAGCTCTGGGGATTGATGGAGCTGACTGGCTATTATATCACTAATACATCTATTTTGAGTCTTTTCTAAGCCTCACATTTTACTATTGTGCTCTGCATCCCATGTTCTTAGGTGTAAAATTGCCTTTGGCTTGGTTAAAATGCATTGTCTTTAAACAGATTCTGTGAATTAAGTGATCCTGGTCACACCGTGACAGTCCTGTCATAGTTATTCACTGCCTGACCATCGTTTGTGTCAATTGTGACAAATTTTATAAGCAGCAATTGTCACTTACTACTGTCCCTCTTGCTAATCCTGGAGGAAGCCCTTCGAACTACAACCCGAGTGGCTTCCTACTGATAATTACTTTCTGATAACTGTCAGCCAGATTTTTAATCGTGTTCTGGGCTTGCTATTTATTCATTTCTTTTTTAGACATAAATCAGAATGTCAAAAGATTCTAAATTATGCTCAATATGAAACGCTAAGCAGGCTGCAAACATGCTGTTACTTTAAACTCACAATCTCCAAAATAAACAAAATGAGGTTTGTTTGACCAGAAAACCTTTACATAAAGCCATGTTCGGTAGCATTCATTATATTTCTGATCTTTTGTACCTCTTGAACTCCATGACAATTTTTCCACTGGTTTCTATGGTACAGGTTCAAGGCTAACTAGCCGATACTCATCTGAGTCATCCAGCCCAGCTGTCTTAACACAGACATGCCACTGTCAATCTCACAATTTTCAAATTATTCTTAAGTTTTAAGAATCAGGATCAATGAACCAGATAACTCCCCCACACCAACTATTTAAGAAATGAACCTGCCAATTAAACCTGCTTATTCTTAGTAATAGCTCATCTTTGATGTCTTGGCTAATACCCTCTTGTAATTACCACTGATCCGGATTTGGCTTCTAACGTTCCAGTCGCTTCACAGTACAAGGCTGTCTGCAGTCTCCAAGAACATCACCTTGCAGCTGAGCTAGCCTGCTGTCAAAGCTTATCCACTGTCCAAAAGCCAAGGTTTATGTCCCACTTTCCCCGGACCCTCTTGGGGATTTTAACACATCCCAAGAGTCCAGCAGAATAAAGCTGCAGAGATGCATGCAAACCTCCGGATGCAAGACTGTAGTGGGGAACACAGTTCTTACTCCCTTCACAGTCTAATTAGCCCTCATTCACCAAATTCAAGTTCAGAGACTTGGGTCTGTCTTCACTTGTTGCAGGACCAAAGCTGCAATGAAAAGACATCCAAAGTGCTACACATCTGCCTTGATATTTCCATAGTCACGTCAGCCTAGAAGCCAAAGGATGACTAAGACATGAAAGTGGCAATTCCCTGTTAAAAATACCTATTCGAAATAAAGCAGATAGTACAAGATCATAGAATCACAGAATCTTAAATGCTGGAAAAGACCTCTAAGATCATCAAGTCCAACCGTCAACCTAACACCACTATGTCTACTAAACCATGTCCCAAAGTGCCATGTCTACACATTTTTTGAACACCTCCAGGGATGGTGACTCCACCATCTCTCTGGGCAGCCTGTTCCAATGCCTGACCACTCTTTCGGTAAAGAAATTTTTCCTAATAACTAATCTAAACCTCACCTGGCACAACTTGAGGCCATTTCCTCTTGTCCTGTCACTAGTTACTTGGGAGAAGAGACCAACACCCACCTGGCTACAACCTCCTTTCAGGCAGTTGTAGACAGCAATAAGGTCTCCCCTCAGCCTCCTTTTCTCCAGGCTAAACAACCCCAGTTCCCTCAGCCGCTCCTCATCAGACTTGTGCTCTAGATCCTTCACCAGCTTCGTTGCCCTTCTCTGGACACGCTCCTCAATGTCCTTCTTGCAGTGAGGGGCCCAAAACTGAACATAGTACTCGAGGTGTGGCCTCACCAGTGCCGAGTACAGGGGCACAATCACTTTCCCTACTCCTGCTGGCCACACTATTCCTGATACAAGCACACAATTCCTGATACAAGATAAATGAATAGGTCTGGAAGACTAGCTAAGACCAGTGATTAGAAGGGAAAACAGACATTTTCCCAACTGTCTTATGCTCTTAGTTGCCCTATGTGGAGTGGTAGGTACAAGCACACTGTGAGTGCAGCTCCAGACAGGCTAGGCTACGTAACCCATAGCTTCATCATTAGCTGCTAAATGCACACTCACCCCAACCTCCCTGCCTCAACATCCTGGTGCCAATTCATAAAGGAATTTCAACTGTTGAGTCTTTCAGTGAGACGACAGGGGATATGCTGGGGAGATGCAGATTCCAGCTTCAAATCCTGCTGACAATCACCATCAAATGAACAGAAGGTGGTTAAAACGCTTAAGGCAATCTTTATAAACAGGCACTAGGGAAATTAACTGGAATTGTGCAGAAGATCATCTGATATGGGTTGGTTTTGGGTTGTTTGTTTGTTTTTTTTTTTTGAGAGAGATGGACTGGCTTGGAGATTTTAATGTGTTAGTTTTCTAGCCTGACTGCACCCAGCTCCAATTCCAGGCACTGGGCCTTGTTAGACCATTGACTGCTAAGTTGAAGAGCCTGCTATGAAAGGATTTCTGCCTGTCCAAGCACTTACGTAGTCTCCACCTTTATCAAGCCTAACAAAAATAAATCATGTTTTCTCAAATCTTCCATTAGGGCTATTTTTCAGCTTCTTAATCATTCTTATTGGCCTGAGAAAGCTCAGTTCATCGATGTCTCTCCTGAGACATTGTCTCTCACAGCCAGACTTGACAGCATGTGGGACAGGATCTGGAGTTTACCAGCTCCTGCTCTTTGTGAGTGGTGTCAGGGAAGGAGGAGATGAAGATCTCACTGAGGATGCATGAATCGTAGTCAGCAGGAAAAAAGTGGAAGAAAGTGCAGTAAGGACATGCTATGGACATGTGTGCCTCCAGCTCCTCAGCAGGTAGAAGTTGGGTGTCCAGTGTCCAAGTCAGAAGCCCCAGTAGTTCCTGCTGCCCATTTATACCACTGTGCAGCTTCCTAGGCTATTGCATGTGATGGCTGGACAAGCAGCAGCCCCCTCCTACACTAGACCTCAGCTCTGCTCTTCCAGACCAGAGGCATTTTGTGGCACCTCTCCTCCATTCAAAGGGCAGCCTCAAAGCTGGTGCCCTTCTCAGACTACCCTTCCCTGGTAGCTACACAGCTAGAGAACAGGATCACCCAGGCTTCACTTGGGACCCCCTTAAGCATCCGGAGAGACATACTACCTTTGTTTTACTGACCACCACACAGAACGATGCCCTCATGTTCAGTTGTCAATGATGATGTCAATACATAGGACAGAGCCTCGGCCCTAGCCCTCCCACAAACATATACACTGCAAGCCACATATACAGCGTATTCCTGGGCATATAAACTTCATATCTGGTCATATTAAAATGTTATCCTAACCAACTATCCAAATGGTTCTGCCTCAGCAATGTATCCCCTTATTGATTACATTCTCAGCCTGTATCATCTCCAAACTTCATCACTAACTATCTCCTCCTTGATCACTGACTAAAAATAAATAGGACCGAGAACCAAATCACAGCAACATTTTAGTGGTAACTGTCTGCTTAACATTTGCCAGTTTGAAGCCTGCAGGTAATTTTTAAATGAAAGAGAAAGTAATACAATACATATTCTAATTCAAAATGACAAACGAGACATAATCAAAGATTTAACAGAAAAAAGCATCACCTGCTTTGCTGAACAAATTGTAATCAAAAAAAGGGGAAAAAATTTTGGCACAATCCATTTTCCCTCCACTCACATTCACAGAATCACAGAATGGTAGGGGTTGGAAGGGACCTCTGGAGATCATCTAATCCAACCCCTCTGTTAAAGCAGGATCATCTAGAGAGATCATTGATTAGTATCATATTACTCTTCCTTAATTTTTAACTGATTGATTTCCAAGTAAGATCTTTTATTGGTTTTTGTACAGTCCTTTTTTGTTTTTAAATACCTGGGCCATCCAATTCACCTTTCCAATACAGGCACAGCATTTGCTTTTTCAGGCTTGTAGAACTGCAGTGCTCAAATATTATTAAAAATATCAACAGCAACTGTTGATAGAGCTTCTTAGACAGCTCTTCTAAAATTCTTGAATGCAAATTGTTCAGACTTGCTGATTTGAAAACCTTCAATTTTAATTAGTGTGTAGAGCTTGTCTTCAATAGCTGTTAATCAACATCCTGGAGTTATTATGGGAATGAAAATGTCTACACTACCAACATTGTGAGATAGTAGCTATTGAATGGTCTAATTGTCCAACAACCTGGCCAATTTTCTGTGTTATGACATTAAATGACTAGCAAACTGCCTCGATAACCCAAACAGATTTCATTAGCACAGCGTCTTAATACACTTCAAAAATTCTCTACCTCTTATAGCTGAGATTTCTCCTCATATCCTTTTGTACTGTAATGAATAAAAGTAGCTGTTTTCTGTAACCCAGGTCATTTTCACTGTCGGCAGACTGTCAGTGAAGCTGATGCTGTTCAGACACGTGAGCTGAACCACTGGTAAAGCACCAACTTTCCTGTGGCGTGCTCCAGTCCTGAATCCTCAGCTCAAGCTTCCAGACCAGGAGGTTCAGGAGGAGCATGGAAGTTGAGAAGTGAGGTTATTTTCCAAAAGGAAAATATGTAGGACAGAATGAGGGGCAGATGTCTAGCCTTTCGTCCTTGGATTTGTTTTCCTGTGTAGTTGACAGACGCCAGCACTGCATTTCCACTGTCTCCAGGACAGCTTGTCTGACCAAAAAGAAACTGGAAAGCTCTATGGATTGCCCTCTTGATGCAGCCCAAAGGGTGAGTAACTTGGTAATGGAGCACTACTACTACAGCCACTCTCTTCAGTGTGTGCAAGACTGCTCAGTGTATTTTCTGACTTAATCTGCAACCAAAACGATATCCTTTCAGTTGCTGGATTCCAGCACTATTCCTTACTTTAATAGCCAATCCCAGCATACAGGTGACACTAACAATTTGTGAAGCAGCAGTCACTTCAGGATTGCTAGCTACCAACATCGGCAAGTAGGATACTTCAGCTGGATAGGGCAGAAACAGTTCAGTCACGGCATGGGAGAGCACACAGCAGCAAGTTGCTCTGTCTCAATCCAAGTGGGAAGCACGAAAATCTGGGATGCACTCGGCACATCTCAGCTATCACACACCTGGTGCATAACACAAAAACTCTCAGTGCACAGGAATGGTCAAAGTCTTTAACATGATTGCAAGAAATACTTGCATACCTTTACCAAAATGAATTTATGGATGATCTTCCAGTGCACAGACAAAAGGACAGGGGGAAAAAAAAAAAAAAATTTTTTCCTAGGCACAGCTACACCTTCAGAAAACTGAGCTATATGAAACTACCTCACTAAAACTACATACGCTGCAATGCCATATTTATTACCGAGTGCACAGGAACGAGAGTTCTTTGGAAACGTTGTCTTGTAGTATGGCACAGAAAATTTTCACAGAGATATGCCAGCCTTTAATTTTGTGTTACAGATGACTGTCAGCTACAGTAAAGTTACATGGGTTTGTGGTGATGAAAATTTTACAGCAGCTCTACATTTTTCAAATCTCAAAGGTTTAAATGTAAATATTCATGATCTCCACAGAGTATATCTTCCACATCAAATCGATTTTGAATATTTTATCATACAAACCACTAAAATGATTTTGCATGATCTTTCAAAGAATACTTGTTCACAAAAGTGGAAAATTTCAACTGCAAGTGTTAGAACATTGAGAAAGTGATGAACATGAAAAACTAAGTGAGCAGATACTGTTCTGTAACTGCTGGCTCTTAAAATGTAGACAGTTTAGCTGGCCATGAAAAATTTCATATCTTTTACAAATTCCAGCTCTCTTTGGAAATCCCTACTTACTTGTGCCAGGACATTCCTAGTTCAGCTTCAAAGTATTTCAAGATCACTGTGTAAGATGAAAGCACCACAGAAGTCATTCTCTGCGGGTTTAACAGCCGCTAAGATGGTTCAGCACTGTAGCTATGCATGATCTAAGCACTTTAACTGAATTTTCCATCTCTTGACAATAAAATAAATTTGAACGGATGCCTCCTGTAATGGCCAAAAAAAGAAATCATACTTGAAACTGACTGGCTCTTTCATTTTCTCAATTATTCACTCAATAATTGTGAAGGAGTTAATTTTGAAAAAAGTCCAAATGTTTAAAAATTAGAAACTGATTGAAATCTCTTTGACTGAAGTTATGCTAAATCAAATGGCATCAAAGAGTTAAAATTAAAACCATGACTAATTCCTGATAAATCAAATCTAATAAATAATATCTGCTCAATATATCACATACAGCAGTAGAAAAATTTAGTATATCAGTGCTAGGGATACACTGGCAAGGAATAGCAAGTAATAAAAAGTGCATTTATTTCTACTAGATTCAGTTATTAATTAATACGATATTACAGTGATGACTCTACAGTATTGATAAACAGCCTTAGAGACAGAGGGAGCAGTAGGAATAAAATATTTAGAAATAGAGCAAAAGAATTTACAGAAAAATAATCTGACTTTTCACTGCTAATTGGGCAAAACATCTACCTGTAAAGTGAAAAATACATCTTGAAAAAGATGGGACCTCCTCTCCAGGTCCAGCCCAAGGTAAGTGCTCGCTCCCACTGTGCCGGGGAATGCATGCTTCAGCTCCCGCCCGCTCCCCAAGGAAATGCACACAGAGATGTACGGAGAGCTTTCCCTTTCCTGCTCCAAGCTGCAAACGTTTAAAGGGGAAATCTTTTTCTAAGAGGCAACTGAGAGCAAGCCTCAAAGCACAGACTGACGGAGAGAAGACAGCCATTTGATTCCAGTGCGCTCTGCCGATGTTTCCCACCTCCCCGTGCCCAAGTGTTGCTAAGCTATAATGTTATGTGATGTTCAAAGCTATCTGTAGGCACACTAACCCTTTGTTCCACAGGGCAGCTGAGTTGTTTCTATCAAGAAAGAGCAAACTGATCCTAGATAGCCTTGGTGGCTTAAAAACCATCACCAATATAAACAGTAAATTCCCTCTCTGAAACAGTTTTTATCTATGGCACAGAGAAAGGTAAAAAGTGAAACCTCATCAGGCTACAGTTCTTGTGTTGGTGTGGATACTCCCATTGACTGCAAATGGAAGCTTTCACCACAAACTTAAAACAGTCAGACCAACAAGTCCTCAGCATCGCTTCCAGACTATCCTCTGTGAAAACATCTTACCACTGTGCACGTGTCCAATAAATGAGGAATATATATGTGCACACACTCCACAGATGACATCCCCCCCTGCTCCTTGCACAGACAGGGACACCTTTCCTTTCAGTGTGGTTCTGCATCAGGTGCTGTAATTGGTACCAAAAACATGTGAAAAGAGGCTTTGTGAAAACTAAAATCCTTGAAACATAAATGAAGCTATCTGTTTAACCCCATAAGCACTAAACATGATTTGGCCAGCTGATACTACAAATACATCTTAAAGTATTAAAATCAAGATGTCATTTAGAATAGTAGTATGCATTTCTGTGAATAACCCCCAAAACTATGTAAACTTCTTAGCCTTAAAGGAAAGAAAGAGACAAACAGTTGTTATACCCTTCTTCCCTTATACAGTTAAATGCAAATTCTCCTTTACAGTCATATTCCTGATATCTCCCTGCATACACAGCTGATACGCCACCTACTGCAAACCCGAGCTGACAGTCGGAGCAATGCTAGCAGCATTTCCATTCCAACATCGTGCCGGAGCTGAATAAAGGTGCTTTTTTTAAAAAAAAAAAAAAAAAATCTCTCTGCAAGCTGACAAGAACAAAGCAAGATAGCTGGCTTTTTGTCCTAGCTTCAATAATGGAGAGAAAAATAAACAGAAGAGAAAAGGAATGTGAAGAAAAACACAGCAACTCCGAAGGCTCTGAGCAAGACAAGGACTATAAAACGTCTCTGATTACTCTGAATGTTGGTGGCTATCTGTATATCACACAAAAACAGACACTAACCAAGTATCCAGATTCTTTTCTGGAAGGGATCATAAATGGAAAAATAATGTGCCCATGCGATGCAGACGGTCATTACTTCATAGACAGAGATGGACTCCTTTTCAGGCACATTCTCAACTTCCTACGAAATGGAGAACTTCTTCTACCAGAAGGGTTTCGAGAAAATCAACTTTTGGCACAAGAAGCAGATTTTTTCCAGCTTAAGGTACTCTCGGATGCAGTGAAATCAAGGTGGGAGAAGGAACAGCTAGCATCTCGAGAGACTACTTTCCTGGAAATAACTGACAGCCACGACCGTTCACAAGGACTTAGAATCTTTTGTAATGCTCCCGATTTCATTGCAAAAATAAAATCCAGAATTGTACTGGTGTCCAAAAGCAGGCTGGACGGATTTCCGGAGGAGTTTTCGGTATCTTCAAATATTATTCAATTCAAGTACTTCATAAAGTCCGAAAACGGTACACGACTGGTACTGAAGGAGGACAACACCTTTGTCTGCACCCTGGAAACTCTTAAGTTTGAGGCTATCATGACGGCTTTAAAATGTGGATTTAGACTGCTGACCAGTCTGGATTGTTCGAAAGGGTCAATTGTTCACAGCGATGCACTTCATTTTATCAAGTAATCACAAAGGCAAAGGAAATGAGCATGCAGTCAGTAAACCTCCTTGACCTGCAGCCTCCTGGCATCACAAATAATGTATTTAACTAGCCTTGTACCACAGAGCTCGGCGGCTAATCAATTGATGTGAGCTAATGGTATGTAAATCTCATAATGATATCCATCTCTGGCTTACTTAAGCTAAATGAAAATTTGATGCCTGAATTTAATAAAAATTATCTGCTAAACATTGTAAACACAGATTGAATGCTTTATGCTATTTGTAATATGTTTTCTCAATGCTGTCTTTCAACCAGAGAGTCTAGCTGAATTTTTGTGTACTTGTATGACTAACGCGCATACACCTAACTGCTCTGCTGAACAGCAGTGAGAGTATTTTCGTATAACAAGCAGGCTTAAAATATGTTTTGCTTATAACAAATTCAGAATGGATTTTAACTGGAATAAATGATTTTGAATGTTCATTAGTGTTTCTGCTAATGTATTGTACTGAAATTGCAAAAAAACAAGATTGCAAGAGGGTTTAAAATTAATCAACTTGATTTTAGAGTTAAATGATTTCTCAACTCACTTAAATTTATAGCTGTATTACTACATTAATAACAATTGCCAAAACCATGTAAACCAAGAAAATAATGCTGGGGGGGATTAGTTCTGTTACAGGAAATGAGTTGAATCTGCACAGAATGTTACATTTTCTAATTATATATACATATCACATGGCTAATAAAAATATCTGACAAAGTTTCATGTAACAGGTTTCCAGTAATGACATCTGACAACACCACAGACACTATTTCCTACTAATCATTTGTGCTTGTAAGGGCAGGCTATTAACAGAGCTCTTGCTTTGCACAATGGCTTACTAAAAGCAACTAGTACTATTAGTTTTGAATAGACCACCTGCTGGCATTTAAGATGCATCACTCTAAGTAATAGAATAAATACCTTCTTTTTCCTCATCTCCACTATTTATCAAATCTTTTCATTTATATTTTAAATAAAGTTTTAATAGCTTCTATGGAATAACTGTAACTAATTTAACCACAAGCATTACAAACCAGTCACTCCACAAAAGCAGACTGAAAAATCATCACAAAAGGCAAAAAGAAGCTGCACTAACTCTGTTTAAGCTTTGTCCATCATTGAACCCAACCATCATTCACAGCTCAAGTGAACCCAAAATTCAAGTAAAATGCTATTAAAGAACGAAAAAGCAACCAAGTAGTTTCTCAACTTTCCCAAAACATTGATTTTGTATAGAAAAAAAAATACTAAGAATGTCAACAAAATGCGGTACAATCCATATTAGAAGTGACAACCGAGGAAAACAGCTAACACACGACAGGCTGAGAACAGTTTTCTTTCAGATTTTAGAAGGAACAAATCCATCCTTAGTAGTACTGGGAATACAAATTAAATGCAAGGGCTACTTATCCTTCATCATGAAATTCTATTTCACTTGGTAACATACAACAGGTGTTGTTAACTGGGTCCCTCGCCAGAGATGAATTAAGAGGGGGACTCTACATCTCCAGACCAGGCAGCAGTGACTGAAACACATACCAATATCATTTTATCAAATCAGAAATCCAGCCTCTCCAGAATACTCCATCAGAATGAACCCTCTGTCTAGAAACGATGAACTTCTCTGTCCAGTCATGTCACAGACTTATGGATCATAAAAGATGTGGTTGTAAGTGGAACTTTTCAAAACTGAACTGTTTAGAAATCAGATAACTCTACATTTCAGGCATACAAGCTGAAGAACTGTTCATGTATCCCAAAACTTCTCCGAGTTTGTCCAAATGCATTAAATATCTACAAACAACAGATATATAGTAAAATACAATTCTTTATTTCTTTTACACTCCTAGGCCATCCCAGCCAGAACTCCATCACTGGGTGTCACCTTCTCTCCCCCTCCCCAAGTTATTTTCAAATTGATATCCTCAAAAAAATCCTCATTAACCACTGATCTTGTACATACAAGAATCTCTAGGACTTCTGTGACAAGTAAATGTGAGAGCTCCCCTAAAAAAAAAATCCAAAATCCTGCTGATCTTCTTGGACAAGAACTAGGAACACCATCACACAGAATAATTGCATGAAAAGCCCTTTGTGGACACAATTCTTGATATGAGCAAGAAAAAGTGACAAGACAATCTAAAAAAGCTCCATAACTAATCCACAAGTTTTAAAGCAGCATGCTCTTGGTGCTGTCAAATACACAGCCTGCATAAGCACAAACTCTGGAGGAGGCTGCTGCTCCTAGGATGTCAAATCATCCATTTTCGCTTAAACGCTTTTGGTTATAACCTTCACTTGTAATGGAACTTTGATTGAGATTTAAAATGTCATTCCAATTGAAAAGAAAAATAGCAAAAATCAATCTTTATTTCAAACAATTAATATACCTGTATGGTAATTAAAGTATACTCTGGTTGCTTGCGTTTCAGTTGGGCTCTGAGGATGCCAAACATCAAGGAATCGTTAGCACTTTAGTATCGGAAAGCAGTACCAGTTTTTCATCGTAGCATGACTTCACTCATGAAAAAGCAGTAGAGAATTTGATGGCTCAGCATTTATTATAGAAAATACTTTTGGAATATAAGCTGTTCACAAGCTGGTAATCACAGGTAAAATTCAAACCATCTGAAATATCTTCTAAGAATATTCTATAGCTATTCTTAAAAGATTTACTGGAAAGCTTTTATTTGCCAGGCCTTTAGTTCAGAGTACCTACTTCCCTCTTAAACTTTGGAAAAGAAAGAGCACTTGAAACTCCTTTTTTTTTTTAAAGTGAAAAATGTACATCTTTAATCATTAGTAAAAATAAATTCCTGTGTGGTTTTAACTTAAAACTCAATGATTCATTACGTTAAAGACTTTTCACTGAGTATTTTTTTATTTCTGTGTAACACTGGCATGTATGGCTTACATGTAAAGTCATCTGCTGTAAAACTAACTTCAATCTTTCCTTCTTTTCCCATTTTCATGAGCACTCATGCATTTCTACAAGTGTCAGGGTTTGAAATTTTTACATGCCATCTCTAATCAAAGGCACCTCACTCAGCTGTTTGATTCACACACCAGAAACAGAAGGAAGATGGGGTAAAAAATTCATTCTCTTCCCTGTTCACATTGAACAAATCCACAACTATATTGAATCACACCATATGAGCTACAATCAGACACCTCAAACTAGTTATAAACTTGAATAATTTTTCAAACCGGGGGGGGTGGGGGGGTATCTTGCTTTGGTATATGAACAAAATGACTACATAAAACCTCCATACTATGAATAATGTTTCCCTTTTACTCCATAAATATACTAAATATAACATTTTTCTTATATTCAGTCACTCAGGTGGATACTTATGTTCCACCACTATAGGGTGTGCCAGAAAAGGTACCCAGTTATGCATCAGTTACGTTTTCTGTCTTTTCATTAAGGTTGGAAATTGCATATTTAATACTACTATGACAATGAGAAAGCTGCAAAATCAAGTACTTAAGTCAGAAATACCAACAGTTGTTCTAACAACGTTACTTTGAATATGACGTGGATGCAAAGTGTTTCTAGTCATCTTTCTCTCATTAAGAGTTGGATCACAATGAACTTACTGAAACAGTCTTACAAGTATCAGGAAGGAATGGCAACTTCCCTAACTTCCCTAATAACTTTCAATTGCTTGGGTAGGAGTAAAAAGGAATTTCCCTTCCCCAAGGAGGCACTTAACATGCTCCCAGGCTCAGTCAGCTCCTCTTGCCTCCCTGCCCATTTTATTGGGTGAGAAAAGGGGCCACCGAGCAGAAAGGACAGAGGGAGTTGAAAGCAGGACTGACCCCTATACACTACAAAAAGAATATCCTTGCCCCTATGAATTCCTTGAATGACTGCTCATGAAAAAATATATGTAGCTGCTTGGAGAAGAAACCAAGGGCTCTTTTAATACACTTGGCAGTACACTGGCATAGGTACCAATTATTTGGTTTATTTCTACATAAGGACAAAACCTAAGAGTGGCTGCACTACGTCAGACTAAGGTCTGTCTAGCCCAATGTCCTCTGGTGACTGTGAACTGTTTCCATCCTTTGGGCCTCAACATCTCTGGGCACAATCCCTACTTTTGATCCTTTGACTCTCACATCCTTCCCCTTACCTTGTCTCCTCCCCCACATCACACAACTACTTTTCATTTTCCTTTCACTGTACCCCTCCCTTTCACCAGGAGGGCTGTAGGGCTTTGTTAGGGCTGGGCAGCAGCCTGACTCGAGGAGAAATCAGTGAATACAGTGGCCAAAAGCAGATGCCTAGGAAAGAATATAAGAACCAGAAAAAAACTGTACATGATGATGGTCTCTTGAAGTACTCCCTCAGTCTCCAGCCATTTACTGCCCAATGACTTCTAGAGTGAGATGTGGTTTCTTGGAGGTAGCCTTGATGCTGTGGAATACCCGGGCTGTGCAACATGATCAAATTACAGCTCCAACTCCACGTCTCCAGTACCTGCTCATCCAGTAACCGGTGTTTCACACCATTGTAATTGCACTACTGACATTTTCAAACACTCATGTCTTATTTTTAATTGTGGTTTTGCATTTCTACCTATTATAACTGTCTAAGTGACAATTGGTCACTTCTTTTTTACAGTAGTTAATATTTCTCTAGATCCTAAAGAGGAAAAATTACATCATGATTTGCAGCAATCAATGGCATTGTTATTTTCACCTCTTACTTTACATTACAGGGTTTCCATTCAATAAGATGAAAACAGCTTACGAAAAATATCTTCCCCCTTCTCTCCCCATGAGTACACAAGCAGAATAAGGGCAGGCAACAAATATTACAATTTAATAATGGCAGTGCCTTATCCATGAATTTATTTGGCTAGATGGGTCATGTTGCCCTAATTCTGTTACTAATGAATCAGGACTGGGGATGAAGGGGATGAGTTAACTTGGGCCTATGACGAAATAAAGATTATTTTCTTAGGCTAGAATTATTTCATCTTTGCTAAATAACTATCATATAACCCTAATTTTGTCTCCTGTCCTGCAACACAGGGCAGAAATCCTTCGACTGACAGGAAAATGATTACTAGTTAAAAACCTGAAGGTATTTTCATATGAAGAGATAGGCTTGCATAATTTACTAGGTTGAAACAAAAGCAGTCAATAAGGCATGAGACATTTAAGATCAGAAAATTATCATTATGGTTTTTAATTACTTTTGAAATAGACATTCTGTAAGTCCTGTGTACCAGTATATCACACAGAACATCATCTCAAAACACTGCCTCTATAAATCATCATCATTCACAATAAAATGCCAGAAAACGAGAAGCGTGGCAAGAGCTGGGGAAGGTAGGAGGGCGATGTATGATGACACCTGAGGAATGCGGATGAGCAAGCACTCAGAAAAAAGAAAGCGCAGTTGCCTTTCTTTCTGAAAGAAATTGCATAATATCCTGTAGAACTAGACAGTTGATTTCTTTTCCTAAAAATGTGTGTAGTAGGAGTACCACACACAGCTAAAGCAAGTCTCCCAAAAAGCTGTTTCTATCTCCGCTGGTAACAGTTTAACATCATTGCCATTATCATTTAACACCACGTTTGTTCATTTTAAGCTTCAGAAAAGAATACCGCTCTGCCACTTCAGAAACAAAACTGTTCACAAAGCTGGTACAATAATTATAGCTGTAAACAGCAGCTACTCATTTAAAACACTATTAGGACACGATGACATGCAAGTTCAACACGTTAAGTTTTCAAAACTAAGTAGTTAGAAGATGACTGTTGCAAATTGACCCATTCTGAAGGTCTGTAAACTTCTGATAATGCTAAAAATTACTACAGTATTGCCTTGCTTACTGGTGGTGTGACTTGGGGGGGACAGAACCTTGTTTATTGGGAGTTCATAAACCCCACCATCTTTCTGGACATTAAAGGGGGATTCCACTAGTTCCACCCCAAGCATTATTTTAGTTACCTGAAAAACTAGATGTCTGCACTTTTCCAGGATACACCTTTTTGTGCCTTTGACACCACCCCACCCCAAGCTTTCAACAGCAGCTCTGTTCCAGGTATGGAAAGCCTGGCCAAAAGGAGGCGGCAGGTTTTCTTGCTCACATCTCCTAAAGGGAGATTTGGTGTCCTGTGTAAGGGGGTGGCACTTCACCAGTCGCAGCAGCACACCAAGGAGAAGAGAATTCAGATTTAAAAGCCCAAGGCTGCTTTCCAGGGTAATGCCTCAGGACAATGAGGATCCAAGGGGCTTGCTCAGGGAAGCTTGCGGTGCCAGACTCCCTGAGCAGTGAGGATGGGGAGAGCAGTGTGGTGAGACAGCCTACAATACCTGAGCACTAGGAGATGAAGAGGAAGGCAGAGGGACTCCGTGTTAGTGACCGTCATCTGGGGGCCTTGGGTTTATGGAAGAGGCAGATACCCACATAGTGCAACACCAAGGTTGTATAACACAAGTAACATCTAATTATCCTGAAATGATTAAATAAATAAATAAAGAAAGAATCTCCTTTGGCTTTTCATATGTCAGGTTTCAGAAAGGCAATTTTCTTTTTTGCAGCAGAGGTCAGAGGAATTCACTTTTTAAAAAATTTGTTAATAGAAAACCTCAAGCTGCAGATCTACTGCTGCAGCTCCACAGAAAGCTGCTTGTTATCTCAAAGAAGGTTCCTGATTTCGTACCATAGTGAACAGATGAAGAAAAAAAGAACAGGTCAGAGGTGGGTACAGACTCTCTCAATTAGGAAGAAAAAATTAAGCAAACAAACTAGCAATGAACAGGCTAAGCATCAAAAAATATAAACAGAAGAAGCAACTGTAACACCAAACCAAATCATTTATTGCCTCTCTACTACTTAAATAAAGCCTTTGGCAAGTATTAGGAATAAAGCAGTGCATCTTCTCAATGCTGAAACTGGTGATCTCAGAGGAGACAAATCAAAGGTCCTGGCAAGCCAGGCTGACAAGAATCAGCTAAACAGAGAATAAAGGTACTCTCAGGTTAGGAGTCTTCTCAGTACTAACTTTATCTAAGGCCTGCAGCATTGCCAGGTCTTGTCATATTTCCAACACATTTTTCTAAAATGAACAGCAAATCATGTTCTTTCCCAATATGGCAGAAATTTAACATGTAGGCTATTTTATGTCTTCTCATATGATGATAAAAGTCCACCTCTCTAAGACTTTTCTGCTGTGCACAGATGATGATTTTATGGCTTGCCTACAGAGCACAGTGCAGAAATCCCTAAGACAACCTGCATGAGTAAGACAATATGCTGTAGCACAGCTACATGCTGTTCCTGCTCCTGTATCAGCACAGCTGTTGGCAAGGTGCTGGGGCTGGAAAAGCCTTATAGCTCAGGAAAAGCACCAAATGAGCTCTGCTAAAATGTTTCCAGACTCAAGCACACAGAAAGCTTGGGTCCTACTGTGCTGCAGCCTCTAGTACTCTGGCAGCCGCGGTTGGCAAAGGCAGAAGTAAATGACTACACATAACCTTAGAAGAGCTGTTCTTGCCTTTGCCTTCATTGCCTTCCCCCTCAAAAGTTACTTCCATGGTTAAGAAGAAGAAACTTCAACTATCCCTGATACAAGCTATGTAACAATGGTACAGAATTGGGGGAAAAAATAGGAAAAAAAACCCAAACTAACAGAGCCTGAGATTAACAGTACTGGGTGATACTAAAGGTCTGCTTTGCTCAGCATTGTAACTCCATCACAGTGGCCAAAAGCGGGTATCCATGAAGAAGCCTAAGGACAGAACAGTCATGCTTGATTCTCCTACTGGGTATGCATCCCAGTGTCCACCAGGCTTTTGTGGCTTGAGGTCCCTTAAACCAGATGTCCTCTCAATCTTAGTACCCTTTGGTGGATGTTCTTTCACATACCTCTTTGGCCTCCAAGGTCATGCAAGCCTTTAGCAAACACCACCTTCACATCTACATATTTAATAGCTCAACTACATTCTGAGTGTAGAAGCACCTCTTCTTATTTACTTTGAAACTGCCTCCTGCTAGCTTTACATCTGCTACATGCTAGTCTTGTGCTGGCCAAGGCAGCAAGCATTTGATCTCTCTCTGCCCCTTTGATCCATCATTCGAGGCTCTAATTTGCAATACTGCAAAGGTCTGAACCCATCAAATATGATCATGCTGGTAGGTGGGTGAACTGCAATAATCAGCAAAATCTCTCACAGAAGACAAACACAATTTGTGGAGTCACGATCTGCAATGCCAGGCACGGCTGAAATTCCTAGAATTTCTTGAGAGTCAGAAGGGAAGACCAAGAACTCTGAAATGAGCCAAAAGCCTGCTTCTGCTTAGCACGGTACTTCGACAAGCTGGACGCGAACATTGCTGAAAAACAGTACAGGCTCATAGGATTAACTCCCACTGCTTTGTATCAGGTTCTGTTCTCAGAATAGAGACTGCATGACAATAAATACATTGGTACAGCTCAGGCAAACATAAATATTAAAATATTCATACAGTATACTAAAATAAATAGCCAGACTCTAAGGATGCTAAGGCCATTTATGCAAGTTCTTAAAAAATTTAACTCCAGTTAACATTGACCTACATTAAATCCATGTCCTTTCTGCTGTTCTACCAGCGCACCTTCCCTGATTCTCCACAAAATTTATTCTAATCAGTATAATAGACTTTCACTACAAATACCTGATAGCAGGAATAGTTGCTTCTTTTTGTGTTTTAACAGCTACAAATGGGGTCTCATTAATGATTATGGCTCCTGGAAAACTACTGGGAAGCTCATATTTTAAGTTTTTCCAAGACAAAAACAGTTTCTGTGGCTTGAAAATGGCAATAAGTTAATTGCTCTAAAGCGGATGAAATCAAAGGTGCATTTAGCAGCTTTATGCAGTTCTGCGTCATAATGGAAAAACTCTGTGTCTTTAACAAAAATTACTGATTTTCCTCCATGTAGTTCAGTGAATCAAAGTGCTTACACTGAATTTCAAATATTCCAACACAACTATCATCAATGCCTGAATTTTTTAGTGCAATATCAAAAATGAATCAAGTGTGATCTACAGACAATCCAAGTGTTGTATACCAGTGCGCCTAGTCAAACATGTAAATTACAGCTACTGCCATAAAAGACAATAAAAAAATTCTATAAATACATTAGCAACAAAACGAGGGCTAAGGAGAACCTCCATCCTTTATTGGTTGAGGGTGGGAAACTTAGTGACAAAGGATAAAGACAAGGCTGAGGTACCGAACGTCGTCTTTGTCTCAGTCTTTAATAGTAACACCAGTTGCTCTCTGGGTACCTGGCCCCCTGAGCTGGAAGACAGGGACGGGGAGAAGAAAGAAGCCACCATAATCCAAGGGGAAATAGTTAGTGACCTGCTACACCACTTAGACACACACAAGTCTACAGGGCCAGATGGGATCCGCCCAAGGGTACCGAGGGAGCTGGCACAAGTGCTCACCATGCCACTTTCCATCATTTATCACCAGTCCTGGCTAACCGGGGAGGTCCCAGTTGGCTGGAGGTTAACCAATGTGACATCCATCTACAGGAAGGGCTGGAAGGAGAATCCAGGGAACTAGAGGCCTGTCAGTCTGACCTCAATGCCAGGGAAGGTTATGTACGCATCTTGAGTGCCATCATGCGGCATGTAGAGGACAACCAGGCAATCAGGCTCAGCCAGCATGGGTTTATGAAAGGCAGGTCCTGCCTTCCTACCTCATTCTACGACAAGGTGACCCGCTTAGTGGATGAAGGAAAGGCTGTGGATGTTGTCTGCTTGGACTTTAGTAAAGCCTTTGACACCATTTCCCACAGCATTCACCTGGAGAAACTGGCTGCTCATGGCTTGGATGGGTGTATTCTTCGCTGGGTAAAAAACTGGCTGGATGGCCAGGCCCAAAGAGTTGTGGTGAATGGAGTTACATCCAGTTGGTGGCCGGTCACAAGTGCTGTTCCCCAGGGCTCAATACTGGGGTCAGTTCTCTTTAATATCTCTATCAATGATCTGGATGAGGGGATCGAGTGCACCCTCAGTCAGTTCGCAGACCACACCAAGTTGGGTGTGAGTGTTGATCTGCTGGAGGGCAGGAAGGCTCTACAGAGGGGTCTGGACACGCTGGATCAATGGGCCAAGGCCAACTGTATGAGGTTCAACAAGGCTCAGTGCCGGGTCCTGCACTTGGGTCACAACAACCCCATGCAACACTACAGGCTTGGGAAGAGTGGCTGGAAAGCTGCCTGGCAGAAAAGGACCTGGGGGTGTTGGTCGACAGCCAGCTGAATATGAGCCAGCAGTGTGCCCAGGTGGCCAAGAAGGCCAACAGCATCCTGGCTTGTATCAGCAAGAGTGTGGCCAGCAGGACTAGGGAAGTGATCGTCCCCCTGTACTCGGTACTGGTGAGGCCACACCTCGAGTACTGTGTTCAGTTTTGGGCCCCTCACTACAAGAAGGACATTGAGGTGCTGGAGCGCGTCCAGAGAAGGGCAATGAAGCTGGTGAAGGGTCTAGAGCACAAGTCTGATGAGGAGCAGCTGAGGGAACTGGGGTTGTTTAGCCTGGAGAAGAGGAGGCTGAGGGGAGACCTTATTGCTGTCTACAACTACCTGAAAGGAGGTTGTAGCCAGGTGGGTGTTGGTCTCTTCTGCCAAGTAACAAGACGAGAGGAAACGGCCTCACGTTGCGCCAGGAGAGGTTTAGATTGGATATTAGGAAAAATGTCTTCACTGAAAGGGTTGTCAATCACTGGAACACGCTGCCCAGGGAAGTGGTGGAGTCACTGTCCCTGGAGATGTGTAGATGGGGTGCTTAGCAACATGGTTTAGTGGTGGACGTGGCAGTGTTGGACTCTATGATCTTAAAGGTGTTTTCCAACTTAAATGATTCCATGATTCACAATTGGCAAAATTTTAATACTAGGTTCACACTACATTAACTGAGCTGCTGCAGACAATTTATTCCTCTTACCCAATGTCAAATCAGAAATGGTCCCAATGGTTCCTCTTCCCTTCACTAGAAGGCATTTGTATTACTCACTGGCAGGGAAAGACATGACTAACACCTTGTCCAAAAGCATGTTAAGTACTGAAAACTATAAGCTTACATCAAAAGACTTTAAGAGATGAAATTTGGATATAATAGGAGTTCAACTGGCTTGAAATAGGTTCAGGAATTTCAACTAGGTTGCACATAACACTCCTCGGTGTACACATTCTTGAAGAAAAAGGTGCATCTGTAGTTTGTGTACAGAGCTGATACCCCTCTGCCCCCCAAAAGAAATAATATGCTTTCAAAACTACATTCTCAAAGCTTAGGTAACATTATAATCAATTGCTGCCCATGCAAATTTCATTTAGCACTCTTCCACAAGGACAGTACACAAGTACATTTGCTCTTATATGAGAATGTATTTCTTTACCGTATCATTCTCAACAGACAACACAGGCTCAGGGCAGCAGCTTCTGGGTGTTTGTATTTGGGAGAGAGGGGTCAGGTCACACTTTAAGTGGCAGAAAATGTTTGGTTTTCACAGCTTCTACAACCACTGACAGCACTTACACTTAGGTGCAAGCAAAGCCGTAAGCAAACAGGAGATACATATGCATATTTGGGTTAAATCACTTGTTCAGCATCATATAGAAACAAGCAGAGCCAATTCTCATTTCTCTTTTCCTTTAGCTAAGCGTGTAATTTGCTACACTCACATTTAACATAAACCAGCCTTCAGGCACTAAACATCACTGGTTGAATCACCAAGCACTGTTTATCACATGCAATAATCAAATAGGATTTCTGTACAGAAAAAGTGTTCTAGAATTATCAAATTGCATATGCAAAAGGAGCTCAAATTTAGTTTAGGTAAACTTGTTTTGTAGAAGGAAAATCCACGAGGGCCTGTTAAGTAAAATCACAGCCCTGGCTTTGGATCTCTCTGAGCTGTGGTTCATCAAAGGCTGGAAGAAGTATTTTGGGGAGGTATCACTATGCTTCTGCATTGTTTTTACACTCTTCTCAAGGCATCTGCTATTGCCCACCACTGGGGACAGGATACCAGCTACATGATCTTTGGTCTGACCCAGTATCGTGTTGTCTGTCTCCAAATGGTATCAAGCAGAGTAATACCACTGGTAATATCTTGCCTTTTGATAAGTGGTTGACAACCAGCCCAACAATAAATGTGATTTAAAATGTCATGCATAATACTAATGATTTACAACATAAGAAATTCTGAAGGTTGACAGTACCCTCCCAATGTAAAAAAGTGGGGGAACTTTTTAAGGATGTAAATCAAAGGATTTCTGACTGTTATTTATCTCATTCACCTCATTTATCTACTTTCTAACTACAAATAAATCTTAATTATTTTTATTACAGTAACACCTAAAAGCAGTCACTACAGTCTTGTTATGCTAAAATGCTACATAAATACATAAAAGACATTATCTTTGTCTCAAAAGTACTTATTGTAGGCCAAGACAAAGTAGATCAACAGCAAAATGGAGCACTCAACCTGAATTACTTGAGAGGTAGTTTGGAAAAGGTCATCAGAGTTCCACAATGATTTTGAGAAAAAAAAGCAAATAAGCACAAGTGATGGCTGAGAGTCCTCCTTTAAATGTCCCAGTGTAACCAACCATCATCGCTCAGAAACTGAATCCACAGCCATCTTGGTTCTAACAAATGAGTTTAGTACTTCTTCTTGTCAGCGTATTTAAACAGCCCACAGCATACAGTAATTCATTCTTCTGACTGAAGCAAAAATACAAACAACTAAACACGTGGCCGTCTTACACAACATTTGGAGAACAAGAAGGAGACGCCAAGACTGAAGAGCAGACAATTCAATCATTCAAACACAAACTGAAACAGAATAAAAAACCCCAAAGCCAAGCAAAACCAAGGGTGCATCCCCACATCTAAAGAACATTAGAGAAATGCAATGTAAGTATCAAAATTCTGATTCATTTTAGCAGTTAAACTCTTAAGATCTACTTTATGTGAAACATCCCTCAGCAGTGAGCCTCGGTTTTCAAGTGGCATAAAATACTAATCTCTAAAAAGTAGCACCACAATTAACATATAATCAGAATGAACAGGTTTTAACAAGTAACTGAGAAAAACTGCAAGCTATAAACCACACCTTGGATTCAGTACAAGTCTACAGACTGTAACACTTCTAACACTAGTCTTTTGACATGCTTAAGCCCGTGTAATAAAAAGCATCTCAATATTACAAAGACTTCCCTTCTACAAAAACCAAAATCCAAACCTAGCCAGACACAAAGTATACATTTTTGACAATATCTGATGATGAAATGCAATTCAAATAAAATTCAAATATTAGAAAAAATAGACATATCCATGTTAAAGTATCTGAAAAATTACTTTCAAGGAGACATTTTGAAAACCCACGAGCATTAGTCTTATGTTTAGGAATTGCTTTTTAAGAAAGGCAGGGGCGTGAGACTCTTTCCAGTCCATCTACTATCTCTGCCACTACCACTCACGAGTGCCAGCCCAGTCCCAGCACTATTTAATCCGTGTGCATCAGAGGTAATCCTTCTACTAACAAGACTGAGATTTGTCTATATATTTTGTATTAGCTGTGTCTAGTTTCCCAGGTTCACAAGCTCTTGCTAACATTGGCACTTATTTGCACTAGAACGTTAATGATATTTTTGAAACATCTCTTTAATAAAAGCAGAAAAGAGGATTTTTATTAAACACTACTTGACACTAAGATTCTCATGCTGTCATGTACCTTTCTGGCAATTTCAGTAATGCAAGCCCAAAGGATTTAGCAGAAGAGAAGGAAGCAAGCTAGGACCACACAGCCTCAAGAGAGCTCTGCTCAAGCTGCTGGGGAATTGCACTCACACACACCTATGTTAGAATAAGACACTCTGGAACTGTCTCCTTCAGTGGCCGTAAAGGAAGCCTGCACAGCCTAGCTCAGACCTGAAATAAAATTTTTAGATTCCTAGGGCTACCTGATATAAGCATGTTGGGATGACAGGTTAAAGGATCAGGAACACAAGTAGTGTTCTCCTCTATCCTTCCAGTTGCAGGGAAGGATGACAGAACAAACAGGAAGAGACAGCAGATCAATACTTGGCTCCGAGTCTGGTGTCACCAGCAAAATTTTCGTTTTTTTGATCATGGGTTGGTCTACACGACACCAGGCCTGCTGGTGACAGACAGGGTACGCCTGCCTCAAAGAGGGAAAAAGATCTTTGCACAGCGGTTAGCAGGGCTCATTGAAAGACTTTTAAACTAGATTTGAAGGGGGAAAGGAATAAAGCCAGGCTTGCTAGAGATAAGGCTCGGGGCGGCATGCCAATGTTTGAGGGACAGTGTGCTAGTGAGGTCCTTTGGTCTGCTGTCTGATGGAGATCCACATGGCAGCAAAGACGTAAAGGTTATTGATGTGTTATAAACCATGGAAGTGCCTGAGAATGGTCACATAGGAACCAATAAAGGTGGTGGGACTGAAGTGCCTCTACACCAATGCACCCAGCATGGGCAACAAACAGGAGGAGCTGAAAGCCATTGTGCAGTGGGACAACTGTGATTTAGCTGCCATCACGGAAACATGGTGAGATGACTCGCATAACTGGAGTGCTGCAATGGATGCTATAAACTCTTCAGGAGGGACAGGCAAGGAAGGAGAGGTGGTGGGGTAGCCCTGTTATGTTAGGGAGTGTTTTGATTGTCTAGAGCTTGATGGAAAAAAAAGAATAAAAATTCTTCACCAAAAGGGTTGTCAAGCATTGGAACAGGCTGCCCAGGGAAGTGGTTGAGTCACCATCCCTGGAGGTATTTAAAAGACATGTAGATGTGGTGCTTAGGGACATGGTTTAGTGGTGGAGTTGGCAGTGCTAGGTTAACAGTTGGACTCAATGATCTTAAAGGTCTTTTCCAACCTAAATGATTCTGTGATACTATGATTCTATATTTCTCATTTCACAAAAAAATAGTAATTGAAGGGCAATAGTTTTATTTACTACTTTGAACTGTGTAAAAAACCCACTTTTACTACAGCAATTGCAGTTTGAGAAGAACCCTTAGAATTTTTAACTGTACTTAAGACATTGTTGGACTGACTAATATGTAACTGATAGATAATATCAATGAACTAACCATTTTTGACTCTTTCCAAAGAATCTATAAATCTGTCACAAGAAAGAAAAATCGAATAAAGTACAATACTAGAACACTATTTTCCTGACTATTTAGTCTATGCAATGAAAAATCAAATAACTAAAGATTTGGAAATTCGTTACAAGCTTTCCAATCAAGAGAAAAGAATTCAAACTAAAAGATACAGACAATGAACCTAAAAAACCGAAAAAATCTAAAAACATTCTAAAGAACATTACATTTCTAAAGATCTGCCTCATCATTTTATCCCTTTTCATTTAAATAAAGAATATTAATAATTTATGCTTTTGGTCACAGCAGACAATCGGCTTATGAAGTCATTTTTCAATTTTATGATGTTCTACCCTAGAAATATAACAGAGAGAGACTCCTTTTTTTAATCTACCAATTTCTTGAAAGGTAAAACTGAAAAGCTGCAGTAATAAGTAATTTCTTAAGTGCTTCAAAGAAAGTGTCCACACTCACCAGTGCTGCTGCTTTCAGATTTTTCTTCTGGTTGGCTTTCTGGAAAAAAAAACAAATGAACAAAAAAGGAAACGTAATGTTTCTGTGTTGATTATTTGAAATTACATCTAGAAAGTGGGTTGCAAAGCAAAGAATGATAAATTATGATAAAAATCACAATCACTGGGTTTGTGCAATGTTTATAAATTTACTTTCTGAAGAATAATTTGCCATGGATGGGTAGCAACAAAAAATATCTCCTTTAGTGCCCAAACTCACAGCTGAAATGAGAGAACTCCATTACACCTCTGATAGAGCTCTGTAGGCATGAAGTTACACATTTATATAAAATCAGTAGTAGAATTACACTTAAGCAATGAATAGTATCCATTTATCCCACTAGTCACTCTAGACAAATGAATATTATTACTGTATATTTAAAAAGAAATCAAGGTTCTGAAAAGAATGCTCTTAATCGGCATTAGGTCAAATTTTTAATTTGATCAACAACTTCTCTAACCTTTCTGCAGATCACACAAGGATTTCTTTCTTCAATCTTTTCTCTTTCTGATCAGTGGCCCTCAAATGGTACTATAGCCCAACTCATTAGGTACAAAAAATACACATAATCAGAAACGTTTCCTGTTCCACAGAGCAGAGAATCAAAGCACGTATGAAGGAAAAACCTAGCCACAAGTGCTGCAAAGCGACTTGCCAAAAAATTATCACTCAGGGGAATGGCAGAGTCAGATTCAGAAACAGCTTTCTGCATGAAATTCCAATCCAGCATTTCAAGAGATGGCAGCTGGTGGATGTATTTTGATAAACTGAGTTCTAACACTTACCAAGTCCTATGAAATTAAATCCCTACATAAATTTGTCAGCCTGAAATTTGACTGCTCCTCCTATATTTCTCCTTTTTACGCATCTTCTAAGGTAGAGAATAAAAAGAACATTTTCACTTATCTAAAATACAGTTAAAAATGGTAAAATATACTTGTCCTTAGCTTTCAACTCAGACATGTCACAGCTATCATTACAGGCTATTTACTTACAGGCGAGAGTGAATTACTGCTCTAACTCGGAAGAGTAATTGTTGAGCTCAGTTAGTTTGATCATTTCTGCCATTTACAGGCTGGGTATTAACAGAGCTCAGAACATGAAATATTTTACAAAACCTTTTTCTTGCCACTGATTCTTGCTGGCTTTCATGGCTGATGGCTCTGATTTCTCATTGAGACGGCTGACAGCCTGAGGACTAATGCAAATGGAAAAAGCAATATCTCACAGATCCTTCTTTCTTTACCAGTGGCTGTTGTTAATATTAGCAGCTGAAGGCATGTGCTTTCTCACTGAGAAAACACCATTATATGGCCTCTTCCCACCCATGAGCATTCACAAAGTGAGTTAAGATCCCTGCCAACTTTCAGATATACATGCAGGATAGCCTGCTTCCAGAAAAACATGTATTTTCTCATTGACATTATTTTTTGTATGCATTTAGCACATTTACAGTATAATGCTATTACCCAACCAATACTCTAATTCAGTTATAACTTAATTAAGGAAACATTCAGTACACACACACAAGAACCAACAAGGATGTAACAAAGAATACTAAGATACCAACCCCTGCCTGGACTAAGATGCAAGAAGCAGCTGGATTTAAAACTGTTTCTTTTTAACTCTGTTTCAATGAAAGACTGACTACCTAGCCAAAACTCCTGCATAAGACATCGCACTTAAAAATTGTTAGTAGCACCTCTGATTGAAATAATAATAAATATGTATCATGTGGGGGGGCGCGGGGGGGGGGCAGTGTGTGTGTGTTTGCTTATATGTATCAACAGAATCTGCCCTCAACAACAGAGACAAAAAACCAGACAAAATTCAAGACTTGCAAAAAAGTAATAGGGTTTTTTTTTCTCATCGTTAGGCAATTTATTTTTGTTGTGATTAGGTCACAGGTCTCTGCTTTAAAACTTTTCTCAGTACTAATATCATGAAGAAGGTAAAGGAAGTTGTACTATGTTTACTTAGTACATTTTATCAATGCAGACTACAGCTGCTCAGCCTCCTCCACAACATGCAAGATTCACAAATAAATGTCAACAGGTTGGGGCTGTTGGTTGGGGTCTTTTTTCTGGCAGAGGGAAGGAGGTATACACATACATCAGTGAGACTCAGAAAAACCCAAGAAATTTAAAGCCACCGAAGTAAGCAGAAAGCGAATTCTATTCCCATCACACTGAGCCCATTCTAACATACCATATATTTTGTGCGTTATATCCTCAATTGTTTAAATTTGTACAGGAATTAACAAACAGTCTACAGTTTTAATAACAAAAATGAAAAGAAAATTATGAGCTTACCCCTGCCAGTCAGCTGAATCCATTTTACAGTAATTTGTTAATCCTCACAACACTCATATGAAGTAAGTAAATAAATATAATTTCCATTTTTGAGAGATGGAGAAGAGAGATGATGTAAGCAGTCACATTTTCCAAATGGACCCTATGTCACAATAATACATATGAAATCTTGACCCATCAAAATGCTATCTGTAATTAGACTATCTTGAGTCACATACTCTGTTTTTCTGATCATGGGTTGCACTCTCTTTATGATCCTCACAGATATTTGGAAATTTGCATAAATGCCAGAGATCTAAAAGGCTGCTGTTGCTTCTATTTCTTTTGATCATGAGGCTCCTGATAGGTTTTCCTCTTCTGCTAACAGCAGTCCATAAAAGACTGAAGTACATGAAGGAACAAAGAAGCATTAAGTAAGACCCCAAAGCATTTTGGAAACTGGAATGTGTGGTTAAGTGACAGCCTGAACAAATAGAGACAATTGGAAAGTACTGTTAAAGTAGACAGGTACATGTCAAAACTCCTCAGCAGGCAGAGCTAAGACAGCAGAACGATGAGGGAGGGCGTTTATTTCCCAAATAACAGTTTGATAAGAAATCTGAGAAGTCAAACTTTCACAAGGCATCAAGATTCTGAGCACTATGTATTTTACTGGAAATAATTAAATGTAATTAAAGGAGTAACTGCTTTAATGAAAGAAACATCTTTCCAGGATTTTTATTAGTGTTTCTTCCCTTCACGTTTCTTTAAATGGTTGGATATATCTGATATTTCAAAATACAAATATACAAATTACAGAATATAAACCTCTGAATATTCATTTTCACTGGAATACAATTGCGTATTTTAAGTTATATAGTAGGTGTGATTCATGTACAAACTCAGAAAAGGTCCTTCCATATATAAGAAGCTGTATAAAGGAAAAAAAAAACCAAAAACCAAGCAACCAAACAAGAGGAGAATATACAAGGGGTATGGGAATAAAGGAGTTGTTCTAAGGTATATAGCAGAGTTATGTATATTATTGAAAAGTAATACAAAAAAATTGAATTTAATGAATGGAGATTCTGAAAGAAGACTTAGAAAACTGGAGAAGAACGCAATGTTAAGAGCCAGCAATCTTCTGCAAAACATGAAACAGTGAAACAATTCATGCCTGAATGCTGCTCAGAAACAAAGGTCTGGTAGTCATCCCGTCAATGGAATTCTCTAAACACTTTTTTACTTTCAGTAAGATGGAACGAGCATGAAGGAATTTAAAGTGACTAAAATAGGCATTAAGGCAATCCCACTTATGAAGGGGGAGTTGAGAAGATATATTCAAAATTTCAATAAAATGAGTCATCTCACTCAACTTTACAGAAATATCTCATACTTTATTTGTGTCTACAGTGTAAAACCTTCCTCTCCACCCATCAGTCCTTTACAGTTAGGGATGTAATTGCCTGCCAAGGTCTCTGTTTTCTCAAGTCACATTAGTAGCACATTTTTCTAAGAACTAGCTCAGTAAGAAACTTTTATCATTATCTGTAATGTAGCTGCATTTTTACTTATATTTAGAGCTAGTAATCCTCAGCTACCCGCTGGCACAAAAATTAAGCAACAAGCAATTAAAGCAGTATGGGAATTCATTTATAATCACGATCAGAAAAGTTTGCTATTAAATGTTTAACAAAAGCATGTTCTTATTACTTCAACCAAGAAAGAAACTGTCAAATTATAGCACTTCCTTATGCCAGGGTGTCTGCCAGTAGGAAGCTCAGAAAAAAACAATTTTAACCAAACATACCCTGTATCAGGCCCATGAATTGCCCCTAGATAGTTCTTAGCTACACACGCATATGAAAAATTTGGTTTTTTCAATACAACACATTGAAATATATGCAAAACGCTCTCCTTTCCTCCCGCCCCAAAAATTACAGCTATGATAGCTGATGACAAAGATAAGATAAAATGACGGGAAGCACAAATAGCATTGTTGCATAGCAACTGTTGATGTACATATGGTGATGTTTATGGAACAGAATGTAGTTCATATTCAACGCAGAAATAATACTGAAACCAGCCTAGACAGCAAGACCTAGACAGCAAGAGACAACTGTGCTTTGGATCCCTCTGCAGTCACCACAGAAGCCACGCTTCCCGCCAGCTTTACTAAACTGATGTTCAAGAACACCACCGCAGGTCTTAGTGATTTGCCCAGCAATGAAGACGACGCAATGTCTCACACATGCAAACAGCTTTACAAAGGAAGTAGGGAGGTATTTTTCAACTAGTACTTTCAGAGTGCATTGTACTACTCTGTGTTATTCATTACAGCTATTTCAAAATACAGAAATAGGAAAAGAAACAAGAGAAACCCTGGAGTTAGTCTAAACAGAAAGTGCACCATGTGTGAAAGCCAGCATAGACCAGATTTTTAATAGTAGCTGGGATGGGACCCACTTTATCCAGTTTTACATTAGCTCAAATCTAGTACACACACTGCAAAACACCAAGAAACTGCAATTCATTAGACTTTGGACATAACACCTGGCACCTCAGAAGAGCCTACTGCTGTCCTGTAACTGATATAGGACCACCAGAGATGCAAAGGTTTACAATGTAATAACTAAAGGATGTCTTCCAACTACGACCAGTATTAGAAGCAAGTTTAAGACAAAATGAAAACCACAGAAAATCCATTCAGAAGTCTAGAAATTACATCATGCAGAAAATATTAAATTACTTGTCAAGTTCGATCTCTTTTGCTTGCTCTAAGTAACCTGATAAGTCAATGTGAAGTGCTGAATTCTCCAGTATATGTCAAGTCCTTGCAGCATCTTCCAAGGTTACAAAATATTTCAGAAGCAGCTTTGTCATCCCTCATTAATTTTCTGAAAGACCATCAAAAAGATGGTCACTACAACATAAGCATCCTAGGATTACAGGACAGCACACAGAATAGATCATATGGCTTTAAATGTGCTCCAAAAAATGGGAAAAAGCCCCAAACCAACAAACCCACCAACAAAAAAACCCCACCCTTTACAAAAGAAACTCAACTGTTTTATGCCATTTGCTCTATTTTATGTAAACTCAGTCCTCAAGAAGGGTATTGACTGAGATCAACAGTGCATGAAGCATTTTTTTATCCATATTTCATTTGCGTAATTCCTCAAATGCATCCTTCCTGATGCAACATTAGCAATGCCATCTGCAGTTCCATCACTAGCCTAATCTTTGGCCCATGGTTCAAATTGGTGTATTGATTCTGTTACGTTACACTTACAAAAGAAAAAGGAACAAGATCACCAATACTTTTCACAAAAATATGTTAATCATAATTTGAAGACAAATATTGGTGTGTGAACATAAGAAAGAACGAATTTCAATTTCCTGTGAGTCTTACTGCGGATTGACTGATGTACAAAGATGTGTAAGTTCCTGTTGAGTCTTTGTCCATGGTTGATATAATTACAGTGTTTTTTTCCACGTGGACTTTCTGGCATCAAATAGGGTAGCAGCCTTTCTTTCAGTTGGGATATCCATATAGTTTTATTCCACTCTTCAGACACCTGTTTTCATAGTAGCCATAATTCACTACAAAATTTGTTGAAATTGGCCATGGAGCTCAAAACATATTGGCGATATGCATTTAAACACAAGAGCGTGGCTGCAGGAACATGGTGTCTGTAAGAAATCTGGCTGGAATTTGGAATATCTGTGTCACATTCATCTTTATAACCAAAAAAAGTCACGCAAGGAAAGCACATTAAAGTTTATTTTTGATTGTACTGCCAATGCCAGCTTTAACACAACAGCAACACATTTTAGCCATTTTGCATTTAAGAGAGTTTTCATGAAAACTGACTGCATGTTATGCTTGCTAATCTCAAGCAAAAACAATTTTGACAGAGTCTACGCTTATTCAGTGCTTCACTCCAAACATTTCTCATTTCACTAACTACCCTTTGCTCCCGATTAATATAATAACTTCTACTCAATAGATCCATGGCCCTTGAATTGCAGTTGCTAAGAAATGCCAAATTTTTAGTTGATTAAATAGAAACAGGACAGCTTCTAAGTACCTAAAGGTTTCAAGACACTGGTATTACAGATGGTAAAACAGAAATAAATGGGCATCCTCTAGCTATCACACGCTAATGACTTCCATTCTAACTGATGACAAATACTCCACATTCAAGTTAAGCATCTGCACTCACTGCAGCTTAAGTTTCTGTAAGAGGTTTCTGAAGCAATTATTTTGAATTAAAAGGTGTATTGGGAAGCAAAATCCCACAGGATTTGCAGCAAACATGCAAAAATCACTGAACGTATATTCTAAACACATCTTCACATCTGAAATCTCTCTCTTCTGTCAAGCATTCTGAGGTTGGCACACAGAGAAACGAAAAAGGATGAGGCACTACTACAATGCTTACAATATTCTTTAAAATTTGCTCCCTATCTCTTTACACATTTGCAATCTATGGATTATAAAAAACAGTATTTTTAAAGTGTTGCAAGTCACACACATGAAAGTATAATAGATTTTTTTAAGTGAAAAACCAATAACATGACTACATTCATTTCAGGAAAAGGGGTAATAACTGAAAAGTGACCGAGTTGTACTGTAAGAGCTTGTATTTCTAAACACAACCATGACAGTCAATATCTCAATGCTCAGCCATTAAATCTTTAAGTAGATTTTAAAAAGGAGGTGATCAAACTTACTAAGTACTCTCTGTCCTGTGAGTTACAATTCTGCCACCCTCATGTACTCGATAAAGCACCACACTGCCATCAGAGCAATTACTTGCCAGCCTATGAACATCAGAATATCAGAAGCTGGTCACACTGTAGTTTTCTACCCCACAGAAGGCAGAGCTATCAAAAAAATATTACTATTTGTCTTCTGGGGACGCCAAAACCTAAGTGACTGAAACTGAGATACCTTCTGCAGACACCTTCCCTCTCTTTCTAATATCCAGAACACAACCATGTAATTTCAGTAGAAAACCTTGGAGCGCACGGGAGTTACACGGGAGGCAGTCTGCTGAACTTCTTGTACAGTGTAACACTACCGTGTCCCATAAAGTCTAATATGCAATTTAGGACATATGATCTTAATATCCTAATCACGCATACAGCTACTGAGCTGAACTTAAAGCAGGCCAAACAGTTGAAATCCAATGAGAAAAATTATAACCTTACTACTGCACTGTTTGGTATTATGACCTTATTAAGCTTTAACACACTTAAACCGTATATATACATATATACTCCAAGAAAATGTGGTGAACAGATGTGTTTATTGCTAAAATGGATCTGTTCAACTGGACAGAGGAAGAAACAGCATTCTTACAAAACTATATTCACAGCAGAGTCCAATTCAAGGAGAAAAGAAATAATATTAGTTGATCCCAAAAGCAGATGGGAACACAAAAACAGTTTTTCCAGTGAAAACCCTAAAGGGGAATACACAATGTAATGCACTCCATGCTCTCTCTGTTCTCTTCAGCAGACCCACAGCTGAAATGTATATGATAACCTTATGTGGAGAATTTAAATTAGTTGCTAAATCACATGAAGAAAAGAGACACACACAAAAGAAGTACAACAGAGTTATGTATGCAGATAACAACAAAACAGAGTCAAAATCTGACTTCCGAGTCTTCTGGCCTTTACAGTGTTCAGTTTTGAAATCATGTACACTGGAACCGTAACAAATAACTTTAATTCTAACTTACCTACTGAACTTTCTGTGAACACTGTTAAGGTCTGTCCTCCCACACTTTGCAAAAGAAATGGATGTTCCCTTGGTGCACTGACTGAAGCAGGTTTTCCTCCAATATCATTGATGCTTGCAAGCTCTTCATTCAAAGTAAATGACACCTAACAGTCACAATTACCACAGTGTTACTAAACAGACTCAATTACACAGCTTTACAAGTTATGGGGAAACAAAAAGAGAAAAAACACAAGTAGCATAGCACATTTCCATTTCAAAAACATTAAGAGTGGGATAAGAGTTTTACTACATTGATCTCTTGTCGAAATACAGAATTAAAAGCTTTCAAGTACTGAATAAAATTTACTCATCTTTTTAAAAAATTGTAAATTACTTCCTCCTGAAGTCAGAGAACAATTTGATTTTTAGTTATTAAAATATAAGACATAATAGGTTTTCAGATATTGTTCACTATGAGTGCTTTAAAATGGTTCACACAGCCAGCTGAGTTCCAGAAAAAGTGCTAATGTACCACGACAAGTGTTATTAGCCTGGGAACTCCTGAATTATATGCAGCTCAGGAAGAGTTCAAATACAACTCCTTTGCTATGTGTACATTGTATGCCCAATACAGGAGCTGAGGGGTCTGGGTAACCAGAATCCCTAGCCGCAGGACACAGCAAGAAGCCTGACGAGGGACATTTCAGACCAGCACTGTGTGCTTTTCCTGTATGTCCAGCTCAGCCTCACTCTGCCGTGCGGCAACAGGGTCCCCGGGAAGCCACCTGTTCTCATGGCGTTCCTCACCGCTTGGCTCTACACAGACTGCAAAATGCGCTTTGTGGCTCTCATCAAATCAAGATTTTGGTGTGGGGCTCACAAAATTAGGGAGGTTGGCTTGTGTTCCAGCCTAGAAGAGTACAATCAAACATCCAAACCTCCAGTAGAACTCCCTCCACTTACTCTAAAAGGAGTTTGGCCAGGTTATCAAATGGCAAATGCATCTTGCTTCTCTGCCATTTTTTTTGTCCACAGTTTCTTCCAGTTCAGTGACAGATATACGTGGTATTTGAAGTAATGCTAACTAATGCAACTTTCCTTATTTCCTGTAAAAGATACAGGAAGTTACTATAATTCACTGAGGCTGCTAACAAAAGCACTTACCTTTGCATGCAGAAAAACCTTCAAGTTGCTTTATATTTAGTAGGACCAAATTCCAAACAAGACAGAATACTTTCTGAAATCGATACCCACCATCTCCAACTTTTTTTGCTTTATAATCCTCCTTAGTTCTCAGACAGCTTTTTGCACTAACACATCTCAAAACGTTTAAAGAGGAGGTCACTGCTATGATTGCTGCTTACAGATGAGTAAACAAACTTAGGAAACAGAGACCTGATGAAAGTCCCACAGAAAATCTATGGGCAGAGCTACAAACAGAATTCTCTCCTCCTAATTGTGTGGTAAAGTGCTTCATTACAGGTGTAACAAAAAATATGCGACATTAGAATCCAGCATGTTCTAAACAATTGTTAGAATTCAAAATATAACACATTCACAGCCTTTGTATTTAGTAATTACTTACTTCTGTTCTTCCTTGATTTCTGCAAAAGAAAATATTTAATGTTTTAGTTTCCATAATCTAATTCCACAAGTTTACCTTCCCTGATAAAAAAGCAAATTCAAATTCTAGTTTTGTTACTCATTTTCACTCCTGAGCTGCTCAATTTTTTTTTGTTATGCTGATGCCCAAGAATAAATGGGAAAAGTCAGCAGGTGAGAACAGAAGCAGCAAAATAGCACACCTAAGTTGAAGAACATTCTCCAGTTAGATGTGCATATTTCTTGGGTTTAAGAAATCAAAACATCATGTGATTGGATACAGCAACTCTCCAGTATAATTTCATATTCACAATCACTACATAAGCAAGTACAATTCAGGTATCAGAGAAATACGCACAGTGTTTGCAAGAAACAGAGGTGCAACAATCTATTTTACTTCAGGTAACTACTTCTAAGAATTGCAACCAATAAAGTTACAGTAAAGGCTTACTTGGCAATCCTTAGTTTTCCCACTTCACCTCTTCCTGAAGCTTTATTCCACTGCTGTGACAAGTATTTGGGGACCTAAGAAAAGAAGACAGATTTCAAGAAAAGCAGATTTTAAAACTGTACATAAATTGTGAATGTGTATGTATTTTAAATGCTTTTACCCTGACCACTTCAGAATACAGTATGAGCTAAATGCAGTAGACAATACAGAATCACAGAATGGTTTGGGTTGGAAGGGACCTTCAAAGATCATCTAGTTCCAACCCCCCTGCCATGGGCAGGGACACCCTCCACTACACCAGGTTGCCCAAAGCCCCATCCAACCTGGCCTTGCACACACTTCCAGGGAGGGGGCAGCCACAACTTCTCTGTGCCAGTGCCTCACCACTCTAACAGTAAAGAATTTTGAAGAATTTCTTTCTAACATCTAATCTAAATCAACCCTATTTTAGTTTAAAGCCATTACCCCTTGTCCTATCACTCCATGCCCTTGCCAACAGTCCCTCTCCAGCTTTCCTGTAGGCCCCTTCAGGTACTGGAAGGCCACAACAAGGTCTCCCCGGAGCCTTCTCTTCTCCAGGCTGAACAAGACCAACTCTCTCAGCCTGTCCTCATAGGAGAGGGGCTCCAGCCCTCTCATCATCTTCATGGCTCTCCTCTGGACTCTCTCCAACAGCTCCATGTCTTTCTTGTACTGGGGATCCCAGAGCTGGACACAGAACTCCAGGTGGGGTCTCATGAGAGCAGAGGAGAGGGGCAGAATCAGGTGCCTCAACCTGCTGGTCACGTTGCTTTTCATGCAGCCTAGGACACGGTTGGCTTTCTGGGCTGGAAGAGCACATTGCTAGGTCACGTACAGCTTTTCATCCACCAATACCCCCAAGCCCTTCTCCTCAAGGCTGCTCTCAATCCATTCATCCCCCAGCCTGTATTGACACCAGGTGTTGACCTGACCCAGGTGCAGGACCTTGCACTTGGCTTTGTTGAACCTCATGAGGTTCACATGGGCCCACTTCTCAAGCTGTTATATATGTTTTCTGTTAGGGAGAGCAAAGAGAACAATGTAGCACAAAAGTAAGGCCGATGTAGAGTCCTAAATTTCCCAAATGTGGGAAAAATCTTATAATGCCTTGAATCTCGAATACTAGTATCTAATCATGAAAGGCAAGAAAAGATCAGCATCATTTTCTTAAACTGAGGAGTCCCAATAATTTTATCAGGTAAAACTATACTTCTAAAATTTCATTAGAAATTATCATCTCTCTGGAAAAAAGAAAACAACCAAACCAATGAGAAGTTAGGCAATTACAACTCAGAGACCAAAAGGTGCTGTGAAGGGAAGGCTTACAGTTTGGGAACCTCAGACACATTGAGCAGTGAACCACAGCCCTACTCCCACCAGATGTCCACTTCTCCAAGAGCAGAAGTACCCTAGGCAGATCTGCCTCCCATCACTCATTCCCACCCCTCCACTGTATTGGGAAAAGCCTTTGTGCAGCTGGTCAGTATGTAGAAAGAGCAGACAGATCTGGCTGGGAGGTGTGGGGGACTTCTATGTGTTTAGCTGTGCTGATTTTATATTTAGCAGGTGGAACAACCAAAGCAGCTCCCCAATCCATTTCCCTGAGCAGCTACACAAAGCAGAGGTCAATGCAGGGACAGGAACAAGCAGTCCTGCTTAACCCGATACATCCAAGGAATAAAAGCTGCTCCAGTGATGTTGACTCACCTACACACAAACTCCTTCAATTACGAAGGTTTTGGTATCTGCAGCATCAGGTGTCTTGGGCTCATGATGGACAGCAAAAGTGCCTACTTAACCAACCAACAAGCTGGAAGCTGGCTTTCCAAGCCGACCCATTTTTCCTCTTTTCCCATCAAAGTAGTGCTAGCTGAAATCACAGCCTCCCTCTCTCCACTTTCTGGCCAAAAAAGTACCAGCTAACTACAGCCAGGCAAACTAGACCCCAACAGCTGGCTCTTCCATGGCGCACGCCCACACTCCTCAGACTCCCAGACGCATCCCAGACATGACGACGCACGCACGCCTGCGTGCAGCAGCAACAACAGCACTTTTTTCTGGGACAGTAATGCTGGCAGAAGGTGTCCAGTGCTCAGCAGTTACCCCAGTTCTCCTTAAAGACCAGGCAAACTTAAAGATGACAAACAACATTTATTCTGTGAAATCTAAAGGTTGTTTGTTTCAATATACGGTGCTATTGCTGATGAATGCCTATAAATCTGAGCACTTGTACAAGGGCACAGTTCCCCAGGACTTCAAAAGGTGGCCTGGGCTGGTGGTCGCCACCACACTGCCCCAGAGAGGAGCTCCCAGCTCAGCCCATCTGTCCGTGCGTCCAGCTCTGGTGAGGCACTTCAAGCTTCTCAGTTTAGCCCCAGAGGAATGAGGAACTTCTCTATCTTCTCTGCTCCGCTGCATGGCATCAGTGCTAGCCATGTCTACCTTTCCTTGCAAGAAGCCAGCTCAATTGGTTATCAACGCAGAGTGTAATGTTTTGCAGATCACATAGATTTGCAGATCACAGGTTTTTCCCCACCACTCAGCAGTTATGACTATCTTTTCTGTGATGGCTTTTTATAAAGACTGAACATGACACATTAGTACAACAAATGTGAGATTGGAGCAATTTCCCCCCTACACACAAGCTATTAGATGTAGAAGTACTGTGGCACATCAGGAGATGGAATACAGACCTGAGGCAATAAGGACAATCTCACATCTGACTATTTAAAATGAACTATAAAACGTTCAAGTGATATGGAAATTACAGATTTTTTTTTCAAAAGGAAATAGCTGAAAGCAGTCGAATAGAAGCTACTACTTCCTATAAACCCCTTTCTTTCTAGTAAGGATGTAGCAGTTGCTGGGAGAACATCATCTTAAAGACCTACAGTAGTCTCAGTGTCTAGCAAAACAGCGACTTGTTAAAGGGAAAATCATTTACTGTTCCAACGCCACATACTAAAGAAGTATTCTGATGCAGAAATTTTGTATCTTTTTTTTCATACACTCAGGACAAGTCTACATTCTTTAATTTTACAGCAGTGTTCTCTACTGGTACAGCAAAGTTTATTCTGGCTCACACAGTCCACAGCTACTGAAAACATCTGTGCCCACATAGAAAAATGGTGTGAAACATAGCCAGTGAGAAAGAGAAACCTACTAAGCTCTGCCTGTGGTATTTTCTGTTTCAAGCAGCAAAGATGCACTTTGTAATCTGATTTTTGCCTGAACAGAATAAAACTAAGCGAAGTTTCACTGCACAGCCGAGGCGGCGAAGAGCCTGTTCCAGGAACTTGCGGACAAACAGCAACCTGCTAACTTCTTAAAGCTCAAATGAATTTAACACTAACCTTGCATTTACCTGTTCTTCAAAAAAAAAAGCCAGGAAACACCTTGGTACTGGTGTTTAGCGCTTTCCTTTAGTCTCACGGCACCCCATGCAGTACTGTGGAATAGCTAGAAAATCCAGATGTCCTCCAATTGCTCAGCCAAACTAAATGTCAGTCCAGGTTTCCATAAAGTCCAAACACTGGGTCAAAAATGCCACAAATGCATAACAGAAAGCCATGAATTGGCACAATCTATTGATATACATTCTTTCTACAGTTTTCAAAGTGGTAATTCTCTACAGCGGACTTCATGCCAGATCAGATATCATTTCCTTTCTAAAGCCAAGATAAATGCTATGACATGTGCCCCACCTGACTCAATAGAAATATTATTATGTGTTCGCACCTAATCTGTATCTAATTTATATCGCCACGTAATAAGGTAGACACACATTCAATATGAGTGGACAAGGAGTGAAGGACTCTCATGCTGTTAAAATCACTGACTTGCTATATAATATAATCAGACAGGAAATTTATTCAGATTAAGACCTTGCAGATCAATCATACTTCTTTCATCTCCATGGGAAACAGTCTCAAATAGTGGAATTAATCATCTTTCTGCTGGCCTATCTGCAGTCAACAGCTATGCAGAGAAAGAAAAACGGTTATGAAGGACTATGATCAAAGGATGACTTCTAGCTATACAGTTACTTCAGCTAAAACCAGATGGCACTCTCAAAACCACATGCTAAACTCTGTAGCTCCATGCTAATGGTGTTAACAATCATGGAAAAATTAAATAAAGTCTCACACACTACAGACATCTTAATTTGCCACTTTCTTTTAACTTGATAAAAATTTAACTTACAGAGAACACTCAGTTTTCAAACTCTTAACACTCCTTGAAAGAACATACAAAAAACAAGTGACCTGCTTTTACGGAGCAGAAAGAATTTTCAAAGATCCCACAGCAGGATTTTGAAAAATACACACCCACAGAAAGACCGACTTGTGGACAGAGTACCTACCATACGGAAAGGATACTGAACGTTTTCAAGACCAGCAGCCTTTACTCTGAGATTCATAGCTAAGAACACTCTTCACTCAAAAAATCCATACAATTTAATCACGAGAAGAAATCTGTCATACTGAGTAGCATCACTCCAAGACCTGTTTACACTGCTGTTTTCTTCTTGCTATTCACATCACACAAACACCCAGGCACCCTGCAGGTAGTGTACAACGTGAGGGCCCTGCTACACGCATCTTTCAGCTTATTCACAGCTTCCTATCTGCCTTTAGAACAAAAGACACAAGCAGCCCCTGTCTGTAATAAACCACTTCCCATTTTCTGTATGAAATTAAATTAGCCCTTTCTCTATGTACATACTGCATACAGATTGCTATAGCAGAAATGGAGTAAGGCTGATGCCAGGTTCTATGTTTCCATCTTCCTTTGAACATACAAAAAAAGAAATTACATAAAGATATCATTGTTCTAAATATATATCAGTGCAGCAGACTAAATGAACAAAACAAACCATCAGACAGGGAACAAGAAATTAACAATTCTAATGGCTAACACTAAATGGGCATCACTTTACCACAAGTATATAACCAACAGTTCTTATAATATTTCCCTATCTTAGGTTTCACTGAAAACACAGAAAAAAAATATTCCAGTTGCTTTCTGGGTTTGTACTAAAGCGACTCACTCGATTTCTGGTACCTCCTCTTACTGCTCATGCTTCTAAAGTACTCATCACTACATTTTTTTATTGCCTGTTAAGTAGTCTCTCTGGAATACTTCCTGTGGTAGCATACCACATGCTAAAAGGAAATTAAATAAGCCAAGTTTTTTTATTCCAGCAGAAGTGATTGCTCTCTCCCTCAAAGGAAGGATAAATTCAGCCTCGTTATCCTGGCTAATGAAGATAAAAAGTTCAGGTGCTACACACCATCATGTCTCTGAGTGCACTGAAGGTCCTAGTAACAAGGATGGTTGTTTCCAAGTTCAGGTCTAAAGGAATTCAAAGGATAGATAGAATCTTGCACATCCTTTGCTATGGTCTATCCATGTTAGCAACTTTGTATTTTTTATTATATGAGAAGAGAGACAAATTATAAATTCAGAGTGCATGCATGAAGGATTACATTAACACTTACTTGAGGAGCGTTCCTCTCACTCTAGTTGTCTCATTAAACCAGGCAGCACCCTGTGCTCACAGAGTGGCATCAACCAGAAGCACAGACGTGCCTGAAAATTCCTGGCTTGCTTCAAGAACCATCAAACTGTATCAGACTAAAGGACAAGCAAGTTCAGTGTCCTGTCTCCAAGTGCCGCCAACAGCAGTAGTTACAGAAGAGCAGGAGCATGTAAGAAGAGGAGGTATTTCCCCAGCATGCTACTCCAATTGCTGTGATCTTTGACTCAGCAGCCTTGAGGTATGGGAGTATGTTCATTTCTAATATCTCAATCTGATTTTCTTGCCTGATTTTCTCTAATGGCTTTTTAAGCTTCTGTGAAGATTTGACATTCACAACTTCCTATTGCAACAAGTTCCAAAACTTAACTACATATTGTGCAAAATGGTACCTGTTTTGTTTGCTCTGAGCCCCATCAGATGAATTAATTTGACACACCCTTAATTCTTGTGTTAGAACTGACTCTTCCTTACTCATCTCTTCCCTATCAACCTGTGATGCTACTTGTTCCTTTACAGAACTCTGTAAGATTTCCAAATCAATCATCTTGCCAGCCTGATAGGTAATAACACATTTAGGAGTTCCCTCCACAGCCACCACTCCTTGTGCCCCAGATCATCTCTGGTCCCCTTCTCTGTTCTGTTTTGGGTCTACTGTATACTTTCCATGATGGAGGATGAGACCAGAACTACACACAGTATTCAGGATACAGGGAATACAATGGCATAATAATATTTTCTCTTTTGTTCTCTGTGTCTTTTGTAATCACGCCCAATGTTGAATCTGCTTTTGACATGACATTGTCACAGTTATCCACATCTACTGTGAAACTAAACCTCCTTTCTAATGACAACAACCAGCAGAGACCAAATTGCTGTGTATTAGGATAGTTTTTCTCTATGCACGTGCATTTCATCTGCCATTTTATCATCCTGTCACTTAGTATCATGATATGCTTCTGCAGCTTTCTACTGTCAGCTTTCACATTCACTGTCCCGGATAAGCTATTACAATTAGAGCACTATGCAGTGTTCATTATGGTTTCATGAAACCAGATGTTCAGGTGTCAGTAGAAAAGAGGAAGCCAGATGCAGCGACTTACCCACCACCAGAAATTCTGCACAGCAAAGTCTGAAATTCCTCATCATTTCAAAGGGCTACAATAAGATGTTTTGACAGTCGAAGTATGATGGTGTGACACCCCCTCACCAACCAAGACCAGTATTTGGGTACTACCCTGTCTCCACATGTTCTTTAAAGTTGATAGTCTGAGCCCGTTTCCTCCCTCCCCAAAGGGGGAAGACGCAGCACCTACTGTTTCTTCCCAGACAGAACAAATACAAGTCTAGAAAAACAGGGGCACGTCCACAGGGGGCTAGAAGGGGGCCAGGGCTATGAGTCTCCTTCCTGAGCCAATCCTTGTTGCTGCCAGCAGAAGCAGCCAAGCCATCTTGACAGAAGACAGCTGCGGAAGTGACAGTGGGGGCCCAGTTAGCAGCACCAGCAGATGTGAGCGTGGCCCCACACCAGGCAGGTGCTTGGGTTTGATTTGATGAGCTTTATGGCTTTTCATAGTGCCTTTGTTGCAGCTGTACTACTCTAGCACTAAGGTGAGCTGTAGTGACAAGACACTTCATTTTCCTTAGTGTTTTAGTTTGTTGAGGTTTGGTTTGGTATTTTTTTTGTTTGTTTGTTTTTTTAACAGTGACGTGAATCTCAAAGTGCTCAAACTTTCTCGGGCTCTCAGAGTTTTGGGAAAATAAAAGTTTCACTACCACGTTTGTTAGCCCTAATAACGCCTGAGCCAAGGACGGCTCCCAGGTAACCCAGTTTTCCCGGTTTTGTGCCATTTTCCCAGCAGCTACCCGGGCAGACGCCACGCGTGGCTACTCTCCCAGCCCCCGCACACACGAGAAGGGAAACGAGGGCAACCGCTGCCCGGGGGCACCGGCCAAGCCTGACGGGGGCTCCCCCCGCGCCCCAGGCACGGCCCTGCTCCCCGCTGCCAACCGGCCTCTTCGCGGGATTCCCCCCCCCCCCCCCCCCTCCCGCCACCCCGGGCACGGCGGGGCGGGGACGGAAGGGGAGGCCTGGCCGCCACAGCCCGCGTCGGGCCGGGCCCGGGGGAGCACCGGCGGCTTCTCACCTTCACCAGCCACATGCCCGTGTTCTGCTTGGCCCCGGTGAGGTCCAGCTCGCCCTTCTCGCTCATGGCGGGGCAGGTGGCCGGGCCGAGGCGGAGGACGGGACGGACGGACAGAAGGCGCACGCGAGCGGCTCTTCCTGCTTCCGCGGCCGCTGTACCCGCCCGGACCCGCACAGCAGAGCACCTCCGACAGACGGTGGCCCGCGGCAGACAAACCTCCTCCGTTCGCGGAGTGCGGTGGGGGAAGGGCGGGACGGGGAGCCCTCGCTGAGGCGGATACGCGGGTTCGGGTCCCCTCCCCGGCGCGGCCGCGGGGAACCCGCAACATGGCAGCCGGGGAAATTATTCTCTCCCAGCACGCTGGAGAACGGCAAGAGCATGCAAAATGATCTAGAGAAAATGGAGGAGCGGTCTGGAGAGAGAAGGAGATGCCACCATGACTCTGCTCTCCCATGTGGGCAGGAAGCAGCAGGCTGGGGAGCAGCTCTGGGGAAAGGGGTCAAAGCATCTCAGTGTGCCCAAATGTCACAAAAGTGAGAAAAAATAGGTGAATCATCTACCGTGGATAAAAAGTGAAGAATTAGGCTTAGCTTTCCACAAAGAGCACTCATGGTGAAGTGTTGGATCAGGATGTCCGACGATGGGATGGCATCTCAGACACTGAAAATGTCTTAACTCAGAAAAGAACAAGTGTCTGCCAGTTCTGCTTTGAGACGGGGGTATTGGGCTTAGATAACCTCGCGATGTCCCTATTTTATGACTCTGTCCCTATCGCTGGGGAAGTTTTCCTAACATCTAGACTGTTTCCCTTGTTGCCATTTAAGCTCATTATTTCTCTTCTATGCATTGTGGGCATGGAAAGCATTTTATTACCTTCCTCTCTGCAGTTTTACTTTATCCCTTCACTGAGATGTATCCCTTTGGTTTGTCTCCGCTTCTACTAAACAACCTCAGTTTGTTCAATTTTGTCTCATAGGTCATATTTTCTAGACCTCTGGTCGTGCCCGTTGCTCTCTGAATTCTCCCTGGTACAGGTTTACATCCTCCTTGAAGTCCAGCTGCACAAGAGTGAAGGTCATACTCCATCTGAGACCACACCAGCAGCAAGCAGAGAATATTTCTGATACTATATGCAAGACATTGCTCATCTGGCTTGCAGAAAATGATCTCAGTATTACATCTCAGATGTCTTTCTGTCTTTCTAATTGTAGGCAAGCATCTAGGTAACCAAGGAGGACAATACTTTTATGCACGTCTGAAGCAACAACAGCTAACATTGAACTATTCTGATTAGGATTAATTACATTTAAAAATTACTTTTGCTTTTACATTGGAACTGTACGTGTCTGCAGAACTCAGCTGGGAGGGTGGATGAAGCTTACACTGTTAGTCAGCTTCCACTAAACATTCAGATTTCATTGAGACAACCTTTCACAGACACACCAGGGGCATCTCCTCGAATGCTAACAAAAATGGAAGCAGATACATCTCAACAGCGGTAAAAACAGGCACCATTCGTGGGAATGTGCAACCTCCAAATATTATAGGTCTAAGACATTTTGTTCACCTAGAAAAAAGGTGGATCTACACAGACAAACACCATCACTTTACAGTTTGCTTTGGGGTCCTACTCCACTAATTCTCTGTGCTGTGAATCGGAAAGTTTGTTCCTGGGGTCTCTTTGAGAACAGGCCAGTGAATACCCTCTAAGAGAAACCCAGAGGCACAGGTGGATATCCAAGAAGGTATGGATGCAGCCGTATCCTGCCTTGCTCTCTGTACCCAGCACGGTCCTCTGGCAACTCCAAGAAACACTACGCCCTCGACCGCAGCCAAAAGCTCTAAGGCCATTTTGCAGGATATGTGCTGTTCCACACCCTGCTGTAAAACAACTTGGTGATGGGTCTGGCAAAAATGAGGGGTCAGTGATAAGATTTTCCTAGAATCACAGAATGGTTTCGTTTGGAAGGAACCTTCAAAGATCATCTAGTCCAACTGCCCTGCCGTGGGGAGGGACATCTTTCACCAGATCAGGTTGCCCAAAGCCCCATCCAACTTGGCCTTGAACACTTCCAGGGGGGCAGCCACAACCTCTCTGGGCAACCTGTGCCAGTGCCTCACCACCTTCATCCTAAAAAAATTTCTTCCTTATGTCCTACCTAAACCTACCCTCTTTCAGTTTAAAGCCATTACCCCTTGTCCTATCACTCCATGGCCTTGTCAACAGTCCCTCTCCAGCTTTCCTGTAGGCCCCTTCAGGTACTGGAAGGCTGCTGTAAGGTCTCCCTGGAGCCTTCTCTTCTCCAGGCTGAACAACCCCAACTCTCTCAGCCTGTCCTCATAGGAGAGGTGCTCCAGCCCTCTGACCATTTTCATGTCCCTCCTGTGGACCTGCTCCAACAGCTCCATGTCTCTCTTGTGCTGGGGACACCAGGGCTGGACGCAGTACTGCAGGTGGGGTCTCAGATTTTCCCCTAGGATAAACAGTGAAGTAATGACAAAGTTGTCCCCCTGGCACAGCTGCCAGCTCAGTCTGCATGCTCGGATCACACCTGCCACCTCTTTTAATAAAGAAGAAAGCAGTGGAATTGCTGTTTCTAAGAAGAATGACATTTTCAGCGAGGCTGTGTCACGGCGGGTTCGGACAAGCCCACGCTCTGCCGGACCGGTGATAGAAGGAGAGGAGCTCTGCTTGCAAGCAGCTCAGCTGCAGGCGACAGCAGCATGGCTGACCACCGCGGGACTCCTTAGGGAAGGAATCTGTGAGGAGCCATCACTCCTATTCCAGGCGTAAATGACAATAGTGAAAACCTCTGTAAAAGCCTGGCAATTGGGGTGGCTCAGCTGGCAACCCGGAGGGGAAGGCGGCCAGGCAGAGATCTCTCCTGGCTCCCTCCAGGCAGCCTCTCCAGACCTGTTTCCATGGAAACTGAATTTAAAGGGACAACAAGCAGGAAAAGAGTGCATTTTCATTAATGCCTTATTTAAAATCTCAACCTTCTGTTTGCCAGGGACGCATTTAGCACCATGGAGGAGGATCCAGAGACCAGCTGCCGAGCAGCGGAGCTGTCTGTTAGTCACCCATTTTCTTCTTGCTTGCATGGAAACAGATGTTGTGTCTGAGGAGATAGGTGGCCAATTTTGGACTTGCACAACCTTTTTTTCTTTTTTTCTTTTCCCCCTCCATCCAACTAGGTGAGACGAAGAGGCTGCAATGTCATTGGCAATCACATACAGTTTCTCTTAATTGGTTTTAGGAACGGGCTGATTGCTGCAGCCTGATGGTACCGGTTGAAAACCAGCACAGCAGAAGATGCAAAAGGCCTGATGCTGTCCTGTTGAAGCTAACGGGACTTTTGCCATCAGGAACTCACGTGCTTCCCTCAAAGCCCAGCGAGGATGAGGGGAGATGTGCCCCTGGGAGCTGGTAGTGGTCCCACCCAAGATGTCAGTGATGGACACCATCGGTCAAGTTTCACTGAAAACACTTCTCAGGAATCAAATGGAGTTTTTTTTAGGGGGAAAAGACCTACTGGCAAAGTAAATTGCACATGAGAGTGCTTGAACCACTCAGCTGTGGGGAAAACCTGCTTTATTGTTGGGTAGCACTAAAGAGTGATGCCTGGGAAGACTCTTCAGCTCCTGACACGTTGTGTACATCTCCCCGAGGGTTCCCCCAGGGACAGCACTCATGCACGTGCTGGTCACTGCTTCGTGACTCACTGGTTCCCACCAGAGAGAAGGACACCTGGACATGCAGGCAGAGAACTGGCCAGCGAACCGGGAGGCCATGTGCTTTCTTTTCCTGAGCCCCTCTAATGGCATCAAACAGAGGAAGCCCCACAACACAGCTCTTGAAGATGTCAGGATTCCCTTGCCCCAGCAACACCTGTTCTAGTTGCAAGATGATTCAACGTAGCTCTTATTCCCTGCCTGGCAGGAAGCAGTCATGGGATAACATTGTTTTAGAAACATCAGAACTCTTGATGAAAACTACATTTTTTTTTCTGTTTTTTTCCTGGTGCACAGAAACCCCTGGGGAAGGCAGGCAGGCTGTGTAGAAAGGAAATAAAGTAGAGCACATGATAATTAGTGTATTATGAGCTAATACAACACAGAGATCTATATTGCTCTCTGTGCAGATGTCCCCAAACCTTCCACACCAGGTAAAGTAGCAGATGACAAACAGTTTTCATACACTAGATCAAACAAATCAGCCATAATCACACTAAACTGCAAGCACTGAATTATATTAAGCAGGTGAATCTCAACTTGTGTTTCAGTTTATGAACAAGGCAGAGCGCATGTGTGGAATTTTAACAAGAGGAACAAAATTTCCCTACTCCAGGTGTGTGACAACAGAGAAGATCATTGCTTTGAGTGACAGAAAATGGGAGTCATAGCCGTCTCTGGCTCTTTTTCGCTGATTTGCCAGCAATGAGTTTGCAGACCCCCTGTCTTTATTACTTTCCACGTGGTGGTTGTAGAGGAAAAGTGTCTATCATCTGGCACAAGGTGAGGAGGAGAGGGACTGTAGCTCCTGGCTATAGTCCTGTGAAATCACATTAAGCACTTGAAAGCCCCTTCCTACCTGAACTGCTGCAGTGACTTTGCTGCTCTGGGACTTACGGCCCAGATGTGCCAAAGGGGTCCAACCGTGTGCACTCCCTGCAAGATAAACCACGTCACTGGGCCACAGGCTCCCCTTCCCATGGAAGGCACTAGGGCATGGCCAGCAAGTCCCCATCCCGTCACAATGCTCACGTGGCTGGGGATGTGTAGGGGTGGGAAACGTTGAGAGACACCATGCCCAGGTTGTGCTGGCCACCTGGCTGGCCCGAGAGCTGGGCAGCCCTAAAAGGCAGAGGCCATGACCTCCTTCCTGTGGCCAGATGCGGCTTGGTCATCTCGGAGCCCAGAGGCTTGGGTATCTAAGACCAAAGCATTCACTTAGATTCATGCAGCTAGAAGACATTGTTTTGGTGATTTCTCACTCCTCCTCATGGCAGGTCTCCTTGGGGATGGCTGGAGCACGCGTCTCCTTTTCTGGCTGCTGGTGCTGAGCACATTGAAGGACTACCACCTCCTTGAGTCATACGTCATATTTGATGGGAGCCCTTGCCATCTGCAAGTGATTCCTGGTAGGTTTGGTATGTTTCCTCATCTCTTGGTTCCCAGGGAGATCTGCCTTCCCGGGCATGAAGGGAAGCTCCTGCAGAAGCTGACTTTCTCTTGGGAGCATTGAAACAGGAAGGAGACTATTCCACCAACAGCTAATGCTCTGACTTCATTCATTCCTGTCAGCCAACCTCCTCATTAACAAATCAAGGTGAGCAGAGCACTAATTTTGGACGAGGAAAACTAATGGAATGAGTTTGTTACAGAGCTGCTTGTCCTACTCTGTTACAAGTACTGCACAGCATCAGCAGAGCTCCGCTGGCCAGCGAGGGTCTCTCCTATAGACTGAATATCTGATTTTTCAGCCAGCAAAGAACCCATGGCTTCACAAGGGTGCAAGAATTAAATTTCAAAACTACTATTAATGCTTGAACTGCCAGGGCAAGCAGATGGCAAACCTTTGCCATCCTCAACTGCAATGCATCATTCTCTTGCCTGCACTGCAGATGGTCTATGTAACCTGGAAAAAAAGAGAGGAAAAAATCTACAAAGAGGCAAAAAGCATCTGGGCAGAGTATGTTCATTTATTTTGGAATAAGAGAGAAGAAAGTCTGTGTAGCTTATTCCTGAAACAGAGCATGGGCCATCAAGCTGCATATCTTTTTCCTCCGGCCGCAAAGGATTCTCAGTGTGCCTCTTTAAGGCCAAAATATATGTTGCAGCCATTGTGTTTTCAGACTGCCTTTGAGCAGTACATTAATAACAGACTTGTTCACCCCAAGCTGTTGTGTGTCAGAGAGTGCAAAAGCATCAAGCTCACGGCAGAGCTCCCATTTCAGTATAATGCTAGGCAGTATGAAAACTTAAACATCACACTTCTGCCTGAAAACACAACTCAAAACCCCAGTTCTGATCAGAAGGTAATCTTCATTCATTAATGAATCCTTTTAAATTATTTCTGTATGTTTACAGCCACACATTTTGATGTACGCTATGCATTGGAGAACACCTAGTTTTCAGGTTAGTGGAATAGCAGCTGTGCTTACAGTTTCACCCATACTATGTCTTCCGTCACATTAACAACGTGCAGGGAGTTTGACTGTAGGCACCCTGGCCTCTTGTTTGTTTGGATTTTCACCATATCAAGGAATGGGGGAAAAAAAAAGAATTTAAAGATGCACCTGAATTTTTTTTTTTTTTTTTAATAATGAAAGAAGACACTTGGCAGAGAATTTCAAAGATACTTGATCTGAACCTAATTTAACATCATTTCTTAAAAAGTGACCATAAAATTGGCATTATCTCTTTAGCTCAAGGTTCCTTTTGCCTCTCTCTGGCATAAAAAGGCATTAGCTGGCATTTTTCATCCGTGTCCCGCAAGAAGGGGTTTTAAGCATGCAACATTTTTAACCCAGTAATAGTACAAAGGCAATGTGAGCTCTGAGCAGCTTGTTGCTTTCTAAAGCACTTCTTTTCATTGTAGGTGAGTAGAAGATCTTACATAGAACTCAGTGCTACCCATTCTCCAGTACTCCACTCCTTTTCCTTTTTCCAGATCCTTGAGTTTTCTCTGGTGATGTACTACCTCAGCACAAAAGGTCAGCGGTACCTACAGTCACTCATCTCCTGGACTTTCCACTAATGACTTGGTGAAAGGCGAGACATTTTCTGTTCAGCTACCAAAAAAAAAGTATGTTCTCAATGGATTTATTTCCCTTGTGTTATAATTAAACAAACGTGATTATATGCCAGTGACATTGCCATAATTACATAGGTATAGACAATGCACAGTTGCCAAGGTGTGTTATTGATACATAAATTATCTCCTAATGGATTATTGCTTTGCAAAGGGAGCTTTCCAATGACCCTAGGAGAAGACTGTGTGACTAAGTTGAGCTAAAACAACATTAGTGACCAGAAGAACAAATCTAGAAGGCTGCTAAAGAAAACCAGGACGCTCCTGTTGGGGAGCCAGCCAGCCTGTTGTGTAGGGTTTGCACTGTTTGAACATGTACAGGACTGGCTGACAACCTGCTGTGGCTGCCCACGATTGAAAACATAGGCAGGTATATACAATTTCTGAGATTGTACATGAGCTGGCAATGTGCACTTGCAGCCCAGAGAGCCAACCATATCCTGGGTTGCGTCAAAAGCAGTGTGACCAGCAGGTCGAGGGAGGTGATTCTGCCCCTCTACTCTGCTCTCGTGAGACCCCACCTGGAGTACTGCATCCAGCTCTGGGGGCCCCAGTACAAGAAAGACATGGAGCTGTTGGAGCAGGTCCACGGGAGGGACATGAAAATGGTCAGAGGGCTGGAGCACCTCTCCCATGAGGACAGGCTGAGAGAGTTGGGGTTGTTCAGCCTGGAGAAGAGAAGGCTCTGAGGAGACCTTACAGCAGCCTTCCAGTACCTGAAGGGGCCTACAGGAAAGCTGGAGAGGGACTGTTGACAAGGCCATGGAGTGATAGGACAAGGGGTAATGGCTTTAAGATAAAAGAGAGTAGATTTAGATGAGATATAAGGAAGAAATTCTTTACTGTGAGGGTGGTGAGGCACTGGCACAGGTTGCCCAGAGAAGCTGTGGCTGCCCCCTCCCTGGAAGTGTTCAAGGCCAGGTTGGATGGGGCTTTGGGCAACCAGGTCTGGTGGAGGGTGTCCCTGCCCATGGCAGGGGGGTTGGAACTAGATGGGCTTTGATGTCCCTTCCAACCCAAACCATTCTGTGATTCTATATATATAAATGCGATAAAGGCATCTAGTTTGTGGGTGCCACTGCTTCGGAAATGATCACTCCGGCACCCTGCAATGCCACATATTTAAGTGCTGGCATTAAAGGAACTGAACCATGTGCATATACATCCAACCTTGTATGCCACCCTTGCACCTGGTGGCAGCTCAGCCACAGCAGCGCCTCTCAACAAGCTCTCAATGAGATAATTAACTGGAGACATCAGACACGTCTGCTTCATTACTGCTGCGAACTGCCTGCAGGTTCCCTCCAAAGCCTTTCCACCTAATGGCCTTTACTGCCAGCTCCCTTTTTCCCCTAAGTGCTGATTGTTGGCACTTCTCTAAAACAGTGCTAATGATCTAATAAACGTGATTATACAGAAGTGGTTTGTCTCCTCACCACATAAGCTAACAATGCTACTACAGACCAGAGCAAAATACGTTCTCTTTGCCACAAAGAATGGCTTTCCCACTAAACTGAAATGAATAAACTGTAATGAGTAGAAAGTGTTACAGACTTACAACTGGATCAAAATTTACCAGATTTCTGATCATGGATGAGGTTAAATAAGGTCTGAAATTTTGCCTTCTAGTTAATTATTATGAGTTAAACATGAAAGAAGAACAGAAATGGCATTTCAGTCAGTGGGAGGAAAATAAGCAGAAGAGAAACAGAAACAGAGAACAGAAATAAAACCAGTGAGGACAAGAAGATCCGATGAGAACATGGGTGCCAAAGGGTGCTGAGAGGGGCAGGCACCACGGCTAACCCTGACAGCCTCATGTGTCTTCGTTTTATCTTCTAGCAAATGGCACATGGGGCTGGGGGAAAGAAATATAATGATTCTGGGATTATTTGTTATCAGAGGCTACTTCCTCATAGTCTGCTTCTTGCAGGCTTATCACTGAGAACAATTTCTCCTGGAGACCGGGCGTTTGCCAGCAGCAGCCCTCAAATCAGCACTTGCAGCTTGCAGGATACATCCACCTCCCTCCAGAAGCTCACACCCTGTTTCACATACGCTTGTCATTTCTGAAGACCCAACGCAATTGGGAGTTCAACTTTTCGCTTCATATACTCTTAAGGATGAATCACTGAAGCTTTATCTAACAAAGCTGAATGTTAACTTCTTTCTTAAAGTTACCAGAAGAAAAAAAACAAAACATAAATAACAAAAAGCCATTTCTGACTGCAATGACATTTCCCTTCAGAGCCTGCAGATATTTTCACTAGCTTTGCAAACCTCCTCCAATTACTTCTCCCTGCCCTGAGGCTCGCAGGACCTTTCCTCCTTTCACCCTCTGGCTTACGGTGGCTCTCATTGCTGTTCTGTGAATTCAAGCTCTTGACCCTCATTTTATCACATTACTTAATTGCACCCCTTTTTAACACGCACAGCTGTCCTCACTTAACTAACCTTCCTGATCGTTACAGCTTTTTCAAGACTTTACCATTATATTCTTATTCTTATGCATACACCTTCTTAAAACCCCCGTCTCGCGCAGCACCAGTGCTACATCAATCACGTATAACATTATCCTTTCAGTATTCTGGTAAGAATAGCAGAGCATTTGCCTAATCTGTCCTTCCTCGGTCTGGGGCTCAGAGCCCCTCAGCAAATTAGCAGCGTCTTGCTTTTCTACACTGTTCTTTGAGAAAGAGTATTCCCCCTCTGCCTACCTTGCCTTGCCTTGCCCCGCGGATCTGGTTCATGCCTGCACGGCACATTATCTAGTTATTTCTTAGAGAACAAATGGAACATAATCCTTTTAGGTACACCCCGACATGAGCCACAACATGTCTCCTACCTTCAACATCTCTGCCTCTAATTTACTGATTTGCTGTTAAAGATTTGCTATCATTGCCGACTCTGACTCAGCCGTCTGGCAAATAAACACCAAAGAACAACGCTGGCCCCAGCTGAGTTTCTCGCTCATCTCGCCGTCCCTGCTGTGCATCACCAGCACCTCCAGTGGCCCCTGGCCGTCGCTGAAGATCCTAACGCTTTTGATCAGGAGTTGAGATAGCGATGACTTGAAGCCAGCCGTAGGCTATATCTCATTTTCTGGCATGTTACGCCAGACAACAACTTCTCCTAAGAGCATGATGGTTAAATCGCCTCAACTTTCTTTGTTCTCATGGAGATCTTCTGGGGTGAGAGAGAAGGCATCGTTCTGGCAGTGCTAGGAATAATGAAGTCTGATTTCTTATCTGCTTGTGTCTCTTGCTTGACTGACTTTGAGTCCTTCCTTTGGTTCAGTCAGGCTTTTCCTCCATCTTTAAATCTTAAATATTAATACTACATTAACAGCTATATGTTAGTTTTCAACATGTAGAACATTAAAATTGAAAAAGGGAAAGATTTAAGGATTTTCTTATCATGTGGAAAGGTGAGTGGCAGAGCTGAGATTAAATTTCTGGGACTTGCCTTCCTTGCCCTTTTCTTCTGATCTCAGTGACATAGAACCATGCTTCTGCTGAAGAAAACCCAGACATAGAAAGTCCCTTGTTGCCTGCCAACCCATCGTGGGCTTTCTAGGCATATGCAGTCTGTTTACAGAGGAGAGCCCACTGCTATCTTAGAAATGTGGACAACAGGAAAGCATCCAGATGACTGCTCAATAAAACTCAGCTTTTGAAAATCAAGGCAGGTCGCGCTAAGTGTCCTCACATCTCGATGAGCTGTAGGTTTGGCATGATCTCCATTTGGAGCGCTTGTGGGTCAAGGCATTTTCCCTCTTGTAAAACGTTATTGTTTGAACCATAATTATGGTTTTGATGAGGGACTTTGAAGTGGCTGTTGTAGTGGCAGGCGAATTCGCACGGAGAGAAGCAAATGTAAGAAGAATGAGTAGCAATTTCCTTGGGGCCAGATGTGTACTTATCTGACATGTCTGTGCATAACAAAAGGCCTGGATATTAAACCATCCGTTGCCTCTGCTGAGCGACGGTGAGAATTATTTCTGACAGCCTTTCAGAAGTGCTTCAGTTAAGCACCCGAAACCGTGCAGCTCTTCACTAGAAAATTTGCTGGTATTTTGAAAACATTGTGATACTTCCCTAGTACCTCAGAAATCATTGACAACCTGTCAAAGATAAGAGTCGGCATCCAAGTCTCCGCACTAATAATTACTCTTCTAACCCACTAGACAAAGTGCCAGATATTCACCTTCCTCTTAGGAAATGTGAAATCTCTGGCAGCTAATAACATCCTTTTTAACATATTTACAGCAAGTGTCCATTGTGACCCTCTCCAGGAATGTAGCTTCTGTAATCTGCTTTGGAGAGTGCCGGGAGAGCGCTGGCTGGTAGCAGATTCCCGTTCTTTCACTGTTGTTAGTCTGTACTTGTAAACAGTGACCCAAAATAGAAACATGAGTGTTGTTTGAACAGCTAATATTTGCTATGAAGAAAGTGGCTCCACAACTGGGGGCCGATCCCACAGCCTCTGCTCGAGTGAGTCATCTCTCTGCACACAAGTGGTGCTGTCAAGTTCAATAAGCCTGTCTGTGGATCAGACTCATCGGCCTCCCCTCATCTGTGGCACGGGGACAGAGATGGGGATGGCTTTTGCATTGCCGACCCCCTGCGTACTTGTGCACGTGAATCACTCTTAGCGGGGGAGAGTGTGTGTGGGAAGAATGTAAAAAAAAGGTGAAAATCAACACAAAATTAAAAGGCATCTTCCTCCACCTAAACACACTCCATCAAAGTTAACGTGCCATCGCACGAGGTACTGCATTGCATATAAAAACGCTTCCTAGAAAGAGTTATTAAAATTGCAAAGTCAAGTAGCCAAAGCTCAAAAAAGGCCAAAATTTAGGCTGCCCACACAGCATTATTTGTGTACATCTATGTTTCTGCATTATAATAGAGCCTTGAATGTCATGATAACATAGCATTTACCTTGTTTTCCTATGAGAAGTAGGCCCTTGTGGTCATGCTGTCTGTGTAGGTGTATGTCTGCTTGACAGTTATCCCCTCCCTAGCTTTTGAAACCATCAATCAGTTTCAACCAAATCTCAAAGATACTATGCTGCCATAAAACTATGGAAATTGGAGGTTCAATTGAGGAAAGAGGTCCTGCTAGAGATCCAGTGAGAGACGGCAGCGTGAACCCAGCCCTTACTAGACACCTAGAGAAGCAACCTGAGGGAGGAGATGCTAAAAATACTTCAGGTATGAGAAAGCCTCATCTGGTCTCCATGTTTTATTAAACACTTGGCCACAGTCAAGGTTTACCTCCTCTGTTGGTTCTCTGAATGGGATAAATCAATATTGCGGTGATACTCCTTCAGCAGGTCACTCTGCAGGCTGGTCCCAGAGCTCCTCGCTCTTCTGCACAGCCCAGCCCCATGTGGTCAGCACTTCCCATGGGGACATTGCTACAGCGTTGGCTTAGCCCACCCTGTGGGGAGTCCCGCATCCTCTGCCCTACACGCTGCCTTCCACGAGCAATGCTCCTTCTCCATGGGATCTTCTACGGCAGCTGCTGCTGTGGCATGTGAGGGCTGCGCAGACACTTGGTAAGCCATCTTCAGAAGCTCCCAGTGAGGATACCTGGCTTCAAGGAGAAGACATTCAGGTCCTCTCCCGCTGTGGAAATGCGCAGTAGGGATATTATGCAGGTGCCCTGGGAGGTATTGGTAGGACGCACTGTCCTACTCATGCAGTAAGGTGACAGTCAGATGCTGTACCAATTCCTGGAGGAGAGCAGTGCGGGTGGCTCCCTGCAGAGAGACTGGCCGTGGTCAGGAGCAAACACGAGCAGCGATGGATAAGCAGTGGGCATGAGAGCAGGCTGGAGTGGCTAAGCCTGGAGCTGTCTTCCCAGGACTGAGGGAGACCATTACCTCCGTATTCTACAGATGGGAAACTGAGGCTCAGTGGAAGGGCAGCTCAGAGGCTGCTTCCCTTCTGGAGAGGAACCTGCTGGAGAAAGAAGTGAAGAGGTGTTTCTTCCAGGCAGGGGCTGAAGGAGCGAAGGGGAGGCTAGGCTGCACCGAGGCTTGTAGCCATGGATCAGTGGTGCTAGTCAAAGATGAACACTGATTGTAAACCAGTGCTCAGGCACCATCGTGTCCTGTGAAACAGAATTTAAGATCTTCTGTGAAGCATGTCATACTGTTGCACCTCTATTTTTCATAAACCAGACCCAGTTGCATGCTGCCCCTTCTATTTTCAGTGTATGCAGCCTTTTGGCGTGGCAGTATTGTTAGAGCCAAAGGTTTAAAGGTAAAGATTTTTAGGTAGGTGTAATAGCTTTTATGAAGCCAGCTAATATAGCTGGAGAAAGCAACTAAGGTTCGGGGCATGCATGCTTCTCAGACGTTGTGAATTTCAAAATGCAGTGAATTTCAAACCTAACCGCACATGGGGAACAATTGTTCTGGGCTTAATTAGACCTGTGTCTGAGCTAGACATCTGACAGCACCCGTGGAATATAAAGACAATATTGGTGGTTATCTCCTAAGGGGAAAAGAGAGGCAGGTAATCTGTAGAATAATAGTAGCACAATGTAGAGCGCTGAGATTAGTGGGAATGGTGAAAAGAGAAGGATGGTAACGTGCGCTAAAACGTTGGTATTCAGAAAAATGATGAGATACAATTCCCAGATTTACCTAGGGAAGGTTTTGTAGGTTTTCTTTGAGAATCAGGGCTGGGAGATCAGAGGTGGAACGACTACACTGTAAGAAATGTTGCCTATTGGAAGCACTTCATCCCAGCTGAATCGTATGAAGAGTTGAAGATTGTAACTTTTGACAGGCTGAGAAAAAAGCTTTCTTTTGCCTTTGCACAGTTGTGCCTATTGCATTTCAAACTCCCAAGCATTTGGCAGATCTTCGCTGTCTCAGCTTAGCTGCTAAACCAAGAATTCCTCCCTGTCAAGAGTTTTTAATGTGACTTTGCAACCAAAACTGCTCAGCTGCTAATTGAGGAGTGTGTAGCAGTCAAAATAGGATGATGCCTCAGCTGTCTGCATCGTGTCTCATCTCACTCGCTGTTGATATTCGGATGCTGGTGGGGGTCCCTGCCTTTTCTGTGTGCCTAAAGCCAGCCGAGAGGTTCCAAGTCCACTATTGGGCAACGTTTCCTCCTTAGGACAGCAGGGATACAGGAAACGTCAAAGGATGAAGCCTGAGGTCCATGTCCCAGAAGGTATCAGCCTGCTGGGCTGTGCCCATCTCCGAGTGCTAGTGAAGATCACCACCAACTGGTGGCCAGGCAGCTCCTTCCACCCTCAGTTTTCCAGGACCTTGATAAGCAGGATTTGACACATGGGGATGGGAGAGAAATTTCACTGTTTGCCTCAGCTGATGGCGAGACATCATTTTATCCCAGGAATGGACAAGGCGAAGCGCATCTCTCCATGTCCTTCAAGAGAGCGGGCCATGAGGTTCCTGCAGGCCAGCCCAGCCACATAGAGGGAGAAGACTGGTCCTGTGGGGTGGACCAGCTTCCTGCTCACAGATCTGCTCAGCCTGGCATTACTGCAGCTCCTGCCTGCCTGAGGAAGGAGATCTCAGCCAGCCCCTTGCCAGGGGGTACAGCATCACCAGAGCAGGTCTCAGGGAGCTGCTCCTCAGACTCCAACCAGTCTCTTCTCAGCATTTGTGACCTGAGAGGGTCCAAGGCTTGTAGATGAGGGTAGATTTGGTAAAAAATTTTAAAAAAATCTTCCTAATGCTAGTCAGACTCCCAAATTTTCCTCTCCCAAATTGAACCACTTATTCCAAACCAGAGCTTCTCAGCAACACGGAGCTAGGAACTCTTCAATATCAGCAATACTACCAGAGTTTGTGCTCTGAAATACTTGGAAAAGAAAAGCGATGTGGAGTATTGTGGGTGGATCAGAGCTGACACCTGGGGTAGGTAATGCCAGCTGACAGAATATTTCAGGAAAGCCACAAATATCTGGAAAGGAGGGCCTCTTGATGCCAAGTTTTTCAGACAACGTTTGCGGCAGGTGTCACTGCCAGGTCCCCTTCTGGTTGCTGGCCATGCACTGGTTCCTGACAGAGCATCAGTACTGTGCAGAAACCTCCTCAAGAGCATCACCCATATCCCTCAGCACTGTGGTGGTGGTCTTGTGCTAGCTTCTGCCCTAACAGGCTCAGCCTGGCACTTGTCCCCCTCTCCCAGCCGAGGCCTGGGTTGTGTGAAGGGGATGGGGAGAAGACACTGGACCAGGGGCAGCAGGAGTGCCATGACCTGGGTGTGTGTCCATGAGCTCTGCAGGAAGCTGGCATTTTTGGGGCTGGCTCCCTGCCTATGCATGATAGCAACAGGAGGAACTGCACAAAGCCTTTGGTGATGGCCTTGGTTTCTCTGCTCTTGGAAATTTTCTTTTTTGTGGAGAATAATGCGTACATCAAAGAATTAAGGTATTGCATTCAGTACGTGACTGAGTGCATCCTCTCACTGCTCTTGTTTTCCTCACTCATGCTGGTTTTGAAGAGGCAATTAAAACCCCGTGGCTTTTGTGGCAGGCAGTCCAGAGGTGAACAGCACCTGACTTGTGTGACCCCACACGTGAATAGCTACCTGGTTCTCCTGTGACAGCAGCCCAGCTCTCCATGGTTGCCACAGAGATGAAGTTTGGGAAGCCTTGACTCCTTTATTTCCCCAGAAGATCCCAGGACAACAGCCTTGAGGCAACAGCTGAGCCCAGGTGGTGCCGATGCTGGCGAGTGGACTGGTGGATGCTCTCAGGTGACCACGCAGGGAAGGTCAGAGTCATGCGGTGTGGGCGCCAAGGAGCTGCACATTAATGGGGTCCCTGGGCTCTCGAGTGAGGACTCCAGCTGGAAAGCCACCTATGGTAATTTTGAATTACCTGGCTTCCCTCTGGCAGGGAGTGAGTTGTGAAGGCTCAGCCATGGTGGCCAAATTCCTCGTTCCTGGCACTTTGCCTTGGTGGGCAGATGTGGAAGGGCAGAAGGCAAGCAGCCACTGGCAGAGCAGCTGGAGTAACACATGGCATTTTTTGTGCATTTCATTTTCCACCTCAGACCCACTATTTGTATTCTGCCCATGTGCTCGTAAAGGCTGAGCCTCACCTGGGTCGCAGAAGATGGAAGTTACCTTGGAAACCGCAGCAAGCCCTTGATGGTTTCTAGACAGCTTCCCCCAGGCTGAGGGTTTTGTGCACGTCAGCAGCCAGCCAGTCTCCTTTTCCTGAAGCTGCTGGGTTTCCATTGTGCCTCTTCTTCCCAGATGAGAACCAACCGCTTTGACTTACCATCTCCTGGTGCTCTGGGGGCATCAGGCACCGCAGGGCACTGCACTGGGAAGAACAGAAAAAAGCAAACCCCAGGCTGTGGAAAGGATCATTAGTCTTCCATGGCCTCAGTGTAAATGTTCTCCAGGACTCCTGCATTTAGCATGGTCCGATCAGCCTGTGCGAGGTGGAGTGGACCCAGTCCCCATGGCCGTGCCATGGCTGTCCCTGACTGCCAGTGAGATGGGGCCAGCCTGCCCACTGCTGCAGCAGGCAGCGGGAAGGGACCTGCTCATGCCTCCCCGGCTTGGCGTATGGCTGGCTCAACCCGTTGTGTCCTTCTTGTCAGTTGTGCCTGCCTGAAGGGCCATCGAGGCCAGTGCATCATCTACAACTCCCTCATGCACTGTGCAACGGAAGGAGGGGAAAGGCAGGCAGAAGAGGAAGATGCCGAGAAACACAACTCAAAAGCACAGTAATGGGCCACTTGGAGTATGGAAGAGCCAGGAAGGGAAACGCCACCCTGTCCTCTCCTATGAAAACTGTTTCTTACAAGGAGTCTGGCTCCTTTTCCAACACCAGCCTCTACTGGGGTCCTGGAGACCCCACTCCCAAGCTTATATTTAGCTCCTTAAAATTACACCGCAGGAGTCCCCTTCTGAATGATGAATGGCATTCAGGAGCTCCCACACCTAACATCTCTCTTGTGTCTGTGGGCAACCCTCTCCCCAGAAAACCTTCTATGCTGGAGGGAGAAGAAAGACCCAGCAGCAGCAGAGCTCCGACAAGAAGCAGAACATGGTGTGTGGGCCTCTGCAGAGCATGCACATGACCTTCCTGTGGGTCATGGAGAAACACCTAAAGGTATTCAGGACAAGATGTTGGATATAAGACTCATTATGGAATGCAGCGGGAAAACTTTTTTGGGATCGTCTACAACTTATTTTGGGATGTTTTTAGGAGGCTTGTGGGAATGTGCAAGACTTAGTTCAGGATGTTGGGGGATGGATTAAAAGTGGGGAAAGGAAGGGATCAAGGTGGATTGGGAAGGAGCAAGTATGGGAAAAAAGAGAGTCTTCTCTTCCATGAGCTGAGGATGATGTAATAACTCAACACTTGTCCTCTCCCCATTGTGGCTGGACTCAGGCAAATTCCTTCGTGACCCTAACCTGGTGATGGGTGGCAACCCCACACAGGCCAGCAAGATCTAAGGGTGGATCCTAGGAAACATGAAGGAATAGCCACAAAACTCTGCAGTTGGCTGGTTCCTAGAGCTAGGCCACCAGGAGGACCGATGGGGAGAGCTGCAGTGGCTCTCCCAGGGCTCACAAAAGTTAAGACGTAGCAAAAACTATTTGTTGATGTACATCAAGTGTTTTGTAGCAGCTCACGTACTCACAAGCATAGAAAGCAAGGCTCCTTGAGAGAGACAGTCAGGAAAGGACAGAGAGAATATGTAACTTGCCCCGAGGCTGGGAAGTTGTCAAACTCCTGGTCAGGAGTACACGTGCAAGCACAAGTGGCTACAATCCTTTGAAGTGAAGCAAGCGATATCAGTGTTGAGCAACTGAGAGCCTGGGCTAGCCACTATTTTTTTTTTTCTTTCTCCCTATAAAGTCTGCTTATGAGAATTGCTTTTGAATATTTATGTTTGGATTGCTTATTTGGAAGAAGTCACAGCTGCAGCTGCTCCTGCTGAAGTGACAAACAGTCTGTGCTGCTGTCTCCTAGAGACTTTAAGTTCCCACGCTAAAAGAAAGACTTTTTTTTTTTTTTTAAATAAGGCTTGATTTGCCACACTGATTCAAAATGGGTATAATTTCAAAGAGCAATGGGATTTATTACTGATTTAAAGACCAGTGTAAGAAAGCAGATGATCAGAACCACAAGAATCGAAGACGGGATGATGGAAAAAAGGGCTTTTGCCTGTTGCGGTGATGGCCACTGTGGGAGGACCCAGAAGTGGCTGCTGTGAAAAGATCAGCTCTGCGTGGGTAATACCTCAGTCTTCATGTCATGACTGAAAAGAAAACAAATGCTGCATTTGGGTGAGTTATTGTTGAGGGTCACCACTTCCCATTGGGCTGCCAGACCCGGAAGCATCAGGAAGATGCGTTTTGTAGGTGTGCACCAACCGGGGCTGACACTTGCATTTCTCGCTGACTTCAGACAAGAAGACACCATCTTCATTAGCGAGCACATGAGAAAAAATCAAAAGCTGTTGGCTGAAAGACACTACATAGCTTTTTTTTTTTTTAGCATATAAAACTCTGCATGCAATTCACAAGGGCAGAAAATCACATGCATGTGTGTTATTTGAGAATTAGGTAATCATGCAATTAGAAACTATATGCACTGTATGCAGGTGGGGTGGCTGAAGTTAAGGGTGTACGTACAGAAAGTTTTCACAGATTCTGATTTTTAATGCTATATTACGCTTAAATCAACATGCAGTTGATAATTGGCTGGACAGAAATAACATTTCAGAAGCAAAACAAGTCCCCAAGCACGAGTAGACCTGGAGCCCTCTGGAGCATTTTGAAACTTCTTTTATGAAGAAAATCCCCTCTCCTACTGAACAGAAACATATCAATGTTTCATCTTCATGTTTCTTTCAAGAAGAAAGCTATTTCAACAATGCCACTTTTGTGCTATCAACATGACACCATCAAAGCCCTAAAATACATTTCTATTGTTGTTTATTATTTGGGAAATGTACTTCATCCAGAAAAGCCAACATGCACAGTGCATCCACTGACTGCAACAGCAAAAGCAAAAAAATAACTCTCCATAAATAAGTGTTTAAATCAGAAGAGCAGAGATTTTCATCAGGTGACAGTATTGCTACACCACATTCTAACAAAATCTTCCAGATCAAACAGCATGGTAGCCCAATAATTTTTCCTGAAGATATGTACAAAGAAATCAGTACGTTTTCTTGAAATGTCTTTATTTTTTGTAATAGTTCCTTGGTAACAGCAAAACTCAACAGGTTTTGTGTGGTTTTTTTTTGTTAGTAACATTTAATATTCCTTTAAACTCCTTTTAAACATCCAATTTATCATACACCTACCACAAAAGCCTTCTTTTTTATTGACTTCCACACCTATTTGACATTTCAGAAGGAGGGGACCTTACTCTTGAGCAGAAATTTTTAACATCAGTATTAATAAAGGATGTCTATGCCAGCACAAAACAAAGGCAAGCCCTTTAAAATCTAGGCTGATAGAGTTTTCACATCCAAGAAAACCTCCCTGACATTTTTTTTTTACAAAACAAAGTTTCCTGATGTGCCTGGAGTCGATAGGCTGCGACACAGGCTGGCAGCCAGACTAGCGATAGAATCCATTAAATCTGAGTTGGGAGCCGGTTACCAGAAATGTTACATAGTAATTATGGTGAGGTTTTTCTTTGAAATAAATTTTGTTTTTTTCAAATGAGATTCTGAAAAATCACCCACTAACATTTCTGCACAAATGCTTTACAGCTTGTCCAAATTGTAGAGGACAGCTCATCTTTTCCCACAAAAGCTTACAGAGCTTGTAATTTACTGAGTTACTGCTTGTTCTAATGACTCTTCGAGGGAATGGTTTGGCATTGGTAAGAGGAGATTAGTTTGTGTGTTAATGCAATTCAAAAGTTCACTCAATTTACACAAAAGTAATGAAAAGCTTAATTTGAACTCTCAACAATTGCTCTTTCCCCCTATTTCGAGTTCGTAACACAGATTTCATCGAGCCTTTGAGAGGCGGCTTCAGAGTGGGGAAAAAAAAAAAGATTAAGTAGATGAGAGAAAACACGTTCCCAACTCGCATCAAGGCTTTGCTAATTAGAACCGCACGTCCCACATATGGAGGTGTAAAGCACTGCTGCACGACCGCGAAGGGGCTGCCTGCGCTCCCGTTACAAGAGCTTTGTTCTTGAGCAACACCACGGAGCCTCTACTCAAACACGTCCTTGGAGAGGGCAGGAGACCGCGATGGGGCCAGGGAGGGCAGCGAGCAAACGGCAGGGATACATCTGTGACATCTGATGACTGGTCCTCAGTTTGGAGGAGTAGGGACCAAAGAGCAAAAATGAAAACAAAGCACATAACAACAACAAAATCTCAATACAATAAGCCCTCGTCCCTGCTAGAGGCTTGCCTGAATGAGGACTGCACAATGTGCTCATGAAACCAGCTCTTTCAGCATAAGGTGTTGGTGGATGAGAAGCTCAACGTGAGCCAGCAGTGTGCGCTTGCAGCCCAGAAAGCCAACCGTGTCCTGTGCTGCATCAAAAGCAGTGTGACCAGCAGGTCGAGGGAGGTGATCCTGCCCCTTGCCCCTCTACTCTGCTCTTGTGAGACCCCACCTGCAGTACTGCATCCAGCTCTGGGGGCCCCAGCACAAGAAGAACATGGAGCTGTTGGAGCAGGTCCACAGGAGGGCCACAAAGTTGATCAGAGGGCTGGAGCACCTCTCCTATGAGGACAGGCTGAGAGAGTTGGGCTTGTTCAGCCTGGAGAAGAGAAGGCTCCAGGGAGATCTAATTGTGGCCTTCTAGTACCTGAAGGGGCCTACAGGAAAGCTGGAGAGGGACTGTTGACAAGGGCATGGAGTGATAGGACAAGGGGTAATGGCTTTAAACTGAAGGAGGGTTGATTTAGATGAGATGTTAGAAAGAAATTCTTTACTGTTAAGAGCAGTGAGGCACTGGCAGAGGTTGCCCAGAGAGGCTGTGGATGCCCCCTCCCTGGAAGTGTTCAAGGCCAGGTTGGATGGGGCTTTGGGCAACCTGGTCTGGTGGAGGGTGTCATCCCTAGTGGAGGATGACCTTTAAGGTCCCTTCCAACCTAAACCATTCTATGATTTTATGATTAACACCTGATAATAAATTACTTCTCAAGGCAGTAGGGTTTCCAAAAGCAGGCATGAGGATCATTTCTTGTCAACCATGAAGATTTAGCTGGTCATGCAATGATCACCCTGTCATTGCTTTAGTTGCCTAAACCCCTCCCCCCAAACATTCCTAATACTGCCTTTCCAGTTAAGAAATATCTGCATTTGTTGAATTGCGAGAGAGATGTTATTTAAGCCCCAGCTGCAGAGGAGCTCCCCAAAAAGGGGAAGGAGACAACTCAGAAGGTAGAAACCTAGTGAGATCTTGTTTGCCCAGGCAAAAAAAGAGAAGTCTGGTTTAGAGGAGAAAAAATAAATGGTCCTTTTCTAAACCCTCCTCTTGCCTCAAAACAAAAAGGCTCAGAAACTCAAAAGTGATTAAAGAAAAACCAAACACAATGCAAAACCAGTCCCTCTTACTCCTGAAGGTAGCAGGTTTTTCAGACAGCAAAATAAATTTTCTATTAAAAAACCCAAGCAGTATCTAAATATATTGTATGCAAGCATTCATTTGCAACATCAAAAATTCTCCAACTTCTCAGCATGCGGAGGCTGTGCCTTGGGCTCACGCACACGTGCAATAAGACCAAGTTTTTAGGAATTCGTTTCTGGGGCTTGTTGCGTCACTGCTCCGTTAACATTAACCGACCCAGACAGCATCTGTCACGGTAGCCTTTTTTCAAATGATAGTGAACCCCATGGTATTTAATATGCAAAATGTGTCACACTTCCATACAAGTTGTCAGCATCTCACATATAAAATTATTTTCATGCATAGATACTTTCAGTAACTCCTCAAAAAGGATCCCAAACATTATTTGAGAGGAAAAGGATGAAAGTACAAGTCTTATTTTAAGTAACACAACTCTCCCTTCAGCTGTCCTGCACACACTGAGCTGAAGAACTCTAAGCATGGACATAGATTTTTTTTAAATGTCAGATTTATCTCCTTTTTGATACCAAACAGTTGTTCTGCTCTGCAAATTAACTGACAAACTAAGATTTTGGTTTGATTTTCACATTGTATTTGCTTGAAAAAAAGATGGATTTTCTGATGCTAAGTCCCACAAATTGAAATTCAAATTAGATTTTCTCTTATTGTATACTACCATTTTATAATTAAATCTGCAAATCTTGACGTTTTATTACTTCTGCTACCACTAGCTCTTCCTACTACACTACAGAAATTATACTGCATACATATAAACCTGTATTTATGTACAGACACAGAATCATAGAAATAAAAGCACTGAGCAGACATAAAAGCTGCCATTTGAGATTATACTCCCCAGCAGGAACTCCAGTCAAGCAATGTCCTGCCCACAAACCTAAAGGGGATTTTTTTCATGGCCTTCAGGTCAGGCTCCACAAGAATATTTTAAGTGTGGCAGAGAAAGGGCAAAACTGCCAACTCCATGGCAAGATCAAATCTAGAGCTCCTTAAAATAATACCTATTTTAATTAATTATTTTTATTGAAATTATTTTAATGAAATATATATACGTCAATGTTTTAAAGTAGCAAATTTACATTATCTTTTTTTATGCCAGGATTTTCCTTTACCAGCTTAGTTTTAGTACAAATTATCCTCCCTAACAGAGTATTTACAGACAAGGAAATATAGTTAAACATCAGGATATTTATTTTGCATACAAATATTTACAGAAAAATACTTAAAAAATTAAGTGTTCAAAGCTTAATTGACTTGACTTCAAAAAAAGGTTCATGCTTTTATGTTATAAAAACATATTGCCTTTACTGTGCTCAAATTTAGTATTCAGATCTCTGGATTTTCTTATAAGAGCTTTCTTTTGTGCTTCATCAAATCGATTGACTTTGAGATCCTGGTCTCGGTCAAATGGCCTTCTTTCTTGAGGTTTGTTCTTTTCTTCGGACGCTTTGCTCTTTAGCTTTTTCTGATGTATGTCCATAAGTGATTCTGACCTCTTTGACTCCTGGAAAAATGGGAACAAGGAAGAGGAAATAACGTATTACAAAATTTCAACAACTTACAGAAAATTCAAATGGAAAGACTGGAATTAGAAGGTTAAAAATTCCAGAAAAAGAAGACAGCTTAGTAACTGGAAAACAGAATGATAAATAAAATACTAATAATTCACTGACATTAAAGGTACCCTTAATATTGTTGAATCTCTGCAGACAGTAGAAATAAATTATAAAAATAACACAAAAGAAATATAAAAGGTGCTCTGCAGAGCAACAGCAGGACAAATGAAGGCAACATGTCAAGAGAAGTATCTCAAAGTACAAGCCCAATTTCTTATAGGCTTCCCCTAAGCCTCTGGTTTTGGTCACTGCTAGGGGCAGGAACAAGCTAGATACCCTTTCCATCTTACTCTCATACACCATTGTGTTTTTAACATGTGCTCTTAACTTCTCAGTATTTGAATCATCTGTTTGAGCTAAAACGTGTTTTGCCAAGTCAAGGACTTTAGTTTCATTTATTAAAGAGCATGATCCATCCCAAATACCACATAAAACTTTTGCTGATTTCACACAGGAGCAGGATGAGTTCTCACAAGACTATGTGGCCGCTCCTTTACTCAGGTAAAGTGTATTTGTGTATCCCCAAGCAGTCAATTTCTCAGACTCTCAAATCATTACAAACCAGCTAAAACATTAGTCAAAACCAATTCTCTCATCAGAAAGAGCAAAAAGTGAGCAGCTCTGTTTTCTCATGTCTAGGAACACAACATCTTTATTCCAAAGGTTCATTTTCCTTCACTCCCCTGTGCAAACACCTACTTCATCGCACGTAAATATAATAATTTCATACATGACATAAAAAATTATTTTTGTGGAAAATAGAAAATGGATGATACTTATTCATGGTGTAACTGTGCCAGTGTTTACAGAATTGCACCAGAGAATGTATATGGCATCAGCGCTCAAAGAATTAACTGTAAGAAACTATTTTGAGAATTGAAGCTCCTGTTCCATGAAAGTATCCTTGATAAAGGTCAGTGGAGAAAGAAAGAAATAGGAAAGAATAGAGGAAAAAACTTTAAAAGAAAAAAAAAAACGCAACCACCTGAACATCAGAAAAGAGCTGATTTAAAAAAAAATCTGACACAACAGAACAACCCAAGAAACACTGTTCCTAAACAAGATGCCTTCTTCAATTTACTGGTTTTTTTGAGAGAACTCGATTAACCTTAGAAACAGTAAAGGCCTATGTATGTTTTATTCTGGCAATGGTACAGAGCAAAACCTGTACTTTTACATGAAAATTATTGTACTATACTCATAATTACGGTAGAAACAGACAATAGGAAGAAATTTAAGACAGTATGCTAATAGCTCTGGATTTGCAAGCCTCTAAGTCAAGAGGGACATGTGATTTAATGAACGACAAATAAATTATTAAAAGTGCCAGACAAACTTCAATCATGTAATATAAGCCAAGGCTGCGATTCTCAAGTTAATTATACTCTCAAGAGATCAGATTGCCTTTCATAAGACTTCAGGCCGTAAATCAGGGAAGAACTGGAACGAACAGCTGCAAGGCACGCAATAGTCCACGTACTCTGGTGGACAGGGTTGGCAGACAGAAAAGTGAGAGGGAATTTGACATGGAGTTCAGATTTCTGGCAATCAGCATCTGTCTGAGAAAATTGTCTGCCTCTGCAGAGATTGAGAAAAACTTCATGTAATAATGCTGTTGTAATGAGCAGTTAATGTAATTAATTACATAGCGTAATTAATGCATTGATCTGCTTAGCCTATCAAGCTTCTTTTGGGTGAATGCATATTTTCTTCTAAAAGTTAAGCCTTTACTATTGTTTTATTCTTAGGATGTTCGTAATTCGGTGAAGCAAGCTAATATTTGAATTAAGGTTGTCTGCTCCCAGCAACCACATCCTGATATGAGGATGATTTAAGGAAAACACCACCTAAACCAGAGACAATATACACAAACGCCAATTCTGTCACGCTGTTTTCGGCAGCGGCTTGAGGACCCAGTCCTGCTCTTGTTGAAGTCAATGGCAAATGTTCTAATGACTTAAACAGCAGTAGGTTTGGGCACTAAAAGGGAAGACTGTAGTGGCATCACCATGGAAACCAGCAGTGCTAGAAATGAGAACCAGAGGAAAAGAGTGAAGAATTAAAGGAAAGACAGGAAAAGGAAGTATTTTGCTATTATACTTACATTGTATGAAGTCACCTGCTCAACAAGCCTCTTGTCTCTCCCAGATAATACAATTTCTTCATTATCCTTACTGGTTGACTTTTTTGCCTCTTCTCTTTCCTGATGAGTAGAAGCAAATCACACGCTATAGTAATCAGAATATCGGAAGTAAAAAGCAAGGAAATCTATGTTTACTTTAATTAAATCTGAAGGATAGAGGCTACCAGATACTTTTTGCTCAGTTTGATAAAAGAAGAAACTGGACACACTGTAATTGGAAATTCAGTGAGCTGATACAGATTACGCAACTACTGCAGAAGGCAGAGGGAATAAATAAATAAATATCAATGTTACTATCACCGTTATTCCCTTGTCTTTACCTTTAAGGCTGAATTAATAAGTTTTGATAACAAAGAAAAATCTGGAAAAAAAATGTTCATTGAACATCTCAGGGTATCTTTACTTTGTTTTCACAGCCTATCAACAACTTACATACTGCCTGCACGTGTATGAGGATGAATAAACGCTCACCTTGGCTTTTCTCTCTCTGTCAGCTGGAGTATCTGTCCAAATAGATCTATCGCCTGATTTGTCATTAGCTCTTCTCTTGAATGTTCTCGGGCCAAATCCAAAGCTTTTCAATTCAGGTGGAAGTTCTGTCATCCATGATTCCCTTGTAACTTGCTTGGGTTCATCCTTTAGAAAAGAAATGGGCAGGAGGGCAGCGGAAGAGTGAAAAAAGGATAAGCAAAAATTGCTGTCTGAATCTCTTTGTTTCCAGCAGAAATCATGTATTTTTCTTCATCTTGACGATTGCAAACACTCAGTATCCCAAGCAGAACTGCAACTGGGTTCACACAGAAATAAACAAAGAAAAACACAAATACACTCCAGCAACAAAATATTAGAAATTAAGAAATCCAGCTTACACTGTCTGCTGAAGTAAGTTTTTCCTTCATTCTCTGAGCTCTGCGTTCAAATTCTTCCGTCACATCAGACTCCACTGGTCCTTTTGCAGGCATTGGGCCTATAAGATCGTCTTCTTCCTCGCTACTATCTGTTACCTTTCAAAAATAAAACATTTCTCTCAACCACGGTGCTACGACCATCTAGAAGCTTCATAGGATTAGGATGATTCCGTCTAAAAGAGCTTATAAACCTAACACAACGCATCTGCCAGTCAGACAACAAAAACTTGGATTACAAATCCAGATCAGACCTGTTCTAGCACTTGGAAACACGGAGACTGAGTATCCGTATTAAAAAGCATCATCTCTTGCCTGAGGCAAAACTGCTAGTAAACACAGGGGCAATACACAAAGTCCTGCTACTTTACATTGCTCTGCACGCAGCCATGTAGCCTCTGCGGCCATAGATAAGTTTGAAACACACACGCATACATCTTGGATACTTTGGGCTTTACTGTCACTTGCAACATTTGGATGCATCTCTGTAATAAGGATGGCAATTTCACACTGCAAGGAGAACTGTCTCAAGCTCAGATTCTCTAAGGATGCTAGAAAGATTAACATGCAAGCTGGGGTACAGTGGCATGCATGGTACTACACCCCTGGGTGCATAGTATCTGACCATCTATTCTCTTGGTTCTCTCATTGACTTCTTCAGTCCATTCTGACATTGCATTCTAAGCAATTTTTTGGAGAACAGCTCAAAAAAAACAAGTTTGAAAGGCACTGGATGTTAATAAGAATCTTTGTGGATGCCAGGGGTTGTACAGAAAGCTCACAGGTCCCTCCAAGTTAAAACAGTGCAGATGTGGACAGAGGCAGAACTGGACAGAAACTGCTGATGCCACAGTGCCCTGGAACCAAAGCAAAGGTGCCCAATATACACAAAAGCAAAAAGATTTAGCTACAGCCTGAATGTGGGTGATAAAGCAATGGGAGCAGGATGACAAGGCTGTATACTCAGGAAGCACAGAGCGTGACTTGAAAATATAAGGTGATGGCAAAGAAGTTTCAAATGAAGGATGAAGGCGGTGGGGGGAATAGCTTGTTTTCGACATGCCAAACTTTGGTTACCAGGTGGACATCCTAGAACCAAGATATGACACCACCAGGGAAGATAAGAGCTCAAGAGCGATGAGCAGTGGAAAAGCAGTATCAGGAGGCTTCTATATAAAATAAGACACCCAAGACAGAGGTGACTCAGTGGAGAACACAAGACTGGAGTACAGAACCTTACTAGAAGACTCACCTAATGGGAGCATGGGGAATGGAGGATGACTGAAAGGAGGAGAGCAGGAAAGGTATCCTGCTACTCTGAGTTCAAGCCTAATACTTCATGCTGCTCATAGCTAGCATCCCACTGCTGCAGAAGGATTTGGGCTAAGACAGACAGCAGGTGTGAAACAAGCCACTTTACTCCTACCTGTGGTGCCATGTGCTCCAAGCTAGCCAAGCCTGTTGGCCCCATCTGCCTTTCGGAGTCAGCAAAGGTATGAAGGATGGGGAAGGCAAGCTTCAGGTAGCAAGAGACACAGCTACGTATGGCTGTGGACCACAAGGTGCAAGACGAGGCTTAGCAAATTTAATGGCTGTATGACCAGTTGCATGAAATGGATCTGAAAGACTGAGGAGGATGAGAAATAGCCGGTCATTTATAAACACCATCAATGCAAGGTGGTAACACCGATTTCTCTTGGCATATTTCTCAAAAACATTTAATAGTCAAGCTTTCACTAATTATCTGCCACTGTGATACTGCTTCAACTTTTAGAGAATGGGGTGACTGCATTTTCTCTCTCGCTAATTTTTTAAAGAAGGAGCTGGTGGGGAAGAGGAATAACCATCTTGAGAAACCAAGGTAGTAGAATACTTCCCTCTCTGTGTACAAACAAATAAAAATCACAAAGATATAAGACTTTATAATAAATTGTAAAGTAGTTGAGGATGAAAGACAAATTCCACACTGAGTTTTAATTGAAAAAGTTTGTCTCATTTCCTTTCTCATTCGTCTTAAGTTCAATTCACTCCATTACCACCTGCCTCAAACAAGATGAAATTAAACAAACATTAAAAAAATACTGCCTTCAAGTTTGAAGGGAAAAATCAATATAGAGTGAAGAGTCAGCATGCAATAAGCTGCCTCTAAAGATGTACTAGAATACAAAATAATTAATTAAAACAAAATAAACAAAAAAAATTACTCATCATATTCAAAGATAAAAAAAGAATATTATTAGGAAGAGGAAAAAAATAAAATAAGCTAAGTTCTGTAACAGCTGTAAAAAAGCTGATGCTAGAAGATCTATTTAGGAGAAGAGACTTTTTTGTTTGTAAAATATATAAGCAGACCAGTTTTGACATCTCTGCCTCAAGAGATTTGTCATTATGATAAATTGCTTAATCGTTATTTGGAGTTATAAGACGATGAGTATATTAAAAATGTCAGACAATGATTCTTCATGAAGGATTATGGCAACACTCATTGTAGAAGGCTGGAGAATTATATACTTTGCAACTACTAATAAAAAAAGTGAAGTTCCAGAGCAGCCTTTGCCTCATTCCTTCCTAGCATGTTGTGCTGGTTTTGGCTGGGATAGAGTTAATTTTCTTCATAGTAGCTAGTATGGGGCTGTGTTTTGGATTTGTGACCAAAACAGTGTTGATAACACAGGGATGTTTTCATTATTGCTGAGCAGTGCTTGCACAGAGCCAAGGCCTCTTCTGCTCCTCACACCACCCCACCAGCGAGTGGGCTGGGGGTGCACAAGGAGCTGGGAGGGGACACAGCTGGGACAGCTGACCCCAATTGACCAAAGAGATATTCCATACTGTATGACGTCATGCTCAGCATATAAAACTAGGGGAAGAAGAAGAAAGAGGGGGACTTTTGGAGCGATGGCGTTTGTCTTCCCAAGTAACCATTACACATGACATCTCCTGCTTTCCTGGAGATGGCTGAACACCTGCCTGCCCATGGGAACTGGTGAATGAATTATTTGTTCTGCTCTGCTTGTGCATGCAATTTTTGCTTTACCTATTAAACTGTCTTTATCTCAACCCACGGGTTTTCTCACTTTCACTCTTCCGATTGTCTCCCCCATCCCCTTGGTGGGGGTGTGTGTGTGTGTGTGTGTGTGTGTGCGCGGGAGTGAGTGAGCAGCTGCGTGGTGCTTAGTTGCCAGCTGGGGTTAAACCACAACACATGTCTAGCATGTCCCATGGTGTCTGCGAGTTAAACTTAAAAATGAAGTATTTTAGACATAAACAGAGTAACTGTTAATTCTCACAAGGAACTCACAAGGAATTAATATTTAGTTTATCATAGCATGAGAGAGATTCAATTGCCTAAACACTGGCATCCACCACCATTCTTGATGTCTTACGGCATCCTGCCTGGCTTAGGAGGTGCTGCTCAAGAAGGATGCAAGCTTCCCTAAGGTGCTACTCCGGATCTGCCAGCCCGCTGCAGGCAATTCAGATCCCTCAGAACAGTACTAGAGGCCCATGTTTAGGGAGCTGAATCTTCCCTATACTTCCAGCTGTATTTTATCCCTTATCTGATTCCTGAATGTTCTTTAGTAGCACATGCATTATTTTGCAGCTAGGGATTAGACTACAGGGCTTCTCCCTAGTTTTTACCTAACCTGACGAGAACAGTCAAAACCCACGAACCAAAAAATTGTGTCAGTGTCACTGTCGTGCTCCACCTTACTCCCAGTTACAGGTATCATCTTGCTATTGATAAGAAAAATTAGTGACACCGTAGCGTCATTCTTGATTGCATTCTTTTGGATAAACTTATTTAATGCATCCACTAATTAATATTTTTAAGGAGGTGAAGATATAAGAAATATTCAACCATTTTGCTCCCCTATCAGCAAAGAGGTAAAAGCTAGAATTATAGGGAAATATTTTCATTCTAACAGGTTGTGTTACTTACTTTAATGTCTTTAAAAATTTGAACTTTGCTAAAAGGTTCACTTGTGAAGGACATCACACCAAAAGAAAGAATGGAAAAACATTACGAAGAATTACTGTGACTGCAGTTTAGGATGCCTAGATCTCTTGTGTTCAGTGAGTGCATCACCCATCTAACATCAAAATCACAAGAAACTAGACCAGCCTTCTTCTTTTTTTAAGGCTTATTTATGCTTCAGTATTTGACTCAGGCAAAAATATGCCAGACACTTTCTGGTCTAAAATTAAACTGTCATGCTGAAAAGTATGTCTAGTAGACTTTTTCAGGCTCCTGCTTGTTTAAGGATTTCAGATAGCTTGTGCTAAAACAAAAGACTTCTGTTTTCACAAACCTGGGTATGGAATTCTGATGGAACAGACGGTCCTATGGCACTTCTGCTATTCCCAGTGTCCTGCGAAGGTTTCCTAAAGCCAGGCGGTAATGCAGGACCTATAATGGGCCTTGAGGGGAAAAAAAAAGAGAAAATCTTGGTTTTCATTTGAGGGGGAAAAAAAAGGGAAGTAGCATAACCAACACAGTACAATAAATGACAGCCTTCCAGCATTTGCTGCAGGAAGAAAATGTAACAGATTAATGTAAAAATAAAATGTTGATGAGAAGTGTGATTCTCCTTCCTCCCCATGCCAAGTGTGCCCCCATAGAAATAACTGAATAAGAAGAGTTTCTCCGTTTCCCAGGAGGACCTCTGCAGATAGCTGGGATGTAAGAAAAACAGGAAAGTTGCAGCACATAGTCAAGGAAATCCACTTTTGTGCTCCCTAGCTTCCTTCAGCAGATTCAAGAGCAATGAAAGGCTGGAGCTCAAATATACACTACTCTTTCTCTAGGAACAAAGCCAATTTTGTTCATTCTTGCCTTGCACGACAGTTTCACTGTTCTTCAATAAACAGAATCAGTGAACTGCTCTGATTTTATTTTCCCTTGGAGTGGGGGCGAAAGAAGAAAAGTTTTGTGATCCCAGATAAATTCACTGATTTGTTTTTACACAGTAGCTCTGCAAGCAGTAAAATTCTTTTGTCTCCAGGAACACAGAAAGGTGAGAATCTGTTTTTCAATGGTGAAAACAGTTCAAAGCATACTACAAACTGTGCCTGCAGTACTGAAAAGACTTTTGTATATGAGTTCCTCTTAATAATCCACCATTGTATTCTTTAAAGGTAATTAAAACCCCAAACAATTATCACCTGAAGAAATATCCAAGTGACAGTATCCCCAGAACGTACCAGCAGAGACTTTGCTTATTATGATCTTCAGTTTCTGAGGTTTAGGGCGATCAAATGTAACACAACATGAATTGAATTATGCTAATTACAGTCTTCTACTAAATCCCGTATAATCTAATCAGTACAGCCCTGCTGTAGTGATATTATTGTCAGGATTTGAAGAGGGGAAATAAAAAGGAGGAAGTCCTGCCAGAAAGCCAACCACAGATAGACAGACACAAGCAATAAATGTGAGCTCAGGCCAGGATAAGGGCACTGGTGAGGTTTCAAACCCAGGCAAGCGGTCTGGGTTAAATTTGAAGTTCCACTCCCACCTAGCTGCTGCAAAAAAGAAACAGCTTTTATTTTCCTCTGTTCCTTTCTGACTGCTTTCTTGTTAAGACCATATTTTATATTCCAAATACATTTTACAGAGATTGAATTTAAATCTGTACAGACACAGCCAAAATATTCTTTTATTTTAGTACACAAGTACCTTTATTTTGCATGGAGAGACAGTTAAACCAAACTATAAAAAAAGCTTTCTACTAAAATATATAAGAACATCTATGTTGTGGGCTGTATCTGTGCAACTTGTGAAAAAGAACAGATCTCAAATACTCTGCCTTGCTCCTGTCACAGCTCAAAGGCTCTTCCAAGGAATAGAAAAATGGTTCCCATATTCATCCCTCCCACACTTTCCATTTCCATGTATTTTTTTTTCCCCTCCACATGAATAACCCTGTTGCTTAGGTCTTTCCTCAGCAGCACACAGCCAACATGATTCTTGACAGTTTTCTGGATGTCCAAAGGGTCTCTGAATAGGTGAAGTGAATCTAAATAAAACTCTATTAAACACATTTTGCTGCTACTGGCAACTTTGGTACCTATCTAAACACATTCAAAAAACCACCCCAAACTTACAATGAATTAAGCTTTCATTTACGGTATATTGGATTTCATATATGGCAAAGAACGCTTTCCTGTTGTTGGACTTGCTAATGCGTGTTTCAAGATGGGCATTTCAGCATTCTTCTGATGTATAACGAAATTTTTTAAGATAAACAAATGGCTCTTTACCTTGATGTGTTAATACCTTGGGAATATTTACAAGCGCTCCACTTCTGTCTAACATTGTCAAACAGCAATATCGTTTCCAAAGTTGAAGGAAATCTGTTCATACATATATATATCATGCTGGAATAATTCAAACAATTTTTAACAAGCTACAAATTGCCACATGAGCTGCTCCTTATCATGAATATGTTGCTTTGACAAGCCTGGAAAAGATGTAACAGAACAAAATCTTTTCTAAAAGAATGAGTATGTCACACAGAGCTGATAAACAGTATGTCCATACATTGAAACAAACAGCCTGCATTTGTTTCAATTATTCATGGCTAGATTGTCAGCTGGCAATCTGCTCAACGCTAGGGGCCCTGCAGCAGGGAGACAGTTAACAGCATTGTGTCTACACCCTGCACAGCTTACATGCCTCAGCGTGTCAGCACAACTAGACTGCCAGGTGTACGGGGGTGGAAGATAGACAAGGCTCTTCCCACACATCACACCTTTCCCACCTATTCAGGGAATCAGGCTGGGTGCAAAACAGCTCTGCTCAATCTGCTCTCTCAGTGTGTGCTAGGAGCAGTTGTACGCTGAGCCAGGACAAAAAAAAAAACCCCAAACCTAGCAAGTGCTAGGTTTACTGCTTTAATCTCTCAGACTTACAGACGCAGAGCAGACTCTTGCCCTCTGCATGTAAATGCAAATTATTCGGCATTTTGGAAATAAACCGCTAAGTAGAAATAAACGTTGGGTGAACATACAAAAGACTAAGATTATAAGATGGGTGACCACCTGTGTTATTGCTCATCTCTCTAACCTGCAAACTACAAGTTGCCTCTTCTTCCTCTTTTCCTAACATTTTACCACAGAATTATTCATGTCAAAAATCAAGAAAGCTACCTCTGCTGATATTAAAAGCTACAGGCATTTATTTGCTTTATCAGTGATCACATTATTTTTAGCGACCTGCTAAATTTTATAATTAAAATAACACATCATGCATATGAAATGCAAGAAAAAGAAAAGTTATTAGTTACTCTTGGGACCATTGAAGCACCAAACGAGCTCACTGAGCATGATGCCCACAATTACAAAAGAATTTGTCTATTACAGCATAGTGTAACTAAAAAGATACAAAGAGGACTAACATCAATTCTTGCTTTCCTAACTGCTGCCAGGCATCATAAAAATAAATCCAAAATAAAAAAAAATTCAACTTTGAAGTTTCCTTTGAGGTGATATACTACATACACAGCTCAGCAAAAAATTGAGTCATTTTCCTAGAACTGAAAACTCATACCTGACAGGCAGGTATTGATTTATTTTATCTACCAGCTCCTTATTGCTCTGAGGAAGAGAACAGTGATCAAGGGACTCCATTGTACCTTTCATCAATAAGCATCCCCTTCGAAGTACTGATTTCACTATGGACTGTCATTTCAAATTATAGAAGGAAGTGCACAGATTGATGTAAAGACTAGAAGGCTGTGAGACATGGTTAAGTTCTGCATAGAAAAATCCATAAATAGTTTTTTTTGGGAAGTATTTTATAATTGCGTGCAATCAAATGGAAAGCTTCCTGACAGAGGCTATAAATAATGCTTATTCACTTAGACCTGACATCTTGCTTTCTAGAAAGCTACACTGTTCAGAGTAGTTTTCTACCTGAAGACACATAAGCAATAATCCTTGATGCATTAGCAAATGACAGTTCGAATAATCTGCATTGTATTGCACCACACAAAAGCTAACTGCCCTGCTCCCTCACAGCCCAGAATGGTCTACAGAACTATGGGTCCTTGTACCGGTCATTTGGTTTTTCTGCACTGATCTGAAACTATGATAAGAAATGGAAGAAATTTAACAATTTAAAATATAACTCAGACAATTCACAGTTTTTCTTTTTCTCTCCAACCTTCCAACCAGGACTAGGAAGGCCATGTGTTCTCTTTCAAGGGAATGCTGTTCCTGTTCTCAATCTGAAGTGCACAAGTGAAGCGTTCTGTAACACTGCCACAAAATATTTTATCTAAAATAATTGTGTTTTAAGGAAAAGAGTCTGAATATAATTCCATTTTAATTACCTCTCTGGAGAATCATCCTGTTTTTTAAATCCAGGAGGAAGAGCAGGCCCAAAAAAGCCATCATCTTCATCGTCTTCCTGAATTCTTTTTGGCTTTCTGCAAATACAAAGATTTCACTTAATAATTACCTTTACACACACAGCAATTATCTACATTTAAAAAGGAAAAAAAAAATACATAAAATTATTTCAGACAGTCTTATGTACTAAATATCCTGCTGTTACCAAGGAAACAGTGCAAAAGGATCCAAAATAATTTGAAGCAATTAAAAAATTGGGAGCATAAGCTTCACTCCAAAAACACTCTGACATTTAAAAAAAAATTAAGAATGCTTTTGCTGTAAAAAAGAAGAGTAGTATAATGTTCAAATACCATTTTCTAGTCACAAAGTAATTTTAAATTCAGCGTATTTCATTTTTATACACTATCTGCGTTTTGACTGGTATTTTTCCCAGTTCAATTCTAATGAACTGAAAACTTGTTGAATAAGACAACAAGAAAGAAGTACTAATTACTCTAACACTCATTAAGATGGCATAATGCATTTCAAGTCCCTTATACAAGGCCTAGTACAAACACACACAAGTTCTTAACACAGTAATTGTGAGTAATCAACCCCACCAAATGAGAGTATGTGCAGACTCCTGTTATTTGCTAAACATTTCGGGGGTTTTTCCATTAGAATTGACTTAATTCAAAGCATAAATTCATGCCCATAAATAGTTCTTATGACCTCTCAATGAGAGGTAGTATATCAGAAACAGGGCAAAACTCAAGTACCAAATACCTACATATATGATAAGTAGTGTCTGTCCTTAGTATAAACATTAAGCAAAACATTAAGAATTTTATTATTTAAACTGCAGAACTAAAATAAAACATACAGAGATCTGATTGCCCTAAATAACTTAATTCCACCATAGGGTGTCAAACAGGTCAGCTGAACATTCTTGACCGCAAACAACATGCGGAACATGTCATCAAATTTTACACAGGTACAGAGTTTACCTTTTTATTTATATAATACCATCCTTTATCACAATTCATGCAGACACATTTCACTTGCAATACCATGTAAATATACAAATAACCTAAGAACATACTCACTTGGATGCTGGATCTCCTCCTGTCTCCTCTTCAGAATCTCTGTTTGCATCTCTGGGTAGAGGAAGAGATTCTGAGTCATCATCACTGTCAGGAGTTTCTGAGCTACAGCTGCTCTTATAGCCTGGAGGCAGTGCTGGTCCTGCAACTGAACATCCAGAGTTATTTGGGGTACTTATTAAACATTTCAAATGAGTATAACATGTCTTGGTATTCCCAAAACACATATCTGCCTGGAATTAAATTTATTCAATCATTGGTCTGTCTAGCATTTAGAGAAGATATCTGCACAAACTTCTAGAACTCGCTTTTTTCAGCACCATATTTCAAGGAACAACCGCTCCCTGATTTGAATTAGCACATTACTAATCCATTACTACATGAGTCTCTACTGGAACAGGACTAGAAAGCCCTGTTCTTATCTAACCACTGACTTACAATGCATATGGTATAAACTGGTATATTTAAAAGAAACCACCACCTTAATAAAGCATCTGAAGCTTACTAGTGAAGAATCACATCATTTGTACATACACAGAACGGGAGACCATAGATTAGTGGAATTTAATTGCCAGCCTGCTTTAGGAATGGTTTAACAATTAAGGTTATTCCCAGTTCAGCTAAGCGTGAACAGCAGGCAAAGAGTCAAGTACTCTGCTGAAAAAGGGATGATTTTGGCATTCAGACTTCAAAGAACCATTGCTGTCAGAAGTGGATGGAGCTCTCATGCTCCAGTCAGCCCTTCACTCTTTGGAGTAATTGAGGGCAGGGGGATATCCCAGCAAAGAAAAAATTCAGACACTAATGCTGCTAACAGACCTGAGCTGTTTCTGGCCCTGTCCCCACCAGCAGCCATAGTTCTGTATAGACTTCTTTGGACATAGTACCATGTCCACTGGGTCCAGAAGTAGCTTAGCCACTGATCCTAACAGCAAATGCCCCCCAAACGAGACAGCACAGATACCCTCACAGGCTAAATCAACAGAGCCAGCCAGAGCAAGCAAAGACCAGCAATGGTCCCCAGATCTAGGGCAGCGCCAGTTTACATGCACAGTACGAACAGCCATCTGATACAATGGAGATTGGATGCTACTGATGATTTAGTATCCTGAAACACAGACACCATTCCTCCTTTTAATATTTCAAGCATTGAGTCCAAGACTGACAGGACAGAAATGTTTTGGAGGGGAAAAAGATATTGTTAGCTTTATGAATAGTCGAGGGTTAGATGAAAAGATGAGGTTCAATAAAACCACATAAATGAAGGGTACCAGGAAATTACATCTCTAGTCAAAGAACTACGACTTTTCGATGGTGCAAAATAAAACCTGATACAGATTATGGTTCCATTGTTAGCTGACAAAGGCTAGGCAGAAATAGAGTCCTTCAAGGGAGCTTTATGAAGCTTTTACTTGTCTTTAGCACAAGACACACAACAAGGACAGTCTACTAGTTACAAAGCATCCAAACAGATCTGCCACTTACTTTGTTTTCTGTTTTAATGGGAAAGACTTTAACCAGGACATACAAATCCATTTCAGCACTAAGAAGGAAAAAAAAAACCCAACCAACCACAACACCCCAGCCTATAAAGGTAAAGTAAGCTCAGGATGAGAGGGAACCAACGGATGAGTGATAAATAGGAATAAAGATTTCTATCAGAAGTCTCCCATTTTGGTATGAGAAGCACCACTGGATAAAAAGCACTTAAAAACCAGACAAAACCCACACAACAGCTTTCTCCAGCCACCTGGTGCCCTGATATCATGAAAGCAGAAATTCATTTGCTCTGAGTGCAGACAAGTAAGAGAAAGGACATGGAGTGAAAGGAGCAAACTGATATGCAGTTTGATGAGTCTGATACTGCAGAAGAAGAGAGAAATTGGGAGCGGCTTGGTGAGCTGGAAAGAACTAGTAAAACCAAAACTATCTGAGGAAGGAGACTGGTCCCACTGACAAGTTGTCTAACATCAAGGCTAACATACATGCTTTCCATACCTGTTATGCCGGCACAACTGTTTGTGCAGCAAACAAATAATTGTATGCAATAAACTGGATCAAGGAACTTAAGAGGCATAAAAATAACACTGCAAACTCCAGCACTCCCCTGAAAGAACTGTTTGTTCATGGAACTGCAGCCTAAGTAGGACAACCAGAAACAAAAGAGAGACAGAGACTAGTTCATGAAGGGAAAATTGTATTTAAAACCTGGGGAAGGAAAAGTCATTGGACACAGTGAAAGAAGTGGAGGAGAAAGAGGCTTTGTGAGAATGAGGATTAAAAATTAGTATGGTCATGGTACTGCATGAGACTAGTAATCAGCATAGGCAAGGATACGGCTATGGATTGGGGTGGGGAGCCACAGGAAAGAGTAGAGAGGAAGGAATGGGAATTGCTAAGCATAGATAGTCTAGTGGAGGGTGTCCCTGCCCATGGCAGGGGGGTTGGAACTAGATGATCTCTGAGGTCCCTTCCAACCCAAACCATTCTGTGATTGATTCTGGAAGCAAAGAAAGGAAAGGGTAAGGATGGAGGCCAAGATCTAATGAGAAGTCTGTGAATGAAATACCCTGAAAGCCATGGAAAAGTGGAAAGACACAGATCAAAGGAGGAATGGAGGAGAGCTCACAGTGTCAGGAAACTAAAACCAATGAGGTGAGGAGGAGAAATGGATGTAGCAATGGTAGAGCAACGGGAAAGCGAGGAAGTAACCAGAACTCAGAACAGCTCGGAGCAGGACAGTGGGATAAGAAAGTGTGAGAAGAAAATTTTGGGGATGGAGAGGGGAGAAACAGGGCCAAGGATAAGTCTCAAGTCAGACTGAAGTGAATGTTTCACAGTTGCTAGAAGTGGCCATCCTACTATTGTTGCTCTGACTTGCTCTCTCCATTGAGCTGGCTCTGGTGACTATCTGCCTGAAAATTAAGTCAATTCAGAAACCAAATGAAAAACTACTTTTTGTTTTGTTTCATTTGCGCTTGGTTAATTTCTGCTGTATTTGGTGATTCTAAGCAATCTATCATGCCATCAGACAGGCACTGGGAACCTCTCAAGGACAGACAGGAGTAGGGCCTTTCAGCTTCAGCAACAGTGACAGATCAACTCAGACATACCACATCAACGCATCTGTACTTGAACAAATGTGGCTGAAATAGATGAAACACCCTTCTGCATCTCTGATTATTTTTAGCCATTCCCTAGCATTTCTCTCCTGCTGGTACAAGGACAGCAGACAGGCAGAGATGAAGGGGCCAAAGGAAGTATGATTCTTCCAGCAGGAGCACATTGAGGCCAGCTTTGAAGAATCATCACGAGATGAAAAATCAGGAGATGAGTGCATCCCATGGGTTGGGCAGTGACAAGCTGAAGAAGGAAAGGTAAAGGATTTACCAGGGATGAGCTTTTGAGCCTAACTACCGTTTGCTCCCATCCTGGTCCTGATTAAGGGTCACAGAGTTTGAGTAGCGTCAGTTCTTTGACACCAATGCACATTGGTATCTCCTGGCAAGGTCCATTTTGGCTCCCCCTGTGCTGACCTACAGGCAGAGCAGCAACTGGTGGTTTACCTCAGTTACTCCCTTATCTTTGAGGCAAGGATACACAAGGAAATGAACAACCAACCTTTGAACTCCGCTCACATTTCACAATGCGAAACACATGTTAATATCAATGTGATTACACAAGCTACAATTACTACATCTTCAGGTTTTCATCATTAAAAAAGGCAAGAATTTGCACGCTAAAAGTTAACAACTGTTAACAGAGCCGTTATGCCAGGGGTTGGAACTAGATGACCTTTAAAGGTCCCTTCCAACCCAAATCATTCTGTGATTCTATGTTATCCATATAAAGATGAAAGAAATGCAGATTTCAGAATGTTTCAACAGACATTTATTTTGTTCACTACATCTAGCGTGGCAATGTCATATCGCAGATGGAAGGCAAATGCTTATCTAGCAGCCAAGAGGGCAAACAGCATCCTGGGGTGCATCAAACACAGGTGATTATCCCTCTGTATTCAGTGTTGGTGCAGCCTCACCTTGAGTTCTGGGCCCCACAATTGAAGAAGGATGTGAAGGTCCCTGAATGCATTCAGAGGAGGGCAACAAAGCTGGTGAAAGGGCTGGAAGGAATGTCCTATGAGGAGTGGCTAAGGACTTTGGGCTTGTCTAGTTTGGAGAGAAGGAGGCTGAGGGGCAACCTCATGGCTCTGTGCAGCTTCCTGAGGAGGGGACGTGGAGAGGGAGGTGCTGAGCTCTTCTCCCTGGTACCCACTGATGGGACACGTGGGAATGGTTCAAAGCTGCACCAGGGGAGGTTCAGACTGGACATTAGGAAGCATTTCTTTACCGACAAGGTGGTCAAACACTGCAACAGGCTTCCTAGAGAGGTGGTCAATGCCCCAAGCCTGTCAGTGTTTCAGAGGCATTTGGACAATGCCCTTAACAACAGGCTTTAACTTTTGGTCAGCCCTGAAGCAGTCAGGTGGTTGGACTAGATGACCATTGTAGGTCCCTTCCAACTGAAATAGTTCTATTCTCTTATAGTTCTGAATGAGACCTATTTTGACAGAATTCTCAGAATGGCTGCTCAAAGTCCTGCTTTGTTGCTGTTGGGAAGCAGAAACTATGAAAGTAGAATAAAAAAACCCAAAACTGTCCTTAAAGAAAAGCAAAGAGCAGCTCAAGTATCAGTGAGACCACAAGGAAAGAAAGCATTGGAAAAGCTGTTCAGCTTTAAAAGGTGATGTTTCTCTTAAAATAGCTAGAATACACAAGGAAATAGTTACAGAACAACTTCTAGGCCCATTCTGTCTCAAGACCCAGCAAGTATTACAGTGTATCACGAAACCAGAGCACAATGATTTGGTTTTTTTTTATTTTGCTCAGTGGATGCATATACAATATAGATTCTTGCAACATGTATCAGTATGCTGACAGAAGGAAAATGAATAAGCCATCAACACAAATCACAGAATGGTTTGGATTGAAGGGACCTCAAAGATCATCTCGCTCCAACCCCTGTGCCATGGGCAGGGACACCCTCCACTACACCAGGCTGCCAAAAGCCCCATCCAACCTGGCCTTGAACACTTCCAGGGAGGGGGCAGCTACAGCCTCTCTGGGCAACCTGTGCCAGTGTCTCACCGCTCTTAACAGTAAAGAATTTCTTCCTTATATCTAATCTAAACCTACCCTCCTTCAGCTTAAACCCATTACCCCTTGTCCTGTCACTCCATGCCCTTGTCAACAGTCCCTCTCCAGCTTTCCTGTAGGCCCCTTCAGGTACCGGGTGGCTGCTGTAAGGTCTCCCCAGAGCCTTCTTTTCTCCAGGCTGAACAACCCCAACTCTCTCAGCCTGTCCTCATAGGAGAGGTGCTCCGGCCCTCTGATCATCGATACGAACAGGAAAAGCTGCATCAGCTCACACAAGCGTGGTCAGGACTTCAGTACAAAGCCGAGCTGCAGACCCGGAGCTCGATGTGGCTCTGTGGTGTCAGCTCAGGCAGCAGCTTTGCTCTCTCTCCCGATTGCTCCCTCTTCTGGATTAAAAAACCGAGAAGAGCAGACGAGCACAGCAAACCTTTCCCATCGGAGCTGCTTTGCTCGGAATAACCAAATGACCACTGAAACGCCGCCGGAAATTGAATCTATATACTATTGACTTGAACGTGGACTAAGGGAGTACTACCGCTCAAACTGCTCCTCCCAGAGATACTACCGCTACAAAACGGGTAAGAGCTCTGCTCCGCTGCGGAAGAGACAGCCTGGCAGTCAGCCGCTCCCCGACAGATCCCGCTTCTGCTGCGACCGCTCGCAACGCCAGGGACGAACGGCAGTTTCCTGAGGCGTCTGGCTCTGGCGAAGCAAAGCACGCTGCAGACACCTAACCCCCGCCGCCGCCTTCTGCCCACGAACTCCACGCTCGGAGCTACCAAAGAACACGGGCCTAACAGCGACTAGGGGACTTGAGCAGGAAAATAACACAGATCAGTGCAGTATTTTATTTCTTTTATCAAGTTTTAGGCCGTTTCGTAGCTGCGGTATCCCATCACGTGATTTTTTTTTTCTGAAAAAGTCACGGTAAACCCCACCCCGCGCTTCCTGACGCACCGCTGAGGTGCGGTGAAACACGGGGGACTCCCCCACCCCCCCCGGGGGGGCTGCCACACGCGTTCCGAACGGGGAGCCGCCCCCGAGCCCCGCCCGGCACCTCACCCTGGCTGAAGTCCTCGTCCGGGTCCGCTTCGGGGCAGCGCGGGAAGCCGGGCGGCAGCGCGGGGCCGATGATCTCTCGGGCCATGGCGGGGCCGGCGCAGCGCGCATGCGCGACAGGACTTCGCGCTCGGCGCCGGGAGCGCAGCCCGGCCCCTCTCCCCCGCCCCACTCCGCTTCCCCGCCCCTCCGCTGTACTTCCAGCGCTGCCGGATGACGCAACCACCTACGCAGCCAGGGTTTAACCCCTGGGCGAGCAGCTAAGCTCCGGAAGTGACGTATTTTGTAGCGGCCGCCGGTGTGGCCCCACGTGGTGGCGGTAGCACATCGCGGAGCAGGGGCTGCGCCCGGGCGGCCGCTTGGGGCCTGACATGAACCCCTTCGCCTGGTACCCGCCGCCCCCGCCGGGGGTCCCCCCGCCCTTCTTCTGCCCGCCGCCCCCCTGGGAGCCCAGCTTCTGGGCTCCCCCTGGGCCTTACCCGCCACCCGGGCGCTACCCGCCGCCCAACTCCTACTCGCAGCCCACCGACAGCTACTCGCAGCCCGACAGTTACCCGCCGCCTGCCGAGAGCTACTCGCAGCCCGCCGAGAGCTACCCGCCTGCTGAGAATTACCCGCAGCCCGACAGTTACCCGCCGCCCGCCGAGAGCTACTCGCAGCCCGACAGCTACCCGCCCGCCAAGAGCTACCTGCCGCCTGACGGCTACGCACCACCCACCGCCTGGTACCCGCCGGCCTACAGAGAGCGGCCACAGGGCCCACACGCTGGTGAGGGCCGCAGGGGAGAGCTCTTTCGAGCCTATTGGCTCCTTCCCATCCCTCGCCGGCCGGGACCCTGGGGCTGTCCCGAACCCTTGGGGGTGGAGGACTTCCACCACTGCTTCCAAGCATGTGTCCTGCTGTCCATGCAGCCCTGGCTCATCTTTCCCCCAGGCTCTTCCCCACCACAGCGGGCCCACTGAGGTAGCAGGGGGTGTGTTTTACCAGCTGTATGTATAACTGACTCTTATTTTTTGTTTGTTTCTAAGGTGGAAATGGCAATTTCTCCCAGAAACAGCAAGGCGAGCAAGTACCTGGGTTTAATAAACGTTTTCCAGAAGAAAATAACAAGCCAAAGGTATGGACTGGGGTCCCCAGCACAAGAAAGACATGGAGCTGTTGAAGTGGGTCCAGAGGAGGGCCACAAAAATGGCCAGAGGACAAACACCTCTCCTATGAGGAAAGGTTGAGCATGTTAGAGTTGTTCAGCCTGGAGAAGAGAAGGCTCCAGGGAGACCTTACAGCAGCCTTCCAGTACCTGAAGGGGCCTACAGGAAAGCTGGAGAGGGACTGTTGACAAGGGCATGGAGTGACAGGACAAGGGGTAATGACCTTAAGCTGAAGGAGGGTAGGTTTAGATTAGATATTAGGAAGAAATTCTTTACTGTGAGGGTGGTGAGGCACTGGCACAGGTTGCCCAGAGAGGCTGTGGCTGCCCCCTCCCTGGCAGTGTTCAGGGCCAGGTTGGATGGGGCTTTTGGCAGCCTGGTGTAGTGGAGGGTGTCCCTGCCCGTGGCAGGGGGGTTGGAACTAGATGGCTTTTGAAGGTCACTTCCAACCCAAACAATTCTATTGTGGTGGCAGTTGTGTGGGACTTGCCCCGTGGTACTACAGAGACCTCATACTCTTGTCTAACGTGCCTGCTCTTAGAAGAGAGCAAATGTATGGCAATCAATCTGCAGATCTTGAGCCTGTTGAAAGAAAGATACATTTCAACCAAATTTTAACACAGATTTACTTTAGAGAAGCCCTTACCATGGTGATGCCTAAGTGCCTAAATAACATTAGCGCTCTGTTATATTATCAGGGCCAGACAGCCAGATCACCGTGATGTGTGTCGTGGGAGAAGGAAGGATCTCTGCTGCCCTCTGAGTTCTTATATGTCTTGTGAGAACAGACATGGTTTGACTTGACAGGGAAGAGACTCAGGGCTGTAGCCTAGCTCTCCTCCCAACCCTTCATAAATAATCTGTGCCAGCCTGGTATGTTTGCAGAAGCGAAAATTGATGGAATGGTGGTAGTGGAAAGAGCTGACTGCAGGGTGCTTTGTGTGGAAGATGAGTGACGTGAACTTCACTTTGTGTTATGTTAGCTTATCTTTGAAACTTCTGAAAGATGTTTTAATTGATGGCTTCATTAACAAAAATACTCGTGGAAGTGTTTCACACCTGATTAAAAATAGGAGTACTTTGTAATTTTTTAACTGCAATCTTGAAATAATGATTTCTTCTCTTTTCTTTTGCAGACCAAAAAGAAGAAAGAGCCAGTTTTCTCTCATTATTGTGATACCTGTGACCGTGGCTATAAAAACCAGGAGAAGTATGACGAACATATTTCACAACATAAACAGGTTGATGAGTTTGACTTGTGTTATTTACACTTTGATTTTTAATTTTGTGCATAATATGTAGTTAGCTGTAGTCACTCTTTAAATGGAAGACTTACCAGAGATTCCAGAGCTACAAAAAGTGTTAGTAGGGGTTTTTTTTCTGAACGCTGTGTGTAGGGGAGCTCTGAGTTGCATTTTTGGTTTTATTGCTAAAGTAATTTGATTGTTGGTCTTGTGAAGTATTGCTAAGTAATCCCAGTGGTAGGAATTAATTCACTGACATCAGTATCACATGTAAAATTTTTCATGTGAAAAGGCTTTATGTGGAAAATGTATTTTTAAAATCTACTCCATTATTGCAAAGAAGTATGAATTTAAACTGGAGAGTCTTGCAAATCTTTCTCTTAGGTTACCTCACTTATCTCCAATTATCAGATACGTTGGCTTCACTGGTTATTTTAAAATCGAGTGGAATTTGAAAGTACAGTATCCCTTATTACTACTTTTACAATCACGCTTGTTTTGAAACTGGGCAGCTTAAAAGCTCTATGTAACTAACTATACAGACATCTGGCACCGAGTTTGTTTAAAGTGTAATCAAATGCTTATTATAATTTGTTTGCATAACTTGGTGTGTTTTAAGTTCACCCCCTTTCCTTTATCTTGCAGTGCACAGAAGAAGGTTGCAGTTTCAGCGCACATGAGAAGATAGTTCAGATACACTGGAAGAATGTAGGTATCCTCTGGGCCCAAATTAGGAGTCTGCGCAGTCTTTCAGTAGTCTCTTTTCTCATTCTTCAGAGGCTTGGTTTCATCCTTCTGGAAGGAAAACTTATCCCTTCTGAGTAGAATCTGTTGTAAGACAATACTGTGGATGAAAATATGTTGAATACTATGTGGGTTTTTTAATGGATTAATTTTGTAATCGCTGTGTGCAGTCTTACCACTTTTGGAGATGAAAACAATGTGATACTACTATAGTTGGCAGAATGATTTGTTGGTTTGTGGTTTTTTTTTTTCTTGTGGGTTTTTTCCTTCCCTTTTTAAACACCTATGAAATACTTTTTCCTTAGGCACATGCACCTGGTGCTAAAAGAATAAAATTAGATAGTCCAGAAGAGATTGCTAGATGGAGAGAAGAAAGAAAAAAGTGAGTAAGACTTTTGACCTATGAATTTGTTTTACTGTGTTTTTCCTGTGTGGTCGTTAGATGACAGCTGGAAGGCGGTAGCAGCACGAGCTTGCTGCTGCTGTTCCTTTGACTCTGCAGATCTTCTGCGGTAGTGGCCTGTGTCTGAATGCCTGAGCCAGGAGGGTGCAAGATACAGAAACTATAATCGTTTGGATAATTATAATAGAAGGCAAGATACCAACTGAGAAGGAGGTAGCTTTCCCGACGTTTGATTTGGTACCCCAGGTTAGGTGAACAACTCATTCCTTTTAGTGAGACATTTTAGGTCAGAATTATTTTTTGTGTGTGTGTGTTTGCTTGGTGGGTTTTTTAATAGCTAAGAAATCTGGAACTCTTGTACCGACTGTAATTGTAGTACATCCTGCTGTGTGCAAATTTCCGTGGTCTAAGTTGTCCCAGTAGACCCCCAACAGGGAGTTTTCCTAATTTTTAAGAAGTTTCTGCACTGCTTGACACTTTTCTACTGGAAGAGAAGGGAATCCATGAATGATGCTTTCTCACATAGTCTAACTCGCGTTGTACCCATGATACAAGGTAAAGTTCACATGTAAGCAGTACTTCTCATTCTGTGAGGTGGTACAACTTCTTTCCTATTACCTATTAGGATTTAAGTGTTTAAAAATTCACACTGGACTTCTATAGATCTTATCCCACTGATGTTTGTGTTTCCCCCCTGCCCTCCTAAGTTGAACAGATTAAAATCTACCCTTCTCCAGCAGGTGAAAGATGCTGTAGGCTTTCTTCACTTCTATTCCAGACTTGGAATATAGTCTTGCAAGTGATCAGTACGCAGGTTTTGTTTCCGTGAGCAAGAGTCCTATATGCAAAGTGGGTAGTAATACAAATTTAATTTCAAGATCATTGGTGATGAGCTTGGGCAATACACTAGTCACTTGTGGGTTTGGGTTTTTTTTAATTTAAAATAAACCCAGTAGTCTGATGTAGTCTTACTGATGAATACAGCTTGCATTTATGTCAGAAAGCAATGTTAATGCATTCTTGTTTTGAACCTGACTTTGTGTTTTTACACAATGGCTTTGTAAATAAAGGCAAAATGACTGAAATGTATGGTAGGAGATTTTTTTTTATTGCTTCCCATCACTTTTTGCTGTTATGAGACGCAAAATTTTCTAAACAACGGGAAGGAGCAAATCCCTGCAAGTTTAATGTTCTTTTGGACATGGTTTCAGCTTTTTCTGTGAATTTCAGAAACACAAAGGGAAGTCATTCAGTTTGTCAGCACATTGTAGCAGTCAACTGTTGCACCTGCTGTTCATTTTTTACAAACAAAGATAATCTATAGTTCCTGGTATGTGTGGTTTTGTTTTTTAAACAGTGCTTTTGGGGTTTTTTGATGTGGGTTGGTTTTTTTTTAATACCAAAAATTTCTTTTGGCCCATGTTTAAAATGCTGTAGTTAACTAGACAAAAATTGCTTGTGATCTGTGCAACTACAAGTTTGGTGTTAGATTAGTTTTGGTTCCAAGGTTTCATTTTATTCAGAAGATATTTGAGGCTTTGGTTTTTTTACTTGCTTTCACTCTACACATTGCTGTCTTGTCTTCCCTCCCACCCCACCGCGTGATACTTACCGAGTCTTTATTACTTACAATACAAAGTGTTTGCACAGAGTTAGCAAAACCCAAAATATCCTTAGATTTGTCTGTCTGGTGGCCTACACTTAATTTTCTAACAGTAGCTCCAATGAAAAATATCAATACTTGTGTGTCAAGTATGCAGAGTTGCAAATGAATAGTGAAGACACTTTTCTATTTTGGGAGGTGTTTGGGAGAGTTCCTGTCTAGTAGCCGATGCTAAGGTTTAAGTATTGAAATAATGTTTAAGGTGTGTATGTCAGTACACACTCTACTGTATACTAGAACATTAGGTAAGCAGGAATTGAATGTACAATCATGTTTAGATGCTGTTTGCTTGGGAACTGGGTGCTGTGACTCAAAGCAATGTTTATATACAGTTAATTGTAAAGATGATACCCGCCTGAGATTCGTTTTTGTTGCATTTCTAGAGAATCTCCTAGAAGATACTGTTGTCTTCTTACAGATTAAAATAATTTGGCTGTGGTACCTCATTGCTGAAAGCCTGTTCACTGCGTCACAGTGAAATAAATGGTAATGAAGTCTTGTAGTCAGGACCACCAGACAAAAAAGGCAATATGGGATTGGGACCTTCTAAGCCAAGGCCACTAGATGGAGTAGTGCTGTGGTTTATTTTGGTACTTCAGTCCTTCTGTGGGCATCTTGTTCAGCTATAATGCATGGGTGTAGAATGACTACCTGGGTGGCTTTTGTTACTCTTTGTACAGCAAGGAAGCTGTACTAACATCCTTCTTTTTTAATTAAAAAAAAAAAAAAAAAAGAGAGAAACCCAGCTGAAACTTTTGTGAAGCATTAATAGGGTCTCCAGCAAAGCATCAGTTTAGTACTGAAGGTCTGTTGTTGACTCATAGTAAACTTTGCATTGTATAGAAAAAAAGAACACCAGAGGGAGTCTGAGCTATTAGGCAGTTGTGGTTTATGGTGACAGGAAAAAGCCTTTTTCTTTCTAGAAGCTCCAGTCAGAGCTAAGGATGACTCTTTTTAGGTCATTAGTAGTTTGTTTCTAATTAGGTTGCAATGATTTAATGTGTGTATTTCCATGCTGCATCCCCAATGTTCCTGTCTTGCTTGTTCTTTCAGCTGTTACAAATAATTACTTAGAGTTGAAATTTTTCTTCTTAATTAACTTCTGTGTTGCTCAGTTGTGTATCCTGCTGAAAATCTTTCAGAAAGAGCCTGTGTTTAAAGTGCAGCCTTACTCATGTAGAGGGAAGAGGGGGAGCTGGTAAGGAGTGAGTATCTCTGCATTAAGTATGGCGGGTCAGAATGCTGTTTTCCTGTCTCGGATTCTGTGCAGTGCCCTGTTCATCACTGCAGCCTTCATGTCTCTGCTTACCTAAAAGACTCTTTAATGGTTTGTGGCCCGTTGGACCTGCTGAGCCGGGCAATCTGAAGTTAAGTGAACAGTGATAAAGATGAAGATCTAAGGGATCTCAGGGTTTCCTTTAGTTTTGCAGACAGATGGTTGTGAAGTCTGACATCAACTTTGGTGACTACAATTACTGTTCTTGTTTTGGTTTTGTCCTGTCCCTTCCAAGTGTTGACAAATGTGATGTTTCCAGCATATTTTTTTTTAACACAAGTTTAAAGGAAACTACCTACAGTGCATTTTCTTAATGTGTCAAAGTGAGGTATTGCTGTCTTCCCAGGTTTCACTTGGAAAGAAGGGTCCTACAAGCCCATCTGCTTCTAACTAATTCTTCTTGAGCAAAGGTTGTTAGAATGTGGCAAGGCTGCTCTGGCATTGAAGTGAATCGTTAAGCTTACTTTTGCTTAGGTCCTAATATAACACTGGAAGATTTTCTTGATCTTCTGTGTTGCTTGTAAATTCTTCCCCTCTTCCCCTACCCTTTCTTTAATTTGTTGGGGTTTTTTGGTTCGGTTAGGGATTGACTGCTGTATTTCCTTGCAATACATCTCACAGGCGGAGCACGTGCTTAATGAATGAAGGCCAGTACTGTCAACCACACCACTTTTAATTTGTGGCTCTCTAGTTGAATAATGATAATCCTGGAGTAGCTTGGAATCCTCCCTGGTGTTGCATTTATAGTAGTGAAATATGTAATAAGGAAAATAATTTCTTATCACCTGGTAAAAGTCAAGAAGACAAAGCAAAGTAGAAAGAATGTTTTGGTAGATCAAAGTAAACATAGACACAATAAAGTTTTCTTTGAACGGTTGGGGATGGATTAGGAGTAAAACTGTTTCAGCTAACATATGGGAAATAGCACTAGAGATGCAATGCTTGATAAAATGCCTGGGAGTCTTAAACCAAGATTTTATCAGCTCTCTGTTGCGCCATCTTTGTTCTCTTTGGGCTCTCCACGTCCCCTTTGCTGTTGGTTGTGTGTATGCAATCAAGATCAGCATAAGAAATTATTGAGGCAATTTAATCACAGTGCTGTTCCTATAAAGATGATAAACTTGTATAGCTCTCAGCTCAGAAATTCATTGTGTAAACTGCTATAGAAAGAGGTTTCTCTTCTGTTAGACATTGGCAAAGCTCTGTTTTTCCACTGCTTGCTAAGAGCTAGTTTACTCTGATGTTTATGTGAGCAAGATAGAGTATGCTGGCCTATAAAACATGTATGACTCTGGCTAGTGCACTCATTTATTGGGGAAAAAGAAAATCTATTGACTAAGGCACGCATGTTAGTGATTATGCTCAGCGTCACCATTCCCTGTCTCTGGAAGCTTAGGGTATCCTTTACCTGCATGTCACTTTGTTGGTGTATATGTAATATACTCATTTTAGCTTGAAAACCAGTTTTCTGGTGTTATCCTGGCAATTTATACTAAAAAAACTTCCAGTTTGGATTATAGAAGCGTCTATGTTTGGAAACTGCAGCTGCTATGAAATGAGGCTATCTTCTTGGGCAGTACTATCCTTCATGAAATCTACTGTGCTAGACCATTGCATCCTGGTTTAACTCCCTCTTTTCCAATAAATTACTTAGGTTCCTAAAGCCTTTTTGGTGGCTGATGAAGCTGGCTGTATTCAAGCTCTGACAAGTTGTTCCCAGGACCTAAGTGCTGGGCTACTCCTATTTCAGTGGTGTTTGTAGGTAACGTTTTAAGAACCTCATTTTGTTAGGGGAGGAGGAGGGCATGCCTTCTGAGAAGCATTTGAACCCAAGTCAGCTCATTGGATTTTAAGACGTGGCCTTTTATGTGGAGAGATTCAGTATAGGCTCTTCATTCTGCACTGTCACACCTCTGTTCAGGAGCAGTCTTTAGCCTTCCTGAATAAGAATTCTCTCTATAAAAAAAAAATTAAATTCCTCTCTTTGATTTTTGACCTCTTGAGTATGTTGTGGCTGTCCTTAGATAGTGAAGTTTGCAAAGTCTGCCATAGAGTTGTGCCTCGAGACCATAATGTTTCCATTGTAGGCATTTGCCTCCACTTAGGGTCCAGATGAGTTTTGCTGCCTCCATGGGTAGATCTAGCTGATGCTAGGAGGTGCACAGACCTCTTTGTGCTGGAGCTGTGGTACCTGACGAGTTGAGGAGTTGCACTGGAGCTGTTACATTGAGGTGCGTGGGTAACTTTGGTCCATAGCTCTTTGGTCCACTTGCTTCTTGCAGGGGCAACTGGGGTTGACTTGGCCAGGTCCAAACAGGACCTGCTGCTAGGCTTAGCCCAGCTTCATCATTGCACAGCAGAGGGAGGAATCTGGGGAGGAATGAACCCAGTCTATCTTGTACCAAAGCTGGTGATCTGTGGACTTGAACATCTAGAGCTTACTGCCCACCAAGTCCTTAGATAGAAGGATAAACTAGCAGATGCTCACTTGCTCATTGTGAATGAAATGAAACACTGGATGTGTGCTGTCAAAATAGGTACATTTTCTGCACAAGGTAAAGGCAGTGAGTAAAATGCTATTTAACATTTGAGAAGAACTGGAGAAAATAAAGCCACTACAGGTGCTTTCAGATGTGCTTTTGCAGGCATGGTTGGCCTTACGACTTGAGCTCTCTTTAGCTGTTAGTTACTGCCTGTGTCAACTGGAAGGGTGGTTTAGGAGAAATCTGTCTGTCTTGGCAGTGAATCGAACTGAAAGCATCCATGGAGTCCATTATGGTGGCTTGGTGGAGGGCGTGGTAACTCATAGGAATGAAAGTGGGAGGCAGTCACATCTCAAATCATGTTGTGAAAGCGTGTCTGAATATGTCCTTAATCAGCATAACTACAGGAGCACTTTGAATACTCCTTTGCTCAAGGATTAAGGGTCTTCCCTTATGTCTTTAAAAAAAAAAAAAACCAAAAAAAACCACCAAAAACCCAAAACCAATTTCTAAGACAAGCTTGGGGCTCTTTTGAGCATAACTACTTATTTTATGGCTCGTTCTCTTCCTGTGAGCCTTACTCATGTGAAGGAAAGCACCTTATTCTAAAACCGTGGAGAGGTGCCAAGTGCAGGGGTCTTTGTCAACGCAAAGCTATTGAAGTTAAATAATTCATTGCATGCTTGCTGCATGCTGGGAGTGTTATACCAGGGATGAACAAATGTAGCTAACAGGGAAGAGTGGAGATAAAACATTACATCCCTATGCTCGCTTGAGCTGTATGGCAGATTTCTGGGATAAATCCAATGAAAATAGATGTTGACGGCTCATGTTCAAATCTTTTTAAAGGAGACAAGTTCTGTAACGTGTTGAGGTGTGTCTCGTAGGAAATGCTTCTCATCTTTTTCCTTCGGTATGTGGTTGAAGCTGCCTTGCATCAGTGTGATGTTTAATGTTCATGTTGTAAAATGGGGAAGATGCATGTGATAAGATTAAATATTTAAAGAAAGATACATGTCCTTTTTGATATCTATATATAGCTGTTCTAAGTTTCTTGTTACTGCATTTTAATAGCCTTATTAAATATTTATACTTTGCGTTTCTATCCAGAAGCTGGTGGGGGTGCGCATTGTGTTTCTCACCACCTTTATCTCAAAGCACTGGGATTTAGCTAACTAATGTTTACAGAGCAGCTAGTGTAGCCTTTTTTGGGCTTTGACGGTAATTTGCAGCAGGCTTTGCATGTTAGAACCAGCGTGGCGTTCATCTGTAGGGAGGGATGGGGAGGGAAGTGGGGATTGGAAGAGAGGGATGGTTTGGGAGATGGTTATAACAGTGGATTTGTTTTGATCTGCATGACTTAGCAATTTTTCTTGAAGCTGGAATTAAAAAGAGGCAGTAATTTTGGTGAACTAGAGGTCAGTGTGCAAGCACAATACTGAAAATTGCTCGAGAGGAAACTTGCGTGCTTTTCCCTGGCACATTAAAGGAATCTTGTGCACACAGAAGATAACCTCTTTTTTTTTTTTTTGATATTACAAGAACTCAGCAGTTGGTTTGCTAAAGGCATATTGTACCATTTAAGATCATTCAAATACTCCAACTGAAACACTGTAAAAATAAAATTGCAGGACTAAATTGTGCTGTTGTGTGTAGGGGCAGACAGAGGGTCCATAAGCTTAACTGAACTGTTTGTCTGTAGCTTGTTTGGTAAATATAATCATGCCAATTTGGTAGGTGTTTTTTTTTTTTAATCTGAGTATGATTTCTTTTCCTCGACAGTGTCTTTTTAAGAAGGAAACAGTCTGTTAAACTTCTAGGAAACATTTTAAAAATCTATTACATTTATAAAGGATGCTGGTTTGGTAAAGGAGGAAATGACAAAGCACAGTGAATCATTTAAGAGCCAGTGAATTTTTTTTTCTTCTAGAAATTTTCCTACATTGGCAAACATTGAAAAGAAGAAGGCGATGCAGATCCAGAAGGAAGAAAGGGGAGAAGTGCTGATGACCCAACAGTTTGGGTAAGCGTTTTGAAACAAGCTTCTGTCTTTCCTCCTAATGAGTTCAGAAGTACACTCTCTTACTGTGGTCTCCCAGCACTTACTGATTCCACTGTACACATGATCTAGCTGCCCTTTAACAGAGGACAGGCCATTTGACAAACTGCAGATGTAATGTTCTTTTGTTTACAGTGCTTCGTAGTCCACTTCAGTTAAATTAAACAAGAATTGTATTAGAAATCTGATGTTCTTGCTGAATTCTGCGCTCTGGCTTGTTTGAGAATACCACATTCTAGTGGCCATTCATTCGATCAGCGTAACCTTGGTCTCTGAAAAAGAAATAATGGGGATGGAAGTCATGCAACATAATGAATCCACATGGTCTAATCCTTTAATGCCTGAAAATGGCCAAGAGATTTTATAAGCGGATTTGGCTTCTTACGCTCTCCTTTCAGGTGATAAATCAATAATCAAGTGAAGAGGAGTGGAAGATTTAACTTTCTTTTTTTCATAGCTTAAGTAGCGCTGCTACTTCTACCTTCCATCATCTTTATCTATCTGCTACCTTTGTTCTCAGCTTAATACTTACTCCTCTTGGATTTTTATCTGTTCTCTCCCTCATATTGTGAATTACTTTCCAGTACAGTCTTTAGTCTTTTCTCTTCCCCTCAGTGTCAGTGTTATGTGGAACCAGCTAACTTCATTAGCCCTACTTTAGGGCATGTGGGATGACTTTTTAAAAAAATGTTTCAGTGACCTATGCTCCTAGAATATTACTTGTTTAAACTAGAACGACTGAGCTGGAAAGCAGAACTCACTTCTAAGGGCCTCTTGCTAAGTACCATTTGCTGCTGCATGGAAGTGAAGCTGGTGCTTGCCTAGTTGTGTGGGATTTTTTTTGTAGGTGATGACACCAAACAAAATAAAACTTGTACCGTGGTAAAGCAGTTGAACTAGTGCAGAACAGGGTTCACGTCAGGCTAGTGTTGATTGCTAAATGGTGACAGTGCAAATTACCTTGGTGCAGCATGTGCTTCAGAAGACCCAACACTTATGCACTTCCTCCAACCGGTTCCCTTTCATGACTTTGGAAGGAAAGGTTTATAAAAGACTGCAGTAAAACTTCCTTCAGAGGATATAAATTTGCAGAAGTGCTTTGGACCCAAACGTATGTAATAATATGTTTGGAGATTCTTATGAGCAAAGATGAGTTTTGCTTGTCACAGTAACTGTTTGGTGTCTGCAGGTTTATTTGGTAACTCTTGTGGCTGTGAGTGAGATGCATTTTGTAGTCTTAAATGTCCATCAGCAATTCCATACTATTACATTTGTTAGTAACTTTATATCTGGAAAATTGTTTGGAAAAAAGCGCTCAAAATTATAGGTTGTTTGCTTTCACTTAGTGACCTTTAACTCTGGTTGATTTTAGACATCTCTTCTTATTTCCCTTCCCTTCCCTGAGCTGCTAGCACTATAGACTTGAGCTGTCCAAAAAGCTGTCGTTTCTACATTGTGTATCAACAGTAAAGATTGTGGAATTGGTGCTTATCTGGCAAATTTACTGATGCATGAGGCAAAAATAGAATACAGCTTGTTCTCTGCAAGCTGTACTACTAAAGCAAATAGCTAAGTAAGATTTAGAAAGGATTAGATACTTAACACTTCTACGGCGCTTTCCATTTGTGGTTCTCTGAAGTGCTTTACAACTGCTAATTCTCAGCATCCCCGCGTGTGAGATTAGAGATGCGGAAGGACCACTTTGGTAGTCTGTCTGGTGTCTTGCAACAGCTGATTAATAGCGCGTGGCTCTTCATTCCCTTTGAACGGGAAGTGAAGAGTGGTATATCTTTCACGAGGGGAAGGTAGAAGGCAGATGCCAGGCTGACATTTGTTGGGATGTGTTTGTGACCTTGGGGTTTCTTTCTGGGTGTTTGAGGACCCAGGGAAATCAGAATGTTGTTTTTAACCCTTGGTCAAGGACAACACCTCTAAATGAGCCTATCTTCTCAATAACTTCTAGATTATACAACAACATCCTGAATTTAGAGCCTGTTGTACAAATTCAGAAATGCAGTTCTCTGTCTAGATAGAGTTGAATTATGGGAGCTAATATTAGCCTCCTTTTGTGGATGAGACTGATGCACAGGAAGGTGGTGACTTGCCTCTTGTGCCACAGGAGCACTGTGGTGGATGACGCTATCAGGGCTGAGCAATCAGTGTTAGATGCGGTCGTGAAATGATTGGAGAATAAAATGAAATACGTTTTGTTGTGATGTAAAGCCATTTTGAATGCTGTGGCAGGCCCCCTTCTCTCAAGAAGGGCTTAATTAGGCTGGAAAGGTATGGAAGAGAGGAATGTTGGTAATGGAAGTGTTTCTGTACAAGCAAAGAAGCGGGTGGCTTGGAAGGGCTGTGTGATAGAGGTCTAGAAAAATTGTGTAGGTGGGAAGAGGTGAATAGAATGCGGTTATATGCTGTTTCTTGTAACTCGAGAAGGATGGGGATACCAAATGACCACTTTAGACATCAGAATGAAGACAAACCAAAAGAAGTCCTTTTTCACAAAATATTAACACCTTGCTGGAAGATTTCAGAGATGCCAGACATTCACACAGCATCCCACAGTATGAGACACAAAACCAACAGTGTTTTGAGACCATCTCTAGTCAGAGAGGGTTTCTAAGTGGAACACCACCGAAAAGTAGGTGAGGAGAAAGGTGACTATTCACCCTGCTTTTATGGTCTTTTTTCTTTCCTCACATGTTCCACTGGCTGCTTATCAGTGACAAGGTACCAGGTTAGAAATACACCTATGAGACTCTGCTCGCAGATGTGTGACTCTAGACCCAGGGAGGAGTTTCAGGAAGAAGCTCTTGCCCAAGTATGGTATTTACTGTTGACTAGGGATAACCTAGTCAACTAGGTTAAACTACCTCTGCCATGCTGTAGAGAGGCTGAGGGAGAGAGTACTGAGCAGAACGAACCAGGACAGTAGATCTTTGTCTTTTGTGGTCGTAATGTGCCGATGATTAGTTGCAGTCTTGTATTTCTGAATTAAGTTTCTGTTGCTTGAAAATAAGTGTTTTCAGGAAGCTTAGGTTGTCCCTTCTGTTATTTACTTTTCTGTCTACATCACACCTGTTCTTGTATCTATAGACTTTGATGAGAGTTTATTAAGCTCTCCAGGTACCTTCATATAAACATGTTTTGTGTTTAGAAGATAACCTGGAAGATTATGGAACCATGGAATATAAGTGGAACCAGCATGCTGTGCTCTTCCCATATTTTAGGACTTGTTATCTTTTTTCAGGTTTTTAAAAATCCATTGTCCTCATAGAAGTTTCTTTTATTCCTTTTCCATCAGAGAGAAGATGAATGGCATGTTAGTTGGAGGCAGGAGTAGGTAGTTATTGCCACTGATGGTGTCAGATGGCTAAATGGATTTAGTGCAGCAAGATCCTTCTCTGAGCTGTAACTGGAAAAAGGAGACTTCAGCAGTGGAAGTATGCTTATAGTAGATGCTTCCCTATTAATTCCACGTTCTCCCTGTTTTGAATGACTTAATTGCTTAAGTGAAGGAATATTTGTTGACTTCGTAATGTGAAATGAAAACACTACGTCCTCACACTGTAGATGATCAAGGGATTTGCTTAGCCCATGTGCCCTTTGCCTTGTTAAAAGATAAAAGTCATGAACTTCAAACTCTCCATTTAAGTTCCAGCTTTGTAACATTGCCCTGCCAATGAGATGAGCTGGGACTGCCTGTCTGGTCTGTCACCACATTAGCTGAGCTGGACTAAATCCTGCATCGTGCTGTGTTGCTGAATCTTAAATGTGGGCCTGAGCCATTTGGTTACGTCAATTGGTTTTATTCTTATAGCTTGTCATTTGTATGAGCTTTGCGTTTCTATTTTCTAGCAAAATGAAGGGGATGTGGAAACCGCCAGAAAATGAAGAGAGGCTTGGGCAGCAAGGAAGACAGAAGAGAAGACAAAGGCGCCCATTCTGGAAGAAATTTAGGAAAAATGGTGGTGATGATAATGTACATAGAACTCAAAATGAAGCCAACGGACCAGAAAACGGCACATGTGAAAAGGAACACGAAAACCAGCGTGCTTTGGTGGCTCAGCCACATGTGAAGGACATGGACCCTCTTGGTCTTCTGGCAAACAGTGATGTTGGTAAGATGAAGGAACTTGGAGAACTTTAAGTAGTACTGCTGAAGGGATTACTGACCTTTTGCATACCTAGCAACTTCTGGGGAGAGCTAGGGATTTCCAAAAACATGTAAACTCTGTCCTTGATTGAAAGAGGGCTAACTGTGTATGTTTGAAATGGGAAAACTCTCTCTTAGTAGAAGGTTGATGCAAGGTTTTACAGTATTCTTGGAGAAGAATACTGGGAAGTCTGTCATACTTATTTTCTCATTGTTATTGACAAAAAAGCCCAGGATTGCTGTATTGTGACTAGAATAGTGCCAGGGCCAACAAGGTCCTAAGCTTGAAGGTAGTCCAACATCCCTGTGCCTAAAACTTGCACTTAGAACTTCCTTTTAAATGGAAATTTCCATGGAGAGATATCCTGATTCAGGACATGGTCTTCTAAGAAAATTCCCAGTATGATTATTGTGAAAGAGTGGGTCAGTGCTTTTACATAAAGAAAATGGGGTAAATCTTGCAATTCAGGGAGCTTCTGCCCTAGTAGACTTGGCCTGTTATGGAGGAAACTATCTCAATAGTCTGGAGGTCTTTGAGATACATGTGTGTGTGTCTGACTGAATTCATGTCCACATGTGCTGCAGGAGGAGCTAAAACTACTAGACTTGGCTGAGATACAATTTGGAAAGAAGCTGAAATACAAAGTCATTGAAGAGGAAGAAAAATTCTGATTTGGAAAGCCTGACACAACAATGTTTAAGATACTACCAGCATTAAGCACTTTCATATAAGTTTGCTTGCAAGCCAAGCTGATTGTATTATAAACACACAGGGAAAATCTAACAAATTACTCTTACGCCATTCTGATTTTTCTGTGAGAATTAGGAAGCATTAAATTTTATTCTGTAGCACCAAAAATGCTTAATCTGAAGGGGAGAAGATGTTGGGAGACAGGATGTAGGTGTGTCTTGGATTTGAAAAATAATAATCAATAATCGCGGCTTCGTATGTTTTAAAATACATTACTAGCTCTAAATCAATATTTAGCTAACAAACTGAAGAGGATTTCTGCACTTTTAATGGCACACCTCAATTCTATCTTTGTTTTAACAAGTACTTGTATCATAATAATCTTATTTTACCTGTAATCTCCTGATTAGGAATGCTTTTTTATCCAAAACACAGCTGGGAGAGGCAGCAAAGGGAAAGTGGTTCAGGTCATAGGTAAGTGATGCTGCGGTAGCTTTAGGAAGGAGAAGAAAAGAAACAGTATCTGAGTTGTTTTAAGTTTAGATGCTGAAAGTTTTGCTTGCTGGTCAGCGTTTTGGAAGTGCTAGCGTAAAGTTTGTGTGCAGTATTACACGTTCTGACGTAAATACTGTACAGTAGTCTAAAGGACATGCACCAACTTGGGTTGCTAAACTAATGTGTAAAATAAGAAAATCTGTATAAAGCCAGAAGAAGAAAGTACTTTGACAATCAAATTATTTTTTAAAGGCTATTAAATATCCCTTTGTGGTTTTGAAAATAACAGTATTTAGAATGTGAAAACAAATGGATTTCCTTGTATGAGTTAAGTGAATTACTTAAAATGTCAGCATTTTCCTTTTAATTCTGGGTTTTGCTGTATTATCTAATTTACTCTTGATACTCTCCATATGTGTGTGTTCTCTGAAGTATTGATGCTTAGATTTTTTTGGTGAGCATGTCTTGTTTCCACATGCTGGCAGCAATATAAACTCTCCAGCTATAACTATTTATAATATAGTCAGCAGTGATGCAGTACTCTTAGAATATGGCATGTAAGCTGACTTATACTGTAGCTATTTTTAGCAACAAGGCTAGAATGCATCCCCTGGAAAGACACCTGATGCTGAGTTTTTCCTCTTGAAAACATAATCTTCAATTAGTGGGAACAAGAACTCAGCATCCCTATGCAATTTGTTTATTCCACTAATCTCTGTGTGTTGGGAAACTTAAGTATGCTTAAATATAACTGTATTTGCCCGCAGCATCTATGTTTTACTTAATGATAAAAAGTCTAATTATACCAAAGTATGGCTAGTAACTTCTGTTATAATAGGTAGAAAAGGAATGTGATACTTGCTTATTGCACATTATTAAAGCCAGTTGCAGTTTTTTATACTATTGAGCAATATAGTCATAACAAATACTAACAAACACAATGTAACTAAGTAGAATTTAAAAAAAAAAAAATCACACAACCAAAGTCCATGATTTTACTCTATAGGTATATGTTGTTGGAGTATTTAAACCTTTCTAACAACAGCAGCCCTTTCTCTAGAAGGAATGTATTTTTTTTCATAATGCATTTACTTAAGTTCTGTTTAGTGGCTAGTTCCTTCAAAGCCAAGAAATTGAATGGGAGATGAGAAAACAGAATTTTCCTCTTGATTTGTAAGCAGAAACAAGGTAAGATGATGAGTCTGTCAGGTGTAAAATTTTGAGGGATGTACAGACCAGAAACAGTCAGCTGTATTCAGTAGTGCATAACACTTCCTCCAAATGTGTTACTCTCAAAGAGAAAATGTATTCTAGTAAATCTGTTTTCCTAATTTGCTAAAAAGCAAAGTAAGAATAATTCTTTAAAATTTAAAGAAAATAAGGCACCCAACCACCGTATGCACTCAACGTTTTAGATAAGATAAAAAAAGCAGTACTGAATCAAAATAACTTGAAGTAAATGCTATTTTTGTAATTTCTTAAGTATATGCAGGTGCGATGTGTTTTCCATTAGAAAAATGCACTGTATTTATCATGAGCTTCCAATGTAAATACAAATTGGCATGATTGCTAAATCAGTGAGAATCAACATTTCTCAAAAAGAGCTCAAAGTAAAAAGAGGCAGGTAAGTTTAGATTAATACCTCTGTATTTATCTAAAAGTTATTTTACCGAATGGCATGAGCTCCAATAAATCAAATTGCCAATTGTGAATGATATATTAGAAGAGAATAGAGAAACATTTGTGATTTCAAAATAAAGATCTCAGAAGTGTTTATTTCAGTAAGATCTTAAGAGTGTGGGGCAGGCTTAGACAGGGGATAGAACTCTTTTTCTTTGTGAAAATAAGGTTGCAACCAGTTTTTTTCTAGATGCCTCAACAGGCTAGTTTCTCAAAATGTTTATAGTAGTGAGGGGGGTGTGTGTGTGTGTGTGTGTATATATATATATATATATATGAAATTTGTATGCAAGTGTATTACTGAAAAGCATTTCCTAGTTTTCCTGCTAACCCTATCACTGTTCACCTGAGAGTCTTTCCAAGATTTTAATGCATGTGGATCCTTTGTTTCAAACTAAAGCCATAACAATTTTGCAGGTTTATTTTTAGGAATCTTTTTCTGGTAAGGCTTTGTTTTCCTAGTATCCTTAATTTCAGCATCTTTGGTCTGCTTGCCTCCTATCTTACCAGTATTCTTTCTCACTTACTCGTGCATGTCCATAATGCTCTGCGGGGATTTAAGTATCAAACAGTCTGAAGTACTGCTGAAAAACTGATCATCTATTTTGTAGCCTTGGTTCTCAATGCCCCTTATGAACTTTTTTCACTATCCAAAAACTTCTTTGCTCTTAAATTCTCACTGTGAATGAGCCCAATTTTCCTTTCCCCCCACCCCCTGACTGGCCTTTAAATCCTTCTCCCCCACCCCCTGCCTCTGCAGGATTAAATCCAGCAAGACTTCAAAACATATTATGAAATCCTCTCTCTTTTTACCTACACTTGATAATAAAACCTATAATTATGTTTGGTATGCGAAGAAAGAACCAGAAAGCCCAAGCTCTTGTTCAGGAAACTTTTTGCTCCTGTAGCTTTGCTGGGAGGACTGTAAACCAGTGGTGAGATGAATTTGCCACCAAATGTTTGTAGAGGGTAGGCAAACATGAGGGTTTGTGATCAGTCTGTGTTGAACGATGGTGCCCAACGACAGGCTTGTGCAGTAGTGAGATGGGGATTTAGCAGTAAGGCTGGCTGATGGCATGCAGGAGCATTGGGAAAAATCCATCTTGCCTTTTCTCTCCCTGCAGAATCTGACAAGGATGAAGCAGCCGCCGCCGAAGACAGGAGGCTGGGATTGACTGTTGTTCCCAAGCAGGTCACCTCCGCCCTGAGTTCGTTGTCGGCCAACTATGGCAGCGCGTCCGACAGCGAGCCTGAAGGTGCGTAGGAGCATGTCCTCTGCCCTTCTGCTCTCCCCTTCTACCCTCCGTCGCTGCATGGTGTGCACTGCAAGCAATGATAAAACCTGATCACAAATTACCCTTCTTTGGGAAGGATGGAGGGGCTTCACCTCTCCTGTGTTTGGTCCTTTGCCATCTCCCATCCCATTGTCCAGCCCCTGTGTATTGATAAATAACAGCACTTATGAGTGCAGTAACCCAGTGGTAGGTCTTTACAGCTGCATCCCCAACTGCTGAAAGCTGCACGTTATGAGTCAGAACCTGTATAGTACTAATAATTTCTTGAGAAAAAACTTTTAAGGGAAATCAAAGGTGTTGCAGAAGAAAATACAACATGTAAGCTGTGGCTTACATTTAGCAAAGATGTTAAAGTAAAGGCAGTTCAGTGGCTGTATCTCCAAAGCACTTGGCTGTGGAAATGCCTTTTGATTTCTGGCCTGTCTACAAATGCTGTAATTCAGAGCTGTCTTGTACCTGTTGATTTCTAGGCTTCTACCCGTAAAGAGAGAAGCTTGTTAGAGGTTATGCCCAGGGATGTTTTTGTGGTCTGTGTACAGATCCTTCCCATGACACTGCATGCTAGTACTGGTGTAAGCCATGCATAAAGACAGGCTGGAAGGAGTAAAAGGATATGCTGTTATTCTGCTCCTCTTGTTTCCTCATTTCTCCCTCCTCCCAATTTTGAGCACTAACCAGGGTTACTGGGTGAGCCATTACTTCTTCCCGGTATGGTGATAGCTCCCAGTCTCAGAGGAGCACCTGGATGGAACACAGCACTTGTGCAAACAGCTGGTGCACAGGGATGTCCTTGTCCACATGGCCCATGCCGCATCTAATGCCCTTTTTTTTTTTTTTTTCTTCTTCCCTGTAGCCCTACAGTGTACTTTAAAAAAGCCTCAGAGTTTTCTGAAAGACTGGGTGGGTTTCCCCTCCTTCCCCCTTTGCTTGCCTTTTCTCAGCAGCATGTCCTGGGTTGAAGGGAGGGAATAAAATGTCTTTGGTTAGAGGGTGTGTCATCAAATTTCTCAAGCCTTTTTTCCCCTAGTTGGGGAAAAAAAAGCAGCCTGTCTTCAGTCTTGCTTCAAATCATGTTTGAATAGTGCCAGGAAAAAGCTGTTATGCTCACCCTGTGAACTAATTTCCATGTCCTTAAGGGGTTTTTTCCATAGAAGGCTGCTGCGTGTTGCAGTCAGACTTGAACTCTCTAGTACTTGGATTTTGTGCTTTGAGTGTATGCATCAGTAGAACTGCTGCTGCTGCTTCTTGTTTTTGCAGATAGTAACTATGCCTTACTTGCCCTTGATGGCCTACCCAGAGTTACAGAGACCATGTAGCGGGCAGGGACTTGAATCTGGGCATCCTGTGCCCTAACTGTATCATGGTTTTCTCAGCAGCCAAATTTGCAGCAAGCTGTATTGTAAAGCAGAAGCAATGTACTTTCTAAGTGATAACAAGGCAGAAGTTTGAAAATCTTTCAGCTCTTGCTAAAATTCTGCAATACAAAAAGAAAAACAGAAGTAAATATCTTGTTTTCCTTTCTGTGAATGTTCAGAGATTATTATTTGCATTTTAAAAGAAAGCCCAAACCAAATAAAACCCTTCCTCCAGGTAAACCTTGAACATCTTCACATCAGGTTATGTGAGCAAGAATAGCACTAACGAACTGCCAGTGTATGGGGATATAAGAATGTTAAAGAGGCTTTTAAGTTTGAGATGAAAGTGTGTTCTTTTTCTTTAAGAAATCCCTGTCAAGACTGCAACAAAAGCTGAGAAAAACCAGGCTGCGCTCAGAAATACGCCTCAAACTACTCATGTTCCTCGGAGTCGAAACCCGAATCAAAAACGTCCAGAATATGCAGGCACGATGTTAAGAAACTCGAATTCAAATGCACGTCCCCCCAGAGGGCCTGATAACTGGGGCAAGAAAACATTACCTCTCCTTCCGAAGCGCCGTCCAACTCTGCTGGAAATGGTAACAATCTTAGTGCTAAAGTAATGCCTCCTGTACAAGAGTAGCCTTATTTGTGAGCAATTCTCCTCTTCCCTGTGGGAAGTCAGAGCAGTCTGTTAGCAAAGGTCCTGTCTTAAAAATAGTGAAGCAAGCGTTTCACTCAGAGAAGGTGTAGATGCTTAAACACACAAATAGAAATACCCCAGTGTACATTCAGAACAACTGACTTTGGTAAGCAAGAGATGACAGCTTAATCATGTGCCTAAAATGAGCTGCACAAAGGACAAAACCTTTATTCCTTCCTTTCCCCTCCCTGTGATAGGATCCAGTAGGGTTTGTTTGTGTGTGATCCCATCAGCCTTATTCTGATCTTCTTCCCTTTGCTCCTGGCTTTGCTCTTCAGCTGCCTTCCTCTGAGCACACAATTTTTTCAGATGCAGTCAAAGGGATCTTATTAAGGGTGTTGGTGACTTAAACTGTAGAGTGATGTTGAGCTGCAACCTGCACGTGCATGGGTTTCTTCTCTGTAGGTGTGTTTAGATCAATCTGAGGAAGTGACAGTACTGGTACCTTGAAGAGCAGGTTGGTGTCTCAGAAGGGTAAAAAGAGGTTTGTATGGGTGAGTCATAGAATCATAGAATGATTTGGGTTGGAAGGGATCTTCAAAAGTCATCTAGTTCCAATCCCCCTGCCATGGGCAGGGACACCCTCCACTACACCATGTTGCCCAAAGCCCCATCCAACCTGGCCTTGAACACTTCCAGGGAGGGGGCAGACACAGCTTCTCTGGGCAGCCTGTGCCAGTGCCTCACCACCCTCACAGTAAAGAATTTCTTCATTCTATCCCATCTAAAACTACCCTCTTTCACCTTAAAGCCATTACCCCTTGTCCTGTCACTACACTCCCTGATAAACAGTCCCTCACCAGCTTTCCTGTAGGCCCCTTCAGGTACTGGAAGGCTGCTGTAAGGTCTCCCTGAAGCCTTCTCTTCTCCAGGCTGAAGAACCCCAACTCTCTCAGCCTGTCCTCACAGGAGAGGTGCTCCAGCCCTCTGACCATCTTTGTGGCCCTCCTCTGGATTCACTCCAACAAGGTATCCAAGGTGTTAACGATTCTGTTCCCAGTAACAGTGCAAAGCATCTTGTTTGGAAGCTTGGTGGCTTTCTTTAGTATAAACAAAACTTCTATTGCATTTGGTATTGAAAAGCAGTATCAGATAGGTAGACTACCCTGATGATTCTGTAAACAGCCAGCATAGAGCTCCTCCATCAAGGGAAAACTTGCTCTGGGCAGAACACAGGAGAAAGCAGGGTGCCACTGACATCAGGGCTCTGAAACAGCACAGGATGTTTAGGGAAGAGATACCTGATAAGGCACATCCCAAGCTGCAGATGTGGGAGAAATCCCTTGATAGTCCTTTTAGCACATACTACCATTGCTGCCAAGAATTAAAGCTCCTAGTGACTGAAAAGGAAGTGTTTGCCCTTTGTGTAGCTCCCTAAGCGTGCAGTTGTCTTTATCTCTTGCTCTTCAAAGTTGTTGGTGATCAAAGCAGTGAGGACTCTGGAAAAAAGTCAGATGAAGTCCCACATGCTGAGAGAGGCTGGCAGAACACTGGAAGTCTGAATTGTAGCATGCCAGTGGAGTCCATTTTTAAAATTGCATTTTGCTGGGGTTTTTTGCCTTTTGATGTTGCTCAGAACTGTTGTTAAAGGATGTGTACTGTGGCTGTGAATCACAGAAGAGTGCCTGAGATTCATAGGTGGGCTTCCGCTGTTAGAAATGCTCAGTATATAAAAATCTTGAGGAAGCAAGGTTGAAATGTTACAATGAGTCACTGCTGAGAATTTATCTGAAGAGTGAGAAAGTGGAATTGCTAAGAAAAGGATATATCAGTGAAATGGTGCTTTAAAAAAAAATAAATATAAAGGGGAGGTAGGAGAAGAGCTGCAGATGTCTATTGGCAGTCATTCGGCAGTGAGCTTGGGCGCTGCTAAAACGTGTTTATTGTAGCCATGCAAACAGTAATGTGCGTTTAGCCATTCTGTATGCTGAGAAAATAAAAAGCTTGTGTAGCATCATTCCACTGATACCCATCCCCGTATTAAAAAATGTAATACAAAGATACAGTCTTTGACATGGTGATGGTGCATCCCATTTGTGCCTTTATTTGGCCATTTCAGCAGTTTGTCCCAGTCTGGCAAAGAGAACATCACTAGGCTGTCCCTTCTCTGCCCTCATGTGCATCTCTTAGTTCAGACAGGAGGTTTCTGAAGGCCCATTTTAGGTGTCAGCTGCTTGTAACACCTCTTAGTAACTAGTCTGTAGAAATATGCACACTGTAAAGTGGCTGGTTAAACCACTGTTGAAACTTATGGCAACAAACAAAAAAGCTTTTCTGTCACCTTACAAATTTAGCTAGATCTCCTGCAATGTGTAACACAGATCTCCTGCAAATGATCAGGTAGTTACAGATTTAGCCACTTGCTTTAAATGTGGTGGTTGTTCAGAGTACTAGTTCTGCTGACGCTTGCAAAGAAAAAAGGTTCTTCAGCCTTCTGGCTGATTTTTTTTTTTTAAGATGAAAACTTCAGAGAGGTTAAAGCTGATGAGGGAGACCTCTAGCACTTTGATTAAGCAACTAGACTTAAGTTGGTGGGTTATAGCCCAAACCAGTTACTGCTATTTAAATCCACAGTCTGGTATCTGATGAAACATGCCCTTTCCTTGTATTTATAAGTATTTTTTACTCTTAGGGGTTTTCTACTAAAAAATACATGAGATATTAGATTACAGGTAGAGTATAACCTGGAGAGTGTAGAAGATGCTAGTAGACTTGGTATCCTGATGTACTGGAATGCATGGCCTGGTATTATAGTCCATGATATGAGAACATTGTCATCTGGGTCTACAGTCAGATAATTGGGGGGAAATTCCTAGTATTTAGGTGTCTTCAGTGATGTTCTCTGCCACCTGAGCAAACTGAACCTGTCAGCTTCATCCAAAGATACCATCAGATTTGTCAGTTTGTTCTACCTGCCCTAGTGCATTAACAGTGCTAAATGAGCGGTGCTTAAATGTGTGTGCTTTGGGCACGTGAGTATTTTTCGTCCTTTTTAGTGATGCAGTCATGTGCCAGTACCATAGTGAATTGTGGCCGTTATGAGCCTCTATCGCTAGAAGTGGTGTTTGACCATCAACCTGTGCTGCTTTAGCAGCCTGCTGCTGCTGCTCGGAAGGGCAGCTCCCTCCCTGCTGCCTCCTCTCTGGATGCCTGGTCCCACCTCCTCTTCTCTGCTATGCTGGGCCTTTTGCTGACCCCGTTCAGTTTTTGACATGCACAACCCTTAAAAAAACCCACCTCAAACCATAAAAAAAACCCAGAACACCTCACTACTTGTTGCTAATTGTCAGGTTTGTTTTTTCCTGGCTGGTGAGTTGAACTGATGCAGTAAGGGGTCTGATCAGCGCAAGCTGGCATGAAGGAGGGAACAGCAAGCCCTTAGATCCCCCAGCCCAGCAAGCTGCGCAGTAATGCTGTCAAACACGCTCACTGGCTCTGCCAAAGCTCCAGTCAGTTGGTGGGAAAGCACCGAGCGTGGGAATACGTGGCTTTCCCGTGCTCTGCCTGGTAAGGCAGTTTCCTGCTCCATGTATCCAGGACTTGTATGAGGGAGCCAACTATTTAAATTCAGAGGTGCTCAAAATTACTGAGTAGAGCTGTGCATCTTGCTAGGCTTGTATCAGCTACACAGCAATAGAGGGAAATGTGCATCATTTTCTCTTCTTTCTTTCCAGTTACTGGCCCAGGACATCCGACATGAAAGGAATGTGATTTTGCAGTGTGTTCGATACCTCATCCAAAATAACGTGTTTGGACTTCATTTTAAGACAGAACCACAAGCTGAAACAGAGACTGAACAGTCCTCTACAACTACGGCAGAGTCTTTGACGGACACACTCAATGAATCTAATTGTTCTTGTAGCTCTGACCTTCAGTTAGCAGGAGGAGAAGATGCATTATTAATAGCCCAGGGTGAGAAAGCACCCGTGGATCAGACTTCACAGATGGCTCACTTGGCAGATGAGGACACGTGGGAAACCCCGTCAATTCAGTGTGAAGAAGCACTGTAGAGGATGTCTGTTCTGGACAATAAAAGCAAAGGCTTGCATTTTCTACCTGACTGATGCTTTTTGAAAGACATCAGTATAACAAAATAATCATTAAAATACATACTGAGAGTTGTTAAAACCACTTTTCTGTTCCGTTCTGCCCGAGGTGGCCGTTTCCTTGAGAAAAAGGCATCTGCGTTGAGTAATTGCGTTCCCCCATGGCAGAAAGGCAGCAGTGGCACAGAATATGACCTTCCCCAGAGTAGGTGTGGATCCCCACTTTTGAGCTTCAGAGCTATGAATGTTTTACCTTGTTATGAAGTATGTGTCAGTCCATCACCAGAACCAAGTAGTGTTGTAGTAGGATGGATCTTCCTCATGTGAAGTCATGGTCGGGCGTGTCTGGGAGTACCTGGGTGTCTTTAGAAGCATTTCAGTGTACTTTTGAAATGGTAATCCAGTAGACTTTTTTCCCCAGCTGTTACTGATATATCCAATAAAAATGTAATATGTCCAGTATAAAATGAAGAAATGAAATGGAAGATATAATTGACCTGGCTCTAAAAGTACTGCTTGCACCAGGAGTCTCCTTCTCTCTGAACAATTTAATTTAACTGAGCAGAGAAATGGAAGCGAGGGTGCAGACTGATGCAAGAAGCCTTTTTGAAAAATAAAGATACAATGACTGCTAAGTGCTTGCGTCAGTGCTAGGTTGCTGGTTGACCTCAGGTACTCAATATTAAGCCTTAGGCCTTAATTGCTGTTACAGTCAATCCCTGACAAATTTAAGTTTTGATGCAAACTCTTAGTATTAGGAATATTGTCAAAGTTTGGAAAGCTTACCAAGAGTTACTGGTTTGTCCCTTTTTAATATGCATTGGGAATTTATTAGTTGACCTGGGAGAAATTCTTCCTTGGTACATTGTTACGATGCTCCTACAGCATCCATTGATTTTTTTTTTAATTTTTTTCCATAGGTTTGTGCACACATCCATAGTGTTGTGAGCACTAAAAAAGCATCAGCCAAGGTTTAGAAACAAGTGTAGTCTTTTGATTACATTGTGCATTTGTCTGTCAGAATCCGTTCTTGTCAAGGGCAGGTGTTAGTTTGTCACATTGACACTGGAAACATGCCATGAAAATAATCTATTATCAAAACCTCCACTTCAGAATCTGCTCTTTTAGTCATGTTTAAATGTTGGAGTTAAATCTCAGGGACTGATTTTATTTTTTTGTTCTTTGGTAGAAGTCTAGCTTTCCATTCCACCATTTACAGAGGCTCACATGGGGTTTTTTTTGTTGCCTAATAACTGTATTTTCTTCCCTCTAGTTCCTTAACTTGTGCCATACATCTCATTTGTGGTGCATAGAAAACAAGAAATAGTTGAAAATTGTGTCCCACTGCTCAGCTATTTATAGCTACGACTGCATATTGTGTTTCTAATGCACTGTCTAAATTTATGGAATTATATAAATATCAACACCCTTGTAAAAGTTGTGTGTCTCAAGAATATATGTGCAGAATAGAAGCAGTGATCATAAACATTTATATTTGCAAGGCAGATGATTCATTCTTCCCATGATGATCCCACTTGCCATCTCAATCTCACTGACTTGCTTATGGCTCTCACAGTTTTACTGCGATGAAAATACCAGCAAAGGACGCTAAGCCACGGAGATCTGGCACTCGGGCAGAACCTGATTTGAGAGTGAAGTGGTACCAGTGCTGTTGAAAGCATGGGTAACAGCTGCAGGAAAAGAAATGGATGTCTTAGGATTGCTACTAAATTGCACTTTAAACAACCCTTAACATGCTTCTGTCCCTGTCGAGTTGATGGCAGAGCTTTTCTTTGACTGTACACTCTGAACTTGTGTTTAAAAAAAACCAAACCAAAAAACCTTTAATCTGAATTCTTTATACTGTTGTCATTATGGCTGTATATTAAACTTTCACATAAAACAAAAAACTTTGTCAGAAGAAAATCTTTTTAAAGTCTATTTCGTGTAGATAGGAAGCCGTAGGTTTCTTTTGTGGGAGATCTGTACACAGCATAAATCGGGAGTTTTAACCTAGGACTTGTTGCATACGTGCAGAACTGCTATTGTTCTCGTAGCGAACCATTTCTGCCCACTCATAGAGCAGATATGTGGAGAGATAACACTGCAGTGATGTTAACCCTAAATTGCAGTCGTGGCCAAAGAGAGAAGGTTTCTGTCCCTTCCTCTCCCTCACTTTACCTTTGCTGTTCTTCCAGGCCGCGTTCAGACTCCACGTACCCCTTCCTGCTATTCAAGAATGTGCTTTTAGTGCTTTGGATAGGAAAGCTGCCATAATGACCTTTTCTGGTACCATCAAATGCCTATAGGCTTCCCCAGTCCCTGCAACTTGCCTGTTCTGGGTTAAGAGGAGTGGGTTTTGTTTACCCCATTCTAATAAGATGCCTCTCTGTGGCTGTGTTAAGAAGAACTTGTTGCTTCTGACGTACTGGTTCCTGCAGCGTCTCCATTAAGCTTTGTGTAGCTTAACTTTCTCATTGTTTTGGTGTGGGGTGGTGGTTTGTGTTGAATTTTTTTTTGAGGTTTTTTTTTCCCCAGTGTTATTAGGAAAAAAAAAAAATCCTACTTCTCAGGCTTGGTGACTCACTTTAGATAAAAATATTCCAGTGACAACCTTCACACTTCTGAAATTTTATTTTTATCTTTCTTCTTTTATACCTTAGCTACTGAAAGTGTAATTGTGGGTGTTTAGTTTAAATTCAGTACCCTTGGGCTTTGGTGGTTTTTTTGTTTGTTTTAAATCCATCTCGCCTACTGAGCTAGAACAGTTGAGAGAAGGGGAAAAAAAGTAAAATCAGACTTTACTCACTTGTGGTAGTGTAGCTTAGGCAATCTGGGCTTTACTGTGGACAAAATCACTTACGCTACGGCACAGCTATTCCTGAGATGAGGGAGGGTGAGGGAAACAAGTGTTGTGCATTTCTAATCTGTATGATTAGGGACAATAACCAAAATACTGGAAATTTCTTGTAAATACATGAAGAAATGTTTTTACAGTGATGGGGAGTCAAACACTGGCACAGGTTGCCCAGAGAGGTTGTGGCATCTCGATCCTTGGGGATATGCAGAACCTGACGGGACGCAGCCCTGAGCAGCCTGCTGTGAATGACCCTGCTGCGAGCGAGAGTTGGACTGGATGATCTCCAGAGGTGCCCACCAGCCTCAGCAGCGCTGGGACTCCGCGGGCTGAAGGGGATGCGCTGCTCAAAATTACTTCTTGGTGTAAGACACCTGCTTTGGAAGCTCAGACCCTACTGAAATGACAGAGCAGGCAAACCCCGCAGGCTGCTTCCAGGATTGAAGAGAAGGTCCAAACTCAGCGTCCACGACAACGGACACGACTCTGTGGTTTACGTTTATCCCTAGTGTTTGCCTTTGCAAACTGATGCGCGGAGCTGAAGTTCAAGGTCGCACAGAGAAGGATGCTAAATCAAATGCTTTAACTCTCCTTGTGATGCAATTTGAGACGGGTGAATGAAAAATGCTACGTAACTGTTGGGTTTTGCTGTTACTTGGTGAGGTGAAAAGGAGTTGTGTCGGTCTGGGCATTCACTGATGTAGTCTGGGAGTGCTCAATACCTGAAAGAGACTCTCACTCTCCCTATTTTTCATTACTCTTCTGGCTTATGTTGTGTGATTCTTCCTAAATTGTCCTCTAATTCCTAAATACACCCTTCAGGCGGCGGCTCTTGTTTGGTAAGACAGCTCTTTTGGCATGATATAATTTTTCCATCTTTATTGTATATGTAAAGGAAGCTGTATAGGCTCTGTAACGGGCATGGCCTCTTGTATAAAAGCAATACCAGCTCCGTAAAATAAAGCTTGCATTGAGGAGTATCTGACACATCGAAACTCCGAAGTGGTTACAGGAGCGGTTGTTGGTTTGGGTGAGGGGAAATCCAGTACAGCTTTTAGCTGAACATTTTCTTTCAGGTTAACTAACATCATCATGAAGACACTGATCTGGGTACTTGTGGAAAATGAGGCAAGAAATTGGAACAAATGCAGTATGTAGTCAGAGGAAAACAGCAAATTTGTTTTCTGTTTGTCACAGCAAGCCAGGTACCCAGCTGTTAAACCTGCTTCCCCCGCTCCACTCGCACCACTTTACTTTCTAAACACGGGGGGATCTGCCTGAATAGCGGAAGTGTAACCTTGGCTTTGGTGGGGCTGGAAGAGAATTGCCACCATCAACGTTTGCCTGTGCTGATCCGCTGCTCTCATGACCAGCAAGTGTCTTGTTCAGGCCAGGGCGCCTTTTAAACTCTGCTTCCTCGGCAAACAGTTGGGGCGAAATAACCAGATTTCCTATTGGATTGACTTCTGGATGGATCTGGGCAAGTGGGATTTTATTTTTTCTTTTTCAGTTCAAGAGATGGCCTGAAAAATCCTCAGGTATGCCGGTTTGTAATTATTTCAGAGACTTCTTTGTCATGTCTGACCATAGTATAAAATTTTTGAGCCATGAGTTGCAGATTGGCGAAACTTTTATTTTGACATGGGACAAAGGCATTTTATTTCTGTTTTAATAGAAGCACGGAAGCCAGAGCAGATCCTCCTCAGCGTGGGAGAAGGTGACCCCCATCCCCAGGCTCCCAAGAGAGGGGCACTCGGAGCGGCGCCCTTGGGGTGTGCGGGGCCAGACAGCCCCATCTCTTGCCTCCCTGTGACTCCGCTTGGCCCAAAGCGGCTTCCCTCCTGGTGCAGGAAGAAGCAAGCTGCATCTCTCACCTGGGAGGCTGGACCTCTGCAAAGTGGAATTAAAAACAAAACAAAATCCAGAAGATGCTGGAGAGAGGAAATGTGATGCTTGGAGTGTTCCTGTGCAGGGAGACGCAGGGGTCCGCATCCTTGGGGTAATCCCTTCCTGAGCAAATGCTTTCGCTGACTCGCCTTGCTAATTAAAGCTGTCTGCTTCCTCCTCTGCCCGGGCTGGGGAGTCTGGTCCACGCTCTCTCGTCCGCTGGAGCTATTAAGTAAATTCAACCTGAATTTGAAAATAGCAGTGGGATTACTTAAACCACATTCCTCAGGAAGTTCGCTGTTGCTAAAACTCTTCATCCTGCTGTACTTAAATCTAAACCCTCTTCTTTATTTTTGTTTGGTCTCTTAGCCAAGAGATTTTTGACTTTTGAGGGCAAGATGTCAGTATTGTACCAGGCAACGTTGGAGGGAAGATGATTGCATCATATAGCGACAAAATATTATTGCAGCTTTCCAAAAGTGGAGGCTGTTTCCCAACCTTTCTATTAAAGCCAATTCATTCTGCATTTTGGTGCCTGTCTTGTCTTTTGTGCTATTAGGTGATACTGTTGACACAGATTTTCTCACAAGAGAGAATGAAATTTGTCTGCCCTTGCACCATGGAGAGAAAATACCAATATCATACGAAAAAAAATTATTTTTTTTTTTATTGCCCTTTGGTTTCATGGCCAGGAGCACGTTTTCCATCTCAGTTTCATATGACCCTTGCTGAGAACCTGGTATCTGTTAGCCTGGGACCTCCATCCACCCACAGCAGCTTATAGCTGGCGTCTGAGCTCCTGTGACACCCTCTGAGAAAACCCCGAGATGACCAGAATCAACGCTTCTGGTGCTTTCCAAGGAACAAAGGTGGTGTGGAGGGAGCAGCGTTTCGCTTCATGTATGTGTTTATTTTTAAAGTGGATTTTTAAAATGCTTGAGCATTATATTTGAACACAGATATTGGTAAAATAAGGTAAATATCCAATATTTATGAAATTAATATCCTCATATTGGTGGTTCTGGGGCCGTGCCAGGCAGGTACCCCATCCCCTTCACCTGTGGGAGGGCTCTCCACCTTCTGGCATGGAAAGTATTCGGGGTACCCTCTGCGTAGGCATCTTGCTGGAGCCTATGCTACGCAGTCAGACGTGGCGTAAGAAAAGCAATAATGTGAAAAGTGACTCTCCTCTTTTGGAAACAACTGAATCATTGTCGTCCTCGAAGTTAGAGACAGTGTGGAGCACAGGCTGTTCTCGGTGGAGGATTATGAGATTCAGTTGGGATTTAGGGATGGAAATGCACGCAGGATTTCCTTTTAAAAACCCTGTGCTTAAGTAGCTGGTTTGTTCCTATGCTAAAAACTAAAAATCTCAGGCTGGTGGGCCGCTTTCTGAATTTTTGGGGCGTTTTGGCTCACCAGCAGTTCGATGTACTGGCGTGCCATGTGCTAGAAATGCAGCAGCTCTGTAGTGGGGTTTCTTGCTGAGGGTGCTGCAATGATCTCCTTAATTGAAATACCAGAGTATGCACAGACAAAAAGGTGGGGGCAAGTCACCTGTGGAGGATAACACGGGGTGCCGGTACCCCTCTGGCCCAAGGGAGGGGAGCACTGGCGGGGTGCAGGCAGGCTCGAGGTTTCGGTGTGAGTGCGGACGGTGATGCTCCATCCTGTTCACAAAGGGAAGCCAAGGCATCAGCCCACTGACATGTCTGGGTCGCAAGGCCAAGGCGACATCCCTGTGACCCACTTTGAATTTACCACTTAATTCTTCTTCTCCAGCGCTATAAATAATTCAGCCTGAGGCAGTTCAACGGTGATAAATAGGACAATAAACCTCGTACTGCAGCAAAGGCTACAAAGAGAGCAGCGCTTTTTAATTGACTGTTGTGTGGTGACTAGGAAAAGCAGAGAAAACTCACTCAAGTGCTGCACGCAAACGTCACTGAGCACAAATTCTCCGATGGCTTTGAAGTTTCCTAGAGTAATTCAGCCCTTATCAACGGACGGTGTTTCACATAACATTGGAGGTTTGAACCAGATTACTTGTAAACCCAAAGTCTTCGCACGAACTAATTTAACCTCATGGGACCACCGTGAAGGTCCTGTTTTATATCTGGTAGGGTCTCTTCTCGGTCTGCTTCGCTCATTCTGCCTCCATGAGAGCCTGGTAAAACCTGAAGGCTGAAGGTAGGGAGTTCCTTGGCTCTTGCCGCCAAGCCTTGTGCTTAGATCGCTGCGCAACACCCGTCTCTCAATTAAAAGATGCTTTCTTTGCACTTGACACCCAGCACTGTTAGTTGGGTGTCCTTCCTGCCCAAGGCGTGAGCCAAACGCAAGAGAGACAGCAGTGGCTTTGCAGGGTTGGACCAGGAGGTTGTCCCAGCAACATTGGCTGCTTAAAATCTGTTTAAGGCTGCAGGTCCCACTCATGACTGATTGCCACCAACACCCCTGGTCCTAAGGGAAACACGACCTGCGCTGTCCTCTGGGCTACCAAGTGAGCCTTGAAAGCAGGAGCGAGCCGCAGGAGGCTGGGAAGGGTAGCACAGCCCTGGGTTGCGGTGTGAGCTCGCGCATGTCTGAGCGTGGAAAATAACCAGGCGTGCAGGAGGCTGGGTTTTTTTGGCAGTGGAGCAGAGGCACAGCATTCCTCCCTGTGGTTCTGGGGAGATCTGGTTAAAGCTTTCCGGCTCACTAGAGCTGCAGTTGTATCGTCTGAAGAACATCCCATGCGTTACAATTTTCTGCTCCCTGATGAGTTAGGCTCAGAGCTTTAGAAATACTGTTTTTCTGATGTGTGCCTAAATTTAGCTTAATTTTTAATGGTCTGCTAGACTTCTCTGTAGTTAGCTAACAAGATCTGGTTCAATAGGTTACTGTGCTACATCCGTGTCCGGTTTGACTTGCAGCTATGAGAAAACCAGGGCCAAGGGATCTTGGAGCCTGCGTTTGTACACCGCTTATGCTGCACTACTCCGGGAGCAGACGTGCCTCTGCTCTTTCCCCTGGTCCCGTCCAAGCATGGAGTCCCAGGGTGGCTCGTGGGAATGGCCTGTTTAATTTTATAAGCCTGGGATTTCTGCTTAGGGTCATGAGTGGTGGGGATGTAATCGGAGAAGAGCTGAGATCCGGGAAAACCACTTCTTGGCTGTTAATGGCTCCAGGAAGTAATGATAGAAAAGGCTTCTCCAGCCTCTGTCTCGTGCTGCCCTGAGAGCTGGGATTGCTGAGTAGCCTGAAATTTGGTCTGCTTCAGCAGGATCTTGGCCACCAGTAAGGGAGGCATTATGGGGCATGGTGTGGGAGAGGAGGGGAGGGAAGAGTAGGAGACGGTTCAGGCTCCGTAGCCAGCCCAGCTCTGATAGATGGCTTTGGGAATGCATTGCCCTATTAAGGGCAAGCAAATGAGAGGGTGCTGACTCATAAATACCCACAGTTTCTTGGGAGAAAAGACCCAAGAGACAGATGGGCAACCAGCCATTGGTTTCTGGATTCAAGAAGATGCTGACCAGCAGCCAATGACAGTATTTAAATATACATCTAAATCCGTAACTCCAGCAGCAGTAAGGATCAAAAGGGTTAACTATAATAAAAACCTAGCTTGGCATTGTGTCTTTTCACTGAGAATCACTGAAGTAAAGGTTTTCACTCTGACCCATGTAGTTGAGCTTGAAGGTCTCTAAATTCAGGCCAGCATTCCCCCTCAAGACTGCACTGACTTTTTCTTACAGCTCTTTCAAATATGTATTTAAAATGATCTTCCTAAAGCCATTTTGATCAACTGATATTTGCTATGTTTCAAACGAGACAGTAAGTTTCCATCCCACCTGATCTCTTGGTAAAGTGGGACAGTTTTGCTCATGGGTTGTGGTTTTCTTTTTTTCTTAATGGTTTTAACTGCACCACCAGGAAAAACTTCAGCATTGCCTTCAGCTTTATGTAGCATATATCAGAGAAGGAGCATAAATTCAGCAGGCTAACGGGGACAAAGGGTCATGGGAGTAGACCTTGGCAGATAAGCTGATGTGCGGAGCCTGGTCAGTACCTGGGTGGGTAATATATCACCGCCGCTGCAGAGCGAGAGGCCACCCGCTATTGCAGCTGAAATGGAAACCCCTGCAGTAACAGAGGTGGGGTTTCTCAGATGGATGGTGGTGGGGTGAGGTAGGTACGGGGGGGGGGGGGGTGTGGGCCCTTGCAAGCGCATACGTGAGGGAGACAGTGTCTCTGGTTTTTTTCACTCAGGTGAGTCTAATCCCTGAAATCACCTCCTGATCTCAACTAGAGATGCTAAACTCAGTATTAATGTTCAAAAAATTTGCTCTGCTCAACGGATAAGCTTTGGCCTCCAGAATCCCCTCTGGGACAGGAAGCACCAATATAAGAAGCCAAACCCCTGAAAGAAACCATTACCCTGGTCTTTCTCCCTGACAAAGCAATCATCTTGCACTTTGTGTTTTCTGTGGGAGGTGTGCTCATCCTGGGTACATCTTTAGGGGATAGCATATGCCCCTTTGAGTACCTTGACCTCAAATTCCTAATAGAGGTGCTCTGGCTTTCAAAACAAGGGTCCCTTCTTTTGTCTGCAAGGGTGATGACCTTATAGTTCTTGCATTTATGAATTCTCAGAAATGAAGCTGACGGGTGCTCTGTCAGCACCATTGCAGGCAAGAAGGTCCAATGGGGTTGTGTTGATGTCATTTGTAATCAATCACATCATTTGCAAATGGCTGTGTAGCGTTTAGACAGGTCATGGCACCAAAACACTGCTTGAAAAATTTAGCATTGGGTCTCTCTTGTGTTCCCTCTACAGCACTGTCTGTCTGTCTGGCAACCCCATACACATCCTCCACAGATCTTCAAGGCTAAAAGTGAGTGTTGGGTCTGATTTGCAGGTAGAAGGATCCCAACAGCTCAGGAAATTGTCTTGGAGGTCTTGAGCAATGCTGTGGGGAACCTTTTATCTCAGCAGAGTGGAGACCAGAGCACGGAGGTTGGAGAGCAGAGCAAATGCTAGCAGGCAGCAAGGTTTGGAGGGGAAGGGGATTCAGGGCAAGGTAAGGCACTCTTGGGTTAAAATGCAGTCCTTCAGCTCCAGTGGGACCACAGCGAGACGTACTCTGCGCCAGTACCTTCCTCTAGCAGGTCCCGGGCTATTACTGAAAGCTGTGAAAAACTCACCCTAGTGCTAAATTAGAAAATTGCTCCTCACAGCCCAAGTCAAAGATGGCTTGGTAAGCGGGAAGGAGCCTTGGGAAGACCCTTGGGGGACTGTGGCTTCCTCCTCCTTTCCCTCTGTTAACACTGCCCAGTGCGGCAAGCGTTCATGCGAGAGCTGCCACGTGCGATCTTCCTCCCTCCTTCCCCCATCAGCACTGCAGCTGCGTCCAGCCTCGTAGCTTCCCGTAATAGCAGCTATAACCAACCCTGTAGATCAGGCTCTGTAATTACGGGACCCAATGTGGAATAACAGGATGAGCATATTGGTCAGCAGCCACTTTGAGGAAACCATGCATGTACACCGAGGGGCCCCGGTAGGTGCTGAAAACGGTTCATGCTGAAATCCTGATCGGCCTCACAGTTTGTCTTAGTGGTGATTTGTGCTCTTGCTGTCTCCAAACGTAGCTGAGAATCAGCTCCCTCCTCCTCACCCTCCTCTGTTACCTTCTCAAAGGGCAACCGCAACCACACAGTGAGCCGCATCTCTTTGCAAAAGAGTTTGGAAATGCAAACAGCGGGCAAGGCTTCCATTTCCCTCTCCGTCCTCTATGACGGACATTTACAAAAGTGTATTCTGCAGAGCACTGATGTTGTGTCTCAGAGTTCAGACTTTCAGGCTTTTAGTCATTGATAAACAGAGTGATTACATGCTCTTTCTGGATGTGCTGTCTCTTCTGCAGTTAAATTGTTTGTTGCCATGGATATCGCTTTGTCTTGAGATACACATAACCAAAATGGATTTAAACAGACCCTCGTGGGTCAGTATTTCCATAGGAGCAAATGCACATCTTGAGGCTTCCTAGAATTATTTTACTTGTCCCTGATGCAAGGAGCATGAAGCACCCAGAGATTCAGCTGGAGAAATAATGGATGACCCTTAACTGTAGGGAAAGATGGAATAAATTTTGTAAATTATTTTGCTCAAACCCAGAAAGGTAAAGGAATCTCTCTGATCTCAGCAGCCAGAAAGATCAGGTAGAAGTTTGTCTATCATTTGTTCTCGACAATTTGAAACTACTTTTTCTTGCCAGTCCTATTTTTTTTTTTTTTAGAAGTGGCTTTCAGTCTGGGGTTTCCAAGATGTGTCGTATTGCAGCTCATAAATGGACTTGTGTTCTGGGTGAACAATAGTTGTTACTGTTTAATGCAGAGATTTGATAAAATTTGCTAATGACTGCTGCAGAAAACGGGCAGATTGAGTGAAGTTTCCAGTTTCTACCCAGGAGCAAAATCCCACTCCCTGGCTTATGAATTTCATTAGGTGGAACTAATTAAAGGGATGTTTCTTATTACCAAGATGAGAAGCAATCCAAGAGGAGTCCAGGGAGGTTTGTAGGCTGCAGCACAATTGCTCCGCTTTTAAATGCCGCGAAAGCGTTGTGTCCTATTTAATTTGACATTCCTTGTGTTTGTTTCTCTTCGTGACTCATAGCACAACACTGGCAGCAGGCCTAGGAAGTAGGTTATGGGATCTGGCGTGGGGACACTGGTAGATTGTATTCCAAGTGCTGTGCTTACATTGCACCACCAGCCATGAGAGCATCCAGCAAACGGTGTTCGTACTGCCCAGAAAGCTGGTGGCTTCAAAAATCAGATTAACAGCTGCAGCAGCGGGCCAAGGCAGGCTTGACTTAGCATTTAATTTGTCACATCTCTTAGCCTAGCTTGTTTAATACGAAACAATTTTAGTACGTGAATAAAAAAGCTCTGCAAAACATGCACTTCTTCTCCTAGCTGTCACATTCTGTTTTTAAGCGATAGATTGATCCCATCCAGCCTCTCACCTGTCCCCTGACAGAGACGCTGTGCTGCAGTCATCAGACCTGCACAAAAATAGGGTGATCAGGTAATTGTTGACAGAAATTGCACGAGGGCTCTGATTTCACCCACTGATGGCAGAGGGTGGCGTACGGCGGGTGGCAGCAGCTCTGCCTCAGCTCTCCAGCACTCTGTCTCTCTGGTACAGCCCGAGGGCTCAGGTCTTTTCTCCCCCTGGTTTAAGCTAATTAAAAGGCAAGGGCATCATGCTGCTCTTGTGGACTCTGAAGCTGAACACGCTAGTGGTACGTCTTGCGAAAGACTGGGTAGTTTATCTAGCATTGCTCTTAATTTGGTCTTCTGCAGCATAAAGAACTCACAGCAAAGCAAATACAGTGTTTAGGAGGGCCCTCAGGCTTTGCATAGATATTTCACGACCAATAAAAGTGGGGTATAAAGTACAGCTGGGCAGTAGGCTACGTCAAAGCCCACTTTCTTAACCCGACACGTAGAAGGACTAGCATTGGCATTCTGGTTGTCTGTCTTTGCTGATCTCTTCTAAAAGACAACAGATGATTTCCTGCAGCTCGGTGACAGAAAATGAGTAGTATTTGGGGAAAGCACCATGAGAAATGATCACTTGCAAGCAGAAGAAATAAAAGCATCATTAAAAGATATTTGTCTGTAGTGTCTACCACAATCATGCTGGTGGCTTCTTGTGTCACTCAAAATGGTGTGCGCATTTTGCAATGCAGATACTGAAAGGGTGCGTGCGTGCTCGTATGTGTACTGCTGGACATAGAGCTAAGACATCAGCTAAATTAAATTTAGTCTAGTTTTGTAAATTTATGGGGAATTTACAAAGTGACAGGTCAAGGGCAAGACATAACATTTGTGCTGGCTTATGAAGATCTGACTAACAACATTAATTTTGAGTGATTCAGGATTGAATTTTTTAAAAAATATTAACCACAATTCAGCTAAGCAATGAAGCAAAACAAAAACTATTTCCTATTGCCTTTCCTGGGGACTTGTTTTCTTAAGAGTTTCTAAAAAGCAGGCCTTGCCTTCAGGGCGACCATCCCAGGGTCAGCAGGAGCAGTACAAATCCAGCTCTTCTGCCACTGCGCAGCAACCAGCGCCCCAAAGGAACAGGAGTTTCCTTGGGAATCCATGGCAGCATGTACCCATCTTCTCAGGCGTTCCTGGAAATGCTTCTTGGCATTTTATTATGCTCTCAGGCACTCAGGGAAAATTTCAGAGAGCACTTAATTCTCCCTGAACTGAAACGTCTCCTTTATTTTTTTGCAAGCTGTAGGTGTGAAACGGCAGTTCACTGTTGGTGAACTCACACCAGCTCCGCTCTCCTTTCCCACAGTTGGAAACTGCCTGGCGGGCCATTCCCCCCTGCCTTTATTTATAGTTGCACAGCAAAGCATCTCTGGAGTACCAGAATACACAGAAAAAAGTGAAATTAAGCAAGTCATTAATACTTTACTTAGGTTTCTGTTTTTATGGTTATTTTGCAGCTTGGAAACAAAGACGAAAGCTAGCGCCATACCGTCAGCCAGCTGGGGACGGGACAAAACCTGGAGACACACACACACTCTCACACTGTCTCCTTTTAAATTCTTGACAAGATTTTTTTCAAAGCTTCCCAAACATCTGTCTGGCTTCCCTTTTTGAGAAGAGGAAATGGAAGACGGGAGCCATGACCGCGGCCATCGGAAGCGGTTGCAGAGCGGCCGCTCCAAGCGCTTGCTGTTGCAGCCGGCTTTCTGCCCGGGCGATGCTAGAAAACAGGTCCCGGGAACGGGTTCATCTGGTGCCAGAGTGGCAGATCCTTCTTCTCCGGGGAAAAATAATGGAAAACACATGATAGTTGGAGACTTACTTCAAGTTTCTGTTTTTTGAAATGTATTACATGTTTCAATGATAAGGGCAGTGAAAGGGCAGTCTGTCTTGTGCCACTGTGGGTCTTACAGCAGATTAAGCTCCATAAATGTTGTTACTTTGATTGCCGTATGGTCCAAATCAGTTTAGCACTGCTAAAACATTGAGTTATCCGTGAAAAGCAACCTCTGTCTCCAGCCAGGGCTATCAGCTCTTCAGCGTTCACTTTGACTTTCTCTGGAATAATGTGTTCCTCTCCAAGTCTGTAATTTTCTATGAAGAGAAACATTAGATAGAGGTCTGATTTATCAATTATCCCAATAAAAATTATGCGGCTTCCCATGGTAGGCTGATATTATTTTTAGAAATTACATTTTGCCCCACACTGAAATAATAAATGCCATACGATGATAATTTTTTTTTTTTTTAATCTTGTGCACATGAAATCAATGAGTTTATCCAACTGAGAGGAATTTCTTATCTTCCTTACTCTTCCCTTCTCAAGCACTGCTTCTCCCACAGGGAAAGGTGGTGTGTCAGCAGGATGCGCATTAAAAATGTAAGTGAGTGCACTTTCTTCTTGAAACTTTAGCACAAGGTCAGAAATATCCAAATGGAATAACCTGACTGTGGGGTTGAGAACTGCAGCCTGTCAAAACATCAACTCAGATAGAGCATTGATCACTTGACTATAAGAAACACATCTTGATAACAACTTTTTTCCCCTGCTGAATAGTGTGTTTTAAAAGTATATCTGAAAGATCAAATAACGCCCCATGCATCATTTTCCCCACCTCAGCATTGGATGGCTACACGGGAGGAACAATAATCAGTATTCCTGCTTTCCTGAGCTAGAAAATCCACCCATCTGCAGTCTTGCTGCTCCATCTTAAATAATGCAAACGTCCGTATGTGCATGTAATTTCTGCATGAGAACAGGATCTATAATAGCTAAGCAGTAAGCTCATAAGAAGCTCTGCCTCACCTGAAGGTATAATCCTTTGTTTGTGACATCCCAACTAGTTACCACTGGAAAGGATTATGGCTCCATGTGAGAAATGAACGGGACCAGTGGAACCTAAGAGGGCAAGAGACGGGTTTTTCCACACGTCAAAATGTCTCTAAGACACATTTATTAAAAGAAAAGGAGGCGCTTAGGTGAAGCTTTGCCCACAGGAATGCTCCTGAGTAAGTTTGCTCCTGGCATGTCTTGCTAATGCCTGCCTCTATCTTACTTGGACCTTATTGCCAAGGAGAAATGGATAAGCTGTGCAAATTTTAATGTAAGGAAAAATCTGAAATAGCAAAAGGCACCCATGCTTTAATCCTGTAGAAGTAACAATGATGAATGTTATCTGATGTGCTTTTACTGATATATTAAAATAAGGGTCTTTCAACTAAAAATCGAACCAGGTGAAACAGCAGAGACTCAAGATTTGACCTAAATTTCACGCTGGACAGTTTTGCGCATCCCCTGCCGAGCCCTACCGAGAGGCGCTGGCTTGCCCAGGGAAGGGGCGAGGTGTGTCTGGTGATGCGTCTCCCCGTCCAGCTCTCCTGCATGATGCAAACCTGCAGACCCAACCCCACAGGACTGTACTGGTAATTCCTGATTGTCCCGGGGACCCTTGGAGGATCTTTTAGTTTTTCAGAAAAGTGCAGCCTGCTCCAGCGACCTGGCCTCGCTCACATCTCGTATTATAAATACAGACTTGACCTCGTGGCCTGACTCTGTCCTCAAATGTTTGTGCCTGAAGGGTTGGAGTGTAATGCTATACCTCCCCATAGAAACAGGATAGAGGGAGATTTCTTGGAAACTGCTGGGACAGGCACCAAAAATAAAAGGCATCTGAGCAACAAGTGGAACCACACGGACACAGCGCTGCTCTTCTCTGTTTGCTTTTCTGCTTGGCGCTTTTATGTTATCTTTTCCTCTTCAGGACATTTGTGGGAGGCTATAAATATATAGAGTCTGTGCAGTTGTTACCGTAGAAATGAATCTCTCCCTGTGCACCAAGGTGTGCCTGGGGTCGGTGCCGTGATGGGGGGGGTTCTGCTGCTGGGCTGCTCCGGGAAGCCTCTCCCAGAGGTTTAAGGAAGGAAAAAGAGAACCTTGATGTTTTGAAGTTGGTACTGCTTACGTGGCACAAGTGAAGGCACTGTATAAGGGCTGGGGACGTTTGCCCAGATTCGGGATTGTAACATAGGGCTGGCTATTCTGTCTCCATCCCTGCCCCGTCACAGCTTGCACAGAAATCCCAGTGTGCCCACGGCGATGAGTGGTTGGGGCAGAGACTTGATTTCTTCTAAAATGTGCAGTGAAACATCATTACGAGGCCTGAATTACCCCCAAACTCTCAAGCCTGGGAAGGCTCCTGCCCAGAGACCTTCCCACGCGGCTGCATGCAGAGCACACAAAAATTCGCCTGCGCCTGTTTTACTGGGAACGCTACTTGTAGCTGTGAGCAAAACCACAAGATCAGTGATGAAATGCAACCTCTGCTGCTTTTCGTGGCAGGGTGCTGCAGCGTTATATGGTTTCAATTACAGTCCTGGGACCTGGATGGCCTGCGCGGGCATGCCGGGGATGTGCTTCCCCGCAAACGCCATGGGGCAGGTGGGAAAGCAGATCAGGCTCTTTCCTTCCAAACGCCGAGGCCACAATTCTGTCTGGGGCTGGATCACACTTGTGAAATGAATTTTACCACTTCAGGCTGAATATCCTCTCTGCTTAGTTTCTGGTTATGGAGTCCGGGCAGAAGCAAACCAAGCCAGAAGGGTGACCCAGACCTCTGCCTGCTAACTCTGAACCTGGATGCTGGTACTACCGAGCGGTGGCTGTGCACGGGATGTTGTGACTTTGTGCAACACCTGTAAAGTCCTCTGAAGCTTGGGAGCGAGGGTGGGAATGTTTTGCTCCATGAATAACTCCTCAACTCAGTGGAACAGGCCAGGCAGGCTAAATGAAAAATTATAGGGTGAATTTGGCCTCATAATCACACATAGATAATTTGCTGCTTGAACAGTCAGCTGAATACAAACAAGTCTACAATGTGCTTCATTAATTGGACCTATTTTTCTAGCAAGCCCCATGGAAATATGAAGTGGCTTCTCTCTGCAATTTGCGATATAGTTCGCTATTAAATGCATTCAGTTTAACTGTGGCAATGCGTCTCATTTTGGAAGCTTTCACAGCCACCATGTAAAAATAGCAGAAGACGGCAGAAACCAATTCCCCAGCACAGATGTCCTCCTCCATTTGCTGCGTGCTGTTGGAGCAGACAGGTGTGCTGGGTGAACCTAAGCTACAAAGCACAATAACACTGATGGCAGGGAGAGGTATTTTGGGACAAGTGGCTTTCCTCCACCAGTAGCACCACATGGGATAGGATGTCACAGGTTTTTGACTACCCGGACAGTCATGATGCCCTGTTTGACCTTCATCCAACTTTGGCTTTCCATCTGCAGTCACAGCGACAGACCGGTACCTCTCCGCACAGATATAGTGCCTAATGTTCATTACATCTGACTGTTTTATGCAGTAATCCCGTGACCTCCCAAAGATGAGATCATGCTGGGCTGCCATATATCAAACACTCGCATCAGCCTCTTGTTGACTTTGGCCATATGGTGTCAGAGCAATGAAACAAAAACATTTGTAACCTTGACACGCCGGGGCTTAAGACAGTAACTTAAAACATTTTTCCAGACTCGGGGGTACAAAGCCTTCTCTTTAAATGTACAGTTTATTTTAACCTGTGTGCTTTAGATTAGACAGAAGCCTATGAGTGGGTAAAGGCCAAAGCTGATTAGGAGCCAGGTGAGCTTGCCCAGCCCAGAGATCTGTGTTTTGATGACAGAATTTGGCCACTGCATCCCCAGCTATAAATGTCTATTACTTGGCACAACAAAAATAGACCTGCACAGTATTGGAGTGATTGGGTTGGTCCACCGCGCTGCACGGATCTGGGCTTTCAGCAATCTGGATATGACTGAAAAGGGGTCCAACTTTTTCAAAGAGCTCTGGTCTCAGTGTTGGCAGGTGGCATGTGGCCAAAAGGGGTGAACAGGAAGGAATGTGGGTTTGGGAGAATGAAAATAGTTGTCAAATATTTATCCAGCATCTTTCTTTTGCCCTTAAGGTGATTCCTAGTGGTGCACAATTGCTTTGCTGCAAGGAACATGCCTGAAGCAGCTTCTGGATGTTAAAGACCTGTGACAGATGATGAAGCTGTGGCTTTACACACCTCAGTGAGGAGAACAAGTCTCATTCATGGGGGAAGCAACAGCGCAGAGATATCTGAGGGAGAAGGTCTTATCTGCAAAAGCCAAATGTGCGCGCAGTTCGGTGACGATCTGTGAACTCGGTGACATTTGGCAGCCGAGAGCTTCCCCAGCCCTTAGTCCAGCTTTGGCACGGTGGGACGGGTGAGTAGTCTCTTGACCAAGACCTTCCAACTGCTTTCTCTGCACACGCGAGCAGCATGTCCCGGAGAACATTGGTGCAATTTCACAGCGCATATTTTTCAAGGACACGTACTGTGATGACATGTGTCACCCAGTGTCATCTGTGCCTGAAAAAATATGGCATTCAAGAGTAAACACTTGGCAGAAACAACAGCACAGGCTCAAATTTAGACAGGAATAATTTATGCTGCGCAGACCCTGGCTTTCTGGAAGGGGGCATGCTCTCTGGAAGGCAGGGAGGGAAATGTGTTGCTAATTTTGCTAGACAACTCCTGCCCTCCCCTCTTTTTCATTTTGTAGTTGCCAGCCTCCCTGGTTGCTCTTAAAATAGAAACGTCTGATGCCTTGTTTAGCTTATTCTGGGGGCCTGCGGGGAGGAGGAGGAGGAGAGAAATCCCCTCTCTGCGATGTGTCGCTCAGCCTCTTCCAGGAAGCCCTGCTGGGAATCGCATCCCAGTTTTCCACCTGCCCGCAGCTCCACAACCCCGTCCCTGCTCTCCTTTTCCTGCCCCGACTTTGTGCCAGGTTGGGGACTTCTCTGCCATCATCCCACTGTCTCACATCGCTCTCCAACACCTCCCAGGCACACTGCTGTCAGAGGTGCGGAGATGGTGACAACCGTCGTGTAAAGGGGGGACTTGTCCATGCCACGCAGGCACGGCACCCGCACCGGCAGCGGGGAGAGAAGCTCGAGATGGAGAAGGGGTATTTCAACGTGGTCGAGGCAGAGCTCTCCTTGCATTTCAATGAGCCTGTTATTGTTGCCTGCTTGTTTGCAGTTAATCTCCCCACACAGTATTAGCTTCAAGGATGGCTCGGTCATGTTGCCATGCTACTGAACACACTGAGTTAGCCATGAGGGGGGCAGATCGTGCCTCCAAACAGTTTGAGTGCTTCCCAATCCCCATACGGTGACTCGTGTAATGATTGGGGTTCTCCTTATTCCTCCCTCCCATGGGGAATCTCCTTTCCCCTTAGTACAGATGAGAAACCCAGCTTGGTCTTTGCTTTTCTGACGGAAATACATAGAGAAAGCGTGCAGGAGACTCCATGAGCCTTTCTCTGGGGAAGATGCAGACAACCCTCAGAGGCATGGAGCCCTCAGTGGAGAAGAGCTTGGGTGCTCTTTGTGAGCCCAAAGCAGCAGCACATCCCTCCCCAGAGGAGACACGCGTACGCTTGAGCACAGTGGAGGCGCGCCAGCCCATGGGACCATAGGTAGGCACATGCCCACCTCCCCTGTAGTCATGCTGCACTTACCCCATCCTGTTTGTCCCAGGGACAACCATGGGACGGTTCTCCGGAGAGGACACCCTGCTCCATAGGTGATCTGGAGTCTGCTTTTTTTCAGAAGGGGTTGTAACGCAGTCATGATGTCATTGGACTAAATTCCATCCAAGCCACGTTCTATATAATTTTCTAGTCCTTGTTGCCCTGCCAACTCAAAAGTTGTCCTACCTTCTAAAATCCTTAATTACAAAGCAATGGGGAATGTAATGGAGCATAAAAAATGCCAGTGAGAAATACATGCAGATGAAAAAAAAAAACCCACTTTGCTGGCAGAAATCCCCTGAACTCTGGAGATACAAGAAATTTCTCTCCTCGATTTCTCTCTCTTTTTACTGTTTAACAAGCTGCTCCCAACCTCACATTTGGTCTCAAGCTGAAGCGTCTGGTCAGGCCTTGGGAATGTAGTTTCTTTGTGCGCATTGCTACTCTGTTTGTTTTCTCATGGCTTTGCAACGAGGGAAGAGGAACAGGAGACAAATATTAAGGTTCAGCCCCAGTTGTATTCCCACCACTCAGTTAAGGACGACCTCAGTTTTGTGAGAATCAAGCAGGATCTCCCCAGTCGTGGGAATGTTTGTTTGTCGTGATGGAGACATGTAAAGCACTCAAACATGCTAGGACTGAAATGGCCAGCAGGCTTCCAACTACTTAAAAAACAAGGGGACATTAGAAATTTCTATTTAGATAGATGTGACAATGGCAGAAGCATGTGACAAGCCCATCCTAGCTCTGCTCCAGGACTGCAAACATAGTTTGGCCACGTGGCATCCGAGAGTAGGAAGTTTAAATTGGATTTTAATAATGCATTGCACTGTCTGACACCATGATGACTCAAAGGAAACCCACTCTGCTTACACCTTGAAGACTGCAGCCTGCAGCTGAATCCCAAAGTGCAGAGGAAATCTGCTATTTCTTTTCAAAGGAGTGTAAGCACTTTGCTATTAAGGAAAAAAAAAATACAATAAAAGCAAATGACTTGGGTTTGTCATTTCTGTTTTACAAAGGAAGTGGCAATTAGGTGACAGGTGTGTAAATTCCTGGCAATGCTGCTGAACACAAAACACACACTGACTTGAGTCTGTTCTTGGAAGTCCTTTACCAACCCATCCCCTAGAAGGAAACGATCATACTAAACCCATTATTTCCTCCTGAGCTCTGAAAAGTTGTATTTTTTTTTCCTCATTTGTTTCTCCAGAGAAACTGAAAGGTTTGGAGATTGAAAACATAATGATGGCTCTTAAAAGAAGCTGACTTAAAATTAGAGACTAACGCAAAAGACAGGAGAGATGAATTATGGTAGCTAACAAGGTTTGCCACTCCCTCCAAGCTTTGTGGTTTTCCAGCTTGAAACAGCTGTAAATCATTTCCACCTCTGACCTACGCAAAGCATCGTCTGTGGGTCCCAGTGCAACATGCATGGCTTGCACGGCCCCCTTTCACTCCTTCCTAGTATCACCTGGGTAAAGGCTTCAGCTCTTAAATAGATGGGGTAAATTATTAATCATGTGTGTTGTTTAACTAGCTACCACATAATTTTCACCTTCCAAACTGGGGTCAGCTAAAATCTTTTCTTCAGGATGAAAATAAGTTTGGATGCAGCCATGTGGGTTTCTCTGCAGCTTTTACTATGTGTTTGTTAAAGAAGGCTAAAAAAATGGTTCTCTCCATCTCTGTCCTCTGTACTTATTGCAGCTTGAATCGCAAAGACCACAATGGTGCATATTATTTTGAGGAGGTCTCACCAGGGCTCCCTGCAAGGGCAGGAGCCGTGCCTGGCCACCACCACCTCATGTGAGCTGCAGTCCCCGAGCCATGTTTGGGGGTGAGACGGACCTGGTCTGAAATCTGAGCTATCAAAGGTCTCTGCCTAACAGCGGAGATGGAGGCAGATGGGCTGTGAAACAAGGACGTGCTGTCTGAGGCAGAGGGAGCTGCAGGTGACCATCCCCGGAGCAGATGTAAGGCCAATCCCATCTTCACCGGTTGGCAGACCTTGCCACTGGACATCACCCTGAGCAGCTGTGAAATGCAGTGATTAGATGCAGGGCTAAAAGCTCCTCACAGCGAGAACCACTGCACGAAAGGTCGGTCAGTAACTGGGCTGGAGAGACATTACCCTTCAGTCCCTCCCTGCCCGAGCGCCTCAAGCCCCACCCTGTGCCACCAAATTTGGCATCACCAAAGTCTTGGTGCATTTGATCTGTAAATGAACCAGCCAGGCTCCAAGCTTCCAGGCTGACGTCCTTCCTGACCAGTGAAATTCAAAAGGAAACAATTAAAATTGGAGCTATTGATTGATGTTCCTTGTCTTGTGCATTGGCTGTGCTGGCATAAGCCCCTGAGCCATAATGTAGATAGTGCACACAAATCCACGGAGGAGACCAAAAATAAAGCTACCCCTGCTGCTGTTCATGTCACCTCTCAATGTCCTTGACAGTCGATACCTCCCTGGGAATACTGGGTGGTGGAGGATACAGGACACCTAAAATATGCCTTGCTCATGGCTTGGTTTTGGGCGTTGGGTGGGGGATTTCTTGTGGGTTTCTGGTTTGGTTTGGTTTTTTTAGGGAGAAGAAATATTTTCCTTCTTTTAGAAACTTCCTGCTGTTTTGTGTCCCCCCCTCCCCTTGAGCTCTTAACCTTAGCAATGATTGATATACACATATTTTAAGTGCATCAATCAGCATTTCAATCAGCTGAGCATGAAGCCTGAGATGACGGCTCTCTCTGCTATGGATGGTATGTGCAATTGGAGTCTGCTTTGGCTTTCTTTTTTGTCTGACGATGAAGAGGTGAAATAACTTGCTATATATTTAACTTTATGAGGGCTCAAAGGCTACATCACAGTGGTTGCATGGTGCCCTTACAGATGTTTACGGAAAGGAACAAAAGGGAATACTAAATTTAGGAACAATCAAGTTGGTAAAGACAGTAGCATTATAATTTTTCAGAAAAACCCAACCAATAGTGTACTAAGTATGTACACAGAAGTGTCTTGTGTAAAGCATGTAATGGCCTTAAACTGCAGTAGGAGAAATACTGGTATTAGGGTTAGGTATTAGGAAGAGCTGTCTGCATGGAAGGATAATGAAGCATCCGAACAGGCTGCCCTGGAAATGTTCAGGATCTCCATTGTTGCAGATTTTTAAGACCATTTTAGAAGGGCATTCACCAGAAATGAGACACATATGTTTAATCCTTTCACAGACAAAAGGAGTCTTCCAGTCCATTTTCCGTAATTCCTTACATTATTACATAAAACAGAGAAACTTCTATTTTCCAAGGCAAGATGGCAAAGTGATGGTTAGATATAGATAGCACCTTTCGTAAGACAAATTGGTTGATCTGAAAAAAAGTATTAAAAACTCAGGTTCAGAAATCCTTCTTCAGGTATGAAATAGAGGCAGCTTACTTCATAGCTGGGAGACTAAAATACACCCACAAACTTAAACTTGCAGCTTTCCTGGATAGCAAGAATCATTGTTGATACAGTTTTATGGTACATCACAATCCTCCTTAACTTTACATTCCAGGGGATGTAAATGAATTATCTACTTCCCTGGAGATGACCTATTGCCTTTCTTTCTCCTGCTAACATCCCTTCTTCTCCACCAGCATCAGCTACATTATCTTTCAGAGGTGTTCCATCTGCTATGTATCTAGCACACAGCTGCAGTAATGTACATGCAGATCTGAAGTTAGGGAAGGACCACTCCCACCGCATTTTTAAGGACAGCATTCTGGTCTCCTTGAGCCACGGATCTGGCTTCACGGCTTGATGTCTCCAAAACACTGCCTGCAGTCCCAGGGCATACACCCGCTCTGCAGGGGGAGGGTTTCTGGTCCATTGTGTTGGGTTTGCGTGGCAAGGTTTTGGTAGCGGGGGGGCTACAGGGGTGGCTTCTGTGAGAAGCTGCTAGAAGCTCCCCCTGTGTCTGACAGAGCCAATGCCAGCCGGCTCTAAGACGGGCCCGCCGCTGGCCAAGGCCAAGCCAATCAGCGCCTCTGTGATAACATATTTAAGAAGAAGAAAAACACTTAGAGAGAGAGAGCTTTTGCAGCCGGAGAGAGGAGTGAGAAGATGTAAGAAACTCTGCAGACACCAAGGTCAGTGCAGATGGAGGGGGAGGAGGAGCTCCAGGCGCCGGAGCAGAGATCCCCCTGCAGCCCGTGGTGAAGACCATGGTGAAGCAGGCTGTCCCCCTGCAGCCCATGGAGGAAGGATGAGGGGGTGTAGCAATTCCACCTGCAGCCCGTGGAGGACCCCACGCCGGAGCAGGTGGAGGCACCTGAAGGAGGCTGTGGCCCGTGGGAAGCCCACGCTGGAGCAAGTTCCAGGCCGGACCGGTGGACCCGTGAAGAGGGGAGCCCACGCCAGGGCAGGTTTGCTGGCAGGACTTGTGACCCCGTGGGGGACCCCACGCTGAAGCATTTTGCTCCTGAAGGTCTGCACCCCGTGAGAGGGACTCCATGCTGGAGCAGGGGAACAATGAGAGGAGTCCTCCCCCTGAGGATGAAGAGGTGGCAGAAACACCGTGAGATGAACTGACTGTAACCCCCACTCCCCATCCCCCTGTGCCGCTGAGGGGGGGGAAGGTTGAAGCCGGGAGTGAAGTTGAGCCCGGGAAGATGGGAGGGGTGGGGGGAGGTGTTTTAAGAGTTGATTTTATTTCTCATTCCTCTACTCTGTTTTGCCTAGTAATAAATTAGATGAATTCCCTCTCTAAGTTCGGTCTGTTTTGCTCGTGACGATAATTAGTGAGTGATCTCTCCCTGTCCTTATCTCGACCTACAAGCATTTTGTTATGCCTTTTCTCCCCTGTTTAGTGAATGAGGGGAGTGAGAGAGCGGCTCTGGTGGGCACCTGGCCTCCAGCCAGGGTCAACCCACTACATCCATCTTCTGCACCAGGGCAGCATCAGTCCTGACAGATGTCTGCCCACCTGTCAATGGTGGAGACCTTCGGGGATGGAGAAACCATAGCTTTCTCAGACAATCTTCTCCAGCGCTTCCTTATCTTCAGTTTTAGAAAGCCTTCCGTGCCCTACTGTCTAACTTCTCGGTTTTACCATTAAATAATGTTGTTCTAGACTGGGCTGCCCTCTGACTTCTCCCTGCTTGGTCCACCCATCATACAGCTTGTGTTTGAAGTACTGTTGCTCAAATCGTGCAGTTCAATCCCACTGAGGGCTTTGAGAGAAGATCATCAAGCAGAGCAGAGCAGAATTATCTTGTGTTTTCACATTAGGAAACTTGTGTTTATATATCCAGTATGAGACTTACTTACCTTTTTTACAGCAATGAGATATCGTTGAGTTATGCTCAGCCTATAGCCCACTTCCCCAAAACTGCTCCTGACCGGGTAATTCCCTGGTGTGATTTTGTGAAGTGTTTTTCTGCTGTGCGGTGCACAACTTTGTATTTGACTAGTCAAAACTGAGTCATACTATTTTGCAGGGGATTTCTTCAATTTTTTGTTTGTTCTTAATCTATTCACTAACTTACACGAAACCTCTTCCTACTTCAAATCACTAGCTAATGTCCCTTCTTTTCTATTCCCATGTTATTACGGAAAATGCAGAGTGCCATTGGACTTGGGACAGAGCCCACAGACCGCTGCCCGAAGGTCCTTTCAGTCTGACTGTGAGGTGAGGCTGTGGCATCAAGAACTACTCTCCAGCTATGATTTTCTAGCCACTCTTGCAACCACTTCAAATAATTTAATCTAGACCATACTTTCCCAGCTTTGAAAAGTCAAGATATGTGACATTTACTCATTCTCCCACTATCTTGTTGTGAAAACAAATTTAGATTGGCCTGACATGAAACAATTAGATCAGTTTGATGCATGCTGGCTGTTATTAATCTCCTTGTTTTCTCCCAAGCAGTTACAAAATTGTGTGTGATTTGTTCCAGGAGGGTTCATGGAAGTGAATGAAGTTGAGCAACATGAGCCACCGGAATTAATCTTGAACTCCTGAAGTCCACGGAGTCAGCCCAACCTCTGCCAGGAATGCCATGGCAAAGACGTGCTTTAGATCCCAGATATTTTGAATTTTCTCTGCGTTGCAAAATAATGGGATCTTTGATATTTAATTAAAGCAATTATCTTTCCTATCCATGCAGAAATGTGCCATAAGTATTTTGCAGGTAGAATAGGAGTGTTCAATACGAAACGCTCGAGCAGCTCCTGAAGCTGGTGGCAGAGCTGAAGTCGCCTCCCCCTTTGCTCGAGCAAAACTAACCCCTGACTCGCTCGCTGCAGGGCTCCTGGGGATCGCGTGTGCAACAGGAGCATGCCAGGCTTCTTGAAAGTCAAACAGGGAGGGGGGTGTTGGTTGCTGCAGGGGTTAGGCAGCAACTGAGGCTTTTGGTTCGATCTAATCAGGGTTTGGGTGTCCAGCGCTAAGGTTCTGTGTTCAGGCTCAGACCTTTGCTTGCCTGCCTTGTGCCCAGTTGTCATGTATTTATTTCCAAGGAACTGCAGTTGTCCATGAATAAGGAGGGCAGATCTGGGCCTTGAGAGAGAAAAAAACCCTCAATGTCTGAATAATTATTGTAAATGGAGGATCTATGCATGTTTTGGGGTGTGTGGGCAAGATGGAATCTTGTGGCTACCTGCAGCACAGCTGTGGGGCACTGAGGGGCTCTTAACCCAAATGGCTTGGTCTGGAAAAAAAATAGTCCTGCCATAGGTACTACTTTCACTGTTTCCCTTATTGCTGATCCAAGAATGTGTTTCAGGTCCTTAACTGTGATAGGAAATGATGAGGCGGCTTTGGGCAACGTGGTCTAGTGAGGGTGTCCCTGCCCATGGCAGGGGGGTTGGAACTAGATGATCTTTGAAGGTCCCTTCCAACCCAAACCATTCTATGATTCTATGATTCTATTAAATACTCTGGATCAGTAAATTGATCCTCAGCTCCCATGAGCAAGTTGCTCCTTTTACAGCACTCAGAAACACCCGGTGTGTTTTGGTTTTTCATTCCTGATGTTCTCCCACACCAAGTCTAGGTGATTTTACTCTTTTTTTTTATTTTATTCTATGACATGGTGTGTTTATTCCTATATATTTTTCTCCGAAGATCGCTGCAACAATACCGTGAAAGGGTCTGTGCAACCCCAGCCACGACAGGTGCGCTCAGCTGCTGCTGAAACTACGTAAGGCATCTAAAAATAAGTAAAAACACCAAGCTCCAGGGCGAATCCGGTTTCTTGGGATCTACTGCAGCCACAAAGGAAAAGGGGGCTGGCTAGAGCTGAACCCCCCGTCCAGACCCCTGCCTCGTGGCAGGGCGTGCTGAGCTCTGCCCCTTCCCACGCGTGTGCAAGGGGAGCTGACTCCTGCTATGGAAATGCTGCGGCTGGGCTGGCGTTTTCAGAGGAAGGTCTCATTTCTGACGTGCCAAACACTGGGTTTTGACAAGCCAGGCAATGTCCTCTTGGGATGTTTGCCTCCGCATAAGCCTTCTGGTTATAATCTGGGGGACGTGTAGAGATCACGCCTTAACTAAGAAAACAGTTCTGTTCTCACGTCAGAGGCTCCGGCACACCAGCACGTACGAGCACTCATTCCCTTTGAGCGGCACTGGTTTGTATCAAAAAAAAGGAAAAAAAAAAAAAAAAAAGTCAAGCAGGCAGCAGTTTTGCTCCTGTTGTTGCTTAAGCCACACAATCTGATGCCAAGGAGAGGATAGAGGGGGGCGCTGAATTTCCAAACACCCTTTCTGGGTAATCACCCTTCCTCTTTTCACATCCTCAGGGAAAGGCAGATTCTCATAACCACCATATTTGGGGGTTTTCTTACTTTCCTTTTTTTTTTTTTTTTTTAACAGTTTCAAATATTGTAGATCAGGCTTATGCAAAAAGACTAAAGAATATGACTGTATTCATCCCAAAGTGGTTATTCTTATGAGATAATTTGACTAATGAAAGTTTAATTGTGTTTCAGGGAACTGTATGCCATTGTGGTGCATTATTTTTGTACCTCACGGCTTGTGCTATTAAAAGATTGCAGCTGATACAGAATGATATGGGAGGATGCCAACTGGATTCAGAGTATTTAATCAGATTACTTTGGCTTTGAAATCTCTTCATTGGTTAGTTATAGAATTTCCTATTAATTTTAGGGTATTTCTGCTCAGTTTTTCAGGCTCTAATAGCATTAGCTTGAAACCTCAGGAATGATTTGGGGAGGAAGAGACATTTCATGTTCATGTTCTTATTCTGTTTTCCTTTAGTAATTTTTTTCTGAAGTCTCAGCTTGTGCAACTTTGGGATGGGTGTTGAATACCTTACAAAAGCATGCAAGAGCAGATTCTTTTAAAGGCTGTTGTCCACATATCTGATATCACCTGCCTTCACAGATTTGAAGGGCTTGACTCCATTTTCATTTGTAGCCTTTCATCCAGCTTTTAAATATTGAAGTTTCTTGTTTGAATAAAAAGCATGCAAGTGCAAAAGGCTTAAAATTCAGTCTTTTCCTCCCACTGATACAGTGGAGTGGAAGAAAACAGCTACTGGATGGATAACACTTGAGTGGAAGAAAAAAAGCGTCTACTAATGCTGGGTACCGCAAGCAGAAAGAGGAATATATGACTGGTGCTTAAGAGAAGCCCGACGGAGTTCATGTTGCTGGAAAAAAATGCCCACCAGAAAGGACATCAGATAACGGAGTACTTTGCCTAGCGAGGTAATTATGATTCAAACAGTAGATGTACTCAAGCCAAGATGAGATAAACTCTCCCAAAGCACGACGTAGGCTGCATGGCGGTGCAGGGGAAGGTGAGGGCCTGGCAGCCCCAGCCTGGTGGCCAGTGACCCGCTCCCCTTCCCCACCAACTCTCCATCGCCCTCAGCCTCTCCTGTTCATGGAGGGATGCGGGCAGGAGGCTGGCAGGGTGTGGGCAACGGGTCCTGCTGCATTTCACAGGAAACACCGTGGGAAGGCACCGGGACCAAGATAATCACCTAATAAAACCAAAATCAACCATGTTTTGGACAGAAGACAGACCGGTGCACCAAATAACGATGGCCAGGTCCCAATTCCCAAGGGTTTGTGCTTTATCTGAGTCTGTTTGCTCACTTCTTATTGGGTAGGGGTGTATCTGGTGCCTGTGCCGATGCCAGTCCTGGCTGGGTTTTTTTCAGCTTCTCATTACAGAGAAAAGGGAACTTCTGCTATGTTTAAAGAGCAGAGGTGGGAAGAAAACCCCAGTGACAGCATATGCCTTATGACAGCACTAGCACATTCATTGTGAAAGTGATGGGCAGCTAATGATGTCAGTGCAGGGAAAAAAAACAAATTGTGTGCGGTTTTTTTTTTTTTCTCTCAAAAGCTCTGGCCTGAGAAGGGGCTGCAGAAACAATCACAGCCTGTGAAATCAGGGCAGTATTTAAAAAAAGAAAAAAAGAGGTGGGAGGAGAAGGAGGATATATAAGTAGTGCCAGCTGGATGTGAAATCAATCTGGCATTTCAAAATAATGAAAATATTTCTTTCCCATTCATTTGGTCTGGCATGTAGCATCAGCACTGCTGCCACATCATCATTCAGAGTTAGCGCACCGGAAAGGAGACACCAGCAGAGACCCAATTGCTGCTCAGCCCCCCAGAACAGGACACGATTGTGGGATGGTGCAGCAGATACAGGACCACCAGGAAGGATGCTCCAAGCAGCAAGTACCCAAGTAGGAGCACTCCCTGGATCCAGGGCAGCAGATGGAGGGAGGTCCTCAGAAAAAAAAATAATTATATTTTGCAGTTTGCAGGAGTACCCACTGGAAAAGGGAGAGGTAGCTGCAGCTGAGATAAAAGAGGGCTGATGGCAATGGCACAGCCTTTCCTATGTAACATATTGCATTGAGTCAGGCCTCATTCAATCTAACATCTGTTTAGAGGTAAGTATTTAAAGTTTGAGCTTCCCATACACACAAAATGACAAAAATCTTTGCAATACATATGGCACAGCCTTGAGTCAGGCTCTGTTGGATGGTCTGAGCATCCCAATTTGCAACAGGAGGAATTAATTTCTTCAGTCTTCTTTAGCTTGACCCTCATTTCCAGCCACCTCACTTGGGGTTACACTTCCAACAGTAACTACCTTTCCAGTAAACCTACCCAGTCAGAGGTGCTAACCCAGATTTAGAAAATGGGAAATTATTCCTAGCCGTTTGGTCTTGATGTTAGGAAAGGCCTAGAACAAAATTTGAAGGACAAATAAAATTTAAATTAAAAGGGTGTTTGGAGGAAAAAAGCACACCTGTGAAATGCAGTTTAGATTTAGCAGAAGTAGCTCAAGTCAGCCTATTTTGATGGATAACTGATAGATGGGTAGATAACTCATAGATAACTGATTTACTAGGCATGAGAGATTAAGTAGTTTTAATATAGCTGAATTTCAAGAGATGGTTTTGATACAGAGATACGTGGAAAATTATCAGGGAAATTAATGAAGATGGGCATTAGTGTAAGAATGATGAGGTGGGTAAAGGTTTGGTTTACAGTGAGAAACAGCTTTTGTACTTCAGGAGACCATCAAGCCAGAGGGAACCTGCCAGTGGCATTCCTTACAGATAGGTCTTGGGTTCACTTTTCTTAAATACTTACATGACTGGTTTTGACACAGATAAATGGGAGCATGCTAATGCACCCTGCTTTAATTTGCTGTCACTACAGAGTAGGATCAAGGCAGTTTTTGGGAAGAACTGGATGAGTTTGAGGAGTGGGGTAATATGTGTGAGATGAGACGGGGTAACTGCAAAGTGATGCATGAAGGAAATGTTGTGCTCCGCTCTGGGAAATTTGTCCGTTGAAAATCATCCAGCCTGGAGATACCTGACCACTGGGCTTGACTATGGGTGACTATGGACAATGAATGTGAGGAGGCTGCATAAAATGCAAAGCAGCCCCAATAGGTCTGAAAGCCAGTACAAAGGAAAGAAGTACTATGAGCCCCAATGAAGGCGCTGGCAAGCCCTGACCTATACAACTCCAATTACTCACTTTCAAGAGAGAAATTTTACCGAAATCAAATGCAGATAAGGATGTAAAACTGGACTAAGGGGAAAAAAAATTGACCTAACTGATAAAAGGTGAATAAAAAGCTTTGGCTTGCTTTCCTTAGCAAAACTGATGCTGACAGGAGCTGTGGTTGCTGTCTATTGAAATAATGCAGGTAACCCCAAAGGAGGGATACGAACTATTTAAGCTAGGGAAACGGTTCACACAAAAGAAAATAGGTCTGGACTGGACGTTATTAGCTAAGGCTGGAAACTAGAGGATGTCTCCGGCTTGTGAGCAGCGAGGCTCTGGGACAGCCTTCAGACAGAGGCAAATGCCCAGCTGGCATGAAGATGGAGTTTGGGTGTAAGCAAGGGGGCAAGACTTGAGGTTATATGAATTTAATTCCCACCCCATCTTCTTCTGTTTGAGTAGCCAGTAATCCCTTGATGAGCCTCACAGTGGACTCTGTTTGCTCTGCACTGTATCAATGTTTATCTCATTCATAGCAGAAAAGGCAAACCTGGGAAATGGGAATTTCACTCCAAGGAGAAACGCCGCGGTGCCCTCACTCATGAGCTGTGAAGGACAGATCTGTCGCTGGGTTTCAGCAGACAGTTCTTCAGCCATCTTCCATTCATTGTTGGGAACGAGAGCTAAATAACTCCTAGCCTGTTTCATAATGAAGAGACTAGCCTCTCTAAGAGGTAAGACACTTCCTTTCTTTGCTTGAAACATCATGAACTTTCAAACTTGGCAAGGCTCTTTTGAAATTGATCTAATAATAAACCCAAACCTTCCATCGCACAAAAGCAATGAGTCTGAACTTGCCTGAACTTGCCTCGGGGAGCTGAGATCCAAAGCTCTGTCATTCCCTCAAAAGCCATTCTCCTCTTTGCAAGGACAGGATGTTGTTGTAACAGGGCATCCTTGCTGTTTGCTCAGCCTCCCTTCCTCGTGATGAAATCCCTCTATAGCGACTCTGGAGGTCCTTCTTCAGCTCCGTTTTTGGGAATACAATGTGCTGCCCAACTAATCCCCGCTCTTTTCTATGAGTGATTTATGGAGACTCGAAGGACATTGAGACTCAGCACATTCTCTGTTTTCCAAACGTTGGTGCAATGAGAGTGGTACTTTTCCTGCCAGTGGGAACCTGAAAGACCTGATGGGCTTTTCTGGCAGGACTCAATGTCAGTGAAAGGGGCGCCAAGCCGCCTGCGGAGCAAGAGGAAGTACAAATGTGTGTTTGCTTGGACTTCCACTGGGAACCACGGAAAAAATATTTTTACTTGATTTTACAGTTCAGTTTCTCGTTAGCACAATGCAAGCGCTCGGCCAGTAATCAGAAATGCCCTTGCTTAATTTGCATCGGTTCCCGTTCAGTTATTAAGCACAATTGATACTAGAAGAACAAAAAACCAGCCACCACATTGAAGAGTGAGAGAAATACTTCTTCTTTTCCCATCAATTTTTTTCTTGCAGTACTGGTTCTTTTTAAAAAAAGAGATTGGTCTTATGTCATCACACAGTATTTATTCTGGGAGGGAGGAGGTGAGTCTGCAATGTTTGTTCTAGGTATCTAAATTTAAATGACTAACTTAAGCACATAATCTCCCCAGGCTGCCTGTAAAAACCAGTGGAGAGGGAAGGGCTCCTCTAGTGAGCAGTTCAAAGGCTCTTGCTTAAGTGAGCAATATTTTATTACTATGCTGTGCAATATAACAGGTGTTTAGGGTTATATTTTATTTTACCTTCTTGCATGTCCCTGTTCTCCAGAATGATGTGAAAAGCACAAGTAGTTGTCTGTATATCTGGATTTGTTACCCACCATCTTCCTATATTTCATTATGCAAATCACAAATTACTAGAGAACAATGGAATGAAATACGTGACTTCCTTCCCCCTGTATAAAAACAAACAGCCCACTCCAATGCTGAATTTGAAGCTCAGCAATTTTACCTATGGGGGAATGGAAACCCATACCCTGTATTTGGAGATGGAAAGTGGATTTGGACTGATATGGGCCTGATCCAAATCTCACAGAAGATGGGAAGCCCATGATTTAGGAACTATTACACTAAATTATTCGCAAGTCAATTTTTCCCATCATCCTATTTGCACTGGAGACCACCAACAGATGCTTTTGGTGAATGCCGAAATGGGTTTGCAATAGCCAGGCTGTGACATTTGGTCACATCCCTAATCCTCCACAGCCAGAAGCCAGCTGAAGTCAGGTCTGACACACGAACGTTAGTTGCCCTTCTACTTGTTATCTTCACATTAACTATTAAAAATATATGTTTCCTTGCTGCCCATGTAATAGGGAGAAGCTATAGCTACAATATCTCGCCTTTAGGAAAGCAGTGTTCTTAGAAGAAAATCAAGGGGCAAGTGTTTAGATGAAATTACTGAGAGTACTTAGATAACAGTTACCAGGTGAACCCTGTCAAACTGGAAAGATTTATTGGGCTGGTTCCCTAGGGATATGGCCTGGGTTCAGGACTATTCAGTATTTTCATTAATAATTTGGATGAAGGGGTAGAGAGCCCCTTTGTTAGAATTTCAGCTAAGAGCAAGAGACACTAGGGAGGAGAGGATTAGCACTCAGGAGATCTCAGTAATTAGAAGAATGGTCTGGAAATAAACAGGATGCAATTTAGTGAAGACAAGTGCAAATCTGCACCTACGTTGAAATAATCAGCTCCACGGGGACACGGTGGGAGGGAGCAGCCAGGTAGCAGCTCTGCCACGAGGGAGCCGGGGGTTATGACGGAGCAATGACTCAGCTGTGGAAGGAAGAAACGTCGGGCTGGGCTGGACAGATGGGGATGTCGCATGTTAGGCACAGAGGGATAATCCCTTCGGCTGCACCACTGGGACCAGTTTCTGGCATTACTCCTCAGGAAAGATGTGGCCGCAGTCCTGAGGAGAGCAAGGCTGCAGAGAGCCTACAAACCAGCGCCCATGAGGAGAGAGAGAAAGCATTTGTGTTTAGCCTGGGGAAGGCAAGGCTGAAAGGTGACACGATAAAAATCTTCAAGCACAGTTAGTCTGCCAAAAAGAGGAAGGTGGTGAACTATTCTGTGTCCAGAAATTATCCTCTGTGGTTTAACCACGATTTTCTGTGGTTAGAAGAAAGAGAGGGAGAGAGAAATTGAGATGGTAGATAAGTTGACTTTACTGCTTTACTTATGAAGTGCCTTGGGGCACAAAGCACATGACTAAACATAGTCGAGTTACTGCAGCTTAATGAGTTATTGCCTGTTGGCTGAACCATAGTAATTAACCATGTGTGTGCTCTTAGCCTGCCTCAGTTGCCAGATGACATGGGCTCACTTAAATACTTGTGTTTTTCTTTACAGATGAGGCAGGCTGAAAGCTGGTGTAAGATCAGTGATTACAGCTCAGCTGATGGAGGGTGACTTCTAAGGGATGGAAACTGTCCTTAGTGCTCAGTGGTGATGCTGACACTGTTATACCTGGGTATTTAAAAAAGGGAGGTGACAAGGGAGGAGGAGCAGAAAACAGACCTAAATATGTAAAGTATGTTAATTTACAAGTTTATGTTAATAGGAAAGTGGTTCCATATGAGTGTATTGGAAATGTAGTAACCCTGAGTTTTATAAAAGATCTCATTGGTTTTTGTTTGGGAAGGCTTGCAATATGATAATTTCAAAAACATAGCATTAAGAATGCTACAGAAAACTGCACGCATTTCTCTTGCAACTGCACACACGCTTGCTTTAAGTCTCTCCTGTTTTTCTGGTGTTTTCCAGTAAATTATTCTTTTTGCCTCATATCCTTATGCTTCCCTCCAGTTGTTGCTCTTAACCATCAGTAGTGTCTGTTGTAGTTTCTCCTCTCAATGAGCCACCTTCTTCCTTTTACTGTGATGAGTAGTAGCCGTTGGAGTGGACCCTTCCTGGTGACGGTACGTATGGAGTATACAGTGCTCCAGGTTTCTTCTGATGTCCGTCCTTCCTTCCTTCCTTCCTTCCTTCCTTCCTTCCTTCCCCCCTTTTTTTCCCTTTGCTGTTGTTTTTCCACTGATATCACCAGTTTGAATTATGTTGCTAAGGATGAACACTTGGATTTCACAATCTTAGGGAAGTTTTTTGTTTGCAGCAGTATTTCTGTCTGGATGCTGTATGTTGTCCCTTTTAAAGCAAATTACTCTTTTGCTTATAGCATGCTATTTAGGGAGGCACCAGGCTTGGCAAATTTGCTTCATGGACATACTCGAGAAGTGCTATGTGAAATGGAAGCAGAGACTTACACTTTGTTAGTTTGCCGCTGTTTTACAGAATCACATAAATTAGCCTGGAGATGACTTCAGGAAGTTCTCTCGTTCCTTTCTGTGCTCAGGGCAGGATCAAATACATCACCGCCCTTTCTGACTGATGTTTGTCTAACCTGTTTCTGAAACCCTGCAGTGGTGCAAACTCCAGTCCCTCTGGACAACCTTTCCCTGTACCGTCCTATCTTCGACCACTCCATCTGATCCAAAATACATAGCTGATGACAAGTTACACACAGTTCAGCCTAAACCAGCCAAACTACATTCATTTGCTGCTGTGATCCTTTCAATTTTCTGTAGGAAAGAAATGCTAGAAATCCTCATAGAGATTATCTGATAGCATAAATGTTTTGTAATCTAATTTAGTTTAAAGATGATTGTTTTCCCTTCAGGACATAGATTTTTGCATTGGGAGAGAAACTACGAGATACCAGGAGATATAATGCAACAGTAGTAATATATACATTGCATTTCTTAAATGCTTGCAACATGGGAACAAGTTCTCAGTCACTGGTTTCATAGCTGTGGCTTATGTATGTGGAAGGAGGTGCTATTATGTACCTGTTCATAATAGGTATAATTTGCAGCCCCGAGGAGAAGGACTTGGGGCTATTGATTGATGAGAAGCTCAACATGAGCCGGCAGTGTGCGCTTGCAGCCCAGAAAGCCAACCGTGTCCTGGGCTGCATCAAAAGCAGTGTGACCAGCAGGTCAAGGGAGGTGACTCTGCCCCTCTACTCCGCTCTTGTGAGACCCCACCTGGAGTACTGCGTCCAGCTCTGGGGGCCCCAGTACAGGAGAGACATGGAGCTGTTGGAGAGAGTCCAGAGGAGGGCCACGAAGCTGATCAGAGGGCTGGAGCACCTCTCCTGTGAGGACAGGCTGAGAGAGTTGGTCTTGTTCAGCCTGGAGAAAAGAAGGCTCCAGGGAGATCTAATTGCGGCCTTCCAGTACCTGAAGGGGCCTACAGGAAAGCTGGAGAGGGACTGTTTATCAGGGAGTGTAGTGATAGGACAAGGGGTAATGGGTTTAAGCTGAAGGAGGGTCGATTTAGATTAGATGTTAGGAAGAAATTCTTTACTGTGAGGGTGGTGAGGCACGGGCACAGGTTGCCCAGAGAAGCTGTGGCTGCCCCCTCCCTGGAAGTGTTCAAGGCCAGGTTGGATGGGGCTTTGGGCAACCTGGTCTAGTGGAGGGTGTCCCTGCCCATGGCAGGGGGGTTGGAACTAGATGATCTTTAAGGTCCCTTCCAACCCAAGCCATTCTGTGATTCTATGATTCTATTCAGTGTTAGGCTTCCTTGCTTTCTCAGATACACACTGTAGACTGAGGATGTGTGATTTAGTTGGAGCTGAAATTTAGTCTGGGTGCGGGGAGTCTGTCTGCTGTAGTACGGAAATAATTAGCATCTGCATGAAGTTCGTATCCAGATGTGGATCTGCAGTGGGGGAAAGTCTGCGGCTGATTCGAGTTGGGGTTTGTCTGATCTCTAGTTTTACTGCAAAGAAATTTTATCTTAAAACAGTACTCTCACAGAGTCCTTCCAGTACTGCTAATCCCCATCAGGTATTACCAACGAAATATCAGACAATAAGCGCTACATGGAGATCCAAAGTGAAACTGTCATACAAGAAGAACGTGAGAACTGCTGAGCAGACTGTGTTTCTAGTTATCTGAGAACAACTGTATATCTACAAGTAGCTGAAATTATGATGCTAGTATGATCCTGTCACGTCCTTCAGCAGATACATTTTGTACAGACAGATCCTAGTACAGACAGATAGATTACAGAACAAATAAACCATTTTCTCCCCCTGCCTATAGAAGGAACCGTATGCAGCTTGAAAGTGAGGGGTGATGCTGGAAAAATGATGATTGAACTCAGAGGTCATCTTAAAACTGATGAAAGCCTATTTCTTATATAACAAGTAGGAAACTTCTGGGATTTATTCCTGCAGAAGGCTATGGGTACTGGTGCTACCAGCTAGTTCAAGAAGCAGTTAGATGTATTCGTGGACAACAGGTCTGTGAAGAGATACTAAAGGGAATAAGCAGGGTTGTACGCACTAAATTCCCTACGCAGCGTGTCCTACCACCACCAACAGAGGCAGGATATGGGGTGAGGTGGGCCATCAGATATGGGGCCCCAGTCACGCAAGTCTGATATTCTTATGAACTGCATCTCTTCCCCATCCCCTCTGTCCTGCCTATGACTCCAGAGCCAAACCTACCAATCACAGGGGTAAAAAGGTTCTTTGCTGGGCTTGCAATAGTCTGCAAAACTGGAGCTGGCCTATGAGGAAGTGGCTAATTGGGGTCATTGGCATAAGGGATAATAGATCAGGATCTAGGTTAAGGGTACTTAGATCTACGAGGATCATTGTCCAAGGACAGTTGTAGAGAAAGGTTGGTGATAGCAAAACACAGTCTGGGAACACCTAGCTTTATGCTGGGGTTTGCATCTGGATTCCTCATTCTCTGCTCTGGGAGAGGAGAGGAGGGACAGACTATTGGACAAACAGCCTGTCTGTATTTTGCTTTGGTGAGGGTTAGAAATGCAATGTATTTTCCAGAGCTCACATCATCAAATAATTCTCAGTAGTGTTACAAATAACGCTGTTTCAGGTCTGTGAGGGATTTACGGACAAGAGCCAAAGACCCTTGAAATTGATATCAATAATTCTGCTGCTCAAGCTGAAGGCAAATCTCCAGCAGCTGTCAGGGGCTGTGTTTTTTTATACCCCCTCTAGCCGCAAGGAGGCAAGACCATCATAATTAGCTGCTAATTGAGAAGCCTGCATCTGAAAAGCACAATTTCAGAGAACAAAGAGCCAGAGAGGCCCATTTCCAGGGCCAATTAGAATTAATTCATCGCTATAAGTAGACGAGCTTCCACAGTCCTGGGACTTTCTCTTGCCCTCTCCTGAAACACTAGTCTAAACATATGCATACCAATCGTTAAAGGCTCAACGTGACTTGTGTGGCTCTTGTGCAATACAGAAATAGCACTGCTTGTTAAAAATGAGTCTCATTTTCATTGTTTTTGCAGCCCATGGCTATGACTGCAGCCTCTGGTACCTGCACTCAGGTGTGAAGCCTTCTGCCTTCACTGCCTCTGGGGGGTATCGTGGCACTTGTCCACGCGGGGACTTCAGTACCACAGTGCTCACCCGGGCTTACGGCGAGTGCCCAAGCGGTTTTGCTACCTGCCCTTCCTTCCTTTTGTGAATCTGTGTACCAACAAACAAAGTGACAACCTCAGCACTTTTTTTTACTACTGCAGGAGCAGAGCTTTTAGAGAAGAACAGGTCTGCAAAACCAGGCCACACTGTCTGTTGCACCCTCCTGAAGACGGCTCAGGGAGGACTAACTTCAGGTACCTCCATGAGCTGCTGGAGTCCATTGTTTTTTCCCCCAAAAGGTCCACTGCAGCAGTTTTCCCACCTAAACTGGGTGTCCACCAGAGTCCCCAGTAGCCTTCAGGTGGTGAGGACACAGGCTGCAGCTGCCAGTCTTCATGTGGTCTCTTAAAAGCCTTCAAGAGCTGATTTTATTCTTTAAGGCCTGACGTTAAAAAGCCCCAAGAAAATCTAGACAGTAAACATCTCAGAAACAGGTCAACCTACAATATTCATATCTTATTTGAGATCACTATGCCTCTCTTATTTCTGTTTAGGCAACTGCTCACCAGTCCAGCACCTCTCATTGCTTGAGGACTGAGCCGATGCAAAAGCACTCCAGCGAGACAATGAACCAGATTGTTCCCGTATGGAAACCAAAATTTTCAAAATGCCTCCATTTTTGGTGCTTCCATTTTTAGTTGCCCAATATAAAGTGCTTTTAAAAAGAGCCTGATTTTTTTCACAACTGTTTCCAAATCAATTACCATCTTGATCTTTTTTGGGTCCGTAGCTTGAAGCAACTTGAAGTAATTGCAGTCTTCCAAAGATAGGTGTTCACAGTTCACAGTTTAATTGTGGGTGTCGGAAGCTGATGCTCCTAAAGCAGACAAGTGGCTTAATTTGCAGGAGTCTGTACTTCTCAGTAGTTGTGAGGTGCCTCATTTGTGGCTCCAAATATAGATGCACTTCTATATCTTTAGTTACCCACAACTGAAAATCTGGTGTGTGATACCTCTGCGAGCATGTGCTGGGGCACATGTGAACACCACATTGCTGAGGTCAAGAGACTCTAAGCTTATTTAGATTTCCTATTGAAGAAAACTGATTTTTTTTTTTTTTTTTGGGGGGGGGAAATTCCAAAGGATTTTCTGCCCACAGGTACTTATCTGGACTATTAAATTGCAAAAACAATCTTTCAATGCTTTTCTACATGGCGTAGGCATGTCCTCCTTTCTGTGCAGTGTATCTCGTACGTTATTACACAATTCCCATATGCTCATTTTGGTAAGGGATGCTATCTACTGTCATAAACGAGGCCAACCTGCCTTACCTTGGCTTGGCTGAGAGGGGATCCAGCTGCTGCAATCTGTGCCTGCATTAAGGCTCCAGCTGGAACCGAACCCAACTGTAACCCCTCTGCTCCCCTTCCCCTGCCTCCAGGACCCCAAGTCCCCTTCTGCATAGCAGCTTCAGCCTGAGAGTTAGGACTTCATATTTCCATCTGACCTGGAGGACCAGACCTGATTCCTCGAACTTCCCTATCGCTTAGGGCTGTGTTTTGCCAGGACCCCACTAAAGTTTTACAGATAGCTTGAGTCTTCAGGTGCTGCATGCTGGGTAAAAGCAACTTGGCAGGCAGAGAGCTGGTTTGTACAGGATTGCCAAACACAGTGATGCTCCTCACTTATGAGGCAAAATAGCACTCTCACCTTCATACAGCCATCACTCCTGCCCTGCCACCCCACACTGGTGGCATGGGTCTGCGACCCATCACTTCTGACCTGGTTTGTGCTGCTACAAACCCAGATGCTCCCCACAACAGGAGCTTCCCATCGCTTTCTGGGAGGCTTCCATCAATTTCCTTCACCAAACATCTGGATTCCCCATGCGGTCTTCAGTAACTTTACACTGCTCCAGTCATGCGGACGAACAGGGACAAGATGACTTGACAAGGTCCCAAGTAGTTCACTCTTGCCAAACACCAGAACTTCCTTCCCGTTTACGCATCTGATTCCTGCTGCATTGCCTGCAGTCCTACCTTCAGCTGCTGCTTGAAACACTGAGGAGCAGTCACAGCGGGACTCGTGGTTTTCTGTGAGGTCCCGGTGGCTCGTGTTTGCTGGATTTGTTTCTATCTGCAGTGGCTCGCATTTCTTATGTTAGGTCAGCAAAGCTGGGTAAGGTCGTACAGAAGCCTAATTTTAAAGACTTTAAAGCTATTTTTATCTAACATCTCACTGACCTAGCCTGTGGCAGAGCAATCAGATGACTACAGAGCCAACTGCTTGTTGGGCATTGTTCTCCTCCTGACCTTAGGTCTCTTCCTCTTGAAGGCATGAAGCATGGTATCAAATGAAAACTCTTTCCATGGGTTGTAAAAGTTTCTGTAACACCTTTTTTTTCCTCCCCACTTTGTGCACAAATGAGCTTACTGATTTGGATTAGAAGCGGAACCAGAGATACTGAAATACCATTACGATGGTGCTGGGACTGCACTGTACCTAAGTGATACCATATGTTGGCCTGCTTCTAGCAGTGTTTACTGTGTGACTACATCAACTCAGTAGGGATCTGTCTGGAAAAACAGTCAGGGTGGAAAAGAATAGCTGAAGAGAGCCTCTCTGAGCAAGCGCTGAAAGAGCTGCTACGGGCAGTGCCAGAATCACTGTCTTTGATGACTTTGTTTCCAAACCAGCCAACCTGTAGAATTGGTTATGACCAAGAAAGGAAGAAGACTGTTCCAAACTGCACTCAGGAGACGTCTTTGCTCCTTGTTACTTTGTCTGTATGCAATTATGATCATCAACCATGGGGATGGCACCCAGCCAGAATACCAAATACCACTTCGGCGTGACATTGCATGGCAGGAGACTGCGACCTGCAACAGGATAGAAGCTGAAAGCTGGCAAGCGGCTCCAAGCTTCGTATCTAAACCCCATCTGTCGTATTAAGAGGTGTCCATAGATTTCAATGCCTGCTTTCTGTAGGACAGTCAGACAAACTCCCTACACCCAGACTGAAAGCCAAAGGTGGCAACGACAAAACTCCCATTGCCAGCTTTGGATATAGGCTTAACAAATCAGCTGGCCACACTTTGGTCTGTTGTGAAGGGGAATAAATCCTTATATATATATATATATATATATATATATATATAAAAAGTCCTTATAGTCATGCACAGGAGGATGGCTGATACCTCATTTATATTTCATGATTACTGCAATTATAACATTTCTAAATTTAAGCAGAACTTTTCTTGCACTGTTCCCTAAACATTTCCTTTTGAAGTCTTTCATTTACTCCCATTATGAGGTTCAAAATGTCCCAAAGTCTGAAAGATATTTGATTCAATCCTGCAGCTGCCGTCCCAACAAACATGTAAATAAAACAAAGAATCTGTGAATGAGGATCTCAAGCAGTTGTGGGGAGGATTAGGGATTAGTGAAAGATGATTCTGCCATTGTTCTCCTAATTGATAAAAGACGGACCACTGTTATTTTGAATAATGCTGCTACCACACAAGCCTCAAGCAACTTAGCAGAAGATCCTGTGTAATCGAGAAGAATCGCTTCTGGATGTTGAAAACATTCCTGTGAAGTTACTCCACTCCGAGTGCTTAAAAATAAGGAGCAAAGTGAGTGAGGTGGTATCTCTGCTTCCTCTTTTTAATTGAAAAAATTGCTTTCAGATTAACCCACTTCATTTTTCCTCTGAAAGTTGCCTTTCCCGAGCTGCATCTCTTATGTGCCTGAGCTCCTTTCCAGCCCTGCCACAACCCCAAGGTATGCTTTGATGCTACATCGCTCCTGCCTGGTCAGTCACTCCTCCCCTCCCAAGCCCAGAAGAGCTGGAGAAAATATAAAAGCAACTCTGTGTGATCCCCCTCCCGCAGAAGTTTTCCTTCCAGTGCTTGTTCATCACCTGAACTTGGTACCAGGCACATTCATGTTTATAACAGCAAAAGCAGCTAAGCAAATTGGATGACATTACAAAGAACTCAAGATATCTTTATAAGGTGTACTTAGAAATGTACACCTATATTTACTCCGAACATCAGCTCCTCTGTGGAATATCGCTGCATATTTAAAAGGAATTCAAAAGAAAATATGTGAAAGGGAGCGGCACACTTGTACAATCTGTGAGCACCATCCTAATGCAGAGGTCATATTTTAGAGGACAAAAACAAGGTGCCTGGCAACTCAAAATAGCCATCTGTAAATTCAGAGTGTGTTTAAACATGGGATTTAAAAAGCAGCTCATCTCTGTGGGATATCTGAGCAAATCTTAACACAAACCTTACTAACTTGGCCTTTCAGGAGGTCCCAAGACAAACCAGCTGCTGACCCCCAAAGCTTCTCATGGGATTTTGGCAGGATCATGTGTGCAACACACTCCAAGTAGGGCTGGTCCCCTATGAGCTTTGACCAAATGCCTCCACGCAAGCCTCTGGGGTGAACGTGCAGGGTGAGGACCAGTCCATCCCTTTGAAGCTGAAGTGGTGGCTCTTGATTTAGAGCTGTAGCAGCATCTGTCTGGTTGGTGGGCATTGGTCTCAGGTGGGGAAGACGGAGAAAACATTTCCTCAGTGAAACTGGAGCAACGATGAGCGAGAGCCACCAAAGGGCTTAGGAAGTTGTGCTGCTTTATATATATATGATATCATAGCAAGTTAGACACTGCATTGAGCGAGCTCCCATTAAGCATGCCTCGCCTCCTTCCCAGGTCCACCACATAAATATCTATGTCCTCCCGGGGCTGATCTAGGTGCCAAATTTGCTTTCAATACCATTGTGTGGACCTAAGACCATGTCATCTCCAGTTTAAGGTGTCTTTTGTGGCAAGGCTCCAGGGAAGTTTTAGGTCCATGCATGTCAAATGAAAAATGGCCATAAATTATTCTCCCTTTCTCCCTCCCAAAAACAAGTGTGTAAATAAACCAGCTGAAGGCAAAGGCTGTGATTTTCCTTGCATTCTTCTAGCTAGAACCTCCTGTCCTTCCCCTCATGTCATTCAGGGGAAAAAAAGATGTCTCTGCTTCTGGTTGTCTGGCAGCTGCTCACAAGCCTGCAAGAGAAGTGTAGAGTGATGTGCTGGGGAAATCTGACTCCCAGTGCGACAAGGACTTGCAAGCAGAAAGAGAACTGCTGAATATGTACAGAGGAGCTAAACAGTCACCAATGGTCCCCTAAAACTCCAAGGAAAGCATCTGATATGCCTAAGTGGATGGCATGAGCAGTTGGGTGAAATTAAGAAAGAGAAGTTATAGGAATTGAAATCAGGGAGCTTTTATTAAGAGTGGATTTTATACTTTCTATTAATAGCACCCCAGGAGAAGAGCAAAAGCTGTGTGACTTCAAAATTTTAAAACTGGGCAAGACAAAGCCCTAGTGGATAAAACAGAGTCAATAAATGAAACAGTCAATAATCCTGCTCAGGCATGGGGTGAACTGTTGGCCTCATGTCATGTGTCTTTTCCATTCCTCACTTCTGTGATACTAAAAAAAAAGCCTGACCCAATCCAGGGATTACACAAAGAATGCACTTCAACAAAGGGAAACGCATGGCCTTTCTACTCACCATCCAGCGGCATTCAGGACCAGAAGAAGGGTTGGTCTGAATAGTCAGGATTACATTCCTGACTGTGTCTAGCAAATGCAATGTGGATTGAGAGGAAAAATATATGTACCCTCACATTAGAATATTTTCTCCGTGTTCTCCTGTAAGCCAGGTGTCAAGTGGAGGCAGTGATGGCCATTGAAGCCATTCCTGCTTAACAGCATGTCTGAGACGCTATTTCTTCCTGTGTCTGTGCGAGAATGGGCACAGCTCAGCAATTAGGATATTAATAGCCCTATTACTCTGTGCCTTCTAGTTTGCTTTAAAATTCATGGTGCAGTTAGCCAAGGTTTGTTCATAACAGGAAAAGTATAGAGATGCAGGAAGACTGAGAGCTTTGAAATGCATCAAGCAACCATTTAATTAAAGAAGGGAGCTCTAATATTGTGTTCTGAATGATTACTTATTTATATGCTCCTCAAATAGTGCTATTTTTAAACCAGATTTTGAAGATAAGACAATTTGTATTTTTACATGCAGACAGTCTTAAAGTTAAATGAGCTGCCAACACAGCACTGCCCAAGAGGAGTAGGAAAATAAAAATGCCCGTGCCGGTCTTTCTTGCTCTTCTGCTGCCTCATGACATCACGAGTGCTAGAAAATCCAAACAGGCACCTTAACTTACGCAGGCTTGCCAGCTTCTCCCCACGGTCCTCCTGCGGCAGCTCATCTCCTGGCGCTGCTAGGACAAGGGTTTGGAGGTACCTGAAGGCAGGTGCCTTTCATGCCCATGAGCCTTGGGAGATGGACAGGAAGAAATGTGGGTGTTTCAGGGGATTTTGTGCCTCCTGGGCATGAAAGAAGGGGTTTGGATTTCTAAATTGCGGAATTCCACAGGGTGAGGTGCAAGCAGAGCTTTCATCTTACAGTGCTGAAATTAAATTGAAGGCAAACCCTGCGTCCAAGTGATGACCTTCATCCTTCACTCCTCTGATATTTGCTGAACGCACTGGTGTGCAGTGTGAAGTTAAGCAGGGCACCATTTGATGCCCATTTTTTCACTGGTCTGAATAATGATGCAAGTTGCAAGGAAATAAAATGTTGACTCCAATAGATGTTAGAAAACTTCAGTTTTTCTTAGGAGTGGAGCTGAGAAAGGATTTGTGGGAAGGAGAGTTTGCTGAGTTCCCAAATAAATCTGAGGCCAGCTTGAGAGAGTCCAAGCACAGTGGCTTCTTCCAGTTTCTTCCCTAACAAAGGGCTGGACCCAAGTGCACTGAAGTCAAAGGGAGAAGCCCGCATTGACATCAAAGGACGTTGAATTAGACCCAGTGAAGGACAGTCTCAGCCAAAGACCAGCAGAAATAATAGCATGTGATATACGTGACCAACTGCCACTAACCAACCGCTCGGATTCCAGGCATTAAATACTGCAAACAGCGAACTCGCAAACAATTCATGAAAATGTGCCAAAAAAAATAAAAGAAAAATATGTAAGGAAATTGCAATGTGTTTGTGGGTATTCTGTGAGCAGAAAAATATGTTATATTTGTGGAATAAATTAGTCCCTGAGAAGTGTTCTCTCAGCTCGCAGTTGTGTGCAGTCAAGTCAGCTAATCGAACTAAAGCTTCTTTTCTCTTGCCAGAGGAAGCAGGTAAGTACAGAGACATGGATGAAATGAGTTTGGTTTTCCTTTTAAAATGCGAGTCGCCAATTATATCTCATTTCAATAGTTCTCATCTTTTGGGTGATTGTTTTTGCTGCTATCTAAACGCTTTGGTTTATTCTCTCATGAATGCTGACAAGCTTTGGTCTGGTGTTTATCCATATCAGACACTGCAAAGCTCATCCAGTCTCTTTATCTCCTTCTGATTAGATTACCATAATGCCCTGCCGCGAGGTTCGCCCGGCTGCTTCCCCTGGCAGGGAATGCCACCACTGAGAGAGCATCATGCACGGGAGGAAATCCAGTGCATTTTATTCCAACCGCATCATACCTTTCGCCGGCTATAAACAAAAAGGATTAACTAAAAACAGGAATGTCTACAGCTGCGATCCAGATCAATTAGGAAATGGGGTAACACCAAGAGCAGGCATCTCTCTAATGTGGTGAGCAACGGCTGCGCAGAGGCAACACGGTGAAGGAATGAGGGTCAGGCTCAAACCTTCGACTCACATTTGGTCCTCTCTAGACGAACGTGTTAGAGCTGCCTGGGGACCAGTCTGTGCCTCATTACTGGGCTGTCTCGGGGCATCAAAAGGACTCATTTAACTCTTCCCTGGGAGGACCTGCATTTGGTGGCAAGGAATGGAGGTGGGATTGTCCATGCCTGCAACACTGATGGTGGTTGAAAAGAGCCTCCAAGGAGCTCTGTGGGTACCCATGGTTACCTGCACACAGGCAGTCCACACCTCCAATCAGCCATGCAGAGTGAGAGGAAAAGAGGGGTTTTGGGGTGCAAACAAGCCAACTCCAGAGAGCGCCACGGAGGTTTTTCAGATAAGGAATCAGACCCTTGGACACAGGGAGCATCAAGAAAGACAGGACTCTAGGATAAACTTCTCCTTTGCCTGTGCATGTTGCCAACGACTGCAGATGCTCAGTTGCAGGTTTGGGTATGAGGGTTACAGCTGTATTCTTTAAAAACTGGATTTTCATTCATCTTCTAAGATGGGATAGCAACAAGACCCACACTGCTCTGGGACTGTCCCGCTGCTGTCCAGGCTGCTGAAAGCTCCAGCTCTCCTTAAAGGCAGGCGGTTATAAATATGGGTGATCATAAATGATCTCAGATGCCAACCAATTCTCAGTTCCAACAAGCAAGCACCTCTTTCTATCTGAGCATCACAAAGTGTTCTTCCAACCTTCACGGACGCACTCTCATAAAGACTGTTTTACATCAGGACACTGAAACACACTGGATGACTTCTTCAAGGTCACATACGAAACCAGAGCGGCATAGACTGCAGGTTGCTTAAATCCCCAAAGATAACACATCTCCTTCCTTCCTCAGTGAGTCCCTGTCACTGAGCATCAGCCTGTGGCCCTCTTTGCCTTTCAGCTGTTCAACCAACTGCTGCTGCTCTCTGCACAATCAAAATCCTGTTTGATATGGTTCTCTTGCTACCGGTGTTATTTATAATTGCTCTTACCTTCAACTGGACTGGGGTTATTTTTTGAGCGTGTTCAGCCCGTGATTTTGCTTCAAGTACTGTAAGCGTCTTTTGTGCAGCAGGTGCTGCTCAAAATTAATTGTTTGCCTTGAAATGGTACTCTCATCTAGTGATTTTCAGGTGCATCTGTTGTTCCATTATGGCTGTCACTTCCTACATCCTTTCAGTGAGCACTGCATTTTACTCCTCTCACAGCCAGTGTTTTTTCACTCTTTGCAAACTATTTTCCGATTGCCAAGGCTTGCAGACCAATACCTCCCCCTTTTTGTCTGTCACAGACAAAAGGCTACTGAGTGCTGCTCTGAGGCTCATTAAAGTACATAGCATTGCTTGTTTAAATGTGGGGTTTTTTTAAGTTACCATGTCAAATGTGCTTAGCGTGCGGTGTTGGCTTGCTGCGGTGGTGGGTATCTGCACGCTCTCCATGCCTGCTGGTGGCAGGCGGGAAAGTGCCTGGAGGGGCCTCTGGAAGGAAATCCCTTGGCCTGACTCTGCAGTGCTGGGGGTCTTCACGTCTCTGTCACGCTTGGGCATGGTCTCTGCACTGCAAGGCGAGCACCTCTTTCCCACCTCTGTGGGGATGCCATGGAGAAATGGGAGGAGAGCAGGCCAATCTGGGCTGTGACCCCACCGAGGCCCTTTCCGCACAAGGCAGAAATGCTGCAGCAAGCACTTGGCGTGAGACCTTGACTTGGCAACATGACAGGAGCAGATTTACTGGTGGGGATTAAGTGGGCCTTTGCCATTCCTCTCCATTAACACCATCCAGCACAGGGGTGGTGTCACAAGATGATACGGGAAGCTCTGCAGCTGCCCCCTCTGCAGCTGTGTCCAGCTTTGACATCCCTCTCGTGTACTTCTCCAGAAGCCACACTGGCCATTCAGTCATGAATTCAGGTTCTTTGGACTGGTCTCACCAAGGATGGTGTAAACACAGATAGAAAAAATGCATATTGTCACAAAAAAGGCTCTAAGCACAACAAAGCTTGGGTTAGTCTGCCCTGCAAGGACTGTCCTGCAAATCTTGGTCTCCCACTCTTCAGCTAATGCATTGTATGATGTCTCAACTTCTCCCCCTCAGGATCCTGAACTTCCAGTGCAGCAGGAAACGCTTTTCATCTTGCACTGATGACAAGATCTGCCTCGTACACTTGCTCCCAGCTCCTGAGAACTATCCAAGTGATTATTCAAAAGGCGCATCATAGTAGACTTGGTGGCCTCTGAGTCTTGGTTAAGCTCTGCTCTGAGGTTTGCACTACAGGCAAGCCAAATGCAGAGGGGAAAGGTGGGATATTTTTACATAATTATACATCTTAAAATCAGACCTAATAAGGTAAGGAATAACGTACATAAGAATGGCATACACTAGTGTCTCTGTCGCTTTTTTTGCTTGCACTGTTCAGGAGCTATTTGCCGCCTTGGGTCCTGAGCTTATGCACGTACCTGGCACTGCTTGGGTGAAGTCTCCCTTGGCTTCTGTGTTGTCTTGTAGCACAACAGGGTGCTGGTTCTACTTACAGAGAAATACAAAGCAACATTAATTTTCCTCTCGTGCCGTCATGGTTCAAAGGAAATGCTGCTTGCCACTACTTGGAATCCATTAAACTGACTTCTAATGATGAACAGACCTTTTACTGATGATAATTAGTACTTACTTTGCTTTTAGCATTTGGGTCCTCAAAGCCCAAGGAAGAGCCCTTTTCCCAGAGCACCAAACTGGTGCACCTAGACAGGATGGTGGTGAGCAGGACTTGTTTTGTCTGTTGTTGTTTTTTATTTAATTTTTTCAGGGATTTGGTTGGTTCTTATTCATTTGTTTGTTTAGTAGTCGGCTGCTCTTTCTGCTCTACCCCTCACTTTCAAAAGCTTTGCTATACTTCTCATGGTCATTTCTCTGAGAGTCATTGCTGCACTGTCAGCTTCTGCCCGTGGCCGAGGTGGCTTCCAGGGGGTCTCCCTGAGGCTTTCTTTTGCCTTTAGCAAGGATAATGCTGGGCAGAAAGCTTTGTGTTCAGTGGCTTCAAGGAACCGACATGCAATTCCCTCATTGCAAATAGTTTTCTTGGTTTTCCTTTGCTGAAAGAGGATATCCTCCATTCTCAGACACTGCCCGCTGCCAAAGGTAGATTATCTAATTCAGCAGTGCTTTTACCATTTTCTTCCTGCCTTTGCTTTGCTTTATCTGAGGCAAAAGGGCTCGTTAACTTTGTAAGAGCTCAAACAAGACAGGTCTCACTTGGTGGGAGCAGGTCAGAAGCTATTTGGTGAGCAAAGCTTTAGCTCTTTGCTTGAATACTGCTGCAGCTCATGCAGGCGGGCTCCCTCAGCTGTGCTGGCATCTTCGGCTTGTCACTGGTTCATGAAAAAAGAGAAATAATTCAGTCCCAGTGACGGAGAGCAGCAAATATTGCATATCAAAGCCCATCTCTGCCCCTAATGCTGTTGTTTCGGAGTGCAGCCAGCTCTTGCCCCGCAGCCAACCCTTCCTCTCAAGCTGTCATCTGCGTAGGTGAGCTTGTAACCAAGAGGTCTGCGACCCTGCTCAGCAGCAGCAATTTTACAGGGCTGTAACTGTGCTGACTAGGAGTGACTTCTGGTTTCTAGCTCTGCGAATGGAGAATCTGGTCTACAGTAGGTGTGGGAGCGTCTTTTTTTTTTTTTTTTTTTTTTTTTTGAAAGAAACCTCCATCAGAAGAAATTGGTTTGAGTTCTGGGAAGGATTTTTGTAGGGTTTTTTATTAACCCCAGAGGTTTTTGGAAATTTTTTGTCACTACAGGCCACAACATTGCATTTTCTTCACATTACGGAAGCAAGTAAGAAATCCAAAGGCAGCGACTACTGTGCAAACACTGCAGCTAATGGCATACACGCAAACAAGCTGTTCTGGTGGAAGGTAAGCACAGGGAAATGAGAGGAAGAGAAAAACTTAAATGAATGAGATTATGCCAGCACAAAAACAAAATCTGAGGAGAGCTTCTCCCTTTTTGTTGGGTTTTGGTGCTAAGGATCTCCTCGTTATGTGCTGAGGTAACCACACCATACAAAGTAAATTCATTATATATACAGTATGTACGTATATAAAGTATGTACCATTGGATTTTGCATGGATTTCTTCTAATAACACTCTCATTTCATGGGTTTATGCTGTTTTAGTGGCGTGAAGCTGGGACTAATGAGACTAAGGCTCAAACTTAGTCAGGTCAGATCAAAAGTCAGAGAGGAGGGATTTATGTGTCCTACACTGGTAATCCTCTCTGTTGCAGAGCTCCTAATTTCAGAAATATAGACAGAGAGTTTTCACTTGGGTTTTTGTATATGAAATCACTTAGGCCAGTTGTGAGCGCTCTGGGAGATCTTGAGCCCTATGCAAGCTCCCACGTTAGTGTCTTTGGAGGAGAGAGAAGCCAGATGGCCAAATAGCAGGTAGGGCTTTAGGAAGCCTCAGGTGTAGTCTCAGGCTCTGCCACAAGCTTGTCCTGAGTTTTTGGACAAACCTCTTCATTTTTTGGTTTAGTGTTTTTCATCTACAAAAACACATAAGGCAGCTTACCTGTTTTACTGGAGAGTTGGGAAAATTGATCAGTTCCTATTTTCAGTGTGCTTGGAACAGTTAATGCTAAGGCTTTGTTAAAAAGCTATCAAAGATGAAAAATTGAGATGGAAATCACGTAAGCTGTAGCCACCCATTCGTATTATTATTGATTTCATTTTGCATTTCTAGTGTAATTTATTCTAGAAGGTCTTGGAATAGAAACAATAGAAACCTTTACGTGGTTCTGTCCCAGGAGATGATAGATCAAAGATCCTGTATCTGGCTGCACAATGCAGTTATATATATAGATTGCACAATATTACCTCTCCCTGTACCCTTGCCTGGCTCACATCTTTAGATCATCAGTGTTACAACCAAATCACTGCTGTTATTGCCTTTGCCTAGAGCCAATTGCCTGCCATCATCCTGTCAGGCACTTATACCTAGTTCTCCTAATGTAATTTATATTAAGCCATTTTATATTACACAATGAGTGCCTGATGGAGAAGGTACCCACAGGAGGCTTATGTGCTGTTTTCCCTCAATGGTATTTAGCTGATTTACTGACAGGTATTATGTCTCCCCATAGGCTTTGCCTCATTTACATCCTTAGACCATCAAAGCTGCAACAACACAGTTACTCCAAGAACAACCCCTGTTTTTCAGGAATTACTTTGCTGTCCCCTCTGTGGGATACAGGATAAGTACCTATCACCTGGCCCTCCAGGAGCCCCAGGCAGTGCACTTTGATTTCTCATTTGGTCTCAGATGAGTCCCTGTCCAGATATGTTTGCATTTCTATTTACTTTAGTTCGAATTGTGTTTGCTTCTCTTTCTCTATTCAAGGTCCTGCACATGGGTGAGGGCAATCCCAAGCACAACTACAGGCTGGGCAGGGAATGGATTGAGAGCAGCCCTGAGGAGAAGGACTTGGGGGTGTTGGTTGATGAAAAGCTCAACAGGAGCCAGCGATGTGCACTCGCAGCCCAGAAAGCCAACCGTGTCCTGGGCTGCATCAAAAGCAGCGTGACCAGCAGGTCGAGGGAGCTGATCCTGCCCCTCTACTCCGCTCTTGTGAGACCCCACCTGGAGTACTGCGTCCAGCTCTGGGGGCCCCAGTACAGGAGAGACATGGAGCTGTTGGAGCGAGTCCAGAGGAGGGCCACGAAGCTGATCAGAGGGCTGGAGCACCTCTCCTGTGAGGACAGGCTGAGAGAGTTGGGGTTGTTCAGCCTGGAGAAGAGAAGGCTCTGGGGAGATCTAATTGCGGCCTTCCAGTACCTGAAGGGGCCTACAGGAAAGCTGGAGAGGGACTGTTTATCAGGGAGTGTAGTGACAGGACAAGGGGTAATGGGTTTAAGCTGAAGGAGGGTCAATTTAGATTAGATATTAGGAAGAAATTCTTTACTGTGAGGGTGGTGAGGCACTGGAACAGGTTGCCCAGAGAAGCTGTGGCTGCCCCCTCCCTGGAAGCGTTCAAGGCCAGGTTGGATGGGGCTTTGGGCAACCTGGTCTGGTGGAGGGTGTCCCTGCCCATGGCAGGGGGGTTGGAACTAGATGATCTTTAAAGTCCCTTCCAACCCAAACCATTCTGTGATTCTATGAAGTTTTCTCCAGGAAACATGCTATTTGCTTGGCTTCTGGAGGTGCCATTCTTTCACTGTCTTCCAGCAACTCCAGTTCAGATTTTTGCTTATGTGAGTTAGTTGCTGTTTACATCAGTGGAATTACACTGGTGGAAAACTAGCCTGATGACAGCTCCACCAAATCCTGTTAAGTTTCAGTTGCTGTAATTCAGCTTCCTCACCTATTTTTCACATATGTTTTCATCTTTTAGATCTGTATAGTGCTCTGCTTGCTGGGTGCTTTGGGAGCACGAGGAAATGGGCTAGCAGACAAACCAAAATTGGATGTAAGCAGCTTCAAGTCATCTGAAGGGGTTAGGAGGGAGTATATAACATGGCCATTACTTTTACTTGAGAGACGAACAGGGATAGGTGTTGATATCTGGTGACTAATAAGGAGAGGCAGAGGAGGCATTAATCCCCTCTTCCTCCTTTGGTCCTCCATTAAATCTATGCCAGGCTATGTTATAAACTTGCATTCACAGACACATTTCTGCCAGGTAAACCTACAAAATCCCTTACAGAGCAAACGTGATGAGTCATTGTTCCCTCGTTGCTGTTTAGGAGCTGAACACCCTCCTCTTCTTCTGCCTTGCCCCTCTGCAGAGGGGTCAGTCAAAACGCCCGCTGAAAGGCATTGCCCATCAAACCGTCTGTATGAAGTCTGATGGCCAAAGACATCTGGACATGATGTCCTCATGTGCTGCAGCGTGGATCAGCCAGCCCAGGGAGAAGGTTCAGACATTTCTTTCTCTTTTGACCTATTTTGTGAGTAACATCTTATGCTTCCCCTTATTGTTCTCTACCAAGTCAGTAGCACAACAGCCTTGGGGCAGTGGGCTCTCAGATCCCGCAGGCGAGCACAACCCCACCGCTACCCACTGGTGCCGGACTCCCTGCCTGATCCCATGGCACTTCACTGATTTCCATAGCCGTCAGATTAAATCCTCCCGTTTGCAAATCCGCTTTCCAGAAGGCAGCTTGCACTGCACAGCAGGGGTGGAGAATACCCTACGAAGTCCAGGCCAGCACTTAAGCCAGAGACGTACCCTTTATTTTTTCAGTGGCTTTTATTTTTTGCTCTGCAGAGTTTTCCAGGCTTTGGCTCCCAACCTTACTAAAATAATTATGCGACTTTGAAAAAACAATTCATTTTTCAGCACTTCTCCAGCACTGCCAGCTTTATAGAAAATCTTGCGCTATTTGATGTTTTGCCTAAAGTTACATGCGATTAATCAAAGAAGCTCAGCCTTCACTGAAAAATTAAATTCCCAGCTCGGTCCCTGAGTCTGAAGCTTTGGGCTGGCCACAAGGCGCATGTGGTGCCGTGTCTGCACCTCTCACCGGCTCCCTCCCAGCAAGGTGTAGCCCACCAGCACGATCCAAGCCTTGGACACAGCCTGAGCAGTGGTACTACACAACAATTTTCATTGTAGCTGTCTGCAGGGCTCCTGTATATTAACACAATGAGACATTTACCAGCACAATGAGACATTTACTGGAGGGGCCCATGGGGTGTTTAGTCGTCCCCCCTCCACGCACGTTAGCTCCAGCTGGCATGGCACGTGCTCCCGTATCACAAAACATGGTCTTGTAGCTGCACATCCCCCCACTCAGATCAGGGTCATCTCTGCCCTTGCTCACCCTGCTTAGGAGTAAAAAAAAAAAAAAAGTTCAGCAAAGGAAAGATTAAGCTTTTCAAAAGGAAGTAAATTATTTGAATGAAAGTATTTCAAGGAAATGATTTTATCGCTCTGAAATTTTACCCATCCTTTAAAAAATAAACAACCTCAGTAACTACTTTTTCAGGCTACGTTTTGCTGGCAGTTTTTATCTGCAGAAAGGATTAGCTTATCCGTGGATGGAACGTGCTGCACACACCCTGTTCCCATGCAGATTCATGCGGCGGGGAGCTGCATTTCCAGCTCAGCACTAGGACATTTTTCTGTAGCTTAATCAGATGACTGCAAAGACCATTAGAGCAGTTTATCGTTGCAATCTGCAGGAACGCACTGTACCCAAAAGGAAAATGTTCATTGATAGGGGAAGTGCAAGATCTGTGATCCTTGTAATTATGCAGATGATCCTCTCCAGAGGTCTGTGGTATGTGAGCAGGTCCACAACATGGCTTTCGGCTGCAGCACTTTAAGAGTCCACTGAAATCCAGCTGTTCCTGCTCTCAAGTCCACTTGGCTGCAGCCCTGACCGGCTCTTCAGCATGAATGGTTTTCTCTCTCACTGGGGACATGCACGATGCTGACACCCAAAAGGCTGTTTGAAATTAAAGTGCTGTGTTTTCTGGGCAGATTGTGTTGTTGCTCCATTGAGCCCTAGTAGAAGTTTTCACCTTGCAGCCCACCAGTGGTGGAGACACCAGACATGTGGAGATGACTGATTTTTGGAGCAAGATGCCACCATCGTCAGCACGGGTTGGCAGTATGCAGGTCAGTCACTTCCTCCAAAAATCTCCAGTCAAAATCTGGTCCAAGGAGGGATCCCTTGACATAAATATCTGGGTAAAAAGAAAACCCTCTCCTCCCACAGCAGCGTTTCTGCTCGATATGCAACCTGGTGCAAGAGCTGCACGTTTCCAAGCATGAAACCCAACTCATTCATGTGCCAAGACCTTGGAAGGCTCCACAAAAGAAAATCACCTTGTGGTATTTATGTTATAATTTCTTGAAGGGCATTGCAGAAATCAAAAAGAATTGGGAACCAAAGGAGGTTCTCCTCAAGGGTTTGAGAGCTATAGCCTGACGGCCAAAACAGATGGTGCAAAACTATGTAAGCTTCACCCTTGGTTCCCTGCCTTGCCAGGTGAAAGCCATCCTCCTCCCATAAACACTCTATTCCCATAAAAATATGTCCTCACCTCCGGAGGTGGCTTTAAGAGCCAAAGCATCTTAAAGTTGGAAGGCTGTAAACTCCTGGTGACCCCAAGGCAGCTTTTCGGTGGGGAATATGATCCCTGTTGATCTTGAGGAAACTGTAGCTGTTTCTAAGCTCGGACGGTTTATCAGGGAGTTTAAAGAAACACCCAGCTGGGTTATGCCTCTCTGCATTCAGAAAATGATCCTGCCAGCCCCCGCTCCCCCCAGATCAGGACCTGGTTGTGCTGTACCTGTTTGTAGCAAGACCCATCTCCTTTCCCATAAAACTTACCCCTCCGGCGGGCAGGACCGGTTGGGAGTAAGGAAATGTTGTTCCAGTTTTCCTGATAAGGACCCAGAGGAAGTGGAGAAAAAAGCGTGGGGTTTTTTTGCACAAGGCCATAAAGGACAACTGTTTCAAATCTGGGAAACAAGCCTGAATCTCTTAAATCTTAGTTCTTTCTCCTTTTTGGCAGTAACCTAACACACTTTTTTGGTCTCAGGGAGCTGGGACTGCCTGTCTCCAGGGCAGAGGACAGCCAGGCTGATGCAGAGGGAAGCTTTGGTGGCTGCCTCTTGGAAGAGCTCATCAGGCTTTTTTGATATGACTTAATGCAGCTGGCTGCAGCACGGAAACTGCAATGACTTTAGGCCTGCAGTTTTGGTAGGGGAAATGGCCTGGACTAGCTTTTGGTGAACGTTTTACCCAAAAAGCTGTGTACCCAAACCCTGCATTATTTCCATTGTGGGTTGTCTGGGCCCGATGTGAGTTCACCCGTGCAGCTCACTCTGGAAAATGAGAATTTGAATAGCCAGGCACAGGCAAGGGGTAGCACACCAAGTGCTATTTGCTTACTGTCAGGTAGCATTAAAGGGAGTCAGAACACAGAGGGCAGAGGCCTTCTGCAGTGCCAAGTCCCAGAAGAATTAGATATATCCTATTCCCACAGTGTATTACAAAATTGCAACAGGCAGCTTCGAGGCACGAATGAAGGCTGTTGTGCAAAAGCATGGTTGGAAGACAAATTGCTGAAGGGCTAGGTGGACGTTCGGAGCAGAAACCAAGATTTATTGGCAGGACGCAGCCCCTGCATGTGTTTTATCTTCCAACAGGCTATTTATATAGGGAAAGGCTTAGCTGAGCTAAACCTGGTGTTGGAAGCCTGCAAGATGAACAGCTGCCCATCCAGGAGTGCCCCAGAGAGCCGTAATCCTATGGAAATGCATTTAACGGGGATGATACGTTTTCTCCTATCTCTGTGTGTGTTTCTGTGAAGAAAGAAACACAGGCAAGCCGTAAAGCAGAGAAAGCTGCAACGGCACGAGGAAGTCTGGGTGAATCGGCAGCACCCACATTTCCCTGCTCACCCGACCCGACTGCAGGGGTGTGGGGCTAGGAAGAGGGATGGGGCAGTGCCTGGGGGAACTCTGCATGCTGGAGAGCACTGCGGGACGGGGTTCACCTCAGATGAGGGAGAGGAGGGTTTGCAGCAGTTATCGCTGTGCTTTGGGGAAGGAGGAGCAGGTCGTTGTGTCTGATCATCAGACAAGCAGCTTCACTCCCCTTGACTGGTTGCCAGCTTTAATGGGAAAACAGTGCTGGCTGCTAATAAATGTTTCGCATTCGTGAAACAGCAGATTTTCCAGCTGCTGTAAACTTCCTTCTAAGCCCAGTGATGGCTGGCCATCCACCCTTCAAACTGTCTTGGTTGGGGGTCAGGGCACCCCCTAAATTTCTCTCCTGCCTGCCCAACGCCTGCATTTGCTTTGCAGCCGGGGCTCAGAGCAGCGGCACACGGGTCCCCTGAGTCGCCCGCTGCTCGACGAGGCACATCCCCGGGGAAGCACCGCTCCTACCGGGGGGATGGTGAGGTGCTTCAAGCCCAGGACCCAGGCTTGCTCAGAGGGACACTTTCCTGATGGATCAGCAGCCCCTCGCCAACACTGGGGCTCCACTTTGCTTGTGCTGCAGATCACAGTGCTCGAAGCATTGAAACGTACGTATTTGTGTACGTACATATATGCATGAACGTATAAGAAGTCAAACAAAGCATTATGAATGTGCAGTGAAGAAATAACAATCTGGCTTCTTTGATTAAACAGCTTGATTTATGGGGCTAAACAATGGGTTTATTACTCTGTGCTACGTAATTGTTATTGGAGGACACATCTGGTCTATGAGTAGAAATGCACTTTTGTGATGCTAAAGTATTCCAAAATGTGAGGAAGAAACAACTATCAAACCAGATCTATATAAAATAAAAAGCAGTCAGAGAGGTCAAATAAATTTTGAATTATATATACTTAAAAAGGTTGTGGGAGAGTGTGACTCTTTAATATTGTCATGGCCAACCCATGACATTTATAACTCTTCTCCTGACCACCCACTGTAGGCTTCTCCATTTTTGTTGAACACCAGCAGCCGCTGCGACATGATGCCAAAAGAATTTACTCTTTTTTCCTAAGCTCACACATGGAGTTGCAGCCACTTGAGATGCAGGCCATGCTGGAGATCGCATGGAAAAAATAACAAATTTGGCTAAATACCTGGATAAATGCATGGGGCAGAAAGGCACCTCCAGCCCGGTGAACGTGGAAGGAGGCACAGCTCCTGCACCTCAGCACTTACTGCTGAATGTGAAGCCGGGGACTCAGAAACGTAGCCTCATGGCTGTCAGGACTTATTGCTGTCACAAAATGGGGGAAAAAAGACCCCAAACAAACCCAGGACAAAGTTAAGGAGATTAGAGGGACTGAGCAGTGAGACCTCACTTGGGTCTTTTTCAGATTTTTAATGAGGCATAAAAAAGGCCTTCATAAGTAGGCTTCCCCCCCCCCGCTTGTTTTGGTACATTAGAAATTTAGATTGCACTTGTTTTCCCAGGAAGGCTCAACTGATGAAGGACTTCCAGCAGCACAGGAGCACTGCAGCCACCAGCAACCCCCTTCCTCTGGCCACTGATGGCCATGGCCCTCAGCTTGCTGCCCTCCTCATCATCCTCACGCACGGACAACACCGAAGAGCCACGTTTTCAAAGGCGACCGGCAATTTCCACCATTCGGCCTGCAACACCCTAAAAGGAGTTGAGGCTTCTGGAAGCAATGAGCACGCATGCTATGGAAGAAGCCAAGTCTTCTAGAGGTTCTCCAACGTGGCAGCCAGGAATGAAGGCTTTCCACACAAATAACCTGAATAAAGTTCAGACCGGGTAGAGAATTTACCTTTCCCTTTGGATGAATTTACACACTGTTAGCCTGGAAGAAACACAGGACCTCCTCGGGCTGTAGGACTATTTATGTGCAAGCTGCGTTTAAGGGAAGAGATTGAATGATGGACACTGGGAGAAAAGGTTTGTGTCATTTTTAAAAATACACACACTCATATATCCAGATATCTCACATGGCAGATGATCACATCACAGGGGAAGAAGGCATCTGTTAAGACTGGTTTGTGTCTTGTATGAACTGGGGTTTTCAAGCTGCCACACTCGTGTCAGTGTGCTACCAAGCAGTACTGTCACATCCAAGCGTGCAAGAAAACATGAGTCATGTCCCTTTGAAATTAGGAAATGAACTTTAAAAAGTACCCATTCTCTAAAAAAACCCAACCAGTTATTTTTTATTTTTCTCCCTGAATATATGGGAGTCATAGCTTTGGAAGGAAAATTTAAATTTTTACAAAAAATCACATGTAAGATATTTATGTAATCCTGTGATTCCAGAGGATGATTCCTTATGGGATCCATCATGCTGTGATACTTGCACTTAATTTGTGAGACTTAGAGACTGGAAACTGGATTCATGATTGTCTTACAAAAATGCAAACAAATCACAAAGATCCTCAGCTTTTCTTCACAGCAACAAAGAACTTAATACAGAAAAGATGTTAATACTAAAACTGCTGTATTTTTTTCTTGCCCTGCTTCTTATACCAGCTTCCATAACTTTCTAGTTTCCTCTAAAGAAATTAAAAAGCATAGAGGCTATATTTTTTTTTTAATTCTTCCTGAAGTCCCCCTCTTCTTCCCTTTTCTAAGTAAAGAAAGTTAACAAACCCAAAATTATTTCAAGAAGAAAACCTGGTTTCCCTGCTGCACGAGGTCTGGCCCTGTTTTGGCCTCTGTCTACCAGATCAGTAGCTCTTGGTGGTGCAGAAGAGGTGGCATCTCATGGGGAAGATGCTGTCGCCCCAACTTTTCCAGCGTTGCGGTCTGCCTGTGACAACGGTCAACCCCCCCTGAGGGTGCTGGGGACACCAGCTCGTGGTGGGTGTCCGGCGAGGCTCTGGGGGGGGCAATGCCCCAGAGCAGAGGGGCTGGAAGGTTTTCACAGGGAGGCTTCATGCTTCATTATCAGAAAGTTTCCAAATGCAAGAGTTGGAAGTTTTTATCTTCAGATTAGTGAATGGGCCCTTCTGGGCATTGTTGTGTGCAGGTGCATCAGTTTGAGAAAACTGACACATGCCTGCCCATCATCGTTTTCTAGCAGATGGTTGATATTAAGGAAAAGCATGAAAGCTTTAGTTTCCAGTGTGTTAGGGCTCATCACTCATTGCCTTTGGAATTATAAATGTGCATTTTCAGCAAAAATCTGGATGAAGAAACACACTGAAATACTTTTAAATATGCAAAATAAAGGAAAAGTAAACATTGAAACCTTTCTGAGGCTAACAGAGCTGCTTGCTACCTGGTGCTGCATTTAACATGGTCAAACTACTCCCCAAAAACCTGAAAAACCACATGAAATCATAATATGTGGAAACCACCGGGTAGAAACATAAGGACTGATCCTGCATATCTCATGCACGAAATTGCTTAACTTGAAGCATTGAGAAAAGCCCACAGGAGCTGAGGGCATCACGCAGGGGTCCCACGTGGAGCCCAGGGTGCAGCTCCACGGCACTTTGGTCCCCGCTCCGTCGGCAGTGCAGGGGCAGGGCGTGCCACTGAGCCACACCAGCAGAAAACAACTACCCACTACTTACAGGGATGTTTCTTGCCAGTGGAAAGGCTGAAGGTGCACACCACGGGGCTAGGCACGTGTCCGTGCCGGCCCATGGAGGAGATGGGAGCGTGGGGATTGAGGGGGTAGCAGGACAGCGACAGCCATGGCTCAGAGCGATGGAAATTGCACCCACAGAGAGCAAAAAGCACAAGGCTGGAGCTGTATCCCCACCTGACATAACAGGTTGCCCTGGGCTCTGCGCTAAATATATTAAGCAATGATGAATATACATATTTTAAGATTAAATCTACTTCCTAATGGAACTTTTCACTGGCAACCTTTTCTTCTCCTGCCTTTGAACTCCGTGTAGCTGAACAATCGCTTCTGGGTGGAACGGCTTCCCAAGTCAAAATAGCATCATCAAAAGATTGAAGAAAATTCGCAGCATTTAGAAAACAGTTTTAGTGGATAAAACCAACGAAACAACCTTCCATAGAGCTTCCTCAGATTTAGGTCTTGATCTGGGAATTTAGTTTCAAACAGCTGAATTTTCTCCCTGGGAATCATGTAATAGGCGGTGGGACATCACATAGAGGAAAATACCCACGGTACAAGACTATCACCTTTTTCTTGTTGCTAAAAAAGGCTTTTGAAATCTATTCTCAGGCTGGCTGAAGACTTCAGAAGAGTTGGGCTCTAGCTGCAGGTGCCCGATCCAGTATGTTTTCCCCAGCCCACCTTATCTTGAAGGTAGAATAAATGCCATTGCAGTCTTTTGGCAAGAGGCAGCAGCTTCATGACATGGTGTTACGGGGATGTTTCTCCACCCAAAAATCTGACAGCACGTTGAGGTCTCCATCTGAAGACATCCTTCCAGTGCCATCTTGCAGTGCAGTGGTGCAGTGGCACCAAAGCAAGCCTTTGCAGCTCATACAGGCTGCAGCCCCATGCTCTCCCTGGGATGGGGTGCAACCCCCCCCACACTTCTCTCTAGCCCCAGCTAGGGCCAGGAGGTGGTGGTGGGTCCTTGGAGAAACCAGGGTGGCAGCCTGGGTCTTCTTTCCAGTAGAGGGCACTGACTGATGAAGGTACGGTGAGGACAAGCACAGCATGGTCCTGATGCTGGTGCAGGGTGGATGCACCGGCCTCCTGCCCACGCTGTGATGTAAAGCAGGGGGAAAATTGGGGAATTACCCCAGGGCTAAGATGGGAGGTGCCAAGGCTGGAAAACCAGTCCCCCCACTTTGCAGCCCCACTGTGCATCCAGTGACTCTGGGGGCATCCGAGCCAGCTGGTTCATCTCTGTATGCAGGGGAGGATCTATCGCCACAACCACCTCTAAGGATTTTATTACGAAGTTTGGGAAAACCATCAAACCAAACAAGTCCTTTGCCAGCTCCCTCATCCATCTGGTCTTCGGCTTTTCCCCTGGAGCAGGGCCAGCTGAACGGGACGGTCCCACAGCTTTTCCCAGGCCATTTCGGGGAGCACTGGCCACATCCAGCTGGACCTGCTGACCAAGGTTGAATCCTACGGGTTTTCCGCAGGGCCTCCTCGAACACAAATTCTGCTGGAGACAGCGGCAGCTTTGCTGCGGAAAGCTGGAAGCAAGGACAACAGAACAAGGATTTTTTCAGAGGCAGTAAGACTTTTTAAAAAAATGTCAATAAATAGGAGAATTGTGGGGTTTTAAAAGCAGTAAGATGAGAGGATGAGTCAGACAGCATTGCTGACCACAGCTCTGCCTGTGAACTGGGAAATGCAAAGAAAATCATTTCTGCACTGTAGAAATGTCTAATTATCATCTGCCATCTCAAATGCCTCCAAAGAGAAACTCCTGCAGAGACCTTTGAAGCTCTTTTAATACAGAAAGTAGGAAAATACTCTGTCAGACTGAACCAAGATGCAGAATGTGATCATATAAATCCCGTGCCTTGGAGCACAGCCCAGGCATTTCTGACTTTGTTGTTTTTCACTGCAGTTTAGCAATTCAGCAGAATCACGTTTGCAGTCCTAGATCTACTGGTTTTGGTAGCGATGGTACTTGAACTAATCACTTATGTAAATAAACATTTAAAAACCTAGAGGAGGACTAAGATGGCTGCGAAAAAAAAGAATTACAATTAACTTCCAGCAATATATTTTGGGGTTACAAATTATCATTATTTTTCAAATTCACAGAGGCTTTATTTTTAGAGAGGATAAAACCTGCTAAGCCTTCAGTTCCTGACACATCTCTTTGGAGCGAGGAAAGAGCGATAGCAATTAACGGGGAGGTCTTCAGCAGTGCCAATGGGCAGGGGCTTCTCCGTGCATTTTAATCATTCAGCCCCCTAAGAGAGAGGAACTGGTGAGGTAGGCAGTGCGCAGCCGTACAAAGGCAATGAATTATTGGTAATGAAAACAGAATAGTACCATCATCGCTTCAGCAAAACCATCCCGGCCAGCATGGGTGGCGCTGGGCTTGTTACCGACCTTCCAGAAGCCCTTGATGGCATTCTTCGGAAGCGGGTTGATGCGATTCCCGCGGGACGGCCGCCATCACCTGTCCCGCTGGCAGCAGCGCTGGGAAGAGTTGCGAAAGGGCCGTAGGTGCAGACGAACTGTGCCAAAAATACCTTTGGTGGGCCAGAGCTTTATTCTTCCCCCTTGGAATATCTTTTTAACCTAAGCATCTCTGGTGAAAAGAAGAGGGCGAGCAAACATTTAGAACTGTTTATTGAATAAAACAAGGTTTTAAAAGCTGTATTATTGTTCCAGGACACAATGGTCTTTACTGTTTTTGTTAGTAAGTACCCGTGTGATTTAAAGCTGCTGACAGCACCAGACGCTCACAATGAAATCATCTCTCCCTCCCCTCCCCGCAGTTCAGGCAGACACTCATTTGTATGTATGGGTTCAGCCTGTCTGCTGCGGCTGGCCAAAGCGACAGATACTAATGGCATATGTTAATTACAACCCAACAACTTCCTTTCATTTGGGTGTTTATTAACATTCTCACTTCTGCCCATGGAGGCAGCTGGCGGGAGATGCCGAGGCTGCCGGGGGGTCACATGCGATCTTCAATCTGGGACCGCGATGTGCACCAGATTACGCCTGTCAGTCAGCTGGTGAATCCAGCATCCCAGCGGAGATCTCCAACTCCCACCCCACCTTGTTAAAAGACTGCGGAGAGGTTGGAAAGGAGATGGGAGCTCAGGAGGAAATTCCCAGCCATGGCTGGCGGTCTCTCGACTGTTCCAGGTGCAGCTCTGCTCTGAACCTGGGATTTCCCTGGAAATGCTGTTGTGTAATGGGCCCAAATAGCTGGAAAACAGCTCAATAATTTGGAATTTAGGATGATCATAAAGTATCTGGTGTAACTGGCAGATGCAGCCAAACAGGTTTTGCTGGGAATAAGAGGAATTGTCATCTCACGTAGCGCCAGGATCCTTCTACCCTCCTGTCCAATTTCTGAGTGTAATGCGAGACAAATATTTCAAAGGCAAATGCAAGAAACATTGAAAGGGACACTTAGGAAGTACTATTTCAGGTGACATTGCCTTATCTTTCCCTTCATAACTGGTTTGTGACATTGGAAAAATGAGAGAAAAAGTTATTTTTTTAAGAAAGAAAGGATATGGAATTCTTGTTTCTAAACCCCTCATCCTTACTGAGGGCCATCTATCTCAATGATTTCTTATAGCATGGTGGTCCAAGATGGTCAGTTAATTCTACATTACATTTAAAAAAAAAAATCCTCCATCCCTTTTCAGATTGTTGCGCTTCAATTTCATGCAACTTTATTCATACCACTGTGCTGGCCGGGAGTCATGGCCAATGGAGCAGGACTGCACGCAGTCAGGTTTTGCAGGTGGATAGAGCAAACCCATCAAGCCAAGGTATAAACCAAGCAAAGTCAGACACAGGACCACAATTTAAAAAAAAATTGTATCAATCAAAAGGCATTTTCAGGAGCAATTTGTACGAAGCAGCTGTGTGGCTGATGGGAAGCTTTGAGGCATCATGAAAGAAAAGTAGGAGAGTCCCTTTGCTTTTGTTTTCAGACTGGTTTTGATGCGTGTCAAACCCTGTGTGAAGTAAGCCTGAGTACCCGTGGCATTCCTCTCAGCATGCATCAGGCTGTTTTTGGCATCTGGGGACTTCTTCAAGTAGCATTGTGCTGCTCTGGTGACTGTGAGTTGTTAAGTCCCTACGTAATTCCCTACAGCCTTCACTCATATGGACGTAAAGCATAATTAGCAATTTTTATTACCTCACTATTTAACCCATCTATGTTTTTGGTTTTGGTTTTGTTTTTTTGTGTACTATTCATTCACAAATAGTCAAGCCAAAATGGTACATCTGCTTTTAGTTCTTGAGATGTGCAAAGAATTATAGTAGATTAGTAAGACACAACTGTCCTTTACAGTTGGCTGTTTTCTCTTCTTCCTTCTATATCCTCTCTACCATCTTGAGGTTAACTACCTTAGCAACTGGTTTGACCAATTTTGTTGCATAAAATAAAATAAAATGCTTGATACCATGTAGGTCATTATGTAAATGGCCAATTGAGGAAGAGTTTTGATTTTAGTGCATAGCTCATTCTCAAATCCCAGCGTCTCGCATTTGGCCATGGAGGCTGTTCTTGAGCAATTCAGCGTTGCCCAGTGCAGGATCTATAGGGTGAAGCCAGGCCAGGGGATGCTTCTCCGTGGCCTACAGCACCTTTTTCCCTTGAGGAGATGGAGAATGGCTCCTCTCCTTCTCCAGTGGGACACGGGACAAGGGCATACCCCTGCCTATGCAGCGCTGCCTGTGTATTTTTTCTCCTTTGTGCTGACCCAGGGGCAGAGCTGAACGGGGTTGCCCACAGTCTCTGAGGCTCTCAACAGGGCTGGAAAAGTCATATCTGGGATGAGTAAGCCAAAACAGCAGAATAAACAAGTCTCTTTTTTTCCAGTGTTTGCATTCAGCAAAATCCCCACACAATCACTTGTCACAGAATACCAGACACAGCCCCAAAAAACATGTCAGATGAGCAAGGGTGCTTGGTTTAGCAGCCTCTATTGAAAATTACTTTGTTTCTTGTTTAAAGACAAGACATTTAATTATCTGGTCATACATTGTTCTCACTCCCCATGCTACTGGATTGATGGAACATTTTATTTATTGAGATGTAGTAAAGCCAAAACCTTTGAATACTACAGCAACAAGGAGTTTGCATGCATTGTACCAGCCCTTTGTATCTATCTTGTAGAAAGAGATTGTCCACAAGACAGAGGAAAACCCGTTTCTTTCTTAATGAGAAAAACACAATGCTATACTACAACAACCATGTAACCAGGAGGTGTACACGGGGCTAGGTATTAATGAGAGCTTACAAAAAAGGGCTAAATCCTCTGTCATTACCCCAGCATGAGGGCAATCATGCCGCCTGCGTACACCCACGGGCAATCGCATGGTGAAGGGATTGTTTCAATGCTCCGTGGCTTTGACTCTACTTTTACATTAATAGAAATGACAAAGTTTGAGCAGGAACATCCTTGGATGGCTTCTGCTGTATTCTGTGGGAGTGTCCTAAAGTGTTTCACAGGACAAACAGTCCTGTGTGAGAGTCTCTGGTTGGTAAATCCCCGCTACCACACAGATGTTCCTGCCTGTGCCCCTTGTCCCTGTGCACATAACCACAAACCACACTAAAGAGTCCCTTCCCATTCGAAGTTATATCCTTTGTGTGCATCCACGGAGAACCCATGATGTAGGGTTTTTCCAGCCATGGGCTCCCCAATGTTGCAGGTATATCCCCTGCCCAGTTCCATATGTGTAAATTTGTCAGGAGAAACGGATAAAACTGGTAGGCTGAAAGAAGCAATACAAGAGGAATTGGTAAGAGTTTGTCATTGACCATGGCAGAGGGAACACGGTAGGTGAAGCAAATGTGGCCCATCTTTCCAGCAAAGCCTGGTGACACTTGTCAGTCCTCTTCTCACCTCTGCATTGGCCAATGTCCTCATTGGTCCTAGCTGGAGCTCGAATCACCAGGAGGTGCTGCTTCTGCAGAAGCCCTCTGGGCAAACACCTCTCCCTCCAGAAGCACTCCCCATCACTACTCCGGGCTCCCTCAGGATGACCTTTGAGGCAGGACCTCAGATATTGTTTCCCAACCTGAAAGCCCCCCCGGCTGAACACTTTGGAGGCTTATTACTCTTTTCTTTCCTCCTTCCTGCACCATGTATCAAACAACCAAGGACTGGAACCGATGCAAGACCGAGTTGCCAGTAAAAACATCCCCCCCTAAGTCCTAAAGGAATTTGGGATATTTTTCTCTGTACTGCTAAGACCCTCCAAAGCACAGTGATTGTACCAGTCTTAAAAATAAAAGCTGTGAACCAGGAAGTCTGGAATCAGGAACAGGAAGCCCTGGCTGAACTGATAACTGAAACGCTACTTTAAAACAACCTGTTGAATGTAACAGGACAGCAGCAGACCAGCATGGCTTCTGCAAGGACAGGCTGTGCCTCTCCCATCACCTATTAGCTCGTCTGAGGTAAAGAGCAGAACTGATTCAAAACCAGACTGACACTCTCAGTAGCATTTTAAAAATGCTCCTCAGAAAACTGAACAGGCACGTGGGTAAAATTCGGTCATGGATAAAAATTGCCGACGAGAGTGTAAAGCAAGAGTTGACTTGCAATATGGCGAAGGCAGCTCACGGCTACAGGTGTTCTGGTGGGCAGAGCGGGAGGAGGAGAAAGGAAGAGGAAATATGCTGAAGACATCAATTTGCCCAGGTTAATTGAAACTAGAAAAACCTGTGAGGCACTTCAGAGATGAGGTCAAAATAGTCTGAAGGGGTATAGAAAGAGCAATAAAAAGATTTGAGGAGCGGAAGAGACTGAAAGATGAAGAGACTCATGTGAGAGTGATGGTAAATATGAAGGAATCTGACGGAATGACTTGAGATAATATAAAACATGTCAGCTGAAGTAACCCAGAGAATTTCAGCGGAACACATTATTCCTTTTAATTTAATATGAGAGCGAAGTGACATCAGACAAAAATGAAAGACAATGGCTATAAGCATCCCAAAAAGAAATGCTGCTTTTTCAGAACAACGCACACCTCAGTTGCCATAACTGAGCAGGTGGGTTTTTGTCATTCTGCCTGTGTACCGGGCCATGTCCATAGGTGTGTGACTTCTTGTTTCTCTCATGGCACTAACAGCAAATGCTTCATGCACAGGAATGATTGTCATGAAGTAGTGTTGGAAGTGATAATTCAGCTGGATTCCAGGAACAGTTGGCATTTACATGACTAATAGGCCCAGCAGGTATGTCAAGAGAATAAAGTGGTCTATGAACCATCCCACTTCGAGGTGTGATCCAATCAGTAATTGTCTAAGATTAGCAGGAAAAAAAAAATCCCATGAATGATGTACTCCAGAGGTACCTGATTCCGGGATCCTTTCACTTTCTTCTAGGATTAGACATTTCCTAGCAAATAACTCAACTGATTTAACTAGTGGGCTAGGACCTATGTCCTTAGCAAACATCTGCAGTCAGGTGGAGACGCAGTGCATGTGCTACAGGAAGTCAAACAAATTCCCATTTTAAAAAACTTCTCTTTAGACAGTGAAAATACCTGCAAACCTGACAGATGAGACCCCAGTGAAAGCGCTCCCCCCATGCATCCCCCTGGAGGAATTCCCACAGGCCAAAGGGCCCAAATCCAGGAGGGCTCCGTTGGTACCAAGCGAAACGAGAAGCCTGGTGGCCATAGCTGCAATGTGTTCATTTTGCATATGCTGCTTAAATAGCGTTGCATGCAGAAAAGTTGATGATTGCAATAATGTGTGCAAGCACAAGCCAACTAGATCTTTTAGAGAGAGCCTGGGATGAGTGGCTACCCCAACCTAACCCCACAGCTTCTGGCATCTGAACTGCAAACGGAAGATACCGTAGCATGTTTGCAGGAGCAGCCAGCAGCAAGGGACTCGCAGCTGCCTAAGTCCTTGCTATGCTGCAAGACTAACTTTGAAACCAGCAGTGAAGGTTACAAAGGAGCAGGAAAGCTGCCAAGCAGTTATATCCCAAGGCAAGAGAAAGTGAAAGCGTTACAGTTTAGGTATTTGTTATTATGATGCTGTTTACCTACCTCATTCAAATTTCCTTTTTTCCCTTTAATAAGTGCATTTCTTGTTACCTATCTGACTCTCATTTGAGAATATTTTGAGAATGACCACCCATCAGACAGTTTATCCTGTTTTTTCCCAGGTTGCTGGTTCTGAGCTCAAGTTAGAGCGTTTGTAGTGATGCCCTTACACTTGAACCCAGTCCTCACTACTGCCCATCAAGTCCTGGCAGAAGGGTTACTTACACATGACTCTTATTCACTCCTTTGGAAAAGTTGGACAGGCATCCAAGGACAGGCTTTGTCTCCATGAGCAGACACAGTATCTCATTATGGTCTGGAAGGATCGTTCTCAGAGACTGAGCGCTAGGATGACAAATCTGTAAACTCCTTGGGGATCTGTTTCTTTGTAAATACGCAGACATGACTCAGATTATACTAATGTAGTTATGTGTGAAAATTCAGGGGGAAAATATAACCCCAAACCACCTATGTAAGAAAATAAGCTGCAAAGCCAAACATTACTGCATGCTTTTTTTGCCTGGCTATCAGCAGTTTGCAAGTTCTCTCTTGTTGGCCCTTGGGAAACAACACATCCCGAAACTATGAGCACCAAGCAGTTCAAAGCAATGCCAATGCTCTCCAGCGTGATAGAAAAAGCAAGCTTGCAAAAATTTGTTGGTATTCTCAATTGGCCCAGATGGTCCATGAAGTCCTTCCTGCATGCCTCATTGTCCGATACTCACAGATGTAAGTATTTATCCCCTGGGATGCTTGTAGCTCTTGCACTTGCTAGAGGTTCCCAGATCTCATCCCGCTCGCCAGCAAGTCTTTGGAGGGTTTGATGTTGCAAGTCCTCTGCTAATGGGCTGTGCACTGGTGCTAATGAGGTTCAGAGCACTGACCACAGGGAGGATGTGCCACTTGTTATTTTCCTAATTAATTCAAGAACTAATCACACAGTAGCATGCTCCAGAAGACAGACCATCCAACAACCAGGTTAAGAAGTCTGCACAAATCTGTCCCCTCTGCATTCACCTCCGAGTATTTTTCCCTTCCTTTTGTAACTCATTTGAACAAAAGACAGTAAAAAATCTCATTCTACCAGCTGCTTGTGTTCTCCCCCATGGCAGCTCATCCTGTACATTAGCTCCTTCTGCTATTTTAAATCATCTGGCATTCCTTTTGGGCCCACCCATACTGCATACGCTGAGCTTAAATTCTTGACCCCTACTGGGAGATGACATTAGCTCTCCGCTTCACTGCCTCTCCCATCTTACTCAAAGCTTATCTAAACCCACACTTGCTCATATCTGAGATTTTTCTTTTTCTCTTGGTCATAACACTGTAATTAGAGCCTTGAAGCATACAGAGATGTGATTTGCATGAAAGGCACTATTCAAAATGAAACTGGATCCCAACTCGTGCAGCTTAGCAGCAACATTTGAAGGCGCTAAGTTATTTAGAGCCCTCACTTCTTGTCATTATTTTCTAAAACACTCAAAGCCCCCTTCATCTGCTCTTTTCTAAAGGATCAGAGCTAGTTTCTCTAGTTTTTCTGGATGGGTAGTAACCTCATAGCTCTGCACCGTGTTAAATAAACCCTGGAAGACTTTCCACATTCCTCTTCAGTGTGTATATATTTACTTGAATGTATATCACCTGTTACCCAGCCCACACAGTGGATGTCTATCTCGTATGTTAAAACACACAAAATACAGCCATTAGTATAAACACCTGTGCTCACCACTTTCTTGCTCCTCCAAAGCTGCTTACTAAAAAAAAAGACAGGAAAAGTTAGTCATATCAGAGTGGTAGGTAACTTTAAAGTGAAGTAGTAACAGAAAAGATGAAGACATCTTCATAACAATTATTATAGTTAATGACCAATATTAACTATAACATTAAATATGGAAAGTTTGTAAATACCCCATTTACATACCAAAGTGGTTGTTTTATTTTCAAAACCTCTCCTTAGAAGAAAAGCAGCTCCTGGTGCTATTTGGCACAAAGGAGGCATAAGTTGCAGAAGATCTGACTTGAAGAATTTGTGCTTTGGTTATTCGTGGTACCGATGCCTTCCATGTAACTCTCCATTCGTGGCCTTGCTTGGGGAATGGGATGTGTCCCAGGCGCTGGAGAAAAGCCAGAAAAGGGCCATTTCTTGGTAGCATATTCAAAACAACATTTGCAAAAGAAATTCAGTGCAAATGCAATGGATTGTTTTGCTCTGCCCCTAGCAATATTGACAAACCCTTGCTTGCGGTGTCCACGGACAGCAAGTCACGTCCTTGCTGGGGCACCCTGGCTGTGCTTTGTGAAAGTCCTGCTGTCCATAAGGATGCTTTCCCCATCCTAAAAGCCGGGAGAGCTCCTGGCATGCTGAACGCATGGCTAATCCCATGGGAAGCTTTCTGCGCCGTGCTGTTTCAGCAGCCAGCCAGGCAACAGCAAATCGGCCGTGTGAACGCAAGCGCTTCCCTGTCCCCTGTCTTTGAACCAGCAAGGATGAAGAACAAACTTCTAATGAATGAACTTCAGTGCACTGAACACACCTCCGGCTGGACTGGTGTAGCTCCACCGGCCTTGGGGGGAAATGCTGCAGAGGAACAATGTAGGGAGCAAAGCCTTCGTGCAGCAGAGCTGAATTTGGCCCTGTAATATCGATCTGAAGCAGTACCAGGCTAAGCTACGCAGCACCACGTGCAAAATTGAATATTGTTACCCCAAACATCAGGGACAAAGGCCAGGCCAAGGCTGAACTCAGTGGCTCGTGCCATGGCAAGGGAGAAAAAAAAAACCAATAAGGAGGAGTCTGGATGGAGAGCTGAGATTGCTACGTCTGCCTGTAGGACATGAGAGCTGAGCAGAACAACTCCTGCTACTGGGGGAGTCTGTGCCCCTGCTCATCGCTACGCCCCAACCTCTCCTTCAGCAGCATCGGTAGCGGTCTCTCTGGTTTCCAGGGCTCTGGCACAGGCAAAGTGAAGATCAGGGTCACAGACCTTGAGCCAGCCCCTTCCCTCCTCCCTGCTTCAGGACAGCCCTCTCCCATGGGTATCTGCCCGCTTGGGCTGTGCCTACAGCTGGTCCTGCTCCATGGGGCTGCCACTTATTGTTTTATATAAAAGATATTTCCGAGAAGAGCAAGCAAGAGAACGTGCCAGAGGAGGGGAAGAAGTGACTTTGTAACTCCAAATAAGTGCATTCAAACAGGGACGGCTGCCAGTGATTACTCCCAGAGCTGTGCCTTCCGGACCCACCGCATTCCCGTCCCGTGCTGTTTGCTCTTCTCTCCAGGCCCACTGCAATCGTTATCCAACAGATACTGTGGAATTTCACTGCCAACTAGTAAAACTAGGCACTAGGAATGAGCTTCCTCTATAATTACTTCAAAATCCTCAGAGGAGCAGATGTTGAGGCATGTGGGACATATCACAGTATCACAGGATGGCTGAGGTTGGAAGGGACCTCTGGAGGTTATTTGGTCCAAGCTGCTGCTCAGACAGGGCAGTTTGCCCAGGTCCATGTCCAGACCGCAGTCCCAAACTCCAGCAGTCCCAAACTCCAGCGGTAGGAATAGTTCCTGAAGAGAGTTGGCTTCTCAGAGGGAAGGGGAGAAGACTCCTCAGGAGATGTTCCAGCCAGATGGCAAAAAATGCCTTCATGGCTTCTGTATAATGAAGCAGAAAAGGGAGGTAGACTGGGGTTGTAAGTGGAAATGGGTTTTGGCCACAAGGAAATAGATGGGTCCCACAGAAATGGGGCTGCCCCGAGGTAGAACAATAATAGTCCAAAATTCCGTTGGTGCAGATTCATCCGTGCCCATGGAACTGAGTTAAGGGTCATGCTTCAAAGGAAAGAAACCAATGTAGGGAAGCCAGTCCAGCTGTCATGGCTGGAGGGAGACCCAGCACCCAGGACCTGGTGGGTGGGAGACCCAGGTTCATGCTTCCGCATTGCATCAGGCTTCCTACGCTGTCGGCACGACAGTGCCTCAGTTCCCCGTAGGCACAAGAGGGAGATATGAGCATTTCTCAGGCCTGCAGCAGCGTACATGCTTGGATGGGGTAGACCTTAAATACTGAGGTGCTGGGTGCCAGGCAAAAGTGGTGGATATTTAGGCAGACAGGCAAAACTGTGAGCTGGTGCTGCCAGGTCACCCTTGATGAAGACAACTCTAGTAGTCTCAGAAAAGAGGTGATTTGAAGACCTCCCTGAAGTGTTTCACCAAATAAATCCTGATTATTTGGGCTTTGTGCAGACAAAGTGATTGTTACCCTAACTTCTTAAGGCACATAAGCATTTAAGCTGCCTTAAATCTTTAAGGTAGCACAATGTAAGCATTAAAGCCAACTTAAATCCTTATTAAGTCTTCTAGGTGCTTAAAGCATTTAAGCCATTTTTAAGTCTTTTTAGAATGACTACCGATTTCCATAGGAAGGATGCAGTGTTGAAAGACATTTTGTATGCAATGTCCGCTTGAAGTTCACGTAGTCAGACAAGCCAATGTCTCATCCTTATCAGGAAATATCTGAAAAATGTCTAGACTTTAATTTCTTTGCCATTTCAGGTTTGGTCCTGAGTTCACAGCGATGCTTGTAAACATGACAGGGTTTTGAGAACACAGTGATTGAGCCACCACCTCAAGGTAGAGGAAGTTGCAAATGAGTGAATTCCCTGTACATACAGGGACAATCACAGCTCACAACTAACCAAAAGCCTTTTGCTCTGACTTTGCAGCAGTGACCTTTGGATTGCAATCAACCTTGGAACATCCCATCTGAAAAGGCAATATTTTTGGCATGCCATGAAAGCAAGGCTTTATAGTAGAAACTACTTTTGCAACTTGTACTGTATGATTTGCACTCAAGAGGATGCCGTAACAAACTGCTGAGCATAGCAAATCTTTCTATGAAAAGGGATCCAATCCAGCAAACCCTGTCCTATGTGCACAGTTGAAGAAACCACTTGTGTTGGATTTGCGTGGCAAGGTTTTGGTAGCGGGGGGGCTACAGGGGTGGCTTCTGTGAGAAGCTGCTAGAAGCTCCCCCTGTGTCTGACAGAGCCAATGCCAGCCGGCTCCAAGACGGACCCGCCGCTGGCCAAGGCCAAGCCAATCAGCGCCTCTGTGATAACATATTTAAGAAGGAAAAAAAAACACTTAGAGAGAGCTTTTGCAGCCGGAGAGAGGAGTGAGAAGATGTAAGAAACTCTGCAGACACCAAGGTCAGTGCAGATGGAGGGGGAGGAGGAGCTCCAGGCACTGGAGCAGAGATCCCCCTGCAGCCCATGGTGAAGGCCATGGTGAAGCAGGCTGTCCCCCTGCAGCCCATGGAGGAAGGATGAGGGGGTGTAGAGATTCCACCTGCAGCCCGTGGAGGACCCCACGCCGGAGCAGGTGGAGGCACCTGAAGGAGGCTGCGGCCCGTGGGAAGCCCACGCTGGAGCAAGTTCCTGGCCGGACCTGTGGACCCGTGGAGAGAGGAGCCCACGCCAGAGCAGGTTTGCTGGCAGGACTTGTGACCCCGTGGGGGACCCCACACTGGAGCAGTTTGCTCCTGAAGGTCTGCACCCCGTGGGAGAGACCCACGCTGGAGCAGTTCGTGAAGGACTGTAGCCCGTGGGAGAGACTCACGTTGGAGAAGTTCATGAAGGACTGTCTCCTGTGAGAGGGACTCCATGCTGGAGCAGGGGAACGATGAGAGGAGTCCTCCCCCTGAGGATGAAGAAGTGGCAGAGACAACATGTGATGAACTGACCGTAACCCCCATTCCCCGTCCCCCTGTGCCGCTGAGGGGAGGCGGAGGTTGAAGCCAGGAGTGAAGTTGAGCCTGGGAAGATGGGAGGGGTGGGGGGAGGTGTTTTAAGAGTTGATTTTATTTCTCATTCCTCTACTCTGTTTTGCTTAGTAATAAATTAGATGAATTCCCTCTCTAAGTTCGGTCGGTTTTGCTTGTGACAACAATTAGTGAATGATCTCCCCCTGTCCTTATCTCGACCCACAAGCTTTTCGTTGTACTTTTTCTCCCCTGTCTAGTGAACGAGGGGAGTGAGAGAGCGGCTCTGGTGGGCACCTGGCGCCCAGCCAGGGTCAACCCACCACACCACTTAACCCCTTGAATAAGGGCTACATGTGCGGCAAATGCTCTAGAGGACTGGATCATCCGTTGACAGGGTGCTTTTCCAGTAACTCCTGCTATAATTCTCACTTTTTCTGGTTCTTAACTTCTCTTGCTAGGTCATATCCCTTACACAAGACTCTGAATGGCTGATGAAGCTCTTCTGTCTGCTTCATTTTGGACTGGCAGTGGCTGGGAAGCAGGCTGACTCCTTCAGGCCCTTAGCTTGTGCTGATGTTGCTGGTACCCATTGAAGCTGTCCTCCAAAGTCAACAGAGAGAGAAGACCCCCAGCAAGGGCAAGCCAGAGAGACATCTCACCTAAGTGTAGACCACTGTGCTGGGACGCAGGTTGTCCTGCTGGAATCCTTTAAGGGCTGACATTACAGGACTCTCAAGGGACTAGGGTGCGATTCGTCTCCTAATAAAATCTATTACTAGGTGGGTCATCTGGCCAGACCTAGTCACCCTTCATAGTCAATGGGCAGGGATGGGCACTTTTAGGAAGCCATTCCCCTGACCTGTTTCACACATCTCTCTCAGTAAAAAGGCAGCTGCACCTTAAACCAAGCTCATTGCTCTCCTCTATGAATCCAGACAACTAGTCAGATGTAGGCATCCACAGTGCACATCTGAGCAGATGAAACCATGCACCTTACACCTAGGTACAAGCTAAATGCTTAAACTGGACAGACTGGATCTTACCATGTACGCTTTGTTGTGCACACAAATGCGAATTACTTTCTCGCCAACCTCTTGAGGTCAGTTTTGAACTCCCCCTATACTCTATAAAATGCCCATTGCTATTGAATCATGAGGTCAGTCTAGTTTTTCTTCCTTTCACTTAATCGCAAACTGTTAGTGTGTGCCATAAAAGGTTTATGCAAGCATACCCAAGTGGTTTTGAATGCTTTCCACTTCCCTGCATTTGCACGTGAGAAGTTGCTAACTCCCATTTGCAGATTCTCAGCAGATCCGGGGTTTCTGACTGAATGCCTCCAAGTTGGGGTATGCAAACGGACAGCAGTGTTTGGAGTCAGTGACCGCACTCATGCCCACGATAATCACGAGTACGTACAAGCCACAGGGAATTGTTAAAATGGAGACTGATTTGACTATAACAAAAGTCTCGACTGAGTTTTGTTATGAAGTGCCTCATTAGTCTGATATTTTTTGTGACATCCCATTGGTGGTAGATATGAATAGAGGGTTTTTTCCTGTCTCACACATGAGCAATAGGCACAAATTCCCATGTCAGCTGAAAAAAAGCCCCCTCTCCCCACCACAGCTGTGTATCTGAAGGACCCAAGTCTGCAAGATGCTGAACATCCCCCGCTGATGAGAGGAGCCAGGTAGTTATTTGCTTCAGCCTCTGGGATAATCTAGCCCAAAAAGGGAATGGAAAGTTCAAGAGCTTATTTAAGAGCTCTGTGCCCAAACTTAGCTCGTGCAAAAGGAATCTGCAGGCTGAGCGAGCGCAGCCTGCTGCACAGCTCGCTCTCCTCATTACCTACTGGTATGAGTTAAGTATCCAGAGATCACACCTGACCAAACCAAAAGGCAACTGCCACACACAGAGAAGCATCTGATGAATGGATACGCAGCCCAGCTCATGGACAGCGGGGCTGGTAATCCAACATGGTGCAAAGAAAAGAGGGCTCATGCAGCCTGGGATGATGCTGATCTCCTCTGCTGCCATGAGGTGCTGCTGGCTCATGGTCACCTTGTTGGCCACCAGGACCCCCGGGTTCTTCTCTGCAGAGCTGCTTTCCAGCTGGCTGCCCCCAGCCTCCACTGGTGCATGGGGTTATTCCTCCCCAAAGGCAGGGCTTTGCATTTCCCATGCTCAACTTCATAATGTTCCTGTTGGACCACTTCTCCTGCCTCCCTAAGTCCTTGCCTGCTCTAGAGCTTATTGACTGCTCCCCCTGACTTAGTACCACTGGTGACCTCACTGATGGGGCAATCTGTCCTGTTGTCTTGTTCCTGAATCAAAACCTGACAAACTCCTCTAGCTGGACTCTGAACCACTGCCCACCACCCTTTGACTCTGGCAATCCAGCCAATTTTCCACCCGCCTTATGTCCAAATCACAGTAATTAGAGCAGGCCCTATCAAGCATTAACTTTACACATGAAGCCACCATGGTCAGTAATTCAAAGTATATCTGCCTTTCCTTTTGAATGCAATTATCCCTGTTTGAGAGTCATCCCTCTTCTCCCCCACTATCTAGACATGCAAAATGATTCAAACTGCTGATCCCATGAGAAACAGCAAATGTCATCAGAGACATCACAGAAACTATCCATTTGGCTCTGTAACAAAAATACTCACTAGTGAGGAGGTATAAATTATATATAATGGATTACAGATCAAAGGCCCTGAACTGATCCTTGATATCACCTCACTTATTACTTGGCTGGAGGAAAGACAATATTCCTGGTACACCAGGACATCTCTGTTTATCTGAATGATCTTTAAGAAAGATTTGTAGTTCCAGTGAGATTCGTAAAGAATATACTGCATGCTTAGCTATCGCAGAGATAAAAACCATGTGCAATGCACTATTGTGAAATTGCTGATCACCTGCAGAGACAATGACCTCGATTCTGTAGCACCCTCTTAATAGCTAAGGCGAGGGATCCTTTGTGATTGCAGTCAAGACTTCATTCTGTTTGCTAAGCCATTACCGTCATTATTCTAATTACCTATCGAGTCCTATTCTTGTGTGTGGTGCTGCACAAAGACAAAGGGAATATTGTTTTTGTCTCTCAAAGTTTGTACTCTTAATCAAAGAAGGAAAGCATTCAGGCACCTAATAACTTGCATAAGTTAGGGAGGGGTAGAAATTACCCCATGAATTAGCTAGGCAACATTTGTGAGAAAAATGTCTGGGTGAAAAACGGATGTATTCCTGTCAATCCCCAGCCCCTATATCCTCGCAAAGCAGAGTGCGGGAAGGCTGAGCGTCTAATAGCCTGGTTCACGAGAGTAATTCCTCTGGAATATGGTGACTGATTTACTTGACATTTCCTCCTGGCATCGACAGTATTAGAACCATCAGGCAATTTCTGGGAAGCTAATTTGTTCCCTTCTACTATATGTTGATAAGGAACAAAGAGAGGTTAAGTGCTCGAATCTCTCAAAAATACAATATGATTTGGATGCAAATCTCAGGAATCTTTTCTATAGTGTAATGTAGGAATTTATACAATTCCCTTTTCTATTTCATTAATGAAGTTTCCTGCTGGCAGTATCCAAAATAGATCTGAGGTCTGGCAAAACATATAGAGATGACTCTGTAGAAAATTATTTTTTTAATTTAATCGATAATATGCCCTTATATGGAAATCTTGTCAGAATATAATTATATATCCAAGCAAATTATTACTGCATGCTTCTTAATAAGAGCAAAGCTGTGAACTGAAAAGGAACCGAGAGGCTTCAGATGCCCAAAATATTCTACAGTCCCTGCGCAGAGATGAAATTCCCAGTGCTAGTGTGGCAGGGCTAGGAAGGCATTGTAAGTTTCTTGTTTAACATAAGCAGCTATTTGGGAATGATTTTAATCTTTTTTGGGTCGTGGCTGAGATGATGCCAGTCCCCACTGATACATCAGGTTCACTAGACAGCAGTCTCTTGACTTGGGTTCAAACAAGTTTGTAGTGAATTAGATGGCTTGGCCCAAGAGACTGACGGATTTACTTTTGTCTGTATGCCTAACCTTTCTGTTCCTGTTTTTGTCACCTATATAGCACTTCAGAGACAGCACTTCTCCCATGTTTATCAATCACGGCCACTTCGCGATGCTCAGCGTGGCTTTTTTCAGTGCTTCTGCTGCACGGATAGTGACTACTCACAACCACAGCTGTTTGAGAGCCCACGGCTGTCTGTCCACGGCAGGGCAGCCCTTACCCTGATCTGCTAGAATCACCACAAAAGGTGAGATGGGTGCTCACTATGCAGAAATATCTGTGTTTTTATTGCTATTTCTTCCCTTTTTCTTATTCCACTGTTTATTGCTACTTTCCATACATCTAGGTCTTAGGCACAGAGTTAATATTTCCTGTTGCTTTATCCAAGGTGCAGGTTAGATGTACACAGGTAAGAGCTCCTTCCTACGTGCAGGAGCTAGTTGGGCTAATTATCTCTTGTGAAAATGAGCTGAATGGCTTTCAAGGTCACCTCATATCTGAGAACTGCTTTTGTGCTACATAAAGCTCAAGCCTCCCAGCAGATTCTCCCGCTCTACTCCTATTTTCTGCATTTTTTCGTTATTTGGCGAACCCAACTCCCTTGTTACCCTGGATCATGGACAGTTGACTTCACTCATTCTTCAAGCTCAATGGAACAAAAGATTTGGGCCTGGAGTCCTGAGGTATCACTGAAATGCACATAGTGGGGGTGACGAGCACATTGCTTGCTTTGCTGTTTGCTGCAGGTTGAAGATCAGTGCTCACTGTGGGTGAAATCAGCTCCTTGTGGAAGCCCAGGCAAGAATTCATATTTTTCAGCTTTTAAAATCTACTTGTTATTTACAAGCATTTCATGGTCTGCAGCTTCCTAAAACATGATTTTTTTTTCTCTTTAATAGTTTGAAGAAAGGAAATATCCTTATAAGAATAAATTAGTGAGAAAAGACTGAGCCCCAGGTGTAATTTGATTTCAAACTCAGACTTATGGTGGTGAAAGACACTGCGCTCAAAGGACTGTGCCAGCTCGGAGTGGCATGGCTTGGAGGATGTTTAAAGGCATGCACTGAATGCTAAGAAAATCAGCAGTTTACCGATGATGGTTCTGCTAATATGTTTATATAAAACTTGTCCTTTGATTCTCCCAAGGCATGGGTAAATGCATGCAAGCAATGTTAATGATTAGCTACAGAAAGTATCGATGACTATGAGCTCTTATTTTACTAACAGCGTTGCATGCGTAGGCAGGCATAAAGCTTAACCATCTTATTAGGGAAGGCCAAAGGTCTGGGATCCACGCGAGTGTTTAGGCACTTATATCTGACATAGACGCTGGCAGCCAGACTCGCTCCACCTAATACTGGGCACGTTACACAGGTGCTTATGCTTGGAGCTTAGTCACCCAAGTCACTGAGAAAAAAGAGGTGCTTTTGAGGTGATTCAGACCTAAGCCACCCCTCAGAGCCACACATCTCCATGGAGGGAGCCTACTTCAAATAGGCTCCCAGCTGCGCTGCCTTAGGTGCCCCAGGGCTGCGAGAGCAGGTTGGTGCTTTGCAAGACTGCAAATGAAGGTAACCACTGTCCTGGGGAGTCCATAAACAAGCCCAGAGAGAAATTTTGTGTGAGAGCTTGAAGAGCACTTCTGTTAGCAGAAGAAATATGAAAAAAAGACGGTGCTTTAGTCTCTAGGAGTAGGGGATAAAGACATCGGCATAACCCAAACCTGCAAGATGGATGGCTGTTGAACCCTCTTTTCTGCCTTTCAGATTATTTCTATTCCAATGGTTGAGTGTCTTCCTGAGGACTCTGGGGTTTTATGCTGTGAAGAAGTTTCAAGTTATGCCCATTTCCTTAAAGAGCACTGACTCCTGTGCACTGCTCATTCAGCTTTTCTTTCTGCAAACCACCTACCATGGAGAAGAGGAAAAAAGCACAAAGCAGTTACCTGCAGGTAATGCAAAGGAATACCTAGACTAGAAGGCTTAACCCTTGATAGAAAGTGTTTGTCCAGCACCCACAGTTTAATTAAATCATTTTTAGAGCTGTGCTAGCCTGTTTTAGAGCACACCAATGCAAACATTTATTTGCAGCTGCCTGCAATGAGGTTACAAATCAACTAATGATATAATATTTTCTTTTGGAATTTATTCTATGAAGATGATTCATACCAGACAGCTAAATGCCATCAATGTTGTGTCAGCTTTTACTGACTAAAGTATTTTTCCATATGTGATAGTGGACTGTTCTCATTAATGGCTGAGCTGTAAAAGCTTGCTTTCCCTCTTATTTATGATACTGGAAAAGATCCAATGTAGCACAGTACATATGTAAGTCATTACCCTCCCTCTAAGCTCCCCCCCAAGTATGGAATGTTACTGTATTTTAATATATTACAGAAATAAACAAATGTTATACATGTGGGGGATGAGTATAAATCAGACATGACTCAAAGGGCAAAGGGGCTAAACAGAGTTTGCTGGGCCTGAAAATCTCCAGAGCACAAGAGCTATTGTGGCATGGGGACGCTGTGCCGCTGCGCAGTGCCCCAGCCTCACCGCTTTGGCCATGTCCAACCATGAATATTGCCAGGTGTCCAGTTCATGCAAGTTTTTGAGGCTGGTCTTTAAAGGGCTCAGGATATCTGATATGGTTTGGGTCATGTGGTCTGTGCAACAGGCAATGATGCTCCTCACTGCCACATCCCAAAGCGTGGCGCGGGGAGCCTTTCCTTCCCAGCGGCCACCGGCTGCCATGGCACCTCCTCAGTAGGCGCTGGAGCTCCAGTCCTCGGAGCCTCCTGAGGGCCAGATCCAGATCCTGAGCACTCCCGTCCCCACCTCAGCGGCTTCAGCCAGCCACTGCTGTGGTGTCCACGTTTCTTCTCACTCAGATAAGTAAAGGCGGGTGGACGTTAAATGTAGAGACACTCCTGGGAACAGCGACCTCCTAAGTGCCTATAAATTTTAGCTTTCTTCCCTTTTGGCCCTCCAAATCTTGCATTTCCCCTTGCATTAGTGGCCCAGTTTGCAGAGGAAGACTATGGTGATGCCCTTTCCTGAGGAATTGTGGCTTAAATGCCCTCACCCTGGGGAGCGAGCTGTCCCTTGGCTGTTGGCCCTCACTATTGACAGTGTCACCACCAAAAGGGCAGGAGCCTTTTGAAGAGCTCTTATAGCCCCACTGTGTGCAGGACCATGGTCTGTACACCAGTGGGTGCCATCTGTACTGGCAGGGAAAAGGGGCCGCTGGGAACTGATGGCACACACACAGAGCTTCTGTCCTTTCGCCTGAACTCTTTCATCTCTCCCCAGAACAGGGTGCTTTCACCCACCCTACCTGTAGACAATTCCAAGCCCATGCCCTGGGCTTGCCAGCCTAGCTGTGGGCACCAAATCTACCCCTATACTGTGTAGGTAATGTAGCTGCCTAACTCAGGCCATCAGAGACAGCTGGTAGGTGGCCACCCAAGCATTGGGTATCATATCTTCTATCCCAGAGGTGACCAAGTCCCCCTTTGGATCAGACCTTGAGTTTGCCATGCCGTGCTCTGCAGCCCAAGCATTTATGCTTTGATCAATTCTCTGTCACACTGGGAGGGAGGAAAAAAATATTCCTCCTGCAAGAGCCTTTTCTTCCCTCTGGATCAATGCGTACAACTTCATTTGACATCAGTGGGAGCTCTGTCACAGATCAAGAGCAGTAAATGGCCTAATGGAAAGAATAATAATGCTATCATGCGTATGTACCGCTTCTCATCCATCTTGCGGTTTTAAAGACCTTCCTCTTGGCGAGCTTGCTGGTCATAACGCTCACCCTCAGCTAATTCCTATCTTTTAATTATCTTTTCAAAGGCGCTATTGAAAGTCAGGAGGAAAATGGAAAAGCACAGAATACACAGACTGAAGCTGAAACAAGATGCTCTAAAAGTTGAGTCTTTCTCTTTGAAATATAATAGGAAATAGAAATTAAAAAAAAAAAAAACAGTAACTTTTATTAGAAGCACCATAATTTAAAAACCATGAGCTTGAGATTTAATTTCATCCATAAGCTGCAATGTAATACTTTATTGACCTCAGGTTGTTCTATACTGTATTTTTCTTCTGCCTCTTAATGCTAAGAGGCACATCTTTATAAGCCACTGGATTATTTGCTAATGCAACACTTGCATTGTATTTCAAGTGGGAAGAAAATCTATTTGTTGTGGGATTTTGTTTTTCAGAGTGCTTTTTCCATGGATGTTGCATCTTTGTGGGTACCTTTCATCTAATACAATATTAGCATTCATGATGGGGCTGGCTGCTTCCTTGATATTCGTATGAAGCTGGATAACAAAGTAGGAAAGAGTAAGAGAAAGGCAATAGAAATAGAAAAGTCTTGCATATATGTGACGGTTATTTGTCTAGCAGCAGCATCATTATGTCCCAAGAAACCTGTTTCTGTGTTTGAGATTTCACTCTCTTTTTGATGTTTTGTGGCTCAGTGGACACTTAAAATAATTATTGTTACTTTTTCCTTTTGCTTGTATAGCAGAAATGTGCCAACACTCTTACAGATGCAGTGGTCTCATTCACTTATAGTTCCAGAAGCGGAATTATCAGAAAATATTTTTTAGGATATTGTGCAGTGACCCAAATAGCACATACAGAAGGGATGTGAGTAAAGCTAAATTATTTTCTGTATTTATTTTGGCATCCGGAAAAATATAAATCATTATCCTGTTACTTTAAGTGGTCATTAGGAAGAAATTGAGAGTTTCTTGATGGCATAATTGATAAATTCTTAAAAATGAGGATGTTAAAAGAGTGTGATAGTGTTAACAAATTGTAATGGATTGATTTTCCAGAAATATTCTGTCTATGTCAGGTATCACTGTATATTCACATTATGGAAGACTTACTACACAATGAATAAATAATAATAGCCTGTACACAAGGAATCACAATAAAAGCATTTGCGTTTAGTTTCAAAATGTACTAAAGAGCTAAAATTAAACACATGCTTCCCCTCCCTCAGCTAATTCATCTCAATCTTCAACAGGGAAGCAGCAGCACATCTGTACGTGACACAATACAATGCAGAAATTGAGACTATTGATAGAAAATTATTTTAGGGTAGTTGGTGTTTGCATTTAGTCTGCTCCTTGGAGATGAACAAGATTAATAAAATGTTCAAAACCATGACGCATAAATCTGCCTTCCTTGTGTGGCTTGAGAGACGAGTCTCAGAGATCATGAAGGGTTCCAAGGAGGAGAGAGACATTCTAACACGAAACCTGCACCGATGTGCTGTAGTCATTTAGCAAAAGAGACAACTTCCTTCATGACAGGGAAGGAATTCATTCAGGAATTCTGAAATTTTAAGAGTGGGCAATTGGGGTTTAATTCACATGATGAAATAGCACACCAGAAGGTGGGCTCGTCAGCAGAGCCCTGCTTTCCACCAGGAAGGTTGGGGAGAAGTTGGCTTGTCCAGTGAAGCCTCAGGACAAATGAAAACATGAAAATGATATTTTCCCCACCGACATTTGGGTGTTAGAGCGCACAGGGCAAAAAGCCGAAATGCCTTGTGAGCAGCTGCCCATCATTTGGGACTCTGCCAGCCACTGAGCAGCGGGGAGATGTGCAGCTCCAACAGGCTCTTCACTGGGGGCCAGAAAACAGGCATGCCAGGTAGCAGGGCACCACTTCTTGGCAGTCTAGCATGATTCAGGCATCAGGACGGATTATCAAGACCATACACTATTTCTTCCTCTGTTTTAACTCCTTTGAGCTCCCGTTAACGAGCAAAAGCAGCTCGTTTCCAGCTTCCGGAGTGCTCCTCATGTCAGGCTCTGAAGCAATTTCTTTTGCAGAGGTCATGACTGAACCTCGGAGAGGTTAAGTGCCTTTCCCAGTACTGGAGGGTGACAGCAACCAGGGCTATGGGGAGTGATGACAAAGATAGGTCACGTAGCAGAACAATTACAAGTCAGGAAAGGAATCTGGGCCATGGGATGCTCAGACCCCCGCACAGCCGGACATATGCTCACCACGGTGGGAATAAGAAAGAGGACATTGTTTCTTCAAATGTCTTGGGCCTGAATGTTTATCAACACGGAGCCATCTTCAGACTTTTTTCAAAACACAGTTGAGCCCAGGGCTTTGCTGAACATCGGGGGGCTGCTTCGAAGGAGTTCATAAAAAGCAGGGAAGACTAATGAGCCTTTGGTAGGGCTTCAACTCCTTATTTCAGTGTTGCAGGGTAGATGTCTGCGAATCAAAATAGTTTGAAAAAATTACGGATCCTGCCTTTATCTAGAAAATAGAACTGTGTAACAAAAAAATGAAAAATCTCTGAAAACATCCACCAGAAAGACATCATTATCCAGACTCCTTTAGGAGAGCATGAAAAAAGATGAGATCAAAGGTAGCTACACCAACTGCCTTAAACCATGTTTATATATAACATTTTCCATGCACTCTGGTTTTAAAAGCAGATTAGGATTGGAAATGATTCAAAAACTTCTTCAAAATGAGCAAGAGCCCTCTGAATGAGGGCGCAGCTTTAGTAATACAAGCACCAGGATGAGGAAATGCACAAAAAGAGGTTCAGATGCAGATGAAGGGCTGTAAGGGAAGCTGTTGTAAAGCCCTTGCAAGTTAAAGATGGGGAAGACGTCCAGACATCTGGACACAGCGAGCTGCTTGTGTCACATGAGAACCATGAATAGAGGGAACCAGCAAGGGCAGACCAAGGAGAAGGAGACTTACACTGAACTCCTGGCAAAGAGAAATGAAAGGAATCTCAGTGTAAAATCTCTTATTCCTTTTATATTACATTTTGGGTGCAAGAGAGAGACAGAGTACACATTTGACTTATATTTTAGTATGGCTTTTCCTTCTTTTTTCTATCATGTCACAAGAATGCTTTTATTTAATGAGCTAAGGTAAGCCCGGGAAATGAGGGTCCTTACACCCTGTGTGGAGCCCAGATGCATGAAAGGAAGCAAAGGAACCTGCCAGCAGCTCCTTGAGATAGGATTCATTGGAGTTTTCTAACTTCTACAGCTGTCATGGAGGTTCATCAGTGGCCTTATTTCACTAGAAGATTCAGGTGTATTAGATTATCCACAGGGAGTGTGTAAGAGCGTCTCTGCAGACCTCGTGCATGCAGTCTGGGTTTCTTTGTTGGTTTGGAGAGAGAAGCAGGTAACAGAGGAAGATGTTTTGGATGAGGGCGATGCTTCCCTGACCATTTTTGACCAGCAAAGCTCTCTTTGCACCATTTGAGAAGGATGAAGGGAATGTGTCCCAGTGCAGAACAGATCCTAAGGAACAGCAAGTGTGTTTGCATCCAAAATACACTTGAAATACAACATTCCAGACCTTCTGTTCAAGGAAGACAATATAGGTCCTGCCTCAGCCCACCTCCTGAGCACATCCTTTGAGTCCCACTGAAATCAATGCCCCTTTGAAGTGTACTTTCCTTTTCCAAGAAGCACAAAGGAGATACTGAAAGGTTAACCTGAGGTAATGGCACTATAAGCTATAAATTTTAAACTTTGATCTATATAGCTTTTCCATCAGCAGCCATATAGATGGGTAAATTCCTTTTGATGCCTGCAACTGCGTTGCTGCACACCATTCAGAAATTGCACCTCCTGATTTATTGCTTGAGTGAATTTGTCTTGTTGCAACGTGAGGCACAAAGGAGCTTCTGCAGATCCAGCTGGCCCAAGGACCGGTCTGGTCTGAGCACTTCTGCTGCTGTGGGTGTTGGGAGAGGACTTACTCCCTGTGCGGCACAGCAGCCATGGGCAGGTGGGAAGACACCCAGGTGAAGACAGGATTGCTCAGACCGCCAGAGTGTAGGCATATAATCCAGAAAAGCTTCAGGGGAAAGCAAACTGCAGGCTGTCTCCAGCATGGGGTGCCTCACCCTGCTGTGCCTTCAGCTTTATGGTCCTGGCATCATGTGTGGGCAAGTGGGCAGCAGGCTCCAGTGCATACCACTGATACTGCCCTGTCTGCCCATGGGTTAATGTAACATCAGGTCAAAATCACGCCGAGTGCTTCCTTTCACATTGCCCCACAAAGCACATCCTTTGCTTTCTGTTGCCCCCGGCTCTCCTCCAGAGCTCCGAGTTTCTAAGTTTCTCATCCCCTTGAACATCTGCATTTCAGCTGTTTTTTCCCTAGATGTATTATGTTTCATTTTCTGAGTGAATGTCACTTTGTTATTTTTTAGCTGGTATGTGCAGACTCTTTCTATCCCCACTGGTGTTTGCAACAATACTGTCTGTGAATCTTAATAAACCAGAGTGCAAACTATCAAAGACAAGCACTTGGGTTTCTAGGAACCGCTGAGCTAACGAAAGGGGAAGGCGAACGCCCTGCCTGCAGCACTGGAGGTGGGTTCAGACTCTGGTGGCACAGAGAGCATTTGAGCTTATGCCTGATCTGCAAGGATAAAGTTTTCATCTGTTCAAAAAGAAAACAGCAGCAACGGTAACCCCCCCTCCCCCAACCCCAACGGTTTGTATAAATGTACGGCAGTGAAGATGAAAAGCAATATGGATGGAAGAGGAAAAACCATCCTTCTTAAAAGTGCAATTGGCATTTCAGAGGCTGCTTTTGCTTTTAATTTGTGGGTTTTGGAAATGAATGCACTTTAGTTGACATTACAAAAGATGACTTGTGCTGAGTGGATGACTTTGGCGGTGTGCAGAGGAGCTGAGTGAGGAACAAGCACTGCCTGAGGGAGGTAGACGCTCAGCCTGGCATTGCTCTGGGTAAAGAGTTGACTTTTAAACCAGACATGAGCCCTGGGCTCTCCCTGAGACCACCAGGATTTTTCTAGCATGTGCTGGGATGCTTGGAAGCTGGCTGGGGCAAATTTATAGGGGCAGGTTCAAACTGCCCCACGGTTACTTTGTCCATATTTCAGAGCGTTGCCCACTGAGACAGCCTGGGCCTGGCATTCCCTCTGCATGGGAACTGTCTTTTACCCTTGGAGACCACTGTTTTCCCCAGCCCCGTTTCAATGTGCATCTGCATGTCCTGACTATCCCTTAGCCATTAGAAACAGTGGGTAAAGGGTGGGTTTTAAAACAGCACTGGTGTATCTCTTTAAAAAAATAATCCTTTTTCCTTTCTCTCCTCACCTTTCCCATCTCTTTCTTTCCTGGCTTCAGGGTGAATGGTCAAGGGCAAACTTGATTTCACAGGCTTGGTATTATGTATGGTAGGCTGGAGAGCAACAGCTTTCTGAAGCAAGTATAAATATGGAAGGTCTCATGGGAAAAGAAAGGAGAGTGCATATACAGCAAAAAGGAAAGCTAGGACAAATGAAAAATAAAACACTGGGGGTGATTTCCTTATGGCTGGTGAGTACTTGTTCAGTTTAGGACAAAAGGTATTATTGTAAAATGCTTTAGCTAACGTGTTCTAACTGCTACTTCTTAACATTCATATTAAAGAATATTTTTAATTTTAATATATTATATATTTAAAGGTACATCTCAGACTGAAGCAAAGGCTAATGAGGCGCTAACTTTGCTCTATCTGGCTAATCTGTGCTAAAATAGTTTTCCTTGCCTAGATTAAGGGCACAGGTCCATGACTGCAAGCAGTTGTAGTAGTTGATCGAGTTGCCCCTCATCAGCAGATCTGCAGTGCTGGTTGAGTGCCTACTCTTAGCTCATCAAGACATTGAACTCACATGATTTCCCAAAGGAGACCCTCATAAAAATCCAAACCACAGTTTATGTTAAGATGTATAAGACAAGTAGTTGCTGTGGCCCTGGTAGGCACTTTCAGCAGAGGACCTGCCTAATTTTTGTGCCACACATACATCTTTTGATGCCATGAGGTCTGGGATCTGGATCACTCATCAGTCCTTTGATCCTGTAAGAGTCACAGCATCTACGTGAGGCACTGCTGATAGGCAGTCTGAATAAAGCCCCTTTCTCTGTCTAATCTGACCAGGCTGATGTAATGCACGATACGAGCCAGCATCTTCATGAGATAGGAATCTAGGAGCTGCTTATGTGGCTAAGCCTTATACCAGACACTGCCCAGTAATGTCGATTGGATGGGGGAATTAACTAGAGGAACAGTCAAGGCTCTTTGATTAAGGGATTGCATCAATTGTCATAAGATATGTTTGCAATAAAGATCTGTGGTTCCTGCTAGTAGGTCGCTATCAGCTGTGGCTAAGAACACTATCTTGCCATCTGTTCTTGGCAGGAATTGTACAATCCTTTCTTTCAAGTCGCAGATATTATTACACTTACTCAGCCTTTGTCAGCTCAGGACTTGACCATTATAATGCTCCCTGCAGGATGCTGCTTGCTGCGTCCATCTGGAAAAAGAAGCTAGATCAGTATACAGCTGCTTGCTTATTCAGTAGCATTTCATACCGCAAATGCCTTACACATCTGCCTTATCGTCTGTCCCAGCTATTCATTTGTGGGTGTGGCAGCAGGCGTTGCTTTGAATCTACACAATGTTGTGCGTGCACACACAAAACTATGCTAAGGGTACGTTAGGCTGCAAAGTGAGGTGCATCTGGGAAACATTGCTATGAAACTAGAATGTGAAATCTCTCATGTAGAGGCTTTGCAAGAAGTCTCTGGACTTCGTTAACTCTATGATAAAGTATTCACACCTCCTGTCTTTGGCTACATGGACACAACCTCTCCCCACCAACTAGACGTCTATCTTCTTCCTCTGAATTGCCGTCAAGCCAGACTGCTGTGGTATCCTCCAGTCACTGTGAACACACTGTCCCCCCATCAGTCACAAGCCCTTGCCTCTTTCCTTGCACAGAGAGGATGGTGCCCACCAAGTAAGCAGCTGTTCAGTGTTTAGTTTTTCATCGTTATTCAATGCATTGCCAAATGCCTCGTTGACCACGTTACCCAAGCCTTTCTCAGAGATAGATTTGTTCCTTTCCTCATGGTCCCTTCTGTGCCACTCATCACTTCTAGGGGGTTATTAATCAATTTATTTTCTTTGTGGGGGAGACGGTGGTTTTATCTTCATCTTGCCTGAACGTGGTTGCTAAATTCTCCTAGGGTCTCACCTGCTTTAAGCACGCTTCACCCTTTCACAAGCCCTCACATACCAAACACTGCAGAGCCATCATCGCTGTGGGCTGGATCCGGCTCAGGGCTGCAGGTCTTTCCTCACCATCACCATGTCTTGCTGCTGGTGGCCAGGGTGGCTCTCAGTGCACGAATGGAGGACATGGCGTCTGTCTCTCCTGGCCTTTTGACATTTCCCTGCCTGGTGCCCAGGCTGCACAGAGAAGGAGGTGCCCACCTCAAAGGCAGAGGAAGCAAGCACTGGCAAAAAGATGAGAGGTCATGGGGAAAGTATCTGAGGACCAGGAGCCTTGCAATGAGAGGAAGGGAGAGAGGAACAGAGACTGTGACTGGGGTGAACTCTGTGGGTTAGGGTGCTGCAGAGACTGCACCAAAGACTGGGAGGAGAGGCCAGGTGAAGGATAAATAAATAGCTCACAGGCTGGAAAATAGGAAAGGCTGGAAAGGTTAGGAGACCAGGACAAGAAGCCAGGGATGAGAAAAGAAATGGAGCAGAGACTGGGAGAGGTTGGAGCATGTTCTCCACCATGGTCTTGAAAGAAACTCATCCTGGCACTCCTCTGTTGGCAAGAAACAGCCATGAAACTCACACACAAACTGTGCTATCATCCTCATCTTCTTGCTGGTCCAAGGATTGGATGGCAACCTATTGCTGCTATCAATTACTCCCTCAGATCAAGTGTCTGAGTCACTTCAAGTCTTGGAGGATCAATCTACCACATACCACACCTAACCTACTGGCTTTTCAAGGTAGATCTTACCTGTGGAGACAAGGTGGAAGCTAAAATTCAATTCACAGTGGAAAATCTTTGGAGCTACTGCCATACTAAGTGTTGTATTTTCCCAGGTAGCCTTCATGTAAGTTGTAGCAGCAATGAACACGTAGCTCCTCTGTACACAGTTACAACTGCGTGAGGAAATCACACAGCCTATTTGCACAGCCTGTTAGCTGCATAACTGGTCTTTTGTACACAAAATATCTGATTCAGCAAGTTCTTTAATCATGTGTCCCGCTCTAAGCATGTCTCTGAAAATTGGGCCTTATGTCACGTACCTCTGAAAAATCAATTTTTGTAACAATTTGCAGCTTTTTCCGTCATTTTAGCTCTCTTGTTGGATTTGACTGAAATTCTATGCCTGAAGCAGAACATCAAACAAACATAAAACTTCATATGAATTATTATGTTTGTCAGTTATCTTTTTAATGGCTTGAAATGACACTGCCATTGTTTTCCATTTCTCTGCATTATTATCCCACAAGAAAGGACTACCACTGTAAAAAAAAAATAATCTGCTACTAAGACTACCCATGGCTTGGGTTTTTTACCTCCTTTTGATTAATGGGAATAAAGCTAGACACCAGAAAAAGCCATATTTTACGGGATCTACCTACCTCTATGTCTTCCTTCAAGCTCCATAAGTTGTATGGACATGCCATATAGCTTCACAAGTTTGTTTGCACTTTTCAAGCACGCTAAATTGGCATGATTCCATATAGCCTATCATGCACAACATCCAACCACATGGTAAGAAATTTGCTCAACTAAGTGTTATATCTAGTTTACATGCACAGTACAAGGCTAGTGATTCAGTGCCGTCTGCTGAGAAATAGGAAAAATTATCTGTATTATTAAAATCTAGCAGGTTTCCTATGCATTTAGTGGCAATATTTTTTGACTAGAGTTATTTAAAATGCATCTTGCCCTCCTATTCCTTGTTATGTGCATTAGAGTCTTCATCACTGGCTTCCCCAGACATGACTGATTGTACCCGGTTATCAGAGAGCACGTTCCCAGGTCTCAGAAAGTTTTTGACGGCAGCCAGTGTGTGGCTCCCCTGGTGACTCTCAGAGGATGTATATGCCAGCCGTGATGATAAAAACTGATGACCTCTCTTTTTGTCTTCAGAAACTTTACAGATCTGTCCATGGAAAGCCAACTGGGGAATGAAATAACATTTGTGTTTTCTAGGCTGCAGCCTGAATAGGCAGAGAAGGAGGAAACCACTGTCAATAAATGCAAAGCTAAAAATAGGCAGACCAAAAGCCTTAGCAGAGCTCTGGAAAAATTCTGAAGGTGGAAGTAAGAGTTATTTATAAGGTTGGGAATTTAGAGGGGAGAAAGAGGTCAGTAGAAGACTTTATTTACATAGTTTGGGTTCCAGAAATTACTTTCCAGTGCACACAGCATCATTAGGAAGTGTTTCTATTTGAGTCCCAAGTCCTAGCTACTTTTTGTGCCTATACAATGCACTGTGCCATGCCAGGAAGCAGGTTTCTGGGCATTCCTGGGATGCAAGAGGGACAGTACTTCGGATCTGCAACTCCACTTTTCAGAGCAGAGATTTTTACTTGCAGGTATATGGTGTGCAAAAACACTTTTTGGAGTCTGAAAGCAGGTTAAGCTGCCTCCATAGGCATGGTCCTAAATGGTAGGAAGGAAGGAAGGAAGGAAGGAAGGAAGGAAGGAAGGAAGGAAGGAAGGAAGGAAAGATGGAAGCTTGAGGTGGAGTCATCTTCTCTACCCTGAACTGTAGAGAAGTGAGTTTTCTAAGTCAGTTAGCTAGGGTGTATCCAGTCATCTCCACAAAGGCGGGTGAGCTTTGATGATTAGTACTGACTTAGGCCACGTGCACTTCAGCAAGTAGTGCAGTGCAATAGGAGCAGATTGAGAGAGGGAGAAGCAGTGCCAAAAACTTGATGTTTACACTATACACACTGGTCTCACTCTTCTCTCATCCCATTAGCACTCCAGATGTGTCCCTAGGGCACATCTTTTACTTTAGTTTCATCAGTAAGGGATCCAGCTGTTACCTCTGAGAATGCTCTGTGATGTGAACCATAGCATTGAAAGTGGGGATGCCTGGGGGATGCATTTCAGAAGCACTCTCCCAGTGCAAACAAGAACTGTGTTGTAGACACATCCTTAGATTAATAATTTTCATACACCTAAAATAGCTACTGTGATACCTATCCCTCAGTCTGAGTAGTTCAGCGCCAATGTGAGGTCGGAGACAAAAACAAGATTGATCTCATTCACACTTCTTAAATTTGAAAAATGCCTAAGTTTTCACCGCACATTTTCAAAGGAAATAGAGGGAACATTTATTTCACAAGAGATCATGTGCATTTTCCTATCTTTACTCTTATAGCTAACTAAAATATTTGGCTATTTCGCTTGAGGCAGATAACCAGCATGAACAAATTCTGCATTATAACAACTGTTACAATTTTATTTAATAATGAGAAGTCCTGGGCAAGCTTAATAACAAATGGATCTTCCAGCCTAATATAATGTAATAGAATATAAATGACCAGTAAGTGTGTATTTAAATATCTCCTCTTGGGTGTATTTTAAATTGGTTATTTACATTAATTATGAGTTTAATTGCTAGTGAATTTCATGAGGAATTTAACCTAGTTTGCCACATATGAGAAAGGACAGCAGTTTATGCAGGTGCGGTGCTCTGCCCGGTGGTTTGAGTGGACCTCCTTGGCAGTGGAAGGACACCTTTGAGAAGTTGCCCATACAGAAGAACATCAGAAGGAAATGCTGGGACAACCAGCTTCTTGCCTAGCTATCGGATGAAGTCATTGACAGCATCCCACGGAGGAGCGCTAACATCTCAGTGACCTGAGTTACTGCTTGACCCCACCAAACGATTGCACCCACACAAGTGCAGGACAGCAAATTGTGGTGTGGAGATAGGAAGGAGCAGCCGGGGCAGGAATCACTTAAATCAGCTTTGCCACAGGAGGAAATGAATGAGCTTAGGAGTGATGAGCTGGGAATGTCTGTTGCTGAGGCTGGAGATTAAAAAGCAGCTGTAGTCCTTCAGCTGCTAATTTAACAGTTGTCTTGCATATCAAAAGGACCCCGACTTTTGGAGTGCACAGAATAAATAATTGATACCTTGTGAAGGGGACTATCTGGTCTCAGCCGTCAAGCTGATGGGAATTAGCCTCATTGGAAGGGATGTTTATAAGGCTGGACCACATGGAATTCTAATGCTAAGTGATTTGGTTATGACATAATGCAGAAGTTAACGACATGTCAATACTTTGTTATACCATTTTACTCTCTGCTCTTCATTAAACCCTTTCAGTGTCTGAAAAATCATTTCTTCCCAGTCGCCACTGTACTTGTTAGAGCCCTCTGTCCCAGGCAGCCTGGTTACAAGGCTCATTCTCTGAGAAGGTCTCCTGATTTTCCTGCTGGAACAAAGCACCTCTCTAAAGAGTGTTTGTGCAGGCAACAGGGACCAGCAAAGGCCATTTCCAGCTCCACTGTGAAGCTTCTTGTATGTTACAGTGTTTGGGAGTGAAAAGACTGAAATTCTTTTTTAAAATAAAGGCACAGACTTTTAAGGGGTACGATTCTGCAAATGGCACCTCAGAAACGGGATGGGTTCAGTGGCACTGACTGGTTTGTAGGTAAGGTCCTGTCTTTGGAGGGGAAGGCTGGTTGTACAGCCGTTGTGCAGGAAAGTCTGTACCACATTTGTGTTAGCCTGGGGGCGAATGCTTCATCAAGAGAAAATCCCGTCGCTGACTGGTCAGAGTCAGTGCCTTGCTGCTCAACTTAGAGCCTAGATGAGGTACGTGAAAATAATCTGTGAATACAACACAAACTGCAGGGAGCAGCTGCAAACCAGTAAGGCAGTGAGTGAGGCTCATCTATGAAACTGCTGCATGTCTGGGACCAAGTCTTCACTCCCATGCTCTGAATCTGTCTCCATGCACCTAAAATTTAGATGAGAGGTTTTGCCAGGCACCTGAGCCAACAGGAAAACAGAGTCCAGTGGAAGTAAATCTGCAGCCCCATATCTTTATCAGTTACTTCTGCATCAGAAAAAGAAGACAAAATAAAGTTTTAATTTCTCAGGAACAGGCTATCAGACCTGAGAGCTCCCGAGTATCACAGAGATGACTGCTGAGACCAAAACTTTTAGGGATACAGAGCAAAAGCACCCCCATCACCAGATCAGGGGTCTCGTAGCACCTCTTACTCACACCTCGGTGGTGCAAGCCCTCTGAATGCACTGCACTGCCAGCTACTGCACTAGCTACTCCCAGCTATGGCCCCAGCCTGCAGCTGTTCCCAAAAAAAGCAGCCCAGGTCACCAGCTCCACCTGGGACTGGCTGGGAGCGTGCCCCAAAGCCTGGTCCTGCATGCCATGCATGCCTCAAGCCCCCTGCAATCAACCGGGAGGCAGCTGCAGGGGAAATGAGGGTCAAGCCTGTCCCATTAACTGCTAATGAACAAGCTGGCAAGGGAGGGGTGTGTTTTTTGGCTTCCTCCTGAGAGGGAGCCTAACATAACTAGATACCAAGACAGAGGTGACAAGGTCATTCCTGCTTTTGATGGCCCCAGGTCGCAGCTTTTTCCACTGACGCTGGGTCACAGCCTGTGCTGACCAGAGAGCCGGGTGAAGCTGCTGCACTTGCCCGATGTCAATCAGGGATGGGGCAAGGAAAAGCTACGTGCTCGTTCATGCCATCCCCCAAAGACAGGTAGCAACTTCCTTAGTAACATCCTTGGTAACACTTGGGTAGCACCTGAAGCTGCATGAAGAGTTTGAAGAGGCTGATGTTTAAGAAATAGGGAGGTCTACTTAAAAATGGTACTGAAGCTGGAACCTGGGTGCGCTCAGCAAGACTTAAACCTGTGGAAATTGCCGCTTTGCAATCTGTATCACTTTCAAAATCCTGTAGAAAGGTCAGAGGTGGTGTACATTACCTCATGTTTGGTTGAGATAAACACATGATTGGGAAATTGCCACTGTATTAATGAGCAAGACCATTTTACCAAAGTTTCTGGGAATCTAAATGGTGTCAGTGAATAGATCCTCCCAAAACATGCCTGTATTGTTCCCTGTACAGGTGAAGAACTAAAAAACCAGGACACTGGGAGATAAAGTGACTTACTGAAAGCCATACAAAAGACCCACTGCTTTGTTTTTGGCATTGAAGCCAGCTACCCACACTGGGAGCAGTCTCACCTTCTGTTTTCTGAGATGAACACCCCAAAAAGCTGAGCCCTCTGGAAGTGCTTGTCCCTCCCTTTTTATTGCAGAAGGAGCCTTTTCTGGGTACATGGAAGGAATGGGAGACAACTGAGCCTCTCCTGAGACACTGTCCAATACCCTTATAATGATATTAATCACCATTCCCAACTGTGCTATTCTGTCTGAGATCAGGATTTAGCCTGTGATGGAGCATGTTTGCATTTCATAATCTGCCTCTGAATTCTAACAATAATCCACCATAACCGCTGTAATAGGCTCTTCAAATTAAAATGCTGTTTAACAGGAAAATGAAGTTCTAGAAATGTATTGCAAAATTAGAATTACCCACAAAATAAAATAATTTTGACATGACATATCTGGCTGTAAATTTGCCTTGCAACAGAAATATTCATAATTACAGTAATTTGCAGCTCAGCCTCTTACTGTAGTTATATGATCCCGTAATTGCTGAGTTGTCTGCAAAGTGCTGGTTGTGCTAGCTAAACCAGTTTGCTACTTTAAAGGAACAGACTGTGAGCCAGCTCCAGTGCGTCCTGAAGCCATGGAAAACTTCCCAGAGACTCCAGTGATCAGTGGGCTGGACTCTGAGTCGGAAGGGGGGATATTCAGCCTCCTGCAGAACAGTATTTCTATAAGATTCATTCAGAAGTGTGAAATACTGGGATGGAGACAGATATTGGTTAAAACTGTGTAAATCAGCCTCTGCTGTAAATCACTGCATCCTAACTGAGTAGTTCTGGGTTTATACTGATACAAATGGAAAATACTCTGGTCAACATCATGGATAAACCTCTGGCCTGTAGTTAGGATACAAAGCTGTTGATTTCCTCAAATTTCCTCAAATTAAGTGCACTTCCTAGGAGCCAGAATTAGGAGAGGTACGATTCAATAAATACTACATCTAGCTTAAAGGAACATACCCCCCAAAGAATATTGAATATTTGTAATTCTGTAATTAATGACCTTGGGAAGATAGTTGGTTTCTGCTGATCACATATGAAATGGCATAATAACACCAGTGAGCAAAGAACTTGTCTAGGACAGGAGAGCCTGAGGTTCAAGTCCTTGATCCCAAGGCAGCATCTGCATTTAATGACAAAACCAGTCCTAAGATCCTCTGTTCCTAAATCCTAAGCCTTCAAAGCTATCCGCCAGCCTGTCCTACCATGTTGCTTCCATGAACCTGTGTTGCAGAGTGGTTTATACTCAGCAAGAACAGACTGCACCATCTACAGAGCTAAGGTTGTCTCCTGGGATGTGGACGCTGTTTGAACTCCTAGATTGAGGTAAAAAGAGATTTTCCACATCCTAAGAAAGTCCTCTTACAACCAAGCTGTCAGAGACAAGCTGTGCTGCACGGTCAGACAGTACATAATGCTGGTGGAACCATAAATAACAGATTGTTTGGGCCTTTTTTACAATGAAAGAAAAATAGGTGTTTTCTGAATAATGAATACTACTATTTAAGCTATTTTTCTTATGGTATGTAAAATAAATATTACACTCCGTCTCATATTTTATGACACTAGACAGAAAAAGAGAAACTTGCAACAGATACTTTTCTATATTTACGCCAATGCTACAGCCATGCTTGTTCAGTTATCTTTATTGAGTACAATGTTTGAACGATAACTCCTCTATTATCTAAAGTATTTTGGTAATGATCACCCACTTATGAAGCATTTATTGCAGCCAACAGCATGAGATTTCTTCAATAAAATTCTGTGACCAAGGTTGGCCAAGCACCAACCTAATTCAACTAAGAGACATATGCAGTAAGAACTTTCTGCTGTGCCTGTGGAAGAAGCAATAATGAGCTAATTTACCTAAGAGCTTAGGAGAGCAAAAAGGCCCAGTGTCACAATGCCTGTTAGCAGCCTGAATCCTGCTGCTTGGTGGGATGTCTGCTTGGAAATGCCCTGTCCATCCAGGCTCATATGTTACAGCATTTAATTATGTTCTCTGTAACTTAATACCTCCTACAGCGAGCAGGCTCCTAGCACATAAAAACATAACCAGCTCATGTGGACTTATTGCTGTGATGAATCCTGAGTAGCATGCCACAGTATTTTATACTACAGGTTTTATGGCAATTGGTTACAAATACTAGTATTATTAGAAAAATAAAATATAGCCATTCAGCTTGTGTAAATCCTCTCAAAAGACTATTTCAGTACGTGACCTCTAGAAAGAGAGTTCAGATGCACATACTACACATTTTCTCTTGCAGCAGGCCAAGCAGGGAAGCTGCCAGTCAGGCTTTGCCCAATATGTTTTAGAAGTTTGTTCCTCCTTCTGACCCCATCCCATGAGGCTTTTCCTCATCATTTGTGATTAACTGGGTTTTCTGTCAATGAAGCTTGAACAACGCTGTACAGTGCTGACCTTCCTGTCCAGGAAGGAGTCCAGCTTCAGAAGCCAACACAGCTTGCACTGCGATTTGGGGTTGCTCATCTCCACTCTGCAATGCACCCACTTCCTCCCTGATCTGCACTTGGAGCTGCTTGCCCTTCTCCCCCCTCATCCCCAGCCAGCCCTCACCTCCTCCCCGTCAGCCCAAGGGGTTGGGTCTGGGATGGTACAGCTGGGGAGGAGGAAGATGAGGCGAGATTGTGGTTGCTGCTGTGCAAGCGGAAATGGGAACTGCAGGGACAACTGGCGCAGCTGGGAGGGCCAGCTCCATCATGGCCAGTCTGTCCTGTGCAACCCAGTGGCAGCTCCCTCAGTCCAGCATACATGGTTAGTCTACAGCAGGCACTGTGCCGCTTTTCTTTTAAAAAACAGGCCAGAGGGAAGGGACCTACAAGCTCTCTTCAATCTGCAAGTCACCTTCAACCTGCAAGGCCATGGGCAAATTCCTGTGAATAAGCACAGACAACGATTCTTCTGGAAGTAACGGATTGCAGGACAGGAATATGGGGACCCAGAATGTTCCTGCAAGCTGCAGCAAGTAAAATTGCCCCTCCCTCCTCCCTGCATGCACACCATCCTGAACTAAATGTTGATGTCATCAGGGATCAGAGCAGCATGTGAGTTAATGGACCAGCAGCAAGAGCTGCACCACCACCACCTCAACACAGAGACCTTTCGGAGTAAAGACTTGATTCAGCTTTATCAGTATCCTTTTTTTTTTTTTGGTTTTGTTTCAGGTAGGTTTTTGGGGTGGCAGTAATCCAAGCGCTTCTTTTAGGATGGTTCCACCATCCTCTGCCCCATCACTTTTTCATTTTGTAACACCCACCATGCCCGCGTTTTTAATTGCAAATACCTTTCTGCCACCTGAAGAGCTGTAGGTGCCGATTCCTGGTGTCCAAGGCAGTGATTCCTGGACAGGGAGACACTGGTTTCTGCAGAGATGGAGAGGGAGCCTGCAGACAGGCTCTACAATGGGTCCCACGACAACCTGCAGCACGTGATACCAAGGATCTGTCTTCTCAGCAGTTTTCGTGGCTGTATTCCAAATCCTGGGTCAAGTTTATGCTTCTCCATGGACAACCAGCAATCATTGCATTAAGTTATCATCTTGTATCATCTATTTTTTTTACATCTCTTTAAAAAAAAAAAAAGAAAAGAAAAGCTACATGACAAGAGGGTTGTTACATCAATAAGAAAAGCAATAAAAACATTGACTTTATGGAGTCTCCTGCCCTGGGCTGTATGTTTTGTAAAGCATTTTTTCAGTCAGTGCCAGGCTGGGATTACTAAGTGTGATAACCAGATGCAGATAATCTGCATGTACAACAAGCTGAATAGCTGGACAGTGCAAATTACATTGATTTTTGTCATACTTAATGAAGGTTATTATTCTGATGTTAACGCTTCCTTACCTTTCAAAGCCATGTGTGGTGTTTTAGTTCAATGGCTCCCCAGCTCCATACTGCTCCTGTTGAAGACAACAGGAATTTTATCACTGATTTCAAAGGGAACAAGCTCAGACCAATGGCGTCAATGCCAATTGCACCATAAGGCAATTCTCTTGGAAAAATGGGCTACCTTACCAGGTTACTTCTGACCATGAAGTACCACGGTACGTGTGATGGCACCAAATATTTGCCCTGTGATATCATACTGCTCTGCACATTTCCTCAGAGTTTTCACAGCTAGCAAGGCAGCGAGTAGATGCACAGCTGAGCTCATTTTCAGGTGTCTGTTTCCTCCAGATTGAAGCCAAAGTCCAGATCTGTTGGCGGTGACTCTATAAAATGTCGGCAGAGCTTATGTGTCCATGGCCAAAGGTAAATTGAGTCATTCTTTTTAATGAAATGTTCCTTAATTGCCTTTATTCCTCTGAATAGCACAGTAAATAGAATATACGTTTCATAAAGAGATTATAGGAGAGTTGCCAATATAATTATATAATCTTGCAAATGCTAAACCTGAAATTGCGTTTTGTTTGCTGTTTTACAGTGCGTCTTTTCTGTTTGTTTAAAAAAAAAAAAAAGTGACAGAAAATACCAAGGGAAAAATGTATTGTTAAATCTCAGCCAACCCGCAGGAAGGCTCAAGCCGGGACTGTCAACGCATACAATCCCAATTCAATGTCTGCTCTTTGCAGCAAAAGAGGGCAGCGTGGATCTAAGCAGAAATTAATTAGAGGACTGAAAGGAAAGAACAGAGCAAATTTTATTTCTTTCTAATTCCAACCCAAACACAGTTGGCAAATACCTGTACAGGGATATGGTGTCACTTTGTAGTCCCTACCTAGCGAAAGCTATAAACTAGTTTATGGTGAAATTATCTTTTTTTTTTTTTGAAGTCACAAACAAAACTCCTACTGATTTCAGTGGAGCTAGGCTTTCCTTTGATAAGCTTATCTTGTGCTATTTCAGCACTTCGAGAAACCAATATTGGTTTTTTTTTTCAAAATCATGCATTTCTTAGTCTGTATATTTCAAGTAACTCATCATAATCACTGTGAACATACGGTGTGATGATATATATTTCTCAGAGCTGTGGGATGTCATTTTACTGCTTGCCCCTCACCAGAGACACACTAGATAAGCCAGGCAAAAGACTTCTGAGCACCTCTCCCAGTGTAAAGACCAGCTCTTAAATGGACCTTTCCAACAGGAGACGTGCCTTGGGACTGCCGAACTGCTCAGGGGTTGAAGGTACCCACAGACTCTGCACGCAAATGCCTCTTTGGCTCAGTTCCACCAGGGGAAAAAAAAAAACGTGCCACACCTCATCAGATTCACTCAAATCCATTTCAGACACTTTGCACACTCCAGATGAAAGCAGCTAGTTTTACTATAGCTAAGTAAAGGTTTGCACCTTTGATTATGAGTTCGAAACATTGCTATGGAAGCAAAGCATTAAAAAAAAAAACCAGGAACTTAAACCATATTTGATAGCTGCATATGCCCAAGCTGTCGCTTGAACTTTCTCTGAAGCATGATGTTAACCACAGGAGTCTGAGCCAGAACCAGTGAGCAGCTGGTTTCTGATGTCCTGTTTTGTTTGGTACCCCAATCTCCCAGATCGCCATTGCACCCAACAGTATCAGGGTTCCACTGTGTGCCAATGAACTTCAGAGTTCACAGGGTCCTTTCTTTGACTAAGCTACTATCCTGCACTATTTTTGCAAGCCTTTAAGAATGCTTTAAAAGTGGTCTGGACGTGGGATGTACAGCCAGTGCCAGGCTTACCTTCCTGCTCCAGAATGAGACTGCCCTTCCCAGAAGGCATGAGTTGCACGGAGAACTTCTGATAGCCTCATAGCAATGTAAACATTGCTCACCACGCAGAGAATTACACAGAGTGCTTTGACAGCCTCCGGATTTGCGGGAGACTAGCGCTGGCTTTCCACAGAGACCTTATGACGTTATGGTAGGTGTGGGGCTTGGCGTGTCACCTCCCCACCTACCTTACGTCAGTATTATAGTCATCATCACATATGCTATTGTATTTGTAATGGCTGTACAACCACTCTCCACAGCTGCTGCAGCGCAGGGTTGCAAGCTGGTCTGCAGCAGGGCTAGGTGAGCCTGGTTCCCTGCAGCTGCATGCCTCCCGGCTGCAGCGGTGAAATTCGGGAGAGCTGTGACTATAGGTCTTCTATGCAATATTCTTACTTTCTCTTTATCTTACACTTATCTCTCCATCCTCATGTCATACCAGGAGTGAAAGTTACACTATAACCTTTCTCCCCTACTTGCACTAAGCTTGTACAAACTAAAGGTGTTTGGGACCTCTTACCTTTTTGTCAAATATGGTAGAAATTGCATATCGTTCAGAAATAATTGCTGGGGTTTAGAGAAAAAAAATGGGGAAAATATGCACTCATAAAAGACAACTTTCCAAGGTTCAAATCTTTTGGAAACTAGGTTAAAAAAAGTAATACATTAGATGTAGGGCTTTCACTTTCTACTATACGGCTGAACAAAAGGACTAAAATGCTCACAGAACTTTATTTATAGACACACTGCTAGGACAGCGCTGCTGGGCACCTCGCTGGCAGGAGCACTTGTGCTCTGTAGAAAAAACCTTTCATCAGTAGGAAGCCCATCTTCATCAGTTCCTTACAGTAACGTTCCTAACTACTGTGCACACTGGAAACAAGAGGCACTGTTGCCACCAAAACCTGGGTATAGTCATACCCACCTTAGTAGCTCCCTGAAGGTATTCAAGTGCCTTTCTGAAAGATGGGGTTTTGCACAAGACAGAACAGAGTACTGCTGGGATGGGATTTCTTAGATCAGCTGAGGACAAGGCTTTAAGATGTCTGGTATTCCCGCAAAATTGAATATACTGGGATTTGTTACCCACACCCTCTGTTTATGCTGTCTTTTCTACTAACTTCTCAGGTGAGCAGGCAGCCTGCATAGAGTCAAGCAGAATCCCTCACTCTACACAGAATAGGGACTTGTATTTTTTTTTGCTAAATATGCACTTTTTTGTCCACCAGCAATTTAACAAATTTCTAACAAATCACTGGCTCAAAGAATGTACAAAGAAATAACAACATAGCAGAGAGACCCTAAGTCCTGTAAGACTCTCACGGAGATCTCTGCCAAAGTAGGTCAATGCACTTGCACATCAGTTTTAGCAGAACTGCTGGAAGATTCCTCAGAGAGGTAAAAATCTGAAATTGCTTTATTTGTTTCTGGCTTTGCAATCTGCTTTGACTTCTTTAAAGAAGTGGTTAAAAATATACTGAAACAATTATCATGGCAACTGAGACAATAGCAGTCATGTTGAGAAGAGAAGCAACATGTTCATATCATTATGCAAAGCTGTAAACGATTCCTTCAGTCGGCTGCAAATGTTTCTGATTTAATTCCAGATGTCTCCAATACTTATTATAATTTTTAGCGTTAAGAATTAACAAATTATGAGAACTTTTAGAAGCCCACACCAACATTCATCATCTTAGAAAAAAACGAGCTTACCTGGGATTTCCTCAAACAGCAGGAGAACAAACAGAAAATTTCTGAAAAGTCTAGTGAAAGATGTGCCAATCCAAGTCCTGGTCTGTATCTAGGAGCCATAGGATTTTCTGCATCCCAAATATGCATGTGACTGGATGTACAGGTTTTGATAAAATATTATTATACTTGTACTAACATACCATGCAAATTTTTTAGTGCCCTAATAGCTTTCTCTCAAACCAGTATGTTTTCTACAATGATTTCCAAATTTACTTCTCCTTTCCCAGTCTCCTGTAGCTAAATTTAATTCCTGGTTTTTCAGCTTTGCTAAACAGCTACAACTGATAGTCAATTATAAATTTTGAGCTGTGTTTTCAGCCAAAGAACTGGATTTAGGGCTCTGGAATGTAAAAACTCAACCAGGGCATTTGTATCACATGCAATTGCAAGCCTTTCCTATAAATAGCTAGGGCAGGAGAGCACCTGTGCTTTTTCCTCCCAGCGTTTTGATGGATAGCTTTGTTGGCATCTCTGCAATAGATACTACACTAAATTCAAAAAAGAGGCTGAGTCAGTCCTAAGTAATGGAAAGCGTCCAAATTCTCCTTGGCTTTGATTCTAACAGAGAAAGACATCATTTTCTTGTCTCCTTCCAGATTAAACTCCATTCCATTTTCTGCTGCCCTCAATGCGCACTCCTGAAAATCCCACAGATGCATTAACATTCAGTCAATGAGATATTTCTAGCAGCTAGACTACTATAATGTTTAGGTTCTTCTGTAGTTGCAAGGCCTTGATTTTAGCCTGCTCTTACAATGCATAAATTGTCTTTAATTTTGACAGCCCAGAACAATACCATCTTGACAGCCTGTAATGTCTTGTACCACCACTAACTGCACCACCCTGTCTTTAAGGCTGCCACCTTGATTTTCTGTTATTTCCTGATACGGAGAAAAAATTCACAATCACCATCCAAACCATGAAGAACCTGGATTTTCATAAGTCCTCGTGGAAATTTATGAGGAATCTTCTCTTTTTCAGAGCAGATTGTTTGGAAATTGCTCAGAATGAGGGTGAAAAACCAATGTTCACATGTTCTTTCTTTCTTTCTTCCCCTTGTGCAGGATAAATAAACCACTCCCAGCTGGTAGCGTATGAACAATTCCACGTTCAGGCATTGGGAGAGCAGGATGAAAGGAGGGATAGTATATCAAGGGAAGCATGAGAAGCAGGTTCAGGCTGTGAACATAAACTTTATCTACTGAAGAGACCAGATGTGAACCAGCTAACGTTGTTGACCTCTTAAACCTCTTGAAGATTTCATGCTACAGAAAGTACAAGCTATTTTCTTGCTGCTTGCAACCTTTGGTTCAGTTGCCTGCAGACTCAGGAAGATTTGCTCCCCAAGTTTACAGTGGATCATATTTTCAAGGTTTTCTTTGCAGCTTCAGGCTGGAAATGGACAGCAACAACAGCACGAACTTTAGCCTGTGCAGAGTGCTGGGCACTGTTTGGGTGCAGGCCATTCTGACATATTGCGATATCCTTGACCTAACCCTGTATGAGCCACCTTGCATATGTTAACATATGCATTAGCTCAAGACAAGCTCACCAACCAAGAATTTACCCCATCACTCAAGTGGCTTCTACTATCTGCGTCAAGCTTCAGATTACTACACTGCTGAGAGTCCCCAAGCTGGTTTAATGGTAGCTCATGTACATCTGTGCACACCCACAGTTGCAGACTGCTTGCTACACAACGTAGTCCAATGTGTTCAAAAAGCATGTGTTAGTACTCAGTGGCCTTTTTTCTGCTTAAAATTCAGTTCAATTGAAGTAATTCAAGGGGCCTGAGCAAATGTAGAGCTCCAAAGGGCCAGTTTCCCTGAGAAATTACAGCTCCATCAAAAGAGCTGAGATGATTGGTTACAGAGCACACTCCACCAGATTTGACCAGTTTGTGTTTCTCCACCACATTTCTAGCCTGATTTCCTTAGGAAAGGTTTGTGATTGCAGCCTTTATGCAAGCACACATACATGTACAAATGCATGTGTACATTTGCATGTCTATGAATTCCCCTTCCCATCACTGTCCATCACCTACTAATAACTTTGAAGCTCTCAGCCACTTCCAGCCAAATCTGACAGCAGAGCGGAGATTTCTCACCCTTGTATTTCCTATGGGCCTGTATAAATAGGCAGTTAGTTAATCAATAAAAGCTCTATTAGTGCATCAGTAGTCCTGAGGAAAAGGTGTAGCTCCTATTAGATACCAGGGACTATGTCTACACTCCTACATTAGATTTTCCAGGACCATTTTCTGCCATTAAGGGCAGCAGGCAGTGAACAGCCCATGCCACGTAATACTAAGTGCTCTTGCCCTCCAAAACAGGGTGGCCAAATGCAAACTAGCTGCTGGAAAAGGCCTTGGCCAAAGCTCGTTCCCAAACTGTGTTCAGGAGCCATTTGGGAGACTGCTATGGGCACAGGCCGGCACTGTGCCAAGCACCATTCAGACAATTTGACAGTACAGAGGACCGAATTCAAGTGGCCAGAAATGTTCCCTGGGACTATTTGATTTAGTACAGCCACTGGCAGAGAAACTCCACAGGAAAGGAGTAAGGAGTGCCCCATCCACGAGAAAAGCTTGGATCAAGGTCGCCACCATATTAGGCAATGGAGAATCCAAGTATGAAGTGCAAACCCCCAGGAAATAGGTCTCATTAAGTCTGTTGCTGACAGAACGACTTGTTTAGCTGATGGCACCTTATTTAGAATTCACTCCCATCAGCAACCCATTTCAGATATGCCATAGCAACTCTCAGCCCTGGATGAAAGATGCATGAATTGGGTTTTTTAGTGTTCATTTAGCTGTTCATATTTTGTTCTCTAGTTTGTTTGTATTAGCTGCCACTGTGATCAGTTTTTTGAGACGCGTAATTACGTGCACCTTTATTGCTTAACATGTGAATCAGTTTATTTACCTTATTTACTATTCGTGGTCATGACTGAGAATTCAGACCATGACTCCCAGAGCTAAAGCATGAAGACATTAAAATCTTAGACTATGAAGCTGGTCAACCAGCAGCTGCAAAGTCTCATCTTCCACAGCACAAAGAGAGATAGAGGACAAATATTGAGTATCTGGATACTGGATATCTGGAGACCAACCTCCTGCAAGAATAAACAGCTGAAAATTGTAGCAATGCTGAGAAGAAGATTAAGACTGTGAGGAGCTGGAAACTTGAATGCCCAGGAGGACTCTGAAAATGACAAGCTGTAGGCTCCATCTCTAGAGTATCAAAGGATGAAGTCTAACATTCCTGCTGCAATATTAACTTCTCCTGTTTGTATTTCAGTGGCACCTAGTGACCCAAATCCAAGACTGAGCCACCCAACTGAAAAATGAATACACACACACTGTGAGTCTATTACATGCATACACTCTTTCCAGGAGAGAGACTCCTGTGAAGGAAACTGTTTTGCACGCTTTCTTCTTTGTCATAAATGCACTTGTTCCACGAACAGCAGCAATAACGAAACTCAGTTGCCTACAGACCTTTGTCCCCCATACAGAGCAGGCCTCCTTCCTTTCCACTTCATAAATGCCTTTCCCCTCGCCAAGATATCCCTCCTCTTTGGCTGGACCCCGCAGGCTGGACTGTGATGCTGTGGCCACTGCTGCCCCAAATAGCTGTGGGGATGCCTGTTGTGCCACGGGATCGGCGTGTTAGGGCTTTGTCCTCTCCCAAGCTCTAGTAATGCACAAACTTTAGGGCCAACGTACCTTTGTGATCTCTATCCCAGCCTGAAATCAACAGGTTCAAAGTTATTAAAGAGAGGCTGACAGACATGCAGACAGACAGCCAGGCAGAACAGTTGTGTAAGCTTTGTTTCCTTAGGAAAGCAGGCTAAAAAAAGAAACAAAATGCAGTGTTCACTCATCATTGTCTACAAAACCACTGAAATCAGCTATTTAACACTTTGTAACGAGCGTAATGGCTCAGCAGAGTTATTTATTCTGCTTGAAAAACCTGTTTCTAGGCCTCAGAGGATTAGCTGAGAAGCAGCATAACCTCTCTGTGACCCTACCAGAGAAGAAGCTGGTCTAACTGGAAGTCCGAAAGCAGTATTTTGAAAGTGGCGGCAGCTATGCAGGGATGTGCTAGAGCTGATCTGGGCTAAGGGGAAGTTTTACAGAGAAAGAAAATAATCCAAGCATCAGAAAGGAGAAAGAGTTAAAGAAAAGGAGAAGTGAAAAGTAGGATAGAAGACAAATTAAGAACAAAGAATCAGCACAGCAACAACTGAATTTCAGTGTGTTGAAGAACATGGTATATAATTTAAATTGCAGGTTAAAGGTATGTTAGGACAGATGATAGAAGCTGAACAATGAAGAAATTTGCAGGATATAGATTTGGTCGTCTTAAAAAGTTTTTAAATCAACATGAAGCATCCCCGCCTCCAAATGCAGCGGATGCCAGAGCAAAGAAGAACAGGCAAGGTCTGCAACATGAAGCCAGGGCTGAAGCCACAAATCTGTTTTCATCTACCTGCCAGCATTTGGTTTGGGAGGTTATGTCTGTGTGGACTGTAGTGAGCTGTGCAGCTTTGTGCGAATAAAGACAAGAACCACGGGAAGGAGATCTTGTCTGCCCAGGCCAGGCTGACCCTGGGTCAGAGCACCCTCAGCTAATAGCATCTGACAGCAGGGGCATGCAGAAGTGTCAATTAGCAGACACTGAATGCACTACCAAGCTTTGGTTAGGGGAAAAAAATAAAATTATAATATATATATATTCACATATAAAACCACATACATAACTATTTTTATATATATATGTTTATATACATACATATATTTACCTATATAAGGAATATGATTTTATTCTCCAGAATAATGCTGAGGAATAAAATTGCATTCTTTCCTGAACTGGATAATCACCTGTCACTTTAATCCTGGTATTCAGTAAGAGCCTTAAATTATAGATTATTGTGCTTTGCCAGATAAGAGTATTCTATATATTAATGGTAGAAATAACCTATCAGATTGCATGAGTCCTCTCTTGATCAGCATAGGATTACGCTCTACAGTCAATTCTTTAGTATTTTATCCTGGCTAAGTTTGAGTGTCCCTGTAATTGATTTTCTATCACTTTCTCACAGAGTGCATTTCACTGTTAGTGCCCAATCCATCTTCAGAACTGTTTGTTCTGATGTTCAGTCTAAATATTCTTTTTCTTACGCCATTGGCTCACATATCTCCCACCTAACTCTAGGTCCCTACTGAGAGACACATGCTAGAGATGTAATTACCCTGGGCTCTCCTAGCAGTCAATGGAGAGAAACGAGCAGCTCCAGAGGATGCAGAGGTTGTAGGTGAAGGTTCCTGTTCTCTACAAGAAATTTTACAGCAACACTTCTAATTCAGGTACCTCACTGGGGGATGAGCTGAATCTGGGTCTGAAACATCACCCCCCTCCTTTAAACAGTGAGAGATTATTATCTGGTGATTTAATGCCTCGGACCTGCAGACACTTGCAAAACAAATGCACATCATGACTGAAACTTTTTCCAGCTTTTTCCATCATCACTTTTGTTGCATTTCTCTGAACTATTTCCAGTTCTCCAATATACTTCTAGTACCACAGTGTCCTTAAATTATTACAATTCCTAGGGTATACCAGCAACAGCATCTTTACAAATGCCACCAAACATTGTAAATGTTACTTTGTATCCATTTCATATTCCAAAATCATATCTAATTTTGTGTTTACTAAGTGTGTGAACTAAGCAAATGTACTTTTTCTGGAAATACTAAGTTCGCATGTTATTTCCTGGACCTGTCTGGTTTCCACACCACCTCTCATCTTCATGTCTGTGAATTTCATTTGTATCCCATTAACTTCTTCCTCTATGCACGAAGTAAAAAAGCACTGTCTCCTGCAGCCCACGCCAACGGGGAGCTGTTAGAAGTCCTCTCACCAAGGATTCCCCTTTGACCATCCTTGCTAGCTGCTGAGAAGACACCTGTCAATTTGAGAGCAAGCGCTCTGGGTGTTTCTGAGCTAGATCTAGCATGTTGACCATGATTTGTCTCCTGCTTCCTACAGATGGTTTAAAAGAGACAACTGAGTCACTGAGGAGACACAGGGCAGGGGGTGCTAGCTGCGGGAAGCAACTCACTCGCTCACAGCCTTGCTGTATTTTGTCTCACGGGACACGCGCACTGACATACTGCCCCTTATTCATGTAGGATGGGCTACCTGATCAGCAGTCAGAGGTGTGTTTTGACACTATTTCTGCCTTTCCTCGTTTATTATCTAAGAATTCTCTTGGCAGTGAGATGTGGCAAGTAACCCCAATGGGTTTTAAACTCTCATCATTGCTTCCATGCTGAACTACTAATAAAGGTATTAAGACTGAGCAGAAATAAAGCACTTTCCAATCAATAGAAACATGCGTTTTTGCTTGATGCCCTATTTAAAATTGGCAATTTTCTACTCTCTTACTAATAATGGTTAAAATGCCTTAATGAGTGGTAAAACTGGAAATGAGGTAATGTGGCTTGCTCCTAAAGTAGTGAAATATTGCAGGGCTGGCTTTTAAGCTAAGACACAAAGCTCCTATCAGACAAAAAGCATCTTTCAAAAAATATAGGGGAACACCTGGTCTGGCAGCATATGGAGTAACTTTCTTCTTCATGAGGACTCAACCCTGTTACCAACTAAAGGTCAACATAATTGTAAGGCTCTGTAAGACCACGCCTTAGCACATACCTCATCTTTTTGTCTTCTGAGCCTACAAATATTTACACATTTAATGTTAAGTTTTTAGGGATTTAGTGACCAAAAGTTAATAGTCAAAGGGACTATTCACATGACTGAAGTTAAGCCTCTGACTATGTGTTTGAACTGTCAGGACTTTGCACATCTTTTGTTCTACTGAAATTGATAAAGGCAATTTTTTCTGGTGCTTGAGTTGGAAATCCTAAACCTGTTTCCCACTGACTTTTGTCACAAGGACATTCAATTTGACTTTTCAGGGCTTGTCAGTGTATGGGTACAAAAGCAAAAGCATCAGACTAATTTAAAATGCAGAGATAATCAAAGAGAAGATGCCTGAAAAATTATAAAGCAGGGAAAAAACCCAAAGATCAGAAGAGGAGGAATTAATTTTACTATTACTGTAAGTTTGTATGTTCTTTAGCAGAGAAATAATATAGTATAGGTGATTTTTATTATTGGAGTTATGGAAAAACATACAAAGTGACTACTCATAAAAACTGTGTTTATTTCCACTGTGCTCATGACCAGTCTGTGCTTGCTTTCAGTAAGCAGTTCAGTTACACTACGACTAATGCATATAAACGCCAAAGTTTAGGTTTGCTCAAGTCCTGTCCAATAGAAAATTCTGGATTTGTGAAAACAAATATTTGCTTCCACAGAATATGTTTTAGATGGGAAGAAATACTGTTGACACAGCCAAAAGGGAGATCAAAATTAGATACACAAGATTCAGACAATTAAGTGAGTTCAAGAAGGATTTCTCTGTACCCTTCACAACTAGGACAGCCTATCTGCCTCCAGTTACTATGTGATAATATAATGACAAAAATTGTGTGGCTGTGCTAAATACTAACTAGCCACAAATTCTGCTTTTCCAGAGAATTCTGCATCAAACAAGCTTGGTGCTTCAGGGGAAAAAAATATCCAAAAATATATTTATTTCTAGCCTGAGATTTTAAAGATTTGTGTCTCATCACAATAGACACATTCACCTCTGATCATTCAAGAAAACCACACATAAGTTGTAGAACTTTTAGACATCACGGAATTCCCAGTGTAGTCAGGGGACACAAAGCGCATTCTTAAACACAGCATTTTCCTAAGTGCCTTTCTCTATCAGTGTTAGGATCAGTCAAAAGAAAACAATTCCACACAATCTTTGTGACTCAGAACTACACACTAAGAGCTCACATTTCCAACACTTTTAAATAGTCTTGTGCATATGTTTATGATTAATTCATAAAAACTAAAACTAATATAAAAACCAGTTTAACTTGCTACTTTGCTGATAGATTTTCCAGAGGTAAAAAAAAAAGGTGGGTCTATTTAACAACTGGACCATTTTTCAATGATTTGATCATGTATTTTATTTGATCTTCAGCTTAATTATATATACCACTTGGCTGACTAATCAAAGATCAAACAGTTAACAATCTAAAACCTGTACTCTACAAACAATTAAATAAATAATCTCAGACTACAGTGGAACTGCATCCATTACAGTTGTAGGTTGAGGTATCCGAGAAATACTTTCCAGAACTTTGCACTTCTGTAAGATGCAATTTTATCAGTTGACTACAAATGCAAGTGAAAATGGGGAAGTAAAGAAGAGCAAGATAAAAACAGTGATAAAATCACGGTGATCTTTTGGCTCGTACTGAATCAGTCACAGGCTGGTGGAGGATTTACTTTTAACCCTTGCTCCTGCAATGCACATAGCCTATACACCTATAGTCTATACAGTTTAAAGTGATAATAAAGCTTCTAGAAGTCTTTCATAAAAATCTGAATTTGAATGCAATCCCAAATAAAAAAAAAAAAAAGAAAGACTACCTACTTGGCCACATTCCCCAAGTCCAGGTATAATGAATATTTTAAAACAACTTTTTCAGATGATCTAGAAAGATATGTTTTTGAGTATACTGGCATTGGAGTAGACCTGACTAGTCTAAAGGAAGATGATTTTTTTTTTACAGATTGCTAGAATTGTTGATTTCTGCAAGCGTTTATTTAATAAAAACTTGTGAGAAAACTTCCCTTTCCAAAAAGTTCAACATTATTTCATAGGAATTAAAATAAGGACTGAAAAATATCTCAGTAGGCGTTTTGGAATCAGTCAGTAAACCCAATCAACCAACTAACCAGCCAACTAAAAACAAAACAAGAAAGGAAGATCAAGACTTGACTTGAACTTTCTAAGAAAATGCAGAAGCAGAATTGCAACTTTTTCAGAGCTGAAAGGTGAGAATTTTCTTATGAGCACTTCTGTAAGAAGGAAGAAAAAAAATCGCATACATCTTTGCAAATCAACTTAGAGACTAGTCAGTAATATTAATGAACACAGAAAAGCCTTCTGTCTAAACTAACAATGGCAGCTTCATATCATAAAAAAATTTTCATTAAAGTTTTTAAAAAATTATTTATGAAGCAGTCACACAGGATTTAAAAACACACATCAGACTGATTTGCCATGATTCTGACTGTCTTGAGTAAAAACCCCATAGTATTCCTGTTTGTTGACTTTATAATTACTCTGTACAAAGACATAAACTACTGCATATGCTGGGATGAATGCATACAACTGTGTTAAACAGTAAAGGAGCCAAAGCAAGAAAATACTAAAATATTGCTGCTTCTGGTACCCTTGTAGAATCTGTGGTGGCAACAAGGCTTGTTGTTTCCTGTCTGAAGAAATATTACATATATGGGAGACAGATCTCTAAATATTTACACTGTGAAGGTCTTGTTCTCTTGCACTAACCTGAATGATAAGATTTTAAGGTTAAAATAAGAGTTCTTCCAGACACTCGCTCTCCCTACCTGGCAGCAAGGGCTGCATCAAGCCCATCTGTGCTTGCTCATTCGGGAAGCATGTATGTAGGAGATGCAATCCAAAGGGATTCCTCTATACTGGCAACCCTCCAGCAGTCTTCAGTTTCCAGCTGAGGTGATGAAGGGATTGCAGGACTGTCTGCCCCGTAGTCATGAGCGGTGACCATGGTGACCAAGGTGCTGGATCCAGCCAGTGATAACACAAGCACCTCTAGTTCCAGCTAGTCAACTGATAAAGTTCATTAAAAAAAAAAAAAAAAGCAGGTGGATTTGTTTGGAATAATTATTGGGTAATTACGCTTGCCTTAATGGATATGAAAAAGAATTAAAATCTTTAATTTGAGAATCCCATTTTCAAGTTTAGACTAAGGCTTACAAAAAATGAAAGAAAGTGTAAGCATATACCTGATGAAAATTGATAAGCGAAGAATAAAATGGCATAACATGAAAATGTTCATATTTACAAACAGCAAAAAAAAAAATTTCAAACATGCCACTTCAGATGTGCTTTCTCTAGTCTAGACCCTCATTTGGATTGTTAACTGATCAGTGCCCACATTATGCAGACAAGTTAACACTGTTACTTAAATTTCATTTTTTCTTCAGTTTCTCTTACATAATAAGAGAACTATACAGACTCAATTTAAAGAACTGTTTCACAGGCCGTACTAAGAGGTTTATAGCCCAAAAGACTACCAGCTATTCAAAATTAATATAAGTTAGTTAGCGTAGGCAAAAGCAAACATTTAACCAATGACAACACTACTGTTTTAATTCAATTCTTTTCCAGGCTTGTCTATTAGGTGCATACAAACTTTATAACTCAATCCTTTTTGAGTTACTTTTGCATAATTTTTTAAGGTTAGAAACAGATCCATCTGTATTCATAGCCTATGCGCTTTAAAAGTAGTTGGACTTTGTTCAAACATTCAAAAAATTATCTTTGAGCTGGGACTAATCATAGAAGACTTAATTCCTCAAGGAAATTGTTCTGGGAAAGTTATAAGCAGACAGAACAGGAATGCATAATGGAAGTTGGCTTGCAACCTCGGGCTCTCATCTCAAAAATGTTTACACATGTGAGTATCTCATTAAAGACACATATAAGGCATCAGTGTTGCATCAGGCATCAAGATGTAGAGAGATTGTAGGCACCTTTGTGATGCTTTCCTGAAATCTGTGAGGGTTGCACAAAGGCTCCTTCCTGGAGGGAATTTATGTTCAGGTAGTATGGTCTTCAAGTTGTTCTATCTGATCATCAGTTTTAAAAAAATAATACTGTCTTGCTCTCAAAAAAGGCAGAATCTTATTTAATTATGTGTCAATTGTTTTGTACTGTTTGTTGCTGTCTGCATACAGGCGGTGTCCTAGAGCCACAGAAGGAGCAAGGGCTGTAAGTCTACCTTTTGGGTACCTGGAGATGTGAGCTGACCGTCTGCATTACAGACATAAAAGGAATTAGGCTTGCAAAAGCAGGATTTTTCTCAAAGCCACTCCTGTCCGCACATAGAGTGAGAGCTAGATAAGCCAGGTTAACAAGGAGAGGCAAAATGGAAGGGTGAAATTCAGGAACAGGCTGCAAAAGCTCCCACCGTGTGTGTAACCTTGAATCCTCACCCTTTTCACAAAATGGAGCTAGAAAAACAACTTTCTTAGTACCTCAGTGATTAAATGCCACACACTGAACATGGGAGACTCGAATCTCCTCCCTGCCTGAAGGAACTAACATTTACGTCTCCCACAAGAACTCTCTAATGATTCAGCTATATGATATAACATCTCAGACTCTTACAACTTCTTTCCCATTAAAGTTCTACTACTCTTCATGATGTGCTTAAATATTCACTGCAGCAAACATCAAGCTCTCTTTTCATGCCTGTGCCCTATTGACTGTCCTAACCAGCGGGCTTCACAGTTAGGTAACAGAATTAGCCTGAGCCAGTCAAGTCCTGCGTACATTTTATTATTCCACGCAAACCAGACCAATTTCAAAGCAGCCATCTGAGACGCCTCCACCAGCTCACGAGTACCTGTGTTGGAGATGAGAACATGCTGCCAGGCAGGAACACGAGCAGTTCTCCAGGCGAACCTGTCCCCCTCTCCATTAGAAATTGGGATGCCCAATTTATCATGCTCTGAAAGCGCTTCTGGAGAGGGTCCTGCTGATGGGAGTGGTGGAGCAACGGCAATGGTGCAAATCTGTCGGGCTTGCATGGCCATGAGATACCTGCCTACCTGCTGGGCAGCTCTGTGCATGCCAACAGCTGCAAGGACACCAAGGAGAATCTCCTGGCAGACACGCACGCCTCAAGCATCTTCAGACATCAGACAGTCATCGCTCCACGATGAGGAGATGCTGCCGTGATAAGCCCATTGAGCCTTGCCACCCAGCTCTGAGAGGGCCGTGTGGTCTTTCTTCCCCAGCAGGATGCTGGCCCTGGAACAGTGAGAGAAGATCAGTGGATTTCACCTCAGCTCCATTTAGTAACCTAAAACCATCTTTGAACTGCATCATTTTTGGAGCAGTGCTTCAGTGCGTTTCCTCTCAAGCTCCCATCAGAAGTGCCTCCACACACACATGTCACTTGTAAATGGAGATGAATGATTTCACCTGACCCGGCCGTCTCCGCGCGTCGTTCGCCCTCGGTACCAGCAGTACTCACAGCCCGCGTCCCCGACACCGCCTCAATGCGCGCCCCGGCACCGGGCTCGCACCTCCCGCCCTGCCAACGGCGGGTGCCGCGGTGGCAGCACCTGGGGCCTCCAGTCACCGCCCGGTGACACCGTCCTCCCCCCCGGGGGCCTTCCTGCCCAGCCGGTTGTGCGGGGAGAGCGACTGGGGGTGAAATGTGGGTGTGGGGGAGCGGCGGCCATTTCAGGGCGTGAGGGGAGTCACCCGCGGCGACCCCGGCCCGCGGGCGGGGAAGCCGCCGGGGGCACAAAGAGGAAGGCGGCCCCCGAGCGAGGCGCCTCTGCTTTCCCTACGCGCAGGGGAACGAATGGGCAGGAATATTCTGGACCGAGGGAGTGAGGGAAGGAAAAGGTGATGAATAACTTGAATATAAATCTGCAACAGAGAGGAGGAGGAGGGAGGCGGCAGGTCATGTGAGGCACAGTCATGCTGCGGGCCCGGTGAAGAGACAGAGAGGGGCACCTGGGGAGGGCGGGTGGCAAGGCCGCAGGGCGGGGCGGGGCGGGGGCTGCCTGGCTGCCCGCCCGCCATGATCACAGCCCTCCCCGGCGCCCCCTCCCCAGCAGGAGCGCCGCCGCGTGGGGACACCCCCTCCTCTCCCCGCCCTTCCCCCTCCCCGGCCTCGGCGCCGCTCGGCAATTTCCGCCACGCGAGCCGAGCCTATTTCCGTCAGCCTCGGCCAGACGGGCTTTATGTCTGCCAGCGGGACGCGCATGCGCGGCGGCCGCCATCTTACGTTGTCTCTCGCCTGCCCTCCCCTTTAGCGAGCTTTCCCCTCCCCCCTGCAGCTCCGCGCAGCGCCCTCCTCCAGCGCTCCGTGAGGAGACGGGGCCGGGAGGGGGAGAGACCCGCGGCGGCGGGGAAGCCGGGAGAGGCTTGGAGGGAAGAAAAGGACGGGGCAGACGCGCACGCGGGAGGAGGAGGAGGAGGAGGACTGATCCCAGGCGCGGCTCTGCGGAGGAAGAGTGGGTGCCGCCTGTTCTAAAGGGGGAGGAGGCAGAGGGGGAAGGAAGAGCGTGCAGAGCGGAGCCTCCTCCAGAGACAGCCAGACACAGAGGGAGGAGAGAGGTTGCCTGGCTGGCTCCCCCTTCCTCCCTCCCTCCTTTTCATGGACTCTCTTGTCGGGCTGCTGCTTTTCTTCCTTCCTTATTCCGTCTCTTTAATACCCAAAATGATTCAGCTCCATGGCTGCCACTGATGGGGATGTCCCTGCCCGGCTCAGCCTGCCGCTGCCGCCCTGCTGTGCGCCAGTCCTGTACGTATCTGCGCTCTCCTACTACTACTACTACAGCGGTGATGGCGAGGGGCGCCGTCCGCTTCGCCGGGCTGCCCTGAGGGCCCGCCGGCTGCCCTCGCCCCGCCGAGGAGGTGGCGGCCCGGCGGCGGCGCCCGCCGCGGGGAGGGCGGTTCTGCCGGCTGCCGGCGAGCCGCGGCGCCCCGGTGAGCCGCGGGGAGGACGGGGCTCGCCCCTGGGGCCGGCCGGCTACCGCGGACATTTCCTCCGCCCGCTGCCCACCCCCTGGGAGAGGCGCAGTCGGAGTGGGGGGGGGCGGGCGGCCGAGAAGGAGGGTGGTGGAAATCAAAAGGGGATGGGGGGGGAAGGGGGAGAAGGAAAGTGAATGGCGGAGCATTGAAAGTGTCACATTCAGAAGCGCTAATCTAGAGGCGGCGGAGGACCGGTCCTCGCCCCCTCCCTGTCTCGGAGGGGAGGAGGAGGGGAGGGGGGTGGTTAGCGGCGGTGCCGAGGCGCCTGAGCCCGTGCTCTGCGGGAGCCGGGGGGGTTGTGCGTGGTGTCTCTCTGCCCTGCCGTGAGCGCAAAGCTAACTGTGTGTGTGTGTCTGTCTGTCTCTCTCCATACCGGGGGATTGCACTCTTAAAATACACCCGATACAATGCACCAGCCTGACTCAGCCGCAGACATTAGTGCTAGGAAGATGGCGCACCCGGCAATGTTTCCTAGAAGGGGCAGCAGCAGTAGCAGCGGCAGCAGCTGCGTTACTGCTCCCACTGCACCAGGTACCGGCGTTGGGAGCGCTGCCCTCTCCGCCGAGGATTATCAGCCGCCTTTGCTGGTTCAGCCGCCGCCTCCATCTCCTGCAGTATCTTCATCAGCGGGTTCACAGCCGACACCGCCTCCTCCACAAAGCCTCAACCTCCTCTCACAGTCTCAGCTCCAGCCACAGCCTCTTGCACAGACTGGAGCTCAAATGAAAAAGAAAAGTGGCTTCCAAATTACCAGTGTGACCCCTGCTCAGATATCAGCTAGTATGAGCTCTAATAACAGCATAGCCGAGGATACAGAAAGCTATGATGACCTGGATGAGTCCCACACTGAAGACCTGTCGTCTTCAGAAATCTTGGATGTTTCTCTATCCAGGGCCACTGACTTGGGAGAACCTGAGAGGAGCTCCTCTGAAGAGACTTTAAATAACTTCCAAGAGGCAGAGACTCCTGGGGCTGTTTCTCCAAACCAGCCTCATCTTCCTCAGCAGCACGCTCCTCTGCCTCATCACCCACAGCAGAGTGTTGTGATCAATGGAAGTGTTCACCCCCATCATGTTCATCACCACCACCACCTTCACCATCACCATCATGGACACCATCATCCATCACATCCTGGGGTGGGCAGTGCCCCTATTTCTGGAGGACCACCGCCCAGTCCATCATTTAGAAAACTATCAACAACTGGAAGCTCTGACAATGTTATATCAACTGCACCAGTTTCTGCTGCATCATCCACTGGTTCCCCGGCATCTGTTGTGTCTAATATCCGCACTACAAGTACTCCTGGCAGTTTAGGTGTAAGTCCTGCTACTGGAACTAGTACCTTAAATAATATGGGTGGTGGTAGTTCTAGTGTGGCAAGCAGCATGCTTGGTACTATAAATTTAAGCAACATCCCAAGTACTGGTAATGTAAATGCTTTGTCTGGAACTAGCAGCAATGTTAATGTGAATATCTTGAGTGGCATTGGCAATGGTACGAGTGCTTCCTCTAGTGTCATTAACAATGTTACTAATGCAACTGCAGGAATGGCAGTGGGATCAAGCCAGCAGCAGCCTGCATCTGGCACATCAAGGTTTAGGGTTGTAAAATTAGATTCCAGTTCTGAACCTTTCAAAAAAGGTAGATGGACATGCACTGAGTTCTATGATAAAGAAAACACTGTTGCAGTTTCAGAAGGAGTAGCAGTAAACAAAGCAGTAGAGACGATAAAACAAAATCCGCTTGAAGTGACTTCTGAAAGGGAGAGCACCAGTGGGAGTTCTGTTAGCAGCAATGTAAGCACACTGAGTCACTATACAGAAAGTGTGGGAAGTGGAGAAATGGGAGCACCTACTGTGGTACAGCAGCAAGCGTTTCAAGGTGTGGGTCCGCAGCAGATGGATTTTAGCAGCGCCGCTCCTCCGGCAATTCCAGCATCTACTATACCACAGAGTGTTTCTCAATCACAGCTTGCACAAGTCCAGCTGCATTCTCAAGAAGTAAACTATCCACAGCAGAAGCCAGGGGTCCAACCTCCTGCACAGGCCAGTCTAACCACTGTTACTGGGGTTCAGCCAGCCCCGGTTAATATACTAGGTGTATCCCCGTCTCTGGGCCACCAGCAACCTGCTGTTCAAAGTATGGCTCAACAGCAGCTACCGTATTCTCAGCCGGCGCAGCCTGTGCAGACGTTGCCAGTTGTGCAGCAGCAGCAGTTGCAGTATGGACAACAGCAACAGCAGCAGCAACAGACAGTTCCTACGCAGATGGCCGCAAGTCATGTTAAGCCGGTGAACCAAAACTCCGTTACGGGGGCTATGCCAGACTACATTCAACATCAGCAGATCCTTCAGACTCCAGCCCCTGCGATGCAGCCCAGTTCTACAGGAGTGGGAGCGGGGCAACCAGTTCCTGTTGCCCAGGCACAGAGCATGCAGCCTTCGGTACCAGCACATCCAGCTGCTGCCCCAGCTCAGCCTGTTGCACATGCTCCGGCAGCGATACCAGGTGTAGGTGCCAGTGGTCAAATGCTGAATGTTGGGCAGCAAGGAAGCGTAGCCACTGTGGTGCAACCACCATCTGCTGCAAACCAAATTCCACCTCCAGTCATGCCGTCGACGGCTGCTCCTCCATCTTCACAAGTGGTGCAGCCTGTGCAGGCAGGAATAATGCAGCAGGGATTACAGGCTAGTGCTTCAGGCCTTCCTCAGCAAGTGGTCATTGCTCAGCAAAACACCTTGTTACCTGTACAGTCGCAGGCACAAGGAGTGGAGTCTGTAGTCCAAGGAATGACTGGTCAGCAGCTGCCTGCGGTTAGCCCTATACCTTCTGCTAGTACTGTTCCTGCACCAAGCCAAGCTGGTTCAGCTGTGCCAACTGGCATACCTTCCGCTTCTATAGGTTTGGGACAGCCACAGAATATAGCACAAGCTTCGGCCATGCAGAACGGGAATTTGGCTCAAAGTGTTAGTCAGCCTCCCTTGATATCCACAAGTATAGGTATGCCAGTGGCACAGAGTGTGCCACAGCAGATACCGCTAAGCTCTACCCAGTTCCCTGCACAATCACTAGCTCAGTCAATTGTAAGCCAAACTGAAGATGGCAGACGCCCTACAGAACCTTCCTTAGTGGGTTTACCTCAAGCTGCCAGTGGTGAGAGTGGTGTTGGAGCATCAGCCGTTTCAGATGGCGGTAGCAGCAGCATGCCATCCTCTGCTTCCCTCTTTCCGCTGAAGGTGCTGCCATTGACGACGCCCCTCGTAGATGGTGAGGATGAGAGGTAAGACTGCCTGTAACTTTATTAAAAGACACACTGTCTGATAGTTTGATTTGCACTGACTTGCAGGTCTCTTTATAGCCATTCTGTGAAATGGTGTGATGTTTTTGTTTAATTAGAAATATTGTTTCTCAGGTCCCAGCACATGTAGGTATTGTACTAAAATACTTGTTTTTCACTTGTGGGGGTGGGTTGTATTGATTATGCTCTGAAACTAATGCGTGGGTAAACTGTGTTTAACAATCTACGACAGTGTGTACATTCCCATTGTATAGAGGAAGACAAAAGAATACTGTGGAGTGTGGGTATGCTAGTGGTGATTGTAGTTTAGATTATTTAGTATACTGAAATAATTAATATTTATTCTTAGGTACGTTTTTTTCTTCACAAGCCTAGACTTCATCCTGTCTCAGCTTCTCTTTTTCAAGTATTGACTTTACTCAGGTCGAACCAGTTGGGAGTCTGTTGTGTACGTAGAAGCCTTCTCTTTGACAGCCAAGAGACGCTTTAGGCAAATGAGTATGGTGGGAAAAGGGAGGTTCAGCAACACCGTTGTGGCTCTTTAAATTGAACTTGGGGCACTTTTGGTCTTGGTGGTTTTGCTTCAAAGCATTAATCCATTGTGAGAGCCGCTCAGGCCTGCGGAGGAGTGGTAAGCCTTTCAATCTGGTGCACCAGTTCTATGCAGTCAGAGTAAGAAACTGCATGTTCTCCCACCTTCACTTTTTCAAATAAATGACCACTGGCTGGTCTTAATAGTATGTGCATGTGAATATTCTCATTTCTTTGACAGTGCGTGCAGAGAAGCCGTGTCAGTTGTGAAGGGCCCTTGCGTGTGCAGGCTGAAGCGATTCGAACAGCAGTTTTAAAGTGCAATTGTTTGATATTAATTATGCGTGGAAATTCCTCACTGTATTGAGTACCTCTTGTGATATGCATTTACAAATGGACAGGAAGACTGTGGCGATTCTCCCAAAGAACTTGTCTAAAAGCAGCTACATTAATGGGAGAATAAGATAAATAACCTGTCTTGAGAATGTGGGAGAGGACATAAAAGACAACTAGAAAAGAAAAACTGAGACTCGGGTGAGAAGACAAAGCATTAAAGACTTACAGGGTGGGAAAAATCCTATACCAATAGGAGGTGAGGTACTTAAATATCTTCTTGGTGCCATAACTTAAATCAGGAGTAATATCAGTGGCCAAACTTGATTTTAAAAAAATAATAATAAAATGGGTTGCTGGGAGAGGCTGGATTCTTAATATTGAAAATACTAACTCTATCAGCAGTCTCTGATTATGTTGATCATGAGGTGTTGACTGTCTTAGTGGCTTTCATCACGTCTTTCTAAGATGCCAGAGAGCTATAATGAGTAGCAGCTTGTCTTCCAGGAGTGCTAGAGACAAGTTCCAACGCTGTTTCATTCTGATTATGTTTATTAGTCAATAAGTATGTGAAGGTGGTAGAAGACAGATTGAGGCGTTAAAGCCCACAGTGTCACCATTATGCTCTTCGCAGTCAATTTTCTCAGAAATGTTTTTTTTTGTTTTCATTCCTTCAATCTTTCTAAACCAGAACACTAATCCTTCTCTTCATGGGTCCTGTTTGTGCTTGGTGATGGGTGGGTTTTTTTTCTTTTTTAACCAACCAACCAAAAAAGCCCCCTAAGCTTTCAGAGGAATCCTAGCTGAGTAAGAGAATCATGAGCTCATTGATACTCAGTGTTTTGGAAAATGACATCTAGCACGTGACTGTACCATGATTTTAAGAGCATATGTTACTGTTTGTCATGATTGGTAGTTTTTCCCAGAATGTTTAAATCCCTCAGGGTAACAATAGCCAGAAATACCTTCTTCCTCTGTTATTTGGCTAGCCAAAGATCATATCCTTTCTTCTCCCATGCACGTTGTCTTTGTTCAATCTGTCATCTCCAGGTAGACTGTACTTTTGTTTAGCTGCAGTTGGAAAAGCATTTAGGTGCTTTACACAGAGCAGGATATGACTCTATTAAATGGAGACCAAAAATAATTGTGGTTTTTTGCATGGCAGTAGTGGTCAGGTCACTTTGGTGTACAATTAGATAATTTACAGCAGCACTTCTCCCTGTATATCTATCTGCCTGTGACAAAAAACTTAGTGAGATTACTTCTGTTTCCACTTCCAGAGGATCTAAGGGCAAAGTATTATTTGTATTGTTATTTTAACTGGAATTTCTTTTGCTGTGGAGCTTAGACCTCATCACTCACTACAGGTAGTGCAAGATACACTGTTATTCTGCTTGGCTCTTCACTTCTCTGGCTATCAGATGTCTCTAACTAGATTTCTCTTGAGAGTTTTTTGCCTGCTTGTTAGATTATTCCTTCTTTTACAGGTGGTAAAGGGTAGTATATTCTAAAAGTACATAAACATTTAAGTAGGTATACTGTAAATATGTGTTATAAAATCCCCATTTCTGTCTCGTGCACACACATATATCACTGAAGATTTATATCAATACATCCCGAGTGATTCTAAACCTGGCAAGGGAGAAGGTAAAAGAAAGAAGTGATGACATAATTGGGCCAGTGAGGAAGCTGTAAAATTCCATTTGATGCGCCTTTGAAAAAACATCCGACCCATGTAATACCTTGTTTAGATTAACTCCCAGCTTTTGTTAAACCTGTATGTAATTGCGTTTAAAGACATGGCAGTATCTTTAAGTCTTCAGCCCTGTTCAGTTTTTAGAACAACATTTGTAGCTCTTTCTATGCCTGTTATCAGGGCACGGCCTTTTAAATATCGACAGCATGGAATGTATCTGTTTTGAAAACTGTATCCTTTATTCCCAGTATGAATGATTTTTTTATCTTCACTGTGACTTGAAATAAGAGATATTAAAAATGAACTGCTTGGCAATATGCTGTATGAAAAATTAATTTGCAAACTTTGTTTATTAAAGAGAGGATACAAATAATACTGTTACAGTTTCTGTATTTAAAAACAAACAAAAAACCCCCTGAAACAATCCCCCTCCTCAAAAACCCCTGGCCCTAGTTCTGCTGATTAGTCTTTCTTAATCCTGTTCAGTATGCCGTACATGTGTTTGTACGTTGGTAGATTCATCATCTCTTCTAATATGTCAATCTACAAAAATGCAGGCCTTTTTTTTTTAAAAGTATCTTTTTTTTTTCTTAGCTTGAATCATGGTATGGACTCGTTTTAGTGCATGATTATCATTGTTTCTTGGATTTGCAGCAGTTAGCTCAATTTGTTCTCTTCAGTTATTAAGTCCTGTCAACATTAGACATCGTCTTTTGAGCTTAGTATTTCATTTCTAGAACTGTAGAAAGATTTCTTTTATTTTTATGTTTTTGAAACTTAAGTATGGAAAAATTATATTGCAGTGAATTCTTTTGTGTATTTATACTTAATATTGCAAAATGAGTTTTACATCTTCCTAGACAATGCTTTATTATGCTATAAATGCTTGTAATAAGATTTTATACAGACTTGTATAATTCTTAAGTTACCTGTGAAGTGAAAAATTAAGAAAAAACCAATGTAGTCTACAGCATTTATAAAGGCTGCTGTAAGTGAATTTAAAAATAACAATCTAAAATGTTGTTTACCATTACTCAAAAGCAGATTTTGTGAATGAAGGATAAGAGAAGTAAAAACTGTCTCCCTGTCCTTGACAGTATTTCCTGTAGAGTTGCTTTCATTCTTCAGTCTGATGCAAGTTGTTTTCATCTGTTTGTGCATTTCATCCAGCAGTGAAGCAAAACAGAAAAGAGGAAAAGGTGATGATAAACATGTAAAACTTAGAGATTTGAAGTATTCTTTATTATCTGACAATCTCTCATAATTTTCTTTTTGAAGAGAAATTTTTTATTAAAAGCTTTACAGCTGGACAGAGGAAAAAAGGTAGAGGAAATGCATGGAGGAGGGATGTTTTGGCTTGTTATTAAATCTGTGGAGAGGCTGGACGATTAAAGCTGAACGTGAGAATTCAAAGACTTGTGAACGGCCTTTGAGAATCTCTAGTAGTAGTAACTAGTACTAGCTTGTAAAGCAAGCGTGCAGTCAGGAAACTGGATGAATTTTCACCATGCATGCAAGTATATAGTAGGAAGGTGGATCAGGTGCATGAGATTTTTACAGATGTAATTTAATACTTGTCGAAGATGTTAGTAAGCAGTATTGAATGAACACATTAAAGTAGAACTGGAAGTTATAATTAAACATTTTTGATGTGGTAATTATTTAGCATACTTTTTGTAAGCTGTTTTAGAGCTTATATGGGCTTTTTATTTGGTGTAAGTTTTACTTCTGTGTATTTGATGAAAAGGAGAAGATACTTTTGGAAGATACTTCACAACAAAGAATTTATGGTGGCTTAGCATGGATTTATGGTGGTAATTTTTTTAGTTGCATCCTAGGGGCAGTGTTGTTATCTTCCATTTTTCAGATTTTAAACTTGCTTCAGAGTCTTGTCACCAATTTGAAAATTGCATAAATTGAATTATAGGAGATTGACTCTTAAAAAAAGTCTATTCATATCTTCAATTTGGCTATTTATGGAACTTGAAAAAATAGTTACCCTTGGTAATGGCAAGTCACATGAGTAAAAAGAGAGCACTTTGGCAAAGAAAATGTGGCTGCTGTTATATCATGCTGACAAGTCCAGCTTCTCATTTTATCTGATGAAATAAAATACCTACTGTTGGCAGAATTGACTTTGTTAGCTCTCTGCTCTAAGTGAAGAAAAATAAGAAATTTAGGGTCTGCACCCTGTATGTCTGCTGAGCAGCTATAGGTGGCAATACCTGTTTGGATGGACCTTTTTCTGGTGTGTTTTATAGATGCATTTTCTGAATGCCATGATATGCTTTGAACTAAGGATTGCTACAGTGCTTGGTGTTGCATTGTCTTTAAAGACAGGAAGAACCAACAGATTTCAGGGGGTTGTAAAAGCAGTAATTTAGCACTTAAGATAAGGCAGATTGTTGGAGATGCTGAGAAATGTACATCTCCAATTGATAATGTGATTTCCAGAAAATGTTCCTTAGCACTAGTTTTGGCTTCTCTTTGGAAATTTTAAGTGTAAGCAGACTAAATCATCTGTGTGTGTGTAAAAACAATAAATCAAAAGGTTTTAAAATATTTAATGTTGAAAAGCAATCTTTTTACTGTCTCAGGATTTTCATTCTTTACGGGCTAATCTGGAAATCAGAATTAGCCATTAGTCTGTGTATTGGTAGGGAAGTGTTTCAGCCTTTACAAGTTACTGTGATTGCGATAGAGTAATGACTGTAACAGTCAGTGGTAAGCTAACAAAGTTATGAGGATGGGACACCCCCCCCCCCAAAAAAAAAAAAAAAAACAACCCACCAAACACCAGACTCCCCCAAAAAACAACCAAAAAACAAACCCAGACCCTGGAATATTAATGTACCTTGTTTAAGCATAAATTACAAGGCATATGGATAGCACACCTATGCTCCAAAAAACCCCAAACCTATAATGTTGTTTACAGAGGGCGATAAAGTAAATAAGCCTTTTCAGACCTGTCTATAACAGCTTAGGAAGTAAAGTTGTAAACAGTAGTATTGCTAGTACAGTCTTTTAGGAGAAGAAACTATGCACACCCAAATATCAGTGTAATAATAGTAAGTGTATTCCTGGTATGACCTTTTTGGGAATAATTTGTGATCTGGGTTTGCAGTTTGGTGTAGGTGAAAAGTAAACAAGAATAAAAAAAGCATACTATGTCTTCATTCTCATTGATTTTAATGCACTGGTTCTTTTATATTCTTGATTAATTTATGAGACTAAAATGTGCTGTGTGTAATACATATTATACTTAACAAATGACTGGAATTTTTTTAAGAAGTGGGCCTATACTTTTCATTTACTGCACTTAAGCCACTAAAGGCAATGCTATTAAGCAAAAGCATGCTTTAACAGCATACTAAGCAGGGACTAAGGGTAAGATTATTCAGTAAATTATTTCATGGTAATGATCACAGTAAATAAGGAACTAGTTTATTCTCAATGTGATTGTACAAGAAACCATAGCCTAAAGCTAAGATGGAAAGATCTCTTGAGTGACTGGAGATATCACTTTATTTTAGCCTGTTCTAAAGCATTCACGCAGTTATGAAGTGCATGATGGAAGTGCAGCATAATTATGATATCAACCTGGAGCAACTGATCATCCTTCTGGGTTTAAAGTCTTGTAACACTTTAACTCTTGGTTTGTCTTTGGAATTTGTTAACAAAGACAGTAATTGTGCTACAGTCAGTTGTGATGTAGAAACCCTTATCAGCTCATTTTGTGCAAGCCTCCAAACACCTATTATGCATTATCAGTGTTTGAAGCAGGGTTTGGTTTGTGGTTGCAGTTATATGCAAAAGTCTCAATCGTCCACTGAAGCTGGATAGACTTTCCCGAGAGAGAGATTTAGAGGTTACACATGTTTGGCAGGGAGGGATTGTAATGATCCCATATATGCAAATGCCAGAGAGTATTACCTGTGATAGTTTGGGTATCTTATCATTGCTGGTTACCTGATGGATTAAATTACTTGCTAGAACCTACTAAATGAGGACTTCAGACTTTGGTGCAATGCAGAAATTAAGAATAATACTCATCATAGTTCAAATACAATGTTATGCTTTAATAACTGAACTTGTTAAATTTTAAGAAATTTTTTTACACTTGCAAAGTAAAATCTTGAACACCTGTTTTGGTAGAGTGGAAAAGTCACAGTAAACTTGTTCACTATTTTTCTGTGAGCAAGGAATTAATTTGTTATTACACTTTATTTAAATTATTTTGGCATTATTTTCTGTACTTCAGAAATAACTCCTGAATTTTTTTTCTACTCCACAGTCTTAATGTATACTTACTGGTCTTGACTTCATCTAAGTTGTTTTAATGCTGTTGGTAATTTAGCCTTTTTTTTTAAATTCAGTTAGTAATTTTCCAGAACTTCACTAGTTTTTATCACAATATTTAAAATTAGAGAAAGTATTACTACTGTAAGTTTAAATGTTTTTTAATAATTCACATAGCCTTATTTTAAGCTGGGCTGTATTAGCATAGGAATATGTTTGGGTCTAAGTGTTGCTCTGTATGTATATATGAAGTCAAGCTTTCACCACTGTGCTAAGTGTGAAAAATTCACATATATGTGAATATTTGGGCACTTCGACCAATGTGTGTTGTCACATGTGGTTTTTTTAAATGTGGGTTGTTTTTGTGTGTGTTTAAATGTTTATTATACTGCTTTGATGAGGTTTGTAGCGTTGGTGAAGCTTCATATATTGAGTACCTTTGACAATCAGGACATCTATTTAAGTACTGTAGGCATTCAACCTGAAGATCTTGTCCCAGTTTGTTTTTTCTTGCAGTGCAGGGCTAGCAATGGTCCAGGAGAGTCAAAGTAGCTGTTTTTTGTCAGCAGAGAACTGCTACCTAAGCAAACTACCCTTTATTACTAGCCTTCCTTCCTGGGGGTTGTAGGCAGTGTACAAACTGAAATGGGTACAGAATTTTGAAAGTATGTTAGAATAATACAGTAGGATGTAAAGCAGTTTTAAGTTGGGGTTCTTTTTAATCATTTAGGGTTAGAAATTTAACACTTTTTTTGAAACCGAGTGTAATCCTTGTAGAGGAACAAATGCAGGTACCTCTGACATTTGTTTTTTCTCAAGGAAACTTTCCAAGAACTGTTGTTTGTATTTATTTTAATAAAACTTGAGGGTATCTCGATTATCTGTTTATATACTTTTGAATTACTCATTCTTTTGAGTATAGTGGAGGAACATGGTTTTATAAATTGCTAAAACATGCACCAGAAGATCTTCCATAAGTTTAGGCTTAACAGAAAAATATGGATGGACCTACAGTCTGTTATAAAAATGTAGACACCATTTCTGGTAAGGTATAGATTTGATAGCAACTGAAAGTTGTTTGTAGAGTGTTTTATAACCTGCTGCTTAAGTGTGCTAAACCACTTGGCCAGGCAAATTGTTTGAGCTTGTGTGTGACTTTAGTACTTGTCCAGCCTTCTGTTTGTATGTCTTTTTTGGTTGTTTTAATTAGCACGGATTCCAGCAGGAGCTTTTCAGGGCTCTGATTTCTTCATGTGTAATGGAGATTTGAACTTCTCCAGCAGTTGCTTAAGCAACAGTATCAAAGTACTGTGCTAAATGTTGGGAACACTACTGAAAGCTGCTGAAAATGTGGTTACGCATTCATCAATGGTCTTAGTGTCTTAATGCATTTAATAATAGCTTTTTTTACTATCATACTGCAATATAATTCTTAGAGATGAGTTACGCAGATAAAGTAATTTCAGCACAGAGTGCTATTAGCATATGCTTATTTCTGTATCTTCAGCATTACACTTGATTCATTCCTGTAAGATCAGAAGTTGCAAATCAAATGTAAGTTACACCACTTTTTTTGCAGACATTGATCTTTTATTTGTAATCCATTGTCTCACAGGTTAGTAACAGTCCTAGTTATTGGTAACCGAGTGTTAATCTTCTTTGGTGCTTAATATCTAGTCAGCAGTCCTTTTAATTGCATAAAGTATTAAGTTTCTGAACTTAGTATCTGTTGCAAGTTGCTTGTGCTTGGTTTAGAAGTGGTATTTTCCTTTAAATCACTGTAAACGAATGTATGGTATAGAAATACCTTTTAATGTTTTTCCAGTAACTTTGAACTCCCTGTGCAATGTAAAGGGATGAAATCCCTGTCAAAAGAAAACTTAAATGCTTTTAAAGCTTCCTCTGACCTTCACTTCACAAACTGTCACAGTTGTGTTTAGATGAGAGAGATAATGACTGGCAGTCATAACTTACATGTAAGAAACTGAAGAAATCAAAGAATTCAAAATGAAACCACAAATTTAATATGGTTACAAGTATTTAGTGCTGTTGCAGCTAATAAGGTGGATTGTGATTAAAAATAAACACAGTAAGACATGTATGATTGCTTTGACTTCTATTGTGACTGCAATTTTGAAATATTTCTCTTTTTAAAGAAGAGCAAGCAAAAACTTCTCAGGCAGAATCTGAATTGAGTGACTTGTTTGGCATATATTGCCTCTGAGTTGGGATAAGCATAGTAAAAAAACAACAAAAAAAACCCAAACCCCAAACCAAAACAAAAAACATACTTCTGTAGATTTCCTGGAAGATTATTTTCATCTTGGTAATTTTACTGGATTAATGTATATGTGTCAAAGTATCACAATGTGTTTTTGTACCATACAAAATGATTCTGTATTTTTCTGAGATTTGTCTGTGGGCTATAAACAGCACCTTAATTCTTAGTTCCAGGTTGAGCCTGACAGAAGTGGAATGCTTTCATTTCCTCAGGGTTTCATGAGGGTTTGTGCAGCAATACCTATCCTGTAGAAAGGCGTGTAAGGGGAAGCAGAACAACTCAGGATGTTTTATGATTGTCCTGTGTGTGGAAACTTGTATGAGGCATTAATTGTCATTGTCCCTTGATGTCACTTTGCAGTACAGGATTCTCAAACTCTGAGCATCTTTGAAAACTGACAAGGAAGTATTTTGTAGTAATAATTAGTTTATATTCAGCATGATGGTTTGTTAAAAGCTATTTAGTGAAAATCTTGACCTGGGCTTAACTTGAAATGTCTACTAAATATTTTGATTAATGGTTGGGGTTTTTTTTTTGAAATTCTTTGGTCTAAAACTCTGAATGCTGTGTATCTGTGTATGTGTATATGAGAATGTAGAAAGTTTAATTTAAAAAAAAAAACAAAACAAACCAACAAACCCAAACCCAACCTGCTGGTGAGAAAAGGAGCAATTGCTGCTCTTACAATTTCATTTCTTGCATTCTTATAAGACCAAGTGAAAATAAAATAAAAGGAACCATGAATTAATGACTGCATACTTTAAGTACTTGTTAAATAATTTACTGTAGCACTCAAATGAATTCAAGGTATAAATGTACCTCTTTAATCTATTGAATGAGGTTATTACATTAAGAATGGATCAGCATATTTCACTGCCAAGTGTTTCTTTAGTAGGCCTAATGTAATAAATTGGGTGAAATGGCAAGTTACTCATAACTGTTCAGGGAATGGTACAGGCTGTGCATGTACCTCCATGTTCTTTTCTTTCTTTCCAAGTTTGTGAGACTCCTTCCAATTCCATAATTGCTTGTGAAAGAGAGGAGTTCCCCAGCACATATTTGATTGGAGAGAGAGGAGGGAGGGAGGGAGGAAGGCGTGAAATGTTTATGGTGGTGGTTTTGGTTTTCTTCTTCTGGTGAGGAAAGCAACTTTAATTTTTGAAATGATATCAGGCATGCGTGTGTTAGAGCCAAGTATATGCAGTTGTTGGCAACAGAGCCTCTTCATTTATGGGATAGTAGCTAAAAGGCCTGGTTGTGAGTTGAGGCTCCGCTTTGCTGGGTGCTTTATAACAAAGAGCAGAAAAGATGATCCTAAAGGACTTGCTGTCTGATGTCCATATAATTTCTGAATTGATTTTAAGATAGTGATGCTTTAAAGCAGGCAAAACCTTAAGTGTTTTTAGTGCTTTAGGAAAAAAAAGATCAGCAAAGCAGGATAGTAATCTCTACCTTCCTGCAGAGATGTACCCTGTTAATAATGAGGTGCACTATCTCTGGAATACTACTATGTTGAAAATTGAGTGATGCTTTTGTCATGAAAGCATGGGTTAGCCTCTTCTGTAAGGTTTCTCTTGGGATGTGTAGATTCTTAGTGCTGCTTGCATATGCTGGAGCATAGTGAAGTAATTGAGCAGCCTTTTTATTTCATTGGAATTTAACATGCAAATGGTAGATGATGATTTACATGAAGATATTTTCAGCTTCTAGAGTGCTGTGATCTGTGGAAGGGGAAAAATAAATATTTAATGTGTTATAGCAGACAATTCTGGCTAGCAGTAGTTATCTTTACTTTTTCCTATTTGCCTGACCATCAGAATCCAATCTTTGAGAATCTTTAATGTGGATATTTACTGTCCAGATACTTAAAATACTTAGAACATACTTTCTTAGTACCTGTGAAGGTATTGGATAAAAGTGTTTTCTCTGAAAGCATCACAAACAGTCCTCCAAAGAATTCTGTAAAGGACATTGAAGTGTTAATATGTATTTTCAAATAGAAGGTTGTCTTGATGTTTACTGACCTAAAAAGTGTTTAAGAAAGCCATGCAACCCTCCCTCTTAACACTTTTTAATTGCAGAGGTGTTTAAGGAAGCTTGCTTTTTTAAAAGTTTTATTTTTAAAAGAAGTTCCTTCCTACTCCAACCTCTGAACATGATAGACCAAACCATTCTTAATGTTTCAGGAACATGAACATTTTATAAATATCAAAAAGGTTTTATTCATTTTTGTTTCAACAACAACAAAATCTCCAAAACATTGGGATACCTTTTTGTAAATGATGGAGTTTGCTTGTTATATTAGATGGAAGATCAAGACAGATCAATGTAAGATCCATGCAGTTACCCAGAATCCTGAACACCCTTTCTTCTACTTTTGCTTTTGAAAATCCTATAATTCAGTGAATTTATAGATAGTCTTTAGAATTACTTTCTCGAAGTTGCTGTCAGATAGCTCTGGAACAAAAAAGTACTTTATGATAGGCACTAGATGTGCTGTCTGTAACTTAAGAGGAAAGTTGATAGCTTCTGGATTAAGCCTTTGTGTATGCAGACAAATCTCCCCATGGTTTTGTTACAGTGATCACTAGAACAGTCATGCAGACTGCATTCATCAAATAATATTGCTATGTAGCTTTGCACAATTGGCATAGGCACCTTGGCACTGTGAGGTCTGTGTTCAGAAATGTTAATGTGTAAGTTCTAGTTTTCTCTAGTAAATTGTAATATGTATATATAAAGCTGCTGTAAATTCCATGCTAGTACTTAAACAATGCCTTTTCTACTAAAAACTTCAACTTTATTGGACACCATTCTTAAAAATGTCATATAATACAAAGTCATATAATACAAAATGTATATCTTCTGTAACATTTTATATACTCCATAAATACTCTATCCTAAAGTAACATTTACAAATGTTATAAAAAACTATTTAAAATTATCTGTCCCTGTGCAAAATAACTTGAGCATGACAGGTGAACATTGGATGTTTTAATTTTGCTTAATAGTTGCATGTCTTCAGCTGCTGATTTATGTTGTCTGCCTTTAATGAACGGGCAAGATTTAGGGAAAAAAAGCGCCCTTTCAGATATCATGAGGTTGCTGGAAAGATCTACATTTTGCTTCAGAAATGAGATTTAAAAGACGTAACTACCATTGGTAGTCTAATCTGACTAAAGTGACCACAAAAGAAATGTACCAAACTTAATTGCTGGGAAAAGTAGGCTTTTTTCTTTACGAGGGAAAATCTAGCCATGTCTGAATACTGTTTAATTATAGTGTCTGTCAGTGAATGTGACCGGTTTCTGTGAGATTGTCCTTAAGTGATAAACAAAAGTTGTTTGTAATCTTAAACTGGTAAGAAATGGTTTGAAATGCAGCATCTGAAAAGAAAATTTGCAGGGTTTTTTTTGTGAAGTAAGTAGGTTTTTTCCTCTGTAACTATATTGATGTTAGTGAGTTGAATTAGGATTACACAGACATGAAAATTCAGACTATCTCTTCAGTTCTGGCTTTTTTGAAAACTAAAACTAAATAAAAATTGTTTGTAAAGTGGCAATGAACACCTAAAATGCCAGGATGGCTGTTGTGGACTTGGCAGCTTGATCTTCTTGAAGGACATACTTGTGTTAATTTATCTAATCAAGTAATTGATAACAATAATAGAAGAAAGAGCTGCTGAAGAAGGAAGCTGAATAGAGCCCTGTGAAATGGAGAGCTTGAAAATCCTGAATTGAGGTTTGCGTTTTGGAGCAGTTTGCAATGGAGATTCTGAACCTTTAGCTTTCTACAAGAAGGGTATCGAGGAACGTATGTGCTTCTCTTCAGTATGATTTCTGGGAATGGATGGAAGAGTTATTTCTTCTTCTCTTGATGGCTTATGGACAGAGGCCCACTGCCATAGGAAGAAGTGACTGGTGGAGAAGCTTTTGGCGAGCTAGAGTAGGTTTTGTAGAGTCTGGCTAGTACGACTGAGTGTTTTGGGGATGCTGTATAGCCTCGGAAGTGACTGTTTTAATGGATGCTTAACTGCTGAAGCCAGCACCTTCCAGAATTGTAACAGAAGCAATTGGTTGACATTAATTGTAGATTTACCAGGTTAGCATATCTCATGTGCATGCAGCTTGCATTTTAAGGTTTCCTACTGTATTTGCTTTTCTTCGTGTGAACTGTTTGTATTGTAGCTTCGCTGTATTGCTCTGCTTACACACCTAAGTACAGGCTTCAAACCTTTGTCTGCTTCTTTCCTGATAAAGTTGGCAAAATGCAACACTTACAAAGCTAGGTTATGCTGCTTGAACTAATGCATCCTGTTTCTAAGCCTGGAATGCTGTCTTACAGTTCTTCTGCTTTAGCACTGTCCTGTGCTTTTTCCATTTGTCCAGTTTGGTTCAGCATCTGCTGTTTTTTTGCTTGAGAGCACTCCATGAATGATAGATACTTTGGCTCAGGCTGTAGGTGAGTCTTTACAGCAGAAGCAATGAAAGGGGGTAAGAAAAAGGATGGTACCGGTGATTAACTAAATGGTAAGTTGTGCTGCTAATTCCTCGTCAGACTGTGGGAAGACTTCCTGTTGTATTGTTTTCCCTTCTTTGTTTTTCTAGAGAGTCACTCTTACTTAACCATAAGCCCTTTGTATTGTCTTTGTAGGCTAGGCTTGCTTGCTCCTAATGTTTGGTGCCAGCAGGAAGTGGAGCTGGCGTTAGGGCCAGTGGCTTTCCTTTTTTCTTAACGCATATGTTCTCCAAGTACAATGCAGTGTCTTATCTGGTCGCTTCATGCCTTCCTAAGGGCTTTCCACTCTTAACCACTTTCTGTGGTGAATTAATATGTTTTAAGAGTTACAAATCTATTGCTAAATGTGCCAAAATGGTCATTTAGTTTTGATGTGGACAAAGCTCAGAATGTCCATCTTGTAAATTGAGTACTTTAACTTGAGCCTTTGAAAACAAAAAACTAATGAGTTAAGGTTTACAGTGTTGCTGAAGCCTGTTCTACAACATCTCAGAATTCAATTGCAGTGGTATATTTTTTAAAAATCACTAAAGATGATCTACAGGGATTAGAAGGAATTCAAAATGAAATGACAAAGTAATACCTAAACCAAGAAACAGATCTCTAAAGCTGAATGGTAAACCTGCATCAGACTTCTGATTGAGACAATGACTCATAAGGAGCCTAAAGCTATGATAACATAACCACTTTTTGGTACTTTAAATTGAGAACTAGTTTAGAACAAGATGTGGACCTTATGTGTCCTCAAATAATTTGGGAATAAGAGGGCATGGGTAAAATTGACTTGGCTAATTTTGAGAGAGGTTTTGTCTATGGAGCTCATTGCCACAAGATCCTCTTGAGGCCTAGAAATTAGCAGCACTTGAAAAATCTGTGTACATGTGCATGTGTGTATGTTTATGTAGGAAACAATACAGAATTATAATAGTCCATGGAAAACTAAATTACTTTTGGCTTCAGCTTTTAGGACTACTAGCTAATTCAGGGGAAGCAAGTACATCTTTGAGAGAGATCTGCTGTAGCTGCTTTCACTTTTTTCAGTGGCTTCTGGAGTACTTGGTGCTGGCAACTATTGAAGACAGGATACTGCTCCATACCTTCTTATTCCAAACTAGAAATAAACTAAAACTTAAAATTCTTTTTATTTAAGCTTTATTGAAAATAGTAGCAAGTATGAGGGCAGGAGAGGAAAGTAATAGAGTTGAATGGAAAAACAGAGGTACAGAGGAAGGCCATACGCACCCTTGACTGTTGTGTATAGAAATGTGAATGATTGGAATTGATCCCATGACTGGTAAAAGCTAGCTGGGATGCAATGATGTATTATTGACTATGGAGTAGCAAAAGTTTAGAGGTTGTTGCAACTTTAAAGTAGGGAAAGGTGTACAACTGCCATACTTTCTCAAAGCATAGGTCAGAAAACAAGATGTCATATAAGCAGAGGGAAGATAGTAATGATTTCATTAACCAAAAAAACATTTTTCAGGAAGCTGTTCCCGTGCTTGAAAAATGTAATGGTCAGCACAGCAATGGCTTAAAATAGCATTTTGGATGCTATAGCACTGGCATTAGAGCCTCACTGGCAAATATCCAGAAGGCCTGTAAAAGAAGAAAAATGCTTTAAATGTTAAAGCCTCAAAAGGCAGCTTCTGGTGTTTAAATTTTCTAAAATTTTAAAATTGTAAGCCTAGTTACCAAAACATTTGACAGCAAGCTTAAAATCCTCTAAAGACACACTAGATAGAAACAATTTTTACTGACAACACAAAATAATTAAATCAATTATAGGAGTGCATGTAGGGTAGCTAGTTGTGAAGAATTATTGAAGTTGTACAAAGTGAGGTAAAAAAGAAATAAACTTCAGCAGTTGGATTTTTCTGTTCTCCCTGCTTGCGTATTTTTCAAATGCTTGGTTGTATGTTAGGATATACTGTAGGCCTTTCTAGGCTAGTTCTCCTTTATAAACATATTGATATGTTTAGTAGTTATGTGATGGAATTGAAGTATGTCGTTTGTCCTTTTGCAGGGCGCTGCAGGTACGAGGAGGAGGGATGGCCTTTGGCTGCCTCTTTCCCTGCTTGTTGCAGTCATCCTTGGTAGTTACATCCTGCCTTCAGGGGAGGAAAGATGGGTTCTGTTGTGATAACCCATTTAGAATGTCTGTGGATAACTCCCTTAGCTATTGCTAATGAATAAATAGGCAAGTAGCAAGCATCTAAAATTACAGGTTCTCAATTTTTACTGCTGCCTGCAAAGGACTCCGAATAAGAGGCAAAACGCTTCCTGCGCTTCCAGTTCTGTCAGGTAAATGCTGTTGCCAAAGTTGCTATGAACTGTCTTCACAGTAAAAAAAAAAAAAAAAAAAACAAAAAAAACCAAAAAAAACCAAAAGACAGAGGACAGGACAGTTCAGCTTGATTCATGCCTGTGTGGTCACATTTGCAACCAGGGCACTAATAGTAATTTAAAGAGTGTTACCAGGACTCTGAGATCTGGCATAACATTTTAAAAGCACTCCCTCATCACAGTGCTGGCTTTTCAAATGCTTTAAGTAAGTAACATTGAGGAGGAATTTGACTTTACGCCTACTAATAAATTCTGGAGCACGTTTTTCAAGGCTTCCAGATTTCTAGAGTTGCTGGCGTATCAGATGTTCTGCAGATCAGCAAGCACGTCAGAGGTTACTAAACCCTGAAGGAGACAAGTAATCTACTTAAGGTTTTTTCTGACTTTATTTAGAACTTGTAGTTTGTAATATATTTAAAATAGCTTTCTCTTCATTGTGTTGTATTTCTGTTTCAATCAATCCAACAGCAGAGTACTTTCACAGAGTAGAATGTGTATATCTTGTCCAGCCTGTGGAAATGAATGTTTTGCTTAATGAGTTTGTGCTTGGACAAGACCTGAATATGATCACTAAAAGAGTACCATTGTGGAAGGACTTAAATCAAAACCTGAGTTAAGACAAGCCCCAGGTACTGTACCTGCCAGTGTCTCTCCTTATCATGTGGCTATCGGCTAAATATTAGTATTGTATTTGATCTACAGCACTTGTTCAGGAATCCTACTTCAGAAGCTGGAGAAGTCTGCAGACTTTTCAAGGGGTTGTACTTGGTGTTTGGAGAGAATGTTTGATTAGACTGTAAAGCGGAGTGTGATGTGAATTATACACAAATAATGCAGTTATGTTGCAAGTTAGCAGTCAAATGAGTAATAAATTTAGAAATGCAGGAAGCCTGTTGAGCAAAACTTAATCTTTTTTTTTTAAATTAATCACACTTACTAAAGCAAATAAATCATCATAACATTTTCTAGATATCAAATGCAAACTACTCAGATGTTCTCTGTTGGCTGCAACATCAGATAGTACTGGAGGGAATTACTGTTTGGCTTAAAATACAAAGTTCAAAAACCAAAGTAATATATTCCAAGTCATTCCATGGCATATAAATAATGTATAAGACCAGTTAGCAAATGTGATTTTGCACATTAGTTCAGTGTCTTGGCATGAATTTCTATACTTAATCAATTTTTTTGGTCTATAACCTGTTCTAGGTAATAAGTTCATCTAGACTGTCTTTCCATTGCCTTAATGAAGCATCTTAAATATGAGATTAGAAAGTGCTGTATAGCACTAAGTAAAATAGGATTAGCCAAGTGTTCTATTTATACATTGACTACTGTTCAGGAAATTCATTTCTTCCTCATGCTGGATAGTTTGTGTTTGAAATTTGCATCATATTATTATCTAGGTGATACTGTAAAATGCTGTGTTTATGGGAACACTAAGGTGATGATTTAATTGTTCAGTTTTAAATATCCTAAACTTCTCAGAAAGTGGGCACAGAGTTGTTGGAAGTGGATTTAAAATATCCATAAAGAAATATCAGCCATAATTCTTATTATGTTAGTGCTTACCACGTGCCACATCTTGCTTGTATCTACTGGAAGAGGGACAAACAACAGCATCTTACATTCTTGGAAGATAAACTGCGTGCTAAAGATTGGGGAGGGGGATGGAACCACATGTATAAATTTATGTGCAGCTTTACTCTTAAGAAAATGTACCTGACCCTCCCTAATAGAACTTTCTTAGTATCTCTGTAAAGCATTCCAGGAGAAAAGGATCTGAAGAAGGTGGTGACTTCATTGATCTATAGTTTTTTGGACTTGATCTGCATTGTGAAAAAGACAGCAATTTGTATGTCACTGAGCAATGCAGGACAGCAGGAGCTTTGAAGATCAGGAGTAGAAACTTGACTGCAGGGGAAAACTGTGTTCATAAAGGTGGTTAAGTAGCCAAAATACAGGACAAAGAAGGGGTGCTGGAAGGATTATGTTCTTAGGAAAGTAGTCTTCTGGTGGGGAATGTTTATAAACACTGATGGGTGGAGAAGGGCAGGTAGGAAGATAAAGCCAAGCCTATTGACTCTAAATACATCCTCTTCCTCCATATATCACTCTGAAATAGTATGTGTTGTTTTAACCCTATATTTTAAGCTGCCATACTTAGTATGTTTAGGTATATCTAGTTAGGCTGACTAGCTCCTCTTTCTGAATGATTTTCCACACTGTCATTGACTAGAGGTTTTTTGCTGATCTTACAGGCATTGATCTTGTCTTTTGATCTTCCATATTTATGGTACTGGAAATATTTAAGACGTACATGTAAGAATTACATGTTCTGCTTCCTGCATACAGCAGGATATGCCTGTGAACAGTTCAACAGTATAATGGACTAAACTGCTCTGAACTAGGCAAGTAGTTCTGTAGGACTGGGTTGGGTAAGTTTATAAATCTGATTAGTCTATTAACTTAGTGCTGGTAATTTTAACAGGTGCCTTTTGCGAAAACTTCTATTATGCAATCGGTTATGATTTCAGCAGAAGTGTTTGAAGTATGCAATGTTGGTTAATAGGCTGTGGAGATGGATGGAATGTTACTTCTGCTGGATGAGCACGTAAGGTGCTCCTGATAATCTTCTTTTTAATTACTTAAAATTAAGAAGTGTAAGTGATTCTGTTTTGCCTTTGAAAAGAATTGTCACTGCTGTTTGGGAAATGATCATGCTTTTGTAATTAGGGATTTGAGACTAATGGGAGAAAATTATGAAAGGGATTGCTGAGTTTCTAGTATTGCCGAGTATTTAAATACTTTGATGAATTGATATGGCTTAAATACTTTTTTAAACTGTATACTAAAATGATACCAAAGTTCTTTTAAGTTTTAAAAAAAAAAATCATGTAGGTAGAGTGAGGATGAAGACAAATCTCAGAGGGGAAAAAATAAGGAAGCCAGAACAGGTCAGTGCATAATTCTTACTGTGTAAGTTGCTTTGAAATCAGTGACTCCTGATGTCACTGCCGTTAAAAAAAAAATGCAAAAGGGAATAGAAACACTTGTTTGTTATGTAGATCATTACTGAAAAACTTGTTATTCTTGCTAATGTGACTTATTTTAAAATAGAAACTGCCAAAATCTAGAAGCTTTAAGAGATACTAGATGGAAAAGTAGAATTTCAGTTATTGTATTTACTAATAAATGTATTATTGGAATGAGACTGAAATGCAAATCTCTTTGCACTGTTTGAAATTCATGCAGGAGATACGAACTGTTCTAAGGACTGTGGAACCTGGTTCAGGTACTTGTGTAATGCTGTTTTTTCTATTTCTGTTTTGGTTTGGGTGACCTGATCCTCTGTGTTATTTAAGCTTTTCAGTTGCTGCACAAAAAACCTTGCATCGCATTCCAGCATCAAAACAAGCTGTTAAATTCTTTTGTTTGTATTAATGTATTTTGTCCTCTAAAGGTTAATATAATCAGTTCAAATAATTAGTTGTGTAATAGAAAGCCTACTTAATAATGAAAAAAATCCCAACACCTGAGGTTTAGTGTGTGGAAGTTTCAAGTGGGAAGGAAGATGGACAAACAAATGTTTTCCTTAACTTTTTAATTGATACATGATCATTCTTGCAATCCTGCACAGATCTAGGTAAAAGGATTGTTAAGATATTTAGCATTTATGATATGGTAGTTATTTCTGTGCTGTATGTAGGCAGAATTAATTTCAAAGCCTTTGACAAATGCTTATTATTTCTAGATATTTGGAATGCATTTTTCCCTGGAGGGAGAAGGAGAGTGATGTAGCCAGGGAAGAATTTTCTATTGGAATTTACTCATAGCTGTCTAAAAATTCATTGAGATTTTGTACTGCAGGTGCTTCTTTTTGCTTAATGGCTCTTTAAGGGAACATGAGCAGGAGGGGTCGGGAAATGTGAATTGCCATGGTTTGACACACAGTTGATTACATTAGTTCTTTGAACCTCTCACCTATCTCTTGCACCAATGAACCCCAAAAGTAGGAATTTGGAGATACCTTCCCCTTGAGGATTTTGATTTTTCATAACTCTGACTTTCGAGTAGTTTCTGAAACTTACTGTATCCTTAAGGTTTTTAATACTGTAGCTTTAGCTGAAAACACATGTACTTACAGTTTTTATTGAAGCCAGTGGGATTATTCATTAGTCATGTTTGCAGTAGTGTGTTCTGTGGTTATTGGTTTATAGAATCTAGAACAGACGTCATAGCTCTAAAAATTTCAAAATCTTTTATGTTTAAAACCTTATATTATGACACATAATATAAAAATGTAATATGAAGTGTCCATGCTAATGTCAAAGACTTTGGCCCAGTTTGAATAAATGTCTTTAAAGGGTCCCAAGTGACTGTAACTATTTACTTGACAACTAGGGAGGAACAATTTAGTCTCCTTAATTCTGCTTATGGATTTAATAGAGCTCAACATTAAAAAAAAAAAAAGTCATGCTAATATTCATGCTTCAGGAAGGGTTACATTATTTGTTTTCTTGCTCTTTTGGTTTATTTAGTAGTCTTGGCATGTACTCTCTTCAAATGCAGTGTGCCCCGAAGTATCCTGATGAAAATCCCTTGAAGTCAATTAAAAATAGTGTCCCTGATTATTATTTACTATCTTTGCTCTTTTTTGAACTGGGTCTTTAAAGCTTCTGTTTCTGTTCACACTTTATTTTTTCATGTCTTTTGGTGTTTCATGGGTTAAATCATACAGATAGATAAAAGAAAATTCACACATTTTCTGTAGCTGTCTTTTGGCTCTTCAGTTTCAAAACAAGTAGTTATAACTTAAAAAATACAGTTATTGCACAGATTCAGGACTATATCAGTTGGAGAAGAATTTACCATCTTCACTAAATGTTTTACACTCTTGAAACTAAAACTTGAAGACACAGGCTTTTTATGTGATGCCCTAGTTCTGTTGTATAGAGATTTTTAGTTCCGAATCAGTAACAGACTGTTCCCATCAGTGAAGGTACGGTATATTGCCTGTAATCGGTTCTCAACAAATGGAGAAAGACTTTCCCTAAATTGAGAAATATCAGATTGACATGTGTAAACAAGAAAGTTTACCAATTTGATAATGAATTGTCAGAACAATATGTTAAATTTAGGTACTTAATGATCTTGTGGCACATTGCGCTTTACTGAATGCATGATAGTTTGTATAAAGAAAAAAAGTCCTTTTCCAAAAATTCCAAACAGGTCTCTTAAATGCAGTTTCTGCTTCCCATAACAAAGTACGATTACCATCGATACCCATCTTTTAAAAAATGGGCAGGAAGAGGGAAAGTTGGTATCCCTGCTTGCTTCTGAGTCTCAGAAGTTTGTACACTGGAACATCTCGCACCTTACTGTTCCTTTTGTAGCTTGTCATTCCTTTCTGCTAGCTGACCCCCCTCTGAGCAGCGGGGTTGTGCTAGGTGGTCTCCAAAGATCCCTGCCAACCTCAACTGGTAGGTGATGCTGTGAGAAATTCAATATGCTTTTATAAATTAAAAAAAAAATATATATTACTTACGTAGCAAGGAAGTATGCTTACTTGTTTGGTGTTTATATTTTTTTAAAGAAATGAACATAAAAATTGGGACCTATGATGGTAAAACAGCAACTGAAGGCAGTGCTTCACTCAGAGATAACGTTCTTCCTCCATCACAGAACTGAAACAGAAAACTTTAAATATCTTGTTGATGTGTAGACTGCAAGCCTGACTTGTATTACTCCACTTAAGTTTGCAGCTAATTCCTGTTCTCTAGAACACCTTTAACTTATTCCCAACACACACCTGTATTTTATTTAATTTTTTTCCCTCCTAGAAACATTTTTTCAAGAAACTTGATGTAGATAGTGCTGTAAATTCCAATAACTGGCTTGTTTCAAACAATTTGCTTCCTAGGGTCCCTTACCTTTTTCTGCTGTTACCTTCTCTATCTGCCTTCCTCCCTGACCTGTTAGTTTGCTTTATTTGAAGGCTTCAGATGGGCTGTTTTGGGAAGGGGAAAGGAAAGGAGGTGTGGTGAATTCACTGTAGTATTTTATCTCTGTTAAGCCTGCAGTTCTGGCATTGGTTATTGTCCATATTTAGTTTATTCTAATACATTATATGATTGTCACTTTGACTTAAAAGTAGCAAGCTATAGAATTTGTATACAGTTTTGTATCTTAAATGTTAGTATGGTGAATATGTATTTTTAATGAATTTAATTTACTAGACTGTAGTTTGAGAGAGAGAACATCTAGCTTTTTGTAAGAAATTTCTAGAAGGACCATAAGGACACATTGTTTCTTCTGCAATCTATAACTAATGCTTGCACGTTTCCCCCTTTGCCTTATTGCCCTATCATGTCTCCTTTCTTGTCTCCTTCAGCCTTGGAACCCACAACGCAGTCAGCAAAGCTGCCTTGAGTTCAGCCCTTTGGGACTGAGGGATTTTTAATTTTGGTTTTGGGTAGACCTCTAAGGAAAGAAAAAGTCTTGGTTTAGTTCTTGAGTTCTGAATTCCTTTTCACCTGCTAATCTGCCGTTGTCTGTTTGCCAACTCTTCTACTTTTTGTGGTGTGCTGTTACCCCATTGATTTGGGCACCAGCCTGTAGGCTTCTGGACAGCTGTCACCCTGCGTGGGCTCTGAAACTTCTTCCAGAGGATGCAGCAGCTGGGGAGGTGTAGGTTGTCACAGAAGTGGAGAGGCATATCCATTGGACTTGCTGTAAGCATCTCAGTAAGTCTGAAGGGATCACTAGGCCTGGCATGGGGTACTCCGGACCTGTTCTTTCCAGATATTCTAGCATTGGAAAGTTTCTGTTCATCACTTTCCTCATTTTGTGTCTTCTGAACTAGAGGAGAATGTGGCATAACTGCATGATGGAGTGAAAATAACATGCTCAGACTTTTGTTATACTCGTAATTCAGAACTTGTTAGGGTTTTTTTTGTGGTTTTACTTTGGCCAGTGAGCAGACCAGAGTGGGTGTTTTGGAGCCAAGAAAATGGAATATGCTTTTGAATCCTTGTTCAGATTTATTCAAACTATTTCTTTTCCTGTTTGTTGAATTGCTAAATGGCTTTGGTAGATAACTTGAGGTAAAACAAGGTAGAGGAATTGGCAACTGCATGTCCCTCTTCAAGCACCCCGTCTTGAGCTTGATGATTACCTTTTCATGAACTTCTGTGAAACTTTTTACAAAAACTAGGATGTTAAGTATTAAAGGAAGGAGGAGAGAGCAGGTATTGGTATGTCTGTCTTCCCCTTGCCAGATCCTGTGTTTTGGGGTCTGATTATATCACCGTGACAACAGGAGTTTCACAAATGATAAGCCTGGTTTCCCATAATGCATTTTTAAGAGACATTAGTGTTATGGCTGAGAAATTGCCAATATTTCAAATGTCATCCTGAATGTTCCTTGGTGAACGTGAAAGCAAGTCTAAGGATAAAGTCAGTGTGAGAAGCAAACCAGTGATTGTAGCCTCCTAATTGAGTTAAATTACCCAAGAAATCAGACTTGAAAATTTTTTTCTGAGGTTGTAAACTATCTAAAAAAGTGCCTTCTTACAGTTTTCAGATACACAGCATAGGAACTGGTGAAAGCTCAGTAAAACTGTATAAAGAATTCTGTTGCATTTCTGCTGCAGTCTTAGGTTGAGAACTCCCAGATTCTTCTTTTCAACTGGCCTTTTAGCTAAAGCTTTTTTTATGTTGAATTCTTTTGAAGAGATAGCACACGACCTTTCATAAATGTGATTGTATTGGGTTTGCATGGCAAAGTTTTGGTAGTGGGATGGCTACAGGGGTGACTTCTGTGAGAAGCTGCTAGAAGCTTCCCCTGTGTCTGACAGAGCCAATGCCAGCTGGCTCCCAAGACGAGCAGGTTTGCTGGCGGGACTTGTGACCCTGTGGGGGACCCATGCTGGAACAGTCTAGTCCTGAAGGACTGCACCCCATGGAAGTGACCCATGCTGGAGCAGTTGGTGAAGAACTGCAGCCTGTGGGAAGGACTCACGTTGGAGAAGTTGGTGGAGGACTGTCTCCTGTGGGAGGGACCCCAGGCTGGAGCAGGGGAAGAGTGTGAGGAGTCCTCCCCCTGAGGAGGAGGGAGTGGCAGAGACAACGTGTGGTGAACTGACCACAACCCCCATTCCCTGTCCCCCTCTGCTGCTGGGGGGGAGGAGGTAGAGAAATTGGGAGTGAAGCCTGGGAAGAAGGGAGGTGTGGGAGGAAAGTATGTTAAGATTTGGTTTTATATCTCATTATCCTACTCTGATTTGATTAGTAATAAATTAATTTTTTCCCCCAAGTTGAGTCTGTTTTGCCCATGACAGTAATTGGTGAGTGATCTCTCCCTGTCCTTATCTTGACCCATGAGCCTTTCATTATATTTTTCTCTCCCTTGCCCAGCTGAGGAGGGAGGGGCGTGATAGAGGGGCTTTGGTGGGCACCTGGCCTCCAGCCAGAGTCAATCCACCACAGTGGTTTTGCTTCTATGGAAATATTTTTAACTTTGGTTTGTGTTAGGGTACATAAAAATATGGTAAAATATAGTGAGGAGCACTTGTTCCTCCCCACCCGCAAAGGTTTGGGAAGAAACATTTTTTATTTTCCAGTGTAGTTCTCTTGTTTGTACTTTTTGACTCATCTGTTGCATTCCATTTTATTGCAGCTTCATGTACTAATAAAACCTCTTTGGTTTTAGTTGATTCTTTATTTCATGCTGTCTCTTGGATGGTATTTATTCTAGCAGAGACTAGTCTCACTTCATATTTTTCTAAAACACAGTTGTATTGGTGGTCTCAAAGGAAGAATGCTCCTGAAACTGAGCCAAAGATCCTTCAAACTGGGCACTCAAACTCTTTTGCAGTTGGAGAACACTTTCAAAACATTTGTCCGTGCTTTGGTTGGTTAAAAGGGAAGGGATTCCTAAAATGTTGGGTGCTTGGAAACTGGGAACTTAATGTTCTTCTCCCCCAATACAGGCAATTAAAAGGAGTGTGGGGAAGAACAATTATATCTATTGCAAAATGTTCTTGACAGGGCCTAACTTCTTTTAAATGCTTGATTGCCAGCTTTGGTAAGTGCTAACGTGCGCATTGATCATTCAAAAAAAATTGCATGTACAAATATCAAGTTAAAATTGCATTAAAATTTCAAGTTGTTAATTCAGCTGATCAAGCTCTCTGAAACACAGCACAAATAAGTCTGTATCAGTTATAAATTTTGAAGACTGAAAGTTCTCTTTCTGAGAATCCTTCTACTTTGATTGTTTCAACCTTGATAATGGAAACTTTGAAAAATCGGATTATAAGTTGTCATGCTTTTTATTGGCTTAGTGTCTGAGTTTAGTACCTGTGATGCCTTTTAACTTTTTTGCACAGTGATGCCAAAGATTTTGATGTTGCCTTTCATGCAGCCTAAAGTAGTAAAATGCAAGTAATAACAAAAAATATGCCAACTTTGCATATTATTTAGAAGGATAAGTTTAATATTAGCAGCTGTCTTGTCAAGCATAACAATAATTGCTTTTAATAAATGTTCTTACTAGTAGAAATTGTTACGTGATATTGGAATGGCTCTTAAATATTTGGCACATAAGATGGTTTTGAACAAACTGCATTTAAACTGTTAAAAACCAAACTAAAAGCATATAGGCTTGCATCGTATTGTGAAAGAAAAGCTGAATTGTACTTAAAAATAGCATGGCTGATGCAATAAGCTAATGTTGAAGCCTAAGTATTATACCCGTAATATTGGCTCCAGTCCTGCCAATAGTTTCATAAATGAAGAAAGTTAATGCCGCAAGAGTGTTCCAGTCAGCAGAGTTCATTCCAGTCAGTGGCTCTGCTGTGGGGAGAGTGTTGGATGTAGGAACCAACCTTAAAAGATTTTATTTTCAAGTCTGTTGCCCCCCACCCCTTCCACAGGTATTTTTGTTTATTATTTGAGAAATAAACAAAAAGTTACATGAATACTGGAATTGTGTAGGGTTTTGGTGGGTGTGTGTGTTTGGGGTTTTTTTTTTTGGGGGGGGGGTGTTTTGGGGTTTTTCTGTTGGTTTTTTTTTTTTTTTTAAAAAAGTGAGGGGAAGCTGTGTGTAGGACTGCTAGAGTTTTCTATCAGGAGTCTCTCTGACTCTGGCACTGCAGTTACCCTTTTCCTATTGCCATGCTGTTCTTCCCTTTGCCCCCAATAATTTAAGTTCTTCCTTTCTCTCTTTCCTCTGCCTTCCCCGCTGTAGTTCCCCTTTTGCTTTCTGTCTTTTGACTTGCTGGCTGCCTGAAAATAAACAGGCTGGGCTGCTGCTCTCTCAGCTTGAGATGTGCTACCTGGATAGCTGGTGGTTGTCCACCAGAATAAGCAATGTTGGGATGCCTCTTGCCATCCCTTGCTTTATGCTTGTGGAGACAGAAATAGGGGTGTGCTCATCTACTCCATTGCTTTCATGACACTCCTATTTTTTTGAGGTGTCATACTGGATTTAAATTGAAGAGTGGCTTCGAAAGTTGTTTTATAGGGAACATGCAGTACCAATACCTGGTTTGTCGTGTTCTGGATTTTTGTTTTGAAGATGCAGTCAAAATTGAGCTATATGTGGTGGGCACTAATCTTGTGGAGTCCGAGTCGTTTATTATTGCAAACCATGTAAGTGTAGTAACTAGAAATTTGGAAGTTTATGGAGTTTTAAACTGTGTATGTAAACTAAATTCCTATTAACTCTTAGTCATGTACTAAACAAAATAATTCTAATAAAATACAGAGATGAGTTTATTGTTATGACAGCTATGAGGCCTCCCTTCCTCTAAGTTGTAGGTTTTTGTGTTTAATGTTAGCTGCAATTCTGAAATGGATTGTTAAGCTTGTGTGAATATGCTTTCCTCATGGTAACTCTGGTTCCTCCCATTCAATTGTGTACTTTGAGTAGGCCACGTGGAGATGAATTGCTCTAGACTGATGTCCTTGTCCGTAGTGTCATGTTTTTACCTCAGATTAACTTTGTTTACACTATATATTCATGCTCCAAATGAACATGCAATAGTTTAAATTTGCCTTATGATAGGATGGAAAGCAGGGTAGTCAGATGATACTGACTCCTCTGACAGCTGCTAAATAGACATAATTTTTTTTTACATTGATATTTAGGACACTGCTCAGAATAACCGTTTGCTCTGATTTAAGTGATAAAGAAGAGGGAAGGAGTATGTGTTGTTTTAGTGCATGCTGGGGAATGGGTGGGGAAAGAAGACATGAAATGGTTGTCTGTAGTGAAGAATTTAAAGATTTACATTTTGTCTGTTAACTTTTCTTTTAAAGTATTTACACTTTCTCAGTAATGTCTTTTACTATTGGTTATGAACTTGCAGTTAAAGATTCATCATGTTTGCATACATTTTTAGTCTATACTCAATATTATTTTACTGCAGTTAGAGCTCTAAATACTGAGTAGCTCAAAAATCTGTACAGTCCAGTTAATGATGCATTTCCTTAAAGGCCAAGGTTATCATGATTAAATTATTGGCTCTTTGAGAATGGTCTGCCAATGTATGTGCTGCTAACAGGTGTTGAAGTGATTCCACTGAGTTGTGGAGTGTCCCCTTCCCTATGCCCCGCTTCCTCCGTCCTCTCTGCTCCCACTTTGGAGATGGGAAGCATCTTCCATGTAGGTTCATTGAATTCAGAATATATGTTTCATTGCATGTTTTTGTAATGAACTGCAGTAAGTATTAAAACAAATTATTACTTGGTTGTGGTAATGAGACTCTATTTTCTTAGCACTTTTGGTTTTTCTACTGTACCACTTTTTTCTGTCTATGTATTTTAAATGTACAAGAGAAAAAAATGTAACTAATGAATGAAAATGTTGAGTAATAATACCAGGATACATTGCTGGAAAAGCAAACTTTTAGCACAATCTTGAATATGCCATATTTCTGAAACCTGCATTCAATTCATGGGGGGGGGGCGGGGGGAGTTTTAATGCTGTATTGCAGTGTGCCATTTAGTGCTTACCCCAATAGTTGGCGTAGCTTCTCCCCAATAAAGTTATGCAGTTGCCTATGCAAGTACCATTAGAATGCATTTTAGTGGGTACCATATGATTCTTCTGTCGTGCAGGCTGCTTAAATATATATACATGCTTTATTTTATAAAATAGAATGAAAGAACTTGATCGGTAAATGGCAATTCCCTCATGTCTTGAAAAAAGGATATTGAAAGATTGCTCAGGCTAGAAAAAGCAGACTGTTACAGGAAGTCACATCTTTAAGTATGAAATCAGCAGTTCTGTTTGAAGATTTTTTTTTCTATTGGACTGAAATCTATAATACAAATAGGAAATAAAAGACTAGAAAATTACTTGATGTTCACACATAAAATTTAATACATGAAGCAATACTCAATGTAGTGCTTGTCCAGTAAAAAAAGGAGGAGGAAAAAAGCAGTTAGTATTAAACTCTGGTCTAGTTTGCAAAATGCTTATGGGGATTTCAGTTATGCAGATAGTAAACTATGAATTAAGAATAATTTAAAACTTGAGGAAACAGCTATTTGGAAGAATAACTACACTTAACTACAGACTCATTCTCAGCTGAATTCTGTATAACGTAATGCTTAACTGTACAGCCTCTAGGGAATGGATTTTGAACACTTGCCAACAGTGAAAGACTCTTACTTTATTAGGCATCTGTGTTGCAGTTTTCTTTATGTTGGCTCTGTAAACCTTTGTCACATGCACTATGCTTTCCTTTTTGTACATTGTAGTAAACTAGAAGTAAGAATGTGTAAGATAGTTTTCTAATATGAACATTTTTGCATTTAGAAGTAACAGCAACATGGAATGCTTGTGAGATTTTAACTCTTCTTTTTGCTAGCTAGGAAGCCATTAAGTAGAAAATATGTTAGTTTGCATATAGTGTATGGCTAAAACCTGAGAACTTTAGTGCAGATCTGTCTTGGTCCTGGTGCAAACTAATTTTAGAAGCTTGCCTTAAAAAGAAAATGTGACGGAAAGAAAGGAACATTGGTGGTCTTTTATTAGAGAGCTGATCTTAGGAACTTAGAAGAATTTTATTAAATGTAACAACTCTTTTGAGGAAACATTGACCTTTACATTTTGGCACAGAAATCAGAGATCAGGCAACTAACTTAATGCTGAGAGAGTCATGTTAAGAATATCTTTGGTATATGCTGCTGCCAAACTTGCTTCAAAATAAACTATGCATGTTGTATGTATTAATCATATACAGAAGTGTTCAGTAATGGTTCAAATGGTGTTTTTATCAAGAAGGCTCATAGTGTCTTGCATGTTTGCCTCTGTGTGGGAAGCTCTTTTTTTATCTGCCCTGGATTGTGTTTATTTTTGTCAATGAAGTCTTGACTCAAATGGAGGAAAGAGGGTCCTGTGAGATTCAGGGTATGGTTAAACAGTCTCCAACCTAGATCAGTCAGTGGGGTAAGTTTCTATTTTGGTAAGGATGTCTGATGTTTGTCTTTCCCTGTTCTGAATGATTTTGTGAAAGTACTAAGCCTAGGCTAGAAACAGATCTTTACATATTTTCATATGTATTTTTTTGTTATGTATGACTTGATACTGTTTTTTATTTCTTCTTGCACACGACCTAAACCAAGTGCTAATATTTCAACAGATACAGAATGACAGTCAAACATTGCACACTGGTATGCCTGTGAAGAGGCACTGCCAAAGTTAATTGTGTCTAGTGCAAAAGCTGGGAGTTCTGGCTGATCAAAGCAGGTAGGTGTGAAGGTGCTTGTGTGGAGAGAAGATAGAGGGACAACTTAATAGAAATGGTTTTACTTAAGCAAAGCCAAATGATATGTTTAAAATGGCCTTCACCTCAGCTGACTTATGAATGTTTTTATTGTAAAACTTGTGGTGGTCTTATTCGAAGTAGTACTTGAGAGAATGACACAATTTTAATTTGATACTAAAATATGGGTGGATTTGAGGCACTAGTCCAATAAGGAAAGTCAAGTCAGCAAATCTTCAGAAAGTGTTTAATTAGCTAATTAAAGACAGCATGTTTTGTGTGGTGGTAGC